>NC_134080.1:62078360-63326275 GCF_000715075.1 Nicotiana tabacum | reverse complement strand
TTTCTTTTAACAATAAAAAAATGATTCGATCGAACCCTATGTAGGTTGCTTATGTATCATGACGCTGCATGAATCAGATCTTTGAGTAGTTCTGGAAGATCAGGAATAAAGAAAACAAACTGACGTTCTCTATTTCTACCTTAATGACTCTGACAAGAAAGGGAAATAAAAGAAACAAATCTCTTTTTTGTTTTTGAATTTTCTAGACTTAATGTTCTATAACCTATTCTAAATTCAAGCTTAACGAGCATATATTTTGCTTCTTTTTTTTGAAACAAACACTCCATGGGAAATTATTAAGGAAAACTCTAGAAGAGAAAACAAAAATATTTTTTTTAGGAAGAAGATCGAGAGAATAAACCACGGAAAAATATTTTGAATTTTCATTTGATATCCTAACGCAAGATTTCGAAGCAAGCAATGAAAAAAGTAAAACAGAATGTTTTTAGATTTCAATTTTGATTGTCTAAAGGAAATATTCTAATGATAAACAAAAGATAAAGTATGCTTTTTTTCTATGTACAATATCCTAAAATTCTAATGAAGATAAAAATAATTTTTTTCATCCTTCATTAATTTCCCCAAAGAAACACCTCAAAAGAAAATCTTTTGGATTTTGGAATTAACACCTTAAAGAAAGCTTTTAAAGAAGTACTTAAATAAAATTCTCTCTTTTTCGTTTTGAATTTTGGTCCTAATATACTAAAAGAAACATAAAATAATTCATTTTAAGTCCTTGATATTAATTGCCTAAAGGAGAAACAACCTCAATTTTTTTTCATTTCTAGAATTAGTATTCTAAAGAAAACTTATAACGGAAATATAAAAATACAACATCTCTTTTTTTGGATTTTTGAGTTACAACACATTTTTTCAAATATAAAACAGAAAATAACAATAATAAAAATGACATGACATTACTGTACAAAAGTAGAAAGTAAAAGACGACATAAAATGAGGAACAAACTCAAAACATAAAAATAAAACAAATCTCCTTAAGCAACTCCTGACTGAGCGATCCTAATCGGATGGTCACGGGGTGTCTGTCATGCTCAAACTTCGGTAAATAAATCCACACTTGTATGAGAAAACTTTAATCAACACTATGTGAGATAATAACACTCCCTATTAGACACATGCAAGACATAATTGGGACTATTTTTGCAAAATGACTTATTTGGCCAAAAGGTGGCTAGAAGTGCAAAATTTAGCTAAGACCCCGCAAAGCCAAGAACTTAAGATTTACTAGGAAGACCGGACCCTATGTGGGTTGCCTACGTATCCTGCCCCGAGAGACGAGAATTAGGTTCGCGTAGTTCGGGCAAATTGGATACGGGCGAGAATAATAAAAAAACCATTAATTCATAGAAATCACATTTTTCTTGCTTTTTCTTGAAAAATGACGAAACATGAAAAAAAAAATTGGATTTTCTTTTTTTTTCGATTTTTGAAAAATGATAAAGAGTGCAAAATCTTTTTGAAGTTTCCATGCTCTTTTTTCTTAATAAAATGGAACAAAAATATAATTGGGCCATACTCGCTTCATCCTCACACTTCAACCTCTCTCTTTGTCTTTTTTCTTCTTTCTTTTTCATTGTTTTTTTTTCATTTCTTCATTTATCCTCAGCTATCATTGGTCCGCCAAATGACCCTTTTACCCTTGAATAAATGCAACATGTAGCACATAAGATGCATTGGGGTGTATCTGTCCTAGACGGAACCAACCCCTGTGTTGAGTCCCCAAAGTCAAATGCACATGATGCAAACAAACGTACCTACTAGGGATCCGACATGAGGTCTTGTTGTATTAGGTTCAAAACCTGGGTTTATTGTTCTAGACCTGGCTTACCCGAGCGGAAACCTCGAGCCGGGGGGGGGGGCAGCATACCGGGAATACAAAAGCTTCACCGGCTTTGCAACTTGTCCGAACCTCGTTCTAACTAAATTTAGGATATGACTCTAACATAAAAGAAGTCACACGAAGTGCACACTTCTTCATGATTTAGAAGACTCAGAGAGAAGAGGGATTTCACAACAATTTATATACAGTTCACGGAATATCAAAGCGGTAAAGCAATCAATTAGCACATTAGGCCTAAATCATGTAACAAAATCAGATAATGAATAAAGCAAACTATAACAATTATTCTAAGCTCGAATTCTTGAACCCTGAACCAGAGATTCTGGGTTCAGTCCCCAGCAGAGTCGTCAGAGCTGTCACACCTCCTTTTTTACCTACACCCCCGGAAGGGACGTATAATGGAGTTTTCCAATTAAAGGACAATCGAAACGGAATTTATTATAAAGATTCAGAGTCGCCACTTGGGAGATTTATGATGTCCTAAGTCACCGGTTAAATCCCAAATCGAGGAAAATACTGACTCTATTTAACAGTCCGCGAACCAGAAATCCGAGTAAAGAATTTTGTTAACCCGGGAGAAGGTATTAGGCATTTCCAGGTTCCGTGGTTCTAGCACGGTCGCTCAACTGTTATATTCAGCTTAATTATCTGATTTTAAACAATTATGAACCTATGTGCAAATTTTAGATGTTAATCGCTTTTATTCCATTTGAAGTAGATTAAACGTCGTTTAAAACATGTCTTTGGATCGCGCCACATGAAATGCACTCGCAATACGGAACACATTTTATTCAACGTTTTGGGATTTGGATTTGGGTCACATGAAATGCACACCCGAGCCCCTTTAATCTACTTTGACATAATTCAGTTGATGAATAGCACCCAGTTTCTATACTGTGACAAAATCATGTTTAGCTATAACCAATTCGAACAAACATACGAGCAAATTCAAAACTACTGAAAAAAACAACGACACAAACAATGGGATCATATCACCAGACAAACATTTAACACTAAGCTTGAATAAAGCGGATAGAGAATGATAGAATTGGACCTCAATATAGCCGGAAAATTGGTGTTTCAATGTTTAACGCTAAAAAATGTGACGAACCGCGGACGGAACCCGAATTAGCACCGGAAACTCAACCAAGCTCGGATTCAAACCCAACTCTTAACCAAAATTCGTCCTTGAAACCCAAGAAAAACAGAATCGAAGATAAATAAAGAAAAAAAAACATGAAACTGTATTATTTTTGATTTCCTTGGCTTGTGTCCGTTTTTTTGTTTTTGTTCTTTTTTTTGTTCCTTTCATATCGTTTCAAGATCCAGATCAACCTCGCGTCCCCTCATTTTCTAAAAGCTACTGCTGACTTCAAATACAAGGTCCGTCTGATGTTGGAGAGGGTCGTTTTCTGGCGAGCTGTGGTGGCGTGTGAAAAGGTAGACGTCGTTGTTAGGGTTAAGGTGGTCTACAGCTGTTGAAAGTGGTTGGGGATGATGATCAGACGCTTTAGGGTTCTGGCAGTCGACTGGTCCGGTCTCAGAGAGGAAGGGAGTTCGGCGTGAGGGGTCACTGGTTTCAGAGGGTGGTCGGCGATGGCTAAGGGTTGGAGTGGAGCTGAAGGTTGCTGGTTCTTTTAGGGTTAGGCTGCTATGGGTGTGTGTCGAGGTTCATAAGGAAGAAGATGAGGTGAAGAAGATGAAATACAGGGGGGGATCTTGCTTGGTGTTCTGCGGCTGACTCGTTGGTCTCTCGATCTCTCCGTTTATTTTTGTGTCTTCATGAAGAAGAAGAAGCTTCAGTCGTTTATGGCTGCTTCCTTGTTCATGGCTGCTCAAGGAAATTAAAACGAAGGGGGGTGTGCTTGAAGAAGACGACGCAGGGGGGGGGGGGGGTCGAGGGGTCGTTCTCTGGTTTTGATTTTGAAGAAGACGATGAGGATCGTCCCTTTTCTAAGGCTGCGCAGCTTTTTTCAACTCCCTTCTTCTTTAGTCTTAGGCTTTTTCCTTTTTTTATTGTAGGTTTTTTGGTAGGATTTTTAGGTTAAGGGGTATGAGCCTAGGAATTATGGGTTTGGCAATTATGGGCTAGGTCCAAAATTAGGCCTAAATATGGGTTGCTCGCGCCCAAGTTCTATTCTTTCCCCGCGAACAAGACTAAAAATACGATCTCAATTATTAATTAGTCCTACAATTCAAATAAATTATTAAAATAAAAATAACCATTAAAACAAATCTATTTTTGGTATTTTCAAATATCATATTAAAATAAAAATACGATACTATTTTTGTATTTTTTTTAAGATTAAAAATGACTACAAAACATTAATGAACATATTTTTGTAATTTTGTTTTCTTGTAATAAAATAAAGTAAAAAGTCAAAATTACTTAAAATATCTATATTATGCCTAAATTAAATATTTACTCGCTAAAATGTGAAAAATCTTGAGGAGGGTCAAAAATCACATGTCTACAGCCGTAATGGCCTTGTTGTGGGGGGAAATTTCATTGTGGTCTGCACTGTTGATTAGGAAAAAAGTGAATGCTCTCTGAAGTTGTCATCGCGGTCGCATTGCCTTTCTTGCAGTCCGCGATTCCCACTGCGGCCGTAGAGCATTTCTTGCGGTCCGCAGTGGTTACCTCCTCAGTGCTTTAGATATTTGAGTACTGCGGACCGCGGTGCCATTTTGTGCGGTCCGCGGTGGGTAAGTACAGTGGGTCCTAGGTCCTTTTTCTATAAATAGGACCTGAGGCCTTCATTTAAAACTTTTTGCTCATTTGCTTACCAAATAGTAAAAAGTATTATTCATCCCTAACCCTAACTGCGCGATTTCAACCTCTGATTCTCATTCATCTGTGTTGCATCTCATTACTGATACTTTTAATCTTTCCTTAGCCTTTAATTGTATTTTATTTTCTTTTAATTGATTAGTTATATGTCTTCTTCTTCCCTTTTTCTTTTAATTGATAACTTAGGGTTACATAACACTGTTAGAGTAGGGTTAATTAGTTATTTAGGCTCAAAATGAGAAAAATCTAAAACCCTAGGTTGGTGTTGCTGAATGAGGTTCATCGCGGTCCGCGGTGAATTTTTTGCGGTTCGCGATGGCATTTTATGTGGACCGCGATGGTAAAACTTCATAGAGTGAAGGTTTGAGGACCGCGACCACGATTGATTTTCTGCAGTCCGCGGTGCCTTACCGTGGCCGCACTACAATTCTTGCGATCCGCGGTGGCCTTTATCAGAGAGTGGGTAGTCTGACCCCCACCTCAATGTGGACCGCGGTACCATTTTGTGCGGTCCGCGGTGGTCCCTTTGCGGCCGCACTACATTTTGTGCGGTCCGCAGTCTACAGTTCTGCTTTACATTGTCAACTGTCTGCAATCATAATCTTCACTGCTTCATCTGGTACTATGATACTAACAATTACTGAATGTATTTTCCTTGCAGATAATGGTGAAATCACGAGGCGAAGGTGATAAACAGAAAGGCAAAGGAGAGTCCTCCCAGGGTAGGGGACGAGGCATGATCAAATTGACCCCACAAGTCCGGCAAGCAATTAAAGACACCAAAAAGTCTATAAGGGCTGCGGATAGAGCTGCTTCCCATTCGGGAAGTGAGTATTTGCCCTCCCGGGAGGTATCCAACTCTGAGTCAGTGACGGAGTATGTTCTTGACTGACCGGAAAGGCGAAGATTGAGAGATACACCTCCGGGCACTCCTAATGCTCAAGCTTCAGTTGCAATTTATTCTGAGTCGTCTGAGGTCTCAGCTGAGAGGGGTGATGATGTTTCTTCTACCTCACCTACAGCTTCAACACCCGGTGAGGATTCCATAGAAGAAGAAGAAGGAGGGGGTGAGCCCCAAGTAGGAGGGGTGGCTAGAACCAGAAAACTGGAAGCTTGGCAAGATAGGTTTGTTAGTGAATTGGCATACCACAAGTTCAGAGAATGGTGGCTCGAGAGGAAGTTGATACTTGAACGGCTATCATTGACAAGGATCTTCTACCTCACAACCCAAATGTGCAGAGGCAATTCAGAGAGAGGCCGTGCTAGGATTATTTCATAGGCAACGTTGAGGATGCAAATGAGCACTTGGTGAAGGAGTTTTACACTAATGTTGCCTACATAAAAAAGGGTACTACAGTGACTAAGGTGCGAAATTTGAAAGTAAACTTTGATGGAAAAATAATCAATGACTACCTGGGCTTTCCGGAGGAGGATGAAACACTATACTTAGAAAAGGTAGCATTGGGGGAGGATACCTGTCCATGATTAGCAGAGTACTTGGCAATCCCAGGTACCACCCCAGCGTGGTTGACAGCGGGAGTCAAAATTTTGAAGAGAACCCTGAACTTCGAGGCAAAAGGGTGGGAGACATTTGTTTGCAGCAGGCTAGACCCCACCACTCATGAGAACTCTCTTCGTATCTCCCGGGCAATTTTGGTAGCTTCTATCATGGCGGGGTACCCGATCAACATCGAAAATGTTATGTACAGGTTAATCACACGGGTGGTAAATGAAGGTGATAGATCATACCCCTTCCCACATTTCTAGACTATGTACTTTAAGGATCAGAATGTAGAAAAAAGAGATTTGATGTGAAGGTGAAAGCAAAGGCACATTTTTCCTGGTATAGCATATAGGGTGATGACAACCCCAAAGGCAAAGATCCTAAAGGCAAATCCACTGCTTCTACTGGCTAGTCTGAAGAGCTAGTAGTAGTAGTATCTCCTACTCAGTCTCCTTCAACTACCCCAGATATGGCCCCAGGACCCTTTATTGCCAGTGCCCCAGATATCCCCTCATCTTCAGCCTACCCTTTGATAGCCCACGGTTTAAGCCAGACCCTTGCAGTATCAACAACTGGATGCAGGCAGCCACTTCTAAGCTGTTTGTACTTTCTACATTGGTGGCAGCCCAGTCTGTACCCCCTCTGCCACAGGTCCCACAGTCAGTGGAGGACACTCTCAAGGAGCTTCTGGACAACTAGAAGAAGCTCCTAGAGAACCCGCAGTTGATATTAGAGGCTGTCGATACACATGGGAAAGCATTGAAGGAGCTCACAAAGGAAACAAAGAAGTTGAGAAAGACTCGAGCATCAAAGGAGTCTGTGAAGGAGCTGAGGGTATAGTTGGAGAAGATGAAGGCTACTGATCACTTATCCTTGGAGATGCTATTGCATGACCCGGCTCCAGTAGCCCAACAAGAGCCAGAGCAGGAGTTGGAGAGGCCAGCAAAGAGGAAGAAGGTGATTCCCCGTGTTGATGATGCTGTGATTGAGTTAGCAAACCCCCAGGATGGTTCCTCTAGCCAGCCCTAGGTCCCAGTGCAGGCCCAGGACCCAGTGTAGGCTCAGGTCTCGTGCAGACACAGGTTACAAGGATCCAGTCACATGTTCCCGAGCAGTCCGAGGACCCAGGGACCCAGGCTCAAGATCCCATGCAGATAGAGGGCCAATAGGGAGTTTCTCTTTACTCTCTATCTTTTACTGATCTTATTTTGGTTAGTTAGCATTGAGGACAATGCTAGCTCTCATTTGAGGGGGCAGCCCTATTTTGATGACATTGGGTTGTATATATGACACTACTTTCTTTTTATTATGCTTTCTTTTTACCTTTGGCATGTATATAATTTTACTAGTTTATTGCACTTTTTGTACTTTGCAACTTTGGTCTATATAAAAAGTTACCTTCTGTCATACCTCCTTTTTTACCACCCGATGAAGGTATATAAGGGAGTTTTTCAAATTAAAGTGATATTATTCGAAATGGGATTAAATAATTTATTAGAGTCGCCACTTGAAATAGTTTATTTGGTGTTCCAAGTCACCGGTTTATTTTAAATTCCAAATCAAGGAAAATTTTGACTTTATTCAAAAGTCTGCGAACCAAAAATTCTAGATAAGGAATTCTGTTAACACGGGAGAAGGTGTTAGGAATTTCCAGGTTCCGTGGTTCTAGCACGTTCGCTTAAACCATTAGTAATTTGCTTATTATCTTATTTACTACATGTTTTAAACTTATTGTGCATTTTTTAAACTTTATAACCACTTTTTAATAATTATTGTTACATATTATGAATCATGTCATGGGAACCGTACCCACGATCTACAATATGTTTAATTTTTAAAGATTAAATGAAGGTCGGATCACATAAGTGTACCCCCGAATTTTAGTAATTAAGCATCACGACTGCGTCTCGGGAACCATACCTGTATCTATGATAATTATTTAATTAACACGCCTAAAGCAAACTACGAATGTTCAAGGCATTTTCTACACTAAATATTTTTTATTTATGTGAGGGTCATAGGTTATGAATTTTATTTGCGTATGACACACCTCAAATTATCTTCTAAAAAGATTAGTTTTTGAGCTAATTTTGTGAGGCCCATGTGTTATAGGTTTTGTTTGGCATGGCACGCCTCAATTTATTTCAAAGTGTTTATTATTCGAAGTTGTTATAATGGGGCCACATAAAATGCACCCCCGAATTGGGAATTACGTATCGTGACCATGTTTTTTTTCTTTTTTCTTTTTTGTCAGAAACAGTCATCTGTCTTCATATTCTTCATAAATCAACCTAGCTAAGTTCTAACATCTATAGTGAAATCCAAACACTTCTGAAAACTTGTTGATTGCGTTGAAGTCTGTTGCATTCTAGCCAGCAAATGATCAAGTCCATGAGCTACAACCAAATATTTAGTCACTCCAGTTCTTATCCATTATTAACTACTATAGGAAATCACTTAAACGGGCACAAGATATTATGAATGTATCTAAATAAATCATGATAAAGTCAGTAACAAAAGCAAAAAAAAAAAAAAAAAAAAATTAACCAAGAAAGCTTACATGATTTCACAATCCGGTAAAAATAATGAAAGTAGTTAGTTCAGATAGCTAAACTAGCATGAGAATTCAAGCCAAATTACATGAAAATCAGAAACTCGTTCACTCAAGACAAACAGAAATACAAGAGTGTTTGAACTTACCTATTCAAAGCAAGAAAAACACTAAGAGAAGGCCAAATTCAAATGGAGCAGAGCAACAACTTGAATAAATCAGCAACAAACCAGATAGAACTATAGCAAAATTTTGAAATTTTCAGTATTTTTTGGAAGAAAGCAAACCCAGAAAATGAAGATAGAACCAATTTTCAGAAAAAAAATCCTTTCTAAAATCTATCTATTTCTGGTTATGTCGCACCTCCTTTTTACCGCGCCCGCGGGGCGCGTGGGGAGTTTTCTCCAATTGAAGGACAGTCGAAACGGGATTTATTTAATTATTTCAGAGTCGCCACCTGGGAATTTTAAGGCGTCCCAAGTCACCGATTTTAATCCCTGAATCGAGGAGAATATGACTCTGTTTATTATTCTGCGAACCAGAAATCCTGAGTAAGGAATTCTGTTAATCCGGAAGAAGGTGTTAGGCATTTCCGAATTCCGTGGTTCTAGCACGGTCACTCAACTGTTTTTATTATTGGCTTAGTTATCTTGATTTTTTACTAAATACGTTTTTATTGCATGATTTTACTATCGCTTTTACTTATTGTTTACAATTATATAAACGAATTACGCGTACGTATATTCGTATTATATATCTTTCAATATTACGGGTATCATGTCACGCATACGTGTACACAATAAAATTGTCCATGTTATAGTTTTTATTAAAAAATCATATGTTCAAAATTTAAATTAAAATTAGGAACATCGTCACTTTTGTATTTATACAATGAACCGCACATCTCGGGTTGCATGAAATTATTTGACATCGTCGGAGAAATCTTTTTTATTAAAATATTCGTTCTAAATTGCGTACGTATAATCCGAATTTGCTTTTAAAATATAATCAGGGTACGCAAACGCATCCCTAATTACGCGAAATATTTGTAATGGTATTATGGATTGTCCACAAATTATTTATTATATCTACACATTTTATATGAAAATCCTGAGAAATTCACATTTTTAAGGATGCCTTTAAATTCTTTTAAAAGAATTCACAAATTATTAAACGTTGCCCGTCGATTATAATTTCCGGGTATAGATTATATTCATTCCAACTATCCAAATTCAAAGAAAAGAATCAAAATTCGATTTTTAGCAAATACAACATATATATGTATGCCAAAGAATGAATTGTATATGAAACTAACAAATTCTATTTCTAATTACCATTGATATAAAGTGTTGCAATTTGTGCTTATACATATCATCTCATTCTCACATGCTTGTTTTTAATCCAAAATTATAATTGCTTAGTTTATTTATACCGATAAATAATCAAATTGATGAGAAAGGAGTTATTATTCAAATTGATTCAATTCGAATTGTATTACATACAACATAGTTGTGCGCCTAAACATTCATAATATTCTTAACATCATGACGAGCTATACCAACTCACATTACTCATATGATTATAAATATACCTGTCATCATGCCATATAATAACTTATTTCAATCTAAACAAAATCATATTTTTTACAACATATACCACTAATGTAACTTTTTAATACTTCCATTCTACTTTACATTTAGCTAAAGGTATTATGGGATGTAATCAATGGCCCATTTTTATGTCATACTCCCTGTTTTTGACAACTCACATATACCTATACTAATGAGATTTCGAAATGGATAACATTATTACAAACCTTATACGAATTTCAAATAAGGTAAATAACTTATAGCCATGGTGTTGAATTCACCACTAATTAACCAACACAAAATAAAACTGAAATTTAAACTAAATGGCTTAGATGAGTAGAAAGCAGAATCATAACTCCAAACTTCATTTATTTGCCGTGTTGAAGCTTTTCACAACATGAGTTTAAAAGGATATGTACCTGGAAATGAAGGTATAAGGAGTAAATTTCAGCAGTAGCAGCAGTAACAAAATTAGCAGAATAGCAGTCTTTCCACAGACTTGAGTAATAATGAGACCCGAGAAACCCAGATTCACAAGAGCAAAGTTTCTTAAAGAATTTCAGATTTTAAAACCAAATAGTATCAATACACAGACCCGGACAGATTCCAAAAGAACAACAAGGTTTCAGATTTTTCTGTTCTTTTCTATTTTTCTGTTTCAGCTTCACTGTATGTGTGTGTGTGCGAATACTCTCTTTTGGTTTCTTTTCTGTTTCTTCTTTCTCTTCAGATTCCAAGAGAGGAATCTGATTTTCTGCTTGATTTTTTTTCTTTTATCTCACTCTAGGTGTATTTTTCTTAAATTCTCTCTCAAAATCTGATCTAAAATTCTGTCTGAAAACTCATTTCTCTCTGTCAATTCCCTCTTAAAATCTGCTTTTAAAATCTGATCCTCAAATCTCTCAATCTCTTCCTATTTTTTTCTTCTCTGAAAGCTCTCCTTTTTTTTTCTTCTTTGAAAGCTCTCCTTTTTTTTTCTTCTTCCTTCAAATCTGATGGTCTCCTGTACTTATACAGGTCTGGTCCTATCTTTTTAAGTGCTGCCTGGACCCCTTTCCTCTTTAAAAATTAAAAAGTTCCATTAAAAACTGCTTTTGAATAATTTAAATGATCCTATCCTGATTTCAAGCAGCCCCATTACCCTTTGTTTCCCATTATCACTTTAAATAATAGCCAATAACTTTCCACTTTTAGCCCATTATGCTATCATATTACCCTCACTATTCTGTCCCAGAAATAACCCTCAGAAATCCTACTGTGATTACTATTATTACTGCTGTCAAACTTAAAATCTAACAATACAGATTTTTTAAAATCTGTTCAAACCTGATTATTAATCTGATTTAAGACAGCTACAACCAATCCTAAAGTTTTGGACTGAATCCTAACTAAGAATGTAACCTTCTAACACAATTACATCTAATCAACATTTGTAAAATCACACTGAATTCAAAACTAACATCATAACAACATATCACTGAAATTATTATAACAATTCAGACTGGACTTCAATATTGAACCAAGATCAAACACACACAGGAGCATTGTCAATATACTGACAATGCCCTATTCAGAAAACAATATATACACAACATTCATTTGAATTTACTGATTTGCAAACAAACATGATTTAATTGACGAGTATTAATCAGTTGACTATTTACAACATTTCTCCATAATCAGTCTAAAACAAAAGAGACGGACTGTTTTAATCAGCATTTTCAGAAACAAGATTTATAACACAACTGATCGATGAACTTAATCGAGTCGATCACACACATTGTAATTAATCACAACCAACAGAAACAATTCATTTATTTGACTAATCATACGGGCATGAGACAAAGATGACAGAATTAATCAAATAAAAACATGAAAAATTAACAGGTTATTAAACAAACAATTATTCATGTAAGAAACAAAAAGGAAATAAGGAAAGTACCTCTAAATACAACCGGACTCGAACTCAACTTGCATTTGGACTTTGTTTGAAATCAAACAGACCTTAGTCGAAGTATTTTCCACTGAAAATACTTCGACTAAGGTCGATTAAACTTCAATCTTTATTTAATTTGGGCTGAATCCAAAAGTCTGGTATTTCTAGGGTTCTTGAAGGTTCGATTTGGGACTTAACCGTTTCTGGTCAGATTCGAGGGGGACTAAATACGACACAAGGGTGAGGGTAGCCTAGGGGTCATTTGGTGTCAGTTTAGAACAGATCTGAGTTTGTTCTTGTTTGGTCCGAACCTTCAAAAGAAGATTCGAAGAGTTCTGAGGGGATTCGAACCAAACAAACACCAGATCCATAACGAGGCATGCTAGGGGGTACTATGGTGTTAACTAGGGGTTGTTTGGTTTAGATCTAAGCTCGGCTCGAATCTTCAAATGAAGATTTGAGAACCTTCAGGAAGATTCGAGCCAAGTGGCTAGCATATCTGGATAGAGGATGTTCAGGGGGTTCTAGGGTGTTATTTTGGTGACATAGACAATTCTTTGTAAGACATGCTACCCTGGCCTCCCATTCCTTGCTTGTTCTTTAAGGACTGTTCTATGCCTTTCAGCCTCCTGGGTATTCCTTCTCGCCCCTTTATTCCTGTGAACTTTTCATTTTCAACATGAGGCTCGTCCCGCGGGCCCTGCTTCTATGAGTTGGGAACCTTGTGGGCAACCTCTAAGCGGTAATATTGGGCATCGTGAGCTTTGAGTGGGTGTTCATTGTTGGGGATGGTGGATAAGACAGGAGGGCAATTTTTGGGAAAGGTAATTGGAAGATAAGTGACGGGGCTACTAGGGTGGTTGGGAAAGCCATGATAAGCGGGTGGATCTGGAGAGTATGGGGATCATCTGGCACTGTGACTGATGTTTGGGTAAGGGTAGCATTTAGGAAGCTAGGTGGTGGCGGGGGTGGTGCATGTCCGACATGTGTTGTCTTAATATCTTTACCTCTTCAACCAACCCATTATCCTGTTCAACCGACTGCTTCCGGGCACCGGTATTAACCAACTCAGTTCTGTTGTTGTCTGCCATTGCCTTTTGACATTATGTTGTAGAGAAGAGTTACCACTTTAAAAATCACAAACCAACCACCCTTCTGCTATGAATATTACAATATGAAGCCATCACGTTAGCGTTAGGGCATTTAACATAAGATAATCTCACTTTATGTGCAATGCACCTAGCCACAATTATCGGTTCTAAAATGACTTCGAGGGTACAACGGTCAGGCATCATCCCAATTTGTTCATTCCAATCCTTTCTTTTCTTTTCTTTTCTAGCACCTCTTGGCTTGTCCATTTTCCTTCATTTTTTTATCATCACTCTTTTATTTCTCTCATATCTCACATCCCACAATTTCACCTCTCTTTTTTTTCCTTCTTTTTTTTCTTTTTCCTTTTTTTTTCTTTTCTTTTAACAATAAAAAAATGATTCGATCGAACCCTATGTAGGTTGCTTACGTATCATGACGCTGCATGAATCAGATCTTTGAGTAGTTCTAGAAGATCAGGAATAAAGAAAACAAACTGACGTTCTCTATTTCTACCTTAATGACTCTGACGAGAAAGGGAAATAAAAGAAACAAATCTCTTTTTTTGTTTTTGAATTTTCTAGACTTAATGTTCTATAACCTATTCTAAATTCAAGCTTAACGAGCATATATTTTGCTTCTTTTTTTTGAAACAAACACTCCATGGGAAATTATTAAGGAAAACTCTAGAAGAGAAAACAAAAATATTTTTTTTAGGAAGAAGATCGAGAGAATAAACCACGGAAAAATATTTTGAATTTTCATTTGATATCCTAACGCAAGATTTCGAAGCAAGCAATGAAAAAAGTAAAACAGAATGTTTTTAGATTTCAATTTTGATTGCCTAAAGGAAAAATTCTAATAATAAACAAAAGATAAAGTATGCTTTTTTTCTATGTACAATATCCTAAAATTCTAATGAAGATAAAAAGAATTTTTTTCATCCTTCATTAATTTCCCCAAAGAAACACCTCAAAAGAAAATCTTTTGGATTTTGGAATTAACACCTTAAAGAAAGCTTTTAAAGAAGTACTTAAATAAAATTCTCTCTTTTTCGTTTTGAATTTTGGTCCTAATATACTAAAAGAAACATAAAATAATTCATTTTAAGTCCTTGATATTAATTGCCTAAAGGAGAAACAACCTCAATTTTTTTTCATTTCTAGAATTAGTATTCTAAAGAAAACTTATAACGGAAATATAAAAATACAACATCTCTTTTTTTGGATTTTTGAGTTACAACACATTTTTTCAAATATAAAACAGAAAATAACAATAATAAAAATGACATGACATTACTGTACAAAAGTAGAAAGTAAAAGACGACATAAAATGAGGAACAAACTCAAAACATAAAAATAAAACAAATCTCCTTAAGCAACTCCTGACTGAGCGATCCTGATCGGATGGTCACGGGGTGTCTGTCATACTCAAACTTCGGTAAATAAATCCACACTTGTATGAGAAAACTTTAACCAACACTATGTGAGATAATAACACTCCCTATTAGACACATGCAAGACATAATTGGGACTATTTTTGCAAAATGACTTATTTGGCCAAAAGGTGGCTAGAAGTGCAAAATTTAGCTAAGACCCCGCAAAGCCAAGAACTTAAGATTTACTAGGAAGACCGGACCCTATGTGGGTTGCCTACGTATCCTGCCCCGAGAGACGAGAATTAGGTTCGCGTAGTTCGGGCAAATTGGATACGGGCGAGAATAATAAAAAAACCATTAATTCATAGAAATCACATTTTTCTTGCTTTTTCTTGAAAAATGACGAAACATGAAAAAAAAAATTGGATTTTCTTTTTTTTTCGATTTTTGAAAAATGATAAAGAGTGCAAAATCTTTTTGAAGTTTCCATGCTCTTTTTTCTTAATAAAATGGAACAAAAATATAATTGGGCCATACTCGCTTCATCCTCACACTTCAACCTCTCTCTTTGTCTTTTTTCTTCTTTCTTTTTCATTGTTTTTTTTTTCATTTCTTCATTTATCCTCAGCTATCATTGGTCCGCCAAATGACCCTTTTACCCTTGAATAAATGCAACATGTAGCACATAAGATGCATTGGGGTGTATCTGTCCTAGACGGAACCAACCCTGTGTTGAGTCCCCAAAGTCAAATGCACATGATGCAAACAAACGTACCTACTAGGGATCCGACATGAGGTCTTGTTGTATTAGGTTCAAAACCTGGCTTTATTGTTCTAGACCTGGCTTACCCGAGCGGAAACCTCGAGCCGGGGGGGGGCAGCATACCGGGAATACAGAAGCTTCACCGGCTTTGCAACTTGTCCGAACCTCGTTCTAAATTTAGGATATGACTCTAACAGAAAAGAAGTCACACGAAGTGCACACTTCTTCATGATTTAGAAGACTCAGAGAGAAGAGGGATTTCACAACAATTTATATACAGTTCACGGAATATCAAAGCGGTAAAGCAATCAATTAGCACATTAGGCCCAAATCATGTAACAAAATCAGATAATGAATAAAGCCAACTATAACAATTATTCTAAGCTCGAATTCTTGAACCCTGAACCAGAGATTCTGGGTTCAGCCCCCAGCAGAGTCGCCAGAGCTGTCACACCTCCTTTTTTACCTACACCCCCGGAAGGGACGTATAATGGAGTTTTCCAATTATAGGACAATCGAAACGGAATTTATTATAAAGATTCAGAGTCGCCACTTGGGAGATTTATGATGTCCTAAGTCACCGGTTAAATCCCAAATCGAGGAAAATACTGACTCTATTTAACAGTCCGCGAACCAGAAATCCGAGTAAAGAATTTTGTTAACCCGGGAGAAGGTATTAGGCATTCCCAGGTTCCGTGGTTCTAGCACGGTCGCTCAACTATTATATTCAGCTTAATTATCTGATTTTAAACAATTATGAACCTATGTGCAAATTTTAGATGTTAATCGCTTTTATTCCATTTGAAGTAGATTAAACGTCGTTTAAAACATGTCTTTGGATCGCGCCACATGAAATGCACTCGCAATACGGAACACATTTTATTCAACATTTTGGGATTTGGATTTGGGTCACATGAAATGCACACCCGAGCCCCTTTAATCTACTTTGACATAATTCAGTTGATGAATAGCACCCAGTTTCTATACTGTGACAAAATCATGTTCAGCTATAACCAATTCGAACAAACATACGAGCAAATTCAAAACTACTGAAAAAAACAACTACACAAACAATGGGATCATATCACCAGACAAACATTTAACACTAAGCTTGAATAAAGCGGATAGAGAATGATAGAATTGGACCTCAATATAGCCGGAAAATTGGTGTTTCAATGTTTAACGCTCAAAAATGTGACGAACCGCGGACGGAACCCGAATTAGCACCGGAAACTCAACCAAGCTCGGATTCAAACCCAACTCTTAACCAAAATTCGTCCTTGAAACCCAAGAAAAACAGAATCGAAGATAAATAAAGAAAAAAAACATGAAACTGTATTATTTTTGATTTCCTTGGCTTGTGTCCGTTTTTTTGTTTTTGTTTTTTTTTTGTTCCTTTCATATCGTTTCAAGATCCAGATCAACCTCGCGTACCCTCATTTTCTAAAAGCTACTGCTGACTTCAAATACAAGGTCCGTCTGATGTTGGAGAGGGTCGTTTTCTGGCGAGCTGTGGTGGCGTGTGAAAAGGCAGACGTCGTTGTTAGGGTTAAGGTGGTCTACAGCTGTTGAAAGTGGCTGGGGATGATGATCAGACGCTTTAGGGTTCTGGCAGTCGACTGGTCCGGTCTCAGAGAGGAAGGGAGTTCGGCGTGAGGGGTCACTGGTTTTAGAGGGTGGTCGGCGATGGCTAAGGGTTGGAGTGGAGCTGAAGGTTGCTGGTTCTTTTAGGGTTAGGCTGCTATGGGTGTGTGTCGAGGTTCATAAGGAAGAAGATGAGGTGAAGAAGATGAAATACAGGGGGGGATCTTGCTTGGTGTTCTGCGGCTGACTCGTTGGTCTCTCGATCTCTCCGTTTATTTTTGTGTCTTCATGAAGAAGAAGAAGCTTCAGTCGTTTATGGCTGCTTCCTTGTTCATGGCTGCTCAAGGAAATTAAAACGAAGGGGGGTGTGCTTGAAGAAGACGACGCAGGGGGGGGGGGGGGTCGAGGGGTCGTTCTCTGGTTTTGATTTTGAAGAAGACGATGAGGATCGTCCCTTTTCTAAGGCTGCGCAGCTTTTTTCAACTCCCTTCTTCTTTAGTCTTAGGCTTTTTCCTTTTTTTATTGTAGGTTTTTTGGTAGGATTTTTAGGTTAAGGGGTATGAGCCTAGGAATTATGGGTTTGGCAATTATGGGCTAGGTCCAAAATTAGGCCTAAATATGGGTTGCTCGCGCCCAAGTTCTATTCTTTCCCCGCGAACAAGACTAAAAATACGATCTCAATTATTAATTAGTCCTACAATTTAAATAAATTATTAAAATAAAACTAACCATTAAAACAAATCTATTTTTGGTATTTTCAAATATCATATTAAAATAAAAATACGATACTATTTTTGTATTTTTTTAAGATTAAAAATGACTACAAAACATTAATGAACATATTTTTGTAATTTTGTTTTCTTGTAATAAAATAAAGTAAAAAGTCAAAATTACTTAAAATATCTATATTATGCCTAAATTAAATATTTACTCGCTAAAATGTGAAAAATCTTGAGGAGGGTCAAAAATCACATGTCTACAGCCGTAATGGCCTTGTTGTGGGGGGAAATTTCATTGTGGTCTGCACTGTTGATTAGAAAAAAGTGAATGCTCTCTGAAGTTGTCATCGCGGTCGCATTGCCTTTCTTGCAGTCCGCGATTCCCACTGCGGCCGTAGAGCATTTCTTGCGGTCCGCAGTGGTTACCTCCTCAGTGCTTTAGATATTTGAGTACTGCGGACCGCGGTGCCATTTTGTGCGGTCCGCGGTGGGTAAGTACAGTGGGTCCTAGGTCCTTTTTCTATAAATAGGACCTGAGGCCTTCATTTAAAACTTTTTGCTCATTTGCTTACCAAATAGTAAAAAGTATTATTCATCCCTAACCCTAACTGCGCGATTTCAACCTCTGATTCTCATTCATCTGTGTTGCATCTCATTACTGATACTTTTAATCTTTCCTTAGCCTTTAATTGTATTTTATTTTCTTTTAATTGATTAGTTATATGTCTTCTTCTTCCCTTTTTCTTTTAATTGATAACTTAGGGTTACATAACACTGTTAGAGTAGGGTTAATTAGTTATTTAGGCTCAAAATGAGAAAAATCTAAAACCCTAGGTTGGTGTTGCTGAATGAAGTTCATCGCGGTCCGAGGTGAATTTTTTGCGGTTCGCGATGGCATTTTATGTGGACCGCGATGGTAAAACTTCATAGAGTGAAGGTTTGAGGACCGCGACCACGATTGATTTTCTGCAGTCCGCGGTGCCTTACCGTGGCCGCACTACAATTCTTGCGATCCGCGGTGGCCTTTATCAGAGAGTGGGTAGTCTGACCCCCACCTCAATGTGGACCGCGGTACCATTTTGTGCGGTCCGCGGTGGTCCCTTTGCGGCCGCACTACATTTTGTGCGGTCCGCAGTCTACAGTTCTGCTTTACATTTTCAACTGTCTGCAATCATAATCTTCACTGCTTCATCTGGTACTATGATACTAACAATTACTGAATGAATTTTCCTTGCAGATAATGGTGAAATCACGAGGCGAAGGTGATAAACAGAAAGGCAAAGGAGAATCCTCCCAGGGTAGGGGACGAGGCATGATCAAATTGACCCCACAAGTCCGGCAAGCAATTAAAGACACCAAAACATCTATAAGGGCTGCGGATAGAGCTGCTTCCCATTCGGGAAGTGAGTATTTGCCCTCCCGGGAGGTATCCAACTCTGAGTCAGTGACGGAGTATGTTCTTGACTGACCGGAAAGGCGAAGATTGAGAGATACACCTCCGGGCACTCCTAATGCTCAAGCTTCAGTTGCAATTTATTCTTAGTCGTCTGAGGTCTCAGCTGAGAGGGGTGATGATGTTTCTTCTACCTCACCTACAGCTTCAACACCCGGTGAGGATTCCATAGAAGAAGAAGAAGGAGGGGGTGAGCCCCAAGTAGGAGGGGTGGCTAGAACCAGAAAACTGGAAGCTTGGCAAGATAGGTTTGTTAGTGAATTGGCATACCACAAGTTCAGAGAATGGTGGCTCGAGAGGAAGTTGATACTTGAACGGCTATCATTGACAAGGATCTTCTACCTCACAACCCAAATGTGCAGAGGCAATTCAGAGAGAGGCCGTGCTAGGATTATTTCATAGGCAACGTTGAGGATGCAAATGAGCACTTGGTGAAGGAGTTTTACACTAATGTTGCCTACATAAAAAAGGGTACTACAGTGACTAAGGTGCGAAATTTGAAAGTAAACTTTGATGGAAAAATAATCAATGACTACCTGGGCTTTCCGGAGGAGGATGAAACACTATACTTAGAAAAGGTGGCATTGGGGGAGGATACCTGTCCATGATTAGCAGAGTACTTGGCAATCCCAGGTACCACCCCAGCGTGGTTGACAGTGGGAGTCAAAATTTTGAAGAGAACCCTGAACTTCGAGGCAAAAGGGTGGGAGACATTTGTTTGCAGCAGGCTAGACCCCACCACTAATGAGAACTCTCTTCGTATCTCCCGGGCAATTTTGGTAGCTTCTATCATGGCGGGGTACCCGATCAACATCGAAAATGTTATGTACAGGTTAATCACACGGGTGGTAAATGAAGGTGATAGATCATACCCCTTCCCACATTTCTAGACTATGTACTTTAAGGATCAGAATGTAGAAAAAAGAGATTTGATGTGAAGGTGAAAGCAAAGGCACATTTTTCCTGGTATAGCATATAGGGTGATGACAACCCCAAAGGCAAAGATCCTAAAGGCAAATCCACTGCTTCTACTGGCTAGTCTGAAGAGCTAGTAGTAGTAGTATCTCCAACTCAGCCTCCTTCAGCTACCCCAGATATGGCCCCAGGACCCTTTACTGCCAGTGCCCCAGATATCCCCTCATCTTCAGCCTACCCTTTGACAGCCCACGGTTTAAGCCAGACCCTTGCAGTATCAACAACTGGATGCAGGCAGCCACTTCTAAGCTGTTTGTACTTTCTACATTGGTGGCAGCCCAGTCTGTACCCCCTCTGCCACAGGTCCCACAGTTAGTGGAGGACACTCTCAAGGAGCTTCTAGACAACTAGAAGAAGCTCCTAGAGAACCCGCAGTTGATATTAGAGGCTGTCGATACACATGGGAAAGCATTGAAGGAGCTCACAAAGGAAACAAAGAAGTTGAGAAAGACTCGAGCATCAAAGGAGTCTGTGAAGGAGCTGAGGGTATAGTTGGAGAAGATGAAGGCTACTGATCACTTATCCTTGGAGATGCTATTGCATGACCCGGCTCCAGTAGCCCAACAAGAGCCAGAGTAGGAGTTGGAGAGGCCAGCAAAGAGGAAGAAGGTGATTCCCCGTGCTGATGATGCTGTGATTGAGTTAGCAAACCCCCAGGATGGTTCCTCTAGCCAGCCCTAGGTCCCAGTGCAGGCCCAGGACCCAGTGTAGGCTCAGGTCTCGTGCAGACACAGGTTACAAGGATCCAGTCACATGTTCCCGAGCAGTCCGAGGACCCAGGGACCCAGGCTCAAGATCCCATGCAGATAGAGGGCCAATAGGGAGTTTCTCTTTACTCTCTATCTTTTACTGATCTTATTTTGGTTAGTTAGCATTGAGAACAATACTAGCTCTCATTTGAGGGGGCAGCCCTATTTTGATGACATTGGGTTGTATATATGACACTACTTTCTTTTTATTATGCTTTCTTTTTACCTTTGGCATGTATATAATTTTACTAGTTTATTGCACTTTTTGTACTTTGCAACTTTGGTCTATATAAAAAGTTACCTTCTGTCATACCTCCTTTTTTACCACCCGATGGAGGTATATAAGGGAGTTTTTCCAATTAAAGTGATATTATTCGAAATGAGATTAAATAATTTATTAGAGTCTCCACTTGAAATAGTTTATTTGGTGTTCCAAGTCACCGGTTTATTTTAAATTCCAAATCAAGGAAAATTTTGACTTTATTCAAAAGTCTGCGAACCAAAAATTCTAGATAAGGAATTCTGTTAACACGGGAGAAGGTGTTAGGAATTTCCAGGTTCCGTGGTTCTAGCACGTTCGCTTAAACCATTAGTAATTGGCTTATTATCTTATTTACTACATGTTTTAAACTTATTGTGCATTTTTTAAACTTTATAACCACTTTTTAATAATTATTGTTACATATTATGAATCATGTCATGGGAACCGTACCCACGATCTACAATATGTTTAATTTTTAAAGATTAAATTGAGGTCGGATCACATAAGTGTACCCCCGAATTTTAGTAATTAAGCATCACGACTGCGTCTCGGGAACCATACCTGTATCTATGATAATTATTTAATTAACACGCCTAAAGCAAACTACGAATGTTCAAGGCATTTTCTACACTAAATATTTTTTATTTATGTGAGGGTCATAGGTTATGAATTTTATTTGCGTATGACACACCTCAAATTATCTTCTAAAAAGATTAGTTTTTGAGCTAATTTTGTGAGGCCCATGTGTTATAGGTTTTGTTTGGCATGGCACGCCTCAATTTATTTCAAAGTGTTTATTATTCGAAGTTGTTATAATGGGGCCACATAAAATGCACCCCCGAATTGGGAATTACG
Source organism: Nicotiana tabacum (assembly GCF_000715075.1). Taxonomy (NCBI): domain Eukaryota; kingdom Viridiplantae; phylum Streptophyta; class Magnoliopsida; order Solanales; family Solanaceae; genus Nicotiana; species Nicotiana tabacum. The sequence goes on along the minus strand of NC_134080.1, from coordinate 63,304,216 downwards.
TATCGTGACCATGTTTTTTTTCTTTTTTCTTTTTTGTCAGAAACAGTCATCTGTCTTCATATTCTTCATAAATCAACCTAGCTAAGTTCTAACATCTATAGTGAAATCCAAACACTTCTGAAAACTTGTTGATTGCGTTGAAGTCTGTTGCATTCTAGCCAGCAAATGATCAAGTCCATGAGCTACAACCAAATATTTAGTCACTCCAGTTCTTATCCATTATTAACTACTATAGGAAATCACTTAAACGGGCACAAGATATTATGAATGTATCTAAATAAATCATGATAAAGTCAGTAACAAAAGAAAAAAAAAAGTTAACCAAGAAAGCTTACATGATTTCACAATCCGGTAAAAATAATGAAAGTAGTTAGTTCAGATAGCTAAACTAGCATGAGAATTCAAGCCAAATTACATGAAAATCAGAAACTCGTTCACTCAAGACAAACAGAAATACAAGAGTGTTTGAACTTACCTATTCAAAGCAAGAAAAACACTAAGAGAAGGCCAAATTCAAATGGAGCAGAGCAACAACTTGAATAAATCAGCAACAAACCAGATAGAACTATAGCAGAATTTTGAAATTTTCAGTATTTTTTGGAAGAAAGCAGACCCAGAAAATGAAGATAGAACCAAGAGCTAATTGAAAGGTTCCAAAGGTTGTTCGGTAATGTGTGTCGCACCTCCTTTTTACCGCGCCCGCGGGGCGCGTGGGGAGTTTTCTCCAATTGAAGGACAGTCGAAACGGGATTTATTTAATTATTTCAGAGTCGCCACCTGGGAATTTTAAGGCGTCCCAAGTCACCGGTTTTAATCCCTGAATCGAGGAGAATATGACTCTGTTTATTATTCTGCGAACCAGAAATCCTGAGTAAGGAATTCTGTTAATCCGGAAGAAGGTGTTAGGCATTTCCGAATTCCGTGGTTCTAGCACGGTCGCTCAACTGTTTTTATTATTGGCTTAGTTATCTTGATTTTTTACTAAATACATTTTTATTGCATGATTTTACTATCGCTTTTACTTATTGTTTACAATTATATAAACGAATTACGCGTACGTATATTCGTATTATATATCTTTCAATATTACGGGTATCATGTCACGCATACGTGTACACAATAAAATTGTCCATGTTATAGTTTTTATTAAAAAATCATATGTTCAAAATTTAAATTAAAATTAGGAACATCGTCACTTTTGTATTTATACAATGAACCGCACATCTCGGGTTGCATGAAATTATTTGACATCGTCGGAGATCCTTTTTATTAAAATATTCGTTCTAAATTGCGCGTACGTATAATCCGAATTTGCTTTTAAAATATAATCAGGGTACGCAAACGCATCCCTAATTACGCGAAATATTTGTAATGGTATTATGGATTGTCCACAAATTATTTATTATATCTACACATTTTATATGAAAATCCTGAGAAATTCACATTTTTAAGGATGCCTTTAAATTCTTTTAAAAGAATTCACAAATTATTAAACGTTGCCCGTCGATTATAATTTCCGGGTATAGATTATATTCATTCCAACTTTCCAAATTCAAAGAAAAGAATCAAAATTCGATTTTTAGCAAATACAACATATATATGTATGCCAAAGAATGAATTGTATATGAAACTAACAAATTCTATTTCTAATTACCATTGATATAAAGTGTTGCAATTTGTGCTTATACATATCATCTCATTCTCACATGCTTGTTTTTAATCCAAAATTATAATTGCTTAGTTTATTTATAACGATAAATAATCAAATTGATGAGAAAGGAGTTATTATTCGAATTGATTCAATTCGAATTGTATTACATACAACATAGTTGTGCGCCTAAACATTCATAATATTCTTAACATCATGACGAGCTATACCAACTCACCTTACTCATATGATTATAAATATACCTGTCATCATGCCATATAATAACTTATATCAATCTAAACAAAATCATATTTTTTACAAGATATACCACTAATGTAACTTTTTAATACTTCCATTCTACTTTACATTTAGCTAAAGGTATTATGGGATGTAATCAATGGTCCATTTTTATGTCATACTCCCTGTTTTGACAACTCACATATACCTATACTAATGAGATTTCGAAATGGATAACATTATTACAAACCTTATACGAATTTCAAATAAGGTAAATAACTTATAGCCATGGTGTTGAATTCACCACTAATTAACCAACACAAAATAAAACTGAAATTTAAACTAAATGGCTTAGATGAGTAGAAAGCAGAATCATAACTCCAAACTTCATTTATTTGCCGTGTTGAATCTTTTCACAACATGAGTTTAAAAGGATATGTACCTGGAAATGAAGGTATAAGGAGTAAATTTCAGCAGTAGCAGCAGTAACAAAATTAGCAGAATAGCAGTCTTTCCACAGACTTGAGCAATAATGAGACCCGAGAAACCCAAATTCACAAGAGCAAAGTTTCTTAAAGAATTTCATATTTTAAAACCAAATAGTATCAATACACAGACCCGGACAGATTCCAAAAGAACAACAAGGTTTCAGATTTTTCTGTTCTTTTCTATTTTTCTGTTTCAGCTTCACTGTGTGTTTGTGTGTGTGCGAATACTCTCTTTTGGTTTCTTTTCTGTTTCTTCTTCCTCTTCAGATTCCTCTTTTCTGCTTGATTTTTTTTCTTTTATCTCACTCTAGGTGTATTTTTTTTAAATTCTCTCTCAAAATCTGATCTAAAATTCTGTCTGAAAACTCATTTCTCTCTGTCAATTCCCTCTTAAAATCTGCTTTTAAAATCTGATCCTCAAATCTCTCAATCTCTTCCTATTTTTTTCTTCTCTGAAAGCTCTCCTTTTTTTTTCTTCTTTGAAAGCTCTCCTTTTTTTTTCTTCTTCCTTCAAATCTGATGGTCTCCTGTACTTATACAGGTCTGGTCCTATCTTTTTAAGTGCTGCCTGGACCGCTTTCCTCTTAAAAATTAAAAAGTTCCATTAAAAACTGCTTTTGAATAATTTAAATGATCCTATCCTGATTTTAAGCAGCCCCATTACCCTTTGTTTCCCATTATCACTTTAAATAATAGCCAATAACTTTCCACTTTCAGCCCATTATGCTATCATATTACCCTCACTATTCTGTCCCAGAAATAACCCTCAGAAATCCTACTGTGATTACTATTATTACTGCTGTCAAACTTAAAATCTAACAATACAGATTTTTTAAAATCTGTTCAAACCTGATTATTAATCTGATTTAAGACAGCTATAACCAATCCTAAAGTTTTGGACTGAATCCTAACTAAGAATGTAACCTTCTAACACAATTACATCTAATCAACATTTGTAAAATCACACTGAATTCAAAACTAACATCATAACAACATATCACTGAAATTATTATAACAATTCAGACTGGACTTCAATATTGAACCAAGATCAAACACACACAGGAGCATTGTCAATATACTGACAATGCCCTGTTCAGAAAACAATATATACACAACATTCATTTGAATTTACTGATTTGCAAACAAACATGATTTAATTGACGAGTATTAATCAGTTGACTATTTACAACATTTCTCCATAATCAGTCTAAAACAAAAGAGACGGACTGTTTCAATCAGCATTTTCAGAAACAAGATTTATAACACAACTGATCGATGAACTTAATCGAGTCGATCACACACATTGTAATTAATCACAACCAACAGAAACAATTCATTTATTTGACTAATCATACGGGCATGAGACAAAGATGACAGAATTAATCAAATAAAAACATGAAAAATTAACAGGTTATTAAACAAACAATTATTCATGTAAGAAACAAAAAGGAAATAAGGAAAGTACCTCTAAATACAACCGGACTCGAACTCAACTTGCATTTGGACTTTGTTTGAAATCAAACAGACCTTAGTCGAAGTATTTTCCACTGAAAATACTTCGACTAAGGTCGATTAAACTTCAATCTTTATTTAATTTGGGCTGAATCCAAAAGTCTGGTATTTCTAGGGTTCTTGAAGGTTCGATTTGGGACTTAACCGTTTCTGGTCAGATTCGAGGGGGACTAAATACGACACAAGGGTGAGGGTAGCCTAGGGGTCATTTGGTGTCAGTTTAGAACAGATCTGAGTTTGTTCTTGTTTGGTCCGAACCTTCAAAAGAAGATTCGAAGAGTTCTGAGGGGATTCGAACCAAACAAACACCAGATCCATAACGAGGCATGCTAGGGGGTACTATGGTGTTAACTAGGGGTTGTTTGGTTTAGATCTAAGCTCGGCTCGAATCTTCAAATGAAGATTTGAGAACCTTCAGGAAGATTCGAGCCAAGTGGCTAGCATATCTGGATAGAGGAGGTTCAGGGGGTTCTAGGGTGTTATTTTGGTGACCGGCGGCGTTGATGCCGCCGGGTTTCAGGCGATGGGATGTTAGGGCGGCTAGGGTTAGGGGTGGGTCTGAGGACGATGATGAACAGTGAGAGGAGGGGGTGTTTAGTTAGGGGGGCCGGGGTAAGGATTATGGGTTTATATAGGGACGGGGTGGGTTGATTCTAACCGTTAGATTTAGGAGAATAGAGGGCCAGGATTAGTTCATTTAGTCAAACGATGTCGTTTGGTTTACTGATGGGGTCGGGCTGAATCGGGGCATTGGGTCGGGTAAGGGCTATGGGTTACGGTTCGTGGGATCTCAGCCGTTGGTTGGCTTTGATCCAACGGTCCTTGATAAAATGTGACCAAACGTCGTCGTTTGGTCTTGGCTTTGAATTGGACCGGTCTTGGGTTGCCTGGATTGGGCTGGGGGGGAATCTTGATTTGGGCCTGGATTTTAATCCAGGTCCGAGTTTCATTTATATATATTTTTTTATTTTTCATATTCTAATTCAAATTCCTAATTTTAATTATAAAATAATTTTAACCTCATAAAAAATATTAATTACTTTATAACAATTATTTAGCACATAGACAAAACATTAATCACACAGTGAAATATTAAAATTAGAACAGACACATATTTTTGTGATTTTATTTTTTGAATTAATTATTAAATGCATAATTAAATCCTAGATATGCCTGCATCATATATTTTTATTTTTATTTTCATTTTGTTATGACAAAGTAAACATTTACGGATATAAAACAAATATTTAACAAACATCACACAAAAATTCAAAAATTGCACAGTAAAAGAAATTTATTTTATTTTTGATTTATTTTGGAGTAGTTTTCGTAAGGCGAAAATCACGTGCTCACAGCTACCCCTCTTTGTGCGGAAACTCGAAGAGTTTTCGTGCAAAGATAAAGTGAGCGGATACGAGCGATTTTTGCCCGTTCAAATACTCTGTGGGAAGCATTTTTTGAAAGATTTGACCGAACCTCTGCTTCAAAGGTTTCCTACATATCCTTGGCTATAAAGGAATCAGGTCAATGTAGTTCGGGAAGTTTTGGGTAGCTGGGACTACCGTGGGACTGTGATGTTACTGCTGCTTCGTGCTGTTTTTACTGCTTGCTGACCTCCTTATTACACCTTACTTCAAAGGTAATACAAAAAGCTAAATTAGACTATGGTACATGAATTATAAAAATCTTATCTAGATCATGCCCTTGCGTTTCTTGTTGTCTTGATATCTTGGTGACTCTTGGGCATTTGGCTTATTCCGTTTTCCTTTTCATTGTGTCCCGTATTTTCTTCATCTGTTTGGGACTCTTGTTGTTTCTTGCTGGGGATTTTGTTGGACATCCTCTACTTTATTGACTCTAAATGTGCTCCTTTATCATATGAGCGGGCTTTTGATTTCAACACTTCAATTGCATTCCCTTGTTCTCCAGGTGGGTGCCTGACTGCGGATTCATCCTCATTCTCCAGGTGGACGCCTGATTTCTTCTTAAATTCTTCATCCTCATTCTCCAGGTGGACGCCTGACTTCTTCAATTCTTATCCTCATTCTCCAGGTGGACGCCTGACTTATTTAATTCTCATCCTCATTCTCCAGGTGGACGCCTGACTTCTTTTTCTTATCCTCATTCTCCAGGTGGACGCCTGACTTATTTAATTCTCATCCTCATTCTCCAGGTGGACGCCTGACTTCTTTTTAACTTCTTCATCCTCATTCTCCAGGTGGACGCCTGACTTCTTCAATTCTTATCCTCATTCTCCAGGTGGACGCCTGATTTCTTTAATTCTCATCCTCATTCTCCAGGAGGACGCCTGACTTCTTTCTTTAATTCTTCATCCTCGTTCTCCAGGTGGACGCCTGACTTCTTCTTTTCTCATCCTCATTCTCCAGGTGGACGCCTGACTTCTTCTTTTCTCATCCTCATTCTCCAGGTGGACGCCTGACTTCTTCTTTTCTCATCCTCATTCTCTAGGTGGACGCCTGATTTCTTTAATTCTCATCCTCATTCTCCAGGTGGACGCCTGACTTCTTATTTTCTTCATCCTCATTCTCCAGGTGGACGCCTGACTTCTTCAATTATAATCCTCATTCTCCAGGTGGACGCCTGCCTTCTTCAATTCTCATCCTCATTCTCCAGGTGGACGCCTGATTTCTTTAATTCTCATCCTCATTCTCCAGGTGGACGCCTGACGTCTTCTTTTCTTATCCTCATTCTCCAGGTGGACGCCTGACTTCTTCAATTCTCATCCTCATTCTCCAGGTAAATGCCTGACTTCTTCTTTTCTCATCCTCATTCTCCAGGTGGACGCCTGACTTCTTATTTTCTCATCCTCATTCTCCAGGTGGACGCCTGACTTCTTTAATTCTCATCCTCATTCTCCAGATGGACGCTTGACTTCTTCTTTTCTTCTTCATCCTCGTTCTCCAGGTGGACGCCTGACTTCTTCTTTTCTCATCCTCATTCTCCAGGTGGACGCCTGACTTCTTTAATTCTCTACCAAGTGTTTCCTGACACAAATGTTGTTTCTGCCCCTGTTTTAAATCAAAGAAAACTTCGTTAGTTTAAAGCAGGGTGGTTAACTGGGGTATTCATGCCGATGGTGGGGCTTCTTCTTCGTTTTGTTTATTGCCTTGAAATGGTTGAAAAAGACTGTTTTGTCTTTGTAATTGATCCTAGACTATAGGATTCTCCTCTGTATGTTTTCCTTCAAACCCTTTTAACCGTAATCATATGTCTCTCCTGACATTGTTGATCCACTTTTGATTTCACTTTTCTTCCTCCCATATCTTATTATTTTTATCTCCCGCCTTTCATGGCCTTATTTTGCATCATGTAACCTTGAATCTTGGTAGTACACCTTGACATTCCTTCTTATTTGTTTGGAATAAAACTTATCTCAAAGCTTTAGAAAAGTAAGATTATTAGTGACGAAACGCGCTGATTTCGACAATTATAGAATGAAAAGAAAAATCCAAATTTGGATGACTGTTGGAGAAGGAATAACACTTATCTGATTGGAGTTACTGGGGCCAATGATCAGGGTATGCATTTCGGATTAATCAACCCAGTCTTTTAATCAATCTCCTTTCAATTGTCTCATTTTTGTTTTCCCCAAAATTTCCGTAATCCAACTTTATTTTTCATTTTACAGACCTGTTGGACTTGCAGTATCTCAAAGAGTTTTCACCGATAAACCTTCCTCATTTGTTCATTTCTTACTTCTTTTTCGCCTTATGGTGCCTGCGAAGGTTTTCACCAATAAGACTCTCTCCGTTTACTTTCTCTCAACTTCCATCGCCTTATGGTGCCCGTGTGGGTTTTCACCTATATGACTCTCTCATATTTACTTTCTTTTCTTGTTTGTACCAGAGTGTTATGAACCATCTTCATTTGTTTGACTCAGCATTTTTCTAAGATTGATCGAAAGGTCTTTTTGGTATGTGGTTGGAAATGGAAAGGTATCAAAAGCTAAACAGTTTTGGTATGGGTTTAAAATTACAACTCTTGGAATCTTTTCTTATTTCCAATACAATTCTTGCCCCAGTTTCTTGATTGGGGTCTCTTAAGTTTCTTTTTGTGCACATTATGTATATTGTGCACCCTATGACCGAGCCGTAAGACGCCTACGTATCCTTCTTTGAGGAATCAGGTCAAACGTAGTTCACTTAATGATAGTGATTTTCTTTTCTCTTTTTTTTTTATTTTTTTTTATTTTTATTATTATTATTATTATTATTTCATATTTGATTTTCATTGATTCCAAGAGAGGGTAAGAAAGAAACAAATATGGCTCAAAAGGGGAAGCAAAAGGGTATAGTGTTTGGATAGCATAATAAATTGCCTTTGTCATTCCAATCTTCAAAATAATGCTAAATACAAACATTCAAAAGTTATGCATAATATCTTTTTACCGCGTCAGAATTGATCGTCAAATCTATGCATTTGCGTTCAATATCTGTTAAGCATAGTGCACCATTCGATAATACTCTGGTCACAATGAATGGTCCTTGCCAATTCGGGGCAAATTTGCCTTTTGCCTCAACCTGATGTGGAAGAATACGTTTCAGCACATGTTGACCCACTTCAAACTTCCGCGGACGCACTTTTTTGTTGTATGCTCTTTCTATTCTTCTATGATATAATTGACCATGACATACTGCGGTCAATCGTTTTTCATCAATCAAGTTTAACTGTTCCAGACGGGTTTTGACCCACTCATCATCATCAATCTTTGCTTCGGCGATGATCCGAAGGGAAGGGATCTCAACTTCTGCAGGAATTACTACTTCAGTGCCATATACCAACAAATAAGGAGTTGCTCCTACTGAAGTGCGAACAGTAGTGCGGTATCCCAATAATGCAAATGGTAATTTTTCATGCCATTGTCTTGAACCTTCTACCATTTTCCGAAGTATCTTCTTTATGTTTTTGTTGGCTGCCTCGACTGCTCCATTCGCCTTGGGCCGATATGGGGTAGAGTTGCGATGTGTAATCTTAATCTATTGACATACTTCCTTCATTAAGTTTCTGTTAAGATTAGCACCGTTATCTGTGATGATCACCTTTGGGATTCCGAATCGACATATGATATTTGAGTGGACAAAATCGACCACAGCTTTCTTGGTCACTGATTTGAATGTCTTGGCCTCAACCCATTTGGTAAAATAATCAATGGTTACTAGAATGAACTTGTGCCCATTGGATGATGTCGGCTCAATTGGTCCAATCACATCCATTCCCCAGGCAACAAAAGGCCATGGTGCTGACATTATGTGCAACTCGAATGGTGGAGAATGAATCAAATCTCCGTGTATCTGGCATTGATGACACTTGCGCACAAAACTGATACAATCTCGCTCCATGGTAAGCCAATAGTAACCAGCTCGGAGGATTTTCTTTGCCAACACATATCCACTCATGTGGGGTCCGCAAACTCCAGAATGTACTTCAGACATGACAGCTGTAGCTTGTCTGGCATCTATGCATCTTAATAATCCAAGATCTGGTGTTCTTTTATACAAAACTCCTCCACTTAAGAAGAATCCGTTTGCCAATCGCCTAATGGTCCTCTTTTGATCTCCTGTGGCTTGTGCGGGATATATCCCCATCCTGATATACTCCTTGATGTCGTGGAACCATGGTTCACCATCAAATTCTTCTTCCACCATATTGCAATAAGCGTGCTGATCGTGGACTCGAATATGTAGGGGATCCACATAAGCTTTGTCTGGATGGTGCAATATTGATGCCAAAGTAGCCAATGCATCGGCAACCTCATTACGAATCCTTGGAATATGCCGGAATTCCACTGATTGAAATCGCTGACAAAGATCATGTAAACATTGTCGGTATGGTATGAGCTTCAAGTCTCGGGTTTCCCATTCTCCTTGAATTTGATGCACCAAAAGATCCGAATCTCCCATAACTAAGATTTCTCGGATACCCATGTCCGCGGCTAGCCTTAACCCCAAAATGCAAGCTTCATATTCAGCCATATTATTGGTGCAATAAAATCGCAATTGAGCCGTAACAAGATAGTGATGCCCTGTTTCAGAAATGATTACAGCTCCTATCCCGACTCCTTTCATGTTAGCAGCTCCATCAAAGAAAAGTTTCCAGCCAGGTTTTTCAGTTTGCTCCACCTCGTCGATATGCATTATTTCTTCATCAGGAAAATAAGTTTTCAATGGCTCGTATTCCTCATCTACCGGGTTTTCTGCTAAATGATCGGCCAGTGCTTGGGCTTTCATTGCAGTCCGAGTCACATAGATGATGTCAAACTCTGTGAGCAATATCTGCCACTTTGCAAGTCTTCCCGTTGGCATAGGCTTTTGAAAAATATATTTCAATGGATCCAGACGAGAAATGAGGTAAGTAGTGTAGGATGACAAATAGTGTTTCAATTTTTGAGCTACCCAAGTCAGGGCGCAACATGTCTTTTCCAGATGAGTATACTTAACCTCATAAGCTGTGAACTTTTTGCTAAGGTAGTAGATGGCCTGTTCTTTTCTGCCGGTGAGGTCATGTTGCCCCAATACACAACCAAACGAGTTTTCCAAGACCGTCAAGTAAAGAATCAAAGGTCTTCCTGGCTCTGGCGGGACCAACACGGGTGGGTTCGACAAGTACCCTTTTATCTTATCGAACGCTTCTTGACACTCATCGGTCCATTTGACCGCAGCATCCTTTTTCAACAATTTGAAAATTGGCTCACAGGTTGTTGTGAGCTGAGCAATAAACCTGCTGATGTAATTTAACCTTCCCAACAAACTCATTACTTCAGTTTTATTTCTTGGAGGTGGCAATTCTTGGATGGCTTTGATTTTTGATGGGTCTAGCTCGATACCTCGTCGACTGACTATGAATCCCAGCAATTTTCCAGATGGAACTCCAAATGCACATTTGGCAGGGTTAAGTTTGAGGTTGTACCTGCGAAGCCTTAAGAAGAATTTCCTCAAGTCCCCAACGTGGTCGTCCTGATGCTTTGATTTTATGATCACATCGTCCATGTATACCTCAATCTCCTTGTGTATCATATCATGAAACACCGTGGTCATTGCTCTCATGTAGGTGGCTCCGGCGTTCTTCAAACCGAATGGCATTACCCGGTAGCAATAAGTTCCCCATGGTGTGATGAATGCCGTCTTTTCTGCGTCTTCTTCATCCATTAGAATTTGATGATACCCGGCATAACAATCCACGAAAGATCCTATATCATGCTTGGAACAATTGTCGATCAAAATATGGATATTGGGTAATGGGAAATTATCCTTTGGACTTGCTTTGTTGAGATTGCGGTAGTTGACGCATACTCTAATTTTGCCGTCTTTCTTTGGTACAAGAACGATATTAGCCAACCAAACAGGATATCGAGTGACTCTAATGACCTTTGCTTCCAATTGTTTGGTGATTTCTTTCTTAATTCTCACACTCATATCAGGCTTGAATTTTCTTAGTCTCTTCTTGACAGGAGGCACCGTTGGATCGGTGGGCAATTTGTGAACCACTAAATCGGTGCTCAGGCCCGGCATGTCGTCATATGACCATGCAAAAACATCTTTGAATTCTATGAGTGCTTTAATTAACTCTTCTAGGATCTTTGGTTCGAGATGGACACTTATTTTAGTTTCCCGGATATTACTCGTGTCCCCTATATTGATGTCCTCGGTATCACTCAAGTTAGGTTTGATTTTTTCCTCAAAGTGAATTAACTCTTTACTAATCTCTTCAAAAATCTCATCTTCATCATATTCTGATTCGTAATCACAATATATTTCTTGAATTAATATTTCGGAACCAGATTGATTTTTAAGACTGGGCTGAGGATTCCTCATGCATGCCATATCACTAGAGCCAGCGTAAAAAGAACTGTACATGAAAGAAGAAAAAGAAAAGAAAACTATCAGGAATGATAATAAAAAGGAAACTGCTTTTTATTGGATGATGAAAGATAACAAGGTTTTGCACACTTCAAACAAACTGTAAGATAAGCTTTGGGATTACAACCCTGAAGTAACCCAAACAAACTGAAAGAAAATCAAAATAAACTACCAAGACTCCTTTCGAATTGGGAGAGGAGTGGCTTTCCAATTATTAAGCTTTGTTTCTGGCCCAACGAATTGAACTTCTGCGTTGCTACACCCTTCTCCACTTTCCAACATATTCACATCATTAAACAATTTCTCGAATCTTTCAATTAATTCCTCCTCAGGATTGACCCGAGATTTAGGAATTGTTGTTATCGGGCGATTTTTAGCACCGGTCTTGACAAAAGATTTTGATAGAGGTGGGACTGGTTTTGGAAGATCCCATGCCTTATGTTTCAGCTTTCTGGCCTTTTTCACATCGGTAATAGTGGGTATAAATCCCAAACCAAATGTTCCCCAGTTCTCGGGGAGAGATACTGGTTGTATAATTCCTTGCAAAGATGAGCCCAGACCTTTGCCGGGTATAAAACCGTTTTTAACATTTCATAGGCTACCATGACTGATGCAGAGGATATCTTTGGATTCGGAAAGTATTTCCCCTCTGGAATTTTCTCTACCGACACTGTGTCGGATACTTGGTATACCCATGGTCCCTGGTCATTTTCTATTCCCTCGACCGGTACAATGGCACTGCTGCGAGCATTTAAACTTTCTTCCCCATATACAACTATTTCTTGATGATCCCATTCAAACTTGACAGCCTGATGTAGTGTTGACGGGACTGCTTTAGCAGCATGGATCCATGGTCGACCCAACAACAAGTTGTAAGAAACAGTTATGTCCAACACTTGAAATTCCATTGTGAATTCAACCGGCCCTATTGTTAGTTCCAACACTATATCGCCAAATGAATCTCTGCTTTCACCGTCAAACCCCCGTACGCAGATACTATTCTTCTGGATCCTCTCCTCTTTAATTTTTAATTTGCTTAAAGTGGAGAGAGGGCAGATGTTTGCACTTGACCCATTGTCAACCAATATCCGGGTTACTACGGAGTTTTCACACTTCACGGTGAGGTAAAGAGCTCTGTTGTGCTCGGTACCTTCCACGGGCAATTCATCATCAGCAAATGTAATTCTGTTTGTCTCAAAGATTCTGTTGGCTATTCTTCCCAAATGATTTACAGAGATTTTTTCAGGAACATGAGCCTCATTCAGGATTTTCATCAAAGCCAGACGGTGCTCCTCTGTATGGATCAGTAATGACAACAATGAAATTTGAGCGGGCGTCTTCTTCAATTGATCCACAACAGAATAATCATGGAGTTTCATTTTTCTTAAAAACTCTTCCGCCTCTTCTTCCGTCACAGCTCTCTTTATTGGTGTTGGATTATTTTTAGTTTTTCTTAACTCTTCGGGTGTAAAACATCTTCCCGAACGAGTCAAGCCTTGCACCTCACACACTTCTTCCTTGACTTCTTTTCCCTTGTACATTACAGTCACCCGTTCATAGTTCCATGGGATGGCTTTGTTGTTGATGAATGGCAGCTGGGTTACAGGTGTGATAATAACCCGATCTGTACGGGCTCCTTCCACGAATACAATGGGTTTGTTAGCAACCCCTGGTACTATCACTTTCGGCCTTTCTTGTTTTGTGGCAACTTTGCTCGATGATCCCTCCTTGACTATCATAAATGGTTCATCCCCATTTCTGTTCTGCTTAGGTACCGGCTTCTCCTCTGTTAACTGCTTATCTGACTTGGCTTCATGAGACTTGATCATCATGACAGTTTGTGACGGCTTCTTTGTCTCCTCATCAACTTGTATGATTTCTATCATATTGGCCTCTTGATGGGCTGGCATTGGATTTCTATTGATATTGGGAGCTTCGGGGTTTTGAACCTCGATTTTATTAGTATCAATCAGCTCTTGTATTGCATTTTTCAAATTCCAGCATTTCTCCGTATCATGGCCTGGTGCACCGGAGCAATATTCACAGCTAATGGTGTAATCCAGATTCTTTGGCGGAGGATTGGGTAGCTTGGATTGTATTGGTCTTAGCATGTCTTGCTGTCTCAGCCTGTGGAACAGACTAGTGTAAGACTCTCCCAATGGAGTGTAAGTTTTCTTTTTCTGTTCCCTTTCTCCCCTGAATGCTGGCCTAGGCCTGAAACCTGGTCCGGGATAGGCTCGTGGGTAAGTACTTGGTATGGCAGGAGCATGCCAATTGGCGTGAACAGGTGGTTGATTGTATGCTTGAGCATGGTTAATGGAAAAATGAGGCTCTGAAGGGTGATAGTAGTGTTGGGATGAATCGTGGTGGTAAGCTGATTGGCGAGGTCGTTGTTGATTATAGTAAGGCGGTGAACCTCTGGGTCCCGACCAAATTCCTGAATCAACTACCGCTGCTTCCTCCCTCTTCTTTTTTCCGATTCCTCCTACCCCGCCTTGAATAGCTTGAGTAGTTGCCTTAATTGCTGAATAGCTCATAATTTTATTTGTTTTGAGGCCTTCTTCCACCATACCCCCCATCTTCACTACTTCGTTGAATGATTTTCCTACCGCTGAAACCAAATGGGCATAGTAAGTTGGTTCCAAGGCTTGGAGGAAGTAGTCTACCATTTCACTTTCCTTCATAGGAGGATCCACTCTTGCTGCCTGTTCTCTCCATCGGAAGCCATACTCTCTGAAACTTTCATTGTGTTTCTTCTCAAACTTCGTCAAAGATAATCGACCTGGGATGATTTCCAGATTGTATTGGAAATGGTATGCGAATGCCTGTGCCAGGTCATCCCAGGTGTACCATCTCCCATGGTCCTGGCGTGTATACCACTCCAAAGCTGATCCGCTTAAACTTTGACTGAAGTAAGCCATCAATAATTCATCCTTTCCCCCAGATCCTCGCATCTTGCTGCAGAAACCCCTTAAGTGGGCTACTGGGTCGTTGTGCCCGTTGTATAGGTCAAATTTGGGCATCTTGAAGCCGACTGGTAATTGTACATTAGGGAATAAGCACAAATCTTTGTATGCTACACTGACTTGCCCACCTAATCCTCGCATGTCTCTGAACGATTGTTCTAAACTCTTGACCTTCCTGAACATCTCTTCTTGTTCAGCATTTTTGGCTGGTTTGTCAATTTCGGTTGGGAGATCAAAACGAGGAGCAGTTGAATGAATTTCGGAGGCTTTGAGGGTGGGCTCCGGGGGTAATATTGGTTGTCCTGGGCCTGGAATGTAGGCTCACTAGGAGATTTGTGGAATGTAGCAGGGGGAGGTGCTACGAAAACAGGAGTCATAGGTGGAGGAAAATATGGAACTGGTTTCGGAGGTGGAGACTGCGGTGTCTGAGAGGTGGTGCCTCGGTAGTGCTGGTAAATGGGGAAATTTGGGGATAATTCAGTGGTAATATTATCCTGAGTTTGGGTCATTGATGGAGCAGGGTTAGTTGAGTAAGACGGGGGTAACTGTCCTGTAGACCAGGCTTGGTACATCTCAGCCATTTGCTGCTTGAGTTTAAACATCTCTTCTTTCATTTTCCCGACATCCATTTCCTCTAGCTCCATACCTGTGTCAACATCTGGGATAGACATACTTTTGGGTATTGGTCCTTTTGATCTCGTGTGATAATGATAATATGTCAGTATACTCTTTAGAGAAACTAACAGCTTGAATTCTGAAAATGAACAAACTTGTTAGTTTTGAGAGTTTAACACATATATAATTACACGTTGAGATGCAATGCTCCTAGACAAATATCCCCTTTCTATTATGCATTTGCTCGGCCACTTGTGTCATCCCAGCTTTCTTGAAATTTTTATTGTTACTCACTTTTAATTTTATTTATTATATATATCTTTTATTGTGGTGGTCGAATCTTATAGAGATTGCCTAAGTATCATGCCCCCGCATGAATCAGACCTTGCGTAGTTTTTATTGTTATTCACTTTTATTTATTATACAAAGATGGAATTACATTTGAAAACTTTAAGAAAATGATTTGAAACACACATACTTAAATAAAAATACAAGATACAACTCTTAACATCTCACAACATGCCCCACTTTCCACTTTTGTTGTCAATTATTGGATTATCTGCTCAATGTGGGGCTTGACCTGGATGGCCTCCCAGCGTATGATACATCCTTTCCAACTCAATTGCTAGATGACGAGCAAAAATGGGTGCATGCTTTGTAAACCTTTCATAATCCATTCCTTGGCAATTTACATAACTTTGAGAGGTGTAGACCGCCAAGTCGTGGATTTGTGCCCTGAAATCCTGGAGACGTTGGTCTTGGTTCTGCAATTGCTGCTGGCGAGTGGTAGCTATATCTCTGACACGGTTTTCACGATCTAGAGCTGACTCTAATAGAGCTCGGAGTCTGGCCTGCTCTAATTTTGCTTGCGCTCTTTCCCTGTCGAGGTCTGCTTGTTGATGTTCTCTGTTGCATCTTCTTGCCTCTTCTAGTTGTGCACGAAGCTGATCTTCTGATCGTATCCAATGGTCTTTTTCCTTCTTGAATTGTGCCCTGTCTTTTTCGGACTGCCTATCTTGGCGTTCCTTATTAGATCTGGCTTCTTCGTTTAATTGTTGGATCCTTTCTTTTGCTTTGCTCAACGCCCTTTCGTTTTCCGCAAGAATGGAATCATAATCTTGCAATTTTTCAAAAAGTTTGGCGATGGTTTTTTGATCCTTCCAGCTCCTCTTTGGTGTCTCAGAAACTCTTTTCATTCTTTGGAATCGAGCATGAAGATTTTCATTCTCACAAGCTAGACTCTTCTTCTCGCCTTCGGCTTCTTGTGCTTGCAAATCTTTCTCCAAACTGAGGCTTCTCAGATTTTCTTTTAGGGCATGGATAGTTGCTTTGTACGCTTTTTCCTTTTCTCCCCAGATCAACCGCTCTTGAATTTTATCATTGAAGTTTTCAACATGGGGTCTTTTTTTTGGCCTTCTTAGCTCAGGCTCGGTACATCATCCACGCGAGACCGTTTTTCAAACCACCTTGCATATCCAGGATTTATCTCACCCTTTGTAGTGTCTGGGACTTGAGTATCACTTTTCAAGTATCGACATCCATTCCACATCTGCTGAAGTAGAGCCTCGGGAATAGTGGCTTCTGGGTGTAATTTGATTACTTGCATACTCAAATCTTCATCATCAGGAACTACTTGATATCTCCCTAGTTGTCTTAGGACTCTTAGTGGCGCATACGGCTGAATGCTTCTCAATCCCAATAGTAGCAGATAACTATTTGAGGTTGACATGTGTATCACTTCCCTCATCGGGACTCATCCCAAAGTCCATTCAATCTAATTTGCCGTTAAATCTTTTAGATGAGATACCCATGCTTCTATCCCTTCTGGAGCCTGATAATTTTTTATCCTTTCCTCATAACTCTCGATGCAATTATCATTGTTTGACCCATACTGTATGATCTTGGGCTGTTGTTGGAGATGTTCAATCACCCACATTTGCAACAAAATTTTGCATCCTTCGAAGACTTTTGCTCCTGATTTACATAAAGTCAAAGCCCGATAAATGTCTGAGAGAATGATGGGGACAAGGGTGTGATTTTCTTTGGTGGTGAGGATTTGCACAACTTTCGCGGTGCGAATATCAATTGTTCGCTCTTTGTTTGGGAAGATCATGATTCCTAGAATAGCCACCATGAAAGCAAAGCGACGGTGAATCTGCCAAGTATCTTTGTTTTGCTTGTTAGTAAGGCCTTTCTCATGAATTTCGAACCCATCTGTCTTTCCGAACCTTGAATACAAAATGTTGAAGGAACAACATCCATTGATGACATTGCTTTTCCTGATTTGACTGCTGATATTCAGAAGACCGAAGAATCGATGTACCGAAGGAGCATTTGTGAATATCAGGCTTTGATTTCTTAGACTTCCGCCAAAACCAGCATATCCAGCTATCTCCTCAAATGTAGGAGTAAGCTCGAAGTCAGAGAAACGAAAGACATTGTGAACAGGGTCCCAAAAAGTTACTAACGCCGCAATCAGATCATCACGGGGTTTAACTTTCATAATATCCGTGAGATTTCCCAAATGCTTGACAACCCATTTTTGACCAGCTTCGCCTAAATCATACCACCACATTTGAAGCTGAAATAGAAACTCTTCTGTATTCGTGGATGGGGGGTTTTGCGTGGTGCTCATTTTGTATCTGAAATTTAATTTAATAAAGTCAAGACTCATTTTGAAAATATACACTAAAAAAAATCATTTTCAAAATTTTTTAATTTATTAAATACCTTTATTTCAAGATTTAAAACTATATATTTTTTTAAAATTTTTAAAACAACCCATTTTATTCCTCTCTTCTCACCATGATTTCATTTAAGCTGGTCAACAAGCATGTTCGAGGCAAATGAATGCACAAGTAGCAAGTAGGATGCATGAGGATGGTCTTTTTATTTCGGGTTCACCTGTCCTAGACAGACCCAACCCCTGTGTTGAGTCTCCAAGGCCAAATGTACATGATGCAAATATACGTTCCTACTAGGGATCCGGTACATGGCTGAGTTATTCTAAGTGAAAAACCTGAGGTTGATTGTTCTAAACCTGGCTTACCCAAACGGACAGTTTGAGCCGAAGCGGGGGCAACGTACCGGGAGAACGAAAGTCTATCCGGCCTAGTTACTTGTCCCAACTTCGTCTTATTTGGTATGACCTTTAACAGAAAGGTGGGCCACGCACACGTGTGCACCATAAATTTAGAAGACTCAGAAAGAGGGGGTTTCGTAGCAGTTGTATATATTCACAATTCAAATAATATTAAAGCGGTAAAAAAAACATTTAGCATGTTAATCATATCATATAGTAAATAAAGCCAATTATCGCAGTTATTTTAAGCTCGAATTCTTTAAACCCTGAACCAGTGGTTCTGGGTTACAGTACCAATATCATCCCGAGCAGAGTCGCCAGAGCTGTCGCACCTCCTTTTTACCGCGCCCGCGGGGCGCGTGGGGAGTTTTCTCCAATTGAAGGACAGTCGAAACAGGATTTATTTAATTATTTCAGAGTCGCCACCTGGGAATTTTAAGGCGTCCCAAGTCACCGGTTTTAATCCCTGAATCGAGGAGAATATGACTCTGTTTATTATTCTGCGAACCAGAAATCCTGAGTAAGGAATTCTGTTAATCCGGAAGAAGGTGTTAGGCATTTCCGAATTCCGTGGTTCTAGCACGGTCGCTCAACTGTTTTTATTATTGGCTTAGTTATCTTGATTTTTTACTAAATACGTTTTTATTGCATGATTTTACTATCGCTTTTACTTATTGTTTACAATTATATAAACGAATTACGCGTACGTATATTCGTATTATATATCTTTCAATATTACGGGTATCATGTCACGCATACGTGTACACAATAAAATTGTCCATGTTATAGTTTTTATTAAAAAATCATATGTTCAAAATTTAAATTAAAATTAGGAACATCGTCACTTTTGTATTTATACAATGAACCGCACATCTCGGGTTGCATGAAATTATTTGACATCGTCGGAGAAATCCTTTTTATTAAAATATTCGTTCGAAATTGCGCGTACGTATAATCTGAATTTGCTTTTAAAATATAATCAGGGTACGCAAACGCATCCCTAATTACGCGAAATATTTGTAATGGTATTATGGATTGTCCACAAATTGTTTATTATATCTACACATTTTATATGAAAATCCTGAGAAATTCACATTTTTAAGGATGCCTTTAAATTCTTTTAAAAGAATTCACAAATTATTAAACGTTGCCCGTCGATTATAATTTCCGGGTATAGATTATATTCATCCCAACTATCCAAATTCAAAGAAAAGAATCAAAATTCGATTTTTAGCAAATACAACATATATATGTATGCCAAAGAATGAATTGTATATGAAACTAACAAATTCTATTTCTAATTACCATTGATATAAAGTGTTGCAATTTGTGCTTATACATATCATCTCATTCTCACATGCTTGTTTTTAATCCAAAATTATAATTGCTTAGTTTATTTATAACGATAAATAATCAAATTGATGAGAAAGGAGTTATTATTCGAATTGATTCAATTCGAATTGTATTACATACAACATAGTTGTGCGCCTAAACATTCATAATATTCTTAACATCATGACGAGCTATACCAACTCATCTTACTCATATGATTATAAATATACTTGTCATCATGCCATTTAATAACTTATATCAATCTAAACAAAATCATATTTTTTACAAGATATACCACTAATGTAACTTCTTAATACTTCCATTCTACTTTACATTTAGCTAAAGGTATTATGGGATGTAATCAATGGCCCATTTTTATGTCATACTCCCTGTTTTTGACAACTCACATATACCTATACTAATGAGATTTCGAAATGGATAACATTATTACAAACCTTATACGAATTTCAAATAAGGTAAATAACTTATAGCCATGGTGTTGAATTCACCACTAATTAACCAACACAAAATAAAACTGAAATTTAAACTAAATGGCTTAGATGAGTAGAAAGCAGAATCATAACTCCAAACTTCATTTATTTGCCATGTTGAAGCTTTTCACAACATGAGTTTAAAAGGATATGTACCTGGAAATGAAGGTATAAGGAGTAAATTTCAGCAGTAGCAGCAGTAACAAAATCAGCAGAATAGCAATCTTTCCACAGACTTGAGCAATAATGAGACCCGAGAAACCCAGATTCACAAGAGCAAAGTTTCTTAAAGAATTTCAGATTTTAGAACCAAATAGTATCAATACACAGACCCGGACAGATTCCAAAAGAACAACAAGGTTTCGGATTTTTCTGTTCTTTTCTATTTTTCTATTTCAGCTTCACTGTGTGTGTGTGTGTGTGAATACTCTCTTTTGGTTTCTTTTCTGTTTCTTCTTCCTCTTCAGATTCCAAGAGGAATCTGATTTTCTGCTTGATTTTTTTTCTTTTATCTCACTCTAGGTGTATTTTTCTTAAATTCTCACTCAAAATCTGATCTAAAATTCTGTCTGAAAACTCATTTCTCTCTCTCAATTCCCTCTTAAAATCTGCTTTTAAAATCTGATCCTCAAATCTCTCAATCTCTTCCTATTTTTTTTCTTCTCTGAAAGCTCTCCTTTTTTTCTTCTTTGAAAGCTCTCCTTTTTTTTTCTTCTTCCTTCAAATCTGATGGTCTCCTGTACTTATACAGGTCTGGTCCTATCTTTTTAAGTGCTGCCTGGACCCATTTCCTCTTTAAAAATCAAAAAGTTCCATTAAAAACTGCTTTTGAATAATTTAAATGATCCTATCCTGATTTTAAGCAGCCCCATTACCCTTTGTTTCCCATTATCACTTTAAATAATAGCCATTAACTTTCCACTTTCAGCCCATTATGCTATCATATTACCCTCACTATTCTGTCCCAGAAATAACCCTCTGAAATCCTACTGTGATTACTATTATTACTGCTGTCAAACTTAAAATCTAACAATACAGATTTTATAAAATCTGTTCAAACCCGATTATTAATCTGATTTAAGATAGCTACAACCAATCCTAAAGTTTTGGACTGAATCCTAACTAAGAATGTAACCTTCTAACACAATTACATCTAATCAACTTTTGTAAAATCACACTGAATTCAAAACTAACATCATAACAACATATCACTGAAATTATTATAACAATTCAGACTGGACTTCAATATTGAACCAAGATCAAACACACACAGGAGCATTGTCAATATAGTGACAATGCCCTGTTCAGAAAACAATATATACACAACATTCATTTGAATTTACTGATTTGCAAACAAACATGATTTAATTGATGAGTATTAATCAGTTTACTATTTACAATATTTGTCCATAATCAGTCTAAAACAAAAGAGACAGACTGTTTCAATCAGCATTTTCAGAAACAAGATTTATAACACAACTGATCGACTAACTTAATCGAGTCGATCACACACATTGTAATTAATCACAACCAACAGAAACAATTCATTTATTTGACTAATCATACGGGCATGAGACAAAGATGACAGAATTAATCAAATAAAAACATGAAAAATTAACAGGTTATTAAACAAACAATTATTCATGTAAGAAACAAAAAGGAAATAAGGAAAGTACCTCTAAATCTTTAAATTCATCCGGACTCGAACTCAACTTGGATTTGGACTTTGTTTGAAATCAAACAGACCTTAGTCGAAGTATTTTCCACTGAAAATCCTTCGACTAGGGTCGATTAAACCTCAATCTTTATTTAATTTGGGCAGAATCCAAAAGTCTGGTATTTCTAGGGTACTTGAAGGTTTGATTTGGGACTTAACCGTTTCTGGTCAGATTCGAGGGGGACTAAATACGACACAAGGGTGAGGGTAGCCTAGGGGTCATTTGGTGTCAGTTTAGAACAGATCTGAGTTTGTTCTTGTTTGGTCCGAACCTTCAAAAGAAGATTCGAAGAGTTCTGAGGGGATTCGAACCAAACAAACACCAGATCCATAACGAGGCATGCTAGGGGGTACTATGGTGTTAACTAGGGGTTGTTTGGTTTAGATCTAAGCTCGGCTCGAATCTTCAAATGAAGATTCGAGAACCTTCAGGAAGATTCGAGCCAAGTGGCTAGCATATCTGGATAGAGGATGTTCAGGGGGTTCTAGGGTGTTATTTTGGTGACCGGCGGCGTTGATGCCGCCGGGTTTCAGGCGATGGGATGTTAGGGCGGCTAGGGTTAGGGGTGGGTCTGAGGACGATGATGAACAGTGAGAGGAGGGGGTGTTTAGTTAGGGGGGCCGGGGTAAGGATTATGGGTTTATATAGGGACGGGGTGGGTTGATTCTAACCGTTAGATTTAGGAGAATAGAGGGCCAGGATTAGTTCATTTAGTCAAACGATGTCATTTGGTTTACTGATGGGGTCGGGCTGAATCGGGGCATTGGGTCGGGTAAGGGCTATGGGTTACGGTTCGTGGGATCTCAGCCGTTGGTTGGCTTTGATCCAACGGTCCTTGATAAAATGTGACCAAACGTCGTCGTTTGGTCTTGGCTTTGAATTGGACTGGTCTTGGGTTGCCTGGATTGGGCTGGGGGGGGGTATCTTGATTTGGGCCTGGATTTTAATCCAGGTCCGAGTTTCATTTATATATATTTTTTTATTTTTCATTTTCTAATTCAAATTCCTAATCATAAAAAATATTAATTACTTTATAACAATTATTTAACACATAGACAAAATACTAATCACACAGTGAAATATTAAAATTAGAACAGACACATATTTTTGTGATTTTATTTTTTGAATCAATTATTAAATGCATAATTAAATCCTAGATATGCCTGCATCATATATTTTTATTTTTATTTTCATTTTGTTATGACAAAGTAAACATTTACGGATATAAAACAAATATTTAACAAACATCACGCAAAAATTCAAAAATTGCACAGTAAAAGAAATTTATTTTATTTTTGATTTATTTTGGAGTAGTTTTCGTAAGGCGAAAATCACGTGCTCACAGGTTGTATTATTTTTTTTAGAGAAAAAAAGGCTAAGTCTCAACATTTTTGTGTGAGTGAGGGTGAGAGATGAGATTTCATGGAGGGAGGTTGTTCGTTCTCTGTTAAAGAGAGGAGAGGAGCGCCGTTGGTGTCTTCAAAGAGAAAGGGAGATCTGATGGATATCTTTTCTAGGTCTCCTAATGTGTTCTTATATATGGGAGATAGGGTAAAGGGTAATGGGTATTTGGGTAGTGGTATTGGAATTGTGTTGGGATTTAAAATTAATTTGGGTCTTTAGGAATTGGCCCAATTTTAAAAGAAATAAAGCCAAAAATATGTTTTTCCTATTTTCCTTTTCTTTGTTTTCCCACCTTTTTTTTAATCAATTAAAATTCTAAATCAATCTATTTTTGTAGAAATTAAAATTCTTTATTTATTTTTAACATTAAAACAACTAATTAACTTAAAACCAAGGAAAAAAATGCTAATTTTAAAGATTAAAATCCAAATATGTAAAAATGACCATTTTTGTGGGGTTTTTTTTGCTTAATAAAATTAATTCCTACATGCGAATTGAACCTAAGATGACATGAAATTAAAACGTGACATTTTTTTATTATTTTTCTATGATTTTAAAATATTAAAAATGCATGAAATGCAACTAAATAAAGAAAAATTTCTAAATACCTTAAAATTATTTTTGGTTTAATTTTAGGAGTTATTTTTATATAGGGCAAAAATTAGGTGCTCACAGCTGCCCCTCTTTGCTCGGAAACATGAAGAGTTTTCGGGCAAAGATAAAGTGAGCAACTACGAGCAATTTTTGACCGTTTGAAACTCCATTTGGAAGCATTTTGAAAAAGTTTGACCGAACCTTGCTTCGAAGGTTGCCTACATATCCTTGGCTATAAAGGAATAAGGTCGACGTAGTCCTGGAAGTTTTGGTAACTGAGACTACCGAGAAGCTGTGATTTCACTATTGTTGTTGCTTGTTTCTGCTTGCTGAGCACCTTATTACACCAAAATGAAAAATGAAAAACTAAACTAGCTAAGCCTATCAGCTACGAGTTACAAGATTCCTATCTATAAATCTTCTAAAGCTTGATCTTGCGAACGCTGGTTCATTTTTCTTCAGCTCTTCGGATCAAAGCGGGACATGCAAAGCTTGTGACTTCAATCATATCTTGGGCAGTCTGCATCTTTTCTCCGCTTCTGCACTTAGAGTTCAGCTTCTATTCTTGTTCTTCCTTTCTTTTATTAGGTCCTAGACTTCTTTTTTTGGTCATCTCAAACCTTGTGCCTCACGGTGAAAACCTGTTCAGGCCCCAAAGCAAACAAGCGAACGAAATTTTCTTCCCCAATTTTCACTAGGAAAATTTCGTGAATTATTGTAATAAAATCTAAACTATTTCTTTATTAAAAGCAATAAAAGTCAGGATGGTATATCCTTGAGAAAAAGAGACTAGGGAATGGAGACCCTATATCTAAACTAAAATCAACTAGGGAGTGGAGACCCTATGCTAGAAAAGCGACTAGGGAGTGGAGACCCTATGTCTAAAATAAAATCAACTAGGGAGTGGAGACCCTATGTCTAAAAAATAATCAACTAGGGAGTGGAGACCCTACATTGGAAAAGCGACTAGGGAGTGGAGACCCTATATCTAAAATAAAATCAACTAAGGAGTGGAGACCCTATGTTGGAAAGGCGACTAGGGAGTGGAGACCCTATGTCTAAAAATAAACTCAACTAGGGAGTGGAGACCCAATATTGGAAAGGCGACTAGGGAGTGGAGACCATATGTTTACAAATAAAATCAATTAGGGAGTGGAGACCCTATGTTGAAAAGGCGACTAGGGAGTGGAGACACTCTGTGTAAAATAAACACAACTAGGGAGTGCAGACCCTATGTTGGAAAGGCGACTAGGGAGTGGAGATCCTATGTCTAAAATAAAACTCAACTAGGGAGTGGAGACCCTATGTTGGAAAGGCGACTAGGGAGTGGAGACCCTCTGTGTAAAATAAACTCAACTAGGGAGTGGAGACCCTATGTTGGAAAGACGACTAGGGAGTGGAGACCTTATGTCTAAAAATAAACTCAACTAGGGAGTGGAGACCCTATGTTGGATAGGCGACTAGGGAGTGGAGACCTTATGACTAAAAATAAACTCAACTAGAGAGTGGAGACCCTATATTGGAAAGGTGACAAGGGAGTGGAGACCCTATGTCTAAAAATAAACTAAACTAGGGAGTGGAGACCATATGATGGAAATGCGACTAGGGATTGGAGACTCTATGTCTAAAATAAAATCAACTCGGGAATGAAGACCCTATGTTGGAAAAGCGACTAGGGAGTGGAGACCCTATGTCTAAAATAAAATCAACTAGGGAATGAAGACCCTATGTTGGAAAAGCGACTAGGGAGTGGAGACCCTATGCCTAAAAATAAAATCAACTAGGGAGTGGAGACCCTACGTTGGAAAAGCGACTAGGGAGTGGAGACCCTATATCTAAAATAAAATCAATTAGGGAGTAGAGACCCTATGTTTGAAAAGCGACTAGAGAGTGGAGACCCTATGTCTAAAATAAACTCAACTAGGGAGTGGAGACCCTATGTTGGAAAGGCGATTAGGGAGTGGAGATCCTATGTCTAAAATAAAACTCAACTAGGGAGTGGAGACCGTATGTTGGAAAGGCGACTAGGGAGTGGAGACCCTCTGTCTAAAATAAACTCAACTAGGGAGTGGAGACCCTATGTTGGAAAGGCGACTAGGGAGTGGAGACCTTATGTCTACAAGTAAAATCAACTAGAGAGTGAAGACCTTATGTTGGAAAGGCGACTAAGGAGTGGAGATCCTATGTCTAAAAATAAACTCAACTAGGGAGTGGAGACCCTATGTTGGATAGGCGACTAGGGAGTGGAGACCTTATGACTAAAAATAAACTCAACTAGAGAGTGGAGACCCTATATTGGAAAGGTGACAAGGGAGTGGAGACCCTATGTCTAAAAATAAACTAAACTAGGGAGTGGAGACCATATGATGGAAATGCGACTAGGGATTGGAGACTCTATGTCTAAAATAAAATCAACTCGGGAATGAAGACCCTATGTTGGAAAAGCGACTAGGGAGTGGAGACCCTATGTCTAAAATAAAATCAACTAGGGAATGAAGACCCTATGTTGGAAAAGCGACTAGGGAGTGGAGACCCTATGCCTAAAAATAAAATCAACTAGGGAGTGGAGACCCTACGTTGGAAAAGCGACTAGGGAGTGGAGACCCTATATCTAAAATAAAATCAATTAGGGAGTAGAGACCCTATGTTTGAAAAGCGACTAGAGAGTGGAGACCCTATGTCTAAAATAAACTCAACTAGGGAGTGGAGACCCTATGTTGGAAAGGCGATTAGGGAGTGGAGATCCTATGTCTAAAATAAAACTCAACTAGGGAGTGGAGACCCTATGTTGGAAAGGCGACTAGGGAGTGGAGACCCTCTGTCTAAAATAAACTCAACTAGGGAGTGGAGACCCTATGTTGGAAAGGCAACTAGGGAGTGGAGACCTTATGTCTACAAGTAAAATCAACTAGGGAGTGAAGACCTTATGTTGGAAAGGCGACTAAGGAGTGGAGACCCTATGTCTAAAAATAAACTCAACTAGGGAGTGGAGACCCTATGTTGGATAGGCTACTAGGGAGTGGAGACCTTATGTCTAAAAATAAACTCAAGTAGAGAATGGAGACCCTATATTGGAAAGGTGACTAGGGAGTGGAGACCCTATGTCTAAAAATAAACTAAACTAGGGAGTTGAGACCCTATGATGGAAATGCGACTAGGGATTGGAGACCCTATGTCTAAAATAAAATCAACTGGGGAATGAAGACCCTATGTTGGAAAAGCGGCTAGGGAGTGGAGACCCTATGTCTAAAAATAAAATCAACTAGGGAGTGGAGACCCTATGTTGGAAAGGCGACTAGGGAGTGGAGACCCTATGTTGGAAACGCGACTAGGGAGTGAAGACCATATGTCTAAAATAAAATCAATTAGGGAGTGAAGACCCTATGTTGGAAAAGCGACTAGGGAATGGAGACCCTATGTCTAAAATAAAATCAACTAGGGAGTGGAGACCCTATGTTGGCAAAACAGTCTAGGGAGTGGAGACCCTATGTCTAAAATAAAATCAATTAGGGAGTGGAGACACTATGACTAAAATAAAATCAACTAGGGAGTGGAGACCCTAGGTATAAAATAAAATCAACTAAGGAGTGGAGACCCTACGTTGGAAAAGCGACTAGGGAGTGGAGACCCTATGTCTAAAATAAAATCAACTAGGGAGTGGAGACCCTATGTTGGAAAGGCGACTAGGGAGTGGAGACCCTATGTCTAAAATAAACTCAACTAGTGAGTGGAGACCCTATGTTGGATAGGCGACTAGGGAGTGGAGACCTTATGTCTAAAAATAAACTCAACTAGAGAGTGGAGACCCTATATTGGAAAGGTGACTAGGGAGTGGAGACCCTATTTCTAAAAATAAACTAAACTAGGGAGTTGAGACGCTATGATGGAAATGCGACTAGGGATTGGAGACCCTATGTCTAAAATAAAATCAACTAGGGAATGAAGACCCTATGTTGGAAAAGCGACTAGGGAGTGGAGACCCTATGTTGGAAAGACGACTAGGGAGTGGAGACCCTATGTTGGAAACACGACTAGGGAGTGGAGACCATATATCTAAAATAAAATCAATTAGGGAGTGAAGACCCTATGTTGGAAAAGCGACTAGGGAATGGAGACCCTATGTCTAAAATAAAATCAACTAGGGAGTGGAGACCCTATGTTGGCAAAGTAGACTAGGGAGTGGAGGCCCTATGTCTAAAATAAAATCAACTAGGGAGTGGAGACCCTAGGTATAAAATAAAATCAACTAAGGAGTGGAGACCCTACTTTGGAAAAGCGACTAGGGATTGGAGACCCTATGTCTAAAATAAAATCAACTAGGGAGTGGAGACCCTATGTCTAAAAAATAATCAAATAGGGAGTGGAGACCCTATGTTGGAAAAGCGACTAGGGAGTGGAGACCCTATATCTAAAATAAAATCAACTAGGGAGTGGAGACCCTATGTTGGAAAGGCGACTAGGGAGTGGAGACCCTATGTCTAAAAATAAACTCAACTAGGGAGTGGAGACCCAAAGTTGGAAAGGCGACTGGGGATTGGAGACCCTATATATCTATACTAAAAATAAACTAGGGAGTAGAGACCCTATGTTTGAAAAGCGACTAGAGAGTGGAGACCCTATGTCTAAAATAAACTCAACTAGGGAGTGGAGACCCTATGTTGGAAAGGCGATTAGGGAGTGGAGATCCTATGTCTAAAATAAAACTCAACTAGGGAGTGGAGACCCTATGTTGGAAAGGCGACTAGGGAGTGGAGACCCTCTGTGTAAAATAAACTCAACTAGGGAGTGGAGACCCTATGTTGGAAAGGCGACTAGGGAGTGGAGACCTTATGTCTAAAAATAAAATAAACTATGGAGTGGAGACCTTATATTGGAAAAGCGACTAGGGATTGGAGACCCTATGTCTAAAATAAAATCAACTAGGGAATGAAGACCCTATGTTGGAAAAGCGACTAGGGAGTGGAGACCCTATGTCTAAAATAAAATCAACTAGGGAATGAAGACCCTATGTTGGAAAAGCGACTAGGGAGTGGAGACCCGATTGTCTAAAAATAAAATCAACTAGGGAGTGGAGACCCTACGTTGGAAAAGCGACTAGGGAGTGGAGACCCTATATCTAAAATAAAATCAATTAGGGAGTAGAGACCCTATGTTTGAAAAGGGACTAGAGAGTGGAGACCCTATGTCTAAAATAAACTCAACTAGGGAGTGGAGACCCTATGTTGGAAAGGCGATTAGGGAGTGGAGATCCTATGTCTAAAATAAAACTCAACTAGGGAGTGGAGACCGTATGTTGGAAAGGCGACTAGGGAGTGGAGACACTCTGTCTAAAATAAACTCAACTAGGGAGTGGAGACCCTATGTTGGAAAGGCGACTAGGGAGTGGAGACCTTATGTCTACAAGTAAAATCAACTAGGGAGTGAAGACCTTATGTTGGAAAGGCGACTAAGGAGTGGAGATCCTATGTCTAAAAATAAACTCAACTAGGGAGTGGAGACCCTATGTTGGATAGGCGACTAGGGAGTGGAGACCTTATGTCTCAAAATAAACTCAAGTAGAGAGTGGAGACCCTATATTGGAAAGGTGACTAGGGAGTGGAGACCCTATGTCTAAAAATAAACTACACTAGGGAGTGGAGACCCTATTATGGAAATGCGACTAGGGATTGGAGACCCTATGTCTAAAATAAAATCAACTAGGAAAATGAAGACCATATGTTGGAAAAGCGACTAGGGAGTGGAGACCCTATGTCTAAAAATAAAATCAACTAGGGAGTGGAGACCCTATGTTGGAAAGGCGACTAGGGAGTGGAGACCCTATGTTGGAAACGCGACTAGGGAGTGAAGACCATATGTCTAAAATAAAATCAATTAGGGAGTAAAGACCCTATGTTGGAAAAGCGACTAGGGAATGGAGACCCTATGTCTAAAATAAAATCAACTAGGGAGTGGAAACCCTATGTTTGCAAAGCAGACTAGGGAGTGGAGACCCTATGTCTAAAATAAAATAAACTAGGGAGTGAAGACCCTATTACTAAAATAAAATCAACTAGGGAGTGGAGACCCTAGGTATAAAATAAAATCAACTAAGGAGTGGAGAACCTACGTTGGAAAAGCGACTAGGGAGTGGAGACCCTATGTCTAAAATAAAATCAACTAGGGAGTGGAGACCCTATGTTTGAAAGGCGACTAGGGAGTGGAGACCCTATGTCTAAAAATAAACTCAACTAGAGAGTGGAGACCCTATGTTGGATAGGCAACTAGGGAGTGGAGACCTTATGTCTAAAAATAAACTCAACTAGAGAGTGGAAACCCTATATTGGAAAGGTGACTAGGGAGTGGAGACCCTATGTCTAAAAATAAACTAAACTAGGGAGTGGAGACCCTATGATGGAAATGCGACTAGGGATTGGAGACCCTATGTCTAAAATAAAATCAACTAGGGAATGAAGACTCTATGTTGGAAAAGCGACTAGGGAGTGGAGACCCTATGTCTGAAAATAAAATCAACTAGGGAGTGGAGACCCTATGTGTGAAAGGCGACTAGGGAGTGGACACCCTATGTTGGAAACGCGACTAGGGAGTGGAGACCATATATCTAAAATAAAATCAATTAGGGAGTGAAGACCCTATGTTGGAAAAGCGACTAGGGAATGGAAACCCTATGTCTAAAATAAAATCAACTAGGGAGTGGAGACCCTATGTTGGCAAAGCAGACTGGGTAGTGGAGACCCTATGTCTAAAATAAAATCAACTAGGGAGTGGAGACACTATGACAAAAATAAAATCAACTAGGGAGTGGAGACCCTAGGTATAAAATAAAATCAACTAAGGAGTGGAGACCCTACGTTGGAAAAGCGACTAGGGAGTGGAGACCCTATGTCTAAAATAAAATTAACTAGGGAGTGGAGACCCTATGTCTAAAAAATAATCAAATAGGTAGTGGAGACCCTACATTGGAAAAGCGACTAGGGAGTGGAGACCCTATATCTAAAATAAAATCAACTAGGGAGTGGAGACCCTAGGTATAAAATAAAATCAACTAAGGAGTGGAGACCCTACGTTGGAAAAGCGACTAGGGAGTGGAGACCCTATGTCTAAAATAAAATCAACTAGGGAGTGGATACCATATGTTGGAAAGGCGACTAGGGAGTGGAGACCCTATGTCTAAAAATAAACTCAACTAGAGAGTGGAGACCCTATGTTCGATAGGCGACTAGGGAGTGGAGACACTATGACTAAAATAAAATCAACTAGGGAGTGGAGACCCTAGGTATAAAATAAAATCAACTAAGGAGTGGAGACCCTATGTTGGAAAAGCGAACTAGGGAGTGGAGACCCTATGTCTAAAATAAAATTAACTAGGGAGTGGAGACCCTATGTCTAAAAAATAATCAAATAGGTAGTGGAGACCCTACATTGGAAAAGCGACTAGGGAGTGGAGACCCTATATCTAAAATAAAATCAACTAGGGAGTGGAGACACTAGGTATAAAATAAAATCAACTAAGGAGTGGAGACCCTACGTTGGAAAAGCGACTAGGGAGTGGAGACCCTATGTCTAAAATAAAATCAACTAGGGAGTGGATACCATATGTTGGAAAGGCGACTAGGGAGTGGAGACCCTATGTCTAAAAATAAACTCAACTAGAGAGTGGAGACCCTATGTTCGATAGGCGACTAGGGAGTGGAGACCTTATGTCTAAAATTAAACTCAACTAGAGAGTGGAGACCCTATATTGGAAAGGTGACTAGGGAGTGGAGACCCTATGTCTAAAAATAAACTAAACTAGGGAGTGGAGACCCTATGATGGAAATGCGACTAGGGATTGGAGACCCTATGTCTCAAATAAAATCAACTAGGGAATGAAGACTCTATGTTGGAAAAGCGACTAGGGAGTGGAGACCCTATGTCTGAAAATAAAATCAACTAGGGAGTGGAGACCCTATGTGTGAAAGGCGACTAGGGAGTGGACACCCTATGTTGGAAACGCGACTAGGGAGTGGAGACCATATATCTAAAATAAAATCAATTAGGGAGTGAAGACCCTATGTTGGAAAAGCGACTAGGGAATGGAAACCCTATGTCTAAAATAAAATCAACTAGGGAGTGGAGACCCTATGTTGGCAAAGCAGACTGGGTAGTGGAGACCCTATGTCTAAAATAAAATCAACTAGGGAGTGGAGACACTATGACAATAATAAAATCAACTAGGGAGTGGAGACCCTAGGTATAAAATAAAATCAACTAAGGAGTGGAGACCCTACGTTGGAAAAGCGACTAGGGAGTGGAGACCCTATGTCTAAAATAAAATCAACTAGGGAGTGGAGACCCTATGTTGGAAAGGCGACTAGGGAGTGGAGACCCTATGTCTAAAAATAAACTCAACTAGAGAGTGGAGACCCTATGTTGGATAGGCAACTAGGGAGTGGAGACCTTATGTCTAAAAATAAACTCAACTAGAGAGTGGAGACCCTATATTGGAAAGGTGACTAGGGAGTGGAGACCCTATGTCTAAAATAAAATCAACTAGGGAGTGGAGACCCTATGTTGGAAAGGCGACTAGGGAGTGGAGACCCTATGTCTAAAAATAAACTCAACTACGGAGTGGACACCCTATGTTGGAAAGGCGACTAGGGAGTGGAGACCCTATGTCTAAATATAAAATAAACTAGGGAGTAGAGACCCTATGTTTGAAAAGCGACTAGGGAGTGGAGACCCTATGTCTAAAATAAACTCGACTAGGGAGTGGAGACCCTATGTTGGAAAGGCGATTAGGGAGTGGAGACCCTATGTCTAAAATAAAACTCAACTAGGGAGTGGAGACCCTATGTTGGAAAGGCGACTAGGGAGTGGAGACCCTCTGTCTAAAATAAACT
Source organism: Nicotiana tabacum (assembly GCF_000715075.1). Taxonomy (NCBI): domain Eukaryota; kingdom Viridiplantae; phylum Streptophyta; class Magnoliopsida; order Solanales; family Solanaceae; genus Nicotiana; species Nicotiana tabacum. The sequence goes on along the minus strand of NC_134080.1, from coordinate 63,271,373 downwards.
CAACTAGGGAATGGACACCCTACGCTAAAATAAAGTCAACTAGGGATTGGAGATCCTACGCTGGAAAGGCGACTAGGGAGTGAAGACCATATGTCTACAAGTAAAATCAACTAAGGGAGTGGAGACCATATGTTGGAAAGGCGACTAGGGAGTGGAGACCCTATGCCTAAAAATAAAATCAACTAGGGAGTGGAGACCCTACGTTGGAAAAGCGACTAGGGAGTGGAGACCCTATATCTAAAATAAAATCAATTAGGGAGTAGAGACCCTATGTTTGAAAAGGGACTAGAGAGTGGAGACCCTATGTCTAAAATAAACTCAACTAAGGAGTGGAGACCCTATGTTGGAAAGGCGATTAGGGAGTGGAGATCCTATGTGTAAAATAAAACTCAACTAGGGAGTGGAGACCCTATGTTGGAAAGGCGACTAGGGAGTGGAGACCCTCTGTCTAAAATAAACTCAACTAGGGAGTGGAGACCCTATGTTGGAAAGGCGACTAGGGAGTGGAGACCTTATGTCTACAAGTAAAATCAACTAGGGAGTGAAGACCTTATGTTGGAAAGGCGACTAAGGAGTGGAGACCCTATGTCTAAAAATAAACTCAACTAGGGAGTGGAGACCCTATGTTGGATAGGCTACTAGGGAGTGGAGACCTTATGTCTAAAAATAAACTCAAGTAGAGAATGGAGACCCTATATTGGAAAGGTGACTAGGGAGTGGAGACCCTATGTCTAAAAATAAACTAAACCAGGGAGTGGAGACCCTATGATGGAAATGCGATTAGGGATTGGAGACCCTATGTCTAAAATAAAATCAACTAGGGAATGAAGACCATATGTTGGAAAAGCGACTAGGGAGTGGAGACCCTATGTCTAAAAATAAAATCAACTAGGGAGTGGAGACCCTATGTTGGAAAGGCGACTAGGGAGTGGAGATCCTATGATGGAAACGCGACTAGGCAGTGAAGACCATATGTCTAAAATAAAATCAATTAGGGAGTGAAGACCCTATGTTGGAAAAGCGACTAGGGAATGGAGACCCTATGTCTAAAATAAAATCAACTAGGGAGTGGAGACCCTATGACTAACAAAGCAGACTAGGGAGTGGAGACCCTATGTCTAAAATAAAATCAACTAGGGAGTGAAGACCCTATTACTAAAATAAAATCAACTAGGGAGTGGAGACCCTAGGTATAAAATAAAATCAACTAAGGAGTGGAGAACCTACGTTGGAAAAGCGACTAGGGAGTGGAGACCCTATGTCTAAAATAAAATCAACTAGGGAGTGGAGACCCTATGTTGGAAAGGCAACTAGGGAGTGGAGACCCTATGTCTAAAAATAAAATCAACTAGAGAGTGAAGACCCTATGTTGGATAGGCAACTAGGGAGTGGAGACCTTATGTCTAAAAATAAACTCAACTAGAGAGTGGAGACCCTATATTGGAAAGGTGACTAGGGAGTGGAGACCCTATGTCTAAAAATAAACTAAACTAGGGAGTGGAGACGCTATGATGGAAATGCGACTAGGGATTGGAGACCCTATGTCTAAAATAAAATCAACTAGGGAATGAAAACCCTATGTTGGAAAAGCGACTAGGGAGTGGAGACCCTATGTCTAAAAATAAAATCAACTAGGGAGTGGAGACCCTATGTTGGAAAGGCGACTAGGGAGTGGAGACCCTATGTTGGAAATGCTACTAGGGAGTGGAGACCATATATCTAAAATAAAATCAATTAGGGAGTGAAGACCCTATGTTGGAAAAGCGACTAGGGAATGGAGACCCTATGTCTAAAATAAAATCAACTAGGGAGTGGAGACCCTATGTTGGCAAAACAGTCTAGGGAGTGGAGACCCTATGTCTAAAATAAAATCAATTAGGGAGTGGAGACACTATGACTAAAATAAAATCAACTAGGGAGTGGAGACCCTAGGTATAAAATAAAATCAACTAAGGAGTGGAGACCCTATGTTGGAAAAGCGACTAGGGAGTGGAGACCCTATGTCTAAAATATAATCAACTAGGGAGTGGAGACCATATGTATAAAATAAAATCAACTAGGAAGTGGAGACCCTATGTTGGAAAAGCGACTAGGGAGTGGAGACCCTATATCTAAAATAAAATCAACTAGGGAGTGGAGACCCTATGTTGGAAAGGCGACTAGGGAGTGGAGACCCTTTGTCTAAGATAAAAACTCAACTAGGGAGTGGAGACCCTATGTTGGAAAGGCGACTAGGGAGTGGAGACCCTATGTTGGAAACGCGACTAGGGAGTGAAGACCATATGTCTAAAATAAAATCAATTAGGGAGTGAAGACCCTATGTTGGAAAAGCGACTAGGGAATGGAGACCCTATGTCTAAAATAAAATCAACTAGGGAGTGGAGACCCTATGTCTAAAATATAATCAACTAGGGAGTGGAGACCCAATGTATAAAAAATAATCAACTAGGGAGTGGAGACCCTACATTGGAAAAGAGACTAGGGAGTGGAGACCCTATATCTAAAATAAAATCAACTAGGGAGTGGAGACCCTATGTTGGAAAGGCGACTAGGGAGTGGAGACCCTATGTCTAAAAATAAACTCAACTAGGGAGTGGAGACCCTATGTTGGAAAGGCGACTAGGGAGTGGAGACCCTATGTTGGAAACGCGACTAGGGAGTGAAGACCATATGTCTAAAATAAAATCAATTAGGGAGTGAAGACCCTATGTTGGAAAAGCGACTAGGGAATGGAGACCCTATGTCTAAAATAAAATCAACTAGGGAGTGGAGACCCTATGACTAAAGTAAAATCAACTAGGGAGTGGAGACCCTAGATATAAAATAAAATCAACTAAGGAGTGGAGACCCTATGTCTAAAATTAAACTCAACTAGAGAGTGGAGACCCTATATTGGAAAGGTGACTAGGGAGTGGAGACCCTATGTCTAAAAATAAACTAAACTAGGGAGTGGAGACCCTATGATGGAAATGCGACTAGGGATTGGAGACCCTATGTCTAAAATAAAATCAACTAGGGAATGAAGACCCTATGTTGGAAAAGCGACTAGGGAGTGGAGACCCTATGTTGGAAAGACGACTAGGGAGTGGAGACCCTATGTTGGAAAGGCGACTAGGGAGTGGACACCCTATGTTGGAAACGCGACTAGGGAGTGGAGACCATATATCTAAAATAAAATCAATTAGGGAGTGAAGACCCTATGTTGGAAAAGCGACTAGGGAATGGAGACCCTATGTCTAAAATAAAATCAACTAGGGAGTGGAGACCCTATGTTGGCAAAGCAGACTGGGTAGTGGAGACCCTATGTCTAAAATAAAATCAACTAGGGAGTGGAGACACTATGACAAAAATAAAATCAACTAGGGAGTGAAGACCCTAGGTCTAAAATAAAATCAACTAGGGAGTGAAGACCCTAGGTCTAAAATAAAATCAACTAAGGAGTGAAGACCCTACGTTGGAAAAGCGACTAGGGAGTGGAGACCCTATGTCTAAAATAAAATCAACTAGGGAGTGGAGACCCTATGTTGGAAAGGCGACTAGGGAGTGGAGACCCTATGTCTAAAAATAAACTCAACTACGAAGTGGACACCCTATGTTGGAAAGGCGACTAGGGAGTGGAGACCCTATGTCTAAATATAAAATAAACTAGGGAGTAGAGACCCTATGTTTGAAAAACGACTAGGGAGTGGAGACCCTATGTCTAAAATAAACTCGACTAGGGAGTGGAGACCCTAGGTTGGAAAGGCGATTATGGAGTGGAGACCCTATGTCTAAAATAAAACTCAACTAAGGAGTGGAGACCCTATGTTGGAAAGGCGACTAGGGAGTGGAGACCCTCTGTCTAAAATAAACTCAACTAGGGAATGGAGACCCTACGCTAAAATAAAGTCAACTAGGGAGTGGAGATCCTACGTTGGAAAGGAGACTAGGGAGTGAAGACCCTATGTCTACAAGTAAAATTAACTAAGGGAGTGGAGACCATATGTTGGAAAGGCGACTAGGGAGTGGAGACCCTATGTCTTAAAATAAACTCAACTAGGGAGTGGAGACCCTATGTCTAAAAATAAACTCAACTAGGGAGTGGAGACCCTATATTGGAAAGGCGACAAGGGAGTGGAGACCCTATGTCTAAAAATAAACTCAACTAGGGAGTGGAGACCTTATGTTGGAAATGCGACTAGGGAGTGTAGACCCTATGTCTAAAATAAAATCAACTAGGGAATGGAGACCCTATGTTTGAAAAGAGACTAGGGAGTAGAGACCCTATGTCTAAAAATAAAATCAACTAGGGAGTGAAGACCCTGTATTGGAAAAGAGACTAGGGAGTGGAGACCATGTGTCTAAAATAAAATCAATTAGGGAGTGGAGACCCTATGTTGGAAAAGCGACTAGGGAGTGGAGACCCTATGTGTAAAATAAAATCAACTAGGGAGTGGAGACCCTATGTTGGCAAAGCAGACTGGGGAGTGGAGACCCTATGTCTTAAACAAAATCAACTAGGGAGTGAAGACCCTATGTTGGAAAAAACATAACTAGAGATTGGGGACCTTAGGCTACTATGTTTTTGAATTCTATATTTTTCTTTTTTTTTTCTTTTTTTTCATTTTTCTTCTTCTTCTTTTTTCTCTTTTTTTTTATTTCATAGAATGAGTAATTGCTGGAAGAATTTTGGAGGGAACTTCCCTTTTTGGATTGTTGCTGCAATGTTGTTTCTAGCCCTTGCGTAGTTTCTCTTTGGTTGCACCTGCTTCTTGCAAGGTTGCTTTGGACTGCACATGTTTCATATTTTCAAACAAAAAACAATTGTTAGTTTGAAACGGTGGTTGGTTTTGTGGCCTTAATTGTTTCAATCATTCGATCTCGGTCCGACTTCTTGGATGAAGATCTCAAATGCAACTGCTTGTTCCTTGAGGACCGATTTCATTTCACGCCCTGGAGAACATCTCATTTTTTCTAGACTTTGCCATGAAGGTTGGTCGGTAGAACTCAACCTTTTCGACTTTATTTTTCCTTCGTAGGCCTTTCCTTTCTGACTTTTCTCTCTCTCTCTCTCTCTCTCTCTCTTTTCTCTTTTTTTATCTTCGGAGCATTGGGGAACTTTTGGCTCCTAAAACTTTGTCGCAACAACTAGTTGCGTGGGACTTAGTCTTTTCCAACTTTATTTCGCCTTCGTAGGCCTTTCATTTCTGGCTTCTTTCTTCCAACTTCAATTCCAGAGCATTTGGGGCACCTTGGCCTTTCAAACTTTTGCCAAGACGGTTAGCCACATGGTACTCAACCTTTTCAACTTAACTTTGCCCTTATAGGCACTTTAATTTGATTTCTTTCTTTTGAGAACTTTTAATTTCAAAGCATTGGACACCATGGCCAGTCGAGGTCAACTTGATGCCCCTGATGATGTTGGGTGCATATTGGCTTGTATCAGACAAAAACCCTGTAAATCAGTCTTGCCATCCCTTCTTTGTCTCAATTTCAGAATAGAGTTAGACCGAAAGGGATTCAAAGAAAAACAAACAATAGAATGGACAATGAATTTAAACAAGAGGTATCCCTTTTGGGGAAAAGAAAAAAGGACTTATCTAGAGTGCATGCAGAATTCAATGAATATGACATGCCTTTTGGACTGGATGTCTGATCCATGTAAACCGTCCGACTCTCAGAAATGTATCACAGCTTTTGCCTCAAAATCGATAAACATTGCCAGGACTCTATCGATGCCGATACTGTGAGGATCTTCTTTTCTATCAGGGGCACCCTTTGCGGGTTTTCACTAGCTGACCACTCTTATTTCTCTTCTCACCGTCGCCTTATAGTGCTCTTTGCGAGTTTTCACTAACAAGACTCTCTCATTTCTAGTTTCTCTGCTTACTGTCTCCTCACGGTGCTCGTGTGGGTTTTCACCAATAGGACTCTCTCATTTTATTTCTCTACTTTTATTGCATCGGATCCAAGTAGCTGTATTCTCCGATCCTTGAACATTCTCACCGATTGATCGGAAGGACTTGAAAGGATTTTGGGTAAAAATGATTTGGACTGAATTAAAACTTTGGAACCATTCAGGCGGGATCATCGACGAACCATTATAACACTTGCCCCAGTTTTACTTTTAGGGAATTTGGGTTTTTATTTTGGTGTGACTGAACCCCAGAGAGAGGCTGCCTACGTATCCTTTCGGAATCAAGTCGAACGTAGTTCAAGGAACTTTGTTTTTGATTTTCTTTTATTTTTCTGTTTTGTTTTGCTCTCTTTCTTTTTCCTTTCCTTTTTCCTCTCTCTTTTTTTCATTTTTTTCATTCCATTTTCTTTGTCTTTTCTTCCTCTTTTTTTTTATATTTTTTTTCCTTTTTCTTCTTTTTTTCTTTTTCTTTTTTTTTCATTTTATTTTTCAATAACACTTTCAGGTACCAAAGAGGGTAATCAAAGAATGGGAGTTGGCTCAAAGGGTTTGCAAAGGGTTGATAGTGTTTGGGTAGCGAGAACGAAAGCCTTCGTCATCCCAACTGGAGAATATTAGTATTATATGGAGGATCCAATATAGTACCTTTTAACTGCATTTTCATGGACAGTTATTTCAGGGACATTTTCTTCGATGTGTCCCAAGTACAATGCACTCTTTTGGCAGTACTCTTGTTGCAATGTATGGACATTTCCAATTCGGGAACCAATCCTTCAGTTGTTCTAACTCTTTGTTTTATTTCCTTAAACTTATCCTCATTGCGATCTAATTCTTGATTCATTACTTCGAGGTCTGACAGCTTTTCAGGATCTAGGCATGAAGTCCGCAAGCATGTCATGTTATTGAAATTTGCATTTAACATAACTGAAAAGAAAAATAAGAAAAGTGACAAGACTAAGAAAATAGGTATTCCTGGACAATAAAATATTAATTTCATTTGCTTTTTTTTTTCTCTTTTTTTCAATTTTTGAAGATAGAAGGGTTTACATCGGAAAGTAAGACAATAAGGTAAAATATCCAGATCACACCCTGAGATAATCCGGACGTAGAAGAATAGCAAGACCGGCTACTAAGACTCCCGTATGATGGAGAACTTTCATGCTTGGCGACCATTTTTTGGCTTTTCTTCTATCTCGGTAATGGCTGCAACGGCCTTCAGTGCTGGATCAAATTTCTCAGCTTCACAAATTATTCCGACTATTGGCCCGATGTTGTGGGCAGGCAACAGATTATTCATCACATCAGGAGCTTCTTCATCCCGAAAAATGATTCTTTTAGCTTCAATCAAATCTTCAACTACCCTTTTGAGGGTCCAACAGTCCTTCGTACTGTGTCCTACTACTCCAGAGTGGTATTCACATCTAGCATCATCTCGATGCGAGGGGGACTCGGGGTTTGGCCAGTTCGAGGCCACTAGTTGCAATAGATTTAGCCTGATTAGCTTTTGGAACAAGCTTGAACACGATTCACCAATAGGGATGAACTGATTCTTTCTGAAAGGCTCTCTTGGGCAAGAATTGTATTGGGGATCATTTGCTTGAGGATTATATGGAGCTTGGTAAGGATAGGAATATTTGGGAGGTGGAGCTCGATTTTGTGGATAATGTTGTGGCCGCATGTAAGGTTGCATGTTCATCACCGCATAAGGAGGTAGTGCCACGACATAAGCAGCATCTTGAATTGGATAATAGTGTTGAGGGACCTCAGGAAGCATATATGATTGGTTGAATGACCTGTGGGCTCCCCTCGAGCTGGAAGCCATCATTGCTCCTTCTTCTCTCACGTTTCCATTTATTAAATCCTTTGAACCATTTTGAACGTCTGGTGATGTGGCTTTAAAAGCAGCATGACTCAAGATTCGACCTATTTTCAAACCGTTTTCAACCATTTCCCCAATTTTGATAGCCTCGGCGAACGGCTTACCCATAGCGGATGTCATGTTCTGGAAGTAGTTTGCCTCTTGGGCCTAAAGAAAGACCGTGACCTTTTCAATTTCGTCCATTGGAGGCTTTACCCTGGCAGCTTGCTCACACTATTTGACAGCATATTCGCGGAAGCTTTCCAAAGATTTCGTTTTGAAGTTGGACAAAGAATTTTTGTCCGGAGCTATGTCCACATTGTACTGGAACTGTCTGACAAAATCCCGGGCCAGGTCAACCCATATGTTCCAATGGGTAATTGCTTGATCCGTATACCACTCAAAAGTGATTCCGGTGAGGCTTTCCCCAAAATAGGCCATTGGCAACCCCCTTTTTCCACCAGCACTCCTCAACTGGTTATAGTATTGTTTCAGATGAACGATCGGGTCTCCATGCCCGTCGTACTTTTCAAATTTTGGTATCTTAAGCCAACTGGCAAGTGGACATGGGGAAACATACAAGGGTGTGAGTATGAGACACTCTTTTGGGCACTCAGACCTTGCATGCTTTTTAGGCTTTGTTCGAGGCTCTTCATCTTCCGAGCCATTTCCTCTTGCTCGGGCACCTTTTCTTGCTCCACCGAGAGATCATATTGCGGAGGTTGATTAAAAGAACACGGGGTCACATATGTTATTTCTGGTTGAAGCTGTGGACCCTGAAAGATGAACATTGGAGGTGGTGCCCTTGAAGCCGATGCCAGGGGGGAACCACAAAAAGCATGCCAGGAACATTGGACAGCATTGGAGGGTGCTCGCATGGGATGAGCGGGTTGTGCACAGGGGCATTGGTAACCTCACCTGACTTAGGGACCAACTCAGGGAACCTGGAGACCAACTCAGGGAACCTGGGGACCAACTCAGGGAACCTAGGGATTGCACTTGGCGGTTCCCTACCATTAGACCAGGCGTCCCACATTTCCAATATGCGGAGACGCAACATTTTATTCTCTTCAGCAACTGCTGATTCTAGCTGCAGAATAGCAGATGCCAGACTATCCTCAGGACCGATGATTAGTAGATTGCTTGCGGAGGCCATCTATGCCTTTGGATCTTGTGAAGGAGAGGAGGTTAGACTGCCAACAAAACCAACCACCAAAACCTAGCTAGTTTGCTGTCACGACCTGGATTTCCCACCTTCGGGAGTCGTGATGGCGCCTACTATTGTGATCTAGGAAAGCCAATTACTGAACATATTACCTTTATACATTTTTATACCCGTTTAACATTTATAAAGCAATAATGTGAAAAATAGCAAAAATTTCACTAAGCGGAAGAAAAGTAGTAAAATATCTGAAATGTGAATCTAATACAACTATTTAAGCCTCAATCACCCAGAACTGATGTCACAATACCACAGACGATCTAAGAGTGCTAAATACAAAGTCTAAAAATAAAGATACATTATTTCCGAATCAAAGAAATGAAACAGGAAATAAAGGATAGAGGAGATGCTATGGCCTGTGGACGCTTGCAGGTCTACCTTGGATCTCCGCGTGGACTGAAGGTAGCCATCAAATCTACGGTCCAAAAGCTACCCCGAGATCTACACATAGTGCAGAGTGTAGTATCAGCACAACCGACCCCATGTGCTGGTAAGTGCCTAGCCTAACCTCAGCGAAGTAGTGATGAGTCTAGGATCAGACTACCATATAAACCTGTGCAATTCAACTATATATAACGGAAAAGAAGAACATAAATAAACAATCAAATATAGGAACGGTAGCATGCAGCGGGGGAGATATCAATTCAGAATAGAAAGACAACAGGTAATTGAAGGAAACAGTAAATCTCAGATAACAGCAAAGAACCAGAAATCAATAAGTGCACGGCATCACCCTTCGTGCTTTTACTCTCGTCTTCACCAAAACAATCAAGTAATGAAAATGTGTACGGCATCACCCTTCGTGCTTTTACTCTCGTCCTCACCATATAATCAATATAATCGGCACGGAATGGTACATCGTGCGGCACGGCATCACCCTTCGTGCTTTACACTCTTTCTTCACAAATCATACACGGCATCACCCTTCGTGCTTTAACACTCTCTCACCAAACAATACACGGCATTACCCTTCGTGCTTTAACTCTCTTCCTCACATAAACAACAATCACAAACAATAGGGCAAGGAAATAAATGAAACAATAAGAATCCCGACAAGGGAACAATAATTCAACAACAAGTCCTGGCAAGAGACAACATCAAAACAACAACAACATCCCAAAAATGGGAGATAACACTAAAAGCAACAATATCCCGACAAGGGAGATAACATAATGATTCTCTTCTCTTTTTCACTTTTACTTCATAACTCACTTTACCTCTTTGAGCCAATGCCCTAAAAGGTTCAATTTCCACTTATACTTTCACATTTCATTGTATAGCTCGAGCCAACGCTCCTCAATGTTCAAATGTCACAATTACTCCCACAAACTTTGCCCAACAATAGAAATCATCATCAAAGCATGAATAATACAACGAGGCCATAATATTCACAATATAAGACTCACGGGCATAATTAACACTAACATATAGATACTCGTCACCATGCCTATACGCCGTACTCGACAAATGCCATATAGCAAATAGGACTAGACTCCTAATCCCTCAAGCTAAGGTTAAACCAAACACTTACCTCGATACCACGAACACAATTCATGTTTCAATTATAGCTTTACCCTTTGATTCCACCACTAATTCGCTCGTATCTAGGCACAAATTATTTAATTACATCAATAAACGCTAAATGAATCAATTCGATTGCATGAAAATGAGTTTTCCAGAGTTATGCCCAAAAAGTCAAAAATCATCCCGGAGCCCACATGGTCAAAACCTGAGGTTCAAATCAAAACCCGAATACCCATTTCCCCATGAACCCGAATATATAATTTGTTTTAAAATTGGACCTCAAATCGAGGTCCAAATACCCAATTTTTGAAAACCCTAGGTTCTACCCAAAACACCCAATTTCCCCCATGAAAATCATTGATTTTTAGTTGAAATTATGTTAAAAGATGTTAATGATTGAAGGAAACGATTTGAAATTGACTTACAATCGATTTGGAAGAAGAGTTGTTCTTGAAAAATCGCCCCAAGGAGTTTGTGTTTTGAAAAGATGTGAAAAATGGTTGATTTTCAGCTAAGTGTAAAAGTTACAGGTCGCAGGTATGGGATATGCGAACAGGGATTCGCAATTGCGAACCCCGACCTCTGCTAAGTTGGGAATTGCGAAAAAGGTCTCGCATTTGCAAGCTGGGAAATGCGAAGGTAGGGTTGCATTTGCGACCATTAGCTAGGAATGGAGGGGATCACATTTACGATAGAACCCTCACAATTGCGAGGATAGGCTGGCCTAGGCCTCTTTCGCATTTGCGACAGGCCTATCGCATTTGCGAATTCGAATTTGGGCAATGCAACAGCTGAAAACCTGCAATTTTCTAAGTCCAAAATACACCCCGTGACCTATCCAAAACTCACCCGAGCCCTCGTGGCTTCAAACCAAAAATCACATCAACCTTAAAACATCATATGGACTCGCCCGTGCATTCAAATTACTAAAATAACATCAACTACTATGAATTTTGCATCAAAATCATAAAATTTTCTCAAGAACTTCAAATTTCCAATTTTCTCAAAAATGATCTGATTCACGTCGTTTCTAGTCCGTTTCTTACCAAACTTCACAAAATTTCACATATAAGACCTGTACCAGGCGCCATAACCAAAATACGGGCCTGATACCATCATGTTCTAATCACAATTTATTTCCAAATCTCATAAATAATTTCAGAAAATAATTTTCTTTAAAAATTTATTTCTCGGGCTTGGGACCTCGGAATTTGATTCCGGACATACACCCAAGTCCCATATTGTCCTACGAACCCTTCGGGACAGTCAAATCACAGGTCCGGGTCAGTTTACCCAAAACATTGACCGAAGTCAAATTAGTTCATTTTATAGTAAAAAAATTTATCATTTTTCACAGATTTTCACATAATAGCTTTCTGGCTATGCACCCGAACTGTGTACGCAAATTGAGGTGATGCCAAAAGAGGTTTACAAGTGATGACCTTTTGGGTCATCACATTCTCCACCTCTAAAACAACCGTTCGTCCTCGAACGGACAGAAGAAGGAAGTACCTAAGTCGGGGAAAAGATGGGGATAAGAACTCCTCATATCAGACTCGGACTCCCAGGTCGATGCCTCAGCAGGCTGACCTCTCCACTGAACACGAACAGAAGGAAAACTCTTAGATCTCAACTGACAAACCTGCCGGTCTAGAATAGCTACCGGCTCCTCCTCATAAGACAAGTCCTTGTCCAACTGGAAGTGCTGAAATCTAACACGTGGGATGGATCACCATTATATTTCCGAAGCATGGACACATGAAATACTGGATGCACGGCTGATAAGCTCGGCGGCAATGCAAGTCTATAAGTCACCTCTCCCACTCGATCAAGAATCTCAAACGGGCTAATGAACCTAGGGCTAAGCTTTCCCTTCTTCCCAAATCTCATCACGCCCTTCATAGGCGACACTCGAAGCAATACCCGCTCACTGATCATGAATGCCAAATCACGAACCTTGTGGTCGGCATAACTCTTTTGCCTGGACTAAGTTGTACGAAGCCTATCCTGAATGATTGTGACCTTGTCCAAGGCATCCTGAACCAGATCCGTACCCAACAATCGAGCCTCCTCCTACTCAAATCATCCAACCGGCGACTGACACCGCCTACAATACAAAGCCTCATACGGAGCCATCTGGATACTCGACTGATAGTTGTTGTTGTAGGCAAACTCTGCTAAAGGCAAAAACTGATCCCATGAGCCTCCAAAGTCAATGACACAAACTCGGAGCATATCCTCCAAAATCTGAATAGTCCGCTTGGACTACCCGTCCGTCTGAGGATGAAACGTTGTGCTCAACTCAACCCATGTGCCCAATTCTCGCTGAACTGCTCTCCAAAAATGGGAGGTAAACTGCATACCTCGATCCGAAATGATAGACTCTGGCACACCATGAAGACGAACAATCTCCCGGATATAGATCTCGGCTAACCTCTCGGAAGAATAGGAGACTGCCACAGGAATGAAATGTGTTGACTTGGTCAGCCTATCAACAATAATCCACACTGCATCGAACTTCTTCTGAGTCCGTGGGAGTCCAACAACAAAGTCCATAGTGATATGCTCCCACTTCCACTCAAGAATCTCAATCTTCTGGAACAAACCACCAGGCCTCTGATACTCATACTTAACCTGCTGACAATTCAAACACCGAGCCACATATGCAACGATATCCTTCTTAATTCTCCGCCACCAATAATGTTGCCGCAAATCCTGATACATTTTCGCGGCACCTGGATGAATAGAGTACCGGGAGCTATGGGCCTCATCTAAAATTAACTCTCGAAGTCCATCCACATTAGGCACACAAACTCGACCCTGCAATCTCAAAACTCCATCATCACCTAAAGTAACCTGCTTGGCACCTCTGTGCTGCACCGTGTCTCTAAGGACACATAGATGAGGATCATCATACTGCCGATCTCGGATACGCTCCAGTAATGAAGAACGAGTGACTGTGCAAGCTAACACACAGTTGGGCTCATAAACATCCAAACTCATGAACTGATTGGCCAAAGCCTGAACATCCAAAGCAAGCGGTCTTTAAATGACCAAAATATGAGCAAGACTACTCATACTGGCTGACTTCCTATTCAGAGCATCAGCCACCACATTGGCCTTTCCCGGATGATATAATATGGTGATATCATAATCCTTTAATAGCTCCAACCACCTTCTCTGCCTCAAATTCAACTCCTTTTGCTTGAACAAATACTGCAGACTCTTGTGATCCGTGATCACCTCACATACCACACCGTATAGATAATGCCTCCAAATCTTCAATGCGTGAACAATGGCTGCTAACTCCAAATCATGAACCGGATAGTTCTTCTCATGAATCTTCAACTGACGTGGAGCATAGGCAATGACCTTGCCATCCTACATCAACACCGCACCAAGTCCAATGTGAGATGTATCACAATAAACTGTATAAGGCCCTGAACCTATGGGCAAAACCAATACAGGTGCCGTAGTCAGAGCTGTCTTGAGCTTCTGAAAGCTCGCCTCACACTCATCCGACCATCTGAATGGGGCACCCTTCTGGGTCAACCTGGTCATCGGGGCTGCGATAGATGAATACCCCTCCACGAACCGACGATAGTAACCTGCCAATCCCAAGAAACTCCGAATCTCTATAGCTAATGCTGGTCTAGGCCAGTTTTTGACTACCTCAATCTTCTTCGGATCAACCTGAATACCCTCTGCTGATACAACATGACCCAGAAATGCAACTGAACTCAGCCAGAACTCACACTTCGAAAACTTATCATACAACTGACTATCCCTCAAAGTCTGAAGAACCATTCTAAGATGCTGCTCGTGCTCCTCTCGGTTACGGGAATAGATCAAAATATCATCAATGAAGACTATCACGAACAAATCCAAGTAAGGCCTGAACACTTGGTTCATCAACTCCATAAAAGCTACTGGGGCATTTGTCAACCCAAATGACATCACCAAGAACTCATAATGCCCGTACCGAGTGCAGAAAGCTGTCTTAGGGACATCAGATGCCCTAATCCTCAACTGATGGTAGCCAAATCTCAAGTCAATCTTCGAGAATACCTTGGCACCCTGAAGCTGATCAAACAAATCATCAATCCTCGATAATGGGTACTTATTCTTGATTGTAACCTTATTCAACTGCCGGTAATCAATGCACATTCTCATCGATCCATCCTTCTTCTTAACAAATAGCACTGGCGCACCCCAAGGCAAAACACTAGGTCTAATGAAACCTTCTAAAGCAAGTCTTGCAACTGCTCCTTTAACTCTTTCAACTCAGGCGGGGCCATACGATACGGCGGAATAGAAATGGGCTGAGTGCCCAGAGCCAAATCAATGCAAAAGTCAATATCCATGTTGGGTAGCATACCCGGCATGTCTAAAGGGAATACCTCAGGAAACTCACGAACAACAGACACATAATCAATACAAAGAACCTCGGCACTAGTATCACGAACGTATGTCAAATAGGCCAAGCACCCCTTCTCGACCATACGCCGAGCCTTCATATAAGAGATAACACTACAGGTAGAATGTCCAGGAGTTCCTCTCCACTCTAAGCGAGGTACACCCGGCAAAGCTAAGGTCATAGTCTTCGCATGATAGTCCAAGATAGCATGGTAAAGTGATAACTAGTCCATCCCCAATATGACATCAAAATCAACCATGTCCAAAAGGAGAAAATCTACACGAGTCTCAAGACCCCCAATCATAACTACACATGAACGATGGACTCGATCTACAATAACAGAATCACTAACCGGTGTAGACACATAAACATGAGCACTCAACGAATCACTAGGCATGACCAGATACGGTGCAAAATAAGATGACACATAGGAGTACGTAGAACCTGGATCAAATAACACTGAAGCATCTCTATCACAAACCAGAACTGTACCTGTGACAACTGTATCGGAAGCCTCAGCCTCGGTCCTGGCTGGAAGAGCTTAACATCGGGGCTGGGGCCCACCACCCTGAACTACATCTCTAGGACGGCCTGCTGCTAGTTGGCCTCCACCTCTAGCGGCCTGGGCTCCACCTCTAGTTCCTCTACCTCCACCTCTAGCACCTCTACCCCCACCTCTAGCTGGATGGGCAGGTTGTGGAACACTCGGTGCCTTAACCATGGCACAAGAACCGTGATACTAGGAGCTACTCGGTGCTCGAGGGCAAAACCTAGCAATGTGACTCATATCACCACAAGTGTAGCAAGCCCTCGGCTACTGAGACTGCTGACCCTGACGACCTAAATGACCACCCCAAAAACTGAAGTGGCGGTGCACTGATAGGAGCTGGTGGTGCACTGTAGGGCTGCTGATCAGAATACTGCATGTGGGAACCACGACCACCCAAAGCACCGTGAGAAACCTGAAGTGTTGGCTGAAAGGGCAGAGGAGGATGGCCTTTACCATACGAATCTCTGCCTCCGGACAAGGTACCACTGAATCGGCCTGAATGACAAAGCCTCTTGTCAGACCCCTGACCACCTCCCTGCAATAGAACCATTCAACTCTCCGGGCCACATTGGCCGCCTCATGGAAAGAAATCTCACTCCTAGTCTCCCTAGCCATCTGAAGACGAATCGGCTAAATTAATCCATCAATGAACCTCCTCACTCTCTCTCTCTCTCTCGGTGGGAAGTATGATAAGAGCATGACAAGCCATGTCGATGAATTTGGTATCATATTGGGTAACAGTCATAGAACCCTAATGGAGATGCTCAAACTGCCTCCGATATGCCTCTCTCTGAGTGATGGGGAGGAACTTCTCCAAAAATAGCTGAGTAAACTGCTCCCAAGTCAAATATGGCGATTCGGCTAGGCTAGTCAAACAGTAATCTCTCCACCAAGTCTTGGCGGATCCAGACAAGCGAAAAGTAGCAAAATCGACCTCATTGGTCTCAACTATCCCCATGTTGCGGAGAACCTCATGACAACTGTCTAGATAATCCTGGGGATCCTTAGAAGATGCACGGCTTAAGTAGTAGTGAAGAGCTTGGTGAACCTGTCCAACCTCCACAAAGCATCGACAGACATAGCTGCTCCATCATCAGTCTGAGCTAGCATGCCCGGCTGAACTGCTCCAACTAGCTGAACTGCTGGAGTCTAAAACTGAGGAGCTACCTGCTCTAGAGTGCAAGTAGCAGGAGTCTGGGCTCCTCCTCCAGCCTGAGAGACGGCTGGTGCTACAGGAAGCAAGCCTACCCGGGTGACACTCTCCATCAGGCCCACTAGACGGACCAGAGCATCCTGAAGTACTGGGGTAGCAATAAACCTTCTAGGACCTGAGTCGGGCCCACCAGAACTGCTGGGGCCGGAACCTCATCATCAAAGTCAACCCGAGGCTCCGATGCTTGTGCTACTGCTCTGGGCTGAGCTCTGCCCCTACCCCGGCCTCTAGCACAGCCTCGGCCTAGCCTTTTACCCCTCGTGGGAGCTGATGCTGGGGGCTTGGGCTGCTGGTCAGTGGATGAGGAAGCGCGTATTCTTGCTATCTGCGAATGAACATATTAGAAATTCAATTAGCGTTGAGAAACCAGACCGCACGACAAGAAAGAATGAATATGAAGTGTTTCCTAACTCTGTAGCCTTTAGGGGTTAAATACAGACGTCTCCGTACCGATCCCTCAGACTCTACTAAGCTCGTCTGTGAACTGTGAGACCCATATAACCTAGAGCTCTAATACCAACTTATCACGACCCGGATTTCCCACCTTCGAGAGTCATGATGGCGTCTACTAATGTGAGCTAGGCAAGCCAATTACTGAACATATTACATTTATCCATTTTTATACCCTTTTAGCATTTATAAATCAATAATGTGAAAAATAGCGGAAATTTTATTAAGCGGAAGAAAAATAATAAAATATCTGAAATATGAATCTAATACAACTGTTTAACCCTTACTCACCCAGAACTGGTGTCATAGTACCACAAACAATATAAGAATGCTATACAAAAGTCTGAAAATAAAGATACACTATTTCCGAATCAAAGAAATGAAACAGGAAATAAAGGATAGAAGAGACGGCAGGGCCTACGGACGCCTGCAGGTCTACCTTGGATCTCCACGTGGACTGAAGGTAGCCATCCAATCTACGGTCCAAAAGCTGCCCCGAGATCTGCACATAGTCCAGAGTGTAGTATCAGCACAACCGACCCCATGTGCTGGTAAGTGCCTAGCCTAACCTCGGCGAAGTAGTGATGAGGCTAGGACCAGACTACCACATAAACCTGTACAATTCAACTAAATATAACGGAAAAGAAGAACAGAAATAAACAATCAAATATGGGAACGGTAGCATGCTGCGGGGGAGATATCAATTCAGAATAGAAAGACAACAGGTAATTGAAGGAAACAGTAAATCTCAGATAACAACAAAGACCCAGAAATCAATAAGTGCACGGCATCACCCTTCGTGCTTTTACTCTCGTCCTCACCAAAACAATCAAGTAATGAAAATGTGCACGTCATCAACCTTCGTGCTTTTACTCTCCTCCTCGCCATATAATCAATATAATCGACACAAAATGGTACATGATGCAACACGACATCACCCTTCGTGCTTTACACTCTTTCCTCACAAATCATACACGATATCACCCTTCGTGCTTTAACACTCTTTCACCAAACATTACACGACATCACCCTTCGTGCTTTAACTCTCTTTCTCACCCAAACAACAATCACAAAAATTAGGGCAAGGAAATAAATGAAACTACAATATAAATCCTGGTAAGGGACAACATCAAAACAACAACAACATCCCGGCAAGGGAGATAACATTAAAAGCAACAATATCCCGGCAAGGTAGATAACATAATAATTCTCTTATCTTTTTCACTTTTACTTCACAACTCAGTTCACCTCTTTGAGCCAATGCTGTAAAAGGTTCAACTTCCACTTATACTTTCACATTTCATTATACAACTCGAGCCAATGCTCCTCAATGTTCAAATGTTACAATTACTCCCACAAACTTTGCCCAACAATAGAAATCATCATCAAAGCATGAATAATACAATGAGGCCATAATAGTCACAACATAAGACTCACGGGCATGCTTCACACCCATGTATAGATACTCGTCACCATGCCTATACATAGTACTCGACAAATAACACATAGCAAATAGGACTCGACTCCTAATCCCTCAAGTTAAGGTTAGACCAAACACTTATCTCGATGCCACAAACACAATTCACGTTTCAATTATAGCTTTACCCCTTGATTCCACCACCAATTCACTCGTATCTAGTCACAAGTTATTTAATTACATCAATAAACGCTAAATGAATCAATTTGAATGCATAAAAATGAGTTTTCCAGAGTTTTGCCCAAAAAGTCAAAAATTGCCCCCGGGCTCACATGGTCAAAACCCAAGATTCGAACCAAAACCCGATTACCCATTCCCCCAAATATATAATTCGTTTTGAAATCGGACTTCAAATCGAGGTCCAAATCCCCAATTTTTGAAAAATCTAGGTTCTACCCAAAACACCTAATTTCCTCCATGAAAATCAATGATTTTGAATTGAAATTATGTTAAAAGATGTTATTGATTGAAGGAAACGAGATAAAATTGACTTACAATCGATTTGGAAGAAGAGTTGTTCTTGAAAAATCGCTCTAGGGAGTTTGTGTTTTGAAAAGATGTGAAAAATGATTGATTTTCGGCTAAGTGTAAAAGTTGCAGGTCGCAGGTATGGGAAATGCGAACAGGGATTCACAATTGCGAACCCATACCTCTGCTAAGTTGGGAATTGCGAAAAAGGTCTCGCATTGGCGAGCTGGAAAATTCAAAGATAGGGTTGCATTTGCGACCACTGGCTAGGAAGGGAGGGGATTGCATTTGCGATAGAACCCTCGCAATTGCGAGAATGGGCTGGCCTGGGCCTCTTTAGCATTTGCGACAGGCCTCTCGCATTTGCGATTTCGCATTTGGGAGCCAGGCTTCGCAAATGCGAAGCCTGCAGGCCTGCAATGCAACGGCTGAAAACCTGCAATTTTCAAAGTCCAAAATACACCCCGAGGCCTATCCAAAACTCACCCGAGCCCTCGGGGCTCCAAACCAAATATGCACACCAACCTAAAAACATCATACGGACTCGCTCGTGCATTCAAATCACTAAAATAATATCAACTACTATGAATTTTGCATCAAAATCATGAAATTTTCTCAAGAACTTCAAATTTTTAATTTTCTCAAAAATGATCCGATTCACGTCGTTTCTAGTCCGTTTCTTACCAAACTTCACAGAATTATCTTAAATCACATATAAGACATATACCGGGCGTCGGAACCAAAATACCGGCCCGATACCATCAAGTTCTAATCACAATTCATTTCTAAATCTCATAAATAATTTAAGAAAATAATTTTCTTTAAAAATTTATTTCTCGGGCTTGGGACCTCGGAATTCGATTCCGGGTATACGCCCAAGTCCCATATTTTCCTACGGACCTTTCGGGACCATCAAATTACCGGTTCGGGTCTATTTACCCAAAACTTTGACCGAAGTCTAGGTGATGCTTCGGGTTTATCATTTTTCATCAAATCACGGGTTCGGGTTTATCATTTTTCACAGATTTTCACATAATAGCTTTGCGGCTACGTGCTCGGACTGCGCACGCAAATCTAGGTGATGCTAAAAGATGTTTTTAAGGTCTCAGAACACAGAATTTTATTTTAAAACAAAGGTCATCACATTTGCACATCCAACAACCTTGTTAGTTTTGAAACATTTAACATATAGGAAATCGCACGTTAGGATGCAATGCACCTAACAGTTAAACGCTTCTACCGTATGTTCGAACGGTTGCATATTTTATCCCGGCCTTAACTAACCCTTTTAACTCTGTACCTCTTTTCTTCATTTCTGCCTCTCTTTAATCACTCTTATTTTTTTCATCTCGTTTTTGCCACTCTTTTATTTTTTGCACTCTCTTTTTCTCTTTTTTTCACTCAATTTTTTTCTCTTTTTGTTTAGTTTATTTTTCACTCAGTTAATTTTATGGCTATGATCGAATCCGATGAGGATTGCCTACGTATCATGACGCCGCATGAATCAGATCTTGTATAGTTCGGGAAGATAGAGAATGGAGTACATAAGGTAACTCTTTTTTTTGGTTTACTTTTATAAAACTCAGACCATGAAAGCTTTAAGCAAAAGAAAAACATATTTGATTTTTGATTTTTTTTTCTTTACAAGAAGAAAGGGAATTTTTTTTTTGGATTTTTGATTTTGATTTTGATTTTTCTTTTATTTTTGAAAGAAAGACTTCTAAAAATTCTTTTTCTTTTGATTTGAACTTTCAAATTTTCAAAAGTAAAAAAAATAAATTGAATTTTCATTTGTTTTCCCTTTTTCTAAAGAAGAAAGAAAATATTTTTGTCTTTGGGATGTTGCCCCCTTAATTTTCGAAAGAGGCACTTTTAAGAAAATGTTTTGAATTTCTGAGCTTTTTATTTATTTACAAAAATACTTCTAAAGAAAAGCAAAAAATATTTTTGGACTTTAATGTTTCAATTTTTTTGTTGACATTTACGAAAGAAATACTTTTAAAGAAGGAAAAGAATATTTCTTTTTTTTTTAATTCTTTTTTCTGGTTTTTTAATTTTTGAAAAAATTCTTCAAGATAAAGGAAACCCGTATTTCGGTTTTTTATTCTTTTTGATTTTTCTTTTTTTATTTCTTTTTCCATATGAAAGACTTCAGAAAGAAGGAAACTATTTTTGAGTTTAAAAACTTCTCTTTTTTTGAATTTTCTAACGAAAGATTTCTAAAAAAGGAACTAAAAAAAAATATTTTTGGATTTTTTTTTTGAAAATTGGGGTCGGAACCGATGAGGTTTGTCTACATATCTCACATCCGGTGAGAATCAGGTTCGCGTAGTTCGGTCAGTTTTGACAGAACAAGGGAAACATAGCACTTGAAAATTTTGACTCATTTTGAAATCACTTTTTTTTTCAAAATTTTGGCAGAATTTCAGAATTTTCTAGATATCTACCTCTCACCTTTTTTTTGATTTTCTTTTTCCTTCTAGAAGCCGGTCAACATGCAAGCCGAATCAAATAATTGTACAAGTAGTACGTAAGATGCATCAGGATGGTCTTTTTTAATTTGGGTACACCTGTCCCAGATGGACCGAACCCCTGTGTTGAGTCCCCAAAGTCAAATGCACATGATGCAAACAAGCGTTCCTACTAGGGATCCGGTATGAGGCTGAGTTATTCTAGGTTTAAAACCTAGGTGTATTATTCTAGACTTGGTTTACCCGAGCGGACAACTCGAGCCAAGGGGGACTACGTACCGGGAACCAAAAGGTCATCCGACTTTGTAACTTGTCCGAGCCTCCTTCTAATTCAAGGTATGACACTAACAGAAAAGGAGTCACACAAGCGTGACATCCCCAAAGATGAGAAGAGAAGGTTTACGTAACAGTTTATATACAGTTCAAATAATATCAAGAAGGTAAAAAGCGACATTTAGCACATTAGGCCCAAACATATAATAAACAATCAGATAATAAATAAAAGCCAACTATAAAAATTATTCTAAGCTTGAATTCTTGAACCCTGAACCAAAGATTCTGGGTTCGATCCCCAGCAGAGTCGCCAGAGCTGTCACACCTCTTTTTTTACCACCCAAGGGGGTATATAAGGGAGTTTTTCCAATTAAAGTGACATTATTCGAAATGGGATTAAATAATTTATCAGAGTCGCCACTTGAAATAGTTTATTTGGTGTTCCAAGTCATGATTTATTTTAAATCCCAAATCGAAGAAATTTTCGACTTTATTCAAAAGTCTGCGAACCAGAAATTCTAGATAAAGAATTTTGTTAACCCGGGAGAAGGTGTTAGGCATTCCTGGATTCCGTGGTTCTAGCACGGTCGCTTAAACCATTAATAATTGGCCTATTATCTGATTTACTATATGTTTTAAACCTATTATGCATTTTTTAAACTTTATAACCGCTTTTAATAATTATTGTTACATATTACGAATCATGTCATGGGAACCGTACCCACGATCTACAACATGTTTAAAGATTAAATTGTGGTCAGGTCACATAAATGTATCCCCGGATTTTAGTAATAAGCATCACGACTACGTCACGGGAACCGTACCCGTAGCTACGACAATTATTTAATTAACGCGCTTAAAGCAAACTATGAAAGTTCAAGGCATTTTTTACACTAAAATATTTTTTATTTATGTGAGGGCCATAGGATATGGATTTTGTTTGCGTATGGCACACCTCAAATTATCTTCTAAAAAGATTAGCTTTTGAGCTAATTTTGTGAGGGCCATGTGTTATAGGTTTTGTTTGGCATGACACGCCTCAATTTATTTCAAAGGTTTATTATTCGAAGTTGTTATAATAGGGCCACATGAAATGCACTCCCGAATTGGGAATTACGTATCGTGACCATATTTTTTTTTCTTTTTTCTTTTTTGTCAGAAACAGTCGCCTGTCTTCATATTCTTCATAAATTAACCTAGCTAAGTTCTAACATTTACAATAAAATGAATTCTTATGCTTAAAATAACATTACAACCCAAACATAAGAGGTTTAGCCCTTAATTTAGACATGAAGATCTATAGTGAAATCCAAACACTTCTGAAAACTTGTTGATTTGCTTTGAAGTTTTTTGCAAATCTGGCCAATTAATGGTCAAGTCCATGAACTACAACCAAACATTTAGTCACTCCAGTTCTTCTTCATCATTAACTACTATAGGAAATCACTTAAACAGGCACAAGATATTATGAATGTATCTGAATAAATCACGATAAAGTCAGTGACAAAAGCAAAAAAAAAAATAACCAAGAAAGCTTACATGATTTCACAATCCAGTCAAAATAATGAAAGCACTTAGTTCACATAGCTAAACTAGTATGAGAATTCAAGCCAAATTACATGAAAATCTGAAACTCGTTCACTCAAGACAAATGAAAATACAAGAGTGTTTGAACTTACCTATTCAAAGCAAGAAAAACACTAAGAGAAGGCCAAATTTAGATGGAGCACAACAACAACTTGAATAAATCAACAGCAAACCATATAGAACTACAGCAGAATATTGAAATTTCCAGTATTTTTTGGAAGAAAGCAGATCCAGAAAAATGAAGATAGGAACCAGTTTTCAGAAGAAAAAAAATCCTTTCTAAAATCTATCTATTTCTGGTTGTATTATTATTATTTTTTTAGAGAGAAAAAAAGGTTGAGTCTTAACGTTTTTGTGTGAGTGAGGGTGAGAGATGAGATTTCATGGAGGGAGGTTGCCAGTTCTCTGTTAAAGAGAGGAGAGGAGCGTCGTTGGTGTCTTCAAAGAGAAAGGGAGATCTCATGGATATCTTTTCTAGGTCTCCTAATGTGTTCTTATATGTAGGAGGTAGGACAAAGGGTAATGGGTATTTGGGTAGTGGTATTGGAATTAGATTGAGGTTTAAAATTAATTTGGTCCTTTAGGAATTGGTCCAATTTTAAAAGAAACAAGACAAAAAATATGTTCTTCCTATTTTCCGTTTTCTTTGTTTTTCCCCATTTTTAATCAATTAAAATTCTAAATCAATCTATTTTGTAGAAATTAAAATTCTTTATTTATTTTTAACACTAAAACAACTAATTAAATTAAAACCAAGGAAAAAAATGCTAATTTTAAAGGCTAAAATCCAAATATGTAAAAATGACTATTTTGTGGGTTTTGTTTTGCTTAATAAAATTAATTCCTACATGCGAATTGAACCTAAGATGGCATGAAATTAAAACGTGATATTTTTTTATCATTTTTCTATGATTTTAAAATATTAAAAATGCATGAAATGCAACTAAATAAAGAAAAACTTCTAAAATCCCTTAATATCATTTTTGGTTTATTTTTAGGAGTTATTTTCATGTAGGGCAAAAATTAGGTGCTCACACCTTCTAATGTATATATTCATCCCCTCTTATGTATATTCGTCTAAATTCCCTCTTGTACATATTCATTCTACTTTCCGCATTTTTTCTTTCATAGCTTCTTATTTCATTTTGATAGCTTCTTATTTTGAGTTTTGCATTCAATATGCTTTTGGTTTTCTTAATGCCACGGTTCTTTCCAAACGTGGAATTTGTGTGAACCGGGTGGCTCTTCCCGATGATGGATGGCATGACAATCTTCTTAAGTATTTGAGTCTGTTTTCGTTTTATTTTTGTGTAAATAGTAATTAGTGAGTAATGGTGCCTCAAGCAAAGCTTCACTTGGGCCTAGCACATTTGCCTTTGATCTTATGGTCAAAAACAAATTGTTGTATATAGGATGGTGAAAGTTGTGACCTTGAGACTCTTGTGTTGGCCGATAATCATCAAATGGTTTTCTGGGACCATTCATGTTGATCAAATCTTAGCTAAGGTTGTTGTGAGCCCCCGACTCTGTCTCTTTAGCAATCCTATAGCTAGTGTAGTGAGAATTTGAATTGCAAGTCTAAGTCTCGTGCTATTAGTCTAAAACTTGCCCTGAATGTTTGTCTAGGCGAAATCCTAAGTGTAGTTTGACCTGAGAAGTGATTATAGGCTCTCCTTGATCCAAATGTTATCTTGAAAACACCCATAGCCTGCCAATGATAATATCCCTAGCCAACCTGTGACGAACCGGCCAGTCATCTCATGAGTTACCACTCCATTTCCCTATTTCTGCTTCTTTATGCTTTGTTTATCCGTGTTGTGCGATATCGGGTTGGTCGGATCGAGTCCGGAAGGAATTTGGTAAGGTTTGAGATACTTAGTCTCTTTTGAAGGAGCTTAAGTTGGAAAAGTCAACCGGATATTGACTTATATGTTAGAGGGCTCGGATGTGAGTTCCAATGGTTCAATTAGCTTCGGGAGGTGATTTGTGACTTGGGAGCGTGATCAGAATGAATTTTGGAGGTTCGTAGTAGATTTAGGCTTGAATTGGCGAAGTTGATATTTTGGCGATTTCTGGTTGGTAGGCGAGATTTTGATATAGGGGTCGGAATGGAATTCTGAGAGTCGTAGTAGCTTCGTTTGGTCATTTCGGATGTGTGTGCAAATTTTCAGGTCATTCGGACGTGGTTTGGTTGGTTTTTGATCAAAAGCGGAATTCAGAAGATTTTAGAAAGTTTGGCTTGAATACGATGTGTTTTGGGTGATTTGATGTTGTTTGAGGTGTTTTGATGATTGGAACAAGTTTGAATAAGGTTTTAGGATATGTTGGTGACTTTGGTTGAGGTCTTGGGGGCCTCGGGTGAGTTTTGGGTGGTCAATCGGATCATTTTAGAGTTTAGAAAATTGCAGAAGTTGCAAGTTTAGCTGTTGCAGGTTTTTACTCTTCACATTCGTGAGTGGACCCTTGTGTTCGTGAATAGTCAGAGGAAGTCAGTGGAATTTTGGCCTTCGCGCTCACGAGAAGGGCTCCGCGTTCGCGTAGAGGAATTGGGTCAGCTGGGTTTGAGGTCAAGTTGTTCATCGCGTTCGCGGGAGGGGGAGCGCATTCGCGAAGGTTCGTCTGGGTAAAGCATCGGGTTCGTGAGGGCTTGGTCGCGATCGCGTAGGAGAAAAATTGGTCAAAGTAAATTTGTGCTTCACGAATGCGAGGCTTTGACCGTGTTCACGAAGAAGGAATAAATGCCTGGACAGAACATTTAAGTACTCATCTTGTCCGCGATTTTGGGGTTTATTTCTTCCATTGTTGGTCATTTTTGGAGCTTTTTGAAAGAGATTGAAGAAGGATTCAAGGGGAATTATTTGGAGGTAAGATTCTTGGACTTAAAACTCGATTCTAATGTGAATTCCACCTAAATAATCATGGAATATAAGCCAAAAATTGAAGAACTAGGGCTTAAAAATTTAGACCTTTGATTGAGGATTTGAAGGACCATTTGAGGTCAGATTTCAGAACTTTTGATATATATGAACTCGTGGGGAGATAAGGAATCTATTGATGTAAAAATTATCGAATTTCAATACGTGGGCCCGGGGGTCGGGTTTTGATAATTTCGGGATTTGTGCCATTTATTGATTGCTTTCGCTTGGATTTCATTCCCTTAGCATATTTTGATGTCCTCGTTCTGATTTTGGATACATTCGACGGGTGTGGAGGCCGATTTGAGGGGCAAAGGCATCACGAGCTAGAGATTTAGTCGGTTCGAAGTGAGTAATGATCGTAAATGATGTTCTGAGGGTTTGAAACCTCGGATTTCACATCGTAGTGTTATATTGAGGTGAGGCACACGCTTGATGACGAGCGTGGGGTCGTGCACTCTTGGGGATTGTGACTTGGTCCGTCCTGACTGATGATTTTACCGCGTATTTGACTGAAATCTATTTGTTATCATCATTATTTGGGTTGAATGCCATATTTAGGCCTTGTGCCAACTATTTGAACCCTTCGGGGATTTTTACTGGAATTTCCTCACTGTTTTGACTTTATACTTGAACTCAGTCATGTTATATTTTACCTTTTTTGTACTCAGCCATGTTTACTCTGTTTTAACACTTAAATGATCTTTTAAATGATATTTTGGGCTGAGAAACATGTTTTACTACTGTCCGAGTGGCTTGTGAGGATTTTTACTGAGTAAGGCTGAGGGCCTATGTTATGAGGAAATGTTTGATACTGATTATGAGGCCGAGGGCCTGAGATATTTACGCCACGAGGTGGCTTGATTGATATAAGGTCGAGGGCCTAGTGATGATGCCATGAGGTGGCTTGATATTGCTCTTGGGTCGTAAGGGGCCCCTCCAGGAGTCTGTACACCTCCAGTGAGCGCGGGTACTCATTGTGATGTGAGATTGAGCCCGAGGGGCTGGTATTGTTCTATGTGATTGCCCGAGGGGCTGATACTATTCTGTGATGTTGCCCGAGGGGTGGATTTGTTGATATTGTCCCCGATGGGCGAGCCTTTATGTGTTTACTTTTCATAATTAACTGTCAATTACCTGCTTAATCATTAAAAAGGGCTTTTTAATGAAGTTAAATTTTGAGTTAAAGAATTTT
Source organism: Nicotiana tabacum (assembly GCF_000715075.1). Taxonomy (NCBI): domain Eukaryota; kingdom Viridiplantae; phylum Streptophyta; class Magnoliopsida; order Solanales; family Solanaceae; genus Nicotiana; species Nicotiana tabacum. The sequence goes on along the minus strand of NC_134080.1, from coordinate 63,243,857 downwards.
ACCTATCTTTCACTGTTTTACTGTTTTGAAATGGTTTTACTACTTCATTATAGAATGTTTTGTGCCCTACGTGATTTCCTGCTTTCAGTCTTTATTTACATTTGTTACTCACTGAGTTGGAGTACTCACTTTACTCCTTGCACCCTGTGTGCAGATTCAGGCGTAGCTAGTTCTGCTCCCGAGTGCTGATCCCTCCAACTTCAGGCGGACATTCGGAGCTCACGAGGTAGATACTTGGTGTCCGCAGCCCCGTATCTCTACTCCTTTATCAGTTCTATCTTTCTTTTCAGACAGTTGTACTAGTTTATAGACTTAGTGTATTGTATTTTGACTTATAGATGCTCATGACTAGTGACACCCCGGTTAGGGCTGTATTGGGTTGTACTTCCACACTTTATTGATATTATCTGCTACTTAGTATTGCTAAATCATGTTTTAGACTGATTTTATGTTGTTTAATTGTTTAAAAAGTGAATTGGGTTTAATTGGCTGGCCTTGTCTTCACGAGAGGCGCCATCACGACCGGGTCCGGGTTTAGGGTCGTGACACAACCCTTTTGAGCCATAGACCTTTTTCTTTCAAAGACCATGATACAAGCCTTTACCCATTCTAAAAAGACTCTCTCTTGGCACCCGATCTTTCCTTAGCAAAAGGCAAAAGCACAAGTTTGGGGTAAGAGATGAGGAATACAACAAAGTGGTAAAAGGTACAAAATGAAGAAAAGAAAAGGCAATGAAAAAGAAAAAAAATCAAAAAGTCAAAAAGAAGGATCAATGTAAAAAAATAATTAAAAAAAATGAAGGGATTCAATAAAAGCAAAGAGATGAAAGGTGTGGAAAGTTGAGAAAGGAGAAAAAAGTTTGAAATGAACAAGAACGAGTGAGAGTGTATCTCTCTAACCCCTAAGAAAGAAGTTAATGACTCAAAAAGGCAAGAGAATGTGTGCCAAAATGAAGCAAATGAAGTGCTTAAGGGAAGATGGAACCTACTTAGACCGAGTATTTCCTACCCTGAACCAAAAGCCTTCACTATATTTCCACAAAAGCCCTATATGATCTTGAGTTGAATGAAGCTTACATTAGTGGCGACTCTCATAAGGGGTAAGCTTATGATACTTAGAGCCGGACTTGTGACCTTTCTTTGAGAGAGATGATTTTGTTTTCCACAATCTTCGTTCTGAGTGCTACAATCGTTCCACAATGACCAAAGTAGTAGAAAGAGTTTCCTTGATGGGTTGAGTCAATTCTTGATGCTCTTGTGTCGCACTAAAAGCATGGTGTTTGAAAGGTTGAATGTTGTTAATGACTCATTTGATTTGAGGGCAATTGTTAGTCCCAATTGATGCTGGATGAGGTCACTTTAGGTCAGCTGAATTTTCTTGGTTTTATCCCTAAAGAGGTGAGAATTACTTTGTTTGCTTGAGGACGCGCAAAAACTTAAGTTTGGGGGAGTTGATAACTAGGGATTCTAGCTCTTTTTACACTCCTTTTTACTGGAGTTTTGGATTAAAAATGTATAAAAATAGTCCCAAAGGCTTACATGTTATACTTGTATGCAGGGTTTGGTCAAAAAGGTGACAATTAGTCAAAACCAGCTCAAAAAAGAGTGAAACATGCACAAGTACCAAGAACAAGTCAAAGCACAGCTGCAACAGACCCACCACGGCCGCAAACCATTTAGTGTGATCCGCAATGAGGAAATTCAGAGAGGTGCACTTTTGCAGCCTAAGGCAATGCGGTCCGCGGAGGATTTCTTGTGGTCACAGTAGCCTCTTCGCGGACGCAATCCATTTTGTGCGGTCCGTGGAGAGGGGGGTTTAGAGAGTTGGGAGTTTGAAGATAAAATCCAATGCGGCCCGTGGCCCTTTTTGTGCGGACCGCAGTTGAAGCCACCGCGGCCGCGGTGCATTTTATACAGTCCGCGGTGGCCAGATTCAGAGAGTGAATAGTCAAGCCAAGAAGCCTCATCGCGGTCCGCGGTGCATTTTATGCGGACTATAATTCCTCGTCAGGGGTATTTTTATCCAAAAAATTTAGCCTAGTATAAATACTTTCTTTTCACATTTTTAGGGGATCTTTTGTAATCTGTTAGATCCCAGAGCACGTGAACGGCTGTTTTATTCCATTTTGAGTAATTTGTAGCTAGATTAACACTGAATCTTCAATATCTTAGTTTGTAATCATAATTTATGGGTTATTCTTTATCTATTTCTCTGTTTTCTTCCATTATTATGAGTAGCTAGACCCATTAGCTAGGGTTGTGGCTCAACCCTAGTATGGGTATTTGATGGGTCTTTTAATTTAAGACTTAGATGTTTATGGGTATTTAATATTTGGACTGATTTGTATTTTCCATGTTGAATTAGTGGTTGCAAATACTAATTTATGCCTATTTGACTTGGGATCTTCTTGAGAAAGAGAGCTTGAGTCTAGGAAAATCAGTCCAACAAGGAATTGGGTGTAATCAAGAGATTGATAGCCCCAATTAAAGGGTTAAACCTAGAGATAGTAATAACCGACTTGAGTCTATATTGCTTGCACAATTTTGATACCTAATTGTTCTTGAGAAAGTCAATTAGGGCAAAGTCACACAAGCTATCGAGAGGTATAGAGTGAGTAATTCCGTGCATTGGCTATATCGCAATCCCCAACATAACTTCTTTGCCTTAGGCTTTAGATCTCGTCAAGTATTCACATAGGAGAAAGTCACTTCTCTAGTGCCTCTTTAACTATTTAGAAAATCTTACAAGCATTTACTCTTAGTTTAATTTAGCATATTATTAGTTTAAAAATTAAAAGTATCAAACAACCAAAGATGATTCGAAGTGTAACTAAGAGCACTACGCATTTCTAATTTAGATAGGAATCCGATTCCCAGTTCTAGTTCCCTATGGATTCGATCCCGACCATCTTGGGTAAAAGATGCTTCGACCACTGTCACCACTTTATAGTGGTGTAGGGTTGGGTTCGATCAATGGACCTATCAAAAGAATCCCTTCCTCCAGACGAGGCACCACTGAATCTGCCCGAATGACAGGGCCTCTTATCAGAACCCTGACCGCTTCCTTGTGATAAAACCATCTCGATTCTCCTGGCCATATTGGCCACATCCTGAAAAGAAATCTCGCTCCCCGCCTCCTTAGCCATCTGCAATTGAATAGGTTGAACAAGTCCCTTAATGAACCTCCTCACCCCCCATCTCTCTCTTTCTCTCGATGGGAAGTATAAGAAGAGCATGACGGGCCAAGTCAATAAATTTGGTCTCGTACTGAGTGATAGTCATAGAACCCTGCTAGAGATGCTCAAACTGCCTCCGATAGTTCTCCCTCTGAGTGACTGGAAAAAACTTCTCCAGAAATAGCTAAGAAAACTGATCCCAAGTCAAAGCAGGTGACCCAGCTGGTCTAGCCAAACAATAATCCCTCCACCAAGGCTTGGTGGATCCTGACAGACAAAAAGCAGCAAAGTCGACCCCATCGGCCTTCACTATCCCATGTTCCGTAAAATCTCATGATAGCTGTCCAAATAATTCTGGGGATCCTCAGAAGATGTACCGCCAAAAGTGGTAGTAAAATGCTTGGTGAACCTATCCAACCTCCACAATGCATCAACAGACATAACTGCTCCATCACCGGTCTGAGCCACAACTCCCGGTTGAACTACCCCAACTAGCTGAGCTGCTGGAGTCTGAAACTGGGGAGCCATCTGCTCTGGAGTGCGAGTAGCGGGAATCTGTACTCCTCCCCCAACCTGAGAGACGATCGATGCTACAGGAAGTAAGCCTGCCTGCGCGACACTCTTCATAAGGCCCACTAGACGGACCAGAGCATCCTGAAGTACCAGGGTGGCGATGAACCCCTCTGGAACCTGAGTTGGTCCTGCTGGAACTGACTGAACTGGAACCTCATCGCCAAACTCAATATGAGGCTCCGCCGCTGGTGCTACTGCTCTAGCTCTGGGCTGAGCTCTGCATCTGCCTCGGGCCCTAGCATAGCCTCGGCCTCTGCCCCTTGCAGGAGCTGCTATTGAGGGTTCGGGTTGCTGGTCAGCTGATGAAGCGGTACGTGTTCTCATCATCTACGAAAGAACAGATTGGAAGCTCAATTAGCATTGAGAAATCATGTCGCACGACAGAAAAGAATAGATGTGAAGTTTTCCTAAACTCCATAGCCTCTAGGGGTTAAGCACAAATGTCTCCGTACTGATCCCTCAAACTCTACTAAGCTTGTCCGTGAATTGTGAGACCTAAGCAACCTAGATCTCTAATACCAACTTGTCACGACCCGGATTTTTCACCCTCGGGAGTCGTGATGACGCCTACTTGTGAAAGCTAGGCAAGGCAACAGTTTGAGATTTTATTACCCTTTTTCCTTAACCTTTTAACAATTTCAAATTAATATGTGATCAACATAGGAATAATAATAATAATAATAATAATAATAATAATAATAATAATAATAATAATAATAATAATAATAATAATAATAATGATAATAATAATAATAATAATAATAATAATAATAATAATAATAATAATAATAATAATAATAATAGTACGAAAATCCAAAATACAACTCTACCCAGAACTGGTGTCACAATGTCACAGACCATCTATGAATAATACAAATAAGGGTCTGAATAGAATAATGTAAGTCTGTCTCTAAATTAAATAAAAATATAATAGAAAGGATAGAAGGGGACGTCAAGGCCTGCGAACGTCTGCAGGACTACCTCGGGTCTCCGCTGGACTGAATGAAGTAACCTCGGTATGGTCCAAAAGCTCGAGCACTGGGATCTGCCCACTGTGTAGAGTATAGTATCAGCACAACCGACCCCATGTGCTGGTTAGTGTCGAGCCTAACCTCGACAAAGTACTGACGAGGCTAAGGCAATACTACCAAATAAACATGTGCAGTTAAAACATATACGACAAATAATAATAACGGAAACTAGCAATTAAAGATGGGAAGGGTGAACATGCTGCGGGAAATATCAAGTAATAATAGAATTTCAGTAGAGAAGCATAAGGAACACCATAATTTCATATCAACAAGAATAAGGAAAAACAATAACGAATCAATATTCACTTTTATTCTTTCTTGTTGCGACGTGCAACCCGATCCCAATCATATAATACTGTTGCGGCGTGCAACCCGATCCAAATAATATAATGATGTTGCGGCGTACAACGATCCAATTCATATAATTATATTGTGGCATGCAACCCGACCCCACCTGTCCACCCTTATTACTCTTTGTTGCGGCGTGCAACCCGATTTCATATAATATTATTGCGGCGTGCAACCCGATCCCAATATACAAATCAAAACCAATCACAAAAGAATTCCGGCAAGGGAACAATAATATAACAACAATATCCTGGCAAGGAAACAATAGTATAACAACAATATCCCGGCAAGGAAAAATAATATCATAAGCAATAACGTCCCGGCAAGGGAAACAATATTCTAAACGATAACATCCCGGTAAGGGAAGTAATATCATAAACAATAATATTCCAGCAAGGTATCAACAATATACCTCATCTCGTTTCCACCATTACTTCACAACATAAGTCTCAACTTGAGCTAATGCTCAACAATGATCACTTACCAAGAATACTTTCCTAAGCCTTATACAACATTTATAATCAACATATTAAACATGGGTAATACACAACAGAGTAACAACAATCATAGTATAAGACTCATGGGTATGCTTGATACCAACGTATAGATACTCGTCATCACATACGTCGTACTCAACATTTAACACATAGCAAATAAGATCAAAACTCCTATTCCCTTGAGCTAAGGTTAGACCAAACACTTACCTCAATGCCACGAACACAGTCAAGCCTCAACTACCACTTTACCTCTCTATTCCACTTCCAACCCGCTTGTATCTAGGCACAATTTACTTAGTAACATTAATAAATGGTAAACAAACCAATTCTAATGCATAAAAATAGATTTCCCAATGTTTTCCCCAAAAAGTCAAAAAAATTGACCCCGGGCCCGCTTGGTCAAAATCCAAAGTTTGAACCAAAACCCGATCACTCATTCACCCATGAACTCAAATATATAATTTGTTTTGTAATCGGACCTCAAATCGAGGTCCAAATCCCCAAAATTTAAAAATCTTAAGTTTTACCCAAAATCACCCAATTTCCCATGAAAAGCCCTTGATTTTAAAATGAAATCATGTAAAAAGATGGATTAGATTGAAAGAAATGAGTTAGAAATGACTTACAATTGATTTGGAGAAGAACCTTTCTTTGGAATATCGCCCAAGATGTTTTAGGGTTTGAAAAAGTTTGAAAAATGAGAAGAATCCCGTCAATATCCCACTTAACAGGTCTCAGTTGTCGCAATTCCAACCAGCGGTTCGCAATTGCGAACTCTTTGAAATCCTATCAGCTTCGTATTTGCGAAGGAATAGTCGCATTTGCGACCCCTGTCCCTTTCGCATTTGCGACCACAATGCCGCATATGCGAGAATGGCCTGCCCAGGCTTGGTTCGTAATTGCGACGCCTGGGTCGCATTTCCCAAGCCTGAGATCTTCGCATTTGCGAAGCCTGATCTCGCAATTGCGAGATCAGAGGCCTGGGCAAAAATACCAGACACCAGCTGAAATTTTCAAAGTCCAATTCAACCCGTAGCCTATTCAAAACTCATCCGAGCCTTCGGGGCTCCAAATCAAACATGCACTCAAGTCTAAAAACATCATATGGACATGCTCGTGCAATCAAATAACCAAAATAACATCAACAACTACGAATTCAACATCAAATTCATAAAATTACTCAAGAACACCAAAATTTTTATTTTCTCAACTATACGTCCGATTTAAACCAAACCAATTCCGATCTTTACCAAATTTCACAGATTCAACTTAATTATTATTTTAAACTTGTACCGAGCTTCGGAACTACGATACGGGCCCGATACCATCAAGAAAATGCATCATTTCACTTATAAAGGCCTTTATATTTTCCAGCAAACAATTTTCTTTAAAAAGTCTTTTCTCGGGCTTGGGATCTCGGAATTCGATTCCGCGCATACGCCCAAGTTTCATATTTTACTACGAACCCTATAAAACCGTCGGATTATGGGTCCGGGTCTGTTTACCAAGAATGTTGACCTAAGTCAATTTTAATCAAATTTAAAGGCCAATTTCCTTATTTTACTTAGATTTCACATAAAAGCTTTTCGAAAATGCGTCCAGACTGCGCATGCAAATCAAGGTGGGACAAAACGAGATTTTTAATACCCCGGGACACAAATTTACTTTCAAAACGAGTGATGACCTTTTGGGTCATCACAATTATCTGGATTAACTTCGGTTTTATAACCTTCTCACATATCCTGTAGGAACAACATTTTTTATAACGATAATGCGAATATCAATTTAAAATAATTACTAAATTTGAAACAATGATAGACAAATGATTTACTTGAATTTCTCTAATACAACATCAAGCCATTCATGGAGATTAAAATAGTCCTGCAAAAAGATTATTTTTAACTCAAATTTTGCGATACAAACTTTTTTTTTTTATATTTAGTTATGCTAGACAAATCAGACAAATACATATTTACAGTAAATATCTTACTATCTTTAATGGCATTAACTTCCTAAAATTTATGAAACCATCTCGCTTAACCCACGCATCCCATTGGATGCCGATTTTGGCTAGGAATAAATATTTAAACTTATCAATCTCTTTATCACCAAAATCTCGTGTGTTGACTAAGAAATAACTTTATGGAACACTTTCTTTTATGACAATCTGAGATTTTTTGTGCTTATCTATTGCTGTTATCACCTCTTTTCTGTTGTCAATCATCTCCTTTTTATCTTCTAGTTTATGGTTCGAGCAATGTTTCTTAGATCTAAGCAATTATTATGATGGAAATTTTAGAAGAATTTTAGTATGAAATATCGAATACACCTCGCAATGATTCGTTTTTTTTTTATTATCGATGGAACCTTCAATACGTCACCTCTAGCTTGACAAGAAAAACATCTTTAGGACGACATTTAGATTCCTTACATGCTCTTGTAAAACAATCATAAGCGATTCCGTCTTGAATAAGGATATTGTTGCAAGTACATCATATGTTTTCCATAGCATCATAATTCATGTCATGCGGCTAAAAACTCAAAAAATAAAGAAAAAATGAATAAACAAACTAATAAAATGTGATCACAAGGAATTGGTTATTGAAAAAGACATTGTGAGCCCATGACGATAGTTTATTTCAAAATGGTAAGAAGGTTGTGATGATAGTTAATACAAAACTAGCTAGAATCTTAGGCATCAGATAGAACTTAACCACACCTTAAATTATTTTAGTAAGGAAACAAGGAAAAACAGTAAAGAATCACATACCAGAGAATCAAATGTTGCCAACTCGGGCAGCATCAAGGAATTGGTTATTGAAAAAGACATTGTGAGGCCATGACGATAGTTTTTTTCAGAATGGTAAGAAGGTTGTGATGATAGTTAATACACGACTAGCTAGAATCTTATGCATCAGATCAACTTAACCATACCTTAAATTATTTTAGTAAGGAAACAAGAAAAAACAGTAAAGAATCACATACCAGAGAATCAAATGTTGCCAACTAGGGCAGCATCAAGGAATTGTTTATTGAAAAAGACATTGTGAGGCCATGACGATAGTTTTTTTCAGAATGGTAAGAAGGTTGTGATGATAGTTAATACACGACTAGCTAGAATCTTATGCATCAGATCAACTTAACCATACCTTAAATTATTTTAGTAAGGAAACAATAAAAAACAGTAAAGAATCACATACTAGAGAATCAAATGTTGCCAACTCGAGCAGCATCAAATTAGAGTATAACATATTAGTGATTCTCATATTCTTTATTTAACTAAGGAGTCGGGTACCTATTAGTTATCTATTATTAACTCCATAAGGTCTACTAATATTAGAAATTCTAAGGTAAGGGGTTCAAATAAATTGAGAGAAAGGTGTGAGGCACCTCTCAAAATCTGCATAGTATGGCTCCTTTCGGACTTAGTTAATTATCTAAGGCTTGTGAAATCTTAGAACTTAAGTGCTGAAGTGTATGTGATTCAAAAAATTATTAGCATGCCAAATGAAGTGTCCCCAAAATGAACCAGGTTGTACATCAGGTAAACTAGACCAAATTGTATTAATTTGTCTAGCTAGTTTATTGGCACTCAAAAGTACCATTAAAGTGCATTGTTGAACGCTACATGGATAAAGAGACTTATATGAAATGCAATTATCCTTAAATATGTGGTTTCAAAGTATCATAAATGTACATATGTCCTTAAATATGTTGTTTCAAAGTATCAGATAAAGGGAGAAAATCTTAAATATAAATATAGTAGCAAATCATCTATTAGCTCCCTAGTTGAAGTCACAAAAAATGATTATGTGGTTTCAAAGTATCACAAATGCCTTACAGTATCCACCTCAAATTCCAAATTTACATAATCCTTAAATGAAAAAAATACAAAAAAATCTATTTTTAAGACATGAATTCATGAACCAGAAGTTACAACACCTTTAATGAAGGAATGAATTGTTTTTCTATAGTCATATTTTCTAAGGAATAACACAGAGTAAAATATACCTTATGTGTCTGAAAATAAACCTACATACATGGTTTCTATACTTCATTTTCACATATCAGTTGTGTCACACCTCCTTTAGTTTCATTGGTAACAACAAGAACTGAGAAAAGTGAGTGGGAAAGAGGAGACAAGATAAAAAATTTCAAGTCTGAATGTCAATCTTTTTTTTTATATATAAATTTGGATGAGAAGAAAAGGAATGTGTTTACAAGTGATCTTAAAAGGAAGAAGAAAGTAATTCTTATTCCTTACTACACAATTACATGAATTTTAAATCGTTGCCATACTTGCAAGGCATGACTCTTGTCATATTAACAATTTTTTAATTGTAGAAACTGGCAAGAATAGATTTAAGTACAGGAAATCCATCATATCAAAATAAAAATTACAGGAAATCTTTATTAATATACGTCTTAAATTAATAGGAAAATTGATTATGTTACTTTATTTAATGTTGGGACACATAAGCTAGAACAAAAATGAAATTTGATAGTTGTTTAGAAGGGAAAGATTTTGGGAATGTTTGCTCGATTATTCCTTCAGGTATGTCAGGATTTAAATAGTGCTTACAAGTAACAAAAAACAGAAGAGAAGGTAACTTACTCCTAATTAGACAATCAGGAGAACATACAAGATAATTACAGGGACAGGAGAAATGAAGCAACTAATTATAAAATATGACATTATATTTAACACGCTAATTGTACAGGAGAACGCATAAAACATCAAAGCACCGGCATCACAATAGTTTCACATTTGCATAAAGTTCCAGTGGAAAAATATAAAGATGGTACCTTACCTTGTGATATACAATAGGATAGACCAAATGCATTCGGACATGTAAAAAGGCAAATCTTATAAGTTAATTGATTAACTAATATACGCGTCACACAACGACTATCACAAGCATGGAAGAGGAGCATGTTAATTCTATCCGTTGAAAATTAATTAAATAAATAAAAATTTGTTCTATGATAAATTTATATTTTCTTACATAATGGAATACACATGATATCAGATACAGGCATCCGGTAAGGCAAGATTTAACATGCCAATTGTACAGGAGAACACATAAAAAATCAAAGCAGCAGCATCACAATAGTTTCATATTTACATAAAATTCCAATCAAAAAAATAAAGATGACACCTTACCTTGTGATATACAATAGGATAGACCAAATACATTCGAACCTGTAAAAAGGCAAATCTTATAAGTTAATTGATTAACTAATATACGCTTCGCACAACGACTATCACAAGCACGGAGGAGGAACATGTTGATTCTATCTGTTGAAGATTCATTACATAAATACTATTGTGTTCTATTTCTACAACATGGTCTTAGAGTAGGTTGAAGTCCTCTGTTCGAGTTCCACTACTATCCAATAACAAAAAGACTTTTGCGTACTTGGCTTATGAAAAGAATCAGGACAGCAAGTGAAAGGGCGTTTTCGAGATATAATTAAATAAAACTAATTTTTCTCTATAGCAGCTTAAACTTTTAGATGAGATAATCAAACAAAATCAAACATATCCATAAATAATATTCAATAATTTTTATTTGTAACAGTTGTGAGTAAACGTTGTTCTGTCTTGTTGGTTGCACGAAGGAAAGGGATGGTTGTAAAATTAAATGGGGGTATGAGAAAAAGTATTTGCAAAAATAATCATCACTGTAATATGGTAAAATAATATTTTCTTACATTATGGAATACACATGATATCACATACAGGTATACGGTAAGGCAAAATTTAACATGCCAATTGTACAGGAGAACACATAAAAAATTAAAGCAGTAGCATCACAATAGTTTCACATTTGCATAAGTTTCCGTCAAAAAATATAAAGATGGTACCTTACCTTGTGATAGACAATAGGATAGACCAAATGCATTCGGACCTGTAAAAAGGCAAATCTTATAAGTTAATTGATTAACTAATATACACTTCGCACAATGACTATCTGTCACGATCCGAATCTAACTAGTCGTGATGGCACATAACTCATCCCGCTAGGTAAGCCAACTCATCAAGTCCAATACAATATAACTTACTGAGAAAAAATAAATGATCTCTTATACACTTTTTCAGGACTGGTAATACAAATCATGAGCTTCTAAGAATAGAGTTTACAAAGCTGATATGAAAAAAAAAATACATCATCTATTTGACAAATACATAAACAGAGTTTAAAATTCTAAGGCTATCATGAACAAGAGGCAGCTACAACAGTGACGCCGGTACATTTTCCAAGTCATCTCTCATCGAACACAGCAACAGCGACATTCGAAATCTGTACGCAATGTGCAGAAAGTGTAGTATGAGTACAACCGACCCCATGTACTCAATAAGTAACAAACCTAAACTTAGGTTGAAAGTAGTGACGAGTTTGTACCAAGGTCAGAGTCCACACCAATATCCAGTAACATCTCATAACAATATAATTAAAACATCACAAGGAATAACTCAATAATAAAATGCTCAGCTCGTTCACAATTCCAAAAAAAATATTTTCTTTTCGAGTAAAATAGTAAAAGTGATTATTGATTTGTTACGGTTTTTCCTTATTCTTTCTGCCACAAAATATTAGATTGTTCTTTATGCGTTTCTCTTGAGTTACTGTTAGTAGATGATATTCCCCCGCAACATGCCCCCTCCCATCATTATTTTTATATTTCTGTTTTATTTCTACTGTATATGATATAACTGCACAAGTTTATTTGATAGTCTGGTCCTATCCTCGTCACTACTTCGCCGGGGTTAGGCGAGACACTTACCAGCACATGGGGTCGGTTGTGCTGATACTACACTCTGCACTGTGTGCAGATCCCGAAGCGGCAGCTTTTGGACCATAGCTTTGGGTGGCTGCCTTCAATCCAGTCGGAGATTCCGAGGTAGTCCTGCAGGCGTCCGCAGGCCCCGTGTTCTCTTCTATCTTTATATTCTATTTTCAGTTACTTCAGAGACAGATTGTATCTTTCTTTCCAGACAATTGTTTGTAGTATTCATAGATGGTCCTTGATATTGTGACACTAGTTCCGGAGAGATGTACTTGGTATTGTCGTACTTATTTTTGGCTAAGTTATCAGATTACGCCTTCCGCATGTCTTTAATTATTGTTAATATTTCACTATTGATCGTATGTTGTTTTAAACTGTTAAAAAGGGCTAAATTGAAGAGATAGTAAATCTATAATACTCGACTTGCCTAGCTTTCACGAGTAGGCGACATCACAACCCCCGAGGGTGGGAAATCCGGGTCGTGACAAGTTGGTATCAGAGCTCTAGGTTACATAGGTCACACAATTCATGGACAAGCTTAGTTGAGTTTGAGGAATCAGTACGAAGACGTCTGTATTTATCCCCTAGAGGCTACAAAGTTAGGAAAAACTTCACATTTATTCTTTCCTATCGTGCGGTTTGGTTTCTCAATGCTAATCGAATTTCTACTATGTTCTTTCATAGATGGCGAGAACACACGCTTCCTCATCCACCGATCAGCAGCCCGAGCCTCCAGCAGCAGCTCCTATGAGGGTCAGAGGACGAGGTCGTGCTAGAGGCCGAGGTAGGGACAGAGCTCAGCCCAGAGCAGTAGCACCAACGGCGGAGCCTCAGGTTGACTTTGATGATGAGGTTCCGACCCAGACAGTTTCGGTAGGCCCAACTCAGGTCCCAAAGGGGTTTATTGCTACCCTAGTACTCTAGGATGCTCTGGCCCGTCTAGTGGGCCTTATGGAGAGTGTCACCCAGGCAGGCTTGCTTCTTATAGCACCAGCCGTCTCTCAGGCTGGAGGAGAAGCCCAAACTCCTGCTACTCGCACTCCAGAGCAGATGGCTCCCCAGTTTCAAACTACAGTAGCTCAGCCAGTTGGAGCAGTTCAGCTGGGTGTGGTAGCTCAGACCGGTGATGGAGCAGCTATGTCTGCCGATGCTTTGTGGAGATTGGACAGGTTCACCAAGCTCTTTACCACTACTTTCAGCAGTGCATCTTCTGAGGATCCCCGGGATTATCTAGACAACTGTGATGAGGTTCTCAAGAACATGGGGATAATGGAGACCAATGGGGTCGACTTTTCTACTTTCCGCTGTCTGGATTCGCCAAGACTTGGTGGAGACATTATTGTTTGGATAAACCGGCGGATTGCCAGCTTTGACTTGGGATCAGTTTACTTAGCTATTTCTAGAGAAGTCTCTCTATCACTCAGAGAGAGATCTACCGGAGGCAGTTTGAGCATCTCCAGCAGGGTTCTATGACTGTTACTCAGTATGAGACCAGATTCATCGACTTGACCCATTATGCTCTTATCATACTTCCCACCGAGAGAGAAAGGGTGAGGAGGTTCATTGAGGGACTTATTCAGCCTTTTCGACTTTAGATAGCTAAAGAGACAGGGAGTGAGATTTCTTTTCAGGAGGCGGCCAATGTGGCCAAGAGAGTAGAGATGGTTTTGTCATAGGGGGGTGGTCAGGGGTCTGACAAGAGGCCTCGCCATTCAGGCAGATTCAGTGGTGCCTCGTCTGGAGGTAGGGATTCGTATGGTGGAGGCCATCCTCCTAGGCCTTTTCAGTGAGGACTTCAGGTTTCTCACGGTGCTTCAGGTGGCCATGGTTCTCATATGCAGTATTCTGATCAGCAGCCCTACAGTGCACCACCAACTCCTATCAGTGCACCGCCACTCCAGAGTTTTCGGGGTGGTCATTCAGGTCGCCAGGGTCAATCTCAGTTTCCTTAGTCGCACCTCTCATGTGGATGCTTTGAGTGCGGTGAGTATGGTCATATCTGGAGGGCTTGTCTAAGATTAGTGGGTATTCAGTAGCAGCAGCAGGTTTTCCGTGCTTTGGTTCAGGCACAGAGTGTTCCACATCCCGCTCAGCCAGCTAGAGGTGGAGGTAGAGGTGCTAGAGGTGGAGGTAGAGGTATTAGAGGTGGAGGTCAAGCCGCTAGAGATGGAGGCCAGCCAGCAACAGGCCGTCCCAGAGATGTAGTTCAAGGTGGTGGGGCCCAGCCCCGATGGTATGCTCTACCAGCCAGGCCTGAGGCTGAGGCTTCCGATGCAGTTATCACATGTACTGCTTTGGTTAGTAGCAGAGATGCTTCAGTTTTATTTGATCCAGGATCTACATACTCCTATGTGTCATCTTATTTTGCACCATATCTAGTCATGCCTAGTGATTCTTTGAGTGCTCCTGTATATGTGTCTACATCATTGGGTGATTCTATCATGGTAGATCATGTCCATCTTCATGTGTAGTTGTGATTGGGGATGGAGACTCGTGTAGATTTGTTACTTTTGGACATGGTTGATTTTGACGTTATATTGGGGATGGACAGGTTATCACCTTACCACGCTATCTTGGACTATCATGCCAAGACTGTGACCTTAGCTTTGCCGGTTTTTCCTCGTTTAGAGTAGAGAGGGACTCCTGGTCATTCTACCCGTAGTGTTATCTCTTATATAAAGGCTCGGCGTATGGTCGAGAAGGGGTGTTTGGCCTATTTGGCATATGTTTTTGATTCTAGTGTCGAGGTTCCTTCTATTAATTATGTGCCTGTTGTTCGTGAGTTCCCTAAGGTATTTCCTTTAGACCTGCCGGGTATGCCACCCGAAAGGGATATTGACTTCTATATTGATTTAGCTCCGAGCACTCAGCCCATTTCTATTATGTTGTATCGTATGGCCCCGCCTAAGTTGAAAGTTTGAAGGAGCACTTGCAAGACTTGCTTGAGAAAGGTTTCATTAGACCTAGTATTTCGCCTTGGGGTGCACCGGGGTTGTTTGTTAAGAAGAAGGACGGATAGATGCGAATGCGTATAGACTACCAGCATTTGAACAAGGTTACGATCAAGAATAAGTATCCATTGCCGAGGATTGATGATTTGTTTGATCAGCTTCATGGTGCCAAGGTATTTTCGAAGATTGACTTGAGATCTGGCTACCATCAGTTGAGAATTAGGGCATCCGATGTCCCTAAGATAGCTTTTCGTACTCGGTACGAGCATTATGAGTTCTTGGTGATGTTTCGGGTTGACAAATTCCCTAGTAGCTTTTATGGATTTGATGAACTGAGTGTTCATGCCTTACGTGGACTCGTTCGTGATAGTCTTCATTGATTATATTTTGATCTATTCCCGTAGCCGGGAGGATCCTGAGCAGCATCTGAGAGTGGTTCTTCAGACTGATGGATAGTCAGTTGTATGCCAAGTTTTCGAGGTGCAAGTCTGGTTGAGTTCAGTTGCATTCTTGGGACATGTTTTATTAGCAGAGGGTATTTAGGTTGATCCGAAGAAGATAGTGGCAGTCGAGAACTAGCCTAGACCAGTATCAGCTACAGAGATACGGAGTTCCTTGGGTTTGGCAAGCTACTATTGTTGGTTTGTGGAGGGGTTTTCGTCTATTGCAGCCCTGATGACCAGGTTGACCCAGAAGGGTGCCCAGTTCAGGTGGTCGGACGAGTGTGAGGTGAGATTTTAGAAGCTCAAGACACCTTTGACTACGGCACCGGTGTTGGTTTTGCCCATATGTTCAGGGCCTTACACAGTTTATTGCGACGCATCTCGTATCAGACTAAGGTGTTGATGTAGGATGGTAAGGTCATTGTCTAAGCTTCGCGGCAGTTGAAGATTCATGAGAAGAGCTATCTAGTTCAGGATTTGGAATCAGCAGCCATTGTTTACGCATTGAAGATTTGGAGGCATTATCTGTATGGCGTGGCATGTAAGGTGTTCACGGATCACAAGAGTCTGCAGTATTTGTTCAAGCGGAAGGAGATATATTTGAGGCAGAGAAGGTGGTTGGAGCTATTAAAGGACTATGA
The DNA here is from genome assembly GCF_000715075.1 of Nicotiana tabacum. Classification (NCBI taxonomy): domain Eukaryota; kingdom Viridiplantae; phylum Streptophyta; class Magnoliopsida; order Solanales; family Solanaceae; genus Nicotiana; species Nicotiana tabacum. The sequence continues at coordinate 63,227,405 of NC_134080.1, read as the reverse complement.
TATCACCAACTTATATCATCCGGGAAAGGCCAATGTGGTGGCCGATGCTTTGAGTAGGAAGTCAGCCAGTATGGGCAGTCTTGCTTATATTTCGGTCGGTGAGAGACCGCTTGCTTTGGATGTTCAGGCTTTGGCCAATCCGTTTGTGAGGTTGGATGTTTCTTAATCCTGCCGGGTGCTAGCTTGAACAATCGCTCATTCTTCTTTATTGGAGCGTATCTAAGATCGACAGTATGATGATCCTCATTTTTGTGTCTTTAGAGACACGGTGCAGCACAGAGATGCCAAGCAGGTTACCTTAGGAGATGATAGAGTTTTGAGGCTGTAGGGTCGAGTTTGTGTGACAAATATGGATAGGTTTCGAGAGTTGATTTTAGAGGAGGCCCATAGTTCCCGGTACCCTATTCATCCGGGGGCCGCGAAGATGTATCAAGATTTGCGGCAGTATTATTGGTGGAGAAGAATGAAGAAGGATATCGTTGCATAGGTGGCTCGGTGTTTGAATTGTCAACAAGTTAAGTACGAGCATCAGAGGCCCGGTGGTTTGTTCTAGAAGATTGAGATTCCTGAGTGGAAGTGGGAGCGTATCACTATGGACTTTGTTGTTGGACTCCCACGGACTCAGAGGAAGTTTGATGTAGTATGGGTTATTGTTTATAGGCTGACCAAGTTAGTATATTTCATTCCTGTGGCAGTCTCCTATTCGTCCGAGAGGTTAGCTAAGATGTATATCCGGGAGATTGCTCGTCTTCATGGAGTGCTCGTGTCTATCATTTGTGTATAGTTGTGATTGGGGGTCTTGAGACTCGTGTAGATTTGTTACTTTTGTACATGGTTTATTTTGACGTTATATTGGCGATGGACTGGTTATCACCTTACCACGCTATCTTGGACTATCATGCCAAGACTGTGACCTTAGCCTTGCTGGGTTTACCTCGTTTAGAGTGGAAAGGGACTCCTAGTCATTCTACCTATAGTGTTATCTCTTATATGAAGGCTCGGCCTATGGTCTAGAAGGGGTGTTTGGCCTATTTGGCATATGTTTGTAATTCTAGTGCCGAGGTTCCTTCTATTGATTATGTGACTGTTGTTCGTGAGTTCCCTGAGGTATTTCCTTCAGACCTGCTGGGTATGCCACACGATAGGGATATTGACTTCTGCATTGATTTGGCTCCGGGCACTCAGCCCATTTCTATTCTGCCGTATCGTATGGCCCCGCCTGAGTTGAAAGAATTGAAGGACCAGTTGCAAGACTTGCTTGAGAAAGGTTTCATTAGACCTAGTGTTTTGCCTTGGGGTGCACCAGTATTGTTTGTTAAGAAGAAAGACGGATCGATGCGAATGTGTATAAACTACCAGCATTTGAACAAGGTTACGATCAAGAATAAGTATCCATTGCTAAGGATTTATGATTTGTTTGATCAACTTCAGGGTGCCAAGGTATTTTCGAAGATTGACTTGAGATCTAGCTACCATCAGTTGAGAATTAGGCATCCAATGACCCTAAGATAGCTTTCCGCACTTGGTACGTGCATTATGAGTTCTTGGTGATGTCATTCAGGTTGACAAATGCCCCAGTATCTTTTATGGATTTGATGAACCGTGTGTTCAGGCCTTACTTGGACTCGTTTGTGATAGTCTTCATTGATTATATTTTAATCTATTCCCGCAGCCGGGAGGAGCCTGAGCAGCATCTGAGAGTGGTTCTTCAGACTGAGGGCTAGTTAGTTGTATGCCAAGTTTTTGAGGTGCAAGTACTGGTTGATTTCAGTTGCATTCTTGGGACATGTTGTAGAATCAGACGGTATGTAGGTTGATCCGAAGAAGATAGAGGCAGTCAAGAATTGCCTAGACCAGCATCAGCTACAGAGATCCGGAGTTTCTTGGGTTTGGCAGGCTACTATCATCGGTTTGTGGGGGGTTTTCGTCTATTGCAGCCGTGATGACCAGGTTGAGCCAGAAGGGTGCCCAGTTCAGGTGGTCAGACAAGTGTGAGGTAAGCTTTTAAAAGCTCAAGACACCTTTGACTACGGCACCGGTGTTGGTTTTGCCCTTAGGTTCAGGGCCTTACACAGTTTATTGCGACGCATCTCGTATCGGACTACGGTGTTGATGTAGGATGGTAAGGTCATTGCCTATGCTTCGCGACAGTTGAAAATTCATGAGAAGAACTATCTAGTTCATGATTTGGAGTTAGCAGCTATTGTTCACGCATTGAAGATTTGGAGGCATTATCTATATGGCGTGGCATGTGAGGTGTTCACGGATCACAAGAGTCTGCAGTATTTGTTCAAGCAGAAGGAGCTAAATTTGAGGCAGAGAAGGTTGTTGGAGCTATTAAAGGGCTATGATATCACCATGTTATGTCATCCGGGAAAGTCCAATGTGGTGGCCGATGCTTTGAGTAGGAAGTCAGCCAGTATGGGGAGTTTTTCTTATATTTCGGTCGGTGAGAGACCGCTTGCTTTGGATGTCAGGCTTTGGCCAATCAGTTCGTGAGGTTGGATGTTTCTGAACCCAGCCGGGTGTTAGCTTGCACAGTCGCTCTTTTTTCTTTATTGGAGCGTATCCGAGATCGGCAGTATGATGATCCTCATTTGTGTGTCCTTAGAGACACGGTGCATCACAGAGGTGCCAAGCAGGTTACCTTAGGAGATGATGGAGTTTTGAGGCTGCAGGGTCGAGTTTGTGTGCCAAATGTGGATGGGCTTTGAGAGTTGATTTTAGAGGAGGCCCATAGTTCGCGATACTCTATTCATCCGGCGCCGTGAAGATGTATCAGGATTTGCGGCAATTTTATTGTTGGAGAAGAATGAAAAGGATATCGTTGCGTTGGTGGCTCGGTGTTTGAATTGTCAGCAAGTTAAGTACGAGCATTAGAGGCCCGATGGTTTGTTCCAGAAGATTGAGATTCCTGAGTGGAAGTGGGAGCGTATCACTATGGACTTTGTTGTTGGACTCTCATGGACTCAGAGGAAGTTTGATGTAGTGTGGGTTATTGTTGATAGGCTGACCAATTCAGCACATTTCATTCCTGTGGAAGTCTTCTATTCGTCCGAGAGGTTAGCTGAGATCTATATCCGGGAGATTGTTCATCTTCATGGAGTGCTCGTGTCTATCATTTCGAATCAAGGTACGCAATTTACCTCACATTTCTGGAGAGCAGTTCAGCGGGTGTTGGGCATACGGGTTGAGTTGAGCATAGTGTTTCATCCTCAGATGGACGGGCAGTCCGAGCGGACCATTCAGTTTTTGGAGGATATGCTCTGAGCTTGTGTCATTGACTTTGGAGGCTCATGGGATCAGTTTTTTCCTTTATCAGAGTTTGTCTACAACAACAGCTACCAGCCGAGTATCGAGATGGCTTCTTATGAGGCTTTGTATGGTAGGCGGTGTCGGTCGCCGATTGGATGGTTTAAGCAGGGGAGGCTCGGTTGTTGGGTATGGATCTAGTACAAAAAGCCTTGGACAAGGTTATGATCATTTAGGATAGGCTTCGTACAGCTCAGTTCAGGCAAAAGGGTTATGCCGACTGTAAGGTTCGTGATTTGGCTTTCATGGTCGGTGAGCGGGTATTGCTTCGAGTGTCGCCTATGAAGGGCGTGATGAGATTTGGGAAGAAGGTCAAACTTAGCCTTAGGTTCATTGGCCCGTTTGAGATTCTTGATCGAGTGGGAGATTACAGACTTGTGTTGCCGCCGAGCTTATCAGTCGTGCATCCAGTGTTTCATGTGTCCATGCTTCAAAAGTATAATGGCGATCCATCCCACGTGCTAGATTTCAGCACTGTCCAGTTGGACAAGGACTTGTCTTATGAGAAGGAGTCGGTAACTATTCTAGACCGGCAGGTTTGTCAGTTGAGATTGAAGAGTTTTCCTTCTGCTCGTGTTCAGTGGAGAGGTCAGCCTGTTGAGGCATCGACCTAGGAGTCCGAGTTCGATATGCGGAGCTGTTATCCCAATCTTTTCCCCGACTCAGGTACTTCCTTCTTATGTCCGTTCGAGGATGAATAATTGTTTTAGAGGTGGAGAATGTGATGACCCAAAAGGTCATCACTTGTTTTAAAAACAAATTTTGAGTTTTGAGGACTTAAAACCTCTTTCTGCCTTACCTCAATTTGCGTGCATAATCCGAGTGCATAGCCGGAAAGACATTATGTGAAAATCTATGAAAAATGATGAATTTTGCCTTTAAAATGAGTTTAAGTTGACTTCGGTCAACATTTTGGGTAAACGAACCCGAACCCATGATTTGATGGTCTTAGAGGGTCCGTAGGAAAATATGGGACTTGGGCGAATGCCCGGAATCGAATTCCGAGGTCCCAAGCCCGAGAAATGAATTTTTAAAGAAAATTATTTCTGGAATATTTATGAGTTTTTGGAAATGAAATGTGTTTGAAATTTGATGGTATTGGGCCCTTCTTCTGGTTCCGGAGCCCGGTACAGGTCTTATATGTGATTTAAGTTGAGTCTATGAAGTTTGGTAAGAAACAGACTTGAGATGACATGAGTCGGACCTTATTGAGTAAAATTGGGAAATTTTGATGTTCTTAAGTGATTTCATGATTTTGATGCTAAATTCATAGTTGTTGATGTTATTTTGGTGATTTGAATGCACGAGCAAGTCCGTATGATATTTTTAGGTTGGTGTGCATGTTTGGTTTGGAACCCCAAGGGCTCGGGTGAGTTTTGGATTGGCCACGGAAAGAAATTTGGACTTAGGAAGTTGCAAGTTTTTCAGCTGGTGTGTTCAGGTCTATAGGCTTCGCAATGCGATAAAGCATCGCAAATGCGATAATGGACCTAGGCAGCCTTAGTCGCAAATGCGACTGTTCTATCGCAAATGCGATATTGCATTTGCGAAAGGTCCCTCGCAAATGCGAAGGTGACCGGAAATTGACTTGGTTGCAAACGCGACATTTTATTCACAAATGCGAAAGGGTCAGTTTTCTGAGGGGTTCGCAATTGCGAACCCTGGTCACAATTGCGACATCGGGTCGCAATTGCGACACCTGCAACCTGCAATTTTATAACTTAGCCGAAAATCTGTCATTTTTCACACTCTATCAAAACCATAACACTCTTGGGCGATTTTTCAAAGACAACCTCTCTTGCAAATCGATTGTAAGTCGTTTCTAATTAGTTTTCTTCAATCTTTAACATCTTTTAACATGATTTCAACTCAAAATCAATAATTTTCATGGGGAAAATTGAGTGTTTTGGGTAGAACCTAGGTTTTTCGAATTTTGGGGATTTGGACCTCGATTTGAGGTCCGATTTCAAAACAAATTATATATTTGGGTTGGTAAGGCAATGAGTAATCGGGTTTTGACCATGTGGGCCCGAGGGCGGTTTTTGACTTTTTAGGGAAAACTTTAGAAAACTTATTTTCATGCATTAGAATTGATTCATTTAGCATTTATTGATATAATTAAGTAACTTATGGCTAGATACGAGCGAATTGGTGGTGGAATCAAGAGGTAAAGCAATAGTTGAGACTTGAATTGTGTTCGTGGCATCGAGGTAAGTGTTTGGTCTAACCTTAGCTTGAGGGATTAGGAGTTGTGTCCTATTTGGTATATATTATTTGTTGAGTACGACGTATAGGCATGGTGACCAGTATCTATATGTTGGTGTTAAGTATGCCCGTGAGTCTTAAATTGAAATCATTGTGTTCTTAATAAGTACTACGAATGCCTAAGTTGTTGACTTTCTGTGTTGGGCAAGAATTATGAGTATTCTCGTGGAAGTTGCTTATGGTTGAGTATTGGTGCTAGATGAGGTTTCTTTGTGAAGTTAAATGTTGGAATAAGTTTGTTATAGCTGACTCCCTTGCCGGGACGTATTTACTTATATAGTCGGTTCCCTTACCGAGATAGTGTTATTTCTTTATCGTTCCCTTGTCGGGACTCTTTTTGTGATTGGTGTTGAATAATATTTAAATCGAGTTGCACGCTGCAACGGTATTATAATTGGATCGGGTTGCACACCGCAACAATATTATATTTGGATCGAGTTGCACGCTGCAATAATATTATATTTGGAATGGGTTGCACGCCGCAACAATATTATAATTGGATCGGGTTGCACGCCGCAACAGTGATAAATATTATGGATCTGGTTGCACACCGCAACAGTATTTTTATGATATGGATCGGGTTGCGCGCCGCAACAATAAATGATAAAAGTGATTATTGATTTGTTACAGTTTTTCCTTATTCTTTCTGCCGCAAAATTTTAGATTCTTCTTTATGCTTTTCTCATGAGTTACTGCTGGTAGATGATATTCCCCTGTAGCATGCCCCCCTCCTATCCTTATTTGTATATTTTTGTTTTATTTCCGTTGTATATGATATAACTACACATGTTTATTTGGTAGTCTGGTCCTAGCCTCGTCAATACTTCACTGGTGTTAGGCCATGCACTTACCAACACATGGGGTCGGTTGTGTTGATACTACACTCTGCACAATGTGCAGATCCCGGAGCGGCAAGGTTTGGACCATAGCTTTGGGTGGCTGCCTTCAGTCCAGTCGGAGATTCCGAGGTAGTCCTGTAGGCGTCCGCAGGCCGCCGACATTCTCTTCCTTCTTTATATTCTGTTTTCATTTACTTCAGAGACAGATTGTATCTTTCTTTCCAGACAATTGTTTGTAGTATTCGTAGATGGTCCGTGATATTGTGACACCAGTTCTGGGTAGAGATGTACTTGGTATTGTCGTATTTATTTTTTGCTAAGTTATCAGATTACGTCTTCCGTATGCCTTTAATTATTGTTAATATTTTACTGTTGGTCGTATATTATTTTAAAATGTTAAAAAGGGATAAATAGAAGAGTTAGTAAATCTATAATACTCAGCTTGCCTAGCTTTCACGAGTAGGCTCGAGAGTGGAAAATCCGGGTCGTGATAGATATTTTCCCCGAGCATATTTCCCCTTCCCATCTTTAATTGCTAGTTTCTGTCGTTATTATTTGCTGTACATGATATAATTGCATAGATTTATTTGGTAGTCTTGTCCTAGCCTCGTCACTACTTCGTCGAGGTTAGGCTTGACACTTACCAGCACATGGGGTCGGTTGTACTGATACTACACTCTGCACTATGTGCAGATCCCGGTGCTTGAGCTTTTAGACCACAGTGAGGTTGTTGCCTTCAGTCCATTAGGAGACCCGAGGTATTCCTGCAGGCATCTGCAGGCCTTGGCGTCCCCTTCTATATTTTCATTCTATTTTTATGTAGTTCCGAGACAAGTTTGTATCTTTCATTCAGATCATTGTTTGTAGTATTAGTAGATAGTCCGTGACATTATAACACCAAATTCTGGGTAGAGTTGTATTTTGAATTTTCGTATTAGTATTTAGTGATATTATCAAATTTTTTCTTCCGCATTTATTTTATTATTAGGGTTATCCGTTGTTGATCGCATGTTATATTGAACTGCTAAAAAGCTAAGTAAAAGGGGTAATAAAATTTGTAAGTCTCAGCTTGTCTAGCTTTCATGAATAGGCGCTATCACGACTCCCGAGGGTGAAAAATCCGGATCGTGACAATGATAAAATTATATTTTCTTATATTATGGAATACACATGATATCAGATACAGGTATCCGATAAGGCAAGATTTAACATGCCAATAGTATAGGAGAATGCATAAAAAATAAAGTAGAAGCATCACAATAGTTTTACATTTGCATTTTGTTCTAGTCAAAAAAATAAAGATGGTACCTTATCTTGTGATATACAATAGGATACACAAAATGCATTCGGGCCTGTAAAAAGACAAATCTTATAAGTTAATTGATTAACTAATATATGCTTCGCACAACGACTATCACAAGCACGGAGGAGGAACATGTTGATTCTTTCTGTTGAAGATTAATTAATTAAATAAAAATATGCTCTATTTCTGCAACATTGTCTTAGAGTAGGTTAAAGTCCTCGGTTCGAGTCCCACTGCTATCCAATAACAATATAACTTTTGCGTACTTGACTCATGAAAAGAATCAGGACAATAAGTGAAAGGGCGTTTTCATGATATAATTAAATAAAACTAATTTTTCTATGTAGCAGCTTAAACTTTAAGATGAAATAATCAAACAAAATAATCCATATCCATAAATAATATTCAATAATTTTTATTTGTAACAATTGTGAGTAAAGGTTGTTCTGTCTTATTGGCTGCAAGAAGGAAAGGGATGATTGTAAAATTAAATGGGGGTATGAGAAAAAGTATTTTCCAAAATAATCATTATTGTAATATGGTAAAATAATATTTTCTTACATTATGGAATACACATGATATCGCATACAAGTATACGGTAAGGCAAGATTTAACATGCCAATTGTACAGGAGAACGCATAAAAAATCAAAGCAGTAGCATCACAATAATTTCACATTTGCATAAAGTTCCAGTCAAAAAACATAAAGATGGTACCTTACCTTGTGATATACAATAGGATAGAGCAAATACATTTGGGCCAGTAAAAAGGCACATCTTATATGTTAATTGATTAACTAATATACGCTTCGCACAACGACTATCAAGCGCATGGAGGAGGAACATGTTGATTCTATCTGTTGAAGATTAATTAAATAAATAAAAATATGTTCTATTTCTGCAAGATGGTCTTAGAGTAGGTTGAAGTCCTCAGTTCGAGTTCCACTGCTATCCAATAACAAAAAGACTTTTGCGTACTTGGCTCATGAAAAGAATCAGGACAACAAGTGAAAGGGCATTTCTGAGATATAATTAAACAAAACTAATTTTTCACTGTAGCAGCTTAAACTATTAAATTAGATAATTAAACAAAATAATCCATATCTATAAATAAAGTTCAATAATTTTTATTTGTAACAGTTGTGAGTAAAGGTTGTTCTGACTTGTTGGTTGCAAGAAGGAAAGGGATGGTTGTAAAATTAAGTGGGCCAAAGTGTATGAGAAAAAGTATTTGCCAAAATAATCATCACTGTAATATGGTAAAATTTTATTTTCTTACATTATGGAATACATATGATATCAGATTTAGGTATCTAGTTAGGCAAGATTTAACATGCCAATTGTACAGGAGATTGCATAAAAAATCAAAGTTGCAGCATCACAATAGTTTCACATTTGCATAAGGTTCCAGTCAAAAAACATAAAGATGGTACCTTATCTTGTGATATACAATAGGATAGACCAAATGTATTTGGACCTATAAAAAGGCAAATCTTAAAGTTAATTGATTAACTTATATACGCTTCGCACAACGATTATCAAGCGTAGGGAGGAAGAACATGTTGAGTCTATATGTTGAAGATAAATTAAATAAATAAAATAGTGTTTTATTTCTGCAACATGGTCTTAGAGTAGGTTGAAGTCCTCGGTTCGAGTTCCACTGCTATCCAATAACAAAAAGACTTTGGCGTACTTGGCTCATGAAAAGAATCAGGACAACAAGTGAAAGGGAATTTCCGAGATATAATTAAACAAAACTAAATTTTCACTGTAGTAGCTTAAATAATTAGATGAGATAATCAAATAAAATACGCCATATCCATAAATAATGTTCTATAACTTTTATTTGTAACAATTGTGGGTAAAGGTTGTTCTGACTTGTTGGTTGCAAGAAGGAAAGGGATGGTTGTAAAATTATATGGGAGAAGGGATACGACAAAAAGTATTTGCCAAAATAATCATCACTCTAATATGGTAAAATTATATTTTCTTACATTATGGAATACACATGATATCACATACAGGTATCCGGTAAGGCAAGATTTAACATGCCAATTTTACAGGAGAACGCATAAAAAATTAAAGCAGCAACATCACAATAGTTTCACATTTGCATAAAGTTCCAGTCAAAAAAAAAAGATGGTACGTTACTGTCACACCTACTTTTTCCTAGCCCCGAAAAGGTATAAGGGAGTTTTTTCCAATTAAAGTGACAATCGAAACGGGATTAATTATATTAAGATTAGAGTCACCACTTGGGATAATTTATGGTGTCCCAAGTCACCTGTTTAAAATCCCGAATCGAGAAAGTTTGACTCTATTTACGGTCTGCGAACACAGAAATTCGGGTAAGAAATTTTGTTAACCCGGGAGAAGGTGTTAGGCATTCCCGAGTTCCGTAGTTCTAGCTCGGTCACTTTGATCATACTTGGCTTATTAAATTGTCTATTACTCATTTTAGAACCTATGTGCATTTGCCTCTTTTAATTAAGAAATTATCTTGAAACGGGTCACGCGTACGTGTACCCATTTGTTGGGCGCGTCAAAAATCATGCCACGCGAACGTGTCCACAATTAATAATGTTTTGTTATTATTAAAAAAGTTTAGTCAAAGTTGCGTGGACGTATATTCTGATTTTATTTTTAAAATCATAATTATATCACGCAAACGTTTCTACAATCACGATGGTAAACTAAAATTTTGAAGGAAGAGCGTATGGCTGTGATGTTATTTAAACTTGACGAGATTTAATTTTTAGGCCCAACCTTGTTCTGTCTAATACTTCAAGTTCTAAACAATCCAATACTCTCACATTTCAAAATCACAATGGTATAATAATCTCCGTCAACTTTAGTCTATGGCCCATTAAATATCTAAAAGACAAATTCAAGATAAAAACCTCTGCCCACATCTGAGGCCAATCGGTTTCCGAAGGTTATTTACTATACATGCTTGGTAGTTAGGAATTTACTGTGATAATCCGATGGGGTTTTGGGTTAAGAACTATATAGACTAGACAGTTACCAATCTCGACAGTAGACTTTTGTTAAATTGGCAACCTAACCGGTGGGGCTCGTAAACCCGTTTTAGGCAGGAGGCCGTTGAAGGGTTGTGAGGAGCCTCGTGGTTTAAGGTTTACTGTAGAATTTAGTAGCTGACCAGGACTAGTGTTCTTGTAATTCATTTCCTGAGCCTCATAGATGGTCATGCTTATGTACAACACTATCTGTAAAATTAATAAGAATATAGATAGGGCAATTGCAGAAATGATTATTGCCGGATTTACTGGTCAACTGAAAGGCTGGTGGGATAATTATCTCACCCAAGACCAGCGCTTTCAAATAATGCATGCAACCAAGACTGAAGATGATAAGATTGTTCAAAACTCAGTCTATTCTTTAGTCATGAATATCATTGAACACTTTTCTGGAAGATGGTCTGATAATAGTGAGACCATTAGAACAATGCTTCAGAATTTGAGGTGTAAAACCCTCACATCTTTTAGATGGTATAAAAATATTTTCTTATCCAGAGTAATGGAATTACCAGAGAGTAATAGTACTCATTGGAAGTCTAAATTTATAGATGGACTCCCTCCTTTATTTGCTGAAAGGATTCGAAAGGTCCTGAGAGGCACAAGAATGAGTATTGATTATAATAATTACTCATATGGCAAACTATTTAGTGTTTGCACTCAGGAAGGTTTAGCTTTGTGTAATGAGATCAAGCTAAACCAACAAATCAAGAACCATCATCTCACTGAGAGACAACAATTAGGTGAATTCTGTGAACAATTCGTCATTGATATACCATACAGAAGGAAGTAATTCCATAAAAAGGATTTCAAGAGGAAAAAGGGTTCGCCGGAAAAACGACGCGAAAAGACCCAAAAAAGAAAGGCTTTTCATAAAGCCAAAAAGGGTTTTGTTAAATCAAAAAAACCTCAGGCCTGTTATAAATGTGGTAGAGTAGGCCATTATGCAAAAGATTGCAAGATCAAAGATAATATTAAAGAACTAGATTTAGATGATCATATCAAAGATTCTTTATGTAAGATTCTTTTAAATTCTTCTCCAGAAATATCTGATACTGATGAAGGATCTTCATCAACAAGTGAAGACCTAAGGGTCCTTCATGAAGAGAGTTATACTTCATCGTCTGAAGAAGAGCAAGAGTCCTGTAATAAGGGACAATGCTCAAATCATTGTTGTAATATCGATGATGAACTTTTTAATATCTACTCCCAATTTAGGGATCTAAAGATTAATGTTTTGTCTAATGACAATTTGATTGATTTACTAAGGGTTATTAAAGACCCTGAATTAAGGTCCCAGCTAATAGATAAAATTCCTACGAATCCAGAGGTAGGAACAGAGGTGGAAGAAATTCTATCTCAAAAAGGACCTTACACCATGTCTGAAATGAGAAAGATGGTGAAGAATAAGTCCAGCCTGAAAGGCTTGCTACGGTCCAAGATTTAAGTACTGAGATAAGTTATCTTAAGAAAGAAATCTCGGAATTAAAAGCTTCAAATGTAGCTTTAGATGAAAGGATTTTCAGATTAGAAAATTCTGAGGTGATTAATACAGATCCCGGTGTTAAGATTACTGAGATAGATAATATTCCTAATTCTTCAAAAGAAACGACTGCTAGTACTTTATTGGCAGTAATGGATTTTCCTGAAGATGAATTTTTAGAAAAATTACAATATTTTATCACTCAAAAGTTTTTAATAAAAATAACTCTTTTAATTAATTACAATTTCAAAAAAGAGTTTATTGCTCTATTTGATAGTGAAGCAGATTTAAATTGTGTAAAAGAAGGAGTTATACCCTCTAGATATTTTCATAAAACCACTCATCGTTTAAAAAATGCTAGTGGTGGTGCAATGGGTATTTCATATATGTTTCCTAAAGCTTATATTTGCCAACAAGACACATGCATTCCTGAAAGTTTTGTTTTGGTAAAAGATATTCAACAAGAAGTAATACTTGGAGTCCTATTATTTTATAAAATTAATGCCTTTTTTATATTGGGATACAAAGAGTTTTACTGGTACTTATAATGGTAAGAGTATCACTTTTGAGTTTATAACTGAGCCAGTTCAAAGATTTTTGAATGAGATTATTTCCAATAATATTTCTTCAAAAGTCAATCAAATTGAATTTTTGAAACATGAGATTTGTTCCATTACTATAGAACATGATTTTAAATATCCCAAGCTAGTAGAAAAGATTAATCTTCTCAAAAATCAATTTGCTGCTTCTATATGTGGTGACCATCCGAATCAATTTTGGAAAAGAAAGAAGCATATTATAAGTCTTCCTTATGAAGAAGACTTTTCTGAGGATAATATCCCTACCAAGGCTCGATCTTGTAAAATGAACTCCGATTATTTAGAGTTATGCAAGAAGAAAATTGATTCCTTAAAGCAGAAGAGATTAATTAGACCCTCAAAGACCAAATGGTCTTGTACTGCTTTTTATGTTTATAAACATGCGGAACACGAATGAGGAGTTCCTAGATTAGTTATTAATTACAAACTCCTTAATAAGGTGCTAAAATGGATTAGATATCCTATCCCCAATAAAAAAGATTTACTGGATAGACTTCATGATGCCATTATATTTTCAAAATTTAATTTAAAATTAGGTTATTGGCAGATTCAGATATCTGAATCAGATAGATACAAAATTGCTTTTAATGTGCCAATGGGACAATATGAATGGAATGTTATGCCTTTTGGTTTGAAAAATGCTCCCTCTGAATTTCAAAAAATTATGAATGATATTTTCCTTCCTTGTACGGATTTCATAATTTTTTATATTGATAATATTCTAGTATTTTCAAAAAATATAGAATCTCATTTCAAACATCTTGATTTATTTAAAAAGATTATTATACAAAATGGTTTAGTTATATCAAAACCAAAGATGATGATTTTCCAAACATCTGTTAGATTTTTGGGTCATAACATTGAGAAAGGGAGAATAATTCCCATCAATAGAAGTATTGAATTTGCCTCTAAGTTTCCTGATATTATTGCTGATAAGACTCAGCTTCAGAGATTTTTAGGAAGCTTAAATTATATCTCACCTTTTATAAAGGATCTGACTAAGGATACTGCTCTTCTTTATGAAGATTAAAGAAGAATCCTAAGTCTTGGACTGACAGTCATACTGAAGCAGTCAAGAGAATTAAACACAAGGTTAATAACCTTCCCTGTTTAGCTCTCGCCAATCCTAGTTGGGCAAAGGTTGTGGAAACTAATGCCTCTGATATTGGTTATGGTGGAATATTGAAACAATGTTCTCCGATTGATAAACAAGAATACCTTGTTCAATTTTAATCTGGTAAGTGGAATAGTTCCCAGAAAAATTATGTGACTGTAGCTAAGGAAATCCTTTCTATTGTCAAATATGTTATGAAATTTCAGACTGATTTATATAATCAAATTTTTTTAATTAAAACTGATTGCCAAGCTGCAAAGTTTATCTTTAATAAAGATTTTAAACATGATGTATCTAAACAAATATTTGCAAGGTGGCAAGCCTTATTAGCCCCTTTTGATTTTGACATAATATATAAAAAGGGTCTGATAATACCCTTCCTGACTTTCTTACAAGAGAATATTTGAACTCATAGTTCTTTATTTTGTTCTACAGATCATGAGGCCTACAGATAGACCTCCTCGAGGAAGAGGACGAGGAAGGGCTTCTATTGAAAACAGGGGGAGTAATATTCTCGCCCAAATGGGAAGCCAAAAATTAATTGTTGCTAATATAGCAGAAGGTAATACCAATCATCCTTTATATAAGGAATTCATGGATTTTATACAATCCAAGAAAAGTGAGGGTACATCATCTAATGTACCAACCTATTCCTTAGTTATATTAGAGGATAGCAATGAAAACCTTGAGGTTTATAACCGAAAGGATACAAAAGAGTTAATAATTCTTTTGGAACAATCCGACCTTAAATGGAAGGATAACCCATGGCAATTAATGACCAGATACTTTGATACAGCATCATACCCTACTCCTGCTTATAAATACAGGATGCACTATGAGATTATACTCTCAACCACAGGATCAGCTGAAATTCAGCATTTTTATCCTGCCAATACCAAGAAAACTTATAGTTTTTCAAAAATTATTATCAAAAAGGTTATACCTGCAGATGAATGGGGTATGAGTACCCTCAAGGATCGAGAATATACTCATCCTGATCAGAAAGTCTCAGTTAAATTTAATTATTGGGACTATATTGAAACTTTTAATAAAAAAATTTTCTATGGGAATCCTAATAGGAAACACTCATGGTTTATTAAGCTATTTTCTAATATGAATAGTCAGCAAATTCCAAATTGGTTCTTTAAATAGTGGAAATCATATGGTCCATCATTAGAGATACTTCCTCCTCTATTTAAGAGTTTATATACTCAATGGGTAGATATATCTCCCAAAATTATTTCTTTACAAAAGGATAATATCTTTTACGATGGAATTGCCGCTATGTATTTTTTCATCGAATTTTCTATCCCTTGGATTATGAAATGGGATGTAGAAGTTGGTTATACCAACGAAGGAGTTCCTTGCCTCTAAAGAATTATTTATAACAAATCCTAGACAAAGTTAGTATAAATGAACCAGCAGGGAAAACTATTTGGTGAAGAATTAATTCAACAAATCAAAGACAAGGTTGAAGAATAAGTCAAACAAGAAAGGATGGATATCAATGAAGGAGAAATCAGTCCTTTCCAAAAAGTCACCAAAAAGCTCCAAATGAAGAAAGGAGCCATATCCAAAAAAGAAATCCTCGCTTCATACTTCGAGGATATAAAGAAGGATCTTGTTAAAAATTTTGAAGCAAAAATAGGGGATGATATATCTATGACCTCACTAGCAACGGCTTCAGATGAAGAATCTTGTGCAGCAGGAGAAGCTCAAAGCACTGCAGACACAGAAGTAAATATGGAAGAGATTGAGGACTTCCTTGCAAAACTGAAAGAAATCACAGAAGAATCTTCTGCGAAGAAAAATGACAAAGGAAAAGATAAGGAGTTGAAGGGTTAACTGTAGCTAAGGAAATCCTTGCTATTGTCAAATTTGTTATGAAATTTCAGACTAATTTATATAATCAATTTTTTTAATTAAAACTGATTTCCAAGCTGCAAAGTTTATCTTTAATAAAGATTTTAAACATGATGTATCTAAACAAATGTTTGCAAGGTGGCAAGCCTTATTAGCCCCTTTTGATTTTGACATAATATATAGAAAAGGGCCTGATAATACCCTTCCTACCTTTCTTACAAGAGAATATTTGAACTCATAGTTCTTTATTTTGTTCTACAGATCATGAGGCCTACATATAAACTTCCTCGAGTAAGAGGACGAGGAAGGACTTCTATTGAAAACAGGGGGAATAATATTCTTGCCCAAATGGGAAGCCAAATATTAATTGCTGCAAATATAGCAGAAGGTAATACTAATCATCCTTTATATAAGGAATTCATGGATTTTATACAATCCAAGAAAAGTGAGGGTACATCATCTAATGTACCAACCTATTCCTCAGTTATATCAGAGGATAGCAATGAAAACCTTGAGGTTTATAACCGAAAGGATACAAAAGAGTTAATAATTCTTTTGGAACAATCCGACCTTAAATGGAAGGATAACCCATGGCAATTAATGACCAGATACTTTGATATAGCGTTATACACTACTGCTGCTTATAAATACAAGATGCACTATGAGATTATACTCTCAACCACATGATCAGCTGAAATTCAACATTTTTATCATGCCAATACCAAGAAAACTTATAGTTTTTCAAAAATTATTATCAAAAGGGTTATACCTACAGATGAATGGGGTATGAGTACCCTCAAGGATCGAGAATATACTCATCCTAGTCAGAAAGTCTCAGTTAAATTTAATTATTGGGACTATGTTGAAAGTTTTAATAAAACTTTCCCCTATGAGAATCCTAATAGGAAACACTCATGGTTTATTAAGCTATGTTCTAATATGAACAGTCAGCAAATTCCAAATTGGTTCTTTAAATGGTGGAAATCATATGGTCCATCATTAGAGATACTTCCTCCTCTATTTAATAGTTTATATGCTCAATGGGTAGATATATCTCCCAAAATTATTTCTTTACAAAAGGATAATATCTTTTACGATGGAATTGCCGCTATGTATTTTTTTCATCGAATTTTCTATCCCTTGGATTATGAAATGGGATGTAGAAGTTGGTTATACCAACGAAGGAGTTCCTTGCCTCCAAAGAATTGTTTATAACAAATTCTGAACAAAGTTAGTACAAATGAACCAGCAGGGAAAACTATTTGGTGAATAATTAATTCAACAAATCAAAGACAAGGTTGAAGAATATGTCAAACAAGAAAGGATAGATATCAATGAAGGAGAAATCAATCCTTTTCAACAAGTCACCAAAAAGCTCCAAGTGAAGAAGGGAGTCATATCCAAAAAAGAAATCCTCGCTTCATACTTCAAGGAGATAAAGAAGGATCTTGCTAAAAATTTTGAAGCAAATATAGGGGATGATATATCTATGACCTCACTAGCAACTACTTCAGATGAAGAAGCCTGTGCAGCAGGAGAAGCTCAAAGCACTGCAGACACAGAAGAAAATATGGAAAAAATTGAGGACTTCCTTACAAAACTGAAGGAAATCACAGAAGAATCTTCTGCAAAGAAAAACGACAAAGGAAAAGATAAGGCGTGAAGAAAAGAAGGCCCCACCAGTTGATTATTGGGGTAATAAGACGAAGATTTTAATAAAGAAATGGGTCCCTCCGACAACTTTAATAAAGTAAAAGGTCCATCCATTATCGGAAAGAATCTACTTTTATAAAGAAGATTCTCCGTTTGTAATTATAGAGCATCTACTTTTTATCTTGTCGGTCATACTTGTAATTATTTTGTCGGCCAATTTTACTTTTTAGTTTTGTTTGTTTATAGACCGATCCATTATATAAGGATCAGTTTCCATTTTCTAGAGGCAGGCATTAGCCAACATTAGAACTCTCTGCCTTCTCTCTAGTTTATCTCTCTACTTGTAAAGAACCCCTTCTGTAATAATTTTTCCAAGTTTGAAATACAATCAAAAAGCTCGCTTGGCCACAACAAAGGGTCTCTCTGCTGGTACTGTTCTTCTCCTTCCCTCTTCAATATCTGAAGTATTGTTAGCCTAAATGATAGGCTAAACAGGTAAGTGTTAAACTTGGTTTTCGAAGGTTATTTACTATACATGCTTGGTAGTTAGGAGTTAACTGTGACAACCCGATGGGGTTTTGGGTTAAGAACTATATAGATCAGGCAGTTACCAATCCCGACAGTAGACCTTGGTTAGGCCAACCTAACCGGTGGGGCTCGTAAACCTGTTTTAGGCAGGAGGCCGTTGAAGGGTTGCGAGGAGCCTCGTGGTTTAAGGTTTACTGTAGAATTTAGTAGCTGGCCAGGACTGGTGTTCTTGTAATTCATTTCCTGAGCCTCATTCGGAAGCGATCCTGTACCCCCTTTAATCTTTCATAAAGAAGAGCAGTATCCTTAGCCAGATCCTTTATAAAAGGTGAGATATAATTTAAGCTTCCTTAAAATCTCTGAAGCTGAGTCTTATCAATAATAATATCAGGAAACTTAGAGGCAAATTCAATACTTCTATTGATGGGAATTGTTCTCCCCTTCTCAATGTTATGACCCAAAAATCTAACAGAAGTTTGGAAAATCATCATCTTTGATTTTGATATAACTAAACCATTTGGTATAATAATCTCCGTCAACTTTAGTCTATGGCCCATTAAATATCTAAAAGACAAATTCAAGATAAAAACCTCTGCCCACATCTGAGGCCAATCGGCTTCACTTTATTGCTAATGATCCATTTCTATTTCAATTTTCAGCTAGACCCCATGGCGCAATGACCAAATATTTACAATATAAAATGGTCTAGATGTTAAACACATTCCGTTATAAAAACAGAGTAAAAGAATGACGATATAATGCCTCAACTAAACAGGTAGTATTGATGCTTATTAGGCCAATTTTCCGAACATAAATCTAATATTTTGATATACTACCTTGAGATAAAAGAACATAATCACATGGATAAGAAATTTGCTAACTAAGCTAATAATGAAACTTAACAACTAAATCAGAACAAACAAACGGTGAGAAAAGCACACTTCATTCACATGGATTTCACAAAAAAATATGTATTCATAAACATAGTAATCAAATAAAATGAAAGAAGTAAATCTCACAGTGAACCTTCATAGAAACGAAAACTGGTTACTGTTGATACCCAATTTTTCTCTATATATTTTTAATATGCAAAATACTCTCAAAATAACATGTATATATATAAATATGAAAAATACTCAAAGTAGCATGTATGTGCATATATAAATATGTCCCAAGGTTTTATTATTTTTCTCTTAATTTTTAAAGATTTTTAAATCAATTTATTGCCCTATTTTATCAAGAAAAACCCAGTAATTATCCCCAAAATTATTATTTGGGGTGATTCATTCATTGGATTCTTATATTTATATTAAAATATAGAGAGCATAATTTTCGCATATTTTTACAAATTCATTTAGTATTTTTAAAGCTAAATTGCAATATTAGCCTTTTTAAGATTTAATTGTAATTATAATATAAAATTGATTCTAGTATTTTTTTTATGTGATAATTATGTATTTTTAATCATTTTAGTACTTTTAATTTATTTCCAGAAATTATTTTACTATTGTTTATAAAATAAATAAGGGAAAATGGCTATTTAAATGTTAGCCCATTTGCATTTCAATTTTAGCCAGATCTGAAAAATTCTAATTAGACCCAACCTGAGGCCCAATTACCCTGACCCAAGTCCTAATCTACCCGACCCACGACCCTTTAAAAGAACCCGCCTGGATTCCCTTTCAATCCAGGCCGTTGATCAAAATGATCAACGTCCACCCTTAATCCCTTCCTTTTTTAACCGGACCTAACCCCTAAACCTAATCATTTCCCTCCGGTAGCCGCCCTTGAATCCCCCTTTCTCCCAGTTCTCTCTCAAGCTCCCCTCAAACCCTAGCTGCCTCCCTCCGCCTCCATCCTAAAATCACCAGAATCCATGGCTTCCAAGGCCATTGAAGTCCTATACCGGCCTCCTATAACTCCTACACGCCTGGTTAATATATTTTCAAGGCCTGACCCTAAAGAAGCTTGGCCCAAACATTGTTCTATTCGATTTCTATGGTCGTCTCCGACCTTGCTCCGGCCAGCCATAGCTATTCGAGCCTGATCTCGACTTTTCCTGCTTAGATCAATGACTTTTCAAGCCTTTCTCACCATCTAGGTTCTTCTGAAACCCTAACTTTTGAGGTTCTTCTGATTTCTTTAGATCTGTTCTAGATCCGTGTTTTCCCTAAACTTCAAACGCTTTCTCAAAGTTTCTTTCAAAACTCTGCTTTCAAAACCTTTATATTTTCCGATTTAGGGTTTTGGCAAGATATTTAGAAGTCTCTCTGATCTTTAGCATGTTCTATTGTGTTTCTTATGTTGTTCTTCTACTATGTTTCTTATGTTGATTCTTCTACTGTATTTTAAAGTCCTAAGTTCTTTCTTAGGGTTTCTAATTTTATTTTCTTTGTTGATATTTTTGCCTGATTCTCTTGTCTTTCATCTCTACACTCGATTGACGGCAAAAACCCTAAGATTTGGGGTTCATTCGAGTTTTGATTCTATTTTCTATGTGACTTGTTTGTTCCTCATCTCCGAACTTATTTAGTTTCAAAACCCTAATTTCTTTGGACCTATCTGAGATTCTAAAGTTGTTTCATCTGTTGCTCGACTGAATTTCAAAATCTTTTGTTTCTTTATATGATTATGAATCCCTGCTAAACTCTTCAAAGGTTTTTCTACTGGACCCTCTGCATGTTATTTGATACTCTCTCCCTTCTCCATTGCTGAGTTACTGAAACTGACCTATCTGACTACCATGTTCCTATAGTCCACTACTTACTGATTTTGCAATTGCATGACACTTTTCTTTGTCCTAAATTCAGCCTCGCATGCCTAATACTTGTGTGCTCTTTATATATGCCGAGCTTCCCCTCTAAAATGACTTTCAATTTTTGACTGATTTCAGACCTCCTTATGTAAGTCTGATTGATTCTTTCCTTGTTTTACTAATTTCCCTATTTCTTGTTTGATTTGAAAACTTTCCTTAGCCTTTCTGACTTGGTTTATTCATGAACCAGTAATTTCGAATCTCTGAGTCCTTGATTTACTATGTACTGATTGATTCTTATCTTATTTGTTTAACCGTATATTTCAAAGATCCTTTCCTTAATTAAACTCCTATATATTTACCTCTAATTGTCTACTTTGCACAAGATGCTTATTTGATCTCTTTCCTTAAATGATATCTGTTCATTACTGTTTAAGTTTGAACTCCTTAATTAAAGGAAGTTCTTCTATTGATTGATTTTAATTGGTACATGGTTATTTTCTTGCTTTATTCTCTGCCTATTTTCAAACTATAAATACCATGCTCTTTCATTGACACAGACACATGAACACTCTTAGTTTTCTGAACTCACACTCACATTCAAAAAGCACTCTCTATTGTTACTTGTACTGTGGCCTGTTTTCTTTTAAGTACTGCTACCACTGTATTTTGCTTCTTTGAAACTGGTATGTCCTGATTAAGGTTTTCAGCAACCACAACAATGTGTTTCTTTAATACCTTCACTTGCATGTCTGCCTATTGCTTATGTTTAGTTCTGAATTTACTTTAGCATGCTGTAATTTCCTTCCTATTATGAATACCAAACCCCCTACCCTAATGTGTTTGATGCTAATGATTTGTTTGAGGCATGACAGTATTAAGTATTATTGTCTATGGCTCAAACTTGATTCCCCTGGAATCATAACCTCCATGTCACTATCATATGTTGTGTATTCTTATTGATTTGTAAGCATAACAACACTCTCTATTGATGTGCATATCCAGAATTAGCTAAATGTCTAAGCACATAGGCTCTTTGCAACTGCCCTATTCCCCTGAACCCCTTTTGTGTACTTGTTTGTAGTTGTTTCCCTCTCCTTCACCCCTTTAGAACTATGTTCCTCACTTGCACTCTCTCTTAGACTTTAAGTTCTGCCCGCCTCTTGTGAGCCTTGCCTTGGGACCCCTTGAGCTCTCTTTGAACTTGGACACTTGAGGGCTGGCACTTCCACACTGCACTTGCCCCTATTTTGATAATACAATTTGGGTGTGAGCACTGCCCGGAGTCCCATTGAGGCTCTTAGGAAACTCTGACACACTCAAATTGGAGAAAGGCTTTGGATCAATGGTCTTTGAGTTAGGTTTATCTTGTAACTCAGAGAGGGAGTCAGAATCAGGCTTCCTCTAGTTGTACATTTTTTTACTTTTCCTGATATATTTTTATTTATTCTGGTTTGTAATAATTTGTAATAAACATTTGGGGTTGGTTAGTGAAAAAGGGTGGGTAATTATGTATGGAAAGGGTAGAAATCATGACTATAGGACTACTATATTCCTGCATATTCAACCTCATATAGAAACCACGTCTATAGGATTCTGCATTTTCAATTACATTTAGAAATTATATCTATAAGGTTCTGCATATTTAACTTCATATAGAAATTATGCCTATAGGATGTTCTAAATTTTGCATGTTCGAACTTCACTTGGAAATCATGTCTATAGGATTCTGCATATTTAATTTCATATAAAAATTATGCCTATATAAATGTTCAATTCTGCATAAGGTTTAAAATAAGGTCCGCATTTAGATACGACGTCTATAAGGTCTTAAAATCAATAACGCCTAGAAAGCATGCCTATAGGAGTTTCTAATAAAAAATCTGATTCGCCTCACTTAGTGTTAGTTATAAAACTAGTAGTAATGGTTGCTATCGTTTGCAGAACTTGTAATCAATTCGTTTAAATTTTGACTCTCTCTTTCAATAATCTGAGTCTCTCACTTAGCAAGTTTAATGAGTATGCATTCAAACAGTTCATTTCGAGCCTTACTGTTTCATTGCTTTCTGAATCCAGTAGATACCATGCTTATAGGATCCTTGTCCAACACTTAAGAAAGCCCTAGGGTAGTAAATGTAAACTGAATCTGCTTCTGTTAATAATTACAACCAGCAGGCAGGCCTGATTCGGACTTCTTATCTGAGTTATGTGATAAACTGAAACTGTCTCAACAATTTCCTCTCACTCGTCTTTAATACCTTTTAAATCAGACCTAAAACAATACATGTAAGTCATGCTAATTACGTGCTTCTTTGTTTAAGGAGGTATATCTGAGCCTCTGTTTGTTATATGCTTTCCCCCAATTTGCAATATGTGTTTTGTATGTCGCCTTAGAGTTTTTTTTACCTTTGAAACTACAAATAAGCCTAATATCCCTTTCTTTTAGGATTAGTAGTCCCAATGCCTCCGGGACTGATAGAATTGGGGAGGGTAATAGCATGCAATAAGTAATCGAGAACAATCCACGCTTTAAATACCTTAACGGGGTAGGAAGGGTAGATATGGATATAATGACCACGCGATAATGTCACGTGTAGCCCCTTATTGAGGAGTGATTACCGGGCATTGTGTGGGGTGATCCGTATTGTTAATAAACCTAGGACCCCTTTCCCTTATTTCTTTATTTCTTTTATTATTTCAACTCCTTCGCTAAACAAAAAAATCAGTTTTCTTTGCTCTTCCAAACTTTGTTTATTTGCAAACCATTATATGAAACCCCCTCTTATTTGAGCCCTATTTGTGTACATGTTAATTCACAATAATTGTCTGGCCGGGAACCACACTAGTGGATTTTGAGGGGTGCCTAACACCTTCCCCTTGGAATAATTTCAAGCCCTTACCCTAATCTCTGGTTATTCAAAATCAAACTCTTTTGGTGTCCTAATGCACCCTAATCATTAGGTGGCGACTCTTCAAACGCAAACCCAATTCCCAAAAGGAATGAGTTGTCCCTCCAAATGTCATAAACCCGATTTCACTCTAGAAAAAGGGGGTGCGACAGCGTGGCGACTCTGCTGGGGACCTTTAGGCTTTTACCATTTCAGGCTATTATTGTGAATTTATGCTTCTTTATGCGCAATTATCTGTTTATTTCTTTCAAGCATTCAATTTTCTTTTCGATTGCAAAACTGACTTGTCTTTTTGTTTCTTTCCTTTATTACTTTCCTTTACTACCGCTTTAAATTATGAAAAACTGTTGTATTTACTGCTTCCTAACATGCAAATACGTGACAAACTGCTTTAATTGTTGCATAATCATGCTCAACATCATATTCCACTTATGCTAAACAAACTACCATAGCAACGCTTATAACTAGTGGTTGCGCTCTTCCGATATTATCACCCCCTGAATCCGGTAAAGGCATATTTGCGGTAAAACCAGTCGATCAATGGTATAGTCGACAGTTCCGTGCCTTTTCCCCTTGAGTTGTCCGCTCAAGGGTACCAGTCTAAAACCCCATAGAAACCTTACTCTGTTTAGCTGTGCATGCATCATGGTCAAACCTAGCCGAGTCAGTTATGTTGTTCGCATAATAACTCTTTAAGATAGCCTTGTCCAAAGTCCATTGGGTTTTCCTAAAACCCAAACGGACGTTACCACATTTTGTGCATTTATTTGGAGAACTAAATGCTTTTATGCTAATTGTTGATATTAAATAGTCGAGTCTGCTGAGGGTAAGGGCCTAACCTTGTTTGTCTTGTAGAAAATGAAGAACGAGGTACCCAGTTTCGGTATGGTTAGTATGCCCGCACTCTTGCTAGACTGGTGGAGGAGTCTTTCATCAGATGACCAAATCAATGAGTGGAAAGAGAGGGTAGCTAAAGCTAGCAAAAAGTTGGAATATCTGGAATACAGTCTGCTGGAATTGGAAGGAAAAATGAGGAAGAAAGTCACCGACTACCAGGATGCTGAGGGAAACGAAGGAGAACACCTGGCAAAGGCATTTTTACTGATGAACCTATGTAAGCTGGAGGATTTGATCAACGAGAGCATTCAACCTGAGGAAGGTCCTTCTGGGACCAAGTAGATAGGAATTTACTTTTTCGTTTTATGAATGTGATAAGGCCAATGGCCACTAGTGATATTTTATTTCCGGTTATTTAGTGTCAATTTGGGATTCATCTACTTTTTATCAATAAAATGAGGCATTTAGCATTCTAAGTTCTCCAAATCAATTTGTCGCTAGGCCTACCTCGGGCACAAAGAGGTTCCCAAAATAGGACACGATTTACATTCTCGCACTATGTGTTTAAATATCACAACATTTTCTTATAATCCTCACTAACCTGTTACCTTTTTGTTTTTACTTTTTGTTTATTTATTCCCCTTACCCAAAGGTTAGTTCGTGCACTCTAACAACATCATCTTATTCAACGAGATCTAGGGGACCTCCACCCACTCCTCCTCTTAGTCCAGTAAAAAACAAGAACAAAATAAATATGAAAGATTCGAACAACGCTAGAAAGAAGAACTCAATTGAACGGGTAGAGGTCACTTATGGTCATGGTACTCTGGTTCCTAAGGAAAGTGCATCCCAACTTGAACAAAAACTGTTGAAATTCCATGAAGAACTTGATCAGGTTCGGAATCTGGCGAATCTGTCATTTTCCCTCACCTACCCATGTCAATTCCCCAAATGCTCAGAACCCCACATCTCCACAAAATATCCCAAAGCCACAAAACCATCGCGCTCCTCACCACCACTGCAACACCTGCCATACTTCCAACAATACTCTGCTACTCATCCCAGATCCCTTGAACTCCAAAAATGACCACTTCCACACCCATCACAACACCCCCATCTATGTGGAAACCATGCCACACTCCACACAAACCATCTCAAGCACACCCGAGTCTGATGATAAAGACTCGTTCATCAGGAACCTGGCTGAAGAACTTAAGAAACTGACTAGCCGAATTCAAGGCATTGAAGAAAGCAAGGGAATTGAGGGTTTAAACTATGAAGATCTCTTCATACAACCAGATGTTGAGCTGTTGGAGGGGTACAAACCTCCAAAGTTTGAGATGTTTGACAGTACAGGTGATCCAAGGGTCCATTTGAGAACATGCTATGACAAGCTAGTCGGAGTAGGGAAAGACGAAAGGATCTGCATGAAGCTTTTCATGAGGAGTCTAAAAGGAGATGCTCTGTCTTGGTACATTAGCCAAGATCCAAAGAAATGGTCAAGCTAGGTGAGTATGGCGTCCGATTTCATGGACAAGTTCAGGTTCAACACAGAAAATGCGCCAGATGTGTTCTACATTCAGAACCTAAAGAAGAAGCCCACAGAAACATTCCGCGAGTATGTTACTCGCTGGAGATCCGAAGCTACTAAAGTCAGACCTGCTTTAGAAGAAGAACAAATGGACAAATTCTTTGTCCGGGCTTAGGACCCGCAGTATTATGAAAGGCTGATGTTGATTGAGAGCCACAAATTTTCTGACATTATCAATCTTGGAGAAAGGATCGAAGAGGGCATCAAAAGTGGTATACGAACTTTGAGGCCTTTCAAGCTACAAACAAGGCCTTATAGTCTGGTGATGCGTCCAAGAAAAGGGACGTAGGGGCCGTAATAGTTGTATAGAGAACCAAATCTCCCATCAATACCAAACCTATCCGATGCCTCCACTCACATATCAGCCTACACCAAATTACCAAGAACCTTCACCCTCTTACCAAACTCCATCACCCACTTATCAATCACCTCCGCCTCCCACATATCAACCTACTTCACCCATATATTCCCAACCCGTAGCTATTTACCAAGCCTACAATGCTCAACCATCCACTATCAATCACCCCTACACGCCAAAACTTCCCTAGACCTCAACCAAATTTTGACCGCAGACCTCCTAAATAGTATACAGCCATTGCCGAACCCATTGACCAGTTATACGAGAGACTCAAAGCCGCAGGTTATGTCACCCCTATCCCTGCCATAACCTCTAAGAACCCTTCTCAATGGGTCAATCCAAACAAATCTTGTGCATACCATTCCGGCATGAAGGGACACACCATCGACGAATGTCGTTCTATGAAAGACAAGATCCAGGCTGTGATTGACAACAAAATTTATTATGGCAAAGGAACCTGCTCCAAATGTCCACAATAACCCTCTGCCAGACCATAAGGGTGGAGGCGTTCACATGATCGAAATAGAGGATGATTGGGATCCCGAGGGGTCGATTGGGTTGATCACAGAAGGTGATGATCCAAAGAAACCAATAGTTACTCTTAATCCAATCATAGTCCAGATTTAGCCATCTGGGGACATTGAGGTAAACATGTCTGTGCCACTTGAGTTCGAAGCAACTGCAAGGACACCAACACCAATTGAGGTCAAATTCGTGACTCCAGCAAATGCACCTCCACCATTTGAAGTTGCAGTTTTACCTCCCAAAGCACATGCTCCATTTGGAGAGAAGATGTCCCCGCCGATCCCAGTGGCGATGTCCACCATGACACCATTCCATACCAAGGCTATACCACGGGACTATACAGCCGAGGCAAGAAGAAAAGGCAAGGGTAGGACTGAGGAAACTGTTGCCGCACAGGGTATGACAAGAACTGGTAGAGTTTATACCCTTGAACATCTAGCTAAGTCAAGCAAGCAGGCCTCCAATCGGCCTCCCATCATTGAAACGAGTCCAGATGATCTTTGGAGAAAGATATAGGCCAAAGAATACTCGGTCATCGACCAGTTGAACAAAACACCGGCACAAATCTCCATAATTGCTTTGATACAAAACTCAGAGGCACACAAGAATGTCTGTTGAGGGTGCTGAGTGAAGCCTATGTACCCAGCAACATTACTGGCGGAGAAATGGCTAACATGGTCGGACAGGTATTGGAGAGTCACAAAATTACTTTTCATGAGGATGAGCTACCGCCTGAAGGGTTGGGGCACAACAAAGCACTGCACATCACTGTGCAATGCGAGGATTACTTTATCACCAGGATCATGGTTGATGGGGGTTGTAGTCTCAACATTTGTCCGGTAGTAACGCTCAAGGTAAGGGACTGCACGAGATAAAGGATGGAGACAGCAACGTGAAAACCTTCGACGGTTCCTAGAGGTCCACTATTGGGGAAATTAGTCTGTGTTTGCAAATGGGGCCAACTTGGTTCGATGTCGATTTCCAAGTGATAAACGTGCCGGTATCTTACAATTTACTATTGGGACGACCATGGATCCATGTCGCTGGGGCTGTAGCATCAACACTGCATTAGGCAGTAAATTTTGAATGGAACCACCAGAAAGTGATCATTCACGGAGACGGTAGCAACCCCATATACAGTCGCCAGACCATTCCGTCAATCGAAGGGAAAAAGAAGCTAGGTGGAGAAACTTACCATCACATTGAATGAGTGAATGCTGTTGACAAAGACAAATGGTGGGACAACAAGATCGAGAGTATACTGAATTGGTGTGGGTACGAACCTGGCAAAGGACTCAGGAAGAATCTCCAAAGAATCACTAAGCCCATAAAACTCAAGAAATACGGCACCACTTTCGGTCTGGGATACGAGTACACTTGGGAAGAATTCAATAACTGGTCGCCACCATGGCGCAGTCCTTACTATCCGTTGGAGCAGCCAATACCACATTTGGAGCAAACTTTCCAACCGGCCGATATTATTTATGGGTCAAAAGAAGAGGAAGCATTGGCAGCGTTGAAGAATTTGTTCTTAGAAGATAGTGATATGGGCTGTTGTGTCATTCTCGAGGAGGAGGGGAGGAAGGCCCTTCCATACAATCCGTAAGCAGAGGGGCCCGCCTTAATAACTGGACCATCAGGACAACCAAAGCCCGACGAGCCTCGGGGTAGCAATGCTAAAACAAGCATTTTTTTGATTTACTAAAAGATTGTTATTTTTCTCTCAAATGTTTTCCATTCCCGCAACAAGATCTTCAACGTTCAAAACAATTCAGCAATTTATCAAATCATTCTGTCTTTTCTTATGAATTAACACTTATTACTATTGTTTTCTCTCATTACTTTACTTATACAGTATTACTATTACTTATCTTGATGAACCAATGACTGTGACATGCAACGAGACAACGCAACAAACGGACACAGATTTAGAGGAAGATGAAATACCAGAAGATGTTGTTAAAGAAGTTAAGAAATTTGAGAACAGACCTAAGTCCAACCTGGACGAGATCGAGATTGTTAACCTGGGAGATGCAGAGAACGTCAAAAAAACGAGAATCAGTGTCCACTTATCGCCATCAGAAAAGAAGGAATACACAGAATTTTCAAGGAAGAAGTCACTAATCAAGTCAAAGCCAAGGTTCTCAGGGTAGTAGAATACCCAACATGGTTAGCCAACATTGTGCTAGTACCAAAGAAGGACGGGAAGGTCAGAGTCTGTGCCGACTACCGAGATCTCAACCGGGCCTGTCCAAAAGATGACTTCCCCTTGCCAAACATACACATCCTGATCGACAATTGCGCCAAGCATGAATTGCAGCCATTTGTGGATTGTTTCGCTGGGTATCATCAGATCTCGATGGATGAAGAAGATGCTGAGAAAACGGCTTTCATTACGCCGTGGGGAATGTACTGTTACAAGATGATGACGTTCGGCCTGAAGAATGCAGGGTCCACCTACATGAGGGTCATGACTACCATCTTTCACGATATGACACACAAGGAGATAGATGTGTACGTAGATGATGTTTTTATCAAGTCCAAGAAAGCCACTGATCACATGGAAGATTTGAGGAAATTCTTCAATAGACTGCGAAGGTAAAACCTGAAACTGAATCATACAAAGTGTGCATTTGGGGTTCTTACTGGAAAGCTACTTGGGTTAATTGTGAGTCACCGAGGAATAGAAATGGATCCATCAAAGGTCAAAGGTATTCAAGAATTGACACCGCCAAAGAACAAGAAGGACGTGATGAGTTTCTTGGGGAGACTTAACTACATCAGCCAGTTCATAGCACAATCTACAGTTATCTGTGAGCCGATCTTTAAGATGTTGAAGAAGGACGCCGCTACCAAATGGACTGATGATTGCCAAAAAGCTTTCGACAGAATCAAGGAATACTTGTCAACACCACCAGTCTTAGTTCCGCCTGAGCCACGTAGACCCTTATTACTCTACCTTGCAGTATTGGATGGAGCATTCGGTTGTGTTCTGGGGAAGCATGATGAAACGGGGAGGAAGGAGCAGGCCATTTATTACCTCAGTAAGAAGTTCACCCCGTACGAGGCCCGGTATTCTCTGTTTGAGTGCACCTATTGTGCTTTGACTTGGGTAGCTCAGAAGTTGAGGCACTACTTCTATGCCTATACTACATATCACATATCAAGGATGGATCCTTTAAAGTACATCTTCAAGAAGCCATGCCCACTAGAAAGCTAGCCAAGTGGCAAATCCTGTTGAGTGAGTTAGACATTGTCTACATGACTCAGAAAGCAATCAAGGGTTAGTCATTGGCAGATCACCTTGCTGAAAATCCCGTAGACGGAGAATACGAACCCCTGAAAACATATTTTCTTGACAAAGAGGTGTCATTCACAAGAGAAGACATTGCAGAATCCTATGATGGTTAGAGATTATTTTTTGATGGAGCAGCAAATTTCAAAGGAGTTGGCATAGGAGCAGTCCTGGTATCAGAAACCGGTTAGCATTATCCGGTGTCCGTCAAACTCAGGTTCCTGTGCACCAACAATATGGCCGAGTTCGAAGCCTACATCTTAGGGCTCAAAATGGCTATTGACATGAACATTCAAGAGTTGCTAGTGATTGGAGATTCGAACCTACTTATACATTAGGTCCGAGAAGAATGGGCAGCCAAGAACTTCAAGATACTCCCGTATCTGCATTATGTATAGGAATTGAGAAAGAGGTTCATAAAGACAGAATTCCAACATGTTCCCAGGATCTAAAATGAATTTGCCGATCCATTGGCTACCCTATCATCCATGATACAGCATCCGGACAAGAACTTCATTGACCCTATTCCGGTAAAGATCCATGATCAGCCAGCTTATTGTGCTCATATTAAGGAAGAAGTAGATGGAAAGCCTTGGTTTCATGATATCAAGAAATACTTGGCGAAAGAAGAATACCCAGAACTTGCAAATCCTACTAAAAAATGCACCCTTCGGAGGTTGTCCAACAATTTCTTTCACAGTGGAGGGATCCTGTATAGGAGGACTCCTGATTTGGGGTTACTAAGGTATGTCGATGCAAAGGAAGCATCCAGGCTACTAGAGGAAATTCACGCAGGGACCTGCGATCCGCATATGAATGGCTTCGTCTTAGCAAAGAAGATACTCCGAGCTAGTTACTTTTGGATGACTATGGAGACAGACTGCATCCAGTGTGTCTGGAAATGTCAGCGCTGCCAGATACATGCCGACATGATAAAGGTACCTCCAAATAAGCTTAATGCAACGAGCCCCTTCTCCGCTTGGGGAATGGATGTTATCGGACCAATTGAACCTGCCGCTTCCAATGGGCACAGGTTTATCCTGGTAACAATTGACTATTTTACCAAATGGGTCGAAGTAGCATCTTACAGAGCAGTAACTAAGAAAGTCGTGGCAGACTTTGTTCGCGACTGCATCGTTTGCCGATTCGGGATTCCGGAGTCAATCATCATTGATAATGGTTCCAACCTCAACAGTGACTTGATGAAGACCATGTGTGAAACCTTCAAGATCAGATACAAGAATTCTACCGCCTACAGACCTTAGATGAACAGAGTAGTAGAAGCCGCCATTAAGAATATCAAGAAGATATTGAGGAAAATGATAGAGAAGCATAAACAGTGGCACAAGAAGTTATCATTTACTTTACTGGGATATCGCACCACAGTCCGCACATCAATTGGGGCAACCCCTATATGCTAGTTTACGGTACAGAGGCCATCATTCCCGCTGAGGTAGAAATTCCCCCCCTAAGGATCTTACAGGAAGTTGAGCTCGACGATGCAGAGTGGGTGAAGAGTCGTTACGAGCAACTGGCTCTTATCGATGGAAAGAGAATGAATGCAGTTTGCCATGGTCAACTTTATCAGAACAGAATGTCCAAAGCCTTCAACAAAAGAGTCAAGCCAAGACGGTTCACACCGGGGCAGCTAGTGTTAAAGAAAATTTTTCCGCATCAAGATGAAGCCAAGGGGAAATTCTCTCCCAACTGGCAGGGTCCATACATGGTTCACCGAGTTCTGACAGGAGGAGCCCTCATACTTGCAGAAATGGACAGAGAGGTCTGGCCGAAGCAGAACAATTCATATGCAGTCTAGCATTACTATGTGTAATCTTTATGCTTTCCTCATATGATGTAATTAAGAGGGGATACGTAGGCAGCCCTATGGGTTCGGTTACAATTCAATAAAACTTTTATTCCCCCCTTATATGCTAGTTTACGGTATAGAGGCCATCATTCCCGCTGAGGTAGAAATTCCCCCCCTAAGGATCATACAGGAAGTTGAGCTCGACGATGCAGAGTGGGTGAAGAGTCGTTACGAGCAACTGGCTCTTATCGATGGAAAGAGAATGAATGCAGTTTGCCATGGTCAACTTTATCAGAACAGAATGTCCAAAGCCTTTAACAAAAGAGTCAAGCCAAGGCGGTTCACACCGGGGCAGCTAGTGTTAAAGAAAATTTTTCTGCATCAAGATGAAGCCAAGGGGAAATTCTCTCCCAACTGGTAGGGTCCATACATGGTTCGCCGAGTTCTGACAGGAGGAGCCCTCATACTTGCAGAAATGGACGGAGAGGTCTGGCCGAAGCAGAACAATTCATATGCAGTCTAGCATTACTATGTGTAATCTTTATGCTTTCCTCATATGATGTAATTAAGAGGGGATACGTAGGCAGCCCTATGGGTTCAGTCACAATTCAATAAAACTTTTATTTCCCCCCGCAATTGGAAACTTGGGGCAGAATTTTGAGGAGGACCCTCAAAATTTCGAAGTTAATTTCAGCCAATCATCGCTAGCAGCAGTCGAAAGCATCAATGCATTAAACTGGGGCAGAATTTTGAGGAGGAACCTCAAAATTCTGTAACAAGAAGGGTTGCAATGTCTTGAACCACGTCGCAGTCGTTGGTTCATCTAAAGAAAACTATTCTTAGTTATGTATTTATGTATGCCTTTACTAAATCATGCATGCTTATTGCCAAAATTGCCTTGTTTAGCAACGCTACCCCAATAATACATACAGTATCACCAGATCAAAGCCGAGCAGGTCAAGTAGAGCCAGCGGGGATACGAACTAACCTCCCCCCTTACAAAAACTCATGATTTTTCTTTGGATGCAGACACTTTAGTTGCATAATCATCAAATATACTATACACTCACGAGACTCACATTGCTCAAAAATACAACTCTCAGAACCGTTGCACTTACTCATAGCTGTTATCCACATGCAGTGTCCTCAGTAGAAACAGTATCCCCAACAGTCGCAATATCGCAATCCGCTATTAGCTAAGAAAATTCTATTATTATTTGCCTTTTTACTTTCTGCATAAGGCTACCACTTTACCTTCCGAGACTAAGCTTTGTCTCCATCTACATTCTTGCATTGCATAAGGATACCATTCTACTTTCCGAGACTAAGCTTTGTCTCCGTCTGCATTCTTGCATTGCATAAGGCTACCATTCTACCTTCCGAGGTTAAGCTCTACCTCCATCTGCATTCTTGCATTGCATAAGGCTACCATTCTTCCTTCCGAGACTAAGCTTTGTATCCATCTGCATTCTTGCATTTCATAAGGCTACCATTATACCTTTCAAGGTTAAGCTCTACCTCCATCTGCATTTCTTGCATTGCATAAGGCTACCATTCTGCCTTCCGAGGTTAAGCTCTACCTCCATTTGCATTGGCTGAAAGACCGCCACCTTATTTACATTCACATCGGATAAAAGATCGCCAACTTATTTACATTTGCATCGGTTGAAAGATCTCCACCTTATTTACATTTTCATGGCTGAAAGATCGCCACCTTATTTACACTTGCACGACTGAAAGATCGCCACCTTATTTACATGTGCACGGCTGAAAGATCGCCACCTTATTTACATTTTGCATTGGCTGAAAGATCGCCACCTACTGCATTGCATAGGCTGAAAGATCGCCAGATATTGCATCTCATGGGCTGAAAGATCTCCAAATTATCCGAAGGCGTCATTGTTCGGAGGAACCATTCTCATAGCCTGAGAACACCATTTCATGGCCTGAGGACACCTTTTATCTTTTGCATAACAATATTCAAAGGCATCATAGTTCGGAGGCATAATTCTCATAGCCCGAGAGCATCATTTCATGACTTGCTAATCCTTTATTATACGCTTCATGGCCCAGGACCTCATGGTCTAAGGACGTCATCCTAACCGTCTAAAGACAACTTTCATGGTCCAACGGGAATTTGCATCATGTTTAAATTTACGCACAATATATGCTTGTATTGCTTACTTGCAGGTAAACCAGCGAGAAACGACCACCTCTTTAGGAGCGATCCTGTTCCAGTTCCCGCAGCCCTGTCGGGTTTCAAACCATTCACCCCAACCTGAATATTGCATCCGTTCTTGAAAAGTCTTCACCGGCATATTCCTCCGACAGATCCCGAACTACATACGACCTGATTCTTGTAAAACCAGGGATATGTAGGTATATTAGAAACCAGATTACGACCTAAGTCTCCTCGAACCATTTCGTTCGGTCAAAATTGGCCATCATATCTTTACCTGACAACTCTTTCATCCTTCCCGAGGAAAGAGGGGCAGTTGTTGATACTCAATTTTTTCGTGTATATTTTTAATATGCAAAATACTCTCAAAAAAGCATGTATGTGCATATATAGGTATGTCCCAAGGTTTTATTATTCTTCTCTTAATTTTTAAAGATTTTTAAATCAATTTATTGCCTTATTTTATCAAGAAAAACCCAGTAATTATCCCCAAAATTATCATTTTTGGTGATTAATTTATTGGATTCTAATATTTATATTAGATATAGCTAGCATAATTTTTGCATATTTTTACAAATTTATTTAGTATTTTTAAAGCTAAATTGCATATAATTGCAATATTGGCCTCTTTCAAGATTTAATTGTAATTATATTTATAAAATCGACTCCAATATTTTTAATTTGATAATTATGTATTATTAATCATTTTAGTACCTTTAATTTATTTCCAAAAATTATTTTACTATTTTTTATAAAATAAATAAGGGAAAAATGGCTATTTAAATGTTAGCCTATTTGCATTTCAATTTTAGCCGGATTTGACACCCCAATTAAACCCAATTTCAAATCTAATTACCCAGCCCAAATCCTAAATCTACCAGACCCACGACCCTTTAAAATAACCCACCCAGATTCCCCTTCAATCCAGGCCGTTGATCAAAATGATCAACGACCACCCTTAACCCCTTCCTTTTTAACCCGACCTAACCCCTAAACCTAATCATTTTTCCCCTGTAGCCACCCTTGAATCCCCCATTTCTCCCAGTTCTCTTTCAAGCTCCCCTCAAACCCTAGCCGTCTCCCTCCGCTTCCACCCTAAAATCACCGGAATCCATGGCTTCCAAGGCCATTGAAGTCCTATACCGACCTCCTATAACTCCTACATGCCTGGTTACTATAGTTTCAAGACTTGACCCTGAAGAAGCTTGGCCCAGACTTTGTTCGATTCGAGTTTTATGGCCGTCTCCGACCTTGCTCCGACCAGCCATGGCTATTCGAGCCTAATCTCGACTTCTCATGCTTAGATCAATGACTTTCCAAGCCTTTCTCACCATCTGGGTTCTTCTGAAACCCTAACTTTTGAAGTTCTTCTGATTTCTTTAGATCTGTTCTAGATCGATGTTTTCCCTAAACTTTCAAACTCTTTCTTAAATTTTTTTCAAAACTCTGCTTTCAAAACCTTTATCTTTTCCGATTTAAGGTTTTTGCAAGATATTTAGAAGTCTATCTGGTCTTTAGCATGTTCTACTATGTTTCTTATGTTGTTCTTCTACTATGTTTCTTATGTTGATTCTTCTACTGTGTTTTAAAGTCTTAAGTTCTTTCTTAGGGTTTCTGATTTTATTTTCTTTGTTGATATTTTTGTCTGATTCTCTTGTCTTTCATCTCTACACTCGATTGATGGAAAAAACCCTAAGATTTGGGGTTCATTCGAGTTTTGATATTATTTGCTATGTGACTTGTTTGTTCCTCATCTCTGAACTTGTTTGGTTTCAAAGCCGTAATTTTTTGGACCTATTTGAGTTTCTGAAGTTGTTTCATCTGTTGCTCGACTGAATTTCAAAATCTTTTGTTTCTTTATATGATTCTGAATCCCCACTAAACTCTTCTAAGGTCTTTCTACTGGACCCTTTGCATGCTATTTGATACTCTCTCCCTTCTCCATTGCTGAGTTACTAAAACTGACCTATGTGACTACCGTGTTCCTATAGTCCACTATTTACTGATTTTGCAATTGCATGACACTTTTCTTTGTCCTAAATTCAGCCTCGCATGCCTAATACTTGTGTGCTCTTTATATATGCTGAGCTTCCCCTCTAAAATGACTTTCAATTTTTGACTGATTTCCGACCTCCTTGTGTAAGTCTGATTGATTCTTTTCTTGTTTTACTAATTTCCCTGTTTCTTGATTTGATTTGAAAACTTTCCTTAGCCTTTCTTACTTGGTTTATTCATGAACCAGTAATTTCGAATCTCTAACTCCTTGATTTACTATGTACTGATTGATTCTTACCTTATTTGTTTAACCGTGCATTTCAAAGATCCTTCCCTTAATTAAACTCCTATGTATTTACCCCTAATTGTCTACTTTGCACAAGATGCTTATTTGATCTCTTTCCTTAAATGATTTATGTTCATTACTGTTTAAGTTTGAACTCCTTAATTAAAGGAAGTTCTTCTACTGATTGATTTTAATTGGTACATGGTTATTTTCTTGCCTTATTCTCTGCCTATTTTCTAACTATAAATACCATGCTCTTTCATTGACACTGACACATGAACACTCTTAGTTTTCTGAACTCACACTCACATTCAAAAAGCACTCTCTCTTGTTACTTATACTGTGACCTGTTTTCTTTCAAGTACTGCTGCCTCTGTATTTTGCTTCTTTGAAACTGGTATGTCCTGATTAAGGTTTTCAGCAACCACAACAATCTGTTTCTTTAATATCTTCACTTGCATGCCTGCCTATTGCTTATGTTTAGTTCAGAATTTACTTTAGCGTGCTGTAATTTCCTTCCTATTATGAATCCCAAACCCCCTACCCCAATGTGTTTGATGCTAATGGTTTGTTTGAGGCATGACGGTATTAAGTATTATTGTATATGGCTCAAACTTGATTCCCCTGGAATCATAACCTCCATGTCATTATCATATGTTGTGTATTCTTGTTGATTTGTAAGCATAACAGCACTCTCTATTACTGTGCATGCCAGAATTAGCTAAATGTCTAAGCACATAGGCTCTTTGCAACTTCCCTATTCCCCTGAACTCCTTTTGTGTACTTGTTTGTAGCTATTTTCCTCTCCTTTACCCCTTTAGAACTCTGTTCCGCACTTGCACTCTCTCTTAGACTTTAAGTTCTGCCCCCCTCTTGTGAGCCTTGCCTTGGGACCCCTTGAGCTCCCTCTGAACTTGGACACTTGAGGGCTGGCACTTTCACACTACACTTGCCCCTATTTTTATAATTTAGGTGTGAGCACTGCCCGAATTCCCATTGAGGCTCTTAGGGAACTCTGACACACTAAAATTGGTGAAAGACTTTGGATCAATGGTCTTTGAGTTGGGTTTATCTTGTAACTCAGAGAGGAAGTCAGAATCAGGCTTCCTCTAGTCGTACTTTTTTACTTTTCCTGATGCATTTTTATTTATTCTGGTTTGTAATAATTTGTAATTAACATTTGGGGCTGGTTAGTGAAAAAGGGTGGGTAACTATGTATGCAAAGGGTAGAAATCATGACTATAGGACTACTATATTCCTGCATATTCAACCTCATATAGAAACCACGTCTATAGGATTCTACAAATTCAATTACATCTAGAAATCATGTCTATAGGGTTCTGCATATTTAACTTCATATAGAAATTATGCCTATAGGATGTTTTGAATTCTGCATGTTCAAACTTCACTTGGAAATCATGTCTATAGGATTCTGCATATTTAATTTCATATAGAAATTATGCCTATAGAAATGTTCAATTCTGCATAAGGTTTAAAACAAGGTCCGCATTTAGATACCACGTCTACAAGGTCTTAAAATCAGTAACGCCTAGAAAGCATGCCTATAGGAGTTTCTAATAAAAAATTTGATTCGCATCACTCAGTGTTGGATATAAAACCAGTAGTAATGGCTGCTATCATTTGCAGAACTTGTAATCAATTCGTTTAAATTCTGCCTCTCTCTTTCAATAATATGAGTCCCTCACTTAGCAAGTTTAACGAGTATGCATTCAAACAGATCATTTTGAGCCTTACTGTTTAATTGCTTTCTGAATCCAGTAGATACCATGCTTATAGGATCCTAATCCAACACTTAGGCAAGCCCTAGGGTAATAAATATAAACTGAATCTGCTTCTGTTAATAATTACAACCAGCAGGCAGGCCTGATTCGGATTTCTTATCTGAGTTATGTGATAAGCTGAAACTATCTCAACAATTTCCTCTCACTCATCTTTAATACCTTTTAAATCAAACCTAAAACAGTACGTGTAAGTCATGCTAATTACGTGCTTCTTTTTTTAAGGAGGTATATCTGAGCTATGTTTGTTATATGCTTTCCCCCAATTTGCAATATGTGTTTTGTATGTCGCCTTAGAGTTTTTTTACCTTTGAAACTACAAATAAGCCTAATATCCCTCCCTTTTAGGATTATTAGTCCTAAGTGCCTCCGGGACTGATAGGATTGGGGCGGGTAATAGCATGCAATAAGTAATCGAGACCAATCCGTGCTTTAATACCTTAACGAGGTGGGAAGGGTAGATATGGATATGATGACCACGCGATAATGTCACGTGTAGCCCCTCATTAAGGAGTGATTACCGGGAATTGTGTGGGATGATCCATATTGTTAATAAACCTAGGACCCCTTTCCCTTATTTCTTTATTTCTTTTATCATTTCAACTCCTTCGCTAAAAAATCAGCTTTCTTTGCTTTCCAAACTATGTTTATTTGCAAACCATTATATGAAACCCCCTCTTATTTGAGCCCTATTTGTCTACATGTTAATTCACAATAATTGTCTGGCTGGGAACCACACTAGTGGATTTTGAGGGGTGCCTAACACCTTCTCCTTGGAACAATTTCAAGCCCTTACCCTAATCTCTGGTTATTCAAAATCAAACTCTTTTGGTGTCCTAATGCACCTTAATCATTAGGTGGCGACTCTTCAAACGCAAACCCAATTCCCAAAAGGAATGAGTTGACCCTCCAAATGTCATAAGCCCGATTTCGCTCTAGAACAAGGGGGCACAAAAGTTACTGTCAACAGGACCCCCAATCGGAATCGTTGAACGGGACACGAATACTCCACCGATGGACTGAAGCGTTAGAAACAAGAGGTGGTTAACGGTGTTTCGAGCTGATTTATGAGCTGGTTTTTGGAGTGACCTTCAACTTTATTGAAAAAAATCACGACCTTAGATGGCATTCCATATTAATGTTTGCGTTTGAGAAAGAGTGAAGGAGGAATCTCTGTTTTGTCGTAACTAAGCTTCAAAATGGAAGAAAACTCAAAAACTTTAAACATCCCCTTCAAGAGGCTTTCGTCCAGTCACCAACTCTAATATCACTACTCAAGTTTTTGACCAATATTGTCCCTTATCTTTGAGGGTAGGTCTATTTTGGTCCCTCAAATATAACCTGAGCATATTTAGTCCCTTAAGTATGCTAAAGTGGAGCATCTTTAGTCCCTTTTCTTTGAGGGTAGGACTATTTTGGTTCCTCAAATATAACCCTGAGCATATTTAGTCCCTTAAGTACGCTAAAGTGAAGCACTTTTAGTCTCATTGACAGAATGTGTTCAAAAACTAACGGTGTTAATCAACTCTGATTTATGAAGAAAATCTTCAACTTTGACGCAGAAGATTTCCTCTCCTTTTATTGGATAACGCAAATTATCACTTTAATTCCTCATTTTTAGATAGTGTCTTCTAAAATTTTGACCTTAAAAATGTATAAAATTTGTATATTATTTTGTATATATATGTATTCTTTTTTGTATATATATATATATATATACATTTTGTATGTTAATATACAAAAATTATACAAACTTTATATATTTTTTCGGCTACCAGATGTAAATAGTTTCTAGCGCAAGTTAAAAGTGAGAATACAATCTGGTTATTCATTTGCTTCAATAATATGCCTAGAAGTGATATTGGCAGCTCTAAGTTTTTCAAATTTTAACTTATCTTTTTGGAAAAATCAACCGAAATTTTTAAAAGTAAAAGTTTCAGAGTTAAAATCTTAAATTTGTCAGTTATGTACTATTATTGGGTGTTGGTTTATAAAATATTTTTGATAAGTAAATTAAAAGGACGGTGAGTGCCGTAACCAACCTCGTAATTGATCTTGGACGATTCTGTCAGTGAGACTAAAGGTGCTCCACTTTAGCATACTTAAGAGACTAAATATGCTCAGGATTATATTTAAGGGACCAAAATAGACCTACCCTCAAAGATAAGGGACTAAAGGTGCTCCACTTTAGCATACTTAAGGGACTAAATATGCTCAAGGTTATATTTGAGAGACCAAAATAGACCTACCCTCAAAGATAGGCCGAAAGGAGCTGCGCCCTGCTTTTTCCTTTTCTCTTGTGTGTCGCTAGCTGCTCAAGAATTTTGGGTTAAGGTACGGCTGACTAGGGGTCTTTTCTGGTTCTTGCTGCTTAAGAAGATGAAAAGACGGGGGAGGGTCTCTTGTGTTGAACGGCGGATAGGTCTAAAGTCTAGGTGTTAGAATGCTTTTTCAAATTTTTTTCCTTAGGTCCCTTTTCAGATCTTGTCTACATGAAGAAGAAGAGAGCTTAGTCATTTTTTAGGTTCCAGCCAAAGTGTAAAATGGCTCCCTCTTCTTAGATATTAGGGTTTTTCTTGTTATATCTCATGAAGAAGAAGATAGGGTTCCTCTCATAATAGGAAACGACCCCTACTAAAGTGTCGGGATCTAGGTTTTTGTAGGTTTTTCTTTGGTTAAGGAGTATGAGCCTAGGAATTATGGGCTAGATCCAAAAATTAGGCCTAAAAATGGGTCGTTTGAGCCCAAATTTTATTCTTTCCCCGCGAACGAGACTAAAAATACGATCTTATTTATTAATTAATCCTACTTAATTAAAATAACTATTAAAATAAGACTGACCGTTAAAACAAAAACTATTTTTGGTATTTTTTCAAGATTAAAAATGACTACAAAATATTAATAAAACTATTATTTTTGTAATTTTTATTTTCTTGTAATAAAATAAAGTAAAAGAGTCAAAATTAGTTGAATCAGCGATATTAGGCCTAAATTAACTATTTACATGCTAAATTATAAAAAATCTTGGGGAGGGTCAAAAATCACATGTCTACACTTACCTTGTGATATACAATAGGATAGACCAAATGCATTCGGGCCTGTATAAAAGCACATCTTATATGTTAATTGATTAACTAATATATGCTTCGCACAATGATTATCAAGCGCATAGAGGAGGAACATGTTGATTCTATCTGTTGAAGATTAATTAAATAAATAAAAATATGTTCTATTTCTGCAACATGGTCTTAGAGTAGGTTAAAGTCCTTGGTTCGAGTTTCACTGCTATCCAATAACAAAAAGACTTTTGCATACTTGGCTCATGAAAAGAATCAGGACAACAAGTGAAAGGGCGTTGTCGAGATATAATTAAACAAAACTAATTTTTCTCTGTAGCAACTTAAACTTTTAGATGAGTTAATCAAACAAAATCAGCCATATCCATAAATAATGTTCAATATTTTTCATTTGTAACAGTTGTGAGTAAAGGTTGTTCTGACTTGTTGGCGGCAAGAAGGAAAGGGATTGTTGTAAAATTAAATGGGAGAAGGGGTATGAGAAAAAGTATTTGCCAAAATAATCATCATTGTAATATGGTAAAATTATATTTTCTTACATTATGGAATACACATGATATCAGATTTAGGTATCCGATAAGGCAAGATTTAACATAACAATTGTACAGGAGAATGCATAAAAAATCAAAGTAGCAACATCACAATAGTTTTACATTTGCATAATGTTCTAGTACAAAAAAATAAAGATATTACCTTGCGTTGTGATATACAATAGGATTGACCAAATGCATTCGGACCTGTAAAAAGGAAAATTTTATAAGTTAATTAATTAACTAATATACTCTTCGCACAACGACTATCACAAGCCAAGAGGAGGAACATGTTGATTATATTTGTTGAATATTAATTAATACAAAAATATGTTTTATTTCTGCAACATGGGAGTATGTTGAAGTCCTCGGTTGGAGTTCCACTGCTATCCAATAACAAAGACTTTTGCGTACTTAGTTGAAGGGTTATGCGCCTAGACCCAACCCTTCCATAGTAGTTCACCTAAGAATTCAAAGATCAATTCCGAACCCATTTTAATCTAGCAGTGGACAACAATCTCACAGTAGCACAAAGTGCACAAGTCAAATGTTGGAATGTGTCACGATCCTAAACCCGGATCCGGTCGTGATGGCGTCTCTCGTGAAGACAAGGCCAGACAACTATTCCCAATTCGATGTTAAACAGTTAAAGAGCAAGAAAACAGTCTAAAACATGATTTAATAATACTAAATAATAGATAATATCATAAATATGTGGAAGGACAACTCAACACAGCCCTAAACTGGGGTGTCACTAGTCATGAGCATCTAAAAATCCTAATACAAATCCGTTGTGTCTATAAACTATTACAATTGTCTGATCAA
Organism: Nicotiana tabacum; assembly: GCF_000715075.1. NCBI lineage: Eukaryota > Viridiplantae > Streptophyta > Magnoliopsida > Solanales > Solanaceae > Nicotiana > Nicotiana tabacum. The sequence continues at coordinate 63,184,645 of NC_134080.1, read as the reverse complement.
AAATAGAAATGATAAAGAGGGAGAAACACAGGACTGCGGATGTCAAGCAGCTACCTCGTGAACTCCGAATGTCCGCTGGGAGCTCTCAACTCGCACTGGCAGGATCAGCAACGCCTGAATCTGCACACAGGGGTACATGGAGTAAAGTGAGTACTCCAACTCAGTGAGTAACAAATGTAAATAAAGACTAAAGGCAAGAAATCACGTAAAGCACAAAGCATTCTATAGTGAAGCAGTAAAACCATTTAAAACAGTAAATCGGTGAAAGATATGTAAAATCCTTTAACTCAAAATATACTCCATGAAAAGCCTTTTTCAAGAATTTAACAGGTAATTGACAGTAAATTATGATAAGTAAACACATAAAGGTTCGCCCCTCAGGACAGTAGCAATAAATCCGCCCCTCGGGCAACATCTCAGAACAGTACCGGCCCCTCGGGTAATCACATAGAACAATACCAGCCCCTCGGGCTCAATCTCACATCACAATGGGTACCCGCGCTCACTGGGGGTGTACAGACTTCTGGAGGGGCCCCTTACGGCCCAAGCGCAATATCAAGCCACCTCGTGGCATCATCACTAGGCCCTCGGCCTCACATCAATCAAGCCACCTCATGGTGTACATATCTCAGGCCCTCGGCCTTATAATCAGTATCAAATGTTTCTTCACAACATAGGTCCTCGGCCTTACTCAGTCAAAATCCTCACAAGCCACTCGAGCAGTAGTAAAACATGTGTTTCCCAACCTAAACATTATTTAAAATATCATTAAAGTATTAAAACTGAGTAAACATGGCTGAGTATGAAAAATAGTGGAAAATAACATGACTGAGTTCAAGTATAAAGTCAAAACAGTAAGGAAATATCAGCAAAAATCTTCGAAGGGTTCAAATAGTTGGCACAAGGCCCAAATATGGCATTCAACCCAAATGATGATGATAACAAATAGATCTCAATAAAATAGATCCAAATGGACGGACCAAATCACAATCCCCAATAGTGAACGACCCCACGCTCATCATCAAGCGTGTGCTTCACCTCAATATAGCACTACGATGTGCAATCCGAGGTTTTAAACCCTCAGAACATCATTTACAATCATTACTCACCTCGAACCGGTCAAATCTCTAGCTCGCGACGCCTTTGCCCATCGAATCGGCCTCCACTCGCGTCGAATCTATCCAAAATCAGAACAAAGACGTCAAAATATGCTAAGGGAACGAAGCCCAAGCGAAAATAATCAAAATATGACACAAATCCCGAAATTACCAAAACCCGACTCCCAGGCCCGTGTCTTGGAATTCAATAATTTTTACATCAAAGATTCCTTATCTCCCCACGAGTTCATACATATCAAAAGTTCTCAAATCCGACCCAAATGGTCCTTCAAATCCCCAATCAAAAGTCTAAATTTCCAAGCCCTAGTTCTTTAATTTTAACCCTTAATTTCCATAATTTCTAGTTCTAATCTGTGAAATAATAGCATAGGAACGAGTTTTAGGTCCAAATTCCTTACCTCAATGAAGTTTGCTTGAAATCCCTCTTTCAATTCGTCCAAAAAGCTCCAAAGCCGAGATAAAATGATAAAAATAGCTGAAATTCGCGAAGGATACAATTTATACCTTCAGCCCAGTCATTTTCGCATATGCGGCAAAATACCCGCTTCTGCGGTACCGCATACGCGGTTCTTCTTTCGCTTCTGCGGAAATCACTTAATGGACCAAGCCTGCTTCTGCGATCAATCTTCCGCACCTGCACCTCCGCAGGTGCTGTCCATCAACCGCATCTGCGGTCACTGCCTTTCCAGGCATTTCCACTTCTGCGATCCTTTATGTGCTTTTGCGGTGCCGCACCTGCGGTCCCCAATCCGCAGGTGCGAAAATACCAGAAGCAGCAATTTTAGCAGCTACAACAAATTCCAAACTTCTCCGTTAACCACCCAAAATCACCCCGAGGTCCTCGGGACCTCAACCAAAAGCACAAACATATTCTTCCTAATACCTTATTTACACTTGTACCAATCTTCAAAACACCTCGAACAACATCGAATCAACCTAAACACATCGGATTCAAGCCAAATTTTCAAAAATCTTTCAAACTCCGCTTTTGATCAAAAACCCAACAAAACCACGTCCGAATGACCTGAAATTTTGCACACACGTCCAAGATGACACAACGAAACTACTGAAACTCTCTGAATTTCATTCTGACCCCTATATCAAAATCTCACCTACCAACCGGAAATCGCCAAAATATCAACTTCGCCATTTCAAGCCTAAATCTACTACGAACCTCCAAAATTTATTTCGATCACGCTCATAAGTCACAAATCACCTGCCGAAGCTACCCGAACCATCAAAACTCACATCCGAGCCCTCTAACATAATAGTCAACATCTGTTCGACTTTTCCAACTTAAACTCAATCTCAAGAGACTAAGTGTCTCAAACCTTACAAAAATCCTTTCCGAACTCGATTCAACCAACCCGATACCACATAACACGGATAAACAATGCATAACAAAGTAGAAATAGGGAAAACAGAGAGGTAACTCATGAGATGACTAGCCGGGTCATCACATTCTCCCCAACTTAAACAAACGTTCGTCCGCGAACGAATAAAGAAACATACCTGAAGCCTCAAACAAGTGAGGATATCTGCTCTGCATCTCTTGCTCGGTCTCCCAGGTAGCCCTCTCCATGGGCCGACCTCTCCACTGCACTTTCACTGAAGCTATATCCTTTGATCTCAACTTTCGAACCTGACAACCCAAAATAGCTACTGGCTCCACATCATAGGTCAAATCATCATCCAACTGAACTGTGCTAAAGTCCAGAACATGAGACGGATCCCTAATATACTTTCGGAGCATAGAAACATGAAATACTGGATGCACACTCGACAAGCTGGGTGGCAAAGCAAGCTCATAAGCTACCTCCCCAATCCTCTGAAGCACCTCAAAAGGCCCAATGAACCAAGGACTCAATTTTCCTTTCTTTCCGAATATCAGAACACCCTTCATGGGTGAAACCTTCAACAGAACCTTTTCACCAACCATGTAGGACACATCTCGAACCTTCATATCAACATAGCTCTTTTGCCTTAAGTGCGCTATACGAAGCCTCTCTTGAATCATCTTCTCCTTTTCTAAGACATTCTGCACCAAGTCTGTCCCCAATAGCCTTGCCTCATCGGGCTCGAACCAACCAACTGGAGATCTACACCGCCTCCCGTACAAAGCTTCATATGGAGCCATTTGAATACTCGACTAGTAGTTGTTGTTATAAGCAAACTCTACAAGCGGTAGAAACTGATCCCATGACCCTCCGAAATCAATGACACAAGCACGCAACATGTCCTCCAATATCTGAATAGTGCGCTCGGACTGCCTGTCCGTCTGAAGGTGAAAAGTTGTGCTCAACTCAACTTGAGTACCCAACTCTCGCTGCATAGACCTCGAAAACTGCGATGTAAACTGAGTGCGCCTATCTGAGATGACAAAAACTGGTACATCATGCAAATGAACAATCTCCCGGATATAGACCTCTACCAACTGCTCTGAAGAATAGGTAGTACACACAGGAATGAAGTGCGCGGACTTGGTCAACCGATCCACAATCACCCAAATAGCATTGAACTTTCTCAAAGTCCGTGGAAGTACAACAACAAAGTCCATAGTGATCCTCTCCCACTTCCACTCGGGAATATCCACCTGCTGTAGCAAGCCACCCAGTCTCTGATGCTCATATTTCACCTGCTGACAATTGAGACACCGAGCTACAAATCCCACAATATCTTTCTTCATTCTTCTCCACCAATAATATTGCCTCAAATCCTGATACATCTTCGCGGCACCTAGGTGAATGGAATACCGCGAGCTATGGGCCTCCTCCAGAATCAACTCCCGAAGCCCATCCACATTGGGCACACAAATCCGGCCCTACATCCTCAACACCCCATCATCACCAATGGTCATATCTCTGGCATTATCATGCTGAACTCTGTCCTTAAGGACAAGGAAATGCGGATCATCATACTGGCGATCATATAAGGAAGACCGAGAAACCACACAAGCTAATACCTGACTGGGCTCCGTAATATCCAACCTCACGAGCCGATTGGCCAAGGCCTGAACATCAACTACAAGAGATCTCTCCCCAACTGTAATATATGTCAAACTCCCCCATACTCACTACCTTTTGGCTCAAAGCATCGGTCACCATATTAGCCTTTCCCGGATGGTACAATATAGTGATATCATAATCCTTAAGCAACTCCAACCATCTCTGTTGTCTCAAATTAAGATCCTTTTGCTTGAACAAATGCTGAAGACTATGATGATCAGTGAACACCTCACAAGATACGCCATACAAGTAATGCCTCCAAATCTTCAATGCATGAACTATGGCAGCCAACTCCAAATCATGAACGGGGTAGTTCTTCTCATGGGGCTTCAACTGATGAGAAGCATAAGCAATAACTCTACCCTCTTGCATCAATACACAACCAATCCCAACTCTTGAAGCTTCACAATACACGGTATATGAACCTAAAGTTAATGGCAAGACCAACACTGGAGTTGTGGTCAAAGCTGTCTTGAGCTTCTGAAAGCTCTCCTCACACTCGTCCGACCATACAAATGAAACACTCTTTTGAGTCAACTTGGTCAAGAGCGATGCAATAGATGAGAATCCCTGAACAAACCAGCGATGATAACCCGCCAAACCAAGAAAGTTGCGAATCTCTGTGGCTGAGGACGGTCTGAGCCAACTCTGAACTGCCTTTATCTTCTTCGGATCAACTTGAATATCCTTGCTGGACACCACGTGCCCTAAGAAAGCCATTGAACTAAGCCAAAACTCGCACTTGGAGAATTTTGCATAAAGTTTCTCCTCCCTCAATATCTGCAACACAACTCTCAAATGCTCTGCGTGCTACGTGAATATAGCAGAATATCATCAATGAAGATTATGACAAATGAGTCAAGATAAGGTCGGAACACACTGTTCATCAAATGCATGAACGCTGCTGGGGCATTGGTTAGCCCAAAAGACATCACTAAGAACTCATAATGATGATATTGGGTCTTGAAAGTTGTCATAAGAATATACGAGTCCCTGATCTTCAGCTGGTGATAACCTGAATGAAGATCAATCTTGGAGAACACCCTCGCTCCCTGAAACTAGTCGAATAAATCATCAATGCGAGGCAAAAGATACTTATTCTTAATTGTCACATTGTTCAATTGCCTATAATCAATGCGCATCCTCATAGTGGCATCTTTATTCTTCACGAATAGAACCGGCGCACCCCAAGGTGACACACTAGGCCGAATGAATCCTTTATCAAGGAGTTCCTGAAGCTACTCCTTTAATTCCTTCAACTCCGCTGGTTCCATGCGATACGGCGGAATTGAAATGGGTTGAGTGCCCGGCACCAGGTCAATACCAAAATCAATATCCCTGTCTGGTGGCATTCCCGGTAGGTCTACAGGAAACGCATCGGGAAAATTCCTCACAACTGGAACAGAATCAATATTGGAGTCTCAGCAACGACATCCCTCAAAAAGGATAGATACGAATGACAACCCTTCCCAACCATACGGTGGGCTTTGAAGAATGAGATCATTGTACTAGGAACATAATCAGTCATACCTCGCCACTCGATCCGTGGCACACCCGGTATAGCTAATGTAACTGTCTTAGCATGACAGTCCGGAATAGCACGACACAGAGATAGTCAATCCATGCCCAAAATGACATCAAAATCCACCATACACAATAATAAAAGATCCGCACGAGTCTCCAGAACCCCAATAGTCACTACACATGACCGGTACACACGGTCTACAACAACAATATCGCCCGCCGGGATAGATACATGAACAGGTGAAGTAAGAAACTCACGGGATGCACCCAAATAACCAGCAAAGTATGATGATACATAAGAAAAGGTAGAACCGGGATCAAATAATACAGAGGCATCTCAATGGTAGACTGAAACAATACCTGTAATAATAGCATCTGAAGCAATAGCATCGAGTCTGCCTGGAAGTGCATAGAAATGGGATTGACTGCCACCTGATTGACCTCCCCCTTTGGGGTGACCCCTAGCTGACTGGCCTCCACCCATAGCTGGTTGGGCGGGTGGTGGTGAAGTAACTGGCGCTGAAGCCGATGACTGACCCCTCTACTGAGATGAACTCGCAAGACGATGAGGGCACTACCTCCACATATGACCCATCTCACCACACTCATAACAACTCCTAGGTGCTGGAGAAGGGGACTGAAGGGAACCCCTCGTAGCGGAGTGACTAGCAGATGAGGTCGGCATAGAAGAGCCCTAAACTAATGGAGCACAGGATGAACTCTAAGCTGGAAGGGCACTAAGTGATGACCCGATGACACTCCACGATAACCTGGGCGAGCTGGTTGAGCATGCCTGAATGGACGGCCTCTGCCGAGGTGAAACTGACACCTCGAAGGAGCACCACTATAACTACCAGATCCTTGAGGCCTCTTGGCCTCCCTCTCCTCTCGCTCCTAGCGACGAACAGACTCAATCTCACAGGCAATATCCACAACCTCCTCGAAAGTAGAACCAATCACCCTCTCCCTGGTCATGAGAATGCGAAGCTGATAAGTGAGGCCATCAACAAAGCTCATAGTCCTCTCTCTATCTGCCGGAACCATCCAAATAGCATGACGAGCTAACTTGGAGAACCTTATCTCGTACTGTGTCACAGTCATCTCTCCCTGACGTAACCACTCAAACTCCCTACGCAGCTCCTCTCTGCAAGACTATGGCACATACTTCTCTAGGAAGAGAACGGAGAACTACTGCTAGGTAAGGGGTGCTATACCAACAGGCCTACGCCTCTCAAAAGGCTCCCTCCAAGTGAAGGCAGCTCCAAAAAACTGATAAGTAGTGAAAGCGACCCCGCTGGTCTCTAGATTACCTGTTGTATGAAGCATCCTCTGGCACTTATCTAAGAAACTCTGGGCATCCTCGCCCTCTGCACCACTGAAGGTTGGAGGCTACAGTCTACCAAACCTCTCAAACATATGCTGCTCATCCTCCAGCATAGCGGGAACTACATAGACTTGAGCAACTGCAACCGGTCGGGCTAGATGTGCCCCTGGCGTCTGAAGTCTCTGCACGACCTGCACAGGTGTGCAAGCGGTAGGAGTCTGATTGCCTCCCCCGGCCTGAGAAGTAGCTGCGGCTGTAGTGGTTGAAACCGCCTGAGCTACGCTAGTGCAAATTGATAAGATCTGAGCTAAGGCCTCCTGAAGACCCGAAATCACAATAGGCACCGTTGGTGCCTGAGCTGGTGCTGCAGGAGTGTCCATAACTGGGACTTGATCCAGACCTGGGGCAGCTGGTGGATCTGTAGGTGCTGCCCTGGCAGCTCTGCTCCTACCACGACCACGGACGCGTCATTGGCCTCTGGTGGCCACAACTGGTGGTACTAGGGGTTGTCTACCCTTACTAGTAGCGCGTGTCCTCACCATCCGTGAGAGAATAGGACAACATAAGTTTAGTACTTGGATCAACAAATTCGCACGATAAGCATTTCAAGGATATGAAGTTTTTTCCTAAAGGTTCTGCAACCTCCCGAGGATAAGTACAGACGTCTTCGTACCGATCCACGAGACTCTACTAAACCTGCTCATAACTCATGAGACCTATGTAACCTAGGCTCTGATACCAACTTGTCATGACTCTAAACCCGAACCCGGTCGTGATGGCGCCTCTCGTGAAGACAAGGCCAGCCAACTATTCCTAATTCTATGTTAAATAGTTAAATAGCAAGAAAACAGTCTAAAACATGATTTAATAATAGTAAGTAGCAGATAATATCATAAATATGCAGAAAGACAACTCAACACAACCCTAAACCGGGGTGTCACTAGTCATGAGAATCTATAAATCCTACTACAAATCCATTGCATCTATAAACTATTACAATTGTCTGATCATAAATAGAAATGATAAAGAGGGAGAAACACGGGACTGCGGACGTCAAGCCGCTATCTCGTGAACTCCGAATGTCCGCCGAGAAATCTCAACTCACACTAGCAAGATCAGTAACGCCTGAATCTGCACACAGGGGTGCAGGGAGTAAAGTGAGTACTCCAACTCAGTGAGTAAAAAATGTAAATAATGAGTGAAGGTAAGAAATCACGTAAAGCACAAAGAATTCTATAATGAAGCAGTAAAACCATTTAAAGATAGTAAATTGGTGAAAGATAGGTAAAATCCTTTACCTCAAAATTTACTTCATGAAAAGCCTTTTTCAACAATTTAACAGGTAATTGACAGTCAATTATGAAAAGCCAACACATAAAGATTCACCCCTCGGGCACAGTATCAACAAATCTGCCCCTCAGGCAAAATCTCAGAACAGTACCAGCCCCTCGGGTAATCACAAAGATAATACCAGCCCCTCCGGCTCAACCTCACATCATAATGGGTACTCGCGCTCACTGAGGGTGTACAAACTCCTAGAGGGGCCCCTTACGGCCCAAGCACAATATCAAGCCACCTCGTTGCATCATCACTAGGCCCTCGGCCTCATATCAATCAAGCCACCTCGTGGCGTACATATCTCAAGCACTCGGCCTCATAATTAGTATCAAATGTTTCCTCACAACATAGGCCCTCGACCTTACTCAGTCAAAATCCTCACAAGCCACTCGGCAGTAGTAAAACATGTGTTTCTCAGCCCAAACATTATTTAAAATATCATTAAAGTATTAAAACTGAGTAAACATGGCTGAGTATGAAAAATAGTGGAAAATAACATGACTGAGTTCAATTATAAAGTCAAAACAGTGAAGAAATATCAACAAAAATCCCCAAAGAGTTCAAATAGTTGGCACAAGGCCCAAATGTGGCATTCAGCCCAAATAATGATGATAACAAATAGAACTCAGTCAAATACGCGGTAAAATCATCAATCAGGACGGACCAAGTCACAATCCCCAATAGTGCACGACCCCATTCTCGTCATCAAACGTGTGCCTCACCTTAATACAGTACTACGATGTGCAATCCGGGGTTTCAAATCCTCAGAACATCATTTACAATCTTTACTCACCTCAAACCGGTCAAATCTCTAGCTCACGACACCTTTGCCTCTCGAATCGGCCTCCACTCACGTCGAATCTATCCAAAATCAGAACGAGTACGTCAAAATATGCTAAGGGAACGAAGCCCAAGCAAAAATAATCAAAATACGACACAAAATACGAAATTACCAAAACTCAACCCCCGAGCCTACATCTTGAAATTCAATAATTTTTACATCAATAGATTCCTTATCTCCCCACGAGTTCATACATACCAAAAGTTCTCAAATCCGACCCCAAATGGTCCTTCAAATCCCCAATCAAAAGTCTAAATTTCCAAGCCCTAGTTCTTCAATTTTAACCCTTAATTTCCATAATTTCTAGCTCTAATCCGTGAAATAATAGCATAGGAATGAGTTTTAAGTACAAATTCCTTACCTCAACGAATTTCCCGTGAAATCCCTCTTTCAATTCGTCCAAAAAGCTACAAAGCCGAGATAAAATGATAAAAATAGCTGAAATTCGCGAAGGCTACAATTTATACCTTCTGCCCGGTCATTTTCGCATCTGCAGCACAATACCCACTTCTGTGGTACCGCATATACGATTCTTCTTCCGCTTCTGCGGAAATCACTTAATGGACCAAGCCCGCTTCTGCGATCAATCTTCCGCACCTGCGCCTCCGCAGGTGCGTTCTATCAATCGCATCTGCGGTCACTGCCTTTCCAGGCATTTCCGCTTCTGTGATCCTTTATCTGCTTCTGCAGCACCACACCTACGGTCCCCAATCTGCAGGTGCAAAAATACCAAAAGCAGCAATTTCAGCTGCTGCAACAAATTCCAAACTTCTCCATTAACCACCCGAAATCACCCTGATGCCCCCGGGACCTCAACCAAAAGCACAAACATATCCTAATACCTTATTCACACTTGTACCAATCTTCAAAACACCTTGAACAATATCGAATCAACCTAAACACATCGAATTCAAGCCAAATTTTCAAAAATCTTTCAAATTCCGCTTTTGATAAAAAAACCAACAAAACCACGTCCGGATGACCTGAAATTTTGCACACACGTCCCAAATGACACAATGAAACTACTAAAACTCTCAGAATTTCATTCTGACCCCTATATCAAAATCTCGCCTACCAATCGGAAATCGCCAAAATATCAACTTCGCCAATTCAAACTTATATCTACTACGAACCTCCAAAATTCATTTCGATCATGCTCATAAGTCATAAATCACCTGCCGAAGCTAACCGAACCATCAAAACTCACATCAGAGCCCTCTAACACAATAGTCAATATCCGGTTGAATTTTCCAACTTAAACTCAATCTAAAGTGACTAAGTGTCTCAAACCTTACCAAATCCTTTCCGAACTCGATCCGACCAACCCGGTACCACATAACACGGATAAACAAAGCATAACGAAGCAGAAATAGGGAAAACGAAGCGGTAACTCATGAGACGACTGGCCGGGTCATCATAGAACGTTATTTTCAGGAGAAAACTAAACAACTGGGAAATGGCAGAATTACTGAGTTTTTGGTCTTTTTCCAAATTTCCAAATTTAAAAAACAGCAAAGACGTTTTAATTTAAAAGGGTGAGATGTATCCTATTATTCAATGAAGTCATGTTAATGCAGGTAAGTAAAAGATGCTATCCAAGAAAATTATTGGTCGAAGATGTTAGATGGTTATGTGTAAATAGTCCTAGTCCCATATGTAGTAAAAATAGAATATGTCCCAGTCCCATATTTTGTAAGAGTAGAATATGTTCTAGTCCAATATGTAATAGAGGTAGAATATCTATTATATATAGGGCTCACTGTATCATTATTGATAAAATAAATTTTTCTCCCGTGCATACTCACATGGTATCAGAGCTTCATTGAGAAAATTATCGTTGTACGTCATTCTAGCGACATCCGAGAAGAAAGATCTCATTACCATGCAATTTTCCGAAAACTTCGTCTTGTTCCCGAGGTTCATCACAGCTACAGTCGTACTGTGTATATACCAGTACCACCGTTAGATCCAAAACCCTTGAGCGACCAAACCCCAGAAATTTCAGTCCCAATGGAACAAAAAGGTCAGTCGCCATGCGTCTTTTCAGTTGATGACTCAAGATTGATTTGCGTTATCTCCTTATCGCTAAGTGTTGTGTGAAAATCAACACTACTATCTTATTCGAAAAAGTCAGGCGACAAAACCCCAGTCAATCGCTCTGGTAGAAATCACTCGCGCGCCTCCACGCGCAGTAACTTTTCACGCGCGTGTGAGCCATTCAGGCCACTTTTTGACAATACTTCTTCAGTACAACTTACTCGTCCAATGATTCTGAGCCTATCCATATAAATTATATCAAATTCTGACAACTTTTATTTTTTTGGTATGAATAGTGCACTTTTTCCGGTGTGAACATTAATTTCCATAAAAGTTTCTGTTTTCTTGTGGTGTTTTAGAACCTATTTTGTAGTGTGAAATTCAGTTTAGTCTCACTATTTTCAAATTTTTCTGGCAACCTTTCGGTCAACATCTATTTATCGGCAACTACTTGGTTTTATTGCTCCAGGGGAGTGTAGTGGCCTTGTATGTCAAATGATCAGCTTGCAGATATTTTCATCAAGTCTCTCACTGATCCTCGCATTAGCTACATATGTAACAAGCTCGATACATATAATTTGTATGTATTGTATCATTGTTAATAAAATAGATTTTTCTCCTGTGCATTCTCACGTAGAAAAAAGGCTTGGAACTCAAAGGCACCCGTGAAAGGGAAGTGCTTTACATAAGCATGTAGTTATCGGGGGAGCTTGTCCAACACACAACTCGTCCGCAAATGCTTTCTATGTGGAGGAGAATCTGAATCAAATACACTTTTTTTTTTTGCATTGTCCACTTCTCAATTGCAAATGTTCTTCAACGTTTTAAACCTGAAATGTGGCATGCCTAATTCACCTGCTGATCGGTTACTATGCTGGAACTGAAAGGGCTTTATCTAAGAAACTGAAAATTACGTGGAACCCTATACCTGCATGCATTTGGTGGATATTTGGAAGGAATGGAATAGAAGATGTTTCAAAGGAAACAACAGCTCTATACTTAAGATGAAATCTCAATGTATACTTTTGATTTAATTTTTATGTAAGGTGGAGTGGATAGATGATGTCGAAAACCAATTGCAGTTCTTAAAATCTTTTGTATAGTTTAGTCTTCTTTGGGTTTCGATCAATTATTTTTTCTTCTCCTGTTTTTTGGATGTAATCATAACACTTTCTTAATGCTAGTTACTTAGCGAAACTATGTTTGGCATAAATAATTTGACTTATTAAAAAGACAGAAAAGAAATGAGTAAGATGCTTGGGAAGCCATATTATAGACAACGAAGCTAAAGAGTCGCTTCATAAAGGTAGAAAATAAAGAAGGAAGAAGACCAAACCACACTCCACGCTGAATTTTGAAAATGATAACTAATTCTTTTGTATCTTTTCATATGATTTTATAAGGAACCTTTGCAATCTCTTGGTGGTTTTTGTTATGCTTTTTGCATGGAATAAATGTTTTAGTTAGTTTCATTGATTATTTTAGATAGTTTCATGGATTAAAGTCACTTCAATATGATGTTTTGTTCTTGAATGAACTTTTGAAACTTCATGAAGAGTTGTCTTTAATGCTGTTTCAATCTAGACGTAGCAATATTGAACTAAGAAATTGTGTTAATTAAGCCTTTTTAAAAAGTAAAATTGATCCTCGAATATTAACCTCTTGATTCGAGCAAATTATTAAGGATATTGCGAATGGCAATTTAAAATAATTACTAAATTTTAAACAAAGATAGACAAATGATTTACTTGAATTTCTCTAGTTCAACATCAAGAAATTCGTGGAAATTATCAATTTTCTTTGTTATCGAGAAGCCAAGTCTACTAAAATAATCCTGTAAAAAGATTATTTTTAACAAAAATTATGCGAGACAATTTTTATTTTTTGACATTTAGTTATGCTAGACAAATACATATTTACAGTAAATATCTTACTATCTTCAACGGTATTAACTTCCTAAAATTTATGAAATCATCTCCCTTAACCCACGCATCCCATCAGATGCTGGTGTTGGCTAGGAATAAATATTTAAACTTATCAATCACTTTATCTCTACTCGTAGGCTCGTCAATTTCAACTTTAAATTTTGCATAAATATTACTTCTCTCCGCAAAACCGGTTTTCCAATAAAATGTGAAGTAAAGACGACTTGATACATAACATATCTGTAACAAAATTAATTCATATTAAAAATACAATAAATTTTAGAAAATTAAGCAATTTGAGATGCCGTTGAAAAAAATTACTTTTTATCACCAAAATCTCGTGTGTTGACTAAGAAACAACTATATGCAACACTTCCTTTCTTGACAATTCGAGCTTTGTTATGCTTATCTATTGTCGTTATCACCTCTTCTCTGTTGTCAATCATCTCCTTTAACTTTTAGTTTATGGTTCGGGCAATGTTTCTTCCACTGGCAAAAAAGAGTATATGTAAGCAATTATAATGATGGAAATTTTAAAAGAATGATTGTATGAAATATCGAATACCCCTCGAAATGATTCATTTTTTACTGTCGATGGAACCTTCCAATGAATCACTTCCAGCTTGATATGAAAAACATCTTCAGGACGGCATTGATATTCCTTACACATTCTTCTAAAACAATGATAAGCGATTTTGTCCTGAATAAGAAAGTTGTTGCAAGTGTAGTATGTGCTTTCCATAGCACCATAATTAATGCCATGCGAGCTAAAATCTCAAAAACAATAAAGAAAAAATGAATGAACAAACTAATAAAATATGATCACAAGAAATTGGTTATTTAAAAAGACATTGTGAGGACATGACAATAGTTTTTTTAGAATGGTCAATGTGACGACCCAGCCCGTCGTCTCATGAATTGCCGCTCCGTTTTACCCATTTCTGTTTCTTATTGCTTTGTCTATCGATTCTATATGTGATCGGGTTGGTTGACTCCGGTTCGGAAAGGATTTGGTAAGGTTTGAGATACTTAGTCTATTTTGAGGAAGCTTAAGATGGAAAAGTGAACCGGATGTTGACTTATGTGTTAGAGGGCTCGGATGTGAGTCCTGATGGTTCGGATAGCTTCGGGAGGTGGTTTGGGACTTAGGAGCGTGATCGGAATGTATTTTGGAGGTTCGGTGTAGATTTAGGCCTGAATTGGCGAAATTGGATTTTTGGCGTTTTCCGGTTGATAGGTGAGATTTTAATATAGGGGTCGGAATAGAATTTTGAGAGTTGTAGTAGTTCCGTTATGTCATTTGAGATGTGTGCAAAATTTCAGGTCATTCAGACGTGGTTTGGTTGGGTTTTTGATCAAAAGTAGAATTTGGAAGATTTTGGAAACTTAGGCTTGAATCAGATGAGTTTTGGTTGATTTGATGTTGTTTGAGGTGTTTTGAAGATTGGTATAAGTTTTAATAAGTTTATGGGGTATGTTTGTGTTTTTGGTTGAGGTCCCGGGGGCCTCGGGGTGATTTCGGATGGTTGACGGAGAAGTTTGGAATTTTAGTGAAGCTGCAGATTTTCTGCTTCTGGTATATCCGCACCTGCGGATTGGGGACCGCAAGTGTGATGCCGCAGATGCGAAGAAGAGGGGCGCAGAAGCGGAAAGGGCCTGGGTAGGCCGGTCGTTGTCGACGCCCACTTTTTTTAAGAGTCGAAATCGGGTATACGACATTGGGTGGACAACTCTATTCCCTTTCGAGAATCGGGTTTTGGAATTTTGAAGAGTCGTCACCTAATGATTATAGTGCATTAGGGCACTTTAAGAAAGGTTTGAGTTGGAAAAACCAGAGTTCGGGTAAGGGCTAGAAATTATCTCGAGGGGAAGGTGTTAGGCACCCCTAAAGATCCACTAGTGTGGTTCCCTGCCATGCTACAATTGTGACTTTAAGCAGACAAGTAGAAAAGAAAAGGATTTTTCACATAGTTTTGCAAACAAGTTTAAGAGTTGAAGGAGTAGAAAGTTTGAAAAATTAATTTAAAAGAAAACTTAAAAATTAACAAGTAAAGGGGAGAGGGGTCCTAGGTTTACAAATAATATAGATCACATCAATGCAATATCTATCAATCACTCCTCAGAAGAGGGGTTGCACATGATATTAGCGCAACGGTCATCATATCCATATTCTACCCATCCCACCCCGTTAAGGTATTAAAGCGCGAAAAGTTTCGTTACTTATTGCATGCTAGTACCCGTCCCAATCCTATCAGTCCCGGAGGCATTTAGGACTACTAATCCAAAAGGGAAAGGGATTTGGGGCCTTTTGAGAGTTTTCAAAGGACAAAACACTAGGCGTCAATCAAAACACATAATGCAAGTAAAAGGGGAAGCAGATAAGCAAGTAAGGCTCAAGTAAACCTCCTTAAGTCAGATAAGCCATAGATTTTAGCATGTCTTGCATGTACTGGTTTGGTCTTTAAAATTAAAGCGATAAACGGACTGGTTCAACACATACTTTTAGACAGGAAATCCGCATTAGGCTCGCTCGAATGCAGTTCTTAAGGACTAGTCTACTTTCAGCTATTTGTTGGATAGAACTAACGATTTCGAAAAACGAGCTGGTTATGAAGAGTTACCAGTTTTTATCAGAGTGAAACGAGTTTCAGAAAAAGAATGTACTGTTTTGAAAAAGATTTAAAAGAAAATAAAGGAGCTTCAGAAGACATGCAGACTAGTTGAAAAAAGAGTTTCACGAAACTTATTAGAAAAAGTGAGTTTCAGAAAAATGCCAGTTTGGTTTAGAAAATGTTTGTTAACTTACGAGGTTCAGAAAATCACAGAAGACTGCCAGTTTTACCAAAGTATATATTAATTTAAACGGTTGGTGCTGTTTTGAACAAATGAGACAGTTCCGACTCGAAGTTCCTATAGGCATGTTTTCTATACGTTAACTGATTTTAACACTTTTTAACAGGAGTCTTACAAACATGGTATCTATATGCAACTTTATAATTAAGCCTAAAGTTTGCCTAATGGTATCATTATGTGCAGAAATGTAAACCCCTATGAGCACGGTATCTATATGCATAGTTGCAGAAAGTTTAGAAGTTAAATCCTATCGGCATGGTCTCTACGTGTGAAATTGCGCAATGTAGAAATTAAACCTATAGACATGATTTCTACCCTTTTGTGCATGAAAAGTAACCCCCTCCCCTCTTCACTAAAATCCCATGAGTTTATACAAATTATTACAGACCAGTAAAAAATAAGACAGAAATTAAAAATACATCAGAAATTACAGCTACATCCGAGCAGCCTAATTCAGACTTAATATCTAACAATATGAGATTGAACCACTTCCGAGATCCAGATTTCCAAAGCCTTATCTTATCTAGGGTGTTTCAGAGATCCAAGGAGTTTCAGGAACTCCAGGCAGTGCTTACACCCAAGATGTTAATTAGAAAGAGTTACAGTGCAGTGTGGAAGAGCCAGCCCTCAAGTGTCCAAGTTCAGAGGGAGCTGATGGATCCCAAAGCAAGGCTCACAAGAGAGGGGCGGAACTTAGGTTCTAAGAATGAGTGTAAGTGCAAGAGAGGGGGTTGGGGAATGCCATGGCAGGCTGGTGTTTATGCCTAGCCACGAGGTAGGCTGGCACACCCCTGACCAAGCCTGTTCAGCCAACAAATAAGAGCATAAACCTATTGAAGGTCAGACTATGGCCTGGATAGTGATTAGGACTCTGCCAAACCAAGGTCTCAAGCTCAGAATACATATAAGGGGAAAAGGAATGGGAATTGAAAGAGTTTAGGGCTCAGGGAGTCCAGTCCATATACATGAACAACAATGTCAAGGGTTGTCATATTTTCTGAACCATAACTCAGCATACAAAGGGTTCAGGGATGGGGATTTATATAGGAGCAGGAATAACAAGCTTACAGAAAGCAGTAAAATAAACAATGAAAAGACTGAAGCATAAACACATAAGAGAGGGGGCAGAATTTAAACAAGAAGAGACATACCAGTTGCAGAAAAGTAAGCACAAAGAAAAGTAGGATACTTGCAGCCAAAACACAATCAGAGAAGAGAGCTTATGAGTTCAGAGAAAACTTGAATGTTTTTTTAGAAAACCTAGGTGTATTTGAGAGAAGAAGTGGTGACTTATGCTGTGTGTTCGAACTCTTTTTTTTTTAAAGAGAAGAGGTACAGGTATTTATAATTTTGAAAACGAGTAGAGAATAAGGTAACAAATAAGGTTTCAACACAAACATGGAAATAAACACAGTCAGAATCAATTAACACAGGTACTCCCCTTTTATCAAGGGATTACTGCTCAAACGGATACTAACAGGATTAATATAAGGAAAGAAGATCAATTTGTAAGCAGAATGATTGTTACCATAAAAGGAGCAGTAAAACCATATTGTAAGGGATTAAGTCTAAATATAGGAATGTACTTATTTTGGAAAGAATCTGGTAATGCCAAACAAAGAGAGAGAATCAATTAACCCTTAACGGGCGAGTAAAAATCAGAATTTCATAAGGAAAAGTTTTGAAAATCAATCACGAGTTTGAAAATCAATCACAGAAGGGACTCAGTATATAAATGAAGTGCACAAGTAATAAGCATGTGAGGCCAAGCTATGGCGAGAAGGTACAACATACAGTAATAGCATAGAGCAAGCATTCATAGCATGATAGTCACGTAGGTTAGGTTTCAGTGATTTAGTAGTAGAGGAAAAGATCAGAAGCATGCAAAGAATCAAGTAAAAACTTTTCTGAAAACACAATCGAGTTTGACAGATAGTTGGAACTCAGAACAAAAAGGAATCACATAAGGAAGAGAGATGCTGAAACAAAAAGAATTAGGCTGAGCAACTTCAGACAAACGAATTGCACGAATAAACTCAAGGGACTCGAATAGGCCCCAAAGAACCAGGGTCTTCGAAAATTAGTCGAGTTTAGAGGCGATAAACAAGTGAAACAAACAAGCGAATTCAGAATCTCAAATAAACCCCAAAAATTAGGGTTTTCAGCGCTAATCAGGTGTAAGCAAGGTAAATCAAACTAATACAAACAAACAGACTAAGAAACTCAAATAAAATTCTAAAAATTAGGGTTTTCAACATGCTAACTCAAATAGAAAAATAACACAAGCAAAACACAGCAAAACATGTCGAGAATCAGAGAAGAGATTCGAAATAACTTTACATGAAACCCTAGTTGAAGAATAAAGAGTTTTGAAAGCAAAATTAAAGAAACTTCGAGAAAAAATGCTTAACAAGTTCAAAACACACATAAATCCGGAGCAGATCTGAAATAAAATCGGAGGAACCTTAGAGATTAGGGTTTCGTATGAAACCCAGGTGATGAGGAAGGCTTTGAAAACCATCGATCTAAGCAGGAGAGTCGAAGGTCGAACTCGGATAGCCATGGCTGGCCGGACAAAGGTTGAAGATGACCGGACAACAGTCATCAACCAAAGGCTTGGTCGAAACCATTCAAGATCTGGTCATAGGACCTCAGAAACGAGCACGTAAAAGCCATGAGAGGCTTGTATAGGCCTCCGATGAGCCTGGGAAGCCATGGATTAGGGTTTCAGTGAGAGGCGGCGGCTAGGGTTTGAGATGAGTTGAGAGAAAGAAGGGATTCAAAGGCGGTGTCTCTGAAAGAATGAGGTAGGGTTTAGGGTCGTTTGGATTAAAAAAGGTAAGAAGCAATGGTGGTCGTTGATCTAAATGATCAACGGCCGTGATTAAAAGGGGTTATGGGCTGGGTCGGTTGAATAGGTGCTGGGTCGGGTTAGAGTGGTAATTGGGCTGGTCCGAATTTTAGTTTGAAATTGGGTCAATTTTAGGCTAAATCGAAATGTAATGGAGCTACAATGGAACGAACTGAGGCCAAAATTTAAATAGCCAGTTTTTCCTTTTTATTTTATAAAAATAATAAAAATGATTTTAAAAGTAAATTAAAAGTACTGACCCAATTAATAATATATAAATATTAATTTAAAATATTGGGACCAATTTTACAATTATAAAATGCTATTAAATCTTAAAGTAGGCTAAAATTGCAATTATATGCAATTTAACTTAAAAAGTACCAAATGAATTTGTAAAAATGTGCAAAAATCACCTTAATTATATTTTGGTATAAATATGAGAATAAAATCAATTATTCACCAAAATTGATGATTTTTGGGAATAATTATGGATTTTGTAATGCTCAAATAGACAACAAATTGATTTTAAAAATCTTTAAGAATTAGGAAAAATACCAAAACTCTTGGGGCATGCTTATATATGCATGTACATGCTATTTTGAAAGTATTTTGTATATAAATACATAGGGAAAAATTGGGTATTAACAGTCGTCTTAAGAATTTACGCCTCGATCCCCTATTAACTGCTTTTTCCGTGTTTATTTCTACTACTTTGAATTTTCGGGATGTTCGGTTGTGAGTTTCGGAGAGTTTTGGGATATTTAGTTCATAAATGAGAGCCTAAGTGTTGGAAAGTTGACCGTAGTCGGAACAGTGTGAAGACGACATCAGAATGGAAATCTGATAGTCCCATTAGCTTCGTTGGGTGATTTCGGGCTTAGGGGCATGTTCGGATTGTGTTTTTGAGGTCTGTAGGTAATTTAGGCTTGGAATGCCGAAAGTCGAATTTTGAAGATTTCCGGTTCGATAGTGAGATTTTGATTCGATGGTCGGAATGGAATTCTGGAATGGAGTAGCTCCGTAGTGTTGAATGTGATATGTGTGCAAATTTTCAGGTCATTCGGCCGAGGTTTGATAGACTTTTTGATTGAAAGCGAATTTCTAGAGTTTTGGAGTTATTATGCTTGAATCTATGGTTGATTCGTCATTTCGATGTTGTTTTAGGTGTTTTAAAGATTAGTATAAGTTTTGACAGTGGTATTAGACTTGTTGGTGCCTTTGGTTGAGGTCCCGGGGGCCTCGGGATGATTTCGGATGGTTGACGGAAGGATTTTGGAGTTTGGAGTTGCAGCTTCAGCTGGTTTTCTATCATAACTGCACCTGTGGTTTGGATTCCGCAAGTGCGGAGCCGCAGAAGCGACGGAGAGACCGCAGGAGCAGAAAAAGGGAGAAGCCAGCAGGGACTGAAGAAGCGGGAGCTTCACCGCAGAAGCTGCCCCGCATCTGCGAAGGGTTAACCGTAGATGCAGAAGATAGGCTTTAAGTGAGAAGTCGCAGATGCGACCATTGTTCCGAAAAAGCGGGACCGCTTCAGGACCGCAGATGCAGTAACAGCTGGGTAGAAATATGACATTTTGATGGTTAGTTTCAAAAGTTGGAAAATCGATTTGGAGCTCGGAAGAGGGCGATTTTGGGAGGAAATTGAAGAGGAGATCATTGGGCAACAATTTTTTAGCCCTTTCTAGTTATATTCCATCAATCTATAGTTAGTTTCATCATTTAATTTCGGATTGGAGATGAAAATTGGGGAAAAGTTGGAAGAAAGTTCTTTTACACCTAGAATTCGACTTTTCATTGGGAATTTGACCATAGATTTGGAAAATTTTGGTATGCATGAACTCGTGAGAGTATGAGGATTCTGAAAATATAAATTTTACCCGATTCCGAGACGTGGGCCCGAGGGGCATTTTGGTCATTTTACCTAATTTCGCGTATTAGCTTAGAATTTAATTGTAGAATCAGTTACTTGAAGTATTATTTACATTATGCAATTGAATTGAATAGATTTGGGCCATTTGGAGTCAAGTACTCGTGGCAAAAACGTGGTCTCGAGTTGATTATTGAGCCGGTTCAAGGTAAATGGCTTGCCTAACCTTGTGGGGGGACCTTCCCCTTAGGATTTGGTATATTTTTTAATTGAAATGCCTTGTGCGTGAGGTGATGAATGCGTACTTGAGCTAATTGTTGAAAATCCGGTTTTCTTTAAGCAATTTTAATTGTGTTCCTTTTTCTGCCTAATACTACTTGCAATTTAAGCATGTTGTTAGCCTAGAAAAGCATGTTTAATTGATTTAATTGCTTACTTGCTTAACCTGCCTTAATTGTATTATGTGAAGTATGTTAGGTTAGAATTACCTGTTTACTTGGTACGAAATTGAGCTTAAATGAGTATTTCTTGTGTTGTTGCTGCGTGTTTTACTTTGGGACTACGGGACGGCATCCCGGGAGATCCCCTGCACGTATTTATGAATGTGAGCTGAGGTGCGGGATACCGAGAGATCCCTAGCACAGATATTGAGAATACCAAGAGATCCCTAGCATATATTAAGGATACCGAGAGATCCTCGGGATACCAAGAGATCCCTAGTATATATTCAGGATACCGAGAGATCCTCGGGATACCAAGAGATCCCTGTCATATATTGAGGGTACTAAGAGATCCTCGGGATTCTGAGAGATCCCCGGTTATTTCCTTGTGATTGTTTTGTCTCTGCTTTAGTTATTGACTTCCTTGTTTTCCCGTATTAAATTCTTATTGCTAGTTTTCAACTGTACTACTTATCTTATACTGTCATACCTTGTATTTTTATTTTATCTTAGTAGGGCCCTGACCTTCCTCATCACTACCCGACTGAGGTTAGGCTTGGCACTTACTGAGTACCGTTGTGGTGTACTCATGCCCTTTCTGCGCATGTTTTTATGTGCAGATCAAGGTACTCCGACTCAGATTTACCATCCTTGAGGCGAGGCGACCGTTCGGAGACTTCGAGGTATATCTACCGCGTCCGCAGACCGAGGAGTCTCTATCCATACTCTCTTATAGTTACAGCCCTTCTGTATTTATTTTTGTTTTAGACTATTCTGGAGTTAGAGCACTACGTAGTGATTCTTAGCTTGTGATTCATGGGTTTTCGGGTTTTGGGCATTTGTATTAGTTTTGAGAGTTAAATATTGTGTATGCCGAGTTTCACTTTTAAATGCTGTTTTATTACCCTATTTCTGCTTTAAATTGTTTTCCTCTTCTTCCGCAAGTTTGGTTTATTTTCCGCATTTGGGGCTTACCTAGTCATAGAGACTAGGTGCAGTCACGATGGTTCATGGAGGGCGAACCGGGTCGTGACAAGTTGGTATCAGAATTCTAGGTTCATAGGAGTCATGAATCACAAGCCGGTTTGTTAGATTCTCGCTGATCGGTACGGAGACGTCTATACTTATCTACGAGAGGCTATGTAACTGTTAGGAAAATTCCACTTCATTTGATTTCCTTATCGTGCGAGATTTTGACATCACAATTCTAAACTTCTATCTTTTATTCTCTCATAGATGGTGAGGACATGCGCTACCCGAGATGATCAAGCACTCACGCCCCTTACTGCAGCCATCAGAGGCCGGGGTAGAGGCCGAGGATGCGCACGTGGTGCAGCCAGAGAAGATGCACGAGATGCCTCTAAGGTACCACCAGCAGTTCCAGCTGGAGTCCAGACACCTGATACGCCTACTGCTACTACTACTCCAGCACTTCAGGAGACTCTGGCATAGTTGATGAGCATGTACACCACTTTGGCTCAAGCAGGGTTGCTTCCCCTTGCTGCAGCTACATCTCAGGACGGGGGAGGAGCACAGACTCCCGCTGCCCTAACTCCTGAGCAGCGAGTGCATGTTGAGCAGGTCCCTCAGATTATTCCTGTACAACCTGCAGTCCGAGATCAGCCCGAGGATAAGGCAGCGACTTCTGAGGATGAGAGGTTGAGACTTGAGAGGTTCAAGAAGTACAAGCCTTCTGTATTCAGTGGTCTAGCATCGGATGATGCTGTGGGATTTCTTGATGAGTGTTACCGCATTCTCCGTACCATGGGTATATTAGGATCGAACGGGGTTTCCTTCACTACTTTCCAGCTTCGAGGAGTCGTCTATGAGTGGTGGCGCACCTATGAGATAGATAGTCTGGATGCGGCTGCTTCACTGACTTGGGCTCAGTTTTTAGACCTATTCCTGAGAGAGTATGTTCCTCAGAGCCTCAGGGATGCATGGCGCATAGAGTTTGAGCATTTGCGCCAAGGTACTATGACTGTCTCAGATTATGCAGTCTGTTACACTAGTTTGGCTAGACATGCCCCAACCTTGGTTTCTACTGTTCGCGAGAGGGTTCGTCGGTTTATTGAGGGGCTTATTCCCAGCATCAGGTCTAGCATGGCTCGTGAGTTGGAGATGGATATTTCTTATCAGCAGGTGGTGAGCATTGCTAGGAGGATTGAGGGTATGCATGCTAGAGAGAGAGAGAGAGAGAGAGGAGAGAGAGGCCAAGAGGTCTCGAGAGTTAGGCCATTTCTCTGGTGCCCGTGCCCCAACAACAAGTCGTCATGGTAGGGGTTATATGAGTCGCTCTGTTCATTCAGCTCTTCCAGCAGTCAGTAGTATTCCAACTCCTCCTAGGCCTCGGGAACCTTATTATTCACCACCGGTATCTAGTGCGCGTCTTGCGCGGGGTGCTTTTAGAGGTCAGTCCAGCAGACCTGGCTCGAGTCAGTCACAGCCACCACGTCCTCACAGAGCTTGTTTTGAGTGTGGAGACACACTCCATGTGGTGAGAGGTCTTGGGAGGAGTGCGCCTCCACAAATTTCTCAGCCACAGCATGCCCTGCAGAGTTCTCAGGCTATGGTTACAGCTCCAGTTTCTACCCCACCTGCTCAGCCAGCCAGAGGTGGAGGTCGGGGAGGTAGAGGTCTCCCTAGAGGGGGAGGCCAAGCCAAATACTATGCCCTTCCTGCCCATACCGAGGTTGTTGCCTCTGATTCTGTCATCACAGGTATTATACTGGTTTGTCACAGAGATGCATCAGTTCTATTCGATCCAGGCTCCACTTACTCTTATGTGTCTTCTTACTTTGCTCCGCATTTAGGTGTACCTCGAGATTCTTTGAGTTCCCCTGTTTATGTTTCTACTCATATGGGAGATTCTCTTGTTGTGGACTGCATTTATTGGTCGTGTTTGGTTGCTCTTAGTGGTTTTGAGACCAGAGCCGATTTATTGTTGCTCAGCATGGTGAATTTTGATATTATCTCAGGCATGAACTGGTTGTCACCCCATTATGCTATTCTTGATTGTCACGCCAAAATCGTGACGCTGGCTATGCCAGGTGTACCGCGTGTTGAATGGAGGGGTACTTTAGATCACACTCCCAGTTGAGTTATTTCTTTTCTTAAAGCTCAGTGTATGGTTGAGAAGGGGTGTGACGCGTATTTAGCCTATGTGACAGATGTCAGTATTGATACCCCTTCAGTTGATTCAGTTCCAGTAGTAGGAGATTTTCCCGATGTGTTTCCAGCTGATCTTTCAGGCATGCCGCATGATAGAGATATTGATTTTGGCATTGAACTATTGCCAGACACTCAGCTCATTTCTATTCCTCCGTATCGTATGGCTCCTCATGAGTTGAAGGATCAGTTACAAGAATTGCTTGATAAGGGTTTTATTCGGCCTAGTGTATCACCTTGGGGTGCTCCTGTCTGTTTGTAAAGAAAAAGGATGGTTCTATGCGTATGTGTATTGATTATCGCCAGCTGAACAAGGTTACAGTGAGAACCATTATCCTTTGCCTCGTATTGATGATCTGTTCGACCAGCTTCAGGGTGCACGAGTGTTTTCTAAGATTGACTTGTGCTCCGGTTACCATCAGTTGAAGATTCGGGAACTAGATATCCCGAAGACTGCTTTCAGGACTCAGTATGGTCATTACAAGTTCCTTGTCATGTCATTTGGGCTGACCAACGCCCCAGCAGTCTTTATGCATTTGATGCACAATGTGCTCCGGCTGTATCTTAACTCGTTCGTCATTGTCTTTATTGATGATATTCTGGTGTATTCCCGGAGTCGGGAAGATCATGAGCAGCACCTGAGGACTGTGGCTAAGTTCTCGAAATGTGAGTTTTGGTTGGATTCTATGGCATGCTTAGGCCACATGGTATCGAGTGAGGGTATTCAGGTGGATCCGAAGAAAATAGAGGTTGTGCAGAGTTGGCCTAGACCATCCTCAGCTATAGAGATCTGTAGTTTCCTTGGCTTTGTGGGTTACTAACGTCGTTTTGTGTAGGGGTTTTCATCGATTGCAACCCCTATGACCAGGTTGACCCAGAAGGGTGCTCCGTTCCAGTGGACGGAGGAGTGTGAGGCGAGCTTTCAGAAGCTCAAGACAGCTTTGACTACAGTCCTAATTTTGATGTTGCCTACAGGTTCGGGGTCTTATACGGTTTATTGTGATGCCTCAAGGATTGGCCTCGGAGTGGTGTTGATGTAGGACTGTAGGGTGATTGCCTACGCGTCTAGACAATTGAAGGTACATGAGAAGAATTTTCCGGTCCACGACCTTGAGTTAGCCGCCATTGTTCACGCCCTGAAGATCTGGCACCATTATTTATACGGTTTGCCTTGTGAGATTTATACTGACCATCGGCGCTTGCAGCACCTGTTCAAGCAAAAGGATCTAAATTTGCGTCAGAGGAGGTGGTTAGAGTTGCTGAAAGACTATGATATCACTATTTTGTATCACCCGGGCAAGACTAATGTTATGGTCGATGCTTTGAGTCATCGGGCGAAGAGTTTGGAGAGTTTGGCTTATTTACCAGCATCGGAGAGGCCTATGGCGATGGATATTCAAGCCTTAGCCAGCCAGTTTGTGAGATTGGATCTTTCGGAGCCCAGTCGGGTTCTAGCTTGCGTGGTTTCTCGGTCTTCCTTATTTGATCGTATCAGGGAGCGTCAGTATGATGACCCTCATTTGCTTGTCCTCAAGGACAAGGTTCAGCACGGTGATGCCAGAGATGTGACTATTGGTGATGACGAAGTATTAAGGATGCAGGGTCGGATTTGTGTACCCAATGTTAACGGACTTCGGGAGTTGATTCTAGAGGAGGCCCACAATTCGCGGTATTCCATCCATCTGGGTGCCGCGAAGATGTACCAGGATTTGAGGCAACACTATTGGTGAAGGCGGATGAAGAAGGATATAATTGGGTTCGTAGCTGTCAGTAGGTGAAGTATGAGCACCAGAGACCGGGTGGGTTGCTTCAGCAGATAGAGATTCCGGAGAGGAAGTGGGATCGGATCACCATGGACTTTGTAGTTGGACTCCCACGGACTTTGAGAAAGTTCAATGCTATTTGGGTGATTGTGGATCGGCTAACCAAGTCTGCTCACTTTATTCCTGTGTGCACTACTTATTCTTCGGAGCGGCTGGTAGAGATCTATATCCGGGAGATTGTTCGCCTGCATGGTATTCCAGTTTCCATTATTTCAGATAGAGGTACTTAGTTTACGTCACAATTCTGGAGAGCCGTTCAGAATGAGTTGGGTACTCGAGTGGAGTTGAGTACAGCATTTCACCCTCAGATGGACGGACAGTCCAAGAACACTATTTAGATTCTTTAGGATATGCTTCGTGCGTGTGTGATTGAGTTTGGAGGATCTTGGGATCAATTCTTGCCATTGGTGGTGTTTGCTTACAACAACAGCTATTAGTCTGGCATTCAGATGGCACCGTATGAGGCTTTATATGGGAGACGGTATAGATCCCCGGTGGGTTGGTTTGAGCCGGGTAAGGCTAGATTATTGGGCACAGACTTGGTTCAGGATGCTTTGGAGAAGGTCAAGGTGATTTAGGACAGACTCCGTATAACCCAGTCCAGATAGAAGAGCGACGCAGACCGGAAGGTTCGTGATTTTTCCTATATGGTTGGAGAGCGGTTTTGCTTTGGGTTTTGCCTATGAAGGGCATTATGAGATTTGGGAAGAAGGGAAAGTTGAGTCCGAGGTTTATTGGCCCTTTTGAGATATTGAGGCGTGTTGGGAAGGTTGCTTATAAGCTTGTCTTACCTCCCAGCTTGGCAGGAGTTCATCCGGTATTTTATGTTTCGATGCTTCGGAGGTATCACGGTGATCAGTCGCACGTGTTGGATTTCAGTTCAGTCCAGTTGGACAAGGATCTATCCTATGTTGAGGAGCCAGTTGCAATATTGGACAGGCAGGTTAGAAAGCTGAGGTCAAAGAATATTTCATTAGTAAAGGTCCAGTGGTGGGGTCAGCCGGTCGAGGAGGCGACCTGGGAGACCAAGCAGGATATGTGTAGTCGTTACCCTCATCTTTTCACTACTTCAGGTATGTCTCTATGCTCGTTCCAGGATGAACGAATGTTTAAGTGTAGGAGGATGTGACGACCCAGCCGGTCGTCTTAAGAATTTATGTCCTGATCCCCTATTAACTACTTTCCCCATGTTTATTTCTACTATTTTGACTTGCCGAGATGTTCGGTTGTGTGTTTCAGAGAGTTTTGGGACATTTAGTCCCTAAATGAGAGCCTAAGTGTTGGAAAGTTGACCGTAGTCCAACCAGTGTGAAGTCGGCCTCGGAATGGAAATCCGATGGTCCCGTTAGCTTCATTGGGTGATTTCGGGCTTAGGGTCATGTTCGGATTGTGTTTTGGAGGTCCGTAGCTAATTTAGGCTTGGAATGCAAAAAGTCAAATTTTGAAGTTTTCCGATTCGATAGTGAGATTTTGATCTGTGGGTCAGAATGGAATTCCGGATGTTGGAGTAGCTTCGTAGTGTTGAATGTGACGTGTGTGCAAAATTTCAGGTCATTCAGACGAGGTTTGATAGACCTTTTGATCGAAAGTGTATTTCTAGAGTTTCGGAGTTCTTAGGCTTGAATCCGTGGTAGATTCGTCGTTTTGATGTTGTTTCAGGTGTTTTAAGGATCGGTATAAGTTTGGACCGTGGTATTAGACTTGTTGGTGCCTTTGGTTAAGGTCCCGGGGGTCTCGGGATGATTTCGGATAGTTGACGAAAGGATTTTGGAGTTTGGACTTGCAGCTTCAGCTGGTTTTCTGTCATAACCACATCTGCGGTTTGGGTTCCGCAGGTGCGGAGCCATAGAAGCGGCGGAGAGACTGCAGAAGTGGAAAAAATGGAGAAGCCAGCAGGGACTGCGGAAGCGGGAGCTTCACCGCAGAAGCGGTCCCACATTTGCGAAAGGTTAACCGCAGATGCAGAAGATAGGTTTTAAGTGAGAAGTCGCAGATGCAACCATTGTTCCGCAAAAGCGGTCCTAGGACCGCAGATGCGGTAACAGCTGGGCAGAAATATGAAATTTTGTGGGTTAGTTTCATAAGTTGGAAATTCGATTTGGAGCTTGAGAGAGGGCGATTTTGGGAGGAAATTGAAGAGTAGATCATTGGGTAACAATTCTTTAGCCCTTTCTAGTTATATTCCATCAATCTATAGATAGTTTCATCATTTAATTTCGGATTGGAGATGAAAATTGGGGAAATGTTGGAATATCTTTTACATCTAGAATTCGACTTTTCATTGGGAATTTGACCTTAGAATTGGATAATTTTGGTATGCATAAACTCGTGAGAGTATGAGGATTCTGAAAATATAAATTTTACCCGATTCCGAGGCGTGGGTCCGAGGGGCATTTTGGTCATTTTACCTAATTTCGCGTATTAGCTTAGAATTCAATTGTAGAATCAGTTACTTGAAGTGTTATTTACGTTATGCAATTGAATTGAATAGATTTGGGCCATTTGGAATCGAGTACTCGTGGCAAGAACGTGGTCTCGGGTTGATTATTGAGCCGGTTCGAAGTAAGTAGCTTGCCTAACCTTGTGTAGGGTACCTTCCCCTTAGGATTTGGTATATTTGATAATTGAAATTCCTTGTACGTAAGGTTATGAGTGCGTACTTGAGCTAATTGTTGAAAGTCCAATTTTCTTTAAGCAATTTTAATTGTGTTCCTTTTTCCTGTGTTAGCCTAGAAAAGCATGTTTAATTGATTTAATTGCTTAATTGCTTAACCTACCTTAATTGTATTACGTAAAGCGTGTTAGGTTAGAATTACCTGTTTACTTGGTACGGAATTGAGCTTAAATGAGTATTCCTTTTGTTGTTGTTGCGTGTTTTACTTTGGGACTACGGGACGGCATCCCGGGAGATCCCCTGCGCATATTTATGAATTTGAACTGAGGTGCGGGATACCGAGAGATCCCTAGCACGGATATTGAGGATACCAAGAGATCCCTAGCATATATTAAGGATACTGAGAGATCCTCGGGATACCAAGAGATCCCTGTCATATATTGAGGGTACTAAGATATCCTCGGGATACTAAGAGATCCCCAGTTATTTCCTTGTGATTATTTTGCCTCTCCTTTAGTTATTGAGTTCCTTGTTTTCCCGTATTAAATTCTTATTGCTAGTTTTCAACTGTACTGCTTATCTTATACTGTCATACCTTGTATTTTTATTTTATCTCAGTTGGGCCCTAACCTTCCTCGTCACTACCCGACCGAGGTTAGTCTTGGCACTTACTGAGTACCGATGTGGTGTACTCATGCCCTTTCTGCGCATGTTTTTCATGTGCAGATCCAGGTACTCCGACTCAGATTTACCATCCTAGAGGCGAGGTGACCGTTCAGAGACTTTGAGGTATATCTGCCACATCCGCAGACCGAGGAGTCTCTCTTCACTCTCTCTTATAGTTACAACCTTCTGTATTTATTTTTGTTTTAGACTATTCTGGAGTTAGAGCACGACGTAGTGATTCTTAGCTTGTGATTCATGGGTTTCCGGGTCTTGGGCATATGTATTAGTTTTGAGAGTTAAATATTGTGTATGCCGAGCGGCACTTTAAATGCTATTTTATTACCCTATTTCTTCTTTAAATTGTTTTCCTCTTCTTCCGCAAGTTTGGTTTATTTTCCGCATTTTAGGCTTACCTAGTCGTAGATACTAGGTGCCGTCACGATGGTTCACGGAGGGCGAACTGGGTCATGACAGCTGGAGCCGCAGAAGCGGCTGAGGAGCTGCATTTGCGATGGCGCAGGTGCAGTAAGGGGATCGCAGAAGCAGAAGTGGGCGTTTAAGTGAAAATCCGCAGAAGCAGCGCTTGGACTGCAAAAGCGATACCGCAGATGCAGTGGATTGACCACAAGTGCGAAAATCCCTGGGCCAGAAAGTATAAATTGTTTCCTTCGTGATTTTTGAGCTTTTTCACCATTTCTAAGTCAGCTTGGGAGCTTTTTGGATGATTTTGAAGAAGGATTTCAAGGGAACTTCATTGAGGTAAGGATTTTGGTCCTAACACTCGTTCCTATGGTATTATTTCACGGATTAGAGCTGTAGTTGATGGAATTTAAGGGTTAAAATTGGGGAAACTAGGGCTTGGTATTAGAGACCTAAACTTAAGGATTTGAGGGACCATTTGTGGACGGATTTTGGACTTTTGATATGTATGAACTCAATGAGAGATGAGGAATCTATTGATGTGAATTTTATCGAATTCCAAGTTGTGGGCCCGGGGGTCGGGTTTTGGTAATTTCAGGATTTATGCTACTAATTGATTATTTTTTCTTGGGCTTCGTTCCCTTAGCATATTTTGACGTCGTGATTCTGATTTTGCATAGATTCGATGTGAGTGGAGGCCGATTCGAGGGTCAAAGCCGTCGCGGGCTAGAGTTTGGACCAGATTGAAGTGAGTAATGATTGTAAATGATGTTCTGAGGGTATGAAACCCTGGGTTGCACATCGTTGTGCTATATTGAGGTGACATACACTAGATGACGAGTGTGGGGTCGTGCACTGTTGGGGATTGTGACTTAGTCCATCCCGAGTGATTGTTTTACCGTGTATTTGACTGAAAACTATTTGTTGTCATCATGTTTTGGGTTGAATGCCATATTTGGGCCTTGTGCCAACTATTTGAACCCTTTGGGGATATTTATTGATATCTCTTCAATATTTTGACTTTATACTTGTACTTAGTCATGCTATATTCTACTGTTTCCATAACTCAGCCATGTCTACTCTATTTTAATACATTAAATAATATTTTAAATGATAATTTGGGCTGAGCATCAAGCTTTACTGTTGCTCGAGTGGCTTGGGAGATTATGAATGAGTAAGGCCGAGGGCCTATGTTATGAGGAAACGATGATTATGATTATGAGGCCGAGGGCTTGAGATTTGTACGCCAAGAGGGGGCTTGTTGATATAAGGCCGAGGGCCTAGTAATGATGTCACGAGATGGCTTGATATTGCACTTGGGACGAAAGGGGCACCTCCTGGAGCCTGCACACCCCCTAGTGAGCGGGGGTACCTATTGTGATGTGAGATATAGCCCGAGGGGCTACTATTGTTGACATTGTGCCTAGGGGGCAATCCTTTATGTGCTTATCTGTCTTATTTGTCTGTCACTTACCTACTAAATAGTTAAAAAGGCATTTCATGAAGTTTGAACTGAACTAAAATGAATTTATGACACATTATCACTACTTCACTGATTTTACTGGCTTTTACTGCTTCCGTATAGCCTATAATGTGCCTTAAGTGATTTCTTGCTTTCAGTCTTTATTTATGATTATTACTAATTGAGTTGGAGTACTCACTTAACTCCTTGCACCACGTGTGCAGATTCAGACATTGTTGATCCTGCTAGCGAGGGTTGAGAGTTCCCGGTAGACTTTGGAGTTCACGAGGTAGCTGCTTGGCGTCCGCAGTCTCGTGCTTCTCCCCTTTTATCTCATTTCCTTTCTCTAATTAGTGACTCTGTAATAGCTTTGTAGACCTTTCTTGTATTTATCCGGATTTGGTAGTTGCTCATGACTAGTGACACCCCGGTATCGGGCTGTGTTAGGTTGTATTCCGCAAATTGTTTTGCATTGTCACCGCTTACTTTTGTATTTATGTCATGTTTAAGACTAAATTATTGTTTAATTGCTTAAAACTGAATCGGAAATGTGTCGGCTGGCCTTGTCTTCATGAGAGGCACCATCACAACCGGGTCCGGGTTTGGGGTCGTGACAAGTTGGTATCAGAGCCTAGGTTACATAGGTCTCACGAGTCATGAGCAAGTTTAGTAGAGTCTCGCGGATCGGTATGGTGACGTCTGTATTTATCCTCGAGAGGCTGCAGAACCTTTAGGAAAAGCTTCATATTCTTGAAATTCTTGTCGTGCGAATTTGTTGATCCGAGTGCTAAACTTCTGCTATTCTATTCTCTCAAAGATGGTGAGGACACGCGCTACCGGTCAGGATGGACGACTACCAGTACCACCAGCTATGAACACTAGAGGCTGAGGACGCGGTCGTGGTAGGGGCAGAGGTGTGGCCCTCATAGCAGCTAGGGCAACACCTGCAGACCCACCAGCCGCCCCAGTTCAGGATCAGGTTCCAATTGTGGACGATCCAGTAGCACCAGCTCAGGCACCAGCTATGCCCATTGTTATTCCGGGTCTTCAAGAGGCCTTGGCTCAGATTCTATCAGTTTGCACTGGCCTAGCTCAGGCAGTTTCAGTCACTACAACCGTAGCTACTTCTCAGGCCGAGATAGGCAATCAGACTCCCGCTGCTCGTACACCTGAGTAGGTCGTGCAGGGACTTCAGACACAGGGGCACATCCAGTGCAGCCGGTTGCAGCTGCTCAGGACTATGTAGTTCCTGCCATGCTAGAGGACAGGCAGCGTAGGTTGGAGAGGTTTGGTAGACTGCAGCCTCCGACCTTCAGTGGTGCAGAGGGCGAGGATACCCTGGGTGTCTTGGATAAGTGTCAGAGGATGCTTCGTACAGCGGGTATACTGGAGACCAACGAGGTTTCTTTCACTACTTATCAGTTTTCTGGAGCTGCCTTCACTTGGTGGGAGGCTTTTGAGAAGCATAAGCCTGTTGGTGCAGCACCCCTTACCTAGCAGTAGTTCTCCGTTCTCTTCCTAGAGAAGTATGTGTTGCAGTCCCGTAGAGAGGAGCTGCGTAGGGAGTTGGAGTGGTTGCGTCAGGGAGAGATAATTGTGATGCAGTACGAGATGAGGTTCTCCGAGTTAGCTCGTCATGCTATTTGGATGGTTCTGACAGATAGAGAAAGGATTATGAGGTTTGTTAATTGCCTCACTTATCAGCTTTGCATTCTCATGACCAAGGAGAGGGTGATTGGTGCTAATTTTGAGGAGGTTGTGGATATTTCCCAAGAGATTGAGTCTATTTGTCGCCAGGAGCGTGAGGAGAGGAAGGACAGGAGACCTCGAGGATCTGGTAGTTATAGTAGTGCTCCTTCGAGGGGTCAGTTTCAGCACGGTAGAGGCCGTCTATTCAGGCATGCTCATCCAGCTCGCCAAGGTTATCGTGTAGCGTCATCGGGTCATGGTTCTCACAGTTCTCACCAGGGCCAGTCATCACTTAGTGCCCTTCCAGCTCAAAGTTCGTCCTGTTCTACATCAGTTTAGGGCTCTTCTATGTCGAGTGCATCTGCTAGTTATTCCGGTGCTAGGGGTTCTCTTCAGTCCCATTCTCCAGCTCCTAGGAGTTATTATGAGTGTGGAGAGATAGGTTATATGCAGAGGTAGTGCCCTCGTCATCTTGCGGATTCATCTTAGCAGAGGGGTCAGTCATCGGCTTCAGCTCTAGTTACTTCACCACCACCCGCTCAGCCAGCTAGGGGTAGATGTCAGTTAGCTAGGGGTCACCCTAGAGGGGAAGGTCAATCAGGTGGCGGTCAGGCCTGTTTCTATGCACATTTCGACAGACCCGATGCTATTGGTTCCGATGCTGTTATCACATATATTGTTTCAGTCTGCCATAGAGATGCCTCTGTATTATTTGATCCCGGTTCCACCTTTTCTTATGTGTCATCATACTTTGCTCGTTATTTTGGTATGCCCCGTGAGTCTTTTGATTCACTTGTTCATGTATCTACTCTAGTGGGCGATACTATTGTTGCAGACCGTGTGTACCGGTCGTGTGTGGTGATTATTGGGGGTCTGGAGAAACGAGTGGATCTTTAATTATTGTGTATGGTGGATTTTGATGTCATTTTGGGCATGTATTGGCTATCTCCATGTCGTGCTATTCTGGACTGTCATGCCAAGACAGTCACATTCGCTATACCGGGTGTGCCACAAATTGAGTGGCGAGGTGTGACTGATTATGTTCCCAGTAGAGTGATCTCATTCTTGAAGGCCCAGCGTATGATTGGGAAGGGTTGTCTTTTGTATCTAGCCTTTGTGAGGGATGTCAGTGTTAAGACTCCCAGTATTGATTTTGTTCCAATTCTGAGGGATTTTCCCGATGTGTTTCCTGCAGACCTGCGGGAAATGCCACCGGACAGGGATGTTGATTTGGGTATTGACCTGGTGTCGGGCACTCGGCCCATTTCTATTCCACCGTATCGTATGGCACTAGCGGAGTTGAAGGAATTAAAGGAGCAACTTCAGGAACTCCTTGATAAGGGGTTCATTCAGCCTAGTGTATCACCTTGGGTTGCGCAGGTTCTTTTTGTGAAGAAAAAGGATGGCACTATAAGGATGTGCATTGATTATAGGCAATTGAACAAAGTAATAGTTAAGAACAAGTATCCTTTGCCTCGCATTGATGATTTATTCGACCAGTTTCGGGGAGCGAGAGTGTTCTCCAAGATTAATCTCCGTTCAGATTATCACCAATTGAAGATCAGACACTCAGATATTTTTAAAACAACTTTCAGGACTCGATATGGTCATTATGAGTTCTTGGTGATGTCTTTTGGGCTGACCAATGCCCCAGTAGCGTACATGCATTTGATGAATAGTGTGTTCTGGCCTTATCTTGACTCATTTGTCATAGTCTTCATTGATGATATTCTGGTGTATTCGCGTAGTTAGGAGGGGCACGCGGAGCATTTGAGGGTTGTGTTGCAGATTGAGGGAGGAGTAGCTTTATGCAAAATTCTCCAAGTGTGAGTTTTGGCTCAGTTCAGTGGCTTTCTTGGGGCACGTGGTATCTAGCGAGGGTATTCAGGTTGAGCCGAAGAAGATAGAGGCGGTTCAGAGTTGGCCCAGACCGTCCTCAATCATAGAGATTCGCAGTTTTTTCGTTTGGTGGGTTATTATCGCTAGTTTTTAAGGGATTCTCGTCTACCACATCGCCCTTGACCAAGTTGACTCAGAAGGGTGCTTCATTTGTGTGGTCGGATGAATGTGAGGAGAGCTTTCAGAAGCTCAAGACTGCCTTGACCATGGCTCCAATGTTAGTTTTGCCATCAGCTTCAGGTTCATATACCATGTATTGTGATGCTTCGAGAGTTGGTATTGGTTGTGTATTGATGCAGGAGGGTAGAGTTATTGTTTATGCTTCTCGTCAGTTGAAGCCCCATGAGAAGAACTACCTCGTTCATGATTTGGAGTTGGTTGTCATAGTTCACGCATTGAAGATTTGGAGGCACTATCTGTATGGTATGTCTTGTGAAGTGTTTACTGATCATCTTAGCCTCCAGAACTTGTTCAAGCAGAAGGATCTTAATTTGAGGCAGCGGAGATGGTTGGAATTGCTAAAGGATTATGATACACTATGTTGTAGCATCTGGAAAAGGCCAATGTGGTGGCCGATGCTTTGAGCCGAAAGATGGTGAGTATGGGGAGTTTGGCATATATTCCAGTTGGGGAGAGACCTCTTGCAATTGATGTCCAAACCTTGGTCAATCAGTTCGTGAGGTTAGATATTTCGGAGCCAGTCGGGTATTGCCTTGTATGGTTTCTCGGTCTTCTCTATATGATCGCATCAGAGAGCGCCCGTATGATGATCTACATTTGCTTGTACTTAAGGACCGAGTTCAGCATGATGATGCCAGAGATGTGACTATTGGTGATGATGGGGTATTGAGGATGCAGGGCCAGATATGTGTGCCAAATGTAGATGGGCTTCAGGAGTTGATTCTGTAAGAGGCCCATATCTCGTGGTATTCCATTCATCCGGGTGCTGCGAAGATGTATCAGGATTTAAGGAAGCATTATTGGTGGAAAAGAATGAAGAAAGATATTGTGGGATTTGTAGCTCGGTGTCTCAATTGTCAGCAGGTGAAATATGAGCATCAGAGACTGGGTGGCTTGCTTTAGCGGATGGATATTCCAGAGTGGAAGTGGGAGCGGATCACCATGGACTTTGTAGTTGGGCTTCCACGGACTTTGAAGAAGTTCGATGCTATTTGGGTGATTGTGGATCGGCTGACCAAGACCGTGCACTTCATTCCTGTGTGTACTACTTATTCTTCAGAGTGGCTGGCAGAGATCTATATCCGGGAGATTGTTCATTTGCATGGTGTCCTAGTTTCCATCATTTCAGATAGGGGCACCCAATTTACTTCAAAGTTTTGGAGGTCTGTGCAGCAAGAGTTGGGTACTCAGGTCGAGTTGAGCACAGCTTTTCACCCTCAGACGGACGGGCAGTCCGAGCGCACTATTTAGATATTAAAGGACATGTTGCGTGCTTGTGTCATTGATTTCGGAGGGTCATGGGATCAATTTCTACCGCTTGCAAAATTTGCTTATAACAACAGCTACCAGTCGAGTATTCAGATGGCTCCATATGAGGTTTTGTATAGGAGGCGGTGTAGGTCTCCATTTGGTTGGTTTGAGCCAGGTGAGTCTAGGCTATTGGGGACAGACTTGGTGCAGGATTCTTTTAGAAAAGGAGAAGGTAATTCAGGAGAGGCTCCGTACAACGCAGTCGAAACAAAAGAGTTATGCTGACAGGAAGGTTCGGGATGTGTCCTACATGATTTGCGAGAAGGTTCTGTTGAAGGTTTCACCGATGAAGGGTGTTATGAGGTTTGGAAAGAAAGGTAAATTGAGTCATCGGTTCATTGGACCTTTTGAGGTGCTTCGGAGGATTGGGGAGGTGGCTTATGAGCTTGCTTTGCCACCCAGCTTGTCGAGTGTGCATCCGGTATTTCATGTTTTTATGCTCCAGAAGTATATTGGGGATCCGTCTGATGTTCTGGATTTCAGCACGGTTCAGTGGGATGGTGATTTGACTTATGATGTGGTGCCAGCAGCTATTTTGGAGCGTCGGGTTCGAAAGTTGAGATCTAAGGATATAGCTTCAGTAAAAGTGCAGTGGAGAGGTCGGCCCGTGTAGGAGGCTACCTGGGAGACCGAGCGGGAGATGCGGAGCAGATATCCTGACCTATTTGAGACTTCAGGTATGTTTCTTGACTCGTTTGAGGACGAACTTTTGTTTAAGTTGGGGAGGATGTGACAACCCGACCCATCGTCTCATGAGTTTCTGCTCTGTTTCCCCTATTTCTGTTTCTTATTGCTTTGTCAATCAGTTCTATATGTGATCGGGTTGGTTGACTCGGGTTCGAAAAGGATTTGGTAAGGTTTGAGACACTTAGTCGCTTTTGAAGAAGCTTAAGTTAGAAAAGTCAATCGGCTATTGACTTAAGTGTTAGAGGGCTCGGATGTGAATCTTGATGGTTGGATAGCTTCGGGAGGTGGTTTGGGGCTTAGGAGCGTGATCGGAATGTGTTTTGGAGGTCCGGTGTAGATTTAGGCTTGAATTGGCGAAATTGAATTTTTGGCGTTTTTCGGTTGATAGGTGAGATTTTGATATAGGGGTCGAAATAGAATTCTGAGAGTTGCAGTAGTTCTGTTGTGTCATTTGGGATGTGTGTGCAAAATTTCAGGTCATTCGAACGTGGTTTTGTTAGGTTTTTTGTCAAAAGCAGAATTCGGAAGATTTTGGAAACTTAGGCTTGAATCAGACGAGTTTTGGTTGATTTGATGTTGTTTGAGGTATTTTGAAGATTGGTATAGGTTTGAATAAGGTTATGGGGTATGTTTGTGTTTTTGGTTGTGGTCCCGGGGGCCTCGGGATGATTTTGGATGGTTGACAGAGAAGTTTGGAATTTTGATGGAGCTGCAGATTTTTTGCTTCTAATATTTCCGCACCTGCGGATTGGGGACCACAGGTGCGATGTCGCAGATGTGAAGAAGAGGGGCGCAGAAGCGGAAAGGGCCTGGGAAGGCTAGAGCCACAGAAGCGGCTGAGGAGCCGCATCTACGATGGCGCAGGTACGGAAAGGGGATCGCAGAAGCAGAAGTGGACGTTTAATTGAAAAGCCGCAGAAGCGGCGCTTGGACCGCAAAAGTGGTACCGCAGATGCGGTAGATTGACCGCAGGTGCGAAAATCCCTGGGCCAGAAAGTATAAATTGTTTCCTTTGCGATTTTTGAGCTATTCTGCCATTTCTGTGTTGGCTTGGGAGCTTTTTGGACGATTTTGAAGAAGGATTTCATGGGAACTTCATTGAGGTATGGATTTTGGGCCTAAAACTCGTTCCTATGGTATTATTTCATGGATTAGAGCTATAGTTAATGGAATTTAAGGGTTAAAATTGGGGAAACTAGGGCTTGGTATTGGAGACCTAGACATGAGGATTTGAGGGACCATTTGTGGTCGGATTTTGGTACTTTTGATATGTATGAACTCGTGGGGAGATGAGGAATCTATTGATGTGAATTTTATCGAATTCCGGGACGTGGGCCCAGGGGTCAGGTTTTGGTAATTTTGGGATTTATGCTATAAATTGATTAGTTTCGCTTGGGCTTCATTCCCTTAGCATATTTTGACGTCGTGATTCTGATTTTGGATAGATTCGACAAGAGTGGAGGCTGAT
Organism: Nicotiana tabacum; assembly: GCF_000715075.1. Classification (NCBI taxonomy): domain Eukaryota; kingdom Viridiplantae; phylum Streptophyta; class Magnoliopsida; order Solanales; family Solanaceae; genus Nicotiana; species Nicotiana tabacum. The sequence goes on along the minus strand of NC_134080.1, from coordinate 63,146,135 downwards.
TCGAGCGGCAAAGGCGTCGCGGGCTAGAGTTTGAACCGGATTGGGGTGAGTAATGATTGTAAATTATGTTCTGAGGGTATAAAACCATGTATTGTACATCGTTGTGTTATATTGAGGTGACACACACGCTAGATGACGAGCGTGGGGTCGTGCACTGTTAGGGATTGTGACTTAGTCCATCCCGAATGATTGTTTTACCGCGTATTTGACTGAAAACTATTTGATATCATCATGTTTTGGGTTGAATGCCATATTTGGGCCTCGTGCCAACTATTTGAATCCTTAGGAGATTTTTATTGATATTTCCTCACTGTTTTGACTTTATACTTGTACTCAGTCATGCTATATTCTACTGTTTTAATAATTCAACCATGTCTACTCTGTTTTAATACATTAAATGATATTTTAAATGATAATTTGGGCTGAGCACCATGTTTTACTGTTGCCCGAGTTGCTTGTGAGATTCTGACTAAGTAAGGTCGAGGGCTTATATTGTGAGGAAACACTGAGTATGATTATGAGGCCGAGGGCCTGAGATTTGTATGCCACGAGTTGGCTTGTTGATATGAGGCCGAGGGCCTAGTGATGATGCCACGAGATGACTTGATATTGCGCTTGGGCCGAAAGGGGCCCCTCCAGGAGTCTGCACACGCCCAATGAGGTGGGTACCTATTGTGAAGTGAGATATAGCCCGAGGGGCTAGTATTGTTGACATTGTGCCCGAGGGGCAATCCTTTATGTGCTTATCTATCTTATTTGTCTGTCACTTACCTGCTTAATAGTTAAAAAGGCATTTCATGAAGTTTGAACTGAACTAAAATGACTTTACACATTATCACTGCTTCACTTATTTTACTGGCTTTTACTGCTTCCGTATAGCCTATAATGTGCCTTACGTGATTTCTTGCTTTCAGTCTTTATTTATGATTATTACTCACTGAGTTGGAGTACTCATTTTATTCCGTGCACCCCGTGTGCAGATTCAAGCGTTGTTGATCCTGCTAGTGATGGTTGAGAACTCCCGCAGATTTCGGAGTTCACGAGGTAGCTGCTTGGCGTCTGCAGTCCCGTGTTTCTCCCCCTTTATCTCATTTCCTTTCTCTGATTAGTGACTCTGTAGTAGCTTTGTAGACCTTTCCTATATTTATCCGGATTTGGTAGTTGCTCATGACTAGTAACACCCCGATATCGGGCTATGTTGGATTATATTCCGCAAATTATTTTGTATTGTCACTGCTTACTTTTGGATTTATGGCATGTTTAAGACTAAATGCTTATTGTTTAATTGCTTAAAACTGAATCGGGAATGTGTCGGCTAGCCTTGTCTTCACGAGAGGCGCCATCACGATCAGGTTCGGATTTGGGGTCGTGACAGGTAAGAAGGTTGTGATATTAGTTAATACATGACTAGCAATGTCTAAAAAACTATCGTCATGGCCTCACAATATTTTTTTTCAATAACCAATTACTTGTGATGACATTCTAATACTTTGTTCATTCATTTTTCTTTAGTTTTTGAAATTTTAGCTCGCATGGCATACATTATGGTGCTATAGAAAGCACATGCTATACTTGCAACAGTATCCTTATTCAGGACAGAATCGCTTATCATTGTTTTAGAAGAGCGTGTAAGGAATCTCAATGCCGTCCTAAAGATATTTTTCATGTCAACCTGGTGGTGACGCATTGGAAGGTTCCATCGACAGTAAAAAACGAATCATTGTGAGAGATATTCGATATAGCATACTGATTTCTTCTAAAATTTCCATCATTATAATTGCTTATATATACTTTTTTTGCCCGTGGAAGAAATATTGCCCGAACCATAAATTAGAAGTTAAAAAGGAGATGATTGACAACAGAAAAGAGGTGATAACGCAATAGATAAGCACAACAAAGCTCGAATTGTCAAGAAAGAAAGTGTTCCATACAGTTGTTTCTTAGTCAACACACGAGATTTAGGTGATATAAAGTAAAAAAATTTCAACGGCATCTCGAGTTGCTTAATTTTCTAAAATTTAATTTACTTTTTCATATTTTTTTATATCATTGTATTTTTAATATGAATTATTTTGTTGCAGATATGTTATGTATCAAGCCGTCTTTACTTCGCATTGTGTTGGAAAACTGATTTTGCGGAGAGAAGAAAAGATTTATGCAGAATTTAAAGCTAAAATTGACGAACCTATGAGTAGAGATTGAGGGATTGATAAGTTTAAATATTTATTCCTAGCCAATACTGGCATCCAATGGGATGCATGGGTTAAGGGAGATGGTTTCATAAATTTTAGGAAGTTAATACCGTTGAAGATAGTAAGATATTTACTGTAAATATGTATTTGTCTAGCATAACTAGAAGTTACAACACCTATAATGAAGGAATGAACTGTTTCCCTATAGTCATGTTTTCTAAGGAATAAAACAGAGAAAAACATACCTTATGTGTCTGATGATAAACCTACATACATGGTTTCTATACTTCATTTTATACTTCATTTTCACATATCAGTTGAATCAAGGCTTATGAATATGGCATTTATTAGAGAATGAAATATTAATGCGATTTCTAATAAAGGAAAAATAGAATCATGATAGAAAAAGTTATCAAAATAAATATTTATTACTCAAGTTATGCTTAGGCATGGTAGTCAAATAATAAGGTCTCTAAGACATGATTTCTACCAGTAAAGATTTACAACATGAGACTTAACCAGTATGAGCCTAAACATGACCTCTAAGTATAGAAGAGTCCAAAATTTAAGACCAAGACTACTAAATACAAAAAAAAGGACATGTTAAGATTTCAAGACCATACTCTCAAGTAAGTATAGTAAGACACTTCTTAAAGCATGATTTCTAACTCAACATTCTGTCACAAGACTTAATGGACAGATTTCAGTGACATAAAAGGGACAAGCTTAAAACACGATTTCTATAACATAATACTTATAATCTTAAAATAATCTCATTCCTGAGCTTACATCGATTAACTTACGACAAAACTTTAACGTACAAAAAATGTGAGATGTAACATCTCATTTTCGAGCTTTCATCAATTTATTTATGGAGTACTTCCATATACAAAAATATGAGGTATAACACTGCCGATCCACATTTACCCAGAGTCGGGCATTTGGAAACCCCACGAGGTTGTACCTCGAGCTCTACCTCGGGCCCTAGGAAGCGTGCCTACGAAGCACCATGATGACCACAAAATCGGCCCCTCCAATTTTACCGCATACAAAGTTTTCCTGGTCAATACCCAGCATGAAAACACCACTAGTCAAGCTCGTATATGATGGAGTTTTGGTGACTTTCCAATTAAGAATGCATGGAAAATTATTGCCAATACGAACGGCTAGCCAATTGTCAACCGTACAATAACACTAAATAAACTATGTCTCCAATGCAAGTGTTGTCAGGACCCTAAACCCGAACCCGGTCGTGATGGCGCCTATCGTGAAGACAAGGCTAGCCAACTAGTCCCAATTCAAATTTTAAAACAGTTAAACATCTATAAACAGTCTAAGCATGAGTAAATAAGCCAAAGCCTAAGCGAAAGATTTTATAATATGCGAAATACAGCCCAAACACATCCCGACATCGGGGTGTCACAAGTCACGAGCATCTACTAAGGTCTAAAATACAACTAAGTTCTGAAATAGACTGAATACAGACTAATGAAATAAGGAGGGAGGAAAGCAGTGCTGCGAACGCCGGCAGCTACCTGGCTAAACTCCGATGACTCTGCCTCCGATCAACCAATACCCGTTACTGGGTGTAGAAATACCTGAATCTGCACACAAGGTGCAGGGAATAAAGTGAGTACTCCAACTCAGTGAGTAATAATCATAACTAAAGTCTGAATGGTAAGAAATCACGAAAAGTGCATCCACATGTTGTATAGAAGCAGTACAAAACCAGTAAAAGCAATGAGGCTGAAAAATCTCTTAAAAACATCTTAGCTCAGTTTAACTTCATTGAAAATGACTTTTCAACAGTTACGCAAATGAATGCCAAATAATTAGTGCAGATAAGCACAGAAAATCCGCCACTCAGGCACAAATACTCAATTAAATAGGTAATGACAGGCAAATACGAAAGATAAGCACATAAGGTTCGCCCCTCGGGCATAGTGTCAACAATCTGTCCCTCGAACAATATCTCAGAACAGTACTAGCCCCTCGGGCACAATCACATGGAATAATACCAGCCCCTCAGGCTATCACATAGAACAATATCAGCCCCTCGGGCTATATCTCACATCACAATGGGTACCCGCACTCACTGGGGGTGTGCAGATTCCTAGAGGGGCTCCTTATGGACCAAGCGCAATATCAAGTCACCTCATGGAATCATAAACAGGCTCTCATCCTCATATCAATATCAACAAGCCACCTCGTGGCATACATATCTCAGGCCCTCGGCCTCATAATCAAATCAGTGTATCTCCGCTGTGGCGTGTAGCCCAGCCTAAAAGTATCCTCACAACACAGGCCTCGGCCTTGCTCAGTCAAAAATCACATAAGCCACTCGGGCAATAGTAAAACATGATGCACAGCCCAAAATATGATTTAAAATATCATTTCAAGTGTAATAACAGAGTAAACAAGGCTGAGTTTTTAAAATAGTGGAAAATAGCATGACTGAGTTCAAGCATAAGATCAAAACAGTGAGGAAACAACAAAAATCCCTGAAAGGTTCAAATAGTTGGCACAAAGCCCAAATATGACATTCATCCCAAATAATGATGATAGCAATTAGATTTCAGTCAAATACGCGGTAAAATCATCAATCGGGACAGACCAAGTCACAATCCTCAACAGTGCACAACCCCACGCTCGTCGTCAAGCGTGTGTCTCACTTCAATATAGCACTATGATGTGCAATCCGGGGTTTCAAATCTTCAGAACATCATATACAATCATTACTCACCTCGATCCGGTCCAACCTCTAGCCCGCGATGCCTCGCCCACATGAATTGACCTCCGGCTACTCCAAATCTAGCCACAAAAAAGTACATAATCATTAAAATATGCAAAGAGGACGAAGCCCACTCGAAAATATCCAATTTTACATCAAAATCCCGAAATTGCTCAAACCCGTCCCCCCGGGACCACGTCTCAAAATCCGATAAGATTAACATCAATGGAATCCTCATCCTTATACGATTCCATACATATCAAGAACATCAAAATCGGACCTCAAATGGCCCCTCAAATCCCCACCCAAAGGTTTCTTAATCTCAAGCGCTAATTACCCATTTTTGCTACTTATTTTTCCATGGATTTCAAGCTTACAATGATAAAATTCATCATAGACACAAGTTTAGGGTCCGAAAATCTTACCTCCATGAAACCCTCTTGAATTCCCTCTTCAATTAGCTCTCCCAAGCTTCAAAATCGCCCAACAATGGAGGTTCTTAGCCTCAAAATCGCGGAATAGCCCTTTTAAATCATTCTGCCCAGGCATAAAAATCCTTCTTAGCGAACGCGGTCAAAGCCTCGCGTTCGCGAAGCACAAAATTACTTTGACTAAATTTCCTCTTTCGCGATCGCGACCAACCCACGCGAACACGATGTTTTACTCAGACAGGCCTTCGTGATCGCGTTACACCAATCGCGAATGCGATGAAAGAAATGCCTCAGACCCAGCTTACCACTTTTCCTCTACGCGAACGTGGAACATACCTCGCAAACGCGATGAATAACTTCCCAACCTTTCGCGAACGCAAAGACCTTCTTGCGAATGCGAAGGCCAAAATCTCAGACTTCTCCAGGTAACCCTTCGCAATCGTGACTCTCCTCTCGCAAACGCGAAGGTCAAAAGTCTGCAACACTGAATAGCAGATTTCTACAATTCCAAACTTCATGAAATGGTCCGATTGACCACCCGAAACTCACCCGAGGCCCCCAGGACCTCAACCAAACATGCCAACATATCTCAAAACCTCATTCAAACTTGTTTCCACCTTCGGAACACTCAAAACAATATCAAAATACTAAATTTGCATCGGATCCAAGCCTAAGAATTTCAAAACCTTCTAAATTACGCTTTCGATCAAAAACCCAACCAAACCACGTCCTAATGACCTGAAATTTTGCAAACACATCCCAAAAGATACAACGGAACTACTGCAACTTCCGGAATTTCATTCTGACCTCTATATCAAAATCTCACCTATCAACCGGATAACGCTAAAATCTCAATTTCACTAATTCATGCCTAAACCTTCCACGAACCTCCGAAATTCATTCCGATCACGCTCCTAAGTCACAAATCACCTAACGGAGCTAAACAAATCATAAAAATCCCGATCCAGGATCATATACTAACAAGTCAAATCTTGGTCCAACCTTTCAAATTTCAAGCTTCAACTGAGAATTGTTCTTCCAAATTCATTCTGATTACCCTGAAAACCAGAACCAATGATTTACATAAGTCATAATACATCACACGGGGCAGGTCACACCGAAGAACTGACGAGCAAAGTGCAAAAGCTCAAAACGACCGGTCGGGTCGTTACATCCTCCCCCACTTAAACATATTTTCGTCCTCGAACATGCCCAGAGTTGTTCCAAAAACCAACCAATCGCTGAATAATCCTAGCATGCATATACCTAGGGGTGATCCCACATCACCCTATCTCATATAGGTCCGATAACACGATGTAACTGAAATTTCACAATCCAACCTAGCCCATAAACCTTAGAATCACATTTCCACTTCCGAAATCATTAACAAGATCAGAATCTCATATCTATATTCTGAATAAGCCCAAACCAGCTGTAATAACCCATACCTGCAACCTCGGGTGCAATATACAAGATATACCACATAACTCAAACACTGGTAGCGATAACTTCTAATCACAGTAACTGCACACAACAATCGAATACCGATAGAAAACCTCTTATCAACTAAAGTCTCATTCCAACACTTCCATATACTGCCAATGATAAATGAAATACGCAGTAAACCATAACCATTTCTCAGACCAACCATTCATGAAGCCACTTCTCTTTTGGCAAAGACCATAGCAAGTTTCTGAGCCGAACCTCGATATTATCCTTCCAACACGTTGAAACCAAATCCGATTGTATTCATTAAAGATCCCAACGATCTCATCTAATCCAACAACACTCTGGTGACATGACACCTCAATACAGACTAAAGCCGCAACTTGCGCAATCCGCACACCAATAAACAACAATCCGAACATACTCAAATCATGAAAAGTAACTCAAATGGATGAGTTGTACCGCAAGCTCACTGGTACCACCACAACGCAACGCCAAGAACCTGTCTCACATCATAGAAACAGAAAACACGAATCTATCCCGCAAGGTCATACCTCCACATAACTTCGCTGCAAAGCGCGATCCTATCCAAATAATGCTCCACATGAAAAATCTCAAGTCACTATACTCGAGCTTGACGACCAGGCGCAATTGATGCCTAGAGCCAAGTACATCATCATAACCATGGTAAAGCAGATACATAACACCACACAACCCGAAAGGACATAGTCAATGCGCCCCCGCCAAACAATATCCAATACTCCTCCCGCTCGAATTCCACTGAGAGGCCCCAATAACACTGCACCACATGTGTCGATAACCAACAAATCATAACACCTCGCAACACAGAAAGTAACGCATAGATCTCCCTAGATTACTAATAAGCTCAATAACAATCGAATCAACACATCCCTCAACAATACAATTCGGAGCCAATAAGCCGATTCAAATTAGAACACGCATCCACATTGACCTGCCAACGAACTCCTTATCAAGGAAACCTGAAGCTGCTCCTTCCACTCCTATAACTCTGTCGGTGCCATACGATATGGTGCCCAACATCAAATCAATACCGAAATCGACAACCTTGCCCGGCGACATGCCTGGCCACAAGAAACACATTCGAAAAGTCCCTCACCATCAGAACTGAATCAATGGTAGAAGCCTCTGCACTGATACCCATCACGAGAACCCAAATAAGGAAGACAATCCTTCCCAGCCCTCTATTGGGTCTTCGAAATATGAAACCACTCTACCAAGAACATAATCCGTCGAACCTCGCCACTCAATCTATGGCATTCCCGGCATAGCCAACAGCACCGCCTTAGCACAATAGTCCAGAATGACACAACACGGAGACAACCAGTCTGAACCCAATATCACATCCAAAATCTAACATACCAAGCAACAAAAGATCCGCTCGGGTCTCCAAACCCCGATAGTCACTAAACAGTGTCGATTCACGCAACCCACAACCACAACATAGTCTGAATATGAGAACTTCCCGTCTCCAAATCCATATGGCACATGAGTCACCATATCTAATCCCATTTTTTCCATCCGAATACATATCACACCTCTAATATCCAATCATTCCACGAGAGATACTTTAAAATGCTTTTGTGCCGCCAAGCAGACTCGAATATCAGTAGTCGATCTAGCAAGAAAGTGTCACAATACTACCGAAATACCATTAACTTAACTATATTGCCTTTTTCCGAAACTTATACTCTCGTCAAAATTTCCTCCAATTAGCAATACTATTTCTCAATCATTTGATACTGCTCGCTGCCTAAGAGCTTTATGACCTTCCTTTCTGAACTGAACTGTAACCTTACACATGCAATCTTAATCCTTCACAATATACCGCATATGCCATACCACCCTAGAGTAACGTGAGAACTTCATATGATGAGCCACAAGCAACTATGTACTCAACCAACCAAGAACTTTCCATTGAGCCCAATCTAGAAGAAAATCACTATACATCTCATGCTCCTCACGCCAGTAGAATATATACATCTCTAGCCACGGTAGAACTCGACAAGAAATCTCCCACTCCCCTCTGCACAACCAAGCCATGTCAGGACTGAATCTTCCTAACTCAACCAACCTATGCAGGCTACTAAAACCCAAGAGCATTGCCGCAAAATACCTGTAGAAACATATTACCTCGTAAACATCCAAGATCTAATCATATCCTTACCATACCGACTCGGCCTACTACCAAGCTATCCCATCTGTCCGAGTTCCCTTCTGACTTACCTTCAACTTGATACTCCTTCTTGCTATAACATCACAATTTCTTAACCCAGACTTAACACATGAGACCCAAGCATCAAAACCACACCGTCCTATGGTCCATAAGCCATTGAATACTCTCTAGATATTCCCAACAGCACCGCGTTCAAAATGCTTACCCTAAAGAGACTTCCTACGAATCCAGAGCCATTACCTTCTTCTTTCTGATACTGATATATAGAATTCCATAATTAATATAGAAAATACCACAAGTATTGACATCTTCCAATGAAAACTTAGTTTCTAGCCACATATACAACTTGAAGATACCCAATTGTTACATGAAAAATCTTGAACCTATTAGAATCATTCTCGAGAGTCATCCATTCTACTCAAACTGCAATGATCCTGATCAAACGAACCGAACAACCCATGCTTCATTAGCACTCTGACACCGCAGAATGCGACATCATTCCATTACAACCAAGCAACTTCCTGCTATATGCACCGAGCATCCCTTATCAATAACGACTCAAGACATCCCGTGATTCTCACACACCTGTGAAGCATCCTATAACCTTTGTTAAGAATTTTTCTTTACTCGAGCCATCCTCGGTCTCAATCTTGATAGGCCATAACTGATTCACCTGGACGCCTCAAACAGGAACCGACATAGCACATAACCGTGCAATCAACTAATCAATAGCAGACTCCCCCATTTGACTTGAATCCATAGATCAACACACACTCAATAACTCATAACTCTTATACTTTATTGATGTCATAATACCATAATGAGATGAAACTCAAAATCCTTTGCAAGCTTGTGAAAACACAGATCATCTGGTACTTTAAATCTTCTGCAAATCTTACATTCACTCTCGCAACAGTTAAACTCACTCTTTTAAGCGACCCAATTTAAATTACAGCACATATCTTTCACTTGCAAATGAGATATTCTATCAGACAACATAAAGATCGCACAAACTTCTGAACACTCCGCAGGAGATACCCCACCTGCTTTGCCTCGAACTAACCTTTCCGCATACCTTCCACCGTCATAAACTTTACGCAGTCACTTAGTCTTCCTGAGTCTGAACTCATAGCACAACATGAAATTTACTTCACTCCCAACTGGGAAACATGAAAAGATTCTTCACATGCCCATAACTCAGGACTATACCTTGAATCAAGATGGAAATCAAGCACCTAATAGTTCTTCTATCCTCCAGCAGACCCTTCCCGTCGCTTCCAATCATATGGATACATCTCGTAGTACTAACACACTCACACATAGCCATCCAACTGTCACTTCCACTAATAAGGACTATACCAAATATATAAGTTCAAAAACACTTGCTCACACAATCAGCACCTCGGTGCTCAAGCTATAGGCAAAATCCAGCCTCAAGTCCTCCAAACTGGCCCAACGTCAACTCACAAAGATCACATCTCACCCCTCGATCAGAGAATCTCAAGCCATCGATGCACATCTGATACTGAGCGCTCATGTGTGCATACGAACGTGTGGAAGGAATTCAAAGAGTTACATCTCAAGCTAAATCAAGGACGCACGATAAGAATTCAAGACTATGAAGTTTTTCCTAAAGGTTCTGCAGCCTCTCGAGGATAAATACAGATGTCTCCGTACCGATCCGTGAGACTCTACGAAATCTGCTCATGACTCGTGAGACCTATGTAACCTAGGCTCTGATACCAACTTGTCACGACCCTAAATCTAGACCCGGTCGTGATGGCGCCTCTCGTGAAGACAAGGTCATCCAACTAGTTCCAATTCAAATTTTAAAACAGTTAAACATTTATAAACAGTCTAAGCATGAGTAAATAAGCCAAAGACTAAGCAAAAGATTTTATAATGTGTGGAATACAGCCCAAACACAGTCCGACATTGGAGTGTCACAAGTCACGAGCATCTACTAAGGTCTAAAATACAACTAAGTTCTGAAATAGACTGAATACAGACTAATGAAATAAGGAGGGAGGAAAGCAGTGCTGCGAATGCTGGCAGCTACCTAGCTAAACTCCGATGACTCTACCTCCGATCAACCAATACCCACTACAGGGTGTAGAAATACCTAAATCTGCACACAAGGTGCAGGGAGTAAAGTGACTACTCCAACTCAGTGAGTAATAATTATAACTAAAGTCTGAATGGTAAGAAATCACGAAAAGTACATCAACATGCTGTATAGAAGCAGTACAAAACCAATAAAAGCAATGAGGCTGAAAAATCTCTTAAAAACATCTTAGCTCAGTTTAACTTCTTTGAAAATGACTTTTCAACAGTTACGCAAATGAATGCCAAACAATTAGTGCAGATAAGTACAGAAAAATCCGCCCCTCGGGCACAAATACACAATTAAATAGGTAATGACAGGCAAATAAGAAAGATAAGCACATAAGGTTTGCCCCTCGGGCACAGTGTCAACAATCCGCCCCTCGGGCAATATTTCAGAACAGTACCAGCCCCTCGGGCACAATCACATGGAACAATACCAGCCCCTCGGGCTATCACATAGAACAATATCGGCCCCTCGGGCTATATCTCACATCACAATGGGTACCCGCACTCACTGGGGGTATACAGACTCCTAGAGGGGACCCTTACGGCCCAAGCGCAATATCAATCCACCTCATGGAATCATAAACAGGCTCTCATCCTCATATCAATATCAACAAGCCACCTCGTGGCATACATATCTCAGGCCCTTGGCCTCATAATCAAATCAGTATATCTCCTCTGCGGCGTGCAGCCCAACCCAAAAGTATCCTCACAACACAGGCCCTCGGCCTTACTTAGTCAAAAATCACATAAGCCACTCGGGCAATAGTAAAACATGATGTTTAGCCCAAAATATGATTTAAAATATCATTTCAAGTGTTAAAACAGAGTAAACATGGCTGAGTTTTAAAAATAGTGAAAAATAGCATGACTTAGTTCAAGCATAAGATCAAAACATTGACGAAACATCAACAAAAATCCCCGAAGGGTTCAAATAGTTGGCACAAAGCCCAAATATGGCATTCATCCCAAATAATGATGATAGCAATTAGATTTCAGTCAAATACGCGGTAAAATAATCAATCGGGATGGACCAAGTCACAATTCCCAATAGTGCATGACCCTACGCTCATCGTCAAGCGTGTGTCTCACTTCAATACAGCATTACGATGGGAAATCCGGGGTTTCAAACCCTCAGAACATCATTTACAATCATTACTCACCTCAATCCGATCCAACCTCTAGCCCGCGATGCCTCGCCCACACGAATCAACCTCCAGATTCTCTAAATCTACCCACAATCAGTACATAATCATTAAAATATGCAAAAGGAACGAAGCCCACTCGAAAATATCCAATTTTACATCAAAATCCCGAAATTGCTCAAGCCCAGCCCCCCGGGCCCACGTCTCGGAATCCGATAAGATCACCATCAATGGAATCATCATCCTCACACGAGTCCATACATATCAAGAACATCAAAATCGGACCTCAAATGGCCCCTCAAATCCTCACTCAAAGGTCTCTTAATCTCAAGCCCTAATTACCCATTTTTGCTACTTATTTTTCCATGGATTTCAAGCTAACAATGATAAATTCATCATAGAAACAAGCTTAGGGTCCGAAAATCTTACCTCCATGAAACCCTCTTGAATTCCCTCTTCAATTAGCTCTCCCAAGCTTCAAAATCGCCCAACAATGGAGGTTCTTAGCCTCAAAATCGCGGAAGAGTCCTTTTAAATCATTCTGCCCAGGCATAAACTTTCTGCAATTCCAAACTTCATGAAAAGTCTGCAACACTGAACAGCAGATTTCTGCAATTCCAAACTTCATGAAATGGTCCGATTGACCATCCGAAACTCACCCGAGGCCCCCGGGACCTCAACCAAACATGTCAACATATCTCAAAACCTCATTCAAACTTGTTCCCACCTTCAGAACGCTCAAAACAACATCAAAACACTAAATTTGCATCGGATTCAAGCCTAAGAATTCCAAAACCTTCTAAATTATGCTTTCGATAAAAAAAACAACCAAACCACGTCCGAATGACCTGAAATTTTTCACACACATCCCAAAAGATACAACGGAACTACTGCAACTTCCAAAATTTCATTCCGACCTCTATATCAAAATCTCACCTATCAACCGGACAACGCTAAAATCTCAATTTCGCCAATTCATGCCTAAACCTTCCGCGGACCTCCGAAATGCATTCCGATCACGCTCCTAAGTCACAAATCACCTAACGAAGCTAACCAAATCATAAAAATCCCGATCCAGGATCATATACTAACAAGTCAAATCTTGGTCAAATCTTTCAAATTTCAAGCTTCAACTGAGAACTGTTTTTCCAAATTCATTCCGATTACCCTGAAAACTAGAACCAACGATTTACATAAGTCATAATACATCACACGGGGCAGGTCACGCCCGAGAACTGACGAGCAAAGTGCAAAAGCTCAAAACAACCGGTCGGGTCGTTACAAGTGTCAACCCCTCGAGCCTATACATCGGCAAGTAGTCATACTGTTTATCCCTCATAGTCGTGAGAATCTCTTCAAATGACTTTCCCCCATGCATAGTTCTTATATTGACCACTTTCTACGATATAAAAATATCCTTTTGGATACCATGATCATTGGTTCTTGATAATAGGAAATAATGGACGACCGCAATCAAAACCATCTTGAATGCATCATCATCCGGCTTCGATTCTTTTTTGTTAAAGTAATCAAGAATCTGTGCCTTATTATTGATTTTTTTTCATCTCCTGAAAAATATACCAGTAGAAACCTATTAACCTCAGCTTTAATATATACAATGATGTCGTCTCCTACACACTTCAATTTAATAATAACAACAAATTCTCCAATGCTAAAATGCAACAAACAATTATTAAGTTTAACCCACAACTCTCTTTCCTTTCTTGGGACAGCTTCCCTTAGCAACATATAATGTAAAAGTTGATTCTGAATCTTAAAAGGTGGAGGATTCATGAAGTAGACAAAACATCTATTGTGGAACATCTGCGGTTGCATATCAGTCGAGTATTTTCTCAAAATACCGACAACGTCAGTCTCGGTATGGCAACTAATCCTAGTACGAAAATATTCAGCTAGTTGTATATAGAAGACACCAACCTGCATATCAAAAAAGAAGAAGAAAGAAATCAACGAGGAAAAAATACACTATGTATAAACTTATATAAAGCATGTACAAAAATCGCATAGTTGCATTTCAACATGGCAGATGCAAAAAACATAGTATTTATACAGGTTTATACAAAACAAAATTGACAACAAATTAATACCACGACAAAAAATACCTTCAACTTAGCTTTTCCTCTGATTGAATTTGAGACGAGTAGCAGCTCTTTGTACTTTGGATATACCATCAAGGCTACTTTTATTGTCATTAACGATCTTTTTCTTTTTCTGTTTCACATAAGGGCTCGCATCATCATCTCCCTTTGCTTTTTGTTGTTCCACATGAAGGCTCACATCATCATCTCCCTCGATCGTAACAGCTTTCAGCTCTCTTTATATTTCTCGCATCGACCATATTTCTTAGTCCTCATCCTGGCCATCTTAGCAAGCTTATCAGCTTTTTTTCCTCTGCAAGCGTGTCAATCGACTAGTTTCCTGTTGATAATTTTTTGTAGGAGCAGAAAGGGACTCAAAATCATCATCATCATTGGGGAATTCACATTTCCATATGCTTTAAAAATAAGTGTCGGAGGCAATTAGTTTATCAAATTTTTAGTATCAACATTACTCCCTTTTCCATAAATTTTCTTCCTCGTTTTAGAAGCAAATTCAATCGCATTTGCTGGAAAAAATGCAAATAATAAGACTTACTATTAAATTGATAAAATCATAAAGCAATACAAAGACGAACTATAGAAGTATAAAAATATTTAAAAGGTAAAAAAAACTTAAAACAACGAAAGTTGCATAGTCACATAAAGACTTTAAACAACAACATTTAGAAACAATATTATATACTAAAAGCAACAACAACAAAAACTAATATAGAAAAGCAAAATCACTATGGAAAAGCAAAGTCACGCAAAAACAACATTTAGAAATAGAGGCTATAAAGCAAAAGCAAAGCTACTCCTGAAAAAGCTAGCATAGAAAAATGCTAGACAAAATATAACACTGCAAAACCTGATAAAAAATAAACAAAACATCGTATAATAATAAAAAAAAAATCCACATTTCACTTAGAAATTAAAACCCGTATTGTAGCAAAAATAAAAAATAAAACTATACCCTAGAAAGCAAGATAAAAAGACACGCAAACAAGAATAGTAATGTTACAATATGAACAGAAGTAGAAGGAACAAAAATCAAAAGGAAAATGTAAACACAACATACAACAAAATCAAATAAAAATAAAAACCCACAAAAGTCAGAAACTAGAGCAAAATTAAACTGAAAATCGAGCAATACCCGAAGAGAAAAAAGAGAGTACAAAAACTAGAGCAAAATCGGCGGGAGAGGAAGCAATGACTGAGGGATTTCATAGAGTTGCAAACCTCATGAAGGGGGGAGAAGAATAGAGAAGAAGAAAGAGAAAGAAAAAAAATAAAAGAAGAACACGATATATAACTGATACATTAACCGTTTGTTTGGATAGTTGTTATATGTTATATTGTATCGTTGTTACTTTAAATACAATATTTGTTTTGATTGTTACTTAAATTTTATTGTGTCGTATCGTTAAATCCGTCGTTACGTAACAACGAAAAGTGATACTTTATGGAATGACCGACTTAGTGTGGTCGCATCGTTTCCTAATTTTTCTCAATCATCTTGCCCTTTTTATTATTAAATAATGCTATTTTATTTTTACCCTACCTTTTTATATAATAATTTTTACTTCGTACATTGTTTCTTCTTTATAGTATTGCAAGTTTACTCTTCATATTGTTGGTGCAAGACATCATAAAATGCCGACAAATAATTTAATTTATCCAAATATTATATACATTAACTGATACAGTACAATATAATACTATATGATACATTATGAAATGATCCATAACAACCAGCCAAACAAGATCTAAACATGGGCTAAGGGCTGAAAAGTAGTTTTCAGGTTATATGCAACTTGTGCCAATCCGACCAAGACTAAAAAATATGGGCATGTTGATACCCAATTTTTTCCTCATATATTTTAAAATATGCATAAACACTTTCAAAATATTGTACATGCATTTACAAACATATACATGTGTTTTATAATTTTTCTATAATTTTTCAAAGTCCTAAATCCATTTATTTCTGCATTTTTTAATTACATAAATGATCAAAATTATCCCTCATATTATTTTATGATGATTTAATTATCTAAGTTCATCATTTATGTTTATATAAGCGTTTGAATATTTTAATTGTATTTTTTATAATTACATTTGCATTTTAAGACTATAATTGCATATTTTGCAAAAATAGCCTATGTATGCATTATTACATTATCTCACTAGAAAATAGCTTTTTGTATTTTTAAAATATCGAGTGATTGTCTTAAAATATTTTCATGCACAAAAATTATTTTTTATAATCTGTTAATTATTTTATTAATTAATTGGGTTTTTAACAAAGAATCTCTTTAATTTCTTTAATTTGTCGGACCTAACCCCTAAATATTTGCCCAAATCCTTTTAAACCAGCCCAATTCACCCTCCAGGCCCAACATGTACCTGCCCAACCCAATAACCCCGTTTAATTGTGGTCGTTGATCTTTTAGATCAACGGTCCACAATTAATCTTACCATATTAATTCCAAATGACCCTCTAACCCCCATTCACTCTTTCATTTCCGCCGCCTTCGTTCCCTAACCTCTTCTACTCTCTCTCAACTCACCCTAACCCTTACTGCTATCACCGGCGAGAAGCCCCTATCTATGGAGCTTTCGTGCATTTTCCGATCATTACCAACCTTCTATGCCTCCTAGCTGTTTGATTACATGGATCCTTGAGAAAATCTCATGGAGATCCAACCTGTTCTTACCTTAAACTTGTTCACTGGCCTGTCTATGGCCATCTCCGTTTGTGAGTATTATTTTCCCTCTGTTTATGGCTCGAATCTATGGTTTTAAACCAGGTCTCTTCCATCTCTGTCATTTTTCTTAAAACCCTAATCTTATGGTACATGGGTCTATTCAGATCCTTGTCGATCTGAAACGTTTAAGTGTTATTTGGTATTTTCTTCGAAAAAATCTTCTGTTTTCCTTATTGTTATTCGATTCTAGTGTTTTCTAAGAACTAGGGTTTCGTCCTAAGTTCTCTTCAAAGGTTTTTTTAACTTCCTAGTGTTTGAATCTGATTATCTTTACTAGTTTGACTAATTTTGTGTATATGCTTTAAACCCTAGGTCTTTTTGTTTATTGCACTGATTACTTCAATCGTTGTCCCGTTATTCGTTTATCTCTGTCAATCAAATATATTGACTGATTTTATTTAGGGTTCGTATTATGTTTTCCTATTAAAATCAGTACTTCTCTGTGATTTACCCATTTTCCTTATTTGTGACTTTAATTAGTACAACTTGCCTTAATTAGACTATTAGTCTGATTTAGGGGTTTAGTTTACTCCTATATGGAAAATGATTGATTTGTTTACCTTATTTGAATCCCAATCTGAATCGTTAAGGGATTCTCCCCAATTTAAGGGGTCCTTTCCGGATTTTTCTGTGGGAATTGATCGAGTTAAGTCCCCAATTAACTGATTGTTTTATTTGATTACTCTGTTTTATGAACTCTGATTTATTCTTTACCTTATTTTTCCTACCTTGCTAAGTGCTATATAAACTATCATTCTGACTTGTTTAAAGAACGAACAATAGCTCAAACACACATACACACATAAACTTGCTCTCATTTCTCTCTCTCTGTTACTTGTGTTCATTGCTTGTCTAGCCGGTTGAAAGCCAAGTCTAGGTTGTTGAATCCTGCCTACTTTACCTTCTATTTTTGCTTCCTTAATTGGTATGCTCTCACTATTGCCATTCAATTAAACCTATGTGTTTTTCTTACAATCAGTGTGTCTTTCTTCTGAACCTGTATGTTTTCCCTCTTCAGCATGTCTACTGCTATTTAAATCATCTATGTGTCCTGTTATCAGCATGTCTACTTATCTCATTAGATCATGTTCTTTATGATTATTGTTCCAATCAACATATTCACTAGACTTTATGCTTACTGCTGTTCAATTTGATCTGTGTGTCTCCTTAATAGTCAGCATGCCTTTCTTTTGCTTAAGCAAACCTATGTGTTTACTACAATAAGCATGTATACTTCTGTTCAATTTATGTGTTTACTGCAACAGCAGGTCTATTTCTGTTTGATTGAACTTGTGTGTATCCTGCTTTTCAACCCGTTTACTCCTGTACTTCTACTCTCAGCAAGTCTGCATACTTGTTTATATATAAACTAGAGCTATGTGTGTTTACTTCTCCACTAGCATGTTCCTTCTACCTTATGTTCACCTTTCACAGGCGTCTGACCAACATTGATCCTAAGCCCTACTATCCCTCTGTATGTGACTGTATGATCATCTAGTGACAGTTAATAAACTAAGTTGAAACTCCAACTTACCTTGTTTCTGTATACTATTTGACTGTTGGGACCTTTGTTTGAGTTACAATGATTGAATGACCCTGTTTGCACCTTACTTCCTGAGAATCCAAAACTATTTTTCTTAAAAACTATCTCGTGTTTTCAACTTCTATTCTTAGAATACCTAGGGTATTGCCCCTCTAGTGAGAGCATTACTTAGGAGTCCATGAAACTCCTCTAAACTTTGACACACTAGAGTTGGCTTTCCAAACTTGCTCACAAAGGGTTACTTTGAAAGTTTTCTGGTGTGAACATTGCCCGGGGTCCCCGAGGCCCTTGGGAACTTTGACACACCAGGATACCATTGGGTGTACAATGAGATTATGGCTTTTTTGACTGTTTGAAGACCTGGAATTTCCAGGTTCACCTTGGACCTCTATTCAGGCTCCCTATAGCATAGTTTGTTCCTTCTGTAATTCATATGGTCTTTAATAATGATTCTTGTAAACATATATTGGGGAAATTAGTAAAAAGGGAGGGTTTTTTATATAATTTTTGTGGGAAAACTAGGTAAAAATCATGTCCTTAGGTCTATTATGACTATTTACTTGCATTAGATATCATGACCATAGGTATTTCAATATTTGTTTACTTAGAAACCATGCCTATAGATTATTGCAATATCTGTTATTGAGATACCATGCGTATAGGTTATTGCAATGTCTGTTATTTAGATACCATGCTTATAGGTTATCGCAATGTTTGTTCATTTAGACGCCATGCCTATAGGGTTTAAAATCAATCTTGCATTTTTGACACCATGCATGTAAATCAGTCTCTATATGCCGACAAAGTCTAGATCAGTTTTCTGCATGTCAATAAGTTTTTAAAAACTAATTGCTGCATTTAGATGTCATGCCTATAGGATTTTAAAACCAATTTCTGCATTTTGCTACCAGTATCTACAAGTCTAAAATCAGTCATTACACTTATACAGCATGCCTATAGAATCCAAACTACCTACTTAAAATTGTTTACTGGTTTACTGCACTCCTCTAATGACTAGATACCATGTTCATAGGACATCACTGTTATATGCCTAGTCAAGCCTATAGGGCGACTAAAATACTGAAAACTATAAAATTATGCTTTTGTTATTTGTGAATGGTGCAGATTCAGCAAGCCCTAAAATCAGTAAGCAAACTGATTAGGTCTTTATCGACTTGCTTTAACACAATGCTTCATATTATGTTTGTCATGCTCACCTAAATATTCTACCTAGGATCCTTTGAAATATCTGAAATCCTGTTGTTTGAGATGTGCCATTATCTGCTTATTTGTGGAGGTAAATATGAGCCCCCTTAATTGTTCTTTATTTGACAGTCCTATTTGTTCTTGCTTGTCGCCTAGATATTTCTCCTTAATTACCTTAGGAAAGTCTAGAACTGCCTAAATTAGAGGTCTTAAACACCTCCAGGGCCATAAGGAAGGGACGGGTAATGTACCCATAGAGTTCGTTTAATCAAAATTGCTTATATAACTACTAAGGGGAGGGTAATTGGGTAGTAAAAGGATATGATGGCATGTGCGCTAATGTCATGTGTAACCCCTCTAGTTGAGGAAGGTTTACCGAGAATTGTACAGATGTGATCCTGTAGGCTAAAGAACATAGGACCCCTTTTACCCCTTGTTTTAAATGTAACACCAATTTGTCTAATTTGCTTTATCTATTTATAAAACTAATTCACATAATTTAAGTTCGATCGGGACCCACCGTTGTGGACCACGAGGGGTGCCTAACATCTTCCCCTCAAGGTTATTTTGAGCCCCTACCCATTCTCTGGTAATACAAACCGGTCTTATGAGTTACTTGCTCTAGGTGCCCTAACGCACCTTAAATCCGTTAGGTGGCGACTCTTCAAATTTCGTACCCAATACCTAAAAGGAAACGAGTTGTTCCCAATGAATGTCAAAACCCGGATTCCGCGAGGAAAAAGGGGGACCGACAAGGCACAAAGTTTTTTAAATACTAGTAAATTTGTTCGCGTGAAATATCATTTAATTTACTAATAATGCTTTTGTAATGATTGAAAAGTAAATTTGCGATAACTATAAACATCTTTTAGTTTTCTGTCAAAAAAAATCTAGTCATACAAGTTTGCAACTTTACATATTTGCAAAACTTCAACAATAAAACAAAAAAAACTCAATGAAAACTTCAACTAAAATTTTGTTACAAATAAACAATAAATAAAAAGATAGCCACAGCAGCTCAACAATCAAGATGTTCTTTTGAACATAAATTCTTCATAATTTCGTAGTACATCGGCACGAGTCACTTCTTTTTTTTTAGAGAGTGGGCATATCACCCTAGTATTTCTTTGTTTTCTACTTTTGGTGCAGAAATTTCACGTCTTGAAATTACAGGAAAAATAGAAAATTTTATTTTGCAAGTCTATCTAATTGACATTAAGTACTAAATATATACATAAAAAATGAAAAATGGAGAACAGACTTCTCTTTTTTCTTCAATTAAGAAGAACATGCACAGACTAACGAAGTTGTCGTTAACCAAATCAAGGATGTAGATAAGAATAACGACCACGTCTTCTATGCACCTTAGACCTTAAGAATCAGCATACCATAATGATTATGTAACGACCCGGCCGGTCGTTTTAAGAATTTATGCCCAGATCCCCTATTAACTGCTTTCCCCGTATCGTTTTTTGCTATTGTGAGTTGCCGAGAGGATATTTTTGGAGTTTCAGAGTGTTTTGGGACACTTAGTCCCTGAATGAGAGTTTAAGCTTTAGAATTTGGACTGTAGCCGGAACAGTGTGAAGACGGTCTCGGTTCAGTTAGCTCTGTTGGGTGATTTCGGGTTTAGGGGCGTGTTCGGATTGTGTTTTGGAGGTCTGTAGCTTATTTAGGCTTGAAATGCCGAAAGATGAATTTTTGAAGTTTCCGATTCGATAGTGAGATTTTGATCTAGGAGTCGGAATGGAATTCCGAGAGTTGGAGTAGTTCTGTAGTGTTGAATGTGACGTGTGTGCAAAATTTCAGGTCATTCGGACGAGGTTTGATAGACTTTGTTTATCGTGAAAATGGTAATAACGATTAAATTTGTTGATGGGACTCTAAAAATACGTGATCTATTTTTATGCTAGTTGTTTATGCAATTGATGCTAGGTATCTAAAGATAAAAGATGAAATGCGAGCTAAAACGGAATTATAATCGAACCAGGAGGTTTAGCTATTCTGGCCTCGGACTGACCGATGAGGGGCCTCGAGATCTATGCCTGAGCTCGGGCTCGAGCTATCGGGGATAATCGGGAAAGGACTAACAATTAGGATATAATTAAAGGAGGCTCTTTATGACCAATGATAAGCAGTAAATGAAGAACAAGTACGAAGCCAACAAATAAGAGCAATAATATCGAAAGAATATGTTAGAGAGAAAAGAAAGAGTTCTTGTATATTTCGTGTAGAATAGTTGGAGCAACAACATCCCCCTACAAAATGGTAAGGATCCCCTTTATATAGGGGGGGAGTTCCAAAACAGTACAAAAAGTATTAATTACAAAGATATGGAGATGGGACGGCTAGACGCGACACCCTGATACAGATACTGGGCAGGCCGGCTTTGTCAGACTTAGCCGCGTGCCCTAGGAACTCCCCATTTTTGCTCTAGCTTCGAGCGACATTCCCATTAGGTCGGGCCCCAACGAGCTTCGAGGGAGGGAACTCGGTCACAGCTTCGCGTCTTCGAGGCCTCGAGGTGTTCTTCTAAAACGAATTAGTAGCAAGAAATGGGACCCTCCAATTTCGCTGCATACAGATAGTCTCCACGTTTCCTAGAACGAAGTGATGGGAAACGATTCTGATACCCGGCTCGTCGGGCTTCCTGTGACGACATCATGCCGATGACGCAACCTATGGCATGAGTTTTCACGATAACCAGGACATCCCATGGACTTGTCTTTTTGACGCCATTCAATGCGTCTTCGATTCCCGCTCTTCAAAACGATAGCCGCAGTCAATTCAATTCTTCAAGAACGCATTAATTGTACCTGCCGGTCAGTCTTCCAAAGGCCTCGATGGTTGTGCCATTATCTCCTATAAATGGGGGTATTCTGGCGTTATCTTTATATCCAAGTGCCTTCATCCATTCATTCATCCCTTTCTTCTCGCCATCTTTCTCTATTGTTAATCACCATGTTTGGAGTTCACGGCCTTAAGGTTGTTTGGTAGCATGCCCATCAGCCGCGTGGTGGCCTTTTGCCTGAGTTTCCCTTTGTCGAGCGAGATCATACCGTCTTGTTGTCTCTATTGTTGTTGTTACGCCTGCTATTGTTGTTCTTATTGGCTCTAGATGATGATATATGGGGGATCGACTTTCCCCATTCTAGAAACTTATTCAGACTATACACTGCTGCTTACGGGGGGCTCGAATTATATACCGCTGCTCACCTCCATACCCCAGCTCGGCGTGGCGCTTCACCCCGGGCTGGTAGTTTGCACGGCTCAATGTCCCAAGAAGTGAATTCAAAGTAGTCGTGCAAGCGAGGCCGACGCTCACCAGGCATGTTGCCTCTCTGAGGTTCTTTTGGCCAATGAGGGTCCTCGACTGTTGGCGGGCTATGGCCTTTTTTCATCCTTTCCTGCTTCTCGATTTATCCTTTAGGGATATCAGTGTGGAAGACCAGGATGAGGTTCCCGAGGAAACAGCGCTGCGGAAGATATTGCCTTTGAGGACGCATGCCCGAAAAGAGGATGTCTGAAGGCATTGCTGCAGGAGGTGGATATTCAAGACTAGATTAGGCTCTAGGCTTTCACTACGTGTATCCCTTCGCTTCTTTGTTTCTATGTAGAGACCCCTTGTGGGCTGTTGTAATCATATGTAAGGACCCCTTGAGGGCCGTTGTAAGAGAACATTCATGAATATAGAGATATTTTCTTGACTTCTGCCTTTGATACTTGCCATATTTTTTTGTATTTGTGGGAATTTTGAATGCATGCCTCTGTTGACGATCGTCAATATCTAACTCGGATGCGAGTATTCCCTCCGGTCTTTGGTTGACAGAAATGGCTCCTTTCAGAGCCCACTGTTGTTCCCCGAACCAACCTTGAAGCAGTCCGATAGACTCGGGTCATCAGGACCCTTGAGTCTCATGAAGATAGTGCATCGAACCTTGAAATTTTTTAGAGTGGCCTCTGAGTGAAGGTCAGCTTTAGGCACCTAGAGATTTGTTTTGAATTTGATGTAGATAACCTTTTAAGGCGTTGTGGACACGTCCCCAATGAGGGGTTGCCCATATTCAGGCGATGTCTTGGGGTCGAGCCCTTATGGGTGGAGCTCGAAGCGCTTACTTTTCTTCTTGAGAGAAACCTTCGAGGTCGGATACCACCTCAAAACTGGAGATGATGTGGCTGGCTTTTTGAAGCCTAACTTTTCTTTAACAGAGGTTCTCGAGATCGGGTACCACCTCGGGACTAGAGATGATGTGGTTGGCTTTTTGAAGCCTAACTTATTTTTGATGGAGGTCCTCGAGGTCGGGTACCACCTCGAGACTGGTATTGAAGCCTTTGGCCTCCTGAGACCTAACTTGGGTAGGCGGACCATTGCTGTTTTGCCATATATATATGGAGTTGCTCCCGCTTCTTAGGAGATCCCAATATTTTAGATAGTTATCCTTCCGTTTCAGCGTCGAGTCCTTCATTACCTTAGCACCAAAGTGTTTGTGCAGGTTCCTACTCCAGTCTGCTAGCCCCGCCATAGCCATGACTGCTACTTCAGGGTCTGCCCGGCAGAGAGGGGAAAGTTTCGCTCACAGCATTCAGGATCCACGGGAGTTTAGTTTGAAGACTATGTCTTCGATTAGAGAGGAGCATCTTGAGTCGGTAAGGAGAGACTGCGGATGGGGCGAGGGGGTAGCGTTACAAGCGCTTCCCCTGGATGAGGGTATCACGGACCTTGCCAATGGATTCCTGAACGTGTACTTGTACCCTTTCGCACTAGGCCCCCTTAATAGGGTTGTGCTCGATTTCTATTTAAAGTATCGGGTTACTTTGGCACAGATACACTCGTCATTTTGGCGAATAGTGCTGATGATGAGGTTATTTGCGGAGAAGGCAGGGCTTGAATTTACGCTCAGTCATCTTGTCAGGTTGTACCGGCCCTTTCATCATCAAGGTCTGCTAACCTTGCGGTGTCGTTCGTCCACACCCTTTGTTGTTGATGATGAGGAAGATTGACGTTATCCCCGTGGAACTTATGCCATTCCCCAAGGAATGGAATTATATGCGTGAATGGAGAGTATCATGCTTTCTCAAATTTGCTCATGGTGGAAACTAGTTTAATAATCATGTTTCTCCCTTTTCTGCAGCAATTTCATGGGCGTCGGCGAAGTTCTTGATCTGCCTGGCTTAGTTGGCGACCCATTTGACCTGTGATGAGCGTAGGTGGCTAGCTGTGTCCCGAGGCAGATGGGAAGCAAAATACCATGGTATGTGTGTATACTGCTTCTTCCTTGTCCCTCGTACATTTGGGAGGGCATTTTCCCATTTTCATGTATTAATCTTGCCGTCGTAGGTATTGGAGGGTCTCTAAGGGCAAGGTTGTGCTCCTCCGGAGAGGGGGAGGGATTGCCAGCTTCCGAGCTGAACGACGACAATAATAAATGGGATATGCATTTACAGTGCGATGGCGCTCACAGTAGGGCGAAACGGGGCCGAGTCTTTGAGGAGAAAGCATCATCCGAGCCTGCTGCGCCCGAAGTTTCCCATTATGGAGAGGTGTTTCCTCCGAATGATTGTGCTTCGACCGGGGATGATTCTTCCAGGGCGGAGGGGACTAGATTAACAGAGGTTTGCTCGGCCTTCGAGGAAGTCTGTCGTCTTCACTTTGTGGTGAGCTTTGGCACAGGCCTTCTGAATCTCGCGTTTTCCCTTCTATCGAGTTTTTCTTTTGCAGGCCTTTGATAGGCTTAGGTCTGAGTTGCTCTGTCATGGGGCTAGGATTCGGAAAGCTCTGTATGAGGGTAGGTCCCTTGGGCTCCTTTGCTAGGAGAAGGAAGTTGAGTTGACACATTAGCAATATGAGGCATACCGGAGCTCGAATTATGAGAGTTATTTGATGGAGCGGGTAACTTCCCGTCCTGGGTGGGTATGCGTTTCGCTTTTTAACTTCTCAGGTTAACTCTTCACCTATCCCAACTACAGGAAAAAGACGGAGGCCCTGGAATGCCTCAGGGGTGAAGTCGACCAAATCAGGAATGACTATGTCGAGCTAAGAGCTCAGGCGCAGGTTCAAGCTTAAGAAGAGAAGGGTGCCTTGTCTAAAGCTCTTGCCTTCAAGGTCCAACTCAGCTTAGCTCGTGATAACACTTCAATTCAAGCGGATATGATTACGAAGATTGAATCCGAATTTTGGAAGGTCAGGGCTGAGATCATTGATGCTCGGACCAAAGCTGCATTGAGCCGGGATAAGGCTGATCAGGACATGGCAATTAATTTGAAGGATGTTGTCGATGCTCAAGCCGAGTTGAAGAGGGTACTCGATCATGAAGAGAGGATCAAAGAATATGCTTGTTGCAGATCTTGAAGAAGGGTTCTCGAGGAGATCGGTACCAGGGGTTTCGTTCTCCCGGAAGAGTTGGTGCGAGCAAGGGCGGATGAGCATGGTGCTCGGTCACTCTTATCCAACGTTGAGGAGAGTGAAGATGAGGTTGATAGGCAGTAGCTCTCAGGGGCGGGACGGGGCGTAGACTTTGCCATTTTGTATGTGATATCTTCAGAGCGTGCTTGTAGACAGAGAATGCACTTTTTTACATCTATAAATAAAAGAAAACTTGAGGTTTTATTTCTTTTGTACCCCTTTTTGCTTTGCTTCTGACCAGGTGGACTGGTTGCAGAGTTGGTGAGAACACTTAGATTCATGATATGGTCCCGGGGCTTGTTAGGCAGGCCTAGAGGCTCTTACGTGCTCGGTCGATGCGCCCTTTAGTGTAAGCTAGCGTTAGAGCTCTTACGCTTTTGCTCAACTATTTTGGGTTTAGTCTCTGATTCAGGTTTCGACTTGAGCTCATTCGACCCTCAAGCTTTTGTGTCTGCATGGGCGGGCAACAATGGCTCTTACGCCTTGCCCTTGGTTATTTGTATTTTAACTATTTTGGGTTCAGTCTCCGAGTCGGGTTTTGACTCGAGCACAATTGATCCTCAAGTTCTGTATTTGTGTGGGTTGGCGACAACGGCTCTTACGCCTTGGGTCGAAGCAACCTTTTATATGCACGGCTCTGAGGCTCGTTAAGCTGGCGACAACAGCTCTTACGCTTCGCCCTTGGGCATGTATAGTTAACTATTTTGGGTCCGTTCTCCGAATCGGGTTATGACTCGAGCTCATTTTGACCCTCAAGCTTTCAAGTTTTAAGCTGGCGACAGTGGCTCTTGCGCTTTTGGTCGTTGCGACCTTTTAGTATGTGGCCCTAAGGCTCGTTAAGCTGATGACAATGGTTCTTACGCTTTGACTTTAGGCATATGTAGGCTTTGTTTCCTCTCGTTAAGGACTTTTTGAAATGACTTTGTCTAATCCGTCGTTGGTTCGAGAAGAACCTCGATTTCAAGTTGTTTACAGCGATATTCGAGCACCTCAGAATGTTTAGCTCGTAGGCTGAGTAGTTTCAAGCCTTATGATTTAGAGTTGACATGGTTGAAGCTCTTTTGCCTGTCAAGGGTAGCATGTTTAACCAGTTCTTTTCGAAGTCGATTCTAAGTAATAGCCTATGATTTTATAGTGGTTGTCGGGCATCCGCGAGTTGCATTAATTCAGCCGGTACAGCCGTATGACCATAGTCATTTATGTTTGGCTGGAGCCATTTTTGGTCCTGAGTGTAGTAGTTTAGACATCTATATCGAGGGTGTGCACTTTCGGGAGTCTTACAAATGCAACATACAGCCTAAACTTCGGTATTGAGTTTATGCTTGTAGTAAGGTCTTACAAAATTTTCATGCCTTTTGAGGTCTTACAGTTTTGTTGATACTTGGTACAAGTATGATTCATGTCTTGCTTGAGGTCTCACAGCTTTGTTGATACTTGGTACAAGTATGATTCATGCCTTGCTTGAGGTCTTACAGTTTCGTTGTTGCCTTAAATAGGTCTTATTAGACCGAGTCTGCCCACTCGGGGTCTTATGGCCTCGGGTTTTTAAATGAATGGCGATTGGCGACAGTCTCTGAGTCATCAAGTTTGCTTATGCTCGAGGGCCATTACTTGTGAGCTTGGAATTGCCTCATTGAGGGCTTATGAGTTTGGAGTTCCAGCCTAGAGGCCATGCGGGTGCCGAGTCATTGACGATAGTCTCTGAGTATTTCGGGACGTTCTCGGTGGAAGGATCTTTACCATGAAAAATGTTGAGTATCCTTTGGAGTACGAGATGCTTTGGCGAAAAATATTCTTTGATTGCTTGGCATAAGTACATGTCATTTCACTGCCATGAGTCCGGCTTATGCGGATATGGTTCATTTGACTGTTTGGCCTGCTACATCACTTCCTATAGAAACCTTGTTCGTCGTTCCTTGGTTTTCCGAGTGGATGACCTCTCGAGGGGGTTCCCTCCAGTGTTCGAGGTTGATTGCAAAAGAAGCCTTGTACGTTTGTCGGATCCTCTTTAGGTACCGCATGGACGTTGCCTCGTTAAATACCTTGCCGGTGAAACCCTCTTCGGGACAGAAGCTCGGCCGAAGGAAAAGAGTGTGAGGGATGCCGTTAAGGCCTTGATATCTTCGGGTTGGGTTAGTACTTTCGACTGCCCTAACCGGGCGCCTGCATATGGGTTAGTGTAAAATAATGAAAAAAGGAGGTGGTCTTACCTTATCCTGGGATGGTGATGTTTCGAGGTCTGATGTGTCCCTATTATTTGGAGCAAGGACTCAGTACAGTCCTCCGCTATGTGTAACCGGGCTTAGCCAAAGATATAGTTCGATTATCCTTCGGCTCTTTCGAGAGTGGATATATTGGTGTCGTCGCTACGTTACGTATTGTGAACACTTCTTTTGTAGTGTGTTGTTCCCCGTAGACAGCTTTAATTCCGTCTTTTGCTGGGAATTTCATCATTTGGTGAAGAGTGGATGGTACCGCTATCACGCAGTGTATCCATGGTCGTCCGAATAAGGTGTTATACCTCATGTCTCCTTCAATGACATGGAATTTGGCGTTTTGGGCCGCACCAGCCATGCTGACTGGGAGAATGGGCTCTCCTTTTGTTGTTTCGATCGTCGTGTTGAATCCGTCAAGGATTCAAGAGGTGGGCACGATTTGGTCTAGCAGCCCGAGCTGCTCTATTACTCTCGACCTGTTAATGTTGGTCGAGCTACCTGGATTCACAAGCGCATGTTTTATTCGAAATGAATGAATGAAGAAAGAGGTTACCAGTGCGTTGTTATGAAGTTGGGGCGAGGTTTCGAAGCCTTCCTCACTTTCAGTGAGGGCAGCTTCGGGTATGTATCCCCGGGTTTGTTTTTCTCTGGTGATGGATATTTTTGTCCTCCACATTGCAGGTTCCTGGGGAGTGTCGACGCCCCTTCAATATCATGTGGATAGCGTGTCATGACTCATTTGCTTCGTTCTTCTTGGCTGCCTCTCTTTCTCAGAACATGAATTTTAGCCCGATCGCTCAAAACCTCTCGGCGGTGACTTTTATTGAGTAGCGTGGCTATTTCTTTTCGGAGCTGGTGGCAATCTTTGGTCCTATGGGCGTGCGTATCATGAAGTTCACATACTGAGTTGTAATTCCTCTAGGAAGGATCCAACTGAATAGGCCTAGGCCATTTGATGTCCCTGGTTTTGCTGATGGTGAACACGATGTCCGGTACATTGACATTAAAGTTGTATTTTGATATACGAGGTGCCTCCGTTGGCCCCGTGTCCCCGTCGAATCCGCCTCTGTTGATGAGTCCCTGAGGGTTCTGTCCTCGGTTCAACAATCGATCGTTGCGAGGCGGATTGCATCTCGGGGCATTCCTCCTATCTTCGGGGTACAACTGATACCTCTCTTTGTTCGATTTCGACTCCTTCGCCAGGAGTCTGCTCGGATACACTAAGCCCGAGGGGGATCCCAGCTGATCATCCTCGACCCTGATCTTTGACTGGTATCGATTGTGGACGTCCGACCGGTTACAGCGGGGTACTCGATCAGATTCTCTTTCAGCTGTCTTGAGGCTACTGAGCTTCGTTCATTAAGGCCTTGAGTGAAGGTCTGCACCGCCCAATCGTCGGACCAGGGATAGTTCTATTCATTCCGTTTGGAAGCGAGATCGAATACTTGTAGCATTTCATTCTCCCTCTACTTAATCTTGAATACGTCGGACTTCCTTGTTGCTACTTTGATGGCACCGGCATGTGCCTTTATGAAGGAGTCTGCTAGCATGGCAAATAAGTCTATGGAGTTGGGAGCTAGGTTGTGTTACCACATCATGGCCCCCTTCGAGAGCATTTTTCCGAACTTCTTCAGTAAGACGAACTTGATCTCATTGTCTTTTATATCATTGCCTTTTACTGCGCACGTATAGGCAATGACATGTTCGTTGGGATATGAGGTCCCGTTGTATTTTGGGAGTTCCGACATTTTGAATTTCTTTGGAATGGGTTTCGGAGCCTCTTCCTCTGGGAACGGCCGTTGCACGAACTTTTTCGAATCTACATTTTTCAGGATCAAGGATGCACCCGGGATTTGGTCGACCCTGAAGTTATAGGTTTCGACCTTCTTGTCATTGATTGCTATCATTTTCTCGTCTGACTCGATCCTTTTGATGAGGTCCTAGAGCATTTTTATGATTGGCAGGATCGGCTACCGATCCGTTGTTGCTCGACCTCTCCAATACTTGTTTGGTCGGGGGAGTAGCTTCTGGTGCTACTGTGCTAGGAGTCTTCGGGTGGATTTGCAGCTGAGGGATAGCCAGTTGTTGTGCCTGCAACATTTCAAAAATAACAGTGGTTGGGCTTCCTGTTGGTCGCCATGTTGTATGCTCCTATCGGTGTGTGATGTTTCATCGACATGTTGTGCATCTTGCAAACCCGCATCCGCTGGAATCGGTCCAGGTGCATTATCAAGGTTATGTGGTGGCGCGCCAATAACTGGAACAGCCACACTGTTTTCTTCGTGGTTTTCAAGGTTGTCGTTCTCAACTCTATTCACTGAGCCAGATATTTCGACCTGAAATCAAAGATCCTGGCAAGAAAAGGTGTGAAAAATAACTTGCGGTGTGTAACGAAACCAGCAAGAAAATAATCACTATTATTTTTAGCCCCACGATGGGCGTCAAACTATTTACCGTGAAAATAGTAATAACAATTAAATTTGTTGATGGGACTCTAAAAATACGTGATTTATTTTTATGTTAGTTGTTTATGCAGTTGATGCTAGTTATCTGAAGATAAAAGATGAAATGCGAGCTAAAATGAAATTATAATCGAACCGAGGGGTTTAGCTATTCTGGCCTCGGACTGACCGATGAGGGGCCTCGAGGTTGATGCCTGGACTCGGGCTCGATCTATCGGGGATAATCGGGAAAGGGATAACAGTTAGGATATAATTAAAGGAGGCTTTTTATGGCCAATGATAAGTAGTAAATGAAGAACATGTATGAAGCCAACAAATAAGAGCAATAATATTGAAAGAATATATTAGAGAGAAAAGAAAGAGTTCTTGTATATTTCGTGTAGAATAGTTGGAGCAACAGTAGCCCCCTGCAAAATGGTAAGGATCCCTTTTATATAGGAGGGGAGTTCCAATATAGTACAAAAAGTATTAATTACAAAGATATGGAGATGGGACAGCTAGACGCAACACCCTAATACAGATACTGGGCAGGCCGGCTTTGTCAGACTTAGCCGCGTGCCCTAGGAACTCCCCATTTTTGCTCTAGCTTTGAGCGCCATTCCCTTTAGGTCGGGCCCCGATGAGCTTTGAGTGAGGGAACTCGGTCACAGCTTCACGTCCTCGAGGCCTCGAGGTGTTCTTCTGAAACGAATTAGTAGCAAGAAATGGGACCCTCCGATTTTGCCGCATACAAACTTTTTGATCGAAAGCGGAATTTGGAAGTTTTGGGAATCCTTAGGCTTGGATTGGAGAGTGATTTGTGGTTTTAGCATTGTTTGATGCGAGTCGAGGGTTGGAATAAGTTTGTATGGTTTTAGGATTGGTTGGTGTATTTGGTTGAGGTCCCGGGGGCCTCAGGTGAGTTTCGGGTGCTTAACGGAAGTTGAATTGGACTTGGGAAAAATCTGATGTTGGCTGGATCTGTCATAACCGCACCTGCATAGATGGGACCGTAGGTGCGGGCCCGCATAAGTGATGGAGAAGCCGCAAATGCGGTTGGGCGTTTGGAGTTCTGAAGTCGTAGGTGCGAGAGCTGGAGCGCACCTGCAAAACCGTAGGTGCGGTAGAAGAAGCGTATGTGCGGCCCAGTACTTTAAGTGGAATTTTGCACATGCACACCTCGGACCACAGGTGTGGGCTGCAGGTGCGAGAAAACGGGTGCAGGTGCGGAAACCCTGGGCCAGAACCTATATAAGGTTTCAGTCGCGATTTTTGCACATTCTTTCAACATTTTCATCCGGGATTTGATCTTTTTGGGAGGTTTTTGAGAGGGAATTCAAGGGATCTTTGAGGAGGTAAGATTTTTGGAACCCAAACTCGTTATTATGGTATTATTCTACTGATTTGGCAAGAAATTTATGGAAAATTAGGGTTAAATTTGGGGGTTTAGGATTTGAAATTGGAGACTTGGAATCGGGGATTTGAGAGGTTGTTTATGGTCCGATTTTCGTGTATTTGGTATGTATGAACTCGTGAGAGTGTGATGATTCTAGTTTTGCAAATTTTATCTGATTCCGAGACGTGAGCCCGGGGGACTTTTTGGGCGATCTTCCTAATTTCGCGTGTTAGCTTCGAATTAATTAGTGGAATTAGTTACTTGAATTTATATTTACATTATGCAATTCATTTCAATAGATTTGGGCCCTTTGGAGTCAGATACTCGTGGCAAGAACGTGATATCGAGTTGATTGAGCTGGTTCGAGGTAAGTGGCTTGTATAACCTTGTGTGGGGGAACTCCCCTTAGGATTTGGTATTGTTGAGATATGAAATGCCTTATATGTGAGGTGGAGGTCGGGGAGGTTGAGGTCGCCCTAAAGGGGGAGGCCAGGCCAGATATTATGCCCCTCCTACCCGTACCGAGGTTGTCGCCTCTGTTTCTATCATCACAGGTATTGTCCTGGTTTGTCATAGGGATGCATCAGTTTTATTCGATCCAGGATCCACTTATTCTTATGTGTCTTCTTATTTTGCCCCGCATTTGGGCGTATCTCGGGATTCTTTGAGTTCCTCTGTTTATGTTTCTACTCCTGTAGGAGATTCTCTTATTGTGGACCGCGTTTATCAGTCTTGTTTGGTTGCTCTTAGTTTTGAGACCAGAGCCAATTTGTTAATGCTCAACATGGTAGATTTCGATGTGATCTTGGGCATGGACTGGTTGTCGCCCCATTATGCTATTCTTGATTGTCATGCAAAAATCGTGATACTGGCTATTCTAGGTGTACCACGAGTAGAGTGGAGGGGTACTTTAGATCACACTCCTAGTAGAGTTATTTCTTTCCTTAAAGCTCAGCGAATGGTTGAGAATGGGTGTGACACGTATCTGGCCTATGTGAGGGATGTTAGTGTTGATACCCCTATAGTTGATTCAGTCCCAGTAGTACGGGACATCCCTGATGTGTTTCCAGTTAATCTTCCCAGTATGCCACCCAACAGAGATATTGATTTTGGCATTGATCTGTTGTCGGGCACTCAGCCTATTTCTATTCCTCCATATCGTATGGCCCCTCCTGAGTTGAAGGAGTTAAAAGATCAGTTATAGGAATTTCTTGATAAGGGTTTCATTCGGCCTAGTGAATCACCTTGGGGTGCTCCTGTCTTGTTTTTGAATAAAAGGGATGGTTCTATGCGTATGTGCATTGATTATCGCCAATTGAACAAAGTTACAGTGAAGAATCGGTATCCTTTGCCTCGTATTGATGATCTATTTGACCAGTTACAGGGTGCACGAGTGTTTTCTAAGATTGGCTTGCGTTCAGGTTACCAGCATGTAACGACCCGGCTGGCCGTTTTAAGAATTTACGCCTTGATCCCCCATTAACTGCATTCCCTGTGTTTGTTTCTGCTATTTTGAATTGCTGGGATGTTCGGTTTTGAGTTTCGAAGTGTTTTGGGACACTTAGTCCCTAAATGAGAGTTTAAGTTGTAGAATTTGGGCCGTAGTCGAAGCAGTGTGAAGACGACCTTGGAATGGAATTCTGACGGTTCTGTTATCTCCATTGGGTGATTTCGGACTTAGTGGCGTGTTCAGATTGTGTATTGTAGGTCCGTAGCTAATTTAGGTTTGAAATGCCGAAAGTTGAATATTTGAAGTTTTCGGTTCGATAGTGAGATTTTGATATCGGGGTCGGAAAGGAATTCAGAAAGTTGGAGTAGCTCCATAGTGTTGAATGTGACGTGCTTGCAAAATTTCAAGTCATTCGGACGAGGTTTGATAGACTTTTTGATCGAAAGCGTAAATTGGGAGTTTTTGGAGTTCTAAGGCTTGAATCTGTAGCTGATTAGATGTTTCGATGTTGTCTTAGGTGTTTTAAGGATTGGTATAAGTTTGGATAGTGGTATATGACTTGTTCATGCTTTGGTTGAGGTCCTGGGGGCCTCGAGATGGTTGACGGAAAGATTGGAAATTTGGAGTTTCAACTGAAGTTTATGGATGCTGTCATAACCGCATTTGCGGTTGGGAGGCTGCAGGTGCGACTCCTGCAGATGCGGAATCAAGTCGCAGAAGTGGCCATGAGGTGAATTGTGAAGAGCCGAAGAAGCGGAGGTTTGGACGCATCTGCGATGGCACAAGTGCGAGTGAGCGACCGCAGATGCGGTCCCAGGCCTTTTAGTGAGAACCGCAGATGTGTATGTTTAGTCCGCATAAGCGGTACTGCTGATGCAAAAATTGGACCGCAAATGCGGATTTGCTGGGCTAAAAATAAGAATTTCGAGGGTTTAGTTTCAAAAGTTAGAAAATTAATTTGGAGCTAGGGAGAGGACGGTGTTGGGAGGATTTTGAAGAGGAACTTAGTGGGTAACGATTCATAATCCCTTTCTAGTGTTATTTCTATAATCTAATCTTAGTTTTGTCATTTAATTTCAGATTTGGGATGAAAATTGGGGGGAAATTTGGAGAACGTTCTTAGACCTAAATTTCGAGTTTCGATTGGGAATTTGACATTGGATTTGGATAATTTTGGTATGGTTAGACTCGTGAGAGTATGAAGACTCTGAAAATGTAAATTTAATCCGATTCCGAGACTTGGGCCCGAGGGGCATTTTGGTCATTTTACCTAATTTCGCGTATTAGCTTAGCATTTTTTTATAGAATTAGTTACTTGAAGTTTTAGTTACATTATGCAATTGAATTTAATAGATTTGGGCCATTTG
Organism: Nicotiana tabacum; assembly: GCF_000715075.1. Lineage (NCBI taxonomy): Eukaryota > Viridiplantae > Streptophyta > Magnoliopsida > Solanales > Solanaceae > Nicotiana > Nicotiana tabacum. The sequence goes on along the minus strand of NC_134080.1, from coordinate 63,110,977 downwards.
GAGTCGAGTACTCGTGGCAAGAACGTGGCTTCGGGTTGATTTTGAGCCGGTTCGAGGTAAGTGGCTTGCCTAACCTTGTGTGGGGGAAACTCCCCTTAGAATTTTGGTATTATTGATATTTGAAATGCCTTGTATGTGAGGTGACGAGTGCGTACTTGTGCTAATTGTTGAAAATTCGATTTTTATTAAGTAATTATAATTGTGTTTCTTTTTCTTGTTTATTCTACTTGCAATTTAAGCCTACTATTAGCTTAGGGAATCATGTCTAATTGACTTAATTGCTTTATTTGCTCAAACTGCCTTATTTGGACTATGTGCAGCATGCAAGGTTAGGAATACCTGTTTTACCTTGGTGTGAAATTGAATTTAATTGAGTATTCTTCGTGTTGTTGTTGCGTGTTTACTTTAGGACTACGGGACGGTATCCCGGGAGATCCCCTGTACATATATATTGATTTGGACTATAGCGTGGGATACCGAGAGATCCTCAGCATATATTGAGGATACTAAGAGATCCTCGGGATACCAAGAGATCCCCAGCACATATATTAGGGATACTAAGAGATCCTTGGGATACCGAGAGATCCCCGGGATACCAAGAGATCCTCAGCATTATATTGAGGATACTAAGAGATTCTCGGGATACTGAGAGATCCCCGGCACACATATTGAGGATACTAAGTGATCCTCGGGATATTGAGAGATCCCCGATTGTTATTTCCGTGTTGAGTTGTATTCCTTTCCGTGATTATTTTGTCTCTGTTATAGTCATTGTTGTTCTTTTTATCCTGTGTTACTTCTTACTGTTGCATTTAATTAGACTGTCTTATTATATACGGTTATACCTTGTATTTCATTTAACCTCAGTAGGGCCCGGACCTTCCTCATCACTATCCGACCGAGGTTAGACTTAGCACTTACTGAGTATCGTTGTGATGTACTCATGCCCTTTCTGCGCATGTTTTTCATGTGCAGATCCAGGTAGCTCTACTCAGTCTTATCATCCTTGAGGCGAGGCGTTTTGTAGAGACTTCGAGGTATATCTGCCACGTCCGCAGATCGAGGAGTCCCTTTCTATCTTTATGTACTAGAATAGCCCTTCTGTATTTTCTTTTGATAGACATTTCTGGAGTTAGAGCTTTTTATGTATCTCTTAGCTTGTGATTCATGGGGCTCCGGATTTTGGGAGTGTTAGGTTGAGATTCTTGTATAGTTATATGCCAGGCGGCATTTTAAACACTGTTTCATTTTGTTATCTTGGTTTTTAATTATTTTCTTTCCGCCATTGCTCTTTTTCCGCATTTGTTAGGCTTACCTAGTCGTAGAGACTAGGTACCATCATGATAGTTCACGGAGGGCGAACTGGAGTCGTGACAAGTTGGTATCAGTGCTCTAGGTACATAGGAGTCATGAATCACAAGCCAGTTTATTAGAGTCTCGCGGATCGGTATGAAGACATCTGTACTTATCTACGAGAGGCTATGTAACTGTTAGGAAAATTCCACTTCTTTTGATTTCCTTGTCGTGCAAGATTTTGACATCACAATTCTGAACTTCGGTCTTCTATACTCTCACAGATGGTGAGGACATGTGCTACCAGAGATGATCAGGCACCCGCGACTCCTACTGGAGCTGTTAGAGGCTGGGGCCGGGGTAGAGGCCGAGGACGCGCACGTGGTGCAACCAGAGCACCCGCGCGAGCTGCCACCGAGGTGCCACTAACAGTTCCAGTCGGAGTCCAGACACCTGATACACCTACTGCTACTACTACTCCAGCGCTCCAGGAGACTCTTGTGCAGTTTATGACCATATACACCACTCTGATTCAGGCAAGGTTCCTTCCCCTTATTGCAGCCACATCTTAGGCCGGAGGAAGAGTGCACCTCCACAAACTTCTCAGCCACATCGTGCCCAACAGAGTTCTCAAGCTATGGTTACAGCTCCAGTTGCTACCCCATCAGCTCAGCCAGCTAGACGTGGAGGTCGGGGAGGTAGAAGTCGCCCTAGAAGGGAGGCTAGGCCAGATATTATGCCCTTTCTGCCCGTACCGAGGCTGTCGCCTCTGATTCTGTCATCACAGGTATTGTCCTGGTTTGTCATAGAGATGCATCGGTTTTATTCGATCCAGGCTCCACCAATTCTTATGTGTCTTCTTATTTTGCTCCGCATTTAGGTGTATCTCAGGATTTTTTGAGTTCCCCTGTTTATGTTTCTACTCCTATGGGAGATTCTCTTGTTGTGGACCACGTTTATCGGTCGTGTGTGATTGATCTTAGTGGTTTTGAGACCAGAGCCGATTTATTATTGCTCAACATGGTAGATTTTGATGTTATCTTGGGCATGGACTGGTTGTCGCCCCATTATGCTATTCTTGATTGTCACGCCAAAACCATGACGCTGGCTATGCCAGGTGTACCGCGAGTAGAGTGGAGGGGTACCTTAGATAATACATCCAGTAGAGTTATTTGTTTCTTAAAGCTTAGCGTATGGTTGAGAAGGGGTGTGACACGAATTTAGCTTATGTGAGAGATGTCAGTATTGATACCCCTTTAGTTGATTTAGTCCCAGTAGTACAGGATTTTCCTGATGTGTTTCCAGCTGATCTTCCGGGCATGCCGCCTGATAGAGATATTGACTTTGGCATTGATCTGTTGTCGGGCACTCAGCTCATTTCTATTCCTCCGTATCATATGTCTCCTCCTAAGTTGAAGGATCAGTTACATGAATTTCTTGATAAGGGTTTTATTCGGCCCAGTGTATCACCTTGGGGTACTTCTGTCATGTTTGTAAAGAAAAAGGATGGTTCTATGCGTATGTGTATTGATTATCGCCAGTTGAACAAAGTTACAGTGAAGAACTGTTATCCTTTGCCTCGTATTATTGATCTGTTTGACCAGCTTCAGGGCGCACGAGTGTTTTCTAAGATTAACTTGCGCTCAGGTTACCATCAGTTGAAAATTAGGGAGCCAGATATCCCGAAGACTGCTTTCAGGACTCAGTATAGTCATTACGAATTCCTTGTTATATCATTTGGGTTGACCAATGCCCCAGTAGCCTTTATGCATTTGATGCACTGTGTGTTTCAGCCATATCTTGACTCGTTCGTCATTGTCTTTATTGATGATATTCTGGTGTATTCCCGGAGTCGGGAAGATCATGAGCAGCACCTGAGGACAGTGCTTCAGACTTTGAGAGAAAGAATTTATATGCAAAGTTCTTGAAATGTGAGTTTTGGTTGGATTCCGTGGCATTCTTGGGCCACGTGGTTTTGAGTGAGGGTATTCAAGTGGATCCGATGAAAGTGGAAGGAGTGTAGAGTTGGCCCAGACCATCCTCAGCTATAGAGATCCGTAGTTTTCTTGGCTTGGCGGGTTATTACTGTCATTTTATTGAGGGGTTTTCATCGATTGCAGCCCTTATGACTAGGCTGACCCAGAAGGGTGCTCCGTTCTAGTGGACGGAAGAGCGTGAAGTGAGCTTTCAGAAGCTCAAGACAGCTTTGACTACAGCCCCAATTTTGATATTGCCTACAGGTTTGGGGTTTTATACTGTCTATTGTGATGCCTCGAGGATTGGCCTTGGAGCAGTTTAGATGCAGGACGGTAGGGTGATTGCCTATGCATCCAGACAGTTGAAGGTACATGAGCAAAATTATTTTGTCCATGATCTGGAGTTAGCTGCTATTGTTCACGCCCTGAAGATCTGGCGTCATTATTTGTATAGTGTGCCTTGTGAGATTTATACTGATCACCGGAGTTTGCAAAATCTGTTCAAGTAGAAGGACCTTAATTTGCATCAGAGGAGGTGGTTAGAGCTGCTGAAGGACTATGATATCACTATTTTGTATCACCCGGGCAAGGCTAATGTGGTGGTCGATGCCTTGAGTCGCCGGGCAAAGAGTTTGGGGAGTTTGACTTATTTACCAGCAGCGGAGAGGCCCATGGTGATGGATGTTCAAGCCTTAGCCAGCCAGTTTGTGAGATTGGCTCTTTCGGAGCCCAGTCGGGTTCTAGCTTGTGTGGTTTCTCGATCTTCATTATTTGATCGGATCAGGGAGCGACAATTTGATGAACCCCATTTGCTTGTCCTCAAGGACAAGGTTCAACATGGGGATGCCAGAGATGTGACTATTGGTGATGATGGGGTATTGAGGATGCAGGGTCAGATTTGTGTACCCAATATTGATGGGCTTCGGGAGTTGATTCTGGAGGAGGCCCATAGTTCGTGGTATCCATTCATCTAGGTGTCGCGAAGGTGTACCAGGATTTGAGGCTGCAATATTGGTGGAGGTGGATGAAGAAAGATATAGTTTGATTTGTAGCTCGGTGCCTCAACTGTCAGCAGGTGAAGTATGAGCACCAGAGACCGGGTGGGTTGCTTCAGCAGATAGAGATTCCGGAGTGGAAGTGGGAGCGGATCACCATGGACTTTGTAGTTGGGCTCCCATGGACTTTGAGAAAGTTCGATGCTATTTGGGTGATTGTGGATTAGCTGACCAAGTCCGCACATTTCATTCCTATGTGTACTACCTATTCTTCGGAGCGTCTGGCGGAGATTTATATTCGAAAGGTTGTTCGTCTGCATGGTATTCCAATTTCTATCATTTCAAATAGGGGTACTCAGTTCACATCACGGTTCTGGAGGGCCATTCAGCATGAGTTGGGTACTCGGGTAGAGTTAAGTACAGCATTTCACCCTCAGACGGACGGACAGTCCGAGCGCACTATTCAAATTCTTGAGAATATGCTCTGTGTGTGTGATTGAGTTTGGAGGGTCTTGGGATCAGTTCTTTCCATTGGCAGAGTTTGCTTACAATAACAACTATCAGTCCAACATTTAGATGGCATCGTATGAGGCTTTATATGGTAGGCAGTGTAGATCCCCGGTGGGTTGGTTCGAGCCGGGTGAGGCTAGATTATTGGGCACAGACTTGGTTCAGGATGCTTTGGAGAAGGTTAAGTTGATTCAGGATAGACTCCGTACAGCCCAGTACAGATAGAAGAGTTACGCAGACCGGAAGGTTCGTGATATTTCCTATATGGTTGGAGAGCGGGTTCTGCTTCGGGTTTCGCCTATGAATGGCGTTATGAGATACGAGAAGAAAGGAAAGTTGAGTCCGAGGTTTATTGGTCCTTTTGAGATATTGCGGTGTGTTGAGGAGGTTTATTATGAGCTTGCCTTACCTCCCAGCTTGGCAGGAGTTCATCCGGTATTTCATGTTTCGATGTTCCGGAGGTATCACGGTGATTCGTTGTACGTGTTGGATTTCAGTTCAGTCCAGTTGGACAAGGATCTATCTTATGTTGAGGAGCCAGTGGCAATATTGGACAGGCAGTTTAGAAAGTTGAGGTCAAATAACATTGCATCAGTGAAGGTTCAGTGGCGGGGTCAACCGGTCAAGGAGGTGACCTGGGAGACCGAGCAGGATATGCGCAACCGTTACCCTCATCTTTTCACTACTTTAGGTATGTCTCTATGCTCGTTCGAGGACGAATGAATGTTTAAGTGAAGGAGGATGTAACGACCCGGCCGGTCATTTTAAGAATTTACGCCCCGATCCCCCATTAATTGCATTCCCCGTGTTTGTTTCTGCTATTTTGAATTGTCGGGATGTTCAGTTTTGAGTTTCGGAGTGTTTTGGAACACTTATTACCTAAATGAGAGTTTAAGTTATGGAATTTGGGCCGTAGTCGGATGAAGATGAACTCAAAATGAAATTCTGACGGCTCTGTTAGCTCCATTGGGTGATTTCGGGCTTAGAGGCGTGTTCAGATTGTGTTTTGGAGTTCTGTAGCTAATTTAGTCTTGAAATGCCGAAAGTTGAATTTTTGAAGTTTCCGGTTCGATAGTGAGATTTTGATATCGGGGTAGCTCCTTAGTGTTGAATGTGACATGCTTGCAAAATTTCAGGTCATTCGAACGAGGTTTGATAGACTTTTTGATCGAAAGCATAAATTGAAAGTTTTTGGAGTTCTTAGGCTTGAATCTATGGTTGATTAGATGTTTCGATGTTGTTTTAGGGGTTTTAAGGATTGGTATAAGTTTGGATAGTGGTATATGACTTGTTCGTGCTTTTAGTTGAGGTCCTGTGGGCCTAGGGATGATTTCGGATGGTTGACGAAAAGATTGAAAATTTGGAGTTTCAGCTGAAGTTTATGGTTGCTGTCATAACCACATCTGCGGTTGGGAGGCCGCAGGTGCGACTCCCGCAGATGCGGAATCAAGCCGCAGAAGCGGCCATGAGGTGAACTATAAAGAGTCGCAGAAGCGGAGGATTGGACGCATCTACGATGGCGCAAGTGCGAGTTAGCGACCGCAGATGCGGTCCCAGGCCTTTTAGTGAGAACCGCAGATGCGTATGTTTTGACCGCAGAGTGGTACCGCTGATGCGGAAATTGGACCGCAGATGTAGATTTGCTGGGCAAAAAATAAGAATTTCGAGGGTTTTGTTTTAAAAGTTAGAAAATTGATTTGGAGCTCGGGAGAGTGCGATTTTGGGAGGATTTTGAAGAGGAACTTAGTGGGAAACGATTCCTAATCCCTTTCTAGTTGTATTCCTATAATCTAATCTTAGTTTTGTCATTTAATTTCGGATATGGGATGAAAATTGGGGGGAAATTTGGAGAAAGTTCTTAGACCTAAATTTCGAGTTTCGATTGGGAATTTGACATTGGATTTGGATAATTTTGGTATGGTTAGACTCGTGAGAGTATGAGGATTTCGAAAATGTAAATTTTACCCGATTTCGAGATGTGGGCCCGAGGGGCATTTTGGTCATTTTACCTAATTTGCGTATTAGCTTAGAATTTCGTTGTAGAATCAGTTACTTGAAGTGTTATTTATATTATGTAATTGAATTGAATAGATTTGGGCCATTTGGAGTCGAGTACTCATGGCAAGAGCATGGTTCCAGGTTGATTTTGAGCCGGTTCGAGGTAAGTAGCTTGCCTAACCTTGTGTAGGGGAAAACTCCCCTTGGGATTTTTTTATTATTGATATTTGAAATGCCTTTTACGTGAGGTGACGAGTGCGTACTTGTGGTAATTGTTGATAATACGATTTTTCTTAAGTAATTATAACTGTGTTTCTTTTTCTTGTTTATTCTACTTGCAATTTAAGCCTGCTGTTAGCTTGGGGAATCATGTCTAATTGACTTAATTGCTTTATTTGCTCAAAATGCCTTATTTGGACTATGTGCAGCATGCTAGGATAGAAATACCTGTTTTACCTTGGTGTGAAATTGAATTTAATTGAGTATTCTTTGTGTTGTTGCTGCTTGTTTACTTTGGGACTACGGGACGGTATCCCGGGAGATCCCCTGTACATATATATTGATTTGGACTATAGTGCGGGATACCAAGAGATCCCCTGCACATATTGAGCATACTAAGAGATCATTGGGATATCGAGAGATCCCTAGCATATACTGAGGATACTAAGAGATCCTCGGAATACCAAGAGATCCCCAACACACATATTGAGGATACTAAGAGATCCTTGGGATACCGAGAGATCCCCAGCATTATATTGAGGATACTAAGAGATCCTCGGGATACTGAGAGATCACTGGCACACATATTGAGGATAGTAAGAGATCCTCGGATACTGAGAGATCCCCGGTTGTTATTTCCATGTTGAGTTATATTCCTTTCCGTGATTTTTTGTCTCTGTTATAGTCATTGTTGTTCTTTCTATCCTATGTTACTTCTTACTATTGCACTTCATTATACTGTCTTATTATATAATGTTATACCTTGTATTTCATTTAACCTCAGTAGGGCCCGGACCTTCATCGTCACTACCCGACTGAGGTGAAGCTTACACTTACTGAGTACTGCTGTGTTGTACTCATGCCCTTTATGCACATGTTTTTCATGTGCAGATCCAGGTACCTCTAGTCAGTCTTATCATCCTTGAGGCGAGGCATTTTGTAGAGACTTCGAGGTATATCTGCCGCATCCGCAGACCGAAGAGTCCTTTTTTATCTTTCTGTACTAGAATAGCCCTTCTGTATTTTCTTTTGATAGACATTTCTGGAGTTAGAGCTTTTTATGTATCTCTTAGCTTGTGATTCATGGGGTTCCAGATTTTGGGAGTGTTATGTTGAGATTCTTGTACTGTTATATGCCAGGCGACATCTTAAACACTATTTCATTTTATTATCTCGGTTTTTAATTATTTTCTTTCCACAATTGTTCTTTTTCTGCATTTGTTAGGTTTACCTAGTCGTAGAGACTAGGTGTCGTCATGATAGTTCTTGGAGGGCGAACTGGGGTCGTGACACATCAATTGAAGATTCGGGAGCCAGACATCCCGAAGACTGCTTTCAGGACTCGGTATGGTTATTATGAGTTCCTTGTTATGTCATTTGGGCTGACCAATGCCCCAGTAGCCTTCAAGCATTTGATGCACTGTGTGTTCCAGCCGTATCTTGACTCGTTCGTCATTGTCTTTATTGATAATATTCTAGTATACTCCTGGAGTCAGGAAGATCATGAGCAACACCTGAGGATAGTGCTTCAGACTTTGAGGGAAAAGAAGTTATATGCAAAGTTCTCGAATTGTGCGTTTTGGTTGGATTTCGTGGCATTCTTGGGCCATGTGGTATCGACTGAGGGTATACATGTGGATCTGAAGAAGGTGGAAGCAGTACAGAGTTGGCCCAGAACATCCTCAGCTACAGAGATCCGTAGTTTTCTTAGCTTGGCGGTCTATTACTGTTCATCTATTGCAGCACCTATGACCAGGCTGACCCAGAAGGGTGCTCCGTTCCAGTGGATGAAAGAGTGTGAGGCAAGCTTCCAGAAGCTCAAGACAGCTTTGACTACAGCCCCAGTTTTGATATTGCCTACTGGTTCGGGGTCTTATACTGTCTATTGTGATGCCTCGAGGATTGGCCTTAGAGCAATATTGATGCAAGACGGTAGGTGATTGCCTATGCGTCTAGACAGTTGAAGGTACATAAGAAGAATTATCATGTCCATGATCTCGAGTTAGCTGCTATTGTTCACACCTTGAAGATCTGGCATCATTATTTGTACGGTGTGCCTTGTGAGATTTATACTGATCACCGGGGTATGCAACATCTGTTCAAGCAGAAGGATCTTAATTTGCGCCAGAGGAGGTGGTTTGAGCTGCTGAAGGACTATGATATCACTATCTTGTATCACTCGGGCAAGGCCAATGTGGTAGTCGATGCTTTGAGTCGCCAGGCAGAGAGCTTGGGGAGTTTTGCTTATTTACTAGCAGCGGAGAGGCCCATGGCGATGGATGTTTAGGCCTTAGCTAGCTAGTTTGTGAGATTGGATCTTTCGGAGCCCAGTCGGGTTCTAGATTACGTGGTCTCTCGGTCTTCCTTATTTTATCGTATCAGGGAGAATCAGTATGATGACCCTCATTTGTTGTCCTCAAGGACAAGGTTTTGCACGGTGATGCCAGAGATGTGACTATTGGTGATGACGGGATATTGAGGATGCAGGGTTGGGTATGTCCAATGTTGATGGGCTTCGAGAGTTGATTCTAGAGGAGGCCCATAGTTTGCGGTATTCCATCCATCTGGGTGCCGCGAAGATGTACCAAGATTTGAGGCAGCACTATTGGTGGAGACGGATGAAGAAAGATATAGTTGGGTTTGTAGCTCGGTGCCTCAATGTCAGCAAGTGACGTATGAGCACCAGAGACCGGGTGGGTTGCTTCAGCATATAGAGATTCCGGAGTGAAAGTGGGAGCAGATCACCATGGACTTTGTAGTTGGGCTCCCACGGACTTTGAAGAAGTTCGATGATATTTGGGTGATTATGGATCGGCTGACCAAGTCCGCGCACTTCATTCCTGTGTGTACTACCTATTCTTTAGAGCGGTTGGCATAGATTTATATCCGGGAGATTGTTCTCCTGCATGGTATTCCGGTTTCTATCATTTCAGATAGAGGTACTTAGTTCACATCACGGTTCTGGAGGGTCGTACAACATGAGCTAGGTACTCGGGTGGTGTTGAGCACAGCATTTCACCCCCAGACGGACGGACAGTCTGAGCGCACTATTCAGATTCTTGAGGATATGATCTGTGTGTGTGTGATAGAGTTTGGAGGTTCTTGGGATCAGTTCTTGCCACTGGCAGAGTTTGCCTACAACAACAACTATCAGTCTAGCATTTAGATGGCACCATATGAGGCCTTCTATGGAAGGAGTGTAGATCCCCGGTGGGTTGGTTTGAGCCGAGTGAGGCTCGATTATTGGGCACAAACTTGGTTCAGGATGCTTTGAAGAAGGTTAAGGTGACTCAGGATAGACTCCATACAGCCTAGTCCAGACAGAAGAGTTATGCAGACCGGAAGGTTCGTGATTGTAAGGCCTTGGAAAATTTTGCTAAGTAATTTAGGACTTCGTTGTGCCGGGTAGAATAATTATAATATTTTATATGCTATTAACATGATGGGCTTCAATTGGATTTGGTAAATAAGTGTATAAGTCTTATAATAAGTAATGTGGGGTCCAAGGAGGGGCCTAAGTCTAAGTCAAATCGGAAAATTTCATAATAGGCTAGAATTCCAAATGAGTTCGCACAAGTCCATACTTTGAATGAGCATATCTAAATATTTAAAAGGTTTTATGTGATGAACAACCTATCATATGAAAGATCTTTAAGTCTTCCAACGCTTTAAACCGTTCGTCATTTGGACATTACTACACAAAGTTATGATCAAATAACCAAAGGCTGAAAAAATGTGATCCTGTGTCGAATCTGCGATCGCAAATATGTCGCATTTTTGACTCTGCGCAGATCTGTCGCAGATTGGGCCAGTGTTGCCCAGTTTTAGGCACCTATTTAACGATGCATTCTGCGGCCCACATTCTTGTTTTGCGATCCATTCTGCGATCACAGACCCTGTTTCGGAAGTTTATTTTTCCTATTTTTATAACCCGATCCCATTTTAATATATAGGATTTAGGGTTTCATTTGGGGTCATTTTCTACTGATTTTAGAGAGAGTTGAGAGCATATAGAGAGAGAAAGAGAGAGAGGGAGCTTAGTTTCATAATCACCTAAATTTTGCTCAAGTTTTCAAGAATCAAGGAAGATAACCACACGATTGCCCTCTATCCGGGTGAGTCCTTCTTCCAAGATTTCATGTAAGAGGTTAAGGGTCCAAATATGTTGTTGGGATTAGAAATAGGCCATGCATGTGAGACTAAGTTGTAGTATGAGATATTAAAGAACTAATTTGGGTAGTTCCTGTTAAGATTGGTTGAGGGAGGAAGGAATTTCCATTTTTTAGACCTTGTAGACTACTTCACATGTTAGGTGTTTGATGAAATTCCGAAGAGAGTTACACCATGGGTAATCCTCCTAATTATTAATTGATTCCCGCTATCTCCTTATAGATTATTATTGCTAGAGGTGTCGGTGGATTGTACAAACTTAAGGAAAAGCTCTTTGAGGTATGTATGGCTAACTTTAATCTTTGTAGAATCATCTTGTTAGTGTCCGTCCATTTGATATGAGTTCCTCGCTTGATCATACTTGAATTGTTTATTCTAATGTACTGAGGTAAAGATTATGTTCCCTAATTGTCTTAGTTGTTTACCATTTCACCATATTGCTTGAAGTTATGAATCATGATTGTTTAGGCTCATCCTATTATGTGCACAATTCATCATATGTTGGAACTTATCAATATGAAGGATAATACTATATGAACAAATAAATAAGGGAAAAACTTGAATATTTGAATTGTAACAATGTATCCAAGTGCCAAGAAATAAGCTAATAAAGAGGTGTGTGGTGCCATATAATAGAAAAATGGAAAGAAATGTGAACTAAGGAATAATTGAAAAAGGTTATGTCCCAAGTGAGATGGATTAGCCGATCGGGCCGATATCGGACGCCATGTTGTACACATGGTGGCATTTACATTGGATTTCTGATTATCATTGTCGACTTGGATATGTCTCACTTGGGATGGCTTATCCGGTCGGGCCGAGACCGGACTCCGTGTAAAAAGACACGGTGGTTTTATGAATTGTGACACTTGACACTAAGAGACTATAAATCAAAAGGATGAAAAGATAAAATAAGAAACTATGAGACTCTCACTTGTGTTCTCTGTATTTCTGTGCAGCATTGTTTGATTTCCATGACTGTCTTCTACTTGTATATTGTTTAATTCTATTTAGAGTAAAGTTTGTTCATACATACTAGTACTATTCGATGGTACTAACGTCTCTTTTTCCGGGGGCGCTACATCTTTTAATGGATGTAGGTGGCTCCGAAACTGGTAGTGTTGATCGCAGGTAGCGTCGCCTTCCCTTTCTCTCCACAACAGTTTGGTGAGCCCCATTTATTTCTGGGGTTATGTATAGAATATGTCACATTTCTTTTGCTTATATTGTTACGCTTTGAGTTATAGCCGGGGCCTTGTCACCGGCAGGGTCACTTGGTCTTTTCCATCTTTAGAGGCTCTGTAGACAGATTGTGGGTGGTGTCGGGTATTGAAAATTTGAACTAGATATGTTGTTATTTGGCAGAATGTTTCCTTCGTAACTATTAATTGTAATAATTTGGTTAGTATGGTTGAACTATTGATGAAATACATAGACAAAAATTGTCAATGTAATGCTCATAAAATAGGATTTATGGAGTTCATCTCCTTGTTATTCATAAATAAATTTTGGGTAGAATGAAACCTAATAGGCTTGCTCGGTTGAGCGCCGGTTGCACCCTTCGGTTTTGGGGCGTGACAAACTTAGTATCAGAGCCTAAGGTTTTAAACTGTCCTAAGATGTCTCGGAGCCGTGTCTAGTAGAGTCCTTCTTATCGGTGTGTTGTCGACCACATCTATAAGTTGGAGGGTATTCAGACATTTAGGACTTTCACCCTTCTTTGATACTCCAGATCGTGCGGTAGAACCCAAGATAGGGAGCTAATTTCCTCGCTATGTCTTATTCTCCAGATGAGTAATCTTGATACCATAATCCACGAGTTTGAAGCATTAAGGAGGGAATGACCCCACCATAAAATCTGAGGGAGATTGCCCAAGTGTTTGTTAGGAGAATGTATCAAGCCATGAAGGCATTGGTAGAACTTGTTGTTAAGGGGAGTACCCTTGATCCTAATAATGTCACTACACCACTAGATAATGTAGTATATTCGTATGTTACCAATATGTGTTAGGGATGTTGAGTCGAGGGGCATCGATTAAGTTATTGCCCTATCAACCTAAAGCCACCAAGTAAGTCACTCCATGGTACATCATTATGAACAACACAAATATTTTACTCATTGCATGTATACATCCTTATTGAAGAGTCCTCATAAACATGGTCTTAATAAGAGGTGAGACACAAAAACTTGTGTGTACTTTCTCCTTGAAGGAGACGTATTGTTCGTGAATCCACTCTATCACAAATTCTCTTATTTACATCCTCGTGTGGAATTAAGTTCTATAAATACGCCCTTGAATGGAGTTATAACTCTAGGATTAATACTCCCCACTTTCTTTCCTAAATTCTCAACAGGGGACTACATCCGATGAATTTGTTACAAAATCTTTTTTACGGACAACACCTGCCCACTTGTGCCTGTGCATGAATCATCATAAAGTTTATCTATGTTGTGTCAAGTTCCATGTAAAGCATCGCAGGGTTGCGATCCCTCTTGAGTCACTCTTTTTCTCACTGGTGTATATGACTTCTATGGTTTGACCAGTGACTCTACTCTCTTGCGAGTATCATGAAACCTTTTCACTGTCTAGTAACATAAGAGAAAACCTTAGCACCTACCATATGTGTTCATGTCAATCGAAATGGTCACCGTGTGCATAAAAACTCTCTGAAAAAAATTGAGATCCTCACATCCCCGTCATAGGAAGATCTTGTGTCGCCATCTTAGTATAACTTTCGTGTCCACTTGGGACATCCCCCAGCAAGTAGCTCACTTTGTTCCTAGTATTGTGGTTGCCCGTGGCGTGGTCGTGTATTGCGGTTGGGAGTTAATATAGCAGAAGCATGTCCAGCTATAACAAATGTTTATTTTCTCTTTACACCTCCACGGCATGTGATAATTGTGTTCCTTAGTTAGTAAATTCATTGTGCTAGTTTCCCCACACTTGTTCGACAACCATGAGAGAACATATCCTTCTATGTGTCATTGTAACACTTTCTTTCTCGTAAGGACCCATACTAGGCTCTCCGTCAAGACCAATCGCACCTTTGGGGGTTATCGTAGCACAACGCCTGTTTCTCTTGTTTTTTGTCTTTCATTAGCATCTGGGTATTTCTCAAGTCAAAATCTATGGAGAACTCATTATGAACATCTGCAAACCTTCCATGATTATTTTATACTATCTCATTGGGTTCCCACCTCACTTCAAGTTCATCAAGGGTTGATAGCATGCCGCAATTGATGAGATTGAATGATCTCCTTTCAATAATGGATTGTCTACACATGTACTAGTCCAACGATCTGCTTATCAGTCTAACTCTCGCCTTTTGGTTTTGGGTTGACCAAGGAGCAACACACCTAGTAACACATTCATATGTCAAAGACTTTCTTTCAGTCAAGTCTTATAGCATCTCCCAATTTGGCTGGTAATAGATGGTTGTGTAGAAGTGTATTGTAGTGCTTCATTGTGAAGTAGAGTTGCTAAACATAATTGGATTTTTGAATTCTGGAGCTATACATCACGTGACTACATACAGAGATCTTCTTTCAAAATTTAGCTTCTCGTAATCCCTTATGTTACCACCTTTCCTAGTGGTTACAATGTAAAGGTTACTTCCATAGGCTCTCTCACTTTCTTTTCATTTACATTGCATCATATGTCGTTTCTCCATAATTTTCAATATGATCTTATCTCAATTTCTTGACTAGATATCTAACTATATGATTCGATTCAATTCACCTCACTTTTATGTACTCTACAAGCCCCTTTTTCTAAAAGAAAGACGCCGAAAGTGGGTAAATTCCCCTTTACTATAGACTTCTAATGTCTTCAACTCAGCTAGGCTTGTTTGGTTCCAAATGGTGCTCTTTAGTTTTGCTGCCCTACTATCTATTTCATCTGATAGCTCTCATTGTAAAACTCGTTTTATGTTTTATGGCATCAAAGAGGAAGTCCTATAGCTTCAAGTATGGAGACATATTCCTTTTGTCAGAATAAATAAATATTGCTGGTATTCCTTGTAGATATTCTCCTAACAACCATTTACCTGCTCTGCTTGTCCCTGTGACTAGATAACCCAGGTTACTTTTACCCGATAAATGCGTTAAGACGTCTTATTCTTTGTGGACACTTTGAGGCCTTGTTCTACACCAACCCGTAATGGTTTTTAAGTACTTTCTCGCCATTGTTAACTATTTTCTAGGGCTACGTGGGCTTGTCTCATGGGTCCCAAAAGTAATGATTTCCCCTAAGTTCAAGCTTATATTGCCATGATTTCAAACCAAAGTGTGTCCCCCTTTCAAAAGTCTTAAATGGGTCAGATTGGATGGATTACGTGGCCTTCTGCTCACTCGTCTTCTAGGATTATTGACAACGTCATTGTCATGTGCGGGAAATTTTGCTATCCCTGGCATTCCACCTCCTTAAGGAGGATATGAGTTTTAATTGTCTTTCTTCCTGGAGCATTACGTCAACCATTGGAACTCCTCTAACCAATATATGATTTCACCCCTATGGTAGGATGTCCTAGCTATGTGGTTTCACTTGTGAAAGGTTGAGATTGGATGCCTTCAGATTTTTGCACATATCATGAGCATATTGATTTGGAAGACAAGTTGTCGTATCTTTAGTTCTCTCGCATAGGATCAATTATCAGAAAGGGTTAAGCTATTTGAAATATGATAATCTCATAAGTGTTCAGCTTCTTTTCATCATCATGGTCTTGTGGCATATATTTCTTGTGTCAATTAACGTTAGGAGTGTAATTCAACTTCATATATTTGAAACCCATATCGCATTCAAGGTGCCAGAGTATTCTCATTCTTGATAAACTGACTTTCCCTACACTCCAGGAGACGACTGGGTCACATACTTGAATATTCCTCCTTAATGGTTCCTATTGCCAATGTACAAGTTACCCCTATGTCTAATTTGTCTAATAATTGATGTCGTCATAATGATTAACCATGTCAGTATTGTTAGTAATAATCTTTGTGTCTCTTAGCATATAACCTCGTGAAATACTCTACTCAACACATTAATGGGTTCCTGAATAATTCCAGCTGGATCTTGAACTTTGTTGCTCCTCATTGTATTAAATCTATTGGGTATTGAAGATTCAAACATGTCAAAGAAGGAACATCCCCGTGTGATCACATACATTCGATAGGTAATTTTTATGGTCAGTTCAGGATAGCACATCTTAGTGTAATCATTGAAGGTCATCAAAGGTTTAGTGTGGGTGTTCGCGTAGAGATTTAGAATTTAGGGGGGCGAACAGGTTGTTCCCAATATTTTACCATGAAGATGTTATGTGAGTTGATAATGAAGGTTGCATAAGTGTATGTTACATTAGGACGCACTAGAAGTATGAAGTTTCCCCATAGTTGTTCCCCATATATTTTGTGTTTTCACATGCCTATGTCTAAGAAGGTAGTTGGAGACCCTTTGTCTATCATCCCGGTGAAAGCTATTGAAGGTGAAGTTAATGAATAGTTAGCTTATGTGAGGTATCGAGTTGTCATCCTCATTAGATAAGTCTGGAGATTGGGATTGTTTTCATGAATGTGTTATGGTAAAGCCTGTAAGTCGAGGAGGCCACCTTGAAGGGCGAAAGTGTCGTGGAAAGAAAATATTTTCGCTTGATTGTGTAATAATTAGTTTCGACTTGAAAGGGTACCTTACAGGTGTTATGATGTAAAATGTGTAGTCCATGTTTAGGTATCATTATGATAATGTAGCACTTGTAATGCAGAAATTAGTGTTATGGATCTATACATTTTGGTGCTTTGTCGAGTTGTGGATGAGTTATTAGGATAGTTTTTGTGGTTCTCTGGCAAGTGGATAGGCCTAGTTACAAAGGAAACTCTGCCGAAATTTCTGAAAAATTTGGGAGTTAGTCAAAATTTAGGGACTTGAGGTAGGTGAAAGAAGGGAATAAATTGTGTTAAGTGCTTGGGGCGGACTCTACTCCTCATTCGAGGCCGAATGATCCTAAGCAGGGGAGAATGTAAGGCCTCGGAAAATTTCGCTAAGTAATTTAGGACTTCGTGGTGCCGGGTAGACTAATTATAATATTTTATGTGCTATTAATATGATGGGCTTCAAATGGATTTGGTAAATAAGTGTATAAGTCTTATAATAAGTAATGTGGGGTCCAAGGAGGGGCCTAAGTCTAAGTCAAATCGGAAAATTTCATAATAGGCTAGAATTTCAAATGAGTTCACACAAGTCCACACTTTGAATGAGCATATCTAAATATTTATAAGGTTTTATGTGATGAACAACCTCTAACACGAAAGGTCTTCGAGTTTAGTTTCCAACGCTTCAAACTGTTTGTCATTTGTACATTACTATACAAAGTTATGATCAAATTACCAAAGGATGGAAAAATGTGATCCTGAGTCGAATTTGCGATCGCAAATATGTCGCATTTTTGACTATGCGATCGCAGATCTGTCGCAGATTGGGCCAGTGTTGCCCAGTTTTGGGCACCTATTTTGCGATGCATTCTACGGCCCACATTCTTGTTTTGCGGTCCATTCTGCGATCGCAGACCCTGTTTCGGAGGTTTAATTTTCTGGCAATAGGTCTGAAAAAGTATCTAAAAATATCAAATTTAGATATTTGTACCCTGTCGAAGTAAGGAACCATGGCATTATAACCCGACCCTATTTTAATATATAGGCTTTGGGGCTTCATTTGAGGTCATTTTCTACTGATTTTAGAGAGAGTTGAGAGCATATAGAGAGAGAAAGAGAGAGAGGGAGCCTAGCTTCATAATCACCCAAATCTTGCCCAAGTTTTCAAGAATCAAGGAAGATAACCACATGATTGTCCTCCATCCCGGTGAGTCCTTCTTCCAAGATTTCATGTAAGAGGTTAAGGGTCCAAGTATGTTGTTGGGATTAGAAATAGGCCATGTATGTGAGACTAATTTGTAGTATGAGATATTAAAGAACTAATTTGGGTAGTTCCTGTTAAGATTGGTTGAGGGAGGGAGGAATTTCCATTTTTTAGACCTTGTAGGCTACTTCACATGTTAGGTGTTTGATGAAATTCCGAAGAGAGTTACACCATGGGTAATCCTCCTAATTATTAATCGATTCCCGCTCTCTCCTTATAGATTGTTTTTGTTAGAGGTGTCGGTGGATTGTAGAAACTTAAGGAAAAGCTCTTTGAGGTGTGTATGGATAACTTTAATCTTTGTAGAATCATCTCGTTAGTGTCCGTGCATTTGATATTGTCACGACCCAATTCTACTAAGGGTCGCTATGACGCCGAACACCGCTGTCAGGCAAGCCAACCAAAATACTTAATTAAATTCTCGTTTTATAATTTTGAAAACTATGATTTTCCTTCAATTTTACCAGTAAAGATAATCGTTTCAAATCAATTATAAATGTTAGGAAGTTAATACAAGATGCCCCATAATCATCCCAGAACCCGGTGTCACAAGTGCATGAGCATTAACTAAGGAATGACATAAAAATACAGTAACTGTCCGGAATACAAGTGGGCTGAAATGAAAATACAGTACAATACTCCGAAGGAGACTCAGCTGGATGCGGTCGTCTCGATAAATGCAACTCACCTAAGTCTTCGTATCAACCATGTTGCTATGCCACTAGGCCACTAGCCACACATAAACCTGTGCAACAAAAATGCACAGCAAGTGTAGTATGAGTACGGAAACAACGTGTACTCTGCAAGTATCACGTCTAATCTCGAAGAAGTAGAGACGAGAGGTCGACTTCGACACTTGCTAGTGGTCCAATAATAATATAGTAAAAATGTGAGGAAATCATGGATTATATAGCAATTATAACTCATAAAGCCGGAAAGCAGGTAAACAACTTCTCAACTAATAAAGGATGTCCAAGATTTACTTTTCATTATCTTTATCAATTTATATCGGCCAAGAAAGGCAGATATCAACATTTAAAATTCTCAGGCAAGCAATACAAGCATGCGCATATCATGCCGAGGTCGTACGGCCTGATCCAACAGAAATGTAAACTGTGCACTGTCGAGGATTGAACGGCGCGAACCATAGATGCATCTATTACCCCGCTCGCGAATGATACATGCGACGCAGGTACACATAGACACACATGCTCAAACAGTCAATTAAGAATTTATCGGGGAACATTTGTCCAAATAAAAGCCAAATGCTCTTTTAATGATTTTAAAAAAAATAAAGTTTAATCCTTTTAGAAATTCATTTACTAATTCGATGTGATTTAAGAAAATCAATCTGTCAATAAGATTAAAAATATTCCAAGTATAGCATGCTTTTGGGTCCTAGACTACCCGGACTTAAACATAATAGTAGCTACACACGAACTCTCGTCACCTCGTTCGTACGTAGCCCCCACAAATAGGAGCACATAACCAATTAACTCACCTATCGGGACAATTTCCTCTTACAAGGTTAGAAAGGAGACTCACCTCGCTCTGAAGATCCATAACTGGCATTCCACACTCTTCCGAAGACTCGAATTGATGCACAATGCTCCAAAACTAGCCAATAATTATGCAAATCCATAGTACATGTTCAATTACTCACTACAGTCCGATTTATAACAATCCCTAACCCCGATCGAAAAGTTGACAAAATTTCCCTCAGGCCCACGTGCCCGGATTCCTAAATTTTTCGAAGATAAACTTTACTCATAACCTCACGAACTCAAATATATAATTTACTCTCAATTTTATACCCAAAATCGTGGTCAAATTCCAAGAATATCAATTTTCTAGGTTTTCCCTCAAACGTCAAGTTTCTACCCATTTACATGCTAAAATCCATACATAATCGATATATTTAACTCAAGATAGGTGGGGTTAGCTTACCTTGTTGATGATGACGAAAAACCCCACTTGAAGCTCTCCAAAATCGTCCACACCAAATGAAAAATAGGGGGAAAATGACCATCTCCCGAGTTTAAAAGAATACAATGCCTCCAGCATTTCCGCACCTGCGGTCACTTGACTGCTTCTGCGGTTCCGTAGGTGCGACCACCTACCCGCTTCTGCGGTTTCTCACCAAGCTGCCCTTATCCGCTTCTGCGTCCTCTCCACCGCAGGTGCGGTCCCGCTTCTGTGGTGACCTGACCGTATCTGCGGTCCTAGCCTAGCCGTCCATTTCCGCTTTTACGGCATGTAAGCCGCTTCTACGGCTCCGCACCTGCGGCCCTTGCCTCGCAGGTGCGGTTATACCAGCAACTTCAGCCCTTTCCAAAATTCCATTTTCGATCCGTTAACCATCCGGAATCCACCCGAGGACCCCAGGACCCCAACCAATCATACCTACCAGTCCCAAAACACATTACGGACTTGCTCGAAGCCTCAAATCATATCAAACAACGCTAAAACCACGAATCGACCTCCAATCCAAGCTTTATGAACTTTAGAATTTCAAACTTCTATATTCGATGCCGAAACCTATCAAATCATATTTGATTGACCTCAAATTTTGCACACAAGTCATATTTGATATTACAGACCTACTCGAACTTCCAGAAACGGAATCCGACCCTGATATCAAAAAGTCAACTCTCGGTCAAACTTCTCAAAAACTTTAAAATTTCTATCTTTAGCCAAATGACTCCAAAATGACCTACGGACCTCCGAATTCACTTCCAATCGTGGTCCCAACTCCAGAATCACCATACGAAGCTACTCCCAGACTCGGAATCCCAAACGGATATCGATAACACTAAAATGCACTTCAACCCAAACTTATGAAATTTCTTCCAAAATGCTAACTTCTACAATTGGCGCCAAAACGCTCCCGGGTCATCCAAAACCTGATCTGGGCATACGCCCAAGTCCGAAATCATCATACGAACCTGCTGGAACCTTCAGATCCCGATTCCGAGGTTGTTTACTTTGAAATCCAATCTTAGTAAATTCTTTCAACTTAAAGCTTCTGAAATGAGAATTCTCTTTCCGAAATGAAATTCCGACTATGAGCACAAATCATAATACCTGAAGTGATGCTGCTCATGGCCTCAAACCGTTGAACAACGCGCTAGAGCTCAAAACTACCGGTCGGATCGTTACATTCTCTCCCACTTAAACATATGTTCGTCCTCGAACGTGCTAAGAACTCCGCTGGAGTTGTCCGAAATCACTGTTTAACACCTCAAGCACCTACCCGTGCTACCACAACTAAGCTGTGCACCCTAGCTCGATCAAGAATATACCTTTTTTCACTTAGGCTAATAAGCCTTAGAGCCCAATTCCAACATCCGGAATTCTCTGCCAGGCATGTTTCCAACATACGAACACCGTATCAATCACCACACAATGTACTAGAACATGACTGCATACCCTTGCTGAATTCACACCTTGCACTGCTTTATTCACAGAACCACAATAACATTTTTTGAGCAATTATATATATATATATATATATATATATATATATATATATATATATATATATATATATATATATATATATATATATATATATATATATATATATATATATATATATATATATATATATATATATATATATATATATATATATATATATATATATATATATATATATATATATATATATATATATATAAAGAAATTCATAACCAACTATAACAATCATTGGGTCTATACTCCTGACAAGAACTATCACCTCATTCTGAACCGAATAATGGTCTTTGCTCCCTAATATACTTTATATAATCAGATTACACTGATCCTGAATCCAATGATCTCGTCTCACCTAGTACGAACTGCTCAGGCAATAAGCCACTCCGGATATGATCAAAAGTCTCATATGATGCCACAATGTGCCAATAGGCTACAAATTCAAACGCGATACAAAACGAAAACAAACTCTGAAAAGGAAATCCAATTACCCCGCTTGCAAATCATACATGCGACGCGGGCACACAGCTAATATGAGTTTTCCTCAGAAAAGAAATAGGAAACAAAACACATAAAAATAGATATAGGGAACTGTACTGAACATCACACTGTTGCGACGTGCAACCCGATCCAAATAACATACCCATGGTGGCGTGCCACCCGATCCACACATAGAACTCACATAAGGAGATATACATCGAGCTAAATTGCTCATTACAACAAGATACCGAATATCGGTCACAAGCACGCTAGGTGCATAATACCTTTCCCTGGGGAGACATATAGCGCTATAAGTTACAAACGCAAGCACAACTGAGGTGCGATATATGATCTGAATCTCAAGAGCCATCCTGCTCATATAACATCATCTCTACGCGAAACCTCAACACATAAGAAACTCACCAAGCCGTCTCACAACTCACACGGCACGATATATCATTACATGAGATAGCTGACGACAAAATAATACCCTGACTACTCTTCCATAAGGAGCGCATTGCTGAGATGAATACATCTGGCCTGATATAAAGCCCATATTCACATTTAAATCCATCCACAGACCCCAGGCTGATTCCAATCACACTGAACTAGGCTAATAACCTTTCAAAGGTCCATAATGACCCCCCTCTTTTTTTTCTCATAACACACGAGAACAACCATCATAACCGGAAAAATCCTCCATAGTCCACAACCCAATAAGCTGGGTGCCCTCCAGGCATAAATCCTCAAATTAACGATATCACCACAATCTGCATACTTGGTTTAACTCTTCAATCAATCAAGTGACTACATGCCACACTTATACCAACTTCGCATGGGGCATGCTCCCATAACCTTCCATAACAATTAACAAGTTTGTACACCCAAACCACGACCGCACTAACGCTAAAAAGCGATCAAGAATCCTTAACCAGGATGCAAAGCTTTTTTTTTACAAAACACCGATCTCAGGTGATGCCGAAGACAATACCAACTTTCCTTAATCACCAAAACTCATTTCCTGCTCGTCTGAGCTCGTGACATCCTTGGCAACACCAAACTGCAACCTTGATCCTCACTTCAAATTCCATACCACTCACTGTACCCAACATGCCAATATACGATACGACTTTCATCTTAACTCCGGAACCACTAATAGGTTAACACTTCATCATATAAAAACTTTTCACTTAACTCACTTCGGGGGAACCATAGCAACACACAGGTGAATGCTCATAACCGTAGAATATGCAAATCTCTAAGTAGTGGTCTAGGCCACCATAGTCCTTCCGTGATCCGCCTACACATAACAGGTCATATAGTAGAATACTTCTAAATAACATCAATTACGGAGGCCGACAAGCCTCACACGTTTCGTCCCAAATCACTTGCATAACTTGATCACGCTGAAGGAACTGATCACTACCACCAATATGCCAATTCAACTATGGTTAACCAATCTATCTTCTTCTAATTTATCCTTGATTGCCTTAGAAATAATAATAACTCCATTCAACACATAACACACCCCATCCGCACTCATCTTGAGTGACCTTGAATCACGAGACCATGCTGTCTCAAATCCCACAAACCATTTCATACCTCACAAATGCTACACTACAAATCAAAACATCATAGAACATTCGGGGGCCCTTCTCATAAGCTGCTACAAAGCTTGATTCTTAACTGTACCTATAGGATCGAAATCATTAGGCACCATACTTTACCCCTTTGAATCCACTAGGACCGTTACTAAGAGCCACCCGCTCTGACTAGGCCCCGAATATAATCAACTCCATAATTCCTCTAGCACATGCATACCCTCTCGACGAAGCACCCGGCAGAATCACTTCCCTTGAAACCCGTATCTATACAAGGCATAAATCCAAAATCATTCCCCAAGTCTGAACATGAGCCAATAAGGCCAACCATGGCATACCTTTAACAATTCCCATGCTCAAATTACCACTTATGTTTTTTTTCCCGTAGCTGAAATAACCCATCAATATGCTAATAACCACAAACCTTGCAAGTAGTTAACCATGCAACCCAATCATAGGCGGTGGGACTCTCCCACTTAGCTTGAAGCCACTATTACACAACTCTAGAATTCACCAAGATTCTTTATCTCTTATTGACATAACCTTGCACAATCAACCCCTAAAATTATCAGAATCTTACTGTAAAATCCCTTTTTTATACTCTGAATCATTAACCACATTCGCACGACCGATCTCTTTGCTGTATAACTAATAGAATTCTTCGCAGAAGCTTCGCCAACTATGCGACCGCCGATCTGCTCACTGGAGATAACCCACCTGTGGAATTTACGTGCCGATGTCTTCCAATGCTACTGCACGGGGTACAATCACTACGACATCAATAACCCATCCAGAGTCCGAGCTCACTCTCTAGGTGCATAAGTCCATTCATCCCTCGTGGACATCAATTAAATGTGCAGCTACATCCTTCCAATTCAAAGTTACGTTGTATCCTTCTTCATTTCAAGTAGCTCTTTTCTGTTATATCAAATCTCCTGCCGCATAATAGCCCATATTTCAAATTAGATCCGTAGACCCCAATCATTAATCACTAAAATTCCCAAGTCGTTCCAAACTCTCCTTAAGGTGCGTAACCATCCTAACACAAAGCCCATATGCAACTCCGCCACTCTCCCACTTTGGCGGAACTCACCCTTCTAACCGACCACTCGACCTTTGCTTCTTATACCTGGCCTTCTAGAAATTTTAAACACCGCCTAACACTCCCCACATGTCCTTCATCATCCTTTGTTGCTCTGTTGTTGCCTCAGATAAAATCTATTTTCGTAGTGCTTGAACCCACGAACCGCTGCTAACTTTAAATCTCCCCGAGGTCATCTTTCTTGGGCCATCAACACTAGATATACCGATTAAATCCTGAACCACCGCACATCGCGATCTCTGACAGTCGCCTATCCATTATTATTTCACAATATCCTACCCCAAAAGGCGAATTGAAGAAAACCATAACACCGGCGAACTCAACATATTCAATCGGGGACAACAATACCACCTCATAGATGAAAATTCCACCACGCTTGAAAATACCAAGTCTCGTTACCCCATCAACCCAAACCTGAACATTCTTAGCCCGATTGTCTTTCCCTTGCCGGGAATAAAATACTGAATCTCTAGATCATGCACTGAGTAAACCTCCCTTCAAGTCATTCACTGCCCTGACACATAGGCAAACATCCTACCATCATATCAATACTGCGGAACAATCATTCATAAGCATTATGGCAACTTGTGCCTAGCCTCAAAGCTCTCAGAAGTACCGCTACTGAGCTGAAATAATAGAATATCCTTCCACAAGGCGATGATAATAGCTCAAACAACCCTGCAAGGAGAAACACCTCGCACCACATTCGTAGTACCATTACAATCCTTAAATTCTCGATTTATAACCAGCAGTTCACATTGCGTAAGATTGAGTAGGAAGGAAACAAGGGCATAAGCCTCAAGGAATCAAATCGCACGATGAGGAATCAAGAAGGGAAGTACTCCTAACAGCCCTGTAGCCTCCCGAAGATAAGTACAAACGTCTCTGTACCGATCCTAGAGACTCTACTAGACTTGCCCATGACTCGTGAGACCTACGGGAACCTAGTGCTCTGATACCATGTTGTCACAACCCAATACCACTAAGGGTCGTGATGGCGTCAGACATCGCTGTCAGGCAAGCCAACCAAAATACTTAATTAAATTCTCGTTTTAATAATTTTGAAAACTATGATTTTCCTTCAATTTTACCAGTAAAAGATAATTGTTTCAAATCAAATACAAATGTTAGGAAGTTAATACAAGATGCCCCATAATCATCCCAGAACCCGGTGTCACAAGTGCATGAGCATTTACTAAGGAATGACATAAAAATACAGTAATTGTCTGGAATACAAGTGGACAGAAATGAAAATACAGTACAATACTCTGAAGGAGACTCTATTGGCTACGGTCGTCTCGATAAATGCAACTCACCTAAGTCTCCGTATCAACCATGCCGCTATTCCACTAGGCCATTAGCCACACATAAACCTGTGCAACAAAAATGTACAGCAAGTGTAGTATGAGTATGGAAACAATGTGTACTCAGCAAGTATCTCGTCTAATCTTGAAGAAGTAGAGACGAGAGGTCGACTTCGATACTTGCTAGTGGTCCAATAATAATATAGTAAAAATGTGAGGAAATTATGGATTTATATAGCAATTATAACTCATAAAGCCGGAAAGAAAGTAAATACCTTCTCAACTAATAAATGATGTCCAAGATTTACTTTTCATTATCTTTATCAATTTATATCGGCCAGGAAAGGCAAATATCAACATTTAAAATTCTCAGGCAAGCAATACAAGCATGGGCATATCATGCCGAGATCGTACGGCCCGATCCAACAAAAATGTAAAATGTGCACTGCCAAGCGTCGAACGGCGCGAACCATAGATGCATCTATTACCCCGCTCGCGAATCATACATGCAACGCGGTCAAATTTAAATAAACAATCACCCTGCTCGCAAATCATACATGCGATGCAGGTACACATAGACACACATGCTCAAACAGCCAATTAAGAATTTATTGGGGAACATTTATCCAAATAATAGCCAAATTCTCTTTTAATGATTTTAAAAAAAAATAAAGTTTAATCCTTTTAGAAATTCATTTACTAATTCTATGTGATTTAACCAAAATCATATTGTCAATAAGATTACAAATATTCCAAGTATAGCATGCTTTTGGGTCTTAGACTACCCGTACTTAAACATAATAGTAGCTACGCATGGACTCTTATCACCTCGTGCGTACGTAGCCCCCACAAATAGGAGCACATAACCAATTAACTCACCTATGGAGACAATTCCCTCTTACAAGGTTAGAAAGGAGACTCACCTCGCTCAAAAGATCCATAACCGGCATTCCACACTCTTTCGAAGACTCGAATCGATGCACAATGCTCCAAAACTAGCCAATAATTATGCAAATCCATAAATACATGTTCAATTACTCACTATAATCTGATTTATAACAATCCCTAACCCCGATCGAAAAGTTGACAAAATTGTCCTCGGGACCACGTGCCTGGATTCCTAAATTTTTCGAAGATAAACTTTACCCATAACCTCACGAACTCAAATATATAATTTACTCTCAATTCCATACCCAAAATCGTGGTCAAATTCCAAGGATATCAATTTTCTAGGTTTTCCCTCAAACCCCAAGTTTCTACCCATTTACATGCTAAAATCCATGCATAATCGATATATTTAAATCAAGATAGGTGGGGTTAGCTTACCTTGTTGATGATGAAGAAAAACCCCATTTGAAGCTCACCAAAATCGTCCGCACCAAATGAAAAATGGGGGAAAATGACCATCTCTCGAGTTTAAAAGAATACACTGCCTCCAGCATTTCCGCACCTGCGGTCACTTGACCACTTCTGTGGTTCCGTAGGTCCGACCACCTACCCGTTTTTGTGGTTTCTCACTAGGCTGCCCTTTTCCGTGTCTGCGTCCTCTCCACCGCAAGTGCGGTCCCGCTTCTACGGTGACCTAATCAAATCTGCAATCCCAGCCTAGCCATCCATTTCCGCTTCTACGGCTCCGCACATGTGGCCCTTGCCTCACAGGTGCGGTTATACCAACAACCAGCAACTTCAACCCTTTCCGAAATTCCATTTTCGATCCGTTAACCACCCCGAATCAACCCGAGGCCCCCGGGACCCCAACCAATTATACCTACCAGTCCCAAAACACATTACGGACTTGCTTGAGGCCTCAAATCATGTCAAACAATGCTAAAACCACGAATCGACCTCCAATCCAAGCTTTATGAACTTTAGAATTTGAAACTTCTATATTTGATGCCGAAACCTATCAAATCATATCCAATTGACCTCAAATTTTGCACACAAGTCATATTTGATATTATGGACCTACTCCAACTTCTGGAATCGAAATCCAACCCCGATATCAAAAATTCAACTCTCGGTCAAACTTTTCAAAAACCTTAAAATTTCTATCTTTACCCAAATGACTCCAAAATGACCTATAGACCTCTGAATTTACTTCCGATCATGGTCTCAACTCCAGAATCACCATACGGAGCTACTCCCGGACTCGGAATCCCAAATGGACATCGATAACATTGAAATGCACTTCAACCCAAACTTATGAAATTTCTTCCAAAATGCTAACCTCTACAATTGGTGCCAAAACGCTCATGCGTCATACAAAACCCGATCCGGGCATACGCCCAAGTCCGAAATCATCATACGAACCTACTGGAACCTTCAGATCCCAATTCCGAGATCGTTTACTCTGAAATCCAATCTTAGTAAAAAAAATTCAACTTAAAGCTTCCAAAATGAGAATTCTCTTTTCAAATCACGAACTACCCGAAATGAAATTCCGACTATGCGCACAAGTCATAATACCTGAAATGATGCTGCTCATGGCCTCAAACCGCTGAACGATGCGCTAGAGCTCAAAACGACCGGTCGGGTCGTTACAGATATGAGTTCCTTGCTTGATCATACTTGAATTGTTTGTTCTAATGTGATGAGGCGAAAGATTATATTCCCTAATTGTCTTAGTTGTTTACCATTTCACCATGTTGCTTGAAGTTGTGAATCATGATTGTTTATGCTCATGCTATTATGTGCACAATTCATCATATGTTGGAACTTATCAATATGAAGGATAATACTATATGAACGAATAAATAAGGGAAAAACTTGAATATTTGAATTGTAACAATGTATCCAAGTGCCAAGAAATAAGCTAATAAAGAGGTGTGTGGTGCCATGTAATGGAAAAATGGAAAGAAATGTGAATTAAGGAATAATTGAAAGAGGTTATGTCCCAAGTGAGATGGCTTAGCCGATTGGGCCGAGATCGGATGCCATGTTTTACACATGGTGGCATTTACATTGGATTTCTGATTATCATTGTGGACTTGGATATGTCTCACTTGGGATGGCTTAGCCGGTCGGGCTGAGACTGGACTCCATGTAAAAAGACACGGTGGTATTATGAATTGTGACACTTGACACTAAGAGACTATGAATCAAAAGGATGAAAAGACAAAATAAGAAACTATGAGACTCTCACATGTGTTCTATGTATTTCTGTGCAGCATTGTTTGATTTCCATGACTGTCTTCTACTTGTATATTGTTTAATTCTATTTAGAGTAAAGTTTGTTCATATATACTAGTACTATTCGATGGTACTAACGTCCCTTTTTCCGAGGGCACTACATCTTTTAATGGATGTAGGTGGCTCCGAAACTGATAGCGTTGATCGCAGGTAGCGACGCCTTCCCTTTCTCTCCACAGCAGTTTTGTGAGCCCCATTTCTTTCTGGGGTTATGTATAGAATATGTCACACTTCTTTTGCTTATGTTATTACTCTTTGAGGTATAGCCGGGGCCTTGTCACCGGCAGGGTCACTTGGTCTTTTCCATCTTTAGAGGCTCCGTAGACAGATTGTGGGTGGTGTCGGGTATTGAAAATTTAAACTAGATATGTTGTTATTTGGCAGAATATTTCCTTCGTAACTATTAATTGTAATAATTTGGTTAGTATGGTTGAACTGTTGATGAAAGACATAAACAAAAATTATCAATGTAACACTCATAAAGTAGGATTTATGGAGTTCATCTCCTTATTATTCATAAATAAATTTTGGGTAGAATGAAACCTAATAGGCATGCTCAGCCAGGCTTGCTCGGTTGAGCGCCGGTTGCGCCCCTCGGTTTTAGGGTGTGACAGTTATGTTTCCTATATGGTTGGAGAGTGGTTTATGCTTCGGGTTTCACCTATGAAGTGGGCACTATGAGGTTTGGAAAGAAAGGGAATTTGACGTGAGGTTTATTGGTCCTTTTGAGATATTGAGACGTGTTGGGAAGGTTTCTTATGAGCTTGCCTTACCTCCCAACTTGGCAGGAGTTCATCCGGTATTTCATGTTTCGATGCTCCTGAAGTATCACGGTGATCCGTCACACGTATTGGATTTCAGTTCAGTCTAGTTAGACATGGATTTGTCTTATGTTGAGGAGCCAGTGGCATTATTGGAAACGTAGGTTAGGAAGGTTAAGGTCAAAGAATATTGCATCGGTGAATATTTAGTGGGGAGGGATCAGCCGGTCGAGGAGGATATGCACAGCTGTTACCCTCATCTTGTCACTACTTCAGGTAAGTCTCTATGCTCGTTCAAGGACGAACGAATGTTTTAAGAGGGGGAAGATGTAACAACCCGGCCGGTCATTTTAAGAATTTACGCCCCAATCCCTTATTAACTGCTTTTCCGATGTTTTTTTCTGCTATTGTGAGTTGCCGGGAGGATTCGTTTGGAGTTGCGGAGTGTTTTGGGGCACTTAGTCCCTGAATGAGAGCTTAAGCTTTAGAATTTGGACTGTAGCCGGAACAATTTAAATATGGACTCGGAATGGAATTCCGTCGGTTTCGTTAGCTCCGTTGGGTGATTTCGGGCTTAGGGGCATGTTCGGATTATGTTTTGGAGGTCCGTAGCTTTTTTAGGCTTGAAATGCCGAAAGTTGAATTTTTAAAGTTTCTGGTTCGATAGTGAGATTTTGATTTAGGGTTCGGAATGGAATTTCGAGAGTTGGAGTAGCTCCGTAGTGTTGAATGTGACATGTGTACAAAATTTCAGGTCATTCGGAGAAGGTTTGATAGACTTTTTGATCGAAAGCGGAATTTGAAAGTTTTGGGAATCCTTAGGCTTGGATTGGAGAGCAATTTGTGGTTTTAGCGTTATTTGATGTGATTCGAGGGTTGGAATAATTCATATGATGTTTTAGGATTGGTTGGTATATTTGGTTGAGGTCTCAGGGGCCTCGGGTGAGTTTCGGGTGCTTAACAAAAGTTGAATTGGACTTAGGAAAAATCTGAAGTTGGTTGGATCTATCATAACCACACCTGCGTGCATGGGACCGCAGGTGCGGGCCCACAGAAGCGATGGAGAAGCCGCAAATGTGGCTGGGCGTTTGGAGTTCTGAAGTCGCAGGTACGAGAGCTAGAGCGCACCTACGAAACCGCAGGTGCGGCCCAGTACTTTAAGTGGAATTTCGCAGATGCGCACCTGGGACCGCAGGTGCGGGTGCGCAGGTGCGAGGAAAAGGTCGCAGGTGCGGAAACCCTGGGCCAGAACCTATATAAGGTTTCAATCGCGATTTTTGCACATTCTTTCACCATTTTCATCCGGGATTTGAGCTTTTTGAGAGGTTTTCGAGAGGGAATTCAAGGGAGCTTCGAGGAGGTAAGATTTTTGGAACCCAAACTCGTTATTATGGTATTATTCTACTGATTTGGCAAGAAATTTATGGAAAATAAGGGTAAAATTGGGGGTTTAGGGTTTGAAATTGGCGATATGGAATTGAGGATTTGAGGGATTGTTTGTGGTCCGATTTTTGTGTATTTGATATGTATGAACTCGTGAGAGTGTGAGGATTCTAGTTTTGTGAATTTTATCCAATTTTGAGACATAGGCTCAGGGGACTTTTTGGGCGATCTTCCTAATTTCGCGTGTTAGCTTCGAATTAATTATTGGAATTAGTTACTTGAAGTTATATTTACATTATGCAATTCATTGAATAGATTTGGGACATTTGGAGTCGGACACTTGTGGCAAGAACGTGATATCGAGTTGCTTGAGCTGGTTCGAGGTAAGTATCTTGTCTAACCTTGTGTGGGGAAACTCCCCTTAGGATTTGGTATTGTTGAGATATGAAATGCCTTGTACGTGAGGTGACGAGTGCGTACATGTGCTAATTGTTGAAAAATCATGTTTTCATTAAATAACTATAACTGTGTTTTCTTCCTTATTGTACATTACTTGCAATTAAGCATACTATTAGTTTAGGGAAGCATGTCTAAGTGACTTAATTGCTTTACTTGTTCAAACTGCTTTATTTGAATTCTGTGCAGCATGCTAGGTTAGAAATACTTGTTTTACCTTGATTTGAAATTGGATTGAACTAAATATTCTTCGTGTTGCTGCTGTGTGTTTACTTTGGGACTATAGGACGGTATCACGAGAGATTCCCCTGTTTGATTACTTGGGACTACGGATCGGTATTCTGATAGTGTTACAACCCATATCCACATGTGTTAGTTCATGTCATATATTAGTTAACATAAATCCAAGAAGGAATTATCTTTGAGATGATAAGAAGTCAATCTTATTGGTCTTAAGTGATACAAGAGTGTATAAGGGTGATTAACAAGTATTAGAAGTTAAATGAATCAAGGATGTTGTAACTCGTATTTTCAGGTAAATCTAGCGGTACTTAATACACTCAAGAGGTCATGTATTAAGGTATTTTAATCATATAATATCCATATCATAAGTCTTGAAGTCAAACGAGTTATGAAACAAAAGTCGACAAAAGTTGTCGCAACTTAGGTTCATAATTTTACTTAAACATTAGGTCAAATATTTATAATCTTTTCTCCTAATTTACAAGGAATTACGGGACGATATACCAACCAAATTAAAGATCTATGAGTCTAGTTTCCAACGCATTAAACCGTTCATCGATATGATCTCGGAGTAGAGAGATATTCGCATTTTCGCGAGACTGCGCCAAGCACCTCTATATGGGGCCCACTAAGGCGGTTTATGATATTTGGACCTATATAGGATGCCTCCAACCCGTTTTAAGTCATTTCTTCTCACTATTTTCAGACCTTATAACCCTAGGAACATCCTCTCAAGGTTCTCTCAAGATTCAAGACCCAAAAAAAGGCAAACAACACAAATCAAGTGTCGGGAATTCCGTGGCGCTAGTAAGTCTCTTGTTCTTCTTGTTGTTGCTCATTTTTGTGTCGTTCCAGCTCGTGTGGGAGGTTGTTTTAAAGGGTTTATGTTCTGTAAATACTCCCTCATGTTCTTAATATCAATCCTATGTGATTTCAAGCCTTCTAAAGTAATTCTAGTGCCGAAAAACACTAATTGATCGCTAGTTTCGCTTTTGTGTTGTTGTGGCAGCATTGGAGGGATATTTCATGGAAATTTAAGGTCAAATTGGAGTTGTTCTTTCTGTATAAAGGTAAGGAACCTCTTACTCTATATGTATTTAAGATTATCCAAGTTGCGTCTAAGCCATTGAAGCTAGAACTTGTGAAATATATATCGAAAGGCTTGGTAGTAATGTTATTGTTTTGTGGACTATTTTGTGTTGCTGTTGGGCTTCGTATTTTACTACTATTTTGTGGAGTTTTGGAGGAGGAAGGGTATGGATAAACACCATATATATGTAGGGTTGTGGGATGATAGTTATTCGTAATGTTTCCGGGTCGTTTGACACGACTACGGTGGTCGTCGTATGTATGGAGTGATTAGGCTGTGCGTGGACTATTTTGGGAGGCTCAATATGTTTATTATTGATGTTGTTTGGGCTGTTTGGTGATTGTTTGGAATGGTGTGAAGTCATATATATAGGGGAGGTGTTGTCCGTTTCAACATAAAATAGGTTTTGGTCGATACATAATAGTTATGACGCTTAAATGATAACGATAGTATCGTTTCTATTATTGTAGACTAAGGAGTTGTGACAATTGCATAGCTTATGATTGGGGCGGTATATACAAGGTATGTGAGGCTATCCCTTTTCTTCTTTTGCACGACTCCGATTGTACATAATGTAATGAACGAGCTTCCAAAGATACTCTACTCTTAGAAGTTAGCAGTACTTCCATTGCTTTCCCTCTTATGGAACGATTGATGTTAATGTTGCTTCTCTTATTCTTATGTTATCAATGTTGTTGGTACTTCCTGATTCTTATAAGGTTCATAGTGAAGAGTTAGTCCTAATAATGTGTACATAGGATACCGACCTTACGTCACTCCGAAAGGTTTAGAATGTGATTCCATGAGTCGAGCATGCATTATATATATGTATCTATTTTACTCTATCGAGCCACGCTATAGTTGGCCGGGTATGGCACCTATTGTGCAACCACTGATCAGTTGGGTTTTACCGAGCTCCACGTGGCCGGGTACGATTCTACCGAGCCTTATGATGGCCGAGTATGTTTTTTACCGAGCCTATTATGGCCGGGTACGATATGATGATGATGGTGCCCACAGAGGCGAATGTTTTAAAGGTTTATGTATTTATACATATGTATCATGCATTTCATGTCAGTAGCCCTCAGAGGTACTAAGATGTTACAGGTTGTATATTCTCTATCCTTGCTTACATTACTGTTCGTATTTATGGTTCCATGCCTTACATACTCAGTACTTTATTCGTACTGATGTCTTTTTTTTAGTGGATGCTGCATGTCGTGTTGCAGGTCCTGATAGACAGGTAAGTGCAGCTCCCCCACCATAGTAGGCTGTCCAGTTCAGCGGTGATTGGCGAGATCCCTTCTCCGGACTTGCCTTAGTCTTGGTATGCATTTTTGTTATAGACATTATGGGTATGTCGGGGCCCTGTTCCGGCTATGTTGCAGCACTTATGTTCCTTTAGAGGCTCATAGACAGGTGTCGACTCATGTATAGTTTGGTATGCCTTGTCGGCTAGTTTTTGTTGTATAGTCTTTCATGGTAGCGTGGTAGCTCATAACCTTATATGTAGTTTATTGATTGTTTGGTCATCCCCTGCTATGTATGCTCATGCCGTCATATCTTATTGCTGGTTGTCCATGATCCAGGTCTACCATTTATATTGATCTCGTCAGCCCTAAAAGATAATAAAGAAGGTTAGATGAAATGTATGTTGGTGCTCGGCAAGTATGGTCGAGTGCTAGTCATGGCCCTCCAGTTTGGGTTGTGACAGGTAGATCTACCTACACATTTATATTTGGGACTCCGGGACAGCACCCGGTAGATCCCCTGTACTGGATATTTACTTTGGAACTACGGATTAGTATTACGGGAGTTTCCTTTGCATCTTTATGATTCACACTACGGGACGGTATCTCGGGAGATCCTTTGGACATTTACGTTTGGGACTATGGGACGGTATCCCGGGAGATCCCTTGTTGCTATTTCTGTGTACTGAGTTAAATTCTTTATGTGTTTTTATTTATTATAGACTGTTAGCACTTCAATTATATTATTGTATTCTATATTGTTTTACCTTGTTTTTCATCTATAATCAGTAGCGCCCTAACTTTACTCGTCACTACATAATCGAGGTTAGGCTTGGCACTTACTGAGTACCGCTATGGTGTACTCATGCACTTCCTGCGCATGTTTTTCATGTGCAGATTCAGGTTCTTCAGCTCAGCCCTACCATCCTTGAGGTGATGCGATTCTTCAGAGACTTCGAGGTATATCTGTCGTGTCTGCAGACCGAGGAGTCCCTCTCCATTCTCTCTTATAGTTACAACCCTTCTGTATTTACTTTGATTTAGACATTCTGGAGTTAGAGCAGTATGTAGTATCTTTAGCTTGTGATTTCATGAGATTCTGGATTTTTGGAGATCTTTTCAGTTGAGAGTGTGTATTTGTATATGCCGAACGACATCTTAAAAGTTTTCATTATGTTTATCCGCAGTTTCTATTAGTTTTTATTTGTTGTTTTCCTTTTTCCGCAAATTTCTAGGTTTACCTAGTCGTAGAGACTATGTGCCGTCACGATAGTTCATGGAAGGCGAACTGGGATCGTGACAGATCATGTACAGGAAATTTCTTTTCCGGGCAAGTTTTAATTTCTTTGATGAATGTCCATCTCGATTCCGGATCCTTTTCATCTTCAGAGCACTTACATCATTTTTCAAAAAGCACGTTCTGCAACTTCATGCCAATATGTCATAAAAGTATGCTTGCCCAATATTTTTGACTTTAATTTTTGAAGAATCAGAAATAGCATGGATTACTTAGTCACAAATCTCTAACCAGATAAAAGTTACTCCTGATAAAGAAATAAACGTAACTATTAATTAAGCTTCATTCTCAAGATCTTCCACTTATAATGTTGTTCTATTTTAAACAAACGCTTCTCTTAGTATACTTATAAGACCACCAAAGGATGTGGTGCAGTGGATGAGACTGCTCTTCCCTTAACCAGAGGTCTCGGGTTCGAGTCCTGGATATGGAAAAATCCTTGCTATGAGCGCTTCCCCCCGAATGGGGCCCTACACGTCGTGAATCCGGATATAATCAGGCTCCAATGCGAGTACCGGACACCGGGTGAGAAACTAAAAAAAAGTATACTTATAGGAAGAAGGTATGGCTTTTCTTCAGATCTTTTTCTTCCTTTTTTTTTGGTTTCCCACCCGGTGTTAGGTACCCGTATTGGAGCCCGACTATATCCGAATTCACACCGTGTAGGGCCCCATTCGGGGGAAAACACTCCCTACCAAGGATTTTTCCATACCCAAGACTCGAACCCTAGACCTATGGTTAAGAGAAGAGCAGTCTCATCCACTACACCACATCTTTTGGTGGTTAAAATAAATAGCGTTGACAGCAGGATTCGAACCTGCGCACAGATCTTTTTCTTCCTACACTAAATATATGCTAAAAGAATCTAAAATAGTCGAACATGTAAATAGCCATGCAAAGAAGTTTCATAGTAACCTTTTCTATTTTGGTTCTTTTTACCATCCAAACAAAAAATCATTAAGAATGAGTATATCACAGTACTAATCTCTACACTAAATGTCAAACCAAGGAAACTATTTCTTCTTAACCCCAAAATAGAGTAAAAAGGTTCTTTTTACTTAAATTTCGATGAATTTGTGTACGGTCAAAATCATATGCCTCTGATTTATAGGCTCGAGGGTCCGTCCTAAGCCCGAGTCCGAGCGAGGTCGAGTTCGAGTCTGGCAGACCAGACTCGAGCTCGAAGATAGAATGCGACATGATCGGTGCCAACCCTACACTATTACAAAGTGGCAAGAGTGGTCGAAGCAGCTTTTACCCGAGATGGTCGGGATCGAATCCACAGGGAGCTAGAATTGGGAATTGGATTCCTATCTAAACTAGAAATGTGTAGTGCTCTTAATTACACTTCCAATCATCTTTGGTTGCTTGTTACTTCTAATTTTTAAGCTAATAGTATTCTAAATTAAAATAAGAGTGAATGCTTGTAAAGTTTTCTAAATGGTTAAAGGGGCAATAGGGAAGTGACTTTCTCCTAGGTGAATACTTGACGGGATCTAAAGCCTAAGGCAAAGATGTTATGTTGGGGATTACGATATAGCCAATGCACGGAATTACTCACTCTATACCTCTCGGTAGCTTGAGTGACTTTGCCCAAATTGACTTTCTCAAGAACAATTGGATGTCAAAATTGTGCAAGCAATATAGGCTCAAGTAGGGTATTACTATCTCTAGGTTTAACCCTTTAATTGGGGCTATCAATCTCCTGATTACACCCCAATTCCTTGTTGGACTGATTTTCCTAGACTCAAGCTCTCTTTCTCAATAAGAGCCCAAGTCAAATAGGAACAAATTAGTGTTTGCAACCACTAATTCAGCATGGAAAAACATAAATCAGTCCAAATATCAAACACCCATAAACATATAAGCCTTAAATCAAAAGACCCATCAAATACCCATACTAGGGTTGAGCCACAACTCTAGCTAATGGGTCTAGCTACTCATGATAATGGAAGAAATAAGGAAAATAGATGAAGAATAACCCATAAGATTTAATTATAAACTAAGATAATGAGGATTCAATGTTAAAGTAGCTACAAATTACTCAAAATAGAACAAAACAGTCGTTCATGTGCTCTAGAGTCTAACAAATTACAAAAGATACCCTACAAATGTGAAAAGAAAGTATTTATACTAGATCGAATTTTCTGGACAAAAATACCCCCTACGGAGGTACCGCGGAAAATCCACCGCGGCCGCGGTGAGGCTTTTTGGCTTGAATATTCACTCTCTGAATCTGGCCACTGCGGGCCGCAGAAAATGCACCGCGGCCGTGGTGGCTTCATTGCGATCAGCATAAAATGCTCCGCGGACCGTACTGGCTTCAATTGTCCAAACTTCCAACTCTCTGAAACCCCCTCTTCGCGGACCGCATAAAATGGATTGCGTCCACGAAGATGCTTCTGCGGCTGGGAGAAAACCTCCGCGGACCGCACTGCTTTAAGCTCCAAATTTGCACCTCTCTGAATCTTCACATCGCGGATCGTACTAAATGGATTGCGGCCGCGGTGGGTCTGTTGCAACTGTGCTTTAACTTGTTCTTGGTACTTGTGCATGTTTCACTTCTTTTTGAACTGGTTTTGACTATTTGTCACCTTTTTTACCAAACCCCGCAAACAAGCACAACATGTAAGCCTTTGGGACTATTTGTATACATTTTGAACCAAAACTCAAGTAAAATGAAGTGTAAAATGAACTAGAATCCCTAGTTATCACGACGCCCGGAGATAGGAGTACGAGGAATACCAAGGCCAAATATGCTCAACTCTGAAATAGTACCGTTATGAATTTGTAACAAAATGAGCTAGATTCCTACCATGTCCCCAAGATCATGGCACAAATTGTATGATTCTGTACTAGGCGGTTATACAGCTATACCAAGAATATTCCTTACTGTAAATAGAAATATACCTTATTTAGGATTCCTCTATTATACAAAGGGGGGCCCCAATCATTTGTAACATCATCTCATCATTGGCAAGAATATACTATCCTACTTTTCTGTCTCACTGTTTATCAGAATTGTCCTTTACATTTATTGTTCTTACTTTATTGCTCTTAATCCATCTCGAGGTCATTACTGCTGAGTAACATTGGTTTGATTCACTTATTTCTTTCATTTATACTTCATATTCCTTGATTTTTAATTGGTATCGAATTAAATCATTTATCTTTAAAACCAAAAATCAAATTTAATTGTTACTCGTATTTTCGAGGTAAACAGTTTGGCGCCCACCATGGGGCTAAAGATAATAATGATTATTTCATTAGTGATTCTCATTACATACGTCATTTTTACACTTTTTCTTGTCAAGAATTTTTGATTCTCAGGCTAAAACATGTCTAGCTCACAAAGTGCACCTGCTCATAACAACGAAGGTCTTGGATAAAATAGTAGTATAGGGGTCGGTGTACCACCAATAAACCCTGAGGAAGTGCCAAATATAGAACCTGTTGATGTTAGTTCACACAATGCTCTAAACGGGGATTCAGGCGCAGATCCCAGAGGAAATGCACGCAGGGAGGTTCGATCTGGTTTCCAAAGAGCACAAGAAGTGGGAGATGGGGGAATCAACATCCAAGTGACATTCGAGATATTGCAGGCTTAACAGATCTCCATCGCTCAACTTCAAAGTCAGAATAAGACTCCAAGTAGAGCTGAACCAGAAAACACTCAACGTGCTGAACCAGCACAAGAGAGGTCGAACGGAAATGACTCGAGGATTGACCCCACCATTATGAGAATGCTCAAAGATCTCACCAAGAGAATTAAGTCCAGCAAAAAGAAGATTGAAGACAACCACAAAAAGGTGGAGACTTATAACTCCCGTGTTGATTAAATACTGGGGCACTTCCGATCTTGAAAGGTTTAGATGCTAAAAAATTCATACAACAACCATTCCCCCCAAGTGCGGCTCCGATTCCCATTCCCAAGAAGTTTTGCATGCCCTATATATCCAAATACAATGGTACAACTGACCCTAACAAGCATATTACTTCATACAATTGTGGGATCAAAGGAAATGACTTGAATGACGATGAGATTGAATCAGTTTTGTTGAAAATGTTTGGAGAAACACTATCGAATGGAGCTATGATTTGGTACCACAACTTGCCTCCTAACTCTATTGATTCGTTTGTTATGCTAGCATACACCTTCGTGAAAGCACACACTGGGGCCATAAAGGTGGCCA
This sequence comes from Nicotiana tabacum, assembly GCF_000715075.1. Lineage (NCBI taxonomy): Eukaryota > Viridiplantae > Streptophyta > Magnoliopsida > Solanales > Solanaceae > Nicotiana > Nicotiana tabacum. Next base: position 63,071,088 of record NC_134080.1, on the reverse strand, counting down.
CGAGAAAATAAAACGTCTTCAAGATAAAACAAAGGAACAACTAGATGTTAAGGGAGTTCGTGTCCCGGTTTTAGATAGAAAGAATGGAATTACTACCGGTCTCCAATGATTGGGCAGTACAAACCTTTACGCAGGGTTTGAACGAACGGAGTTCCATTGCGTCTCGACAGTTAAAGTAAAACTTGATCGAATATACAATTGTGACATGGTTAGATGTGCAAAACCGTTACCAATCAAAAATCAGGGTCGAGGATGACCAGTTGGGAGCCTGCTCGGGTTTATTTCATCCTAACAGATTCACAGCCAAGCCCCCAAGAGATGCAGACAGGGAATCAATATCAAACAAGGAACGGTATCAGCCATACGTTGATTGGAGAAACAACGGCTCGGGTCAAAATGCTCCTCAAAATGATCGAAGAAATGATCGAAGTTAAAGCTCTTGAGGACTCATGAGTAAGAGCGGGTTCGATAAGCATACCAGTCCTGTAGAGGCACCTCGATTGTCAGAGTATAACTTTAGCGTAGATGCATCGGGAATCATGTCAGCTATTGGAAGGTTCAAAGACACTAGGTGGCCCAGGCCTATACAAACCAATCCCTCTCAAAATAATCCAAACTTGATGTGCAAGTATCATCACTCAAACTAGTGAAGTAAAAGAGAAGGCTCAGTCCGAGGTGAAGCATGCATTCATAAAGGACGAGGTAACCAAACTTTTGAAAATAGGTTTTACTCGGGAGGTAAAATACCTTGAATGGTTAGCCAATGTAGTTGTAGTTCCTAAAAAAGGAAACAAGCTTAGAATGTGCGTAGATTACAAGGATTTGAACAAAGCATGCCCTAAAGATTCTTTTTCGCTAATTAACATCAATCGTATGATCGATGCCATGGCTGGCCATGAGATTCTAACTTTTCTCGATGCCTACTCCGGGTACAATCAAATTCGGATGAACCCGAAGGATCAGGAAAAGACCTTGTTTATCACTAAGTTTGGAACTTATTGTTACAATATAATGCCCTTCGGGTTAAAAAATGCTGGAGCCACATATCAACGCCTAGTTAACAAGATGTTCGAATAACATATGGGTAAAAAATGGAAGTTTACAATGACGATATGTTAGTTAAGTCCCTGCGCGCAGAGGACCATTTGACTTATTTGTAGGAAACATTCAAAATCTTGAGGAAGTACAATATGAAGCTTAACCTAGAAAAATGTGCCTTCGGATTTGGCTTGGGTAAGTTTCTCGGTTTCATGGTATCTAATCGAGGAATCGAGATCAACCCCAAGAAAATCAAGGCCATCGAAGATATCACCATCGTGGATAGTGTGAAAGCCGTGCAAAGGCTAACATGACGAATATCCACCTTGGGTCGATTTATTTCGAGGTCATCGGATCAAAGTCTCAAAGTCATAGGTTCTTTTCCTTGCTCAAAAAGAAAAAGGACTTCGCATGGAACCCGGAATGCCAGCAAGCCTTAGAAGAATTGAAGCGATACCTAAGCCCAAATTTGCTTCACACCCCGAAGGTAGATGAAAAGCTTTACCTATATTTGGTAGTGTCCGAGATAGCGATAAATGGAGTACTAGTTCGAGAAGAGCAAGGTACACAATTCCCTGTTTATTATGTAAGTTGAACTCTGGGAGATGCTGAAACTAGATACCCTCACTTAGAAAAATTGGTGTTTGCATTAATCAGAGCATCTAGAAAATTAACACCATATTTTCAATGTCATCCCATATGTGTATTAACCACTTATCCTCTCCGAAATATCTTGCATAAGCCCGAATTGTCGGGTCGATTGGCCAAGTGGGAAGTCGAACTAAGCGGGTACGATATCGAATATCAACCTCGAATAGCTATCAAGTCCCAAATCTTGGATGGATTCATGGCCGATTTTACACTGACCATCGTACCCGAAGTAGAAAAAGAACTTATGTTGGGATCGGGTACATCATCGGGGGTATGGACCCTTTTCATGGATGGTGCCTCGAATGTGAAAGGGTTCGGACTCAGCATTGTTCTAAAGCCACCAGCGGGTAGCATTATTAGACAATCTATCAAAACTTCAAGATTGACTAACAATGAGGCCGAGTCCGAGGCCATGATTGCAGGTCACGAGCTAGCTAAGAGCTTGGGGGCAGAAGTCATCGAGGCCAAATGTGACTCCCTATTGGTGGTAAACCAAGTAAACAAGAGTTTCAAGGTTCGAGAAGATAGAATGCAGAGGTACTTAGATAAACTACAGGTGACGTTGCACCACTTCAAAGAATGGACCCTGGATCATATGCCTCGAGAGCAAAATAGTGAGGTCGATGCACTTGCAATTTGGGATCATCGATCGAAGAAGATGATATTATCCCGGGGACTGTCGTTTAGTTATCGAGATCCATGGTCGAGGAGGGTCATATCGAAATAAATTCCACGAGCTTGACCTGGGATTGGAGCAATAAGTATATCGATTATTTGAAAAATAGAAAGCTACCATCGGGTCACAAAGAATCGAGGGCTCTACGAACCAAGGTTTCTAGGTTCACACTAGATGGGGTTGGAACGCTATACAAAAAAACGTTCGATGGGCCATTAGCGGTATGTTTAGGGCCGAGGGATACCGATTATGTTCTACAAGAAATCCACGAAGGTACTTGTGGAAATCACTCTGGCGCCGAGTCTTTGGTTCGTAAAATTATTAGAGCAGGGTATTACTGGGATAGCATGGAAAAAATTACTAAGGAATTTATCAAAAAATGTGATAAGTGTCAACGATTTGCACCGATGATCCATCAGCCCAGAGAACAACTCCATTTGGTCTTATCACCGTGGCCTTTTATAAAATGGTTAATGGACATAGTCGGCCCTCTACCTTCAGCTCCAGGTAAAGCTAAATTTAATTTGTTTATGACTGATTATTTTTCCAAATGGGTGGAAGCACAAGCCTTCAAGAAAGTCAGAGAAAAAGAAGTTATTGACTTCATCTGGGACCACATCGTATGCCGGTTGGGGATACCTGCAGAGATTTTATGTGACAATGGAAAACAATTCATCGGCAGCAAGGTGACGTGTTTCCTCAAAGCACACAAAATAAAGAGGGTTTTATCGACACGATACCATCCAATTGGAAACGGACAGGCTGAGTCCACAAACAAAACTATAATTCAAAACCTAAAAAGGAGGTTGGACGATGCGAAGGGAAAATGGAGAGAAGTTCTACCCGAGGTCCTTTGGGCATACCGAACAACATCAAAGTCGAGCACAGGGGCTACTCCTTTCTCTTTAGTTTATGGCTCCAAGGACCTTATCCCTATCGAGGTCGGAGAACCCAGCACCAGGTTTCAACATGTATCGGAGGAGTCAAATCATGAGGCTATGAATGCTAGCCTCGAGTTATTAGATGAAAAGCGAGAAACAACGCTTGTTCGAATGGCCGCGCAAAAGCAAAGGATCGAAAGATACTACAATCGAAGGACCAACCTTCGACACTTCGGAGTCAGGGACTTAGTTCTACAAAATGTCACCCTCAATACTCGAGACCCGAATGAAGGAAAATTAGGCCCAAATTGGGAAGGACCGTACTGAGTCCTCGGAGTAGTCGGTAAAGGATCTTACAAACTTAGCACAATGGAAGGTGAACAACTGCCAAACAATTGGAACGTATCGTTACTCAAACGATACTATTGCTAAGGTATGACTTTCTCTTTTTGTACATTTGAATTTAAAACTAACCTATTGTAGATTTTCGATCGAAGCTATCGAAGGCATCTTTTTACACGAAGGCCTTAGGTTTTAAAGCATGTGTTGTACTCTTTTTCCCTTAGATCGGATTTTGTCCCAAATGGATTTTACCAGCGAGGTTTTTAACGAGGCAACAACTATGTGCTACCTAAGGAAAACTCAACAGTATCCAAGGCTTCTTTTCAATCAACCTCAAATACTGGGAGGAATCACCCTCGGAGGTTATATTTTTAAGGAAAACACTTCATGCCTAAGAGGGCCTCGATAGGAGAACTTTGTAATGGTCCAAATGGTCAGATGAACCGTGTCCATATAGAATAGTCGAGCCCCGACGGCAAAACATGTACACATGTATCAATTGTCTGAAGAAGCATTCTATTTATATCAAAAACACTTTGTCTCTCAAAAAAGTTTACTATTATACGATCTATACACTTATAATCCTACGGGAAACGGCTCAAGAGCCAGAACGCAAATACACCCCGAATACTCGGGGACTGTCATCGACAGTCAATGCGCTCGAGTCATCAAAAACTTGAACTCATAAGACCTCAAAGAGGCATCCCCTCAATATAAAGGCCAAGGCTATCATACTCGGGGACTAACCTTTCGAACAAGTTCAAAAGGTTACCGGGATACAAGTCCAAGAGACAAACCCGAAGGCTACAGCCATATCAAAGACTATGGTCATATCAAGGCTACGGCTGAAATAATGCGGCTCGGAGATGTCCGACTTACGCCATAAATTACAGGCCTTCAAACACTTTAAAAACCTGGTTAAATCAGGCTACCCTCGACAAAAGCAAATAACAAAGGGGCTTCGATAAAATCAGCCCTAGAATGATTTAAAGGCTTCGATAAACATCATCCTTTGAGAAAACCTCAAGAGGTATTCGATTATCATTACACAAATAAGTTACTAATAAGTTCCGATATGTCGAACCCTAGAAAAACACAACGGGTACAAAAAACACATGCTAAGGCATACAAAAAATTTCACCAAGTCTTTTAGCCGAAAGGAGGGAAAAATTATAGCCACTTTACAGAACGAATCGACCCAACTTAAAGAGCCTAAGGGCCGATATATAAGAGCCTAAGGGCCAACCTAAAGAGCCTAAGGGCCGGTATATAAGAGCTTAAGGGCCAAATTATATAGAGTTCGAGACCTCGGACTCAAGAGTCCCATTATTCCGAGCTCACCAAATTGATTTAAGCTTAGCTCGAGAAAGTATTATGTTAATCAATAAAAAACCTAAGGGTTTAATATGTTCTGAGTCCAAACCAATACTCTGACCGATCATTCGAATTGTACACTCGAATTTTCCACAAATAAGGACAAAATAAAATTCAACACAAGTCAAAGTTGAAATAAAGAGTTTCTTTTGTATTTCCAAGAAATGTTTGCAGAAGATATTTACAAAACCCACGACGGATCCTTGCACAAAAAACGCAAAAACAAAGTAAAGAAACCTAAAGCTACTCCGGGGCCATATCTTTGACAGCTGCATCTTCAGGAGCCGCATCTCCTGGATTCTCCTCCCCGGGGACTTCATCTTCGTCTCCCCCGCTATCGGAGCCACTAGCTGAACCATCCTCATCAGAAAGCAAAGCAGCAGCCTCTTCTTCCATAGTCTTTGCCCTTTCAATAGCGGTAGAGAGGTCGAAGCCACGAGCATGTACCTCTTCAATGGTTTCCCTCCGAGACTGTCGCCTAGAGTGGCCAAGTGCACATGATAACTTAACTTAGGCCGCAGTTGAAATCTCCTTTGCCCGGGTATTAGCTACTTCAGCGTCAGCGTGGTACAGAGATATAAACGCCTCAACATCGAATTCGGACTTGGCAAGCTGAGCAACGGATTTAGCTTTAAGCTCCTCCATTTTGCGACCTCGAGCCAAGTTCTCCTCTTTCACATTTTGAAGTTGGCGTTCAATTGAAGCCAGCTGCTTCGGAAGAGTATCTTTCTCTGAGGCAAGACTGTCCATACCTTGCCTCCACCCCAAGGTCTCGGCCTCATTCATCTTGATCTCCTCTTGGAGCTACTCCACCAGCTCGCCCTTTTGTTGATACTGCAAAGTAAAAGTGTTAGTAAACCGATCAGACAAGTCCATAACAAAACTTCAGAGGGTATGTTACCTTTTCGGTAAGCTTAGTTAGTTCTTGACGAGCCTTTTCCAGTTCAGCTCGAAGGTCGATGATCTCCTCCTCTTTTTGACATAGAGGGTTTTAAGGCAATCCCTCTCTTCTGAGATTTTCTTAAGCTCGGCCTCACATCAAGCAAGCTCAGCTCAAGACTTGGAGAATGCTTCTTTATGGAGCACAGCGGCCTTCACAAAAGGGGAGAGGTTAGACTCAGAACACCAAGGATAAAAGTGCAAGCGTAATCCTAAAGGACAGAAACTTACTTGTTTGAAGAGCCGCCAAGCCTCGTCAAAAATAAAAGAAGCATCTAGGTCGGGGCCATCTTTGATCCCTGCAAGGCATTCTAGAAATATGTCATGCCATTCGTGGCTCGTCCCCACATTAGGAGTTCTTATGTTCTGAGCATCTCGAAATTGCCCCTCGGAGAATTCAGGACCAGGCGACGAGTCATCCACATTGATTACCCCAAGGGATCTACTCGAGGCGTTCTCTTCTATTCAAAGGGCCTCGGGATGGGGCCCCTTAGTCTCACCCTCCAAATGACCTCCAAGACGAGGTTCCCTTTTGCTGCGTGATGGCTCGGGGACTTTCCCGAACTCCCCTCGGAGATTTCTTTAGTTCTAGATTGAACCACATTAGCCGCCATTGGTTCGACAGACTTCGAAGCGTCGGTGCTTCCTCTTTTACGAACGACCAACAGGCAGTCGTCATCTTCTTTTTCTTCTTGGTCCCGAATGCGTTGGGCCATTTCTAGAGATAAGGCCACAATGTCGGCCTTAGGATTCCGAGTTGCACTTTTTTGGACTTCGGGGTATTTGCAAGCGACCCCCTCTTCCTCTTCTTTTCTTTGGAAGGCTTAGGGATCTCTTCTTCGCCAACAGGAGGTGGCCACATAGCAAGGACATCTCCGAGACCTACATATAAAACAAAGTAAGTATTTCACTGAGAAACACAAGTAAACAAACAAAAGGACTCATCATGGTTTTTAGCCTCCCATCGACCCTTAGCCAGGTCACGCTAGCAGCGCTCCGCATATAAGGAAGTAGAGGCCAGTTTTCGGACCCAACCTTCGAGGTATGGGACCGTGCCAAGAAACCAAGCCACGACTGCACCATCGGAAATGAGTGAGATCGAGAAAAAAGATGAAGTTGAGAAAGAGAAGAAGAAACAGGGTAGTAAGTTATTATCAAAAAGCATGTACTTACGTTTCATGTTCCATTCCTCAAGGAATGGCATCCTCTCAGCAGGAATCAGGTCGGAGGTCCTGGCTTAGACAAACCGGCTCATCTACCCTCAGTCTTTGTCCTCATCGATGCTGGAGAAGAGAGATTTCGAGGATCGGCATTGCAACTTTATCAATCCATCTCGACAAAGGCAAGGGTTATACAGCCTCATCAAATGGTCGAGGGTTAAAGGCATCCCCTCGACTTGGCTCGAGAAGTATTTAATCAAATTGAAAATTTGCCAGAATGAAGGGTAAACATGGCCGAGTGTCACTTGGTATCGTTGGCAAAAATCAAGGATAACTGGATCTATGGGATCCAGGGCTGGATCTACGGAACCCAGCGTGAATGGGTAGGTGTACACGCTTAAGTACCCCACTTTATGGGTAGTAATGTCCGCCTTATGGGGAAGTAATGACCACATCTTTGTTATCCCAGTTTCAATCCTTCTGTACCTGCTCAAGCTCATCCTTAGTTATCACACAGATGTATCGAGACATGGGCTCACATAGGCCTGCTGTCGATACAGGTTTTTCAATTTTGAAATCGGATGTTATTTCACGTGGCGGGGGAATGCACTCCTCGATGCGAAGTGGCACCACTGGTTTACTTCTAGATGGGTGTGATAATGAAGAGGCATTTTCTTGTTGGGGAACAATTTTAGATATTTTAGCCATTTTGGTGTGGAGATTCAAAGAGAAAGGGTTGATGATGAAAGTGAAGGCAAACTAAAGAGAAGGATGGAGCTAATGAGATTTTGAAAACGGTTAGAGAAGTAAAGTTTGTAAAATGATGGAGCTACTTTATTTATAATGGACACTTAAGCGTACTAGGGAAGTCGAATAGTCGACCGTTAGCCGCCTCCAATTAATGACCATGGAAAATTGTGCAGACGCGACCCTTCGGTCACTTCAGTCGCTTACGTCATGGGGATGGCGTCACCATCAAGGGCTCCGAAACTCGAGGTTCAAATCATTTCTTATCATCTTAGTCTAAGAAACGCAAGGACTATCTGTGTACGGTCAAAATCATATGCCTCCGACTTATAGGCTCGAGGGTCCGTCCTAAGCCCGAGTTCGAGCGAGGTCGAGTTTCAGTCCGGCGGACCAGACTCGAGCTCGAAGACAGAATACGACACCCCGAGATAGGAGTACGAGGAATACCAAGGCCAAATATGTTCAACCCCAAAATAGTACCGTTATGGATTTGTAGCAAAATGAGCTAGATTCCCGTCACGTTCCCAAGATCATGGCGCAAATCCCGGAATAGGATTGTACGATTCAGTACTAGGCGGTTAGACAGTTGTACCAAGAATATTCCTTACTGTAAATAGAAATATACCTTATTTAGGGTTCTTCTATTATATAAAGGGGACCCCCAATCATTTGTAACATCATCTCATTATTGATAAGAATATACTATCCTACTTTTCTCTCTCACTGTTCATCAGAATTGTCCTTTACATTTATTGTTCTTACTTTATTGCTCTTAATCTATCTCGAGGTCACTAAGCTCGAGGTCACTACTGCTAAGTAACGTTGGTTTGATTCACTTATTTCTTTCATTTCTACTTCATATTCCTTGATTATTAATTGATATTGAACTAAATCACATATCTTTAAAACCACAAATCAAATTTAATTGTTACTCATATTTTTGAGGTAAAGAGAATTAATAGCATATAATATAATTCAAGCTTGCGAATTATCCCACATAGAGAATCAAATTTACTTGTTTAAAAAAATTAACTCCTTGCATAGAGTTTTTTTAAAGTTAACAATACTATTCAGCACTAAGTAAATGTCAAATTTAGAAAATAAATTGATTCTTTGTTATATTACAAAAAGATCAGCAACGAAATTGGAAAACAATATGAATTGATCGATGAGCCAATCCAAAAAAGGGAAAAAGGAAAAATTACCTCGAGAAGCCTTTCGAAGTGAACGATATGAATTGTCTTTTCCATTGTGTTTCTTTGCCTTTGTATTTAATTAAGGAAATTTTACCTCTGTATAGAAAATCTTTACACGTTATTTATGTACTTTTTTAAAAAATTATTTTTTATAGCTATCTTTTAGGTTTTATAGCAAATTATTTATTTATGGTCATTTCCTACATTTAAGCTTTAAATACTATGGAATATTCTTCTCCTGCTTTCTATTCTTTCTCACTCAAATCTCAATGGTCAGTCCAAAATCTCACCATTTTGGGGAAGAACGAATCAAAATCTCGCATGCGGATATGTTGAAGAGGATGAAATCGCGTGATATTGATTTTGAAAAGATTCAGAACTTTTGATTTTCTTTATTTCTCTCTATCAAACGCCTATTTCTTCTGTTTGTAAAGCATAACGAATATTCATATGTATTCAGCAGATGTATATATATATATATATTCAAATATATTTGTAGTATGTATTAATATTTATTCAAAATATATATGCAGTATGTATTCAATAGTTTACTAAAAATAATCCTTTAGTAAACTATGGAATGTATTCATCAGATATATATGTGTATTCAAACATATCTACCGTATGCATTCATATGTATTCCACTATATATTAAGCATTATGTATTCAGCAGATTGTAGTGTATATATACTGGAGTTTGTATCATATGTATTTAAATATATCTACAGTACGTAGGGTTGAACTTGTCATATGTAAAATCGAATTATATCGATTGTTGTTATATTTGTATGAATTTTAAATTTTATTTAGTAAACAGAACTTCTACGAACGATAGCAACGAAGAGAGGCAGGATTGAATCTCTAGAGATTGTTTTCTGGGGGTATTTTTCGGCTGAGAATATTCTATAACCGGAAATACAAATTTTGCGTGTTATAATTGAGTTAGTTGAGTTATATTAGGAGTCTATCGCGTTAACTGATTCACTTACCGTTTTTAAACAGCTGAAAGGACCTTTTTCCACAGATTTACGTTACTGTATTCACGAATACAACTCGCGAATATAGTCGAATACATTCTCTGCTTAGCTGGACTTCCCTATTTTCCGCCGAGATTTGCTACTGTAGTCATGAATACAGTAGCAAAAATACATCGAATACAGTCTATAACAGCTAAAAACATAGCTATAGGAAGTAATTTAGTAAATGATAGTTGTAGCAAGCTAATAACCACTAAACAACAGTGGTTTGTAAAAATTTCTTTTTAATAAATTACTAAAGAAAGACAACTTTGAGCCCATGAGTAGACTCGCAAGAACTTTGATGATTACATATATCATTATCCAATCCATATTACATCAAGACAGGGAAAACATACTAATCAGAAAATGTGAAATTATAATTTTAATTGAATTATAATAGACAAAGTTAACCTTGCTGATGCCTACAACATAAAAAATCAGCAACATTTATTAGATTGTCAAAGTGGATCAAAACGTCGAAGGTTTTGTTAAGTAAATCAGTCTTTTTGAATGATAAGCAATTAAGTGATAGAGTCTTTTATTTTTCAAAATGGAAAAGTTGTAACCCAAAAAAACTGTACAGTCACTTCTTTCGGTGTAAAATAATACTAAACATTTTTCAAATAAATAAATTGCACTTGATATTTCTAAGCAATACTCTATTTAAACTTTTTCGGGAGGAAAATATGATGTTTAAGAGTACATCCAAGCAAGATTAAAAAATAGGAATTTTTTGATACCTATACAAAATTAGAAACTTTATTACCAAAAATTTTCATGTTTACATAATTACCTGACCTACCCATATTTAGTCTACAAAATATATACATTCCACCTTAAAAGACTCACGGTCCATTATTAATGTCTTCAATTAAGGATTTAGTTACACCATTTTCAACTTTCTTTCTTCCTTTTTCAAGCCATTTTCATCTTTTTCTTGTGTGCTTCTGCAAATTTGTTCTACTGAATGCAGAGAACTTGTGCTTTTTCTTTCTTTTGTTTCCTTTTAAGCATACAAGTTTTGCTGTTGGGGGATATGGATGTGAAGGGTCTATTGAGCCCATAAATGTGAATAACTATTGGATATGATACGGTTGTGCAAATCCAAAGATGCCCACTCTTGCTGAAAGGGAAGAGTTTGGTTGATATGGCCACTACAAGGAAAATAATAAGAGAAATTAACTTGATATAGTTGATTAAATTACACCAACAATGCAGAACATGTTTACTTCGCACGGTAAATAATTTAGCTCCGTTTTAAACTCAATATTGTTTGAGAAAATTAAGTGAAAATGCGTGAGCAAACTGGATATCATATCTCTATGCAATAAAAGTTCCGATAAGTTTGAAATTAAGATCGAGCTACCCAGTTATATACAACTAAAATATCATACCACTTAAACACAATTTTTATACAAATTTCATACAATTTTTTTTTGTATATTTTGTATCTGATTTATACATAGTAAAAATAAATTTCATACAACTAATTATATATTATACAACTTATCTACAACTTTCATACATTATTTCTACCCAGTTATATACAACTATAATATCATACAATTTTTATACAATATCGTTCAACTTTCATATAATATTTAAATAAAAAATATATATAAACAACTGCATACAATTTTACTACAACTTTACTACAATTTCTGCAGTATAATGTATGTCATGTCTTCTTCTTCTTCGAGTTTCAATCTGAAGTTCACCCAAAATCAAGTCTAATCTTCACCAAAACACCCTCAAAATTGAGATATAAACTCCAAAGTATATTTCCAATTGTTTGCAACAACACCCAATCCAAACAAATAATGATTTTGGAAAACTCAAATTCGAATTCAAAGCTTCAAAGTTTTTTAATGGTGGAACTGCTGCTCTCTTTTCCTTTGCTTTATATTACTGGAATTATCGATTGAGAGATAGAGAGAGACATACAGAGAATTCTCAATTATTTGCAACAACACCCAATTCAAACAAATAATGTTTTTTGAAAATTCAAATTCGAATTCAAAGTTTTAAAGCTTTTTAATGGCTGTCAATGGTGGAATTGATGCTCTCTTTTCCTTTGCTCTACATTACTGGAATTAGGAATTGAGACGTAGAGAGAGAAAGAGCGCAGGAGAGAGAGAGAGAGAGCATGAGATAGAGAGAATAAAGATGGGAAATAATTGATTCATAATATTAAGGGATACTCATTTAATTCCTAAAATGTATATAATTGGTAAATTTGTATATATGAGGTAATTAAATTGAAACTTAAGTAGAAGGGTAATAAGGTTTCCAAAAGTGTATAGGTATGTAAAAATCCCTAAGAGCTTGTTTGGAAAGCCACTTAAGAATTGGATTTGGGTGTAATTACACAGTTTGACATGTTTGTTTGGCCAAGTAATTACTTGGTGAGTATGGAATTGGGTGTAATTACACCTCTCCAATTCTCAAGGGGGAGGTGAGAATCGGTGGTAATTATGTTGTGTAATTACAAGGTTGCTTTTTAATTTCTTTCCTTTTTGTCTTTATATTAATTTCTTTTCTTTTATAACTTTTTATTTCTATTATTTTAATTTTTTTATTTTTTTACTTTTTAATTTCTTTTGAAGTTTTAAAATATATTTTTCTTTGTACATTATTTATCTTTTATTTTTCTACATTTACTTCTTGTGATTCCATGTAATTGCTTATATTTTATTAAGTATTTATTTATTTTTTATTACTCTAGTTTTTGAATCTACACCTACTAATATTAAAAATAATGAGTCATTAACAAACTTGGCATATAATGCGTGATGCACTTAAAGTAGAATTTTATTGCTAAATATGGTTATAATTTATTATGTTTCCTAATGTTAAGTTATGTTGGAATTTGACATATGTTAAGCTATTTTTTTTTGGGGGGGGGGGGGGGATTTTGAAATTATGTTATATTCTTGGTTCCAATTTATTTGTTTTAGTAGCATTGGCTCACATTGTTTGTTGTTCATTTTTTAGTTAAAATTAAACATTAATTTTGTCAAATATTTGAACAATGTTATGACATTATATTTATAAATATTAATTTATTTTATCAAACATTCCATGATGTTCTTACAAAACGTACATTTTAGCTTTTGTAAGTAACTAAACCAAATATTATTAAATTGGAAAGTATATATAAATTATTTTCACAACATTAGTTATAAATATATAATTGCTAATTAATGTATATTCGCGAAAAAATGTATATCTTAAATACCAAATCTAATATCATTTATACTTGTAAAAAATCATTTATAGGCATATATTTATTATATTAACTTTTACGTTTTGATAATTATTTCATTTAAAATTTAATCTAACTGTGTAATTATACTTGTGCAACCAAACAATAAACTTGTAATTACACTGTAATGACACTATGACAAACAAATAAGTTATCGTAATTACAGTATTGTGTAATTATTAAGATGTGTAATTATCTCATATAGCAAAGGTTAACACCTTATTTATTTTAAATAAATACCATTTAAAAAAATTATATTCTATTGATACCTTTTAAGGTTTATAACAAAATATTTAATTTTGGTTACCTCCTAGCCCTAAGCCACTAAATACGCTAATCAGTTACACTATTTTCTTTCTCTCTCTACTTTGATACATCCCATTCTCTTCCCCCATCCCATTAAAATTTTCGATCTCCTCATCCTTCCACCAGATTTGTGCAAAGCCCACTTCAGAGCAGTCGCCGACATTAAACTGATTCTTGTGCAAAGCCCTCATCCCATTATAATAGATGCACTGATTCTTGAACAACAACCGACATTAAACTGATTTTTGTGCAAAGCCGAATCAATGCGCCTTTTATACAAAAAGAATTTGAAGATTAAAACAGAGACGAAGAACGATTTATAACTTACAAGTGAAGGAGGGAGAATTTGGCGATAAGAGCGTGGGGAGATGACGACGTAGCAGTGGGCTTGGGTTTTGACATTAAACTGATTCTTGTGCAAAGCCCCCATCCCATTATAATAGATGCACTGATTCTTGAACAGCAGCCGCCGACATATAATTCGGTTGGTTTGTTTTTGAACAAAGACGATGGAGTTTGGGGCTGAGCAACTTGATTTTCTGTTAATATATTTCAATGTATTTTCATGTATTTCATTGTCTTTTTTTTTCATTGTAATTCAATGTGTCTCGTTGTATTCCATGTATTTCATTGTATTCACTATCTTTTTTTCTCATTGTGTTTCAATGTATCCCGCTGTATTCTATGTATTTCATTATATTTACTGTCTCGCTATATGCCATGAATGTATTCATAAGTTTTTTTAATTAATATAATTTATGTATTCAGATGTATTATATAATTTCTCTGAAGATTGCCATATTTTTGGGGTATTTTTCAGTTGAGAATATTTTTTATAACTGAAAATACAAATTTTGTATGTTATAATTGAGTTTGTTGAGTTATATTAGGAGTCTATTATGTTAATTGATTCACTTTCCGTTTTAACAACAGTGTAATCCTCTATTTTACGCCGTGGATACAGTCGAATACAATAATCTGTCCAGCTGTAATCCCATGTTTCACTCCATGAATACAGTCGAATACACTCGAATACAACAACTGATTAGTTGGACTTCCTGATTTACGCCTATTTTTGCTACTGTATTCATGAATACAATAGCTTAAATACATCAAATACATCTTATAACCACATAAAAGGTATCTATAATCCGTAATATAACAAATGATATCTATAGATGACTAATTACTACTAAAAGATAGTGCTTTATGAAAATTTTCCTTCTAATTACCTAGTGGCTTTCCAAAACATACCCTAAAAAATATGGGTCCAAATTTGTTTAAATATTGGGCTAGTTGTACTAGCTCGTAATTTTTTCTAAAAATATAGATATTAGGAGAGAAATCATAAACACTACTAAATTTTAGCAACACATTATAAAAGAAGGATATTGTACAAATGTACAATTGAAAAAAAATAATGCACATTGAAAGGGCAAAATGCAAAGAATTCTCTTATTTGGCATTTGTTGAAAGTAGTAGTAGTACAATATATTACAGCATATGGTACAAACAACATTTTCGAAAACCTCGGTAAAACCCTGTTGTTTGCGAACCCTAACATCAGATCAGTGCAAAGCTATTGTGCTTCTCATCTGCAATGGCGTCTCGCTGTCGTACACTCTCAAGACCAGCAATTAACCTTTTCAAATCCACAATGAACAAGCAATCAAGCAGTAGCATACCCACTTCCTCTTTTAACCTCCCTCGCCCATTTCCAACACTCTCAAGGCAAGTTTAAAAAAACCCCAATTCAGTTATTGAATATAAAGATTCAATTTTGACAGTTGATTTTGATGTTTCAGGCCATTACCTCAAATGGGTTGTCTTCAATCTCTGCTGCCGCTCCACAGTGCAGTCTCTTCAGCTCGACTCACATCTTGCCTTGGCATTGATTCCAAGGGCTCCAGATCGTTGTCTCAGGGTATGCTCTGCAGTGCCAACCCAGGAGTTTGATATTTTAAAATCTGTATCTGTAAGCAGAAACCACTTTTTTTTAAATCACGTTTATATATTCCTATGCTTTTACTGCTTGTTATATAGTATCAATCGTCTACCTTTGATGGCTGAATCTTTTCATAGTGGGTGGTGTTCAGTTACGGAGCCACATTGACGGAAGGGTGGTCAGTTGAATACCCTTCGTCGAGTATTGTACTGTGTATATAGAAAATTATATGCATATATAGGTCAAACATTACTTTTTTGCTCATATATATTAAATTTGAACACCCTTGGCGAAATTCTTAGCTTCGCCACTAGTGTGATTAGGTGTTTTAGATTGTCTGGTCTAGCTGTTGTTATATACTGATAGTTTAGTGTTGGTAAATTATGCTACAAGGGAAGTTTATCCTAGGTAATTTATTGTTTCTTCTTTTAGTGACTTGATGAAAAAAAATGCTATGGACATTTGCTGTGAAGCTTGTCTTCCTTTTTCTTTGTGTTTATGGTCGTCAAGTATAGAATGTATCTGTGCATTCAAGTTAAATGCATTTATTAGCATGAGTGCATTGATGCCAAAAGCCTATATGTGGAATGATTTGAGATTACGCAATTCATTGTGCATTTTTTTAGGCTAATCTATCACTTTTTAGTGTGTTGTTTAACATGTCATACTTCTTAAGTGCTAATTTTGGAAATTTGATCATGTCTCTTTTTGTTTTGCCAGTAAATTAGGACTAGGTAAAATTCTGGGCTAGGTGGGTTGCATCGAGCAGTGTGAGCTATCAATATCATTTTTTTCTTCATGTGATCTGTCTTTGACTATACAAGGCCAAATTTCTTGTAGTACGTGCTTCCTGATGTTTGGTTTTGCTTGCTCACTTAATTATAACCAGTTTATTAAAATGAAAACATAAAGCCATACATTTTTGTGGTTATGGAGACTAAGAAATTGATCTGAGCTCTTTTTGGTTTGCTATGATCAGCTAAGAACTTTCAGTTTTGCTCCAATAAACTTAGTCTTCAACCATTTTTTTTTCCTTTTTTGCAAAATGGTATGAAGAGCAGAAGAGAAACCTAGAAACAGTTAGGAGCTGGAGGGAAGCAAAGAAGGCAGCATAACAAAGAAAAAAATGAGATTGGATGAGGATTGATATAGAAGGAAAAAGTAGGGTGAGATTAAATGAATAATAAAAAGAATGAAAAATCAGGCACTATCCATCGAGTTTCAAACCTTGCCCCATTAGCCCAAGGATTTCTCAGTTATAAAAATAAAATAATAAAATGAAAATTAGATGTACAATGAAGGATCCATGATCAGCAGGAATAGTGGAATATGACATCATGAAAAAGAAATCCGGAAAATAGCAACTGAGTTTCTTTTGAAAGGAAACGGAAGAGAGAAATATGAAGAATGAGTAGGAAGAAGGATCTGAATTCTTTCAATCATTTTTGAGGTACTTAACTGTCCTTCGATTATTTACAGGAATACTGAAACTAACAACTAGAATATGTTATATATATTACTAACTGGTGAAAGTAAGTCGTGCTAAGCACTATGCTCTTTTTTAATATCAAATACTCTTATTTTTTGAAAAAATATACGGGATAACTTTACTCTTTGCGATAGCATCATTTTAAAATTATCCTTAGAAATTAAATTATCCTTGGACCTCCAGCTTCATATGATCTATTCTCTCTAGACCAAATATTATGTACCAATTAGTGTTTTAGGAATTTTAGATTGAAAATTTTGATAGTGTCATATTGATACATTTGCTAAATCATAAGCACAAAGAATGTGTTCAGAGTAGGATATTTTATCCTTTAACTTATCAATTTTTATATACGCAAGCTCAATTTTAGATTTAACATATTAATATTTAACCTAGAAATATAGTCATTTGTAAGTTCCTATTTGAGTATTTAATTAAGTCAATTCGAATTTCCTCCTCACTCATGAATTATTTATTCCTCTTACCTTGCATTTTAATGTGGAAAAAATTTGGCTACTAAAAATAGATTTTAGGTTCCTTAGATTTTGTATTATAACCATTGATTCTGCTAATAAATGCATCATTGTTATCAAAGGCTAAGCGCAAAAAAGCTCTAAGGTCTGTTGGGTTGTAAGCGCAAAGCGCAAATAAAGCATGGGCTTTAACGGAGAAAGGCATAGAGAAAAACTACAAATATGTATGTATAGTCCAAGACTAATATCTAAAAGCATGAATACCAAATATATGGACAAAGAAATTGAAGAAAACTTGCGATAAAGTAAAATATCGATTGTTTAATGTCGCCTCTTCAGAATTATGCTCATTGGCAAGGGAAAATATGCCTTAGAGCCTTGATGACAGCACTGAAGCACCCACTAAATGCCCTTGATGACAGCACTGAAGCGCCCACTAAGTACGGCGAAGCACTCAACATGTTTTGATTTTGAGCCTCGCTTCAGGGAAGCGCGCCTTTGATAACACTGAGATGTATGCAAAAGCCGCGCAAAGACATTTTTACACGCTAAGCAATACAAAGAAGTATATGCTGATGGGACAGGTGGGTCCACGTGAAATGACTTGTCTTAGAAAAGACATGGTCATGACATAAGCATAAGGGTAGAATGGTCAAAGTGGTATAAGAAAATTTCAAGTGAGCTACAGTAATTCCTTTTTTCATCTAATAAAATTGCTTTGTTTTGATGTAATTACAGGAGTACTGCTTCAAAAGTCTAAGAGTCTGTTTGGCTAAACTGAATTTAAGTAGCTCTTAAGCACCAAGTGCTGAAAAGCACTTTTAAAGTGCTGGAGTTGAATTTATGTAAGCAGTTACGTGTTTGGATAAAAACGCTAAAACTGAAAATAAGCAATTGATGTGTTTGGTAAGAGCATCATTTTCATGTTAAAATGACTAAAATATCCTGATTGCTGTTAACAATAATATGAGCTTACTACGCAATATTATTAATTCTGAATTGATTCAAATACAAAATTAATTTATGTTCAATTCATTTTTAAGTTGTAAATCGTAAATAACATTATTTTAATAGATATAAATATTTTTTTTTAAATTATCATAATAATTAAAAATTGGGTCTTGCTAACCCACTTTTTAGTTCACTTAAATATCTTTGCCAGCACATTAAATATATGGGCTTTCTTGTCTTTTACCCATATTTCCCCAAATTTTTCCCCTCTCCTTTGCATCAACCAAACTTTATCTCTCTCGACAATTTCTGTCGGCAAACAAGACCTAAACAACCATGAGGATTTTCCAAGTTCTTTTTTCTTTTTCTTTTGTAGCTTTTCCCTTCTTCCAACATTGAGTAGTGCAAAAGTAATGAAGATGAAAAGATTTAAGAAGTTATGGAGAGAAGAAATTCACTTGATGAAAATCTTGGTTTACCCGAGAAGAAAGAGAACTTTTTTTCAACATTTTTTAAGTGGTTACCTGAGCCTAGGGTTTTCTGGAAACAACCTCTTTGCCTTTTAAAGGCAGGGGTAAGGTCTACATACACTCTACCCTCCCCAGACCCCACTTGTGGGACTACACTGAGTATGTTGTTGTTTGATTTTTTAAGTGGTTACACATTGACATTGGTACAGATTCTATAGTGGAAAGCAATTATTAGGCACCTTGAACTTTCAGAAGAAGAATAAATGATCCTTCAGCCTAGTCAACAAACACCAGAGGTTACTCTTCAGCATTGCTTTTTTTGATTTCCTAAACAGAGTTTTCAGTTTGACAGGAAAAAACTTTCTTAAGTAGTTTCCACTTCCCCCATTCAGCATTGTTTAGGGCAATGGTAATACTGTTGAAAAGGGAATGAACGAGCTGCAATCTAGGTGAAAGAAAAGGAAGAATGGAGGATTAGGGAAAAGACAAGAAAGCTCATATATTTGATGAGCCGGCAGAGACATTTAAGTGAGCTAAAAAGTGGGTAGAATGTAGTAGGTTAGCAAGACCCTTAATAATTTAACAAAAGCTTAAAGCAGAAACTGCTTAAATATGAATGGTAGATGAATAATTTAACAAAAGTTCATGACTATATCATTCCCTCCGGCTGAAGTTATCTTCTTTGTCCAAGTTCACAATATAGCCAAGGATCAGTTGACAATTAGTAATGGCAATAGATCTGAAATGGTCGCTGGTAATATCTGGAACCATTTGACTACAAATATACTTAGATCTTACCGATCAAACGATATATAGATCTCATGGGTGAGGGAATTTGGCCAATGGCAACATCTCATGGTTATATCAACACCTGTCGGGGATTTAAAGCTGCAACAGGGAGCTGCTGGAGGATGTAACATTATATAGCTAGAGTAATTGAATTAAATTTGAATTGAGATAATTATGCTAGTTTCCTCAAAAGTTATCAGTTTGCTAAAAAGTTAGCATAGTGAATAATACATGCCACAGATGATAGATCACTGGCAGTGCAAAAACCAGTGGTTGAGCTTTTCAGCCTCCCTTTGGCATAGGTTACACAGAGGCATCTTTCTTCTTATACTTTGAGTCAGCACAGGTTCATATGTAACAACCCAACAAAAGCCTACCATCAGTTAAGGAGGTTTACACTTAGTGTATTTCCTTACACAGGTTCCATGAGTAGAGGAGTCTGAACAATTACTTTTTGAATGGTCTTTCTGATATTTCTTCTTGATCACCTTGTGCTACGAGCCCCTCTCTCCTTGATTATATCTCCGGAGCTATTTGGAGAAAAGGTTTTATTATGCATCCGGAGGTTCTTGTCTTCCAATGCTGGAACACCAGAGGGTGACAAAGGAACACTAGTTCTATTCGCTCTAATCCCGCATTCGTCCTCCAAGGTCGATGTAACTCGAGCGAGGGCCTTCTCTATGCATTCAAGATCCAATACCTCACCAAGATCCTTGCTTGGATTCTTCATTTTTTCAATTCAAACTCGGATGGATCGTAGATAGATTCTGTCCCTGGGTACAAACATAGAAATTAGAAACTTGGTATTGAAAGAATGAAATATATTGTTTTCGCTTTATCCATTATGGGTCTAGCCTAATTTTTGAAAAGCATCAATTTGTACATCCACTGAAACTTTACCAGAACGACTACGAAATTCTCACCCTCGAGTCAAGAGCTCACCTTCAATCTCTAAGAAGTTCGAGGACATCTTCTCTTATTATCTTTCTCTGCCATGTCGAAATAATTGGTTGAATAAGAGTGAAAGAAGACTAAAAAACAGGATTCCTCTCCTTTATATCTAGTTAACCAGATGGAAGACTGCCTTCTCCAGTTTTCTCTGTATAGGAAGTCCTATCTTATTTAACCAGTCTCTCTCCACTTTAGCAGGGATTGGAAACGAAGACATAGTTATGTAGGAAAAGCATTTGGGACTCTATTGATTAAAACTATCAGGCCACGGAGACTTGTTAAAAAAGCAGAAAGGAAAAAGAGTATGCGGTTTCCCAGAGAGAACTACTCTATCTTCTAATTAGAAAACATATTTTCTCATAGTTCCAGTATCCCTTGCCAGATCTCTGTTGCCTTGAACTTTTCTCCTGGGGGAAGCCCTAAGTAAGTATTTTAGGGCATCCAACATAGCAGCCTAGAGTCTCAGGTAGGTAATTCAGTACCTGTAACCGCATTAACAAGGAATATTTGGCTCTTAGTTAAGTTGATGTGATTAGATATGGCATCAAATGCTAGTAAGATCGTCTTTAAATACATTAACTACTGTCCATCAGCATCATGTAATATCTCTATGTCTCAGCATCATAAAGGATTTCTAGGTCATCTACATACTTGATGAGTTCAACTGCCCAGAGGCCACTCTCCCTTGCTTGGCCTAAATCCTTTTACCCATTCCATTTGAATTACATTTTGTTCAGGTCCTTCATGACCAGTATGAATAGAAAAGGTGATATTGGGTGTACGTGCCACTGACCGCTATGTGTTGGATCCTTCTAGGGAGCCATGGATAATATGGAAAATGTGACAGTGGAGATGCAGAAACTTATCCATTTGATCTATTTCTCACCAAAATCCATTTCTTGTAGTATATTAATCAAGAGTTATTGATATAAGTGACAATAACTGGCACTAGAGATCTCCAAACTATTAAGTATTGTGATGAAATGGATCCTAATTGAGCAGATGGATAGTGAGGATTCAAATGTTGATGCAGCTACTTTGAGATTCAGTCGTAATTAGTTGTAGTAGTAACATTGAATTGATATAGTAGTAACTAAAAAAATTGTTCGTGAGGGAGGGGCTAAAGTTCACACCAGAGACATTGTTTAGACTTGTAATGAAATTTTAGAAGTCTTTAGATTTGTAAAGAAAGTTCCTAGAGACACTAAGCTACAATAGCAAAAGCGATTGAAGGATAGTGGCGTATCTGCAAAGCATGCTGGGCATGAGCTCTATAGATTTAATATGTCGCTCATTTTTGTCTTGGTTGAGCTGTGCTAGACACTGCGTAGCTAAGAATTTTTCAAGTTATTCTCCATATAAAGTGCAATATTCGATTGTTAAACACACACGTTAGAGTTCACCTCACAAAAAGCCTTCTGGTTTAGTTGTTGTTTTCTTCTACTTTGTAATTATAGGCTGCTGCTACCTTAAGTGTTCTCTTTGCTTTTCAGTTTTGTTCTCAGCTAATTTTAACTTATTTAAATCATATCAGTTGGATACATTTTTAGTTAACCTACTAGCCCAAGCATTTCTTGTCTCGAGTCTTAGTTGATCTAGAATGGCTACCTATCTTGCTATGATTGAAGACTTTTGAGCACCTATATTCCTCAATGTTTCTGCTTTGGATGGCCATTGCGTTATAACTACTCAAAAAACTTTCATGTGGCTTATTGGGATACAACACTAAGGGATCGTTTGGTTCGGAGTAAAGATATCATAGGATTATAATCCTACATGGGATGATAATACCAAGAATTTAGTATAAAATCTTTTAGGTTTTAGCTATTGCCAATAATCAAACAAGGGATAAATGTAATCCCAAATTTAGCCTAATCCCAATAAGCTAACAAGTTATGCCGAGATTATAATGTGGGGATTAAATAATAACGGGTTATTTAGTGTGTACTTTTCTTTGATCGATGTTTGATTCGTTGGATTAAAAATGGGATATACAAGAAATAATACAAAACATGTGTCTGATTTTACAATAGATAAACTTGAATAAATTTTTATTTCAAACTTTAACCTTGGCTTTCTTAAAGAACTTTGGGTGAGTTCTTTAGAGAAGGGCATTTTTGTCATTTTATTGTTTTATCCCGGATTAGCTATCCTGGGATTGTTATCCCACATTGAACGTGATATAAAAATAATATCAAAATTGTGGTACAACTAATTTCGGGATTGCTTATACCAGAAACAGAAGTCCAACCAACGAGATTAAATAATCCCACATTTTATCCTGTGATTATTTTTCTTTATTCTATGAACCAAACATCTCCAACCATGGTTCATCATATTGCTATAGTGTAGTGTGTTATTTTGAATGTTTCTTGCCTACTTCATATCCTATATATTCATGGGTAAACATGAAAATGTCATTATGAATTTACGTGTATCCTTTTTTTTGGGGGGGGGGGGTGGTTCCACGAGGCATTTCATGTAATCTTTGACAATAGAATCCAAAAATTGTCTCATGGAATGGCATGACAACCTTATTGCCATGCTTGGTTACGGCCTCGAGTTAGATGCTTGCTAGCATCAAATTTCCTTGTAATCACATATCAGTCTTTATGACATAGTTATGGGCAATGAGTATTACTATGTTAACCATGTCCTACAACTTTAGGAAGGTGAGATAAATTTTCTCACTTGCTTCCACCTTTCATTCTCACGACGCTTCAGAAGTAATATCCTTTTTCTTCTACTTTACTTAGTTACCAAACGTGTCTAATCAGATTTTCAAGTTGATGATGTATGCTCAAATTTTTTGATTTTCAAGTGTTATAATTAATTCAGGGTAGGTACTTAGTCATGTAGTTGCTATTTATTTCTCATACGTGTCAATCTATAAGTTGTAATGAGGATAAAAAGCAAAGCAACAAAACCCATGAAATGATTACTTTGTTGGCTAATAAATATCAAGGAGTTGTCCCTAAGAAGCGTCTTCTTAATTGGGTTGTTAAAGGATTAATTTGATGTAATTTTAACCTCGCCAAGTTTATCGATATTGCTGACTCAGGATCTTCTCTTTTACCAGAGTTAGGACTCTCAGTGCCGCGATAAGAGACTATGCTCAAGGAGGAAGACGGTTGTTTAGTTACAATCATGACTTCTTATCAGCTATTGTCCTTCCATAATTTTATGCAACCTCAGTTCTTAATCATGTATGATATACACAGGATGCAACTTCTGACTTTTTGCTGCAATTACCCTAATTTTTGTTCAATTTAGTAAGATATTTTCCCTCGATTTGTTTAGAAACAATTTTTGAGTAATAATGTTTGTACTTATGTTCTGCTGAAGCTGGCATCATTATAGCAGCCTTACCATGAGCGGTTAACACTCTTCTTCTTCATTTTGTTGCTTTGTTTGCGATGGGATTGGGGGATGGCATATCGTATGGGTCTTTATCTTTTCGTTTCACCCCTGAGAGAGATACCAGGTATTCTCTACAGCACTCTACTTTTCAGCTAATTTCTTTGACCGTGAATTCTAAACCATTTACGGCTCTATATGAAGCTCAAATTGGTTTTGGGATTAGTTCTCGCATCACCTGATGCAAAGAAAAGATTATGAACTGTGAAAGTTTTTTGCCAGATGGAAAGTCTTATGCATTTTCTTGAAGAAGCTGAATTGCTAATGAGTGCATATTTGTTTAATAGTTGTGGAAATGTGAAGTGCATGTGAGGGGGTGGGATGGTTGATGATATTTGTGTTTCCATGTCTCCTATCCTTTTGAAAGGTTCCTTGGCCACTGCAATCTTGTCTCCATGATTATCAATACACTCTTGCATCCTGGAGTTTTCTTCTCACCCCCCCCCCCACACACACACACAAAACCCCCGCACACCCCTTAGCTTTCTGCCATCTTTCTCTATTTTGTTGTTTGTTTTGGTGGTTATTGGGGTTTGGGTGGGGTGGGGGGGAGAGATAGGGGAAGAAAAGTGCAAAAAATGGGCCCCCTTTTAAACTGTCTTTAGCTCATTATTTATTTCATATCTTCTTTATGGTGTACCACAATGCATTGTTGTGAAATCATATATACACATCTTATCTAGGAAGCTAAGCGAAATGAATTGGTTCTTGGTGCTTTCTTAGATGGTAGAGGTTCCATTATACACTGGAGTATTGCCCTTTTGGCAGAGTTCCAAATTATATAAAAATATATCTAGTAAATTTTATGGTTTCTTCCCAGTATTTTTCCATCACATAATGCTAAATGCTGATAAGTCTAGATAACAAAAATTCTGGAAAGGCTATAGGCTGTAATTTAAACAAAGTACAAATGGTTAGAGTCATTTGCAAAAACCATACCCATAGGCCTAGTTCACTGTTCAGCTTTGTATATGGAGAGGTGAAGTATTCCTATACCCATAGGTCTATATCTATCTGCATAAAGTTGTTGAACTAAATACTTGAGAAGATTATTAAATTTCAAAGGATCAAGGTCAAAGCTATATATTTAGTCTACTTTTGACCATGACCTGTCTCCATAGCTTCGCACTTTGAATCTCCTAAATCCTACCTCTTCTCTTCAATAGTTGTTTATCCTTTTCAGCTAAAAGTGAGCTTGAGAGACAGAGAGAGATTGATATGCTTAGAAATTATTTTTATAGAAGAAATCGTTTCTGATTTGTTTACCTTGAATTGGAAAATATTTTCCTGAAAAAAAGGAAAAAATGACTTTTATTATTTATGAACGGAAGTTATTTTTATTTACAATATTCAAACTCTTACTTCATATAACTTGTTTTAATTAACATTTAGATAATGGGGTAAACATTTAATATGCAAAAAATATCCTGGAACACTGTTTATACACCCTATGATATTCCTTGTAACATTACCACGTGTCACCTACTTTTCTCAAAGTGAAAACAAACATCTAATATTTTTTTTTAATTCCTTTTAACTGACAAAGAAAATGGCCTTGGTTAATTTGTGGTAAAAGATATGCTTAGCACTAATTACTTAACATGCTTAGGGCAGGCTGAGAAGAAAAGCAGAATGCAAAAAAGCAGCAGCCAAGTCATTGTCCACAGAGATTGTACTGAAATGAAGACAAAATCCTCTTTCATTCAACGTTGAAATATTCCCCATGCATGGGATCCCATATATATTTATACACCCATTGATTGAGGTGGGGATGATGAGGGTGGAGAGAAGCAAATAAAGATATTCTTTGAAGATACTCTTAGAAATATTTATATAAATGAAACAACTCATGGTATATGCGATTTTATTTTTTGATTTTTCACCCAGTATCTGGTACCTAGTATATATTTACTACCAAGCAAATTGAGCTTAATATTAAATAATCCCTTTATGGTAATATGTTTTACAGTTTGCAGAATGGCATTTTTCCTGCAATATGCCCCCCACCCACCCACCCAAAAAAAGGGGGGGGGGGGGGTCAGTGGGCAATTTGAAGTTGATTAGATTACTTAAGAGTAACGTCGAAGATATATATATACACCTAAATAAGGGTGGATTTTGTATGCTTTGGAGAACTCTATATTAATACTGTTACTGCGTTATTGTTGCTCTTTAGTCTATGCCAACCATTTTTCAACTTCTTTGCTGGTATTGTCGATAAACTTTGCCCTACACACGTGCCTTTCCATTTAATAGTATTGATCTTCACCATATCATCCTTTTCTTGGACGGTGGATTATGAGGGGATTTCTAGACACTACATTGATTAGGTCACAATACCTTTGCTTAAATATTTCTATTATCCGATTTTAAGATTTTTTTTACATTAGTAATTTTAGAGTATTTGTATAAACTATTCTGTATCTCTTTCTTCAACTCACTTAGTTAACTCCACTAATTGGAGCAGCAATAGTATAACAATTTGAAAAAAGAGACTAGTAAATGACTTCTTGTTTTTTTTTAAAAAGCCAAATATTTTACAAATTCAGTTTATCAAAGCAAATTATATGTAGGATCCGAATTTAGATTACAATATATATCTTAGTCATAAGTGAAAGGACGACCTAGGTAGGAGAAAGAGGGAGTGAAAATAGAGCTTGAAAATGAAGTTATATAAGTATTATAATTTATGTGGCGTACCATTAGTTTGATAGAAAATTGTTTTGGAGGAGCTGAAATGTACTAGAACTGGTTAGGAAAATACAATAACCATCATTCTAGCATAGCTAGTTGACCAAGATATGAAACAACGAAAACCCTAGGTTCATGCATGTCCTAGCTACTTATAGGTTAATTATGCTTATCAATAAGCGTTAAAAGAAAACAGTTAATCACCCATATTATCCACTAAAAAATAGGTTGGATAATGAACTTTTTAAAAACGGGTCAAATATGGATAAGAACCATATTATCCATTTAGAAAATGGATAACCCATGTGTAACCAATTGGTCTAACGTTTACATTTGTAAAGCCTCAAATTGGGGGTTCCTCAAGTTAGGAAGACTAAGAATTCTTCTAAAAGTGATCATATACAAGAAGTCATGGATAATATGGGTAACCCATATTATCGCCCGGTTAACCCACTTTTTATCCGTATTAAATATGAGTCGGGTCGGATAATTGATCCGTTTTTTCATTACCCGTTTTCGACCCGAACCATATCCGACCCGACTCGCCCGTTTGCCACTCCTAATTACGCCTATCAATAAGCATAAAACTAGGTCTCAGATTCAAATTTTAGTGGAGGCAAAAATATATAATTTTTCTTTTTGCCTGTTCAAGTCTTGGTGGATAGAATTACTATAGTAGGTACCCAGTAAAATTAGTCGAAGTACGAACAAACTGGCTGTGGTATAGCCTTAGCTAGTCTCTGGTAGCAAATTCTGTACTAACAATATAGAAAGGGAACTTAATTGGATAAAATAAAATAAAAAAACAAAAGTGCAGGATGAGGCACAAGAGAGGCATGTGATTACTGATTAAAATTACATTAGAAGATAAAAAGGGAAAACAGTTGTTTAATTTGATTAGTTGATTCCCAGCTGCAAATAATCTTAAACAATGAAAATCAATTGCTATACCACTGCTTCCGCAACAACTCCTGCAGCAACTTTTATTTTTATTGTTTTTAATTTGACATAATCTAATTAAAATTTTGACACCATAATGAGAAACAGGGTAGGAAAGCACCACCTAGCACCATGTGGATTACTGAGGTGTGGCAGGCAATTTATTTCAAGTAATTACACTTAAAATTATTATATATGTAACCACAAGGAAATTATAAAACTTGGTAATAGTACTTAGTTACGAATATAAGATGAGATTCCTATGGATCAGCGATGCCTAGGATCGTACATACAATATTAACAGCATCTTAAGATATATACAATGATTCCTCTCTTTCTCTCTCCCCAAGAGAAAATACTTAATTAAATAATTAATCCCCTAATTTCATTTATTCGAAGTACTAAGATCACTTTAATTTTTCAATGTTTGATTTTTACCTTCTTTTTTTTTTAATTTAAATTTTTGTGGGAGTTGAGAAATTCGAAACTTGGTACCTAGCTAGGCTACAAGTATCGAAAAGTTACCTCCAATTCTATCAAAATTAGATTGTAGTAACTTATCTTTGAAGGAATATAAGTGAAGATACCATAAAGCCAATCTTCATATTCCTTGAAGTATTAATTTTTTTTTAATTAATGACTAATTATTGGAAAACAAAGAGTAACAATTCATATTTCAATTTTAACAACCGAATTGCAATGTTAGAGTTCAAAATCAATGACGTTACAGGTATTCCATTTTTCCTAGTTACTCCTTCCGGTTAACTTTTATTGATTTTTTGGTTGTTTTCGACACATATTAAGGAATTCACCTTTTAGCATTAATTAATAATAAAATTGATAATATTAACCTTAATTTGCTCATTAGAAATACAATAAATACTCTTAGGTTTTTACCCTAAGGATAACTTTAAAAAAAAAGTTAATTCTTTCTTAATATATGAAAAATAACAAATATTGCGGATCACGAAAAAACGCCAAAAAATCAATTAAATTAGATTGGAGGGATAACTTGTTAAAAAGCAGTGTAAATTAAAGAATCTCACATGGGTGTGCATGAAAGTAGGCACGTCCGTCTAAATTTTGGATTGTTCTTTTTCTACTTATTTTACTTGATCTCCTGTCTCTTGGGTTGAACTAGGGGATGGTTGAGTAGATTGAATTCTGTGCAGGAAAGATATGTTAAACGGATTTTCAGTGAATAAAGCAATGAAGCAGATAACGATGTCAAAAAGAAAGACGAACCTCCAATTTATACTCCTGTATGGGTTAAAACTTAAAAATAACAAATCATGAACTTCCGTTTCATGTTGTTGGTTAATGTGCTTTTTCTCTAACATTCTCTGTAATAAACTGCTGCTTATTTATTCATCACACCTTGGTTTTCTAATACCAGTATATACTATAGTACCATCTTCTTTGCTGAAATTCATGTTATCACCATCCCAATAAAAAGAAAAAGGTTTCTTGTTAAAGTAGTGAAGTTTACAACTTTCATGGCACCCATCAAAAAAAATCAAGCCCACACGTGAGGGCGGCGTGTTAAAGAAATAAGTAAAAATCGTACCTATAAATTGAAGAGAACAAAAATGGTAGAGAACTTTATGCAATGAACCAAACTCTTCTATCGTATTGCATTTAAATTAGGACAAAATCAGAGGTGGTCCGACGAATTTTGTGGCCTAAAACCAAACTTTACGAGGGGCCTTAACTTTTAAATTTTTTTAGTTATTTATTTGAAGTCTATTTTTTTAGTTTTCCTTAGATACAACGTTATTAATAATTTTCTTGTAATCAATAACTCCTAATAAGTATTTTTCAATTGACAATATAGCTAATCCATTTAACCTTTCTTGTGACATTGTTGTTCTTAGGTAAGATTTTATCATTTTTAATTTTGAAAACTTTTTTCTGCTGAAGCAACGATAACATGAGTTATGAATATTATTCCATAAGCAATTTAGGCATTTGGAAAAGAATTATATCTTTTTATTTGATTAGGTGTATCAATTAAACTGTTATATTCTAATTGTATTATTTTTCTTAATACTTTTAATTCGGAAAATAAATTTGAACCATCAATATTGAATTGATTATTATGCTTTAAGGAACATTCAAGATTAAGATAATATTTTTCAAATTTTCAACATCTAGTGATCTTAGTTTTTACTGCCAAATAAAAAACTAAAAATATTTTCATATGCTTCGAATTGTTCAAATTTATTTTGAAGTGAAAAAATAGTCTTGTCTATTATGTATAAAAGTAATCAACTCTAAAAGACTCTTCGAAAGATTTTGAGATTTCATTATCAACATTCACATCAAATTGTTACTTCCTATATACACATGTTTCTTACGAAATTTGAGTTCGATATTTATTTCAAGTGCAATTTCCTTGGTATAATCATAACAGTTGCAAATCCTTCTCCTCTATGTTTGTTAAAGAAAGAAATCAATTTTTTTACTTTACAGAACTCTTTTTTAAACCTATACATAGTTTATTAGGTGTAACCGAAAATAGGACCCCCATAAATATGGGGCCTAAAGCGGTTGCTTTACTTGCTTTATGGAAGGGCCGCCCTTGGACAAAATGCAATTCGTTACTAAATCAATTATTATTTGTAACCTCTTCAGAGTTGTCAAAAGAGATGAGGTAATAACTGCTCAGGGGCGGCTCAATGAAATCGGAGGCCTAAAGCCAAAACTTAGGAAGATGTGAGGAAATAACATTAGTAATATGACAACGATTGGACAAATAAACATGATTAATTTAGATAACCAAGAAAATATTGTACGGTCTTAATAATTTTTCTTTTAAGGTTTTAAGTTTTCTTTTGAGTATTCCACAATACAACATTGTCTAATATTTTAAAATTTAAGTTAATTATTCAAATATTCACATCAAGTAATAAAATATTTGATAACTAGAACCAATGTAGTGTATTGAAACAAAATGTTAATATTTTGTTAATTTAAAAAAATCTTACTAATATAAATAATTAAACTAATGGAAAAAATTTAGGGTTTTTTGACTTTTATGGGCCTAAAGCAAAAGCTTTAGTGACTTTACCCTAGAGCCACCCATGCTGCCTGAACTTCCCAAAGGGTTAGCGACAAAGGAAATTTTCATATACAACAACATTATAGTGAGAAACCAGATTTCTATTTGAGTTAAATAGAGAAGGAAAATAGAAAAAATTAAAACCTATCCATTACATTACCAATCTGTAAATCATGCAAACTACAATTTGAAGTTTTCTTGCACTTAACAAACCATGCATTACTTTAGAAGTGATTCCCATGCAAGTCAAAGATTACTCCCATGCTTCTTTTTTTTATTTTTCCCCTTCATTTTCCTACTTGACTAAAAGAAAACAAAGCCACGGAAAATTTATTCGGGATATTATTAAAGGAAATCAAAGCCAAAAAAAGAAAAAAGAAAGAAGAGATAAATTAACACTTTGAATTACAAAGAAAAATTGGTTCGAAAAATTGCCAAATTCTTGGCAAAAGGAACATAAACTTAGGACATTAGACCCTACCTCTTCTACTTGTACTGCATGCCCATTCTTTTCTCTTTTAGTCTCTTATCTATCACTTTTAACTTTTTTTCATTTCTATGACAAAGCTACAAAATTCGATAAGTTAGGAATCTAGTCCTAGTAAATTAATCTAGCAAAAATATAAGGAAATTATCCAAGAACAGAAAAACTCAATATCCGAAAGCAAACTCCTAAACCGCCATTAATCACTAAATTAGATGCCTAAAATCTGGCCCAATATGTTGATGAATCAAGTAATCATCAGCACTGGATACATCAAACATCATGTTCTGAGGAAGGAATTGTTGTTGTTGTTGGTGAGTCCGAACAATTTCCTTTTGCCTCCGAATCTCGAGAACTTTTCGATGAGAATTCGAGTGCTTAGTAAGCACAAAAGTTGGACTAGCAGCAGGTCGATATTCAGGGACAAGACGTCCAGACTTGTACCTTACACCACACGCATTGCAAAGTGTTTTTGGACCCATTGGTCCAGTTCTCCATTGTGGTGTCTTATCAGTAGCACAATGAAGACACTTCCTTCCTTCACTATTGCTAGCCATATTGTTATTTGGAACATGTTGAGTATTCTCTTTCTTAATTTTCGGAGTAGACGACTTCACTGTCTTCTTTCCGGAGCTCGATATGATCCCTGACTCTGATGAAGATGACATGTCTTGCATTGATGTTGTGTTCATTGGTGAGTTTGGCGTATTGTTGGGAGAATTAGGTGACACGACTAGCAAGCGAGACGCCCAGTTGCCTGGAGCCATGCGCGAGCGTTTGCTACGTGCTTTGGCTGGGACAGACATGTCGGGATTGAAAATTGGGTTAGTTGCTGCTGATGCTCGGTTATTATTAGGATCAGGAATGAATTGGTGAGTCTCGTTATCATTTCGGCATTTCATTCCTTGAATGAACTGTATTTTCTGCATCTCGTTACTTGAAAATGATTCTTCCACAAAATTCGAAAGCCATTCCAACTCAGCCAAATCGTCATACTGTAAAAACAATACGACAACAACAACTTAATCAGTAACAAATATGTGACATTATGGTTCGAATTATGGTCTTTTTGACACTAGCGGTCTGGTTTAGGGTACAATCAGTAAAAATGAATTGAAAATAATAGAAATCTTTCAATAGTTATTGTTCACGTTAAAATTAATTGCTGACGTGAATTAATTTTGAAAGAAATAAATAAAAAATGCAGCATGGTCATCCCGACAAGTTAGAAAACCTGAATTTTCATTATCTTTGTATTCACGGTATTGTTTCCCTTTTCTTATTTTCACAGCAACCACACAGGAAAAGTAAATGTTGCTCTTTTCTAGAAGAAAACAAAAGCCATTAAATAAAATTCCTCACAC
This sequence comes from Nicotiana tabacum, assembly GCF_000715075.1. Lineage (NCBI taxonomy): Eukaryota > Viridiplantae > Streptophyta > Magnoliopsida > Solanales > Solanaceae > Nicotiana > Nicotiana tabacum. Next base: position 63,038,470 of record NC_134080.1, on the reverse strand, counting down.
AAGCGTTAAAGTTACATATTCAGTGACTGCTTTTTCTCCCAGCTTTTATTTACATGGAAAAAAGAAATTAAAACTAAAAACAAAAGCTTGTAACAAAATATTTATTTTATGTGCGTGCATGAAAATTATGATTACCGGGACAGAGAATTCACTGGAGAACTGTCCGTCGGGGAAATTCCGGCAGCCAATAATATTATCAACAGGTAATTGTGGGTCGTGATTGCTTCCGGACAATGAAGAATTGCATGAATTATCGACAACAGAAGAATCAGCGGAATTTCCGGTGACTGTAGCGTCCAACGTGCCATCAGTGACCATTCCGTCGTCGTTAGGCAAGTCCAAGAGGTCTTCAACGACGAAATGGTCACCATTTTTGGCGTCGGAAAGGCGCTTTTCAGGTGTGAATTGGGACTTGTAGTAACTTGCCTGGAAGAATTCAGGTGTTTCCATTGGCTAGAAATTATGCAAATTTGGAGCTTAAAGAAGAATGTGTGAAAAGAGTGTGTTTTTTTTGGTGTGAGGGAAAAATAGAGAAAAAGAGAGAGTTGTGAGGAGTGAAGTGTTGGAGGAGAGAGAGAGGTGGAAGTAGAAGAGAAAGGAGAGGGGGTTTATTTGCGTTTGAAGGGGACAAGCAAACGGCTGAAAATTTGGATGTTGATCAGGAAAAATTATGGCTTTAAAAAAAGCTAGATATTGAGTTATTTCTTTAAAATAAAATAACAATTATTAAAGTGTCTTTACACTAAATTGGAAAAAAGAGGTAAATTTTGGTAGTAAATTTACTTGATTGTCCTTTAGTGATATTAATTTTTGTGATTTACCAAGTAATTGAGGCTACAGAAGAAAAAAAAAAGTATTTTTTTAGGACATGGAGTGTTATGATCACGATTTTTCCAACGGTGGACCACACGTGGGGTGTAAGGTGAATATGAATATTGAATATGGGACTAGGGTAATGGTCTTTACTTAATAACTAGGTCATCAGCTCTTTCCCACCTTCACTACCAACCCTTTCTCGTGTAAGAAAGCCAATATTGAATGTGAGATATATATCTTTCATTTACACTTTATGGCATTTAATCACATTTAAGTGATATGTACTTTCATTTTGAATTGTTAATTCTTTAGGCTAATTGATTTTGTTAAATATATGCTGCGGATAAATATTTATCAATTCGATTAGAAGTGTTGCATATGATAGTTGATGTACGTAAGTTGATTCGAACATCACTGTTATAAAAAGAAAAGTGTCACGTGGAGCCAATTTTGTGTGATCACCAACATAAAAATTAGTTCTAATATGATCGAGCTGTGCTTGGTTGAATGGCATCAAAATAGGTTTTGATTATGTTATAAACAGAACGTAATATGAATGTTGTACGAAGGATTATTATTATAACTAAGTCCCCGTTCACAGATTATACTTTATTTCTTATGAAATAGTTTTTGATATAAGATGTTATTTGGTTAAAGCTGATACTTCGAATAAGAACGTACTCATGAATAGATTAGTGTACTTTATACACCATATATGTTGTACATTGTGCTTTCCCAAGTAGTACTCGTCATGCATAATATAGGTTAATTTATCTATCATAATTACTCGGTTTCAGGTCATTTACCTAGTGTCATCCTTTTTGGGTAGAGATTTGAAGAAAAAACGATTGATATTGTGTATTTTATATGAATAAAGACAAAATTATATATTAAAATTGAGGGCAAAATGGGGAATACAATGTTAACATATAGATATAAGTAAATAGTAAAAAACAATGGAAAATAAGAAAGCATTGACAATACATGTCTGATGTCTCTACTAAAATCATCACCTGAAATGTTCAAATTAATGAGTAATATTGCATTACTGTTAATATTAATGGAGAGTTTCTCCGAGGTTTACTCGATAACCATGACGTGTTTTTTAGAGTATCTCAATGGTCAAAATATTACAATTCGAATTATAATAACTTGTATTTAAATCCTACTAACCTTCTTGATCACTACTACTAAATTTGAATCTATTTCCCTATTAAAAATGTAAAGTGGAAGAGAAAAAACACCATGAGCCCACATATACCACGTCTAAAGCTGATCATGAGGGCAATTATTTGCGCAATTTGTACAACAATAATAACTGCACGTACCAACACCTGCAAAATCAAGTACAGTTTTCTTCTAAAGCAATGTCAATAACAACTTTGAGGAAAAAAAGAAAGAAAGTCAAATACAATTACGACAGGGTATTTTAGGAAATAACTAATGAAAACTTGTCAAAATAGTTGTAAAAACTGAGAGAAAAGGTAATTAGTAAATTAATTAAAGAGACAAATGAGTGTTAAATTCAACTCCGAAGGAACCGATCTAGCAGGTTTGTCGCTGCGACTCGTGCCGCTATCGTCCAACTTTTACAGCCCGATTCCTCCGCATTTAATTTTTAATTTTTGTCATAGGGATTCGCGTAAAAATATTTAGTTTTCTTCTCTTAACAGTTTATTCTAAAATATCTCTGAAAAATCCTTTATTTTATTTCATTATTTTATCTCTACCCCTTTAAATTACTTTTTTCATTTTGGTTCTTCCCCTAATTAAATTTTATCATCTTGTTCAGACCCTTTCACTAAACAGCACGATGATTACAGCTAGGCTTGATAAAAACCAACGGTCTAGATCTTTCCAACGTGAAAACGTTCAGTTTATTTCTTACTTTTTACCCGACGGAAGGGATGCCACGTCGGATTACGGTGGGGCAGCTAGAAAATGAGCTTCTTCAAACACGTGTCACCCAAGTATTCATTGGTGGGAGAAACCAAAGGAAAGTGCTGATCCCGAGATGTATGTAAGAGAGCGGATAAGGTAAGGGTTATTTATGGCATCATCACCTCAACTTGGAAGCATAACTAACTTATCACTTTTTAGCTCACTACCATAATTGAGGGGTGCAGTGGAAGATGGTACCCTAGTAAATACTCTTCTATTTTTAATTAAAAATTTAGAGTTTGAGTTACTGCAAATAAAAATGTTTTTGATAAGGCAGTGCTTACCTTTAAAGTGTGACTCTTGATGCAAATCCGGATTGATTATCTTGTCTATAGAAATGATTTTACTCTTCTGTTTTAGTATGCTACGGATAAATAGTTAAATCATAATTTTTCTTACTCACCACCAAACAGGGGCAGAGGTAGATTGCGGGATACGGTTCAGTCGAATCCAATAATTTTTGTTCAAACTACGTATTTGTCTTAAGAAATTTATTGAATATATACAACTTATTAATTTAGAACTCAGTAACTTAAAAAGATTATAATTTCGAACCTATAACGTCCAAATCCTGGCTCCGCCTCTGCCATCAAATAAAATGGAAAAGACTGGAATATAATAAAAGACATACTACCTTTTCAATTAACTATTTTTTCTTATTCTGTATTCCCTCCGGTCCACAATAAGCGATCAATTTACTTTTTTAATTTTGGTCCAAAATAAGTGTCCATTAATATAATCAAGAACGAATTCAATTTGTTTTTACAAAATTACCCTTATGTACATATCCCTAAAAAATATTTTTATTCCTCACATTAAATATTTAATTAAGGGTAATTTAGTCATACTAGGTATTTTTGTATAGAATTTAGTATTTTTTTAATGGTCGTGCCCAAAGCAAATTGATCACTTATTATGGACGGGAGGGAGTAATAGTATTACTCAACACCAAATTAATTAACCTTACCATCATTCACTCAGCTCCAAATGATTTAGTTCATTGTTCTGAACTTGTTTTTTTTGTTTGGTCACCGAAAGAGGGAGTATTTACTTCTGTCATTATTGCATGATCAACCCAACGAATGAAAGGAATTAATGGGAATAACGAACCTACTGATAAGACCAAACTTATTGTTGTATGTGAAAGTAGACAAAACAAAAGAAAGAAAAATCAAAAAGAGATGAAAATATGATGTAAGCGCTTACATCGACATTCTTGTGTTGTAAGCGCTTACCTCAGCATTCTTATGATGTAAGCGCTTACATCGGCATTCTTATGATGTAAGCGCTTACCTCGACATGACATTCAAATGCTTATAAATAGGGGTCTACATTTTCATTTTAGAACATCCCAAAACTTCTTCTTTCTCTCTTCAATTAATAAAGAGCTATTCTTTGTGTGGCCGTGGAGTAGGCAAAAATTGCCGAACCACGTAAATCTTGTCTTGTCTTGTCTTGTGCAATTTATTGTCTCTCCTAAATATCCTTTTCCTTCTATTATCTTGACACGTTTTCCCTACAACTGGTATCAGAGTACAGACAGTGTAATTCTGGTAGAAAAGTACAGTATTGGTGCAGGTACTATTCACAAGAATAGTGCGACACTATTGATCATCGTTACTATTCACAAGCACTATTCACATAAATTGTTTTTGTGAAAAATGGCATCGGAAGAAGGGAAGGTTAAGATTGACAAGTTCAATGGCAAAGATTTTGGATTCTGGAAAATGCAAATAGAGGACTATTTGTACCAGAAAAATTACACTTACCTCTGACCGAGGTGAAACCGGAGACTATGTCCAAAGTGGATTGGGATCTATTAGATAGCCAAGCTCTTGGTGTGATTCGTTTGACGCTAACACGAAATGTGGCGTTTAACATCATTAACGAGAAGACCACTGCAAGCCTGATGAAGGCGTTATCAAATATGTATGAGAAGTCATCTGCTTCAAATAAAGTCTATTTGATGCGTCGATTGTTCAACTTAAAAATGACAGAAGGTGAATCAGTCACGGAACATATCAATGAGTTTAATACAATATTAACTCAGTTGAGTTCTGTTAATATAACAATTGATGACGAAATCAGGGCGTTGATTCTACTATCATCTCTACCGGAGAGTTGGTCTGCAACAGTAACTGCAGTTAGCAGTTCATCAGGAAGTACCAAACTCAAATTGAATGATATTAGAGACTTGGTTCTAAGCAAAGATATTCGCCGAAGAGAATCAAGTGATTCCCCAGGATCTGCTTTTAGTACCGAAAGCAGAGGGAGAATCAACCAAAGAGGACAGATTTATGGTCGTGGCAGATCAAAGTCAAGGAGAAGAGGACAATCCAAAAATCGCAAGGACATTACTTGTTGGAATTGCGATAAAAAGGGTCACTACAGTAGTCAATGTAGAGAACCAAAGAAGAAGAAGGAAGAAAATTCAGCAAATGTAACTGCTGAACAAGTCGGTGATGCACTAATTTGTTGTGCAGATAGTCCAGTCGAATCTTGGATTCTGGACTCAGGTGCATCCTTTCACTCTACATCATGCAAAGAATTATTGCATAATTATATTGCTGGAAAATTTGGGAAAGTTTATCTAGCAGACGGCGAACCTCTCGACATTGCCGGAAAAGGTGAAGTTCATATAAAGACTTCACAAGGCACGTTATGGAAATTGCAAAATGTACGACATGTTCTTGGCCTCAAGAAAAATCTGATATCTATGGGTCAGATTGACGATGAAGGATATACAATAACATTCGGCAACAGATCGTGGAAGATAACCAAAGGGAATTTGGTTGTGGCACGGGGCTTCAAAAGGGGAACACTGTATGCAACTGCAATAGAAAGAGATACTATAGCAACAGTTGATCATGGTCGTGATACAATATTGTGGCACCGGAGGCTCGGGCATATGAGTGAAAAGGGAATGAAGCTTTTGGCATCCAAAAAGAAGTTGTCAAACCTAAAACATGTTGAATTAGGTTTGTGCGAAGATTGCATTTACGGGAAACAAAAGAGAGTTAGTTTCTCAAAGGTGGGAAGGACGCCAAAGAAAGAGAAGCTGGAACTAGTGCATACAGATGTGTGGGGACCAGCTCCTGTAACCTCTCTAGGAGGCTCACGCTATTATGTCACCTTCATTGATGATTCCACAAGAAAGGTATGGGTTTATTTTCTGAAAAATAAATCTGATGTATTTGTTACCTTTAAAAGATGGAAAGCTGAAGTTGAAAATCAGACAAGTCTAAAGTTAAAATGTCTGAAGTCTGACAATGGAGGAGAGTATGATAGCCAAGAGTTCAAAGCATTTTGCTCGGAGAATGGGATCAGAATGATCAAGACAGTTCCTGGAACACCGGAACAAAATGGTGTTGCTGAGAGGATGAACAGAACCCTGAATGAACGAGCCAGAAGTATGAGAATACATTCTGGATTGCCGAAGTATTTTTGGGCTGAGGCTGTTAACACGGCAGCTTACCTCATAAACAGGGGACCCTTTGTACCGCTGAATTTTGAAATTCCTGAGGAGGTATGGACAGGAAAGGAGGTAACTCTCTCACATCTGAAATTTTTTGGTTGTGTTGCTTATGTGCATGTAAACTCTAATGATAGAGATACGTTTGATCCTAAAGCAAAGAAATGTTTCTTTATTGGCTATGGTGATGATAATTTTGGTTATCGGTTTTGGGATGATCAGAATAGAAAGATCCTAAGACACAGGAATGTCACATTTAATGAAAATGTGATGTACAAGGACAAGCTTGAAGTAGAACTAACCAACACCAGCAAACAGACAATGTCTGAAACAGTTGAGTTAGAAGAAATCTCAGAAAATGAAGTGGCTAGAGGGATTACAACTGATTCTGAAATTGAAGATGAAGAACCAGAAGCCGAATTTGAAGAAGAACTAGAAGCCGAACTTGAAGCGGAACCAGAGATAGAATCAAATCCAGAACCAAATCTGGAATCAGGACCTGAATCAAATTCGGATTCTGTTACTCATGAACCTACATTGAGGAGACCTAAAAGAGTCATGAATGCTCCAGATAGGTTAACTCTCTCTCTTCACTATTTACTTCTTAGTGATGCTGGAGAACCAGAGCATTTTGTTGAAGCAATGCAGGTGATAGACTATGATAAGTGGAAGCTAGCCATGAAAGAAGAGATAAATTCTCTTCAAAAGAATAAAACATGGATACTTACGGAGTTACCAAAAAGAAAGAAGGCATTGCAGAACAAGTGGGTGTACAGAGTCAAGGAAGAGCATGATGGTAAGAAGAGATACAAAACACAATTAGTAGTAAAAGGTTTTCACTAGAAGGAAGGAATTGACTACACCGAGATATTCTCTCCTGTAGTCAAATTAACTACTATCAGGTTGGTGCTAAGTATCGTAGCTGCAGAAAATTTGCATTTGGAGTAGCTAGATGTTAAAACTGCTTTCTTGCATGGTGACCTTGAAGAAGACATCTACATGAAGCAGCCTGAAGGTTTTCAAGTTTCTGGTAAAGAAAACCTTGTGTGTAAGTTGAAGAAGAGTTTGTATGGTTTGAAACAAGCTCCCCGACAATGGTACAAGAAATTTGATGGATTCATGCATAAAAATAGTTTCACGCGATGTGAGATGGACCATTGCTGTTATATCAAAAATCTTGATGAATCCTATATCATTTTATTGTTGTACGTTGATGATATGCTAATTGCAGGATCTAGCATAAATGAGATCAACTTGGTTAAGCAACAACTGGCGGAGGAGTTTGAAATGAAAGACTTAGGACCAGCTAAGCAAATGCTTGGGATGAGGATTAGCAGAAACAGGTCGGAAGGAACCTTAAAGTTGTCTCAAGAAAAGTACATACAGAAGGTACTAATCAGGTTCAGTCTTCATGATGCAAAGACCAGAAACACTCCACTTGGAAGCCATCTAAATCTGTCAAAGGACCAATCACCTAAGACAGATGAAGAAAGGAAGTACATGTCCAAAGTTTTGTATGCTTCAGCGGTAGGAAGTTTGATGTATGCTATGGTTTGCACTAGACTTGACATAGCCCATGCAGTTGGAGTTGTCAGTAGATACATGTCAGATCCAGGAAAGGAGCATTGGGAAGGTGTAAAATGGATATTGCAATATCTCAAAGGCACTTCAGGTATGGCACTTTGTTTTAAAAAGAGCAATATTATCTTACAAGGTTTTGCTGATGCAAATTTAGGTGGCGATCTGGATAGTCGAAAAAGTACCACGGGCTACGTGTTCACCTTGGGTGGTACTGCTGTTAGTTGGATGTCCAGACTTCAGAAAAGTGTTGCTCTAACTACCACTGAAACAGAGTACATGGCAATCTCAGAAGCTGGAAAAGAGATGATTTGGCTCAAGAATTTTCTTAAAGAGCTAGGTAAAGAGCAGGACAATTGTGAGCTTTTCAGCGATAGCCAGAGTGCAATTCATCTTGCCAAGAATCCAGTGTTTCATGCAAGATCGAAGCATATCCAGTTGAGGTATCATCATATCCGAGAGTTGTTAAATGAAGGAACTCTTTCCCTACAGAAGATACCAGGATCAAAGAACCCGTCAGACATGTTGACCAAAGTTGTCGGTGTTGACAAACTGAGGTTGTGCACTGCCTCAGTTAGCCTTCAAGACTGATAGAGTGAAGGCGCCACCAGAGAATAGCAAATCTTTCTTTATTTTCTTTCTTGATGTAACATAAGTTTGAGGGGGAGATTGATAGGACCAAACTTATTGTTGTATGTGAAAGTAGACAAAACAAAAGAAAGAAAAATCAAAAAGAGATGAAAATATGATGTAAGCGCTTACATCGACATTCTTGTGATTGTGATGTAAGCGCTTACCTCAGCATTCTTATGATGTAAGCGCTTACATCGGCATTCTTATGATGTAAGCGCTTACCTCGACAGGGCATTCAAATGCTTATAAATAGGGGTCTACATTTTCATTTGTAGAACATCCCAAAACTTCTTCTTTCTCTCTTCAATTAATAAAGAGTTATTCTTTGTGTGGCCGTGGAGTAGGCAAAAATTGCCGAACCACGTAAATCTTGTCTTGTCTTGTCTTGTGCAATTTATTGTCTCTCCTAAATATCCTTTTCCTTCTATTATCTTGACACGCTTACTCAACACCTACATTTTTTAGTCAGCATTAAAAAAAGAAATTACAAACATGAAAATATGCTGCTACACGTATTTATGATGGTTTTCGAAGAATGGGTTTTGATATTTTTTTTTTAATTTAAGAAACGTCAGTATTTGATTTAGTTTTAAAGATATTGGTTTCAAATTAATTTGGAAGAATTTAACCCTATAGCATATAGGCTTCACAAGAGTGAAAATTAGTTAGTATTTTAACCAAAGAATAGAACCACAATGAAAAACATACTTGCCCCATTAGCATGCATATAACGGAGCAACCAGCCCCTTCAACATCTCTCATAATGTGTTTTACGCTGTTGAAAGCTAGATCCACATGAGGTGTGTAATGCATAGCTAAAAAAACGTCAGTCACTATCTGAATGACTAAACAAATACCAGCTAACTTTATTTGTAGGGGTGTTCACGGTTTGGTTTGATCGGTTTTTAATTAAAACCAAAACCAAATCAATTTAATCGATTTTTAAAATTTTAAAACCAAAACCAAATCAAAATAAATACAAACCATCGGTTTGATTGTTATTGGTTTGGTTTGGTTTGGTTCGATTTTTCGGTTCTTAGTAAGCTAATAATAAGTCGATAATAGTGAAACAACACTATACAATAATCTGAAAATAATTTGCTAAATTTATGCTTTTTGTATATTTCTTCGGGAACTGAAAGTTTATTTACCTCTTTATATGAAAAGAATGAACAAAAAAACAAACTAGATATTTGCTTTCTCAAGCTTTAGCCACTGTAGTCCTGCAATTTGAGTTTGCTTTCTTTACTCTTACGGTAGGATTTTTTTTAACTCTTCTGTTAGGCGAAAGTATGTGCGGAGGGTTAGAGAATTAAAATCTCTTAAGGAAAAGAAAATTAGTCGATTCCTATTGTTTTGGGCTTAGACAATCTTTTAAGATATAAGTAGGATAAATCAAAATTCAAAATAACAATTAAATTGCATAAAATATTAGAAAATGATATTATATTGCATATAAATAATTATTAAATTTTGTATATAATTAATCAGTTTGGTTTGGTTTATTTTTCGGGTTTTTATAATAGAACCAAAACCAAACCAAATATTATCGGTTTTTAAAATTTAAAACCAAAACCAATCCAAATCAAAAAAAATATCGGTTTACTTAATCGGTTTTGTTTGGTTTTCGGTTTGGATCGGTTTTCCGTCAAACCGTGAACAACCCTACTTATTTGCTACTCCACTAAATATTTTACAATATTACAAAAAGATTGCTAAAAAATCTTTACGGTAAAAAGAAATAGATTTGGTCCTAAATCCTGATACATACCGTATAGAAATGCTATGACTTGCGTGGTTAAACTTGGTCCTTCGTATTTTTATAGGATTTTAAGCTAATATTTCCAGGTCTTGATGTACCTTAGCTTATTAGGTTGAGAGATATATGAGCCCTTTATCTTGCTCTAATTGTATTCAAGAGCAAAAGACTTTTCGCAATTGCTGCATTTTTATCTGATTTTTCAGCCACCAATTAGTGCTGATACATAAAAAAGGACAATATTTGTGACTAAATTTTGCGCATCATATTGTTGACCTTTTATAACAAAAGTAAGCTTCCTTTCATGGTTTTACTAATTCTTGAGATCTTCATAAAATTGGTACTAACGGCTACTAACTCTGGAAAATCTGTGAACGATTATCGTCGTTAAACACCATAATGAAAAATAAAATTGTTTTAATGTTTTCAAGTTAATCGAGGATTAGTTGTTTTTTTTTTTAAAAAAATAAAAGGTAAAAAAGGTTACGGTCAAATTTCTTTTAAGTTTTGTTGGTTTCTCCTTTGGCGCTCTTGATTTCTCTCTTGCAAGAGAATTAGAATTGCGCTTTCCCGAGCTCAAGGTTACCTCATTCCGAGAAGTTATTCTTTTTGATTTATTTTTTGCAACAAAAATAACATGTTGTTTCAAGTTTTAGAAAAGCTTGAAAAAAAAAGTTTATAATAAAGACTTTCGCCAAAACTGTTTTCAGCTTAACTAATTTGAACAAACGCCATATTTTACTAGTAGTGTATTATTCCTACTTATACATCTTATACAGGCATCAGGTTCTTATCATATTCTTCTCATCTCATTCTCCGGTATCAATTTCTTCAAATTGAGAAGAATATACATTGAATGGTAAGATTCAACAATAAACCTAATATTGCTGCTTTAGAGTTTGGATTTTATTTCTTTCATTTTCAGTAAAAAGAGTAAAGAGTGACTGAAAAAGGGAAGGTACCTGGATGTTGCTTAGCTTAGAGGTCACCAAGGAATGAGTATGGCAGAGATGCATGTTTGCTATTTTCAGAATGCTTTATCTTTACATAAATAATTCAATAAATAAATAAATAATATTTAGATATTTTCTCTTTTTATCAAAAATAAATAAATATTCCACTGGAGTAGGGTCCTAACGGCACGTGACAGAGGTGGAGAGTGTGTCAGCTCGCCATGTGAGTGAGCTTTGCTGCTGGGTGCATATCAAAAGCCATAACTGACGGTGGTCAATGCCACGTGGCGTATAATTAAGGGTGGCTTTTCTTTTTCATTTTTCCGTTTTTTCCTTCTTTTCTCATTTACCTTTTCTTTTTTCTTGTGCTTCTTAGCTTAAGCATCCAGCAACGTGAGAGCACGTGGCGCGTCCTGTCACGTGACATTCTAATTTTAATCCACCCACCCATGCACCACTTAGGCTCCTCTTTACTCTCTTTGACGCATAAGTCATGTTGAAATAATAACCAGCGATATATAATATTTTATATTTAGCTAACGAATATAAATATTTGTGACCGGCTAAATGTATTGCTTGCCCTTATTTAGATGCTCCTCTTACTTTGCTACATATTATATAAAACAAAATAGTAATACGGAAATGATATGATTCATGAATATGGAATTGGATATATAATTGGTTGTTATGATTAGAAAAAAATTAAATATAAACTCACTAATTTTTAAGAGATATAACTTACTAATTGCCACTAAAACGTTCCGGAGTTATCCTTACGAAATTAAGATTATAAAAATTAACACAATACAAGAATTCAGTTAAACTGTATAATTCATGATAAACTTGGGGCTATAGGCAGTTACATGTTGCATATCTTTTCTATACAGGGAATAAGAAAGTGAGGTGGCACCTCTCTTAAGCCAAGAAACATATTTATCTTTTTCTCATTTTTTTTTTGAGTTTTTCATTATTTTTTTCATTCATCTTATATTAAAAATCATATGTTCATAAGTCGCACCACTTTATTTTCATAACCTATACTTTTAATAATCATAATCAGTGGCGAAGCTAGAAAATATTACAAGGGTGTTCAAACTTGAACAAGAAAAAAAAATTCTCAACAAGTAGGTGCATCGAAAAATTTAAATCAAACAACGTGATATCGAGCTAAATTATAAAAATACAGGTAATAGTACAAACAATTGGATAAATCCAAACTAATATAAAGAAGCGTCGAAAAGAGATTCTACTTATTACAATTGTACTCGACGACGCTTCATCTCTTGAAATGTTTTTATAATAGACTCATTAGAAACAATACTAAATACTTCTCTTTCTACATAAGGCACTATGCAACCGCCTAAAAAGTCATCATCCATTCGATTCCGCAAGTCATTTTTGATAAACTTCATTGCTGAGAAAGCTTTTTCAACAGTTGCAGTGACAACAGGCAGAAGCAACGCAAGTTTCACTAAGAGGAATACAAGAGGATAAACTAAATGCTTCTTTGTCTTAACTAATTTTTTTGAAAGTTTAGAAAGCCCATTTAGATCGGAGAACCTTTCATCAAAATCACGAACATCAATAATATAACTCGCAAGCTGATTCTCAAGAGTACTCATCGTAAATTCATCAAAGTCATCAGGATACAATTCAGCCATCTTCATTATTTTTCTGATATCAAAACTTGAAAATGAGTCAATTGGATTCAAGCGAGCAACTCCATGAAGCAAATCCGTCGTCGCTTCATCAAAACGATCATTAAGTTCTTGAAGTTGCCAATCAAGAACTTTACAAAACACATCAACACGATAATGATGAAAGACAGTATGATCAGCATGTTTTCGTCGTGATCTTCCAGAGTTAACATATAGATCATCAAAATTAGGCACCAAAATATCATGCTTGATACAAAATGTAGATACTTTATCAACAAATAAATTCCATTCATCATCCCTCCTTAAAGTTTGCAATCTTTTCTTTGCTACTTGAACTAGTACCATGGCATTTGCAATATCTTGCTCTTTTCTTTGTAAGGATACATTCAACTCATTTGTGATTCCCAAAATATCTGTCATTAAATGCAACAAGAAAGCAACCTTGTATGTTTGACAAGCTTCGAGATACCCTGATGCCTTAGCTCTATCATCTAACATACTTGCATCTTCAACAAGAGTATCAAGAACATCAACAATAGAGCCAAACATACGAATAAAGTTTCCAAATGACTTGAAGTGGGATCCCCAACGAGTATCACCGGCTCTAACAAGACCAAGTTTTTGATTCAAGCCTCTACCTGTTTTTAGTTCACCCATATCTAATGCCTCTTGGAGTTTTTCGTTTTGGGAATCTCAAAATTCATCCACACGTTTAAAAGATGCTCCCAACACATTCAAAATATTTGAAACCAATAATACAAGTTCACCTACTTGAACACACTTCTTAGAAATCGCAACAAAAGTCAATTGAAGTTGGTGTGCAAAACAATGAATAGAATGAGCCGATCTACTTTCTTGTTTAATCAACTTTTTAAGACCTTTAATATCACCTTGCATATTGCTTGCCCCATCATAACATTGTCCACGTATAGAAGATAAACTTAAAGAATGATGAACAAGTACATCGACAATTGCTTTCTTTAGAGATAAAGCACTAGTATCTCGAACATGAACAATGCCAATAAATCTCTCCATCACACTTCCTTTTTTATCGATATACCGTAAAATAATAGACATTTTCTCTTTGCGTGACACGTCTAAAGACTCATCAACTAATAAAGCAAAGTAGTCACCATTTAGATCCTCTATTATAGCCTTAATAGTTTCTATCTTACATGCGGTCACAATTTCTTTTTGAATATCTGAAGAAGTCATCTTATTATTTTTTGGAGCACGTTTCAACACAAAGGGTTTAATCTTATCACATTTATCAGCATACCATGAAAGAATTTCAATAAAATTACCCTTGTTCAATGACGTTTCACTTTTTGATCATGACCGCGAAATGCAAATCCTTGATTCAAGAGAATCCTTACCACATTAACTGAAGCATTTAAGCGAACCCAATACTCACTCTTAGTTTGATCAGAATGTTTCTCAAATGCAGCAGCAATAGATTGTTTTTGCCGCATTAGATCGTCACAATTTCTATTTGCTTTATTGTGAATACTATTTGGCAAACCAACATGCTTCTTAAAACATTCTTTTCTATTCCAATTCCTAAACCCTTTACTCGAAAAAACATCACCACCACCTTAATGAATACTTTCTCCCTTAAATAAATAACAAGGTAAATAATATGCAGCATCGGTACTAACACTATACTCCAACCAATTAAATTCATCAAACCATATAGGATTAAAACGACACTTAAATCCAGAAAAGTCAGATTGAGGGAAGTCATGATACCGAGGTTGGCAAGGACCACCTTGAATGTATGCCCTCCTTATTTCATCGCAATGGTTTGGATGATACTCCAATATTGGAGTTCTTTCAGCTGGATCGGACTGTGGAACAATTGTATCAATTACTTCTCTGTTAGATTGATTTTGAGAAGCCGAAGTTATTTTTGGTACTTTGTTGTAAAATTTCAACAAGTTCATTGCAACTTCAATTCCTGAATGTATAAAGTAGTTAAAACATATTACTCCTCAATAATTAAATAAACAAAAGGAACATCAACAGTTTGTGTTTGAACTTACAAGTTACAACAAGCAATATACATAAATGCTAACTAATTACTCACGGTGTACTGTCCCAAAATGGCAAAAATATTTATCATATAAAAAATCAGAGAAATTTAACACAACTGAAACTTTGAAGCAAAAAAGAAAAAGAAAGACGAGAGATTCGAAGTTCGAACCAGTTCAATGGTGGAATGGAGTATTCGGATTTCGGACAGTCGGAGACTCGGAGTAACACCGGCGAAGACGGAGAGCAGCAAGAACTTTCAAAAGTAAAAGTTCGTTGGCAGAGAAATCGAAGAAGATGGAGATTTTGGTCTACCTAGGTTTCGGGGAAGATGGAGATGGAGATTTTGGTCTACCTAGATTTTGGCAGAGTAATCTAAGAAGATGAAAATCGGTGATGATGGAGAGCAGCAAGAACTTTGATGGATTGATTTTGACTTTTAGGGATTAGATTTGTTTATTCCTAATTTTTGTTTTATACAGATTTGTTTATTCATGATTTTATATTATAAAGTAATTCAAACAAAGAAAATGACGTCGTTTAGTCTGCTTATCTAGTTGTCTTTAAAAAGAATTATACTGCAACAAAAATTTGTGGAGCGAGGTGTTCGAACTTACGCCTCTAAGGCATTTTGACCGCCCTTTACCACTGGGCTATGCCTCTTCATTGTTACAAGGGTGTTCAATATGTATTACATATATATAAATTCTAATATTTTACTATATACCCGGTATTATTTTTCGACAAAGGGTGGTCAGTTGACCACCCTTGCTACACTGTACCTTCGCCCCTGATCATAATAACTCTCATGCCTTTATATCCATAACCCCTCAAATGTTTAATTTATAAGTTTATGACAATTTATTGTAGTATTCCTCCATATGTACCTATATTATAAGGACCTCTATACAAGAACAAATATCATGTTTTGAACAAAGATATTGACGATCATCCGTGCTTCTTCTTTTGAATGATAATAATGTGATTTTTCCGTTACTAAATTTTTTTGGACGAATCAAACTTATTTTGACACCTCACTCATGCCTATAGAAGTATTCTACTTAACATTGCTGATTATCACGGCTTGACTGGTGATATAGTTGAAAACTTGAAAGACATTTTTTGAATTATGAATCATCCAAAGGTAACAGTTTACTCCATTCTATATAATAGGCCGAGTATTAGATATGTTTAACATTTATTTGAGGAACCCTTATATGTTTTATGCAGATCATAAAGAATGATATTGGATAGTTTGAAGAAAATTATAGAAGATTCGAGTAAAAGAGAAAAGATTTGATTGATTTATACAAGAAGTTTAAGAGTGAAATAAAGAGGTAGGAGCACAAGGACGCTTCAAATTATCTCTTTCGCCTAATTGACATTCTTTCTATGTACTCTTTTGCTCCATAATTTACTTTAAGCCCAAGTTAGATTCACACAACCACAAAGTTATTCTAAATGAGGTTATAGTTGCAAGTAGAGTTTAGCTGACGCTTCTTATTCAAATTCTTTGTTTTTAACGTTGCCAATCATATATTAATATTTTATGGAGATCCAACTTATGCAGATACATTATCAGATTTTAGGACAACTTAAAAAAATACAGTTCCTCTATGATGTCATTACAACTACAAGTGGGGGGATATATGTGTATATTTAACTAATTATATGACTATCGACATACATTAGATATCTGTTTATTGCATCAAAATTTTATAATTATTTTATTTTAGTAATAGTATTTGCTGGGTCTCGGACAAAGTCCTTCCATCTCATCAATTTTGATCCTTCTTCACCAAAAATTGATTTACTTTTTATAATTTAATTTTGTAGTATATAATTTTGAAATAAGTGCACTGAAATTTTATATCGGCCAAGATTGTTTTACTATTTGTGCTTAGTCTTCTCATAGAAATATTAAATGGACAGGATTATTTTGATTCCCAACATAAAAATTTGTAACTTACACAACTTTTAGTCGAAACTAATTAAAGAAACATAAGAGAGAGAGAAAGAGAGAGACAACGTTCCATGTAACGTCCATATAGATATATTTGGTTCAAGGGTTTGCTCAAAGGGATATATTAAAAGATCAAGAAGTACATATAGTGAAAAATACCATCATAAAACAGCTAGAGTAAAATAAGTTTTACTTTTACAATTCGACTTAGTAACAATTTGAGCTCACAAAAGGAGAAATTAAGTATTAGACTTAGAGGGTGTTTGGATGGGCTTTTAAGCTGGTCAAATCAGCTTTTAAAGTTTTTTTATAGTTTTTTTCAGTGTTTGACAAAGTCAAAAAGTGCTTAAAATAAGTTAAAAATTGCTTAAAACAAACTAAAAGCAAGAAGATGGGCAATCCCAACTTATTGTTTTTTGGCTTAAAAACTATTTCTGCTGAAAAACCACTTTTTTTAAGCCAATCCAAACGAACTCTTAGTGTTAGCATCTGTACAAATCAACTAGGATCAAAAGTGAAGGATCCCTTCTTCACACGAATCCTAAAGTTCGGATACCCCGTTTCATGTATTCGTTCTTCAAAGTGTACGTGTAGTAATATCCCTAAGGTTTCATATTAACTTTTAATTTGTGCACTGCAAATGATTTCTATTAGACTAAACATCATCTCCTCCCATAAATAACTTTTTCTTAATGTAGTGCAATAAAATATTATTAAAGAGGGAATATTAGAAAATAAATAGGAAAAAACAAAATAATAAAATGTAAAGAAAAGAGGAATTGCCAAGTTTCATGTGTACTGCTGATGGATGAATATTTATTTGTTTTTTTATTTCTTTGGTCTTTTTTACTATTATTTTACATATTTTCCTCTTTTTTCAAATATTGAGAAACTTTCGAAAAATATTTTATAAACTAAAACTCAAATATGCATATATTAAATTTACTATTATATTTTATAATCGCGCGAGACGCGGACAAATTCACTAGTTCATGATAAACTTGGGGTTATATGCAGTTACATGTTGCATATCTTTTCTATACTCTAGTAACGGGGATATGCTTAATATATTATGTATGCTAACTGCTAACATCGTGTGAGACCATTAATTATGGTTAGTGAGTGATTTCATGGAATCTTTCTTAGATTCTTAAAGAAGTAGGTAGTCAAATGTGAGACCACACGATGAGTTTCTAAAGTTTTTTAGGTTAGGGTGCATTGCTACTTTAGGAATATTTGTATTGAGAAAAAAGTGGTATAATTAAGTATTTGTTATGAAATATAATTCAAAGTAGCAATATGGAACAAGGAAATAAAAGCAATTTAGTAAAACATGAACAAGAAATGAAGATAGAGAGAAGGAAGAGATTTTTTTTCTTTAATTGTGTGTGTTTTCCTATCTATTACAAGGCCTTTATATAGGCATGAAAAATGAAGAAAATATGTCATGGAATATGTCATTGAACATAGAAAATATGTCATTGAATATGTCATTAAGCATTTGACATGAAGATTATGGAGGAAGAGTAGACATCCACCATAATATGATATTTATCATAACACTCCCCCTTGGATGTCCATAAATAATGTGCCTCGTTAAAACCTTATTAGAAAAAAACCTTATGGGAAAAAAATCCTAATGAAGGAAAAAGAGTACATATATTTAGAAATACGCCTTTTGGTTGCCTCGTTAAAAACCTTGCAAGGAAAACCCGGTAGGACAAAACCTTGTAAGGAAAAAAGAGTACACCGCATATTAACTCCCCCTGATGAGAGCATCAGTTCACATCCTTCAGCCTTCACATCCCAATCTTGTACACCAGTTTCTTGAAGGTTGCCGTCAGTAGAGATTTGGTGAACAAATCAACCATATTATCACTTGAACGAATCTGTTGCACATTGATATCACCATTCTTTTGAAGATCATGTGTGAAAAATAACTTTGGTAAAATGTGCTTTGTCTTATATCCTTTTATGAATCATCCCTTTAATTGGGCCATGCATGGTGCATTGTCTTCATACAAAATTATGGGTAGTTTGTCACACTTCAAACCACATTTTGTCTCGGATAAGATATATTATAGACCTCAACCAAATACATTCTCGACTTGCTTCATGAATAGAAATTATCTCAGCATGATTAGAAGAAGTAGCCACGATTGATTGCTTAGTCGATCGCCAAGATATGACAGTGCCTCCAAATGTAAACACATAGCATGTTTGAGATCAAACCTTGTGTGTGTCAGATAAATACTCTACATCGGCATAACCAACAAGATCAGGATTGCAATCATTGACATAAAATAAGCCCACACTGGTAGTCCTTTTAGATAACACAATATGTGTTTGATTTCACTCCAATGTCTCCTT
The DNA here is from genome assembly GCF_000715075.1 of Nicotiana tabacum. Lineage (NCBI taxonomy): Eukaryota > Viridiplantae > Streptophyta > Magnoliopsida > Solanales > Solanaceae > Nicotiana > Nicotiana tabacum. Next base: position 63,019,296 of record NC_134080.1, on the reverse strand, counting down.
GTAGGAGCAGAGCTATATCTTGTTAAGACATTAACTGAAAATGTTATGTCACGCCTTTTAGTGTTAGAAAGATACATTAGTGCATCAATTGCACTAAGATATAGTACTTCAGGACCAACAAGTTTTTTATTATTTTCATGAGGTTGGAATGGATCTTTATTTATATCGAGTGATCTCACAACCATCAGGGTACTAAATGGATGCGCTTTATCCATATAAAATCGCTTTAAAATCATTTTAGTGTATGTTGATTGATTGATAAAAATTTCATCTTTCATATACTCAATTTGTAGACCAAGACAAAATTTTGTCTTTCCAAGATCTTTCATTTCAAATTCTTTCTTTAAACAGTTTACTGCTTTAGGAAGCTGCCTGGGAGTTGTAATGATATTTGAATCAACATACACAAAGATTATAACAAATTCAAATCTAGATCTTTTTATAAAGATACAAGGATAAATTGAATCATTCTTGTACCCTTCTTTTAATAGGTACTCACACAAGCGATTATACCACATGCGCCTTGATTGTTTCAATCCGTATAAGGATTTTTGAAGCTTTATTTAATAGATTTCTTGGAAACATTAATATGTTTCAAAATAATTTTAATCCTTCAATGATTTCCATTATACGCATATCAAGTTTTCATGTATTGGCAGATTAAAACTTGAAATAATTATATCCACCATAACAGAACATGTCTCCATATAATCAATGTGAGGATATTTACTAATTTTCTGGTGTCACAAGTCGTCTTTATGTCTATCGACATGAACTTTTTGCACAAGAACATATTTATACCTCCATTGGTTTTATACTTTCAGGTGTTGGGACTATTCGCCCAACTTCACATTTTTTCAAATGAAGTCAATTTTCATTGCGTATTTTTCATTTGGCCAATCGTTTATCTGTCCAAATTTCATGACAAATTTGAGCTCAAGATCCTCGTCAATATTAATAATATTGAGCGCTACATTATGTTAACAATATCGTCGACGATCATTTTATATCGGTTCAATTATTACACAATAAAGACATAACTTATTGAGATCTCTTTATCTCATTATTTTCAGGTACCTGAGCCTCTCACATGAGGTCTTACGAAGTGTTATGTCGTGGTGCTCTTCTAGAGCACTTGCCTCCTTATTATGACCATTTTGCCCCTCTCCTTCTTCAAGGAGTTTTATCTTTGGAACCGATTGGTATGTTACGCTTCATGCGTGCCATAGACTCTGTCCCTCATAGACTTTATTCTATTTGGAGCATTAACAACTGAAATATGACATTTAGCTTTGGGTCAACAAATGCGTCTGGCAATAATTTATAAATTAATTATCACTTGAACTTCAAGTTCATATTTTCTTGTACGAGGATCTATATGTATTCATAATAATTCATTTCACGTATCACTTTCTCAGCTATCCATTTTCTCCCCCTAATGTTGGGATCACCAACACATTTCCCAACCTTCTTTGGGAACCCATCTTTGTGCATTGTGGTGGCATAATTAAATCATCTAACACATTCATATTTCTATATAGAAATTATTTGGTTCCTGACCCTGAACCGATTGTGATCGGGAGAAATTTTTATAACTTGGCTAGATGCGTACAAGTGCTGGTGTATATTAAATAATGCACCTCATACCAAATTTCATTTTTGGGAGTTTGTTCTCATAACCGATGATTTAGCTATAATTGGAGGCATACAATTTCAGCTAAACCAACTTGGATTTAAACCAGTATTATCAAGATAAATCATCATAATTTATATTATGGAATTGTGCTCTAATAATTTGAGGAAGCAATCTTGCAAAAATCAAACTGCAAGTTCATAACAAATGCACATGTGACCATAAAATAGATGCATCTATTAAAATCATATAATAGTAAACGGTCCACATGGCAGGTGACTGAGCCCATATATATATATATATATATATATATATATATATATATATATATATATATATATATATATATATATATCACCTTTTATTCCTTCCAGAAATCAAGGGATTCAATCCCAACCTTTAACTGGTATATCATGAGAATAAGCAGCATAAGAGAATTCTTGAAAAATCTTCTATTCTTCAATATATGTCAATGTAATTCTAAATTAATTTTTCGCATCATAATTGAACCGAGATGGTCAACCGGTCATGCCAATTAATATTTATTTTAGTAAACCTTTAGTTTACTTGTGGCATATGACTCTAGCATCATACTTATATTTGTGTAGTACAAATAGAAAGAAGATCGGGTAACCTTTCATATTTACCTGGTATGATTATAGAAATATGAAGATATTCAATCTTCCTTTCATTTATAGTCTCAATATGCAATCACTTTGACTTATATATTTGAAACTCAAAAAGTTTCTTTTGAGACTTTACAATATCAATGTCATGAATAAGTTTATTCATCCGGGTAGTAACAAATTAGTTTTTCGGTGTTCTTAACAACTTTTGTACTACAAGATCTTTTATCATACCATTCATATGGTAAATGTCTCCTTCACGGATAAAATTATATCATAATAAATTGTCATGGTCAAAATCATCATAAGCAAAATCATTTCTTGCTTTAACTTTGCCTTTAATAACTTTTACAAGGCATGACAAAATAATATTTGGCGTACCACATGTACGCGACCAATGACATATTCATGTAACCACACAATAATATTTATTCTCTTTATTTTACTCAAATCTCCCTTAGATGTGAGTTGTGTGGCATTCATATAATCATGAATTGCATGTCTTTATTCATTGCTTTTATCATATATTGCCACATTCAACTTTAAGAATGAGTTTGCATTCTCAATGCTTATCACACGTCACATTCTCTTCAAGGAATGGATCATAATCAGCGACGTGCTTTATTATTTTCATACCAATTTGATGGTAAGCATTGCCTTCACATTTTGAAGGACTATTTTGAGAACCCTTATTGTTCTCCTTTTATAATCATAGTGATGATTATTATTATTTTGATATTTGGAACACCCACGTTCATTGTTCAACCACTTGTCTTCATTGAAACTTATTATGCACTGCTATCACATTCACTTCAAGAATGGAGCAAATCAAGTGGGACAATTTTCATGCCTTTTCATGAAAAATATAATATTTTTCTTTAGTCATCATTATATCATAAATATGGTACATTGAGATTCAAACCCAATGTCTTACCAATATAAAGGCATGTTAGGCCATAATAAATTGGGACTCAAAACCAACTCTTATCATTATGGAGCATCAGGACTTGATCCCGATGTCTTACCCTCAATCAATGGCATAATATGCTAAACAATATTGAGATTCATTCTCAAGCCTTAATTTCAATCACATGCCAAGAAAGTTATACACAACTAATTTGCAACTTAGCAAATCAAATTTGCTTTCTTAAATAAGTGTACAAATCTCAAATCAACGTAAAGCTTTATTAATTATTTGTAGCATCTATATGAAATACAACCGTTTGTAGTCAGAATATTTCTTCTAAATTCTATTAGAGTTTAAAAGGATCATAAAATCATTGTCATAATATTTATTGAGTCTCTCTAAAAAATATTGTTGTTTTCGGGGTATACTCTACCTATTGGATTTGATTTAACGCCAGGACTTTTCTTTACTCAATTTAACCAAGCAATTAGTGAATAAATTTATCAAAAGTACACCTAACACATATATAGTACTAATACATAAATTGAACATTTATATTACCTGAAAAGTGACATTATAGGTAACAACTTACCAGTTGTAGCTTGTGCATCATTCATATAAAATACTTAAAAATGGTAAGTTAGTAGCAAGCATCAAGTAGGTCATGGATACTCAAAAATACCTCTTCTAGTAGTCATACTAATCATTGTTTGCTTTCAAATGATACGACCATAAATTATGAAGTATACTTTCTCAATAGCTGGTTTGTTTTCCAAATATCAAAGAAGTAATTAATCAACCTAGATAAAGATGTGAAGTATTTCTTGTTTTCTTCAAGATGATTTATGCTTTTAATCAGTATGACCAAATTTATTTTATTTTTTATTCCTTTTTTTTGGTACTATATGCAAGTGTAAAAATTCAAAAGGAAAAAAAATATTCATCCAAGTAAAAGAAAATGTTTAAAGCGGAAGGACAGATTGAAGATAGTTAACACATAAATATGCATAGGACAATTTATATAAAATATCCTTGGTTACCATGACATGCATCATATCAACAATTAACTGCTATTATGATTTTCACATATAGAACTTCAAAATTTTTATTCCATTCATGTGATATAAAAGATGTAATATTAATATGTGCTTATGCAATACAAGTGTAATACGAAGTTGTGTGCATATGAGATTTTAAAGGAGTGACAAGTATAAGATAATCATACCTTCTACATTTCATTACTTACCATATGTAGTTTCTCTTTATATTTAACCATGTGATGATATGTATGGCTTCTAATTGTAATCTTTCCGAATGTAGGAAATTTTTTGTAGATATATATATACAATTGGTTAGAGACTCGTGCTGATAACGTGTTATGAAATATAATTCAAAGTAGCAATATGGAACAAGGAAATAAAAGCAATTTAGTAAAACATGAACAAGAAATGGAGATAGAGAGAATGAAGAGATTTTTTTCTTTAATTGTGTGTATTTTTCTATCTATTACAAGGCCTTTATATAGGCAAGAAAAGTAAAGAAAATATGTCATGGAATATGTCATTGAACATAGAAAATATGTCATTGAATATATCATTAAGCATTTGACATGAAAATCATGAAGGAAAAGTAAACATCCACCATAATATGATATTTATCATAACAACATCATCATTTTTATAATCAAATTACCTTTAAAGTAATAGTAGAATTCGACTACGTTAGGCTTTGATGATTGCTTTTTCCTAATCGATTTGCATTTATTTTATTCACTTTTTCCCATTTTTTGTTTTTTTCCCTTCTTACTTTTTTGATTTAAAAGCTCAAGATATTGATTCAAACTTGACAGGTTTTGCTAGAACTATTTTGGTAATATTTCAGTCTTGAATGGCTCTAAATTAAAATTAATACAATCTTGTTGATCATTAAGCCCTAAGTCTATGATTATTATAAAATATAGATTAGTAGGGTAAAGAAACGCTAGAGATGCATGCCCTAAGGCCTAAGAGCAGCGCAATGCCTTCTGAAATATTTAGTATCGCTGTTTTATATTTTTGACCCAAATATTAGGCTTAATATTATTTTTACCCCTTGTGATTATGTCAGAGTGGTTTATTATTAGTGGCAAGGAAAGAAATGTTGCATATGTATCAAAGAATTTCCTTAATATCCATTAATTTATGGAGTATAAATAATATAATTAATCCTGTAGTTCTGTAACTCAAATGTTCAAGTATTAGGGCCTTAATTAATTTTTGCTGATTTATTTGCTGGTTTTGAAAATATGATAAAGAGATTTTCCAGTCGGATGCTAGAAGTAATAGTATTACGTAAAATGATTGACCCTAAAAAAACAAACAAACAAAAAGCCTCATAAGAATGCTGGTGCGTCAGATGCTTCTTATCGTTTTCTATGATTTATATGGTCTTGTTGAGGCCGATTTGATGGTCTGGACTACTGAAAATTGAAGCCATACTAAACCAAATATTGGACCAAGCCCAAGTTATTAGGATACTAAACAGGAGTACCTAAAGTAGGGGAAGTGCACGGTTGACCACTAATAACACATGTATTTACTTTTAAGCCACCGTTTAAAATATTTTTAGTCTTTAGCCACTGCTTTAATAAACTTTAATTGTCCGGACGAAAATACCCTGATGCTCATGTCCTTAACTTCAGGACTACATGTCCTTAACTTTTGAACTTGGAACTCTAAATTCAGGACTTCAAGGCTACATGTCCTTAACTTTTGAACTTGGAACTCAAACTTCAAGACCAAGCGTCCTTAACTTTTGAACTTGTAAGTCAAAGTTAAAAACCTATTGCCCTTAACTTTTGAACTTGTAACTGTAAGTTAAGGACTGCTTGTCCTTAACTTTTGAACGTGTAACTATAAGTTAAGGACTGTCTGTCCTTAACTTTTGAACTTGGAAATCAAAGTTAAAGACCTATTGTTCTTAACTTTTGAACTTGTAACTATAAGTTAAGGACTGTCTGTCCTTAACTTTAGAACTTGTAACTATAAGTTAAGGACTGTATGTCCTTAACTTTTGAACTTGTGTCCTTAACTATTGAACTTAACTTTAGGACTTCAAGACTACATTTCCTTAACTTTTGAATTTAACTTTAGGACTTCAGGACTACATATCCTTAACTTCTGGGAAGGAATTGCATTTCCTGTTTACTCATCACTCTTTTTCTTATTTTCACAACGTCATATCTTAATCTTTTTTTAAAATTTGGAACCTCTCCCCATTCTTCTTTTGCTTAACATTCAGTAGCATTAATATAAGTTCATAACATTTGGTGCTCTCGTTGACCTTCCTTACCAATGGGTGAAGGTGAGGTTCCGAATACACGATTGCGCACCTTAGATGCGGAAATGAAACAGTATAAATACACTACATTTCCGTTTGGGAAAAGAGATATAAGAAAGGGTAACGCAGTCTTTTCATATTAATTTTAATAGACTAGTGACTACTATTGCTAAGCATTAAAAATGATGGATAAAAAGTAAATACTAGCTTAAACAGTGGCTACCCCACGCCATTTCTACCCTAAAGTAGCGGGCTATTCTATCCTTGTAAGAGCCCATATTACCTGAAAGAAGAAAACAATAAATAACCTGATTTATAACTGATAATTGAAAAATAGCTACAATTTTAAAAATAATTAAAATTTAGCAACCTTTTCATGAAAAGACAAAATCTGAATAAAACACGCTTAAAAATTCGGAAAAATTCCAGCATAATATGTTGGAGTTCGAACTTTTTACATATGAGATTTCCGCATAATGTGCTGAAATTTCATAATTTCTAGAGTTCCAACATAATATGCTAGAAGTTTATACCAGGAGCTCTATAAGCAAGCATATTATGCTGGAACTTTTCGTTTTTCAGTTAGGGTATTTTTTGTCCAGATTTCATCTCCGCATAAAATGGTGGCTATTTTTTAATGACTTTGCAAACACTGGATATTTTTAAATTACCAGTCCAAAAACTTAGTAGCCCATGCTATTTTCACCTTTTTATTGGGAATTTGGTATCTTTACGCGAATAGATGGTTAGATGCATTGTTTACTTTTCCTAACCGGTATATATAAATTATACACTAATTATATATACTTATACACATATAATGTGTGAATTACACAATGTTTTTTTACCGATTATCATTAATTCAAGAAAGAATCACTTCGGACAATTAGACTAAGCGTCTACCTTCTCTCTCTTCTTTAGCTAATGATGAAGCAAATCCCTAAAGCGGCTGGGTGAATATCTATTTAGTTTAATTCTTCTTCATTTATTTTATTATTTTCTAAAGTTCCGTGTTTTTGGAGGGCAGAGGCCCAAAGTAGGAAAAAATTGGACCTGTGTGAGAATAGAACATTGTTACTTCTTAAAGATGCAAACTAGTACGTATAGTAGTTTCCTAGATGGGATTGGCCCGTGCAAGAACGGGCCCAACACTTTGGATCATAGTATATTTCATTTTAATATATAGTTAAAATTTAAACTAAAAACAATATTAATGTGCTCGAGAAAATCATTGTCGATCCTCGTTCTCAAAATGACACTCCTGTCTCTTTGGAACTTTCGGAAATTGAAAAGGAGCAAATGTCAAGAAATTTTGCTAAGCTCCATAAAGGTAGAGTACCTACAAATATAAAGTTGGTGATACTATGAAAGTAAGTAAATTACAGAAATAATATATGTTCGTTCTCAATTACTTGTACATTTCGTTTAAATTTTATGCTAGAGGGGAAATAGGGTTTGATATAATGATTGCATTCCTAAGGGAACTTATCTATGAAATAATTTAGCTTTGATATTACCAGAATTTTTAGTTATCACTAATTTTTGAGATACGTTGAACAAATAAATACCAATATGATGTTTGATCGAGTTGTTATATGGTTTTAAACCACCAAACATTTGAGAGAATGCATAGCTTTAGAAAGAAGCACAAAGCATAAGGTTAATAAACTTTTATATAGATATTAATACATGTATTTATACAGATACAGTGCAAATCACATGAAAATTACAGAAGTGTAACCTATGTGTTAAGGAAGATGTAACTGAAGATTCGTCATTGGAAAGATTGTGCTACTTTCTACGGCCGAGAAAGAATGAAAACCTTTTTTCTATTAGATTTTGTAGGCATTGAACTCTTGATGTTGAAATCCATTAGCACAGTTAGGTGACACTTGATGTTGCTGCTTTATGCTATTCATGTTATCTTGAAGTTTCTCCATCTTTGTTTGCGTCTCCTCAGTTCTAACAGTAATTTCTTATTTGTCAAGTCTAGGTGTGAAGGCGATTGATCCTTTGATCCTTCCTTTACGATTTTATTCCCACCCGCAGAAACAATTGAAATTATTGAAATAAATAGGTATATCAATACACAAAGTAATAAATGTTAAGACGAAAATCATAAATAAATATGTGAAAATTCTATAAGGCTAAAGATAACCATCTCGACTCACGACTATTTAGTTCAAGAAAAATATGTCCTAAGGATGAACGGCTTAGCTTATACATAGCTGTTTGTGTTCTCCAAATCCAAATATCTGGTTCTAACAGTAAAAGGACCTCAAAGAAATCAACAGAGGGGCCGATTTTGTTTCAATACAGGATGGGCGGGTTATAATAACATTAAGGATGGAAATGGTGATAACAGAAATAGCAGGGATCCTATAGGAGGTTGGAGAAACAAGTATCCCATAAATGATATACGGGTTTAAGGCCTACAACAATAGTAAGCATTACAATCTTGTGACTATCATATCCTATCATATATAATTACGCTCCAAAAGTTTTAGTTAAGAGCATGGTCAGAGTGAAGGAAGACTGTGCTGGCTGACGTATGGTCCCGACTTCCGATAAATTTTCAGGATTAACAATATAACTTTAATGCTCAACCAAAATGGAAGAGAAAAAGCAACTACTTGAAAGCAATTAATCCAAAGAAACACACACAAAAAAAAATAAGCACCGTATTTGTGGGAAGGCCATGCGCAATAAATACAAAATTAGAAAGGAAACATGTAGACTCAATAAGCTAGGCATAAATACAAACATGCGGAAGTAAACCTGAAAACTTAAATAAGCTAGACTATGTTATAGACTTATAGTACATCATTTGGAAGGGATAGTTAATAAGTGCGGAGGTACCTTTGCAACATATTATATATACAATGGTACCAACAAAATTAAGTTCTGGTCTGATATTTGGTATAGAAAGTTGTCTAATATTAACAGTCTATCAACAACTCTTTTTAGTAGTCAGTCACAAAATGATCGGGCTCTCAGATGTTTATTCAGAAGACGACTTCAAGATGGAAGGTTAGTACTTATCTGAAACTCTTAAGCTAAATAAATTCTCTTTAAACAACTAATTCGGGAAACTTTTAACAATACAGTAGTACACATTTTCAACCATTTTATATTTCACTCACTCCTAAAACAAAGGTTCATAGCCTCTTTGGTTCATGTATTAGCTAGCGATCACCACTGTAAACTGAAAATATGTCCTGTCAAGAATTCAAGATACTACTCCAGCACAGTAGATATTCTTAGTAACTTTTACTGTTAAAGTAATATCTTTTTCTTTCTCTTCTAAACATCCTCTACAATATAAGAAAGATAGAAATTTTTTGAGAATATTTGTGGACTTCTAAGCATTCAATAACGTTCCTCGAGAAAACGTAATCGCTTCTACCAACTTACAGTGTGCATCTAATATACTATAGATAGTGTTTACCATGAAAATGGTAATAACAATTAAATTTGATTATGGGACTCTAAAAATACGTGATTTATTTTTATGCTAGTTGTTAAGCAGATGATGCTATGTGTGTGAGACTTAGAAACGAAATAAGAGTTAAGGATAAGGTGGTAACCAAACCGATGGGTTAACAATCGGGGGCTCGAGCTTGTCGTTCGGGGGCCTCGAGGTTGATTCCGGAGCTCGACTGTGAGCTATCGAAAGTGATCGAGGTATGACTAACAGTTATAATAAAATCAACAGAGGCTCTTTATGACCAATGATAAGCAATAAATGATGAACAATAATGAAGATAATAAATGGAAGCAATAATATCAAGAGAATAAGTTAGAGAGCAGAGCAAATATTCTTGTATATTTTGTGTGGAGCAACTATGGCAACAGGGATTTACAAAATGACAAGGATCCCCTTTATATAGGAGGAAAATCCCAACATAGTACAAAATACATTAATGACAAAGAAGCGGAGATGGGACAACTGGATGACATCCTGATTCAGGGCTAGGGTAGTCCATTAGGCTCTGCCAGTCCTAGCCGTGTACCTTCGAAACTCCTCATTTCTATCATAGCCGTGGTCAACATTGTCCCAAGGTTGGGCATCGACGAACCTCGAGGGAAGAAACTCGACCATAGCCTTGTAGCCTCGAGGCTTCAAGATGATCTTCTGAGGTTTCTCGATGACGAGGAATTGGACCCAATGATTTCACCGTATACAGATAGTCCCCGCGTTTCTTAGAGAGGAGCGATAAGAAACGAGTTTGACATCCGACCTTTCAGACTTCCTGCGATGACGTCATACAGATGATGCAAACCTCTATGATAACCGAAACATCCCGTCGTTTCACTTCTCCAAGATCATTCAAAGCATTATAGTTTCTCATTCTTCAAAGCTATAATGTCGCCGCCGGTTCAGCTCCCAAGGACGCATTAAATGTGCCTGCCATTACGTCTTTTGAGGGAAATAATGGCCCCGTCAGTTACGTTGCCTCCCTTTCTATAAATGGGAGCCTCTTGGGATCAATCTTTCACCCAAGTGTCTTCCCATATCTATTCATCCCTCTCTTCTCGCCATTTTTATCCATTGTCATTCGCCATGTTTAAGGCCCATGACCTCAAGATCATACGACGGCATTTCTATCAGCCATGCCACAGCCTGTCTCCCGGACTTTCTTTTGTCAAGCGAGACTACACCATTTTGTTGTTGTTGTTGTCATCATTGGCTCGGGACGACGAAGTAGGGGCCGATTTCTCCTATCTCGGGGGAAATATTTGGACTCTTTACTGCTGTGGGGGGGGGGAGGTGTTCGGACTCTACATCGCTACTCACCTCCCCCGACTACCCGGTGCGGTACCTCACTCCCTTTGCTTTCCATGGAGTGAGGTGGTATTCGAAGATGCTGCTGCCGAGGATGAACCTTTGAGAATAGATTAGGCTCTTGATTTTTGCTACATGTGTACTTTTTCTCTTCTTTGTTTCTGTGTAAGGACCTCTTGTGGGCTTTTGTAATCGTATGTAAGGACCCCTCATGGACTTTTGTAATCAAATTTTTATGAATGTGAAGATGTTTCTTCAATTTTGTCTTCGATGTTCGCTATATTCCCTCTTATTTGCATTTATGGAGACTCTGAATGCATAATTCTATCGGCTGCTGGCAATATCGAGCCCAGGTGTGAGTATTTTTCCTGACCTTTCATTAATTAATACGATCTCTCGTGGAACCTTTCACCGTTCCTTGGATCGAGCCTGGATTGAACCGACAAACTCGGGTCGTCGGGACCGTTACTTCGAGTTGAATGAAAGTAACACTTTGAGCCCTAAGATCGTGATTTATCACCTAGGCCCCGCGGTAGTCTTTGAGGGGAAATTTGCTCGGAGGCCCGAGGATAGGTACTGCCTTTGAGCTTTCGAAAGTAGTCCCCGGGTGGAGGTTCGTTCAAACCTGGGCCACCTGGAAACCTGCTTTGAACTTAGCGTAGATAGCCCTAAGGTGTTGTAGGTAGATCCCGAATGAGGGTCTACCCGAATCCAGATGGCACCCTGGGACCAAGCCCCCATGTGGGTGGAGCTTGAATGCTTATTTCCTTTGAGCCTGACTCCTTTTTGACGAAAGTCCCCGAGGTCGGGTACCACCTCGGGACTTGTGATGATGCCATTGGCGTTTTAGGGCCTAACCTTTCGCTAATGGAGGTCCTCGAGGCCGGGTACCACCTCGGGACTGGCGATGATACCGTTGGCTTTTTAGGGCCTAACTTCCTTTGTGATGGAGGTCCTCGAGGTCGGGTACCACCTCAGGACTGGCGATGATGCTGTTGGCTTTTTAGGGCCTAACTTCTTTTTTGATGGAGATCCTCGAGGTCGGGTACCACCTCGGGACTGGGGATGATGTCGTTGGCTTTTTAGGCAGGCAGATTGTTGCCATATTTTTCATATATAGGGTCGTTTCTGCTCCTTTGGAGATCCCACTATTTTAAGTAGTTACCCTTCTTTTTCTTTGTAGTCTTTCATTACTTCAGTACTAACGTACTTGCACAGATTCCTGCTTTAGTTCTCTAATATTTCCATAGCCATGACTACTACAGCGGGGTATGTCTGGCAGAGAGGGAAGAGTTCTGCCTCCGACATTCAGGACCAACAAGAGTATACCTTGAAGACTACTTCTTTGATAGGAGAAGAGCATCTTGGGTTAGTGAGAAAAAACTACGGATGGGGGGAGAAAGTAGTGTTACAGACATTTCCCCCGGATGAGGGCATCACAGATCTTTCCGATGGACTTTTGAATGTGTACACATATCCTTTCACACTGGGCCCTTTGATAGGGTTGTGCTCGACTTCTGTTTATAGTATTGGGTTACCTTGGCACAGATCCGCCCATTATTTTGGCGAACAATGTTGATGATGAGATTTTTTGCGGAGAAGGCGGGGCTTGAACTTGCGCTCAATCATCTTATTAGGATGTACCGGCCCTTTCACCATTGATGTCTGCTAACCTTGCAATGCCGATCGACCACGCCCTTCGTTGCTGATGATGAGGAAGATGGAGACCAGGAGCAGATGAGTTGCTTCGTCCGAGTGCAGACCGCTGACATTATCCCTGTGGAGCTTATGCCATTTCCTGAGGAATGGAACTATACATGCAAGTGGTGCATTCCGTGCCTTCTCAGTTTTGTTCATGGCGAAAGCTGGTTCTGTAACCGTGCCTTCTTTTCTTTTCCTGCAGTAATTTTATGGGCGCCGGGCGACATTCCTGATTTGACGGATTGGGTTCGGAAGTTGGCGACCCACTCGACTTGTGATGAGTGTAAGTGGTGAGCTTTGTCTCGGAGCAGATGGGAAGCAATACATCATGGTGCGTGTTGTGCTATTTTTTCCTTTATGCTTATTAATCTTGCTGTTGTAGGCATCATAGAGCCTTCCGAGGTGAGGCGCGCTCCTCTGGAGAGGAGGAAGGGTTGCCAGCTTCTGGGCTAAAGAACGACAACAATAAGCGAGAGATGCTTTTACAGGGCGATGGCGCTCAAAGCAAGGCAAAACGGGACCGGGGTTTCGGAGCGGAAGCATCGTCCGAGCCTGCCGTGTTCGTGGTTCCTAGTTCCGGAAAGATGGTTTCTCCATTGCTGTCACCTTCTTTTCTCGTCGACAGTACTTCGAGGGATACTAGAAACCCAGGGTCGCATATACTAAGCGACCGTGCCTCGACTGAAGTTGACCCTTTCAGAGCTGGGAGAGCTAGGTTTGCAGATGTGTGCTCGGCCTTCGAGGTAGCCCAGCGGCTTCACTTCGTGGTGAGTTTCGGCACAGGCCTTTCGAACTTCGCGCCTTCCCTTCCTTATTAGGTTTTTTTTGCAGGCCTTCGACAAGCTTAAGTCCGGGCTGCTTCGTCGTGAAGTTGGGCTGCGGAAAGCTCTGGATGAGGAGAGATCCCTTAGGATCCTTTGCGATAAAAATGAAGTTGAGTTGGTAAACTTGCGGTATGAGGTGAGCCGGAGCTTGAATTATGAGAACTACTTGAAGGAGCAGGTAATTTTATGTCTCGGGTGAGTGTGCATTCTGCCTTTTAGCTTCTAAGGCTAACGCTTCATTTATTTTAGTTGTAGAAAACGACGAAGGCCCTAGAGCGCCTTCGGGATGAAGCTGGCCGAGCCAGGCGTGAGCATGATGAGCTCAAAGCTCGGGCGGAGGCTCACGCTTTAGAGGGGAAGGGTGCTCTGGCTAAAGTTCCCGCTTTTGATGCTCAACTTTGCTTAGCTAGTGATAACGCTTCAGTAGAGCCAAAACTCACACTTGGAGAATTTTGCATAAAGTTTCTCCTCCCTTAATCTCTGCAATACAACTCGCAAATGCTCCGTGTGCTCCTCCTAACTATGCGATTACACTAGAATATCATCAATGAATACAATAATGAACGAGTCCAGATAAGGCTGAAATACACTGTTAATCAGATGCATGAACGCTGCTGGGGCATTGGTCAGCCCGAAAGACATGATAAGAAACTCATAGTGACCATATATAGTATTAAAAGTAGTCTTAAGAATATCTGAATCCCTCATCTTCAACTGGTGATAGCCCCAACAAAGATCAATCTTAGAGACCCTCGCTCCCTGAAGCTGGTCAAATAAATCCTCAATGCGAGGCAAAGGATACTTGTTCTTAATTGTTACCTTGTTCAATTGCCTGTAATCAATGCAACATTCTCATTGTGCCATCCTTATTCTTTACAAACAGAACCGGCGCACCCCACGGTGACACACTAGGCCGAATGAACCCCTTAGAAGCCGTAGATGCGGGGAAAGGATCGCAGATGCGACATTTGGCCGGCAAGTGATTTCCACAGAACCGGAGGAAGAACCGCATATGCGGTATCGCAGGTGCGTGTTTGGACCGCAGATGCGGGTCCTGGGTCATAAGTGAAATCCGCAGAAGCGGAAGCGCAGGTGTGCTTACTGGATCGGAGGTACGAAAGAGCTGGGCAGAAGGTATAAAAATGCCCTTTCGCGATTTTCAGTCAATTGTTCATAATTTTTCAGCGATTTTGGAGCTCAAAGCTGTGATTTCAAGAGGGATCAAGTGTATCCGCAGAGGTAAGCTACTTTGGCTTTATACTTTGTGTTTATGGTGATTATACCATTGTTTAATCATGAAAATTTGTGGAAATTAGAGGAAGAGTTGGGAAATTAGGGCTTGAAATTGGAGAGGGAATTTTTAGAATTTGAGTGACTATATGAGGTCGGATTTTGGTAAATTTTATATGTATGAACTCATGAGGAGATAAGGAACCTAATGGTGTGAAAATCTCTGAGTTTCGATAAGTGGGCTCGGGGTTTTGCTAATTTCGGGATTTTTGATATTTTTTGATTGTTTTCGCTTGGACTTTGCTCCCTTAGCATATTGTGATGCATTCATTCTGATTTTGGATAGATTCGACGCACGTGGAGGTCAATTTGAGGGGAAAAGGCGTCGTGAGCTAGAGATTTCGCCAGTTCGAGGTGTTTAATGATTGTAAATGATACTCTGAGGGTTTGAAACCCCGGATTGCACATCGTAGTGCTATATTAAGGTGAGTCACACGCTTGACGACGAGCGTGAGGTCGTGTACTATTGGGGATTGTGACTTGGTCTGTCCCGATTGCTATTCTAGACTGTCATGCTAAGACAGTTACTTTGGCTATTCCGGGTGTTCCGAGGATCGAGTGGCGTGGCATGACTGATTATGTCTCTAGTACAGTAATTTCTTTCTTGAAAGCCCAGCGTATGGTTGGGAAAGGTTATCTATCATATCTGGCTTTTGTGCGGGATGTTGGAGCTGAGACTCCTAGTATTGATTCTGTCCCAGTTGTAAGGGACTTTCCTGATGTATTTCCTGCAGACTTGCCGGGCATGCCGCCGGACAGGGATATTGATTTTGGCATTGACTTAGTGCCGGGCACTCAGCCCATTTCTATTCCGCCATATCGTATGGCACCAACATAGCTGAAAGAATTGAAGGAGAAGCTTCAGGAACTCCTAGATAAGGGGTTCATTCGGCTTAGCGTGTCCCCGTGGGGTGCACCTGTTTTATTTGTGAAGAAGAAAGATGGCACAATGAGAATGCATTGATTATAGGCAGTTGAATAAGGTAACAGTGAAGAACAAGTATCCTTTGCCTCACATTGATGACTTATTTGATCAGCTTTAGGGAGCGAGGGTATTTTCTAAGATTGATCTCCGTTCGGGCTATCACCAGTTGAAAATCAGGGAGTCGGATATTCCCAAGACTGCTTTCAGGACTAGATATGGTCACTATGAATTTTTGGTTATGTCTTTCGGGCTGACCAATGCCCCAGCAGTGTTCATGCATTTGATGAACAATGTATTTCAGCCTTATCTGGATGCATTTGTTATTGTATTCATTGATGATATCCTGGTGTATTCGCCTAGCCAGGAGGAGCATGCCCAACATTTGCGTGTAGTGTTGCAGAGATTGAGAGAGAAGAAGCTTTATGCAAAATTCTCCAAATGTGAATTTTGGCTAAGTTCTGTGGCATTTTTGGGACACATAGTGTCAAGCGAGGGTATACAGGTTGATCCAAGGAAGATAAAAGCAGTGCAGAGTTGGTCTAGACCGTCCTCAGTCACAGAGATTTGGAGTTTTTTTGGGCTAGCAGGCTATTATCGCCGATTTGTTCAGGGGTTTTCTTCTATTGCATCGCCTTTGACCAAGTTGACTCAGAAAGGTGCCCCATTTGTATGGTCCGGCGAGTGTGAGGAGAGCTTCCAGAAGCTCAAAGCACTTCTGACCACAGCTCCAGTGTTGGTGTTACCATCAGCTACAGGTTCGTACATGGTATATTGTGATGCTTCCAGAGTTGGGATTGGTTGTGTGCTAATGCAGGAGGGTAGAGTTATTTCTTATGCTTCTCATCAGTTGAAGCCCCATGAGAAGAACTACCCTGTTCATGATTTGGAGTTGGCTGCTATAGTTCATGCCTTAAAAATTTAGAGGCACTATTTATATGGCGTATCTTGTGAGGTATTCACTGATCATCGCAGTCTTCAGCATTTACTTAAACAAAAAGATCTTAATTTGAGGCAGCGGAGATGGCTTGAGTTACTTAAAGACTATGATATTACCATTCTATATCATCCGGGAAAGGCCAATATAGTGGCCGATGCGTTGAGCCGAAAGGCAGTCAGTATGGGGAGTTTGGCTTACATCCCAGTTGGGGAGAGGCCTCTTGCAGTTGATGTTCAGACCTTGGCCAATCAGTTGGTGCAGTTAGATATTTCTGAGCCTAGCCGGGTATTGGCTAGTGTGGTTTCTCGATCTTCCTTATATGATCGCATCAGAGAGCACCAGTATGATGATCCGCATTTGCTTGTCCTTAAGGACAGAGTTCAGCATGATAATGCCAAAGATGTGACTATAGGTGATGATGGCGTATTGAGGATGCAGGGCCGTATTTGTGTGCCCGATGTTGATGGGCTTAGAGATTTGATTCTTGAGGAGGCCCACAGTTCGCGGTATTCCATCCATCCGGGTGTTGCGAAGATGTATCAGGACTTGAGACAACATTACTGGTGGAGGAGAATGAGGAAAGACATTGTGGGTATGTGGCTCGGTGTCTCAACTGTCAGCAAGTGAAATATGAGCATCGGAGACCGGACAGTTTGCTTCAGCAGATGATTATTCCTGAGTGGAAATGGGAGAGAGTTACTATGGATTTCGTGAGTGGCCTTCCTCGGACTTTGAAGAATTTTGATTCGATTTGGGTCGTTGTGGATAGGCTGACCAAGTCAGCGCATTTTATTCCGGTGTGTACCACATATTCTGCGGAGCGGCTGGCTAGGATCTTTATTCAGGAGATTGTGCGGTTGCATGGTGTTCCAGTTACTATTATTTCGGATAGAGGTACTCAGTTCACTTCTCTGTTTTGGAGGACTTTTCAGCACGAGTTGGGCACTCAGGTGGAGTTGAGTTCAGCATTTCATCCTCAAACGGACGGACAGTCCGAGCGTACTATTCAGATATTAGAGGATATATTGCGTGCCTGCGTGATTGATTTTGGAGGTTCTTGGGTTGAATTTTTACCACTTGTAGAGTTTGCCTACAACAACAGCTATCAGTCCAGTATTCAGATGACACCGTATGAGGCCTTATATGGGAGGCGGTGTAGAACTCCAGTGGGTTGGTTTGAGCCCGGTGAGGCTAGGTTGTTGGGGACAGATTTGGTCCAAGATGCCTTAGATAAGGTGAAGGTAATTCAGGAAAGACTTCGCACAGCTCAGTCGCGTCAGAAGAGTTATGCGGATCGGAAGGTCCGAGATGTGTCATTTATGGAGGTCGAGAAGGTTTTGCTGAAGGTTTCGCCAATGAAGGGTGTTATGAGGTTCGGAAAGAAAGGGAAGTTGAGTCCGCGGGTCCCTCTCCGGAGGGTCCATAGGAAAATATGGGACTTGGACGTATGCCCGGAATCAAATTCCGAGGTCATAAGCCCGAGAAATGAATTTTTAAAGGAAATTATTTTCTGAAATTGTTTAAGTAAAATTGAAATGAAATTTGATTAAAACATGATGGTATCGGGCCCGTATTTTGGTTCTGACGCCCGGTACAGGTCTTATATATGACTTAAGACGTTTCTGTGGAATTTGGTGAAAAATGGATGTCATTTGACGTAATTCGGACTTAAATAGCAAAAATGATGCTTAAAGAAGTTTTGATAAAATTTCATTGATCTTGAGATTTAATTTGATGTTCATGATGTTATTTTGATGATTTGATTACACGAATAAATCTGTAAGATGTTTTTGAAGTTTTGTGTACACTTGGTTTGGAGTTTCGAGGCCACGGGTGAGTTTCGGATAGGTTTCGGGGTGTCTTAGGCCTAAAAACACAGTTGTTTTAGGCTCAGAGAGGTGGAAGGCCTCTGAATAGACTAGTGCGGTCCGCACAAAATGGAGTGCGGCCGCGGAGGGGCCTATGCGGCCGCACTAAATTCTGTGTGGTCCGCGATGAAGAACAGATTCACTGGTCCGACCTCAGAAGCCTATATCTTTAGATCTATAGAGAAAGGTATCTGTAGATCTATTTGGACATCTGTAGAGAAAGGTTGGACCTCAGAGGTCCGACCTCAGAAGCCTATATCTTTAGATCTATTTGGACATCTGTAGAGAAAGGTATGGCCAAAATACGAAGACTTGTCACTGCAGAACACAGGAAGCCTGTGCAGCTGCGGTTGATTTTGTGCGGTCCGCACAGGGCATCTGAGGGCAGTCTATTTAGATGGTATTTTCAGTTACTTTTCAATTTTTAAAACCCCAAAAACAAAAGAGGCAATTTTTCAAACAACCTTTCTTCTCCAAATCAATTGTAAGTCATTTTTAACTAGTTTTCATCAATCATTAATATCTTTTAACATGATTTCAACTTCAAATCAATGATTTTCATGGGGGAAATTGGGTGTTTTGGGTAGAACCTAGGTTTTTCAAAAAAAGTGGGGATTTGGACCTCGATTTGAGGTCCGATTTCAAAACAAATTATATATTTGAGTTCGTGGGGGAATGAATAATCGAGTTTTGGTTCGAACCTCAGGTTTTGACCACGTGGGCCCGGGGGCGATTTTGACTTTTTGGGTTAAACTTTGGAAAACTCATTTTCATGCATTTAAATTGATTCATTTAGCGTTTATTGATGTAATTAAGTAACATGTGGCTAGATACGAGTGAATTGGCGGTGGAATCAAGGGGTAAAGCTATAATTGAATCGTGAATTATGTTCGCGGCATCGATGTAAGTGTTTGGTCTAACCTTAGCTTGAGGGATTAGGAGTTGTGTCCTATTTGATATTTGCTTCTTGTTGAGTACGACATATAAGCATGGTGACGAGTATCTATACGTTGGTGTCAACCATGACCGTGAGTCTTATATTTTGATTTTCATGATTTTGTTGTATTATTCGTGCCTTGGTGAAGATTTCTAATTGTTGTATAAAGTTTGTGGAAAGAATTGTGACCTATGAACATTGAGGAGCGTTGGATAAAGTTGTATAGTGAAATTGTGAAAGTATAAGTGACAATTGAACACTAGAGCATTGGCTCGAGTTATGAAGTAAGAGTGAGAAAGAGAAGAGATCATTATGTTGCCCCCTTGCCCGGCTATTGTTGAATTGTGGTTCCCTAGCATTGTGTTCTTGATATTACGGATGCTTAGGTTGATGATTCTTTGTGTTGGGTAGGGATTATGGGTATAGCTGAGGTAGTTAGGTATCAGAATGAGGTTGTTTATAGCTGAGGTAGTTAGGTGTGGTAACGAGTTTGGTTATAGCTGAGGTGGTTAGATGTTGTAACGAGTTTGGTTATAGCTGAGGTACTTAGGTGTGGTATCAAGTTTGGTTATAGTTGTTTCTCCCTTGCCGGGACGTGATTTATCATGCTATCGAATCCATTGTCGGGACAGTGTAGACCTTATTTATCTCTTGTCGATACTCTCGTTATAATTGTAAATATTGTATATTGATCGGGTTGCACGCCGCAACAATATTATATATGGATCAGGTTGCACGTCGCAACAACATTATATATGGATCGGGTTGCACGCCGCGACAATATTATATATGGATCGGGTTGCACGCCGCAACAGTGATAAATGGATCGGGTTGCACGCCGCAACAACATTATATGTGGATCGGGTTGCATGCCGCAACAAAGATATAATGAAATGGGAACGAGTGGTATACCTACCACAAGACATGTGAAATGGGAGCGGGTGGCACGCCTGCCACGAGATATGAAAAGAAAGTGAAATCTGCATTTGTTCCATTTTTCTTGTTTGTGGGTGGTTTTGATTCCTTAATAATTCTCTTGATATTCTGTTTTACCTGCTATTCCCCGAAGCATGTTTCCCCCTCCCAACTTTACTTGTTTATTTTTGTATTTCTTTCTCAATGTATATAATTGAACTGCATAGGTTTATTTGGTAGTCTGGTCCTAGCCTCATCACTACTTTGCCGAGGTTAGGCTAGGCATTTACCAGCCCATGGGGTCGGTTGTACTGATACTACACTCTGCACTCTTTTGTGCAGATTCCAGTGTTTTAGACTTCGGACCGCAGTGAGATTGCTAATTCTTGATCATCAGGCAACCCGAGGTAGTCCTGTAGGCATCCGTAGGCCTTGGCGTCTCCTTCTATATACTTTTCTGTTACTTACATGTATTTCCGGAAATAGTGTTGTAATTAATTCTTTCAGACCTTTATTTGTAGTATTCTTATACCGTCTGTGAAACTGTAAGATCAGTTCTGGGTAGTCGAGACTCAAATAGTTGTAATAGATATTCATGTTCAGATGGCTTATTTTTTTCTTCCGCTTATGTTATATTCCGTCGTTTAAATATTATTTCTTCGTAATTGTTAAAGAGAATAAAATTGGTAAAAAAGGTAGATGGTTCAATAATTGGCTTGCCTAGCTCACATTAGTAGGTGCCATCACGACTCCCGAGGTAGGAAATCCAGGTCGTGTCAAGTTGGTATCAGAGCTCTAGGTTACATGGGTCTCACAGTTCACAGACAAGCTTAGTAGAGTTTGAGGGATCGATGCGAGACGTCTGTATTTATCCCTTAGAGGCTACAAAGTTAGGAAAAGTTTCACTTCTATTGTTCCCTGTCGTGCGATTTTGTTCTCTCAATGCTAAATTGAAACCTCTACTCTTGTCCTTTCATGAATGGCAAGGTCATGTACCGCTTCTTCAGCCGAGTAGCAGCAGCACAGACCGGTGATAGATCAACTACGTCTTCGGAGGCTTTGTCGAGGTTGGATAAGTTTCACCAACCTCTTCACTACTACTTTCAACGGAGCATCTTCTGAGGATCCCCAAGACTTTCTATGCAGTTGCCATGAAGTTCTCAGGAACCTAGGGATCGTGGAGACCGATGGGGTTAATTTTGCTACATTTTGCTTGTTTGGATCCGCCAAGGCTTGGTGGGGAGATTATTTCTTGGCTAGATCAGTCGGATCACTAGCTTTGACTTGGGAGCAGTTCACGCAGTTATTCCTAGAGAAGTTTCTCCACATCACTCAGAGAGAGTTATTAGAGGTGGGGGTAAAGGTATTAGAGGTGGAGGTAGAGATGCTAGAGGTGGAGGTAAAGGTATTAGAGGTAGAGGTGCAAATACTATTCTGGTTTGTGGTAGAGAAGCTTCGATTTTATTTTGCACCGTATCTAGTCATACATAGTGATTCTTTGAGTGCCACTATTTATGTGTCTATGCCGATGGGTGATTCTATTGTGGTAGATCGCGCCCATTGTTCATGTATAGTGGTTATTGGAGATCTTGAGACTCGTATAGATTTACTTCTTCTGGACATGGTTGATTTCGATGTTATATTGGGGATGAACTGGTTATCACCTTACCATGCTATCTTGGACTATCATGCCAAGACTGTGACCTTAGCCTTACCGGGTGTGCCTTGTTTAGAGTGGAGAGGGACTCCTGGTCATTCTACCCGTAGTGTTATCTCTTATGTAAAGGCTCGACGTATGGTCGAGAAGGGGTGTTTGGCCTATTTGGCATATGTTCGTGATTCTAGTGCTGAGGTTCCTTTTTTGTGCCCGTTGTTCGTGAGTTTCCTGAGGTATTCCCTTCAGACCTGCCGGGTATGCCACCCGACAGGGATATTGACTTTTGCATCGATTTGGCTCAGGGCACTTATCCTATTTCTATCCCGCCGTATCGTATGGCCCCGCCTGAGTTGAAAGGGTTGAAGGAACAGTTGCAAGACTTGCTTGAGAAGGGTTTCATTAGACCCAAGGTTTCGCCTTGGGGTGCGCCGGTGTTATTTGTCAAGAAGAAGGATGGGTCGATGAGAATGTGTATTGATTACCGGCAGTTAAACAAGGTTACAATCAAGAATAAGTATCCATTGCCAAGAATTGATGATTTGTTTGATCAGCTTCAGGGTGCCAAGGTATTTTCAAAGATTGATTTGAGATCTGGCTACAATCAGTTGAGGATTAGGGCATCCGATTTCCCTAAGACAGCTTTCCGCACTCGGTACGGGCATTATGAGTTCTTTGTGATGTCATTCGGGTTGACAAATGCCCCATTAGCTTTTAAGAATTTGATGAACCGAGTGTTCAAGCCTTATTTAGACTCGTTCGTGATAGTCTTCATTAATGATATTGATATATTCCCACAACCAGGAGGAGCACGAGCAGCATCTCAGACTAGTTCTTCGGACTCTGAGGTATAGTCAGTTATATGTTAAGTTCTCAAAGTGTGAGTTCTAGTTGACTTTCGTTACATTTCTGGGTCATGTTGTATCAGCAGAGGGTATTCAGGTTGATCCGAAGAAGATCGAGGCAGTCAAGAACTGGTCTAGACCAATATCAGCTACATAGATCCGGAGTTTCTTGGGATTGGCAGGCTACTATTGGAAGGGTTTTCATCTATCGCAACCCCGATGACCAGGTTGACCCAAAAGGGTGCCCAATTTTGATGGTCGGACGAGTGTAAGGTGAGCTTTCAGAACTCAAGACAGCTCTGACTACGGCACCAATATTGGTTTTGCCTACAGGTTCAGGGCCTTATACAATCTATTGTGATGCATCTCGTATTGGACTTGGTGCAGTGTTGATGCAGGATGGCAAGGTCATTACCTATGCTTTGCAGCAGTTGAAGATTCATGAGAAGAACTATCCGGTTCATGATTTAGAGTTGGCAGCCATTGTTCACGCATTGAAGTTTGGAGGCATTATCTGTATGGCGTGGCATGTGAGGTGTTCACGGATCACAAGAGTCTTCAGTATTTGTTCAAGCAAAAGGAGTTGAATTTGAGAAAGAGGAGGTGGTTGGAGTTGTTGAAAGATTATGATATCACTATCTTATATCACTCGGGAAAGGCCAATGTGGTGGCCGATGCGTTGAGTAGGAAGTCAGCCATTATGGGCAGTCTTGCTTATATTCCGGTCGGTGAGAGACCGCTTTCTTTGGATGTTCAGGCTTTGGCCAATCAGTTCGTGAGCTTGGATGTCTCTGAGCCCAGCCGTATGCTAGCTTGCATAGTTGCTCGTTCTTCGTTATTGGAGCGTATCCGTGATCGGCAGTATGATGATCCTCATTTGTGTGTCCTTAGAGACACGGTGAGACGCGGAGGTGCCAAGCAAGTTGCCTTAGATGATGATGGAGTTTTGAGATTGCATGGTCGAGTTTGTGTGCTTAATGAGGATGGAATCCTAAAGTTGATCTTAGAGGAGGTCCATAGTTCCCGGTACTCTATTCATCCAGGCACCGCGAAGATGTATAAGGATTTGCGGCAGCATTATTGGTGGCATAGAATGAAAAAGGACATCATTGCATATGTGTCTCGGTGTTTGAATTGTCAGCAGGTTAAGTATGAGTATTAGAGGCCTGGTGGTTTATTTTAGAGGATTGAGCTTTTCGAGTGGAAGTGGGAGCGGGTTACTATGGATTTTGTTGTTGGACTCCAGCAGACGCGGAAGAAGTTCAACGTAGTATGGGTCATTGTTGATAGGCTGCCCAAGTCAGCGCATTTCATTCCTGTGGTAGTCTCCTATTCATCCGAGAGGTTAGCTGAGATCTATATCTGAGAGATTGTTCGTCTTCATGGTGTGCCTATGTCTATCATTTCGGATCGAGGTACGTAGTTTACCTCACGTTTCTGAAGAGCAGTTCAGCGAGAGTTGGGCACTCAGGTTGAGTTGAGTATAACATTTCATCCCCAGACGGAAGGACAATCCGTGCGGACTATTCAGATTTTGGAGGATATGCTCCGAGTCTGTGTCATCGATTTTGGAGGTTCGTGGGATCAGTTCTTGCCTTTAGCAGAGTTTGCCTATAAAAACAGCTACCAGTCGAGTATCTAGATGGCTCCTTATGAAGCTTTATATGGTAGGCGGTGTTGATCTCCGGTTGGATGGTTTGATCCGGAAGAGGCTTGGTTGTTGGGTACGGATCTGGTTCAGGAGGCCTTGGACAAGGTCAGGATTATTCAAGATAGGCTTCGTACAGCTCAGTCCAGGCAAAAGAGTTATGCAGATCGCAAGGTTCGAGGTGTGGCTTTTATGGTTGGTGAACAGGTATTGATCCGAGTATCGCCTATGAGGGGCGTGATGAGATTTGGGAAGAAGGGAAAGCTTAGCCCTAGGTTCATTGGTCCGTTTGATATTCTTGATCGAGTGGGAGAGGTGGCTTATAGACTTGCATTTCCGCCGAGCTTATCAGCCGTGCATCCAGTGTTTCATGTGTCCATGCTTTGGAAGTATCACGACGATCCATCCCACGTGTTAGATTTAAGTGCTGTCCAGTTGGACAAGGACTTGTCTTATAAGGAAGAGCCGGTAGCCATTTTAGACCGGTAGGTTCGTCAGTTGAGGTCGAAGAAATTTCCTTTTGTTCATGTTCAATGGAGAGGTCAGCCTCCTGAGGCATCGACCTGGGAGTCCGAGTCCGATATACGGAGCCGTTATCCCAATCTTTTCCCCGACTCAGGTACTTCCTTCTTCTGTCCGTTCAAGGACGAACGGTTGTTTTAGAAGTGGAGGATGTGTTGACCCAAAAAGTCATCACTTGCTTTGAATTAAATTCTGTGTTTTGAGGCCTTGAAAACCTCATTTAGAGCCACCTTGATTTGCGTGCACAGTTCGGGCACGTTGACAGAAAGCTTTAATGTGAAATTCTGTGAAAAATGATAAAATTTGGTTATAAAAGGAGTTAATTTGATTTCGGTCAACGTTTTGGGAAAACGGACCCGGACCCGTGATTTGACGGTCCCGGAGGGTCCATAGGAAAATATGGGACTTGGGAATATTCCCGGAATCAAATTCCGAGGTCCTAAGCCCGAGAAATAAATTTTTAAGGAAATTGTTTAAGAAAAATTGAAATGAAATTTGATTAGAACATGATGGTAACGGGCCCGTATTTTGGTTTCGGCGCCCGGTACAGGTCTTATATATGACTTAAGACGTTTTTGTGGAATTTGGTAAAATATGGATGTCATTTGACGTGATTCAGACTTAAATTGCAAAAATTGATGTTTAAAGAAGTTTTGAGAAAATTTCATTGATCTTGAGATTTAATTTGATATTCATGATGTTATTTTGATGATTTGATTACACGAATAAATTCATAAGATGTTTTTGAAGTTTTCTGTACACTTGGTTTGGAGTTCCGAGGGCTCGGGTGAGTTTCGAGTAGGTTCCGGGGTGTCTTAGGCCTAAAAAACATAGTTGTTGCAGGCTCAGAGAGGTGGAAGGCCTCTGTATAGACCAGTGTGGTCCGCACAAAATGGAGTGCGGCCGCACTAGATTTTGTGCGGTCCGCGGGTAAGAATAGATTCACTGGTCTGACTTTGTAAGCCTATAACTTTTGATCGACAAGGAATTTTGAGATGATTCAAAAACAAAAGTTGTAGCCCGTCGTGTCTAGTTTCCAGAGAGATATAGAAATCACAATTTGGACATCTGTAGAGAATGTTATGGCCAAAATACTAAAACCTATCACTGTAGAACACATGAAGCCTGTGCGGCCGCGGTTGATTTTGTGCGGTCCGCACAGGGCATCTAAGGGCAGTATATTTAGATGAGATTTTCAGTTATTTTTCAATTTTTAAGACCCCAAAAACATAAGAGGCGATTTTTCAAAAAACCTTTCTTCTCCAAATCAATTGTAAGTCGTTTTTAACTAGTTTTCTTCAATCATTAACATCTTTTAACATGATTTCAACTTCAAATCAATGATTTTCATGGGGGAAATGGGGTGTTTTGGGTAGAACCTAGGTTTTTCAAGAAAAGTGGGGATTTGGACCTCGATTTGAGGTCCTATTTCAAAACAAATTATATATTTGAGTTCGTGGGGGAATGAGTAATCGGGTTTTGGTTCGAACCTCAGGTTTTGACCACGTAGGCCCGGGGGCGATTTTGACTTTTTGGGTAAAACTTTGGAAAACTCATTTTCATGTATTCAAATTGATTCATTTAGCATTTATTGATGTAATTAAGTAACTTGTGGCTAGATACAAGCAAATTGGCAGTAGAATCAAGGGTAAAGCTATAATTGAATCGTGAATTATGTTCGTGACACCGAGGTAAGTGTTTGGTCTAACCTTAGCTTGAGGGATTAGGAGTTGTGTCCTATTTGCAATTTTCTTCTTGTTGAGTACGATGTATAGACATGGTGACGAGTATCTATACATTGGTGTCAAGCATGACCGTGAGTCTTATATTGTGATTTTCATGATTTTGTTGTATTATTCATGCCTTGGTGAGGATTTCTAATTGTTGTAGACAATTTGTGGAAAGAATTGTGACCTATGAACATTGAGGAGCGTTGACTCAAGTTGTATAGTGAAATTGTGAAAGTATAAGTGACAATTGAACTCTAGAGCATTGGCTCAAGTTGTGACGTGAATTGTGAAGTAAGAGTGAGAAAGAGAAGAGATCATTATGTTGCCCCCTTGCTAGGCTATTGTTGAATTGTGGTTCCCTTGCATTGTGTTCTTAATTGATATTACAGATGCTTAGGTTGATGATTCTTTGTGTTGGGTTGGGATTTTGGGTATAACTGAGGTAGTTAGGTGTCAGAATGAGGTTGGTTATAGCTGAGGTAGTTAGGTGTGGTAAAGAGTTTGGTTATAGCTGAGGTGGTTAGATGTTGTAACGAGTTTGGTTATAGCTGAGGTAGTTAGGTGTGGTATCAAGTTTGGTTATAGTTGTTTCTCCCTTGCCGGGACGTGATTTCTTATGCTGTCGAATCTCTTGCCGGGATAGTGTAGACCTTATTGATCTCTTGTCGGGACTCTTGTTATAATTGTAAATATTATATATGGATCGGGTTGCATGCCGCAACAACATTATATATGGATCGGGTTGCACGCCGCAATGATATCATATGTGGATCAGGTTTCACGCCGCAACAATATTATATGTGGATTGGGTTGCACGCCGCAACAAAGATATAATGAAATGGGAATAGGTAGTACGCCTACCACAAGATATAATAAAATGAGAGCGGGTGGTACGCCTGCCACGACATATGAAAAGAAAGTGAAATTTGCCTTTGTTCTATTTTTTCTTGTTACTGGGAGGTTTTGATTCCTTAATAATTCTCTTGATATTCTATTTTAACTGCTATTCCCCGAAGCATGTTTCCGCTTCCCAACTTTACTTGTTTATTTTTGTATTTCTTTCTCCCTGTATATGATTTAACTATACAGGTTTATTTGGTAATTTGGTCCTAGCCTCGTCACTACTTCGCCGAGGTTAGGCTAGGCACTTACCAACACATGGGGTCGGTTGTGCTAATACTACACTCTGCACTCTTTTGTGCAGATTCCAGTTTTGTGGACTTCGAACCGTAGTGAGATTGTTTATTCTTGATCATCAGGCGACCCGAGATAGTCCTGTAGGCGTCCGCAGGCCTTGGCATCTCCTTCTATCCATTTTTCTATTTCTTACATGTATTTTCGGAAACAATGTTGTAGTTAATTCTTTCAGACCTTTATTTGTAGTAATCTTAAATCGTCTGTGAAACTGTGACACCGGTTCTGGGTTGTCGAGACTCAAACAGTTGTAATAGATATTCATGTTCAGATGGCATATTGTTTTCTTCTGCTTATGTTATATTCCGTTGTTTAAATGTTATTTCTTTGTAATTGTTAAAGAGAATAAAATTGGTAAAAAAGGTAAATGGTTCAATAATTGGCTTGCCTAGCTCACATTAGTAGGCGCCATCACGACTCCCGAGGTGGGTAATCCGGTTATGACATTGGGTTGACCAATGCCCCAGCAGCTTTTATGGATTTGATAAACCGGGTGTTCAGACCTTATTTGGATTCGTTCGTGATAGTCTTCATTGATGATATTTTTATATATTCCCGCAGCCGGGAGGAGCACGAGCAACATCTTAGAGTGGTTTTTCATACTCAAAGGGATAGTTAGCTATATGCTAAGTTCTCAAAGTGTGAGTTCTGGCTGAGTTCAGTTGCATTCCTGGGTCATGTTGTATCAGTAGAGGGTATTTAGGTGGATCCAAAAAAGATTGAGGCAGTCAAGAACTGGCCTAGACCAGCATCAGCTACAGAGATTCGGAGTTTCTTGGGATTGGCAGGTTACTATCGCCGGTTCGTGGAGGAATTTTTTATCTATCGTAGCCCCGATGACCATGTTGACCCAGAAGGGTGCCCAGTTCAGATGGTCGAATGAGTGTGAGGCAAGCTTTCAGAAGCTCAAGACAGCTATGACTACGACACTGGTGTTGTTTTTGCCCACAAGTTCAGAGCTTTATACAGTTTATTATGATGCTTCTCATATTGGGCTTGGTGCAGTGTTGATGCAGGATGGCAAGGTCATTGCCTATGCTTCGCGGCAGTTGAAGATTCATGAGAAGAACTATCCATTTCACGATTTAAAGTTGGCAGCCATAGTTTACGCATTAAAGATTTGGAGGCATTATCTGTATGGCGTGGCATGTGAGGTGTTCACGGATCACAAGAGTCTTCAGTATTTGTTCAAGCAAAAGGAGCTAAATTTGAGGCAGAGGAGGTGGTTGGAGTTGTTGAAGGATTATGAAATCACTATCTTATATCACCCGGGAAAGGCCAATGTGTCGGCCGATGCGTTGACTAGGAAGTCAGCCAGTATGGGCAGTCTTGCTTATATTCCGGTCTGTGAGAGACTGCTTGCTTTGGACGTGCGGGATTTGGCCAATCAGTTTGTGAGGTTGCTCATTATTCTCTATTGGAGCGTATCCGTGATCGGTAGTATGATGATCCCCATTTGTGTGTCCTTAGAGACATGGTGCAACGTGGAGGTGCCAAGCAGTTATCTTAGATGATGATGGAGTTTTGAGTTTGTAGGGTTAAGTTTGTGTTCCCAATGTGGATGGGCTCCGAGAGTTTATTTTAGAGGAGGCCCATAGCTCCCGGTACTCTATTCATCCAGGCGCCGCGAAGATTTATCAGGATTTGTGGCAGCATTATTGGTGGCGGAGAATGAAGAAGGATATCGTTACATATGTAGTTCGGTGTTTGAATTGTCAGCAGGTTAAGTACGAGCATCAGAGGCATGGTGGTTTATTTCAAAGGATTAATCTTCCCGAGTGGAAGTGGGAGCGGATCACTATGGATTTCATTGTTGGTCTCCCGCAAATTCGGAGGAGGTTCGACGCAGTACGAGTCATTGTTTATAGGCTGACCAAGTCAGCGCATTTCATTCCTGTGGCAGTCTCCTATTCATCCGAGTGGTTAGCTGAGATCTATATCCGAGAGATTGTTCGTCTTCATGGTGTGCCTGTATCTATTATTTTGGACCGAGGTACGCAGTTTATCTCGCATTTCTGGAGAGCAATTCAGCGAGAGTTGGGCACCCAGGTTGAGTTGAGTACATTATTTCATCCTCAGACGGACGGGCAGTCCGAGTGGATTATTCAGATTTTGAAGGATATTCTCCGAGCTTATGTCATCGATTTTGGAGGTTTGCCTACAACAACAGCTACCAGTCGAGTATCCAGATGGCTCCTTATGAGGCTTTATATGGTAGGCGGTGTTGATCTCCGGTTGGATAGTTTGAGCCGGGGGAGGCTTGGTTGTTGGGTACGGATCTGGTTCAGGAGGCCTTGGATAAGGTCAGGATTATACAGGATAGGCTTCGTACAGCTCAGTCCAGGCAAAAGAGTTATGCAGACCGCAAGGTTCAAGATGTGGCTTTTATGGTCGGTGAGCGGGTATTGCTCCGAGTGTCTCCTATGAAGGGCGTGATGAGATTTGGGAAGAAGGGCAAGCTTAGCCCTAGGTGCATTGATCCGTTTGAGATTCTTGATCAAGTGGGAGAGGTGGCTTAAAGACTTGCATTGCCGCCGAGCTTATCATCCGTGCATCCAGTATTTCATGTGTCGATGCTCCAAAAATATCATGACGATCCATCCTACGTGTTAGATTTCAGCACTGTCCAGTTGGACATGGACTTGTCTTATGAGGAAGAGCCGGTAGCAATTCTAGACCGACAGGTTCGTCTATTGAGGTCGAAGAAATTTCCTTTTGTTCGTGTTCAATGGAGAGGTTAGCCTCCTGAGGCATCGACCTAGGAGTATGAGTCTGATATGCGGAGCCGTTATCCCCATCTTTTCCCCGACTCAGGTACTTCCTTCTTCTGTCCGTTCGAGGATGAACGATTATTTTAGTGGTGGAGGATGTGATGACCCAAAAGGTCATCACTTGCTTTAAATTATATTCTGTGTTTTGAGGCCTTGAAAACCTCATTTAGAGCCTCCTTGATTTGCGTGCGCAGTCCGGGCACGTAGCCGGAAGCTTAAATGTAAAATTCTGTGAAAAATGATAAAAAAAAATTGGTTATAAAATGAGCTAATTTGACTTCTGTCAATATTTTGGGTAAACGAACCCGGACCCGTGATTTGACGGTCTCGGAGGGTCCGTAGGAAAATATGGGACTTGGGCGTATGCCCAAAAATTTAATTCTGATGTCCCAAGCCCGAGAAGAATTTTTAAAGGAAATTGTTTTCTAGAATTTGTTTAAAGAAATTTGAAATGAAATTTGATTAGAACATGATGGTATCGGGCTTGTATTTTGGTTCTGGCGCCCGGTACAGGTCTTATATATGATTTAAGATGTTTTTGTGGAATTTGGTGAAAAACAGATGTAATGTGACGTGATTCGGACTTAAATTGCAAAATTTATGTTTAAAGAAGTTTTGAGGAAATTTCATTGATCTCGAGATTTAATTTTATGTTCATGAGGTTATTTTGATGATTTGATTACACGAGTAAGTTCATATGATGTTTTTGAGTTAGTATGACATTTGGTTTGGAGCCCCGAGGGCTCGGGTGAGTTTCAGGATTTTTTACACTTAGGAAAAAGTTGCAAATTCATAGAAGTTGCAGGTCTCTGAAGCCAGGTCTCGCGATTCGAGGTAGAAGCTTCGCGGTCGCGGTGGGGATTCCGCGACCGTGGTGGGATTTGTTCGGTACGCGGTGAGCAAGGCCAAGCCTTCGCGACCGCGCTCGGTTCCTTGCTGTCTGCGGTGGAGAACTGTGCGGCCGCGGTCCATTTCGTGCGGTCCGCACAGGGGTCTGAAAGGGGTATAAATAGATGGGATTTCCAATTATTTCATTTTTCAAAACCCCAAAAACATAAGAGTCGATTTTTCAAACAACCTTTCTTCTCCAAATCAATTGTAAGTCATTTTTAACTAGTTTTCTTCAATCATTAACATCTTTTAACATGATTTCAACTTCAAATCAATTATTTTCAGGGTGGAATTGGGAATTTTGGGTAAAACCTAAGAATATTGCAATTTGGGGATTTAGACCTCAAATTGAGGTCGGATTCCAAAACCAATTATATATCCGGGCTCTAGGGTAAATGGGTAATTGGGTTTTGGTCCGAATTTCGGGATTGGACCAAGCGGGCCCGGGGTCGATTTTTGACTTTTTGGGGAAATCTTTATAAAACCTATTTTCATGCATTAGAATTGATTCATTTAGCATTTATTAATATCGTTAAGAAAATTGTGGTTAGATACGAGCGAATTGGCGGTGGAATCAAGGGGGTAAAGCTATAATTGAACCTTGAGTTGTGTTCGTGGCATCGAGGTAAGTGTTTGGTCTAATCTTAGCTTGAGGGATTAGGAGTTGTGTCCTATTTTCTATTTGCTTCTTGTCGACAATGACGTATAGGCATGGTGACGAGTATCTACGCGTTGGTGTCAAACATGACCGTGAGTCTTATCTTGTGATTTTCATGATCTCGTTGTATTATTCATGCCTTGGTGAAGATTTCTATTTGTTGTGTAAAGTTGTGGAAAGAATTGTGACCTATGAATATTGAGGAGCGTTGGTCCAGTTCTATAACGAATTGTGAAAGTATAAGTGATAATCGAAACTCTAGAGCATTGGCTCTAGTTGTGCGGTGAATTGTGAAGTAAAAGTGAGAAAGAGAAGAGATCATTATGTTGCCCCCTTGCCGGGCTATTGTTGAGTTGAGGTTCCCTTGCATTGTGTTCTTAATTGATACTAAGGACACTTAGATTGATGATTCTTCGTGTTAGGTGTTGTAACAAGTTTAGTTATAGCTGAGGTAGTTAGATGTTGAAACTAGTTGAGTTATAGTTGAGATAGTTAGATGTTGGAACAAGTTTGGTTATGGTTGTTTCTCCCTTGTCGGGACGTATATACTTGTACTATTGAGTTCCCTTGCCGGGATAGTGTAGTCAATTGTTGATCCCTTGCCAGGACAGTTAATTATGATTATTGTTGATTGTATATTTGGAACGGGCTGCGCGCCACAACAGATATTATATTGGATCGGGTTGCACGCCGCAACAGTTATATAATGTGGATACGGTTGTACGCCGCAACAGATATTATATTGGATCGGAATGTACGCCGCAACAGTATTGTTATCGTATTGATTGTAGACATCGCGTGTTCTTTCATACTTTATTAAGTTTTTGATAGAATTGGTATGTTTCCCCCTCCCTTTTAAACTGTTATTACCTGTTTATATTTCCGCTGTATATTATATAACTGCACAGGTTTATCTGGAGTCTGGTCCTAACCTCGTCACTACCTCGCCAGGTTAGGCCAGGCACTTACCAGCACATGAGGTCGGTTGTGCTGATACTATACTTTGCACTCTGTGCAGATACCAGAGTAGCCTTTGGTCAGCAGCAGTAGCTCGGGAGCCACCCTTCAGTCCACCAAGACACCGAGGCAACCTTGCAGGCGTCCGCAGGTCCGACGTCTCCTCTATCTTATGAATTCTATTATCTCATGTATTCGAGACAAACAGTGTTATATTTCTTTCAAACGGTTGTATTTATTACTCTTAGTAGTCCGTGGATGTTGTAACACCAGGTTCTGGTTAGAGGCACATGATGGTCTTTGAGACATTTTCGTTTTCTATTTATTTAAAATTTCTGCTAAATTTCATATTCCGCTATTATTTAACTGTTTATTCCCTTGATAATATAACTAGTAAGAAGTTTTAAAATAAAGGAGTTAATGATTTCTAAGTTCATGGCTTGCCTAGCTTCTATGAGTAGGCGCCATCACGACTTCCGAGGGTGGGAAATTTGGGTCATGACATCCGAGGGCGTCAGGATGAATTCGGATGGTTAACGGGAAGATTGGATCTTGTTTTGAGCAGCTGAAGCTGTTGCTTCTGTCATTTCCGCACCTGCAGATTGGGGATCACAGGTGCAAGGCCGCAGGTGTGCAAGGGAGGCTGCAAATGCGTAGAATTGGGAAATGAGGAACAGACGCAGGTGCGCACTAAGGACCGCACCTGCGAGACCGCATATGCGGGTGCATGACCGCAGAAGCGGAATTTTGAGGTTTAAGTGGAAACCGCACGTGCGATGGATTTTTCGCAGGTGCAGCATCGCAGAAGCGACATGGGGACCGCAAATGCGGAAAATGCTGGGCAGAAATTATAAAAGATCTCCTTCACGAATTTTTCCTAATTTCTCCATTTTTGATGACGAGTGTTGAGCTTGGGTAGTGATTTCTCAAGAGGGATCAAGGTTTTTCAGTTGGGTAAACAATTTAAGCTTTATCACTTGTGTTATGATGATTTTTTCATTATTTAATCATGATATTAGTGGAATTTAGGGAAGAAATTTGGAGGATTAGGGCTTGAAATTGGAGAGTCTAAATTAGAGATTTGGGGGACCATTTGATGTCCGATTTTGATGATTTTGGTATGTATAGACTAGAGAGTGAAAGGAGTTTCTAGTTTCGCGATTTTTGTTGGATTCTGAGACATGGCCCTGGGGGTCGGGTTTGGCCAATTTCGGGAATTTTGGTTTAATTTGATAATTTTTATGTGGGCTTTGCTCCTTTAGCATATATTAATGTTATAGTACTGATTTTGGTTAGATTCGGAGCTTTTGGAGGCCGAATCGAGAGGCAAGGGCATCGCGGGTTAGAATTTGGCTTGGTTTGAGGTGAGTAACGTTTCCAAACTTGGTTTTGAGGGTTCGAAATCCCAAACTATGTGTTCTATGATTTTTATTGAGGTGACACAAATGCCAAGTGACGGGCGTGTGGGCGTGCACCGTGAGAATTGCGGCCTAGATCATTCCATGACACCACTTAGTGACTCTTTCTTACTGATACTTGTGTAGTGATTATGGGATTAAGTTAATGAACTGTAAATCATGTTATTTACCATGTCAAGGCTTCACGCCGATACTGTTAAGACCCGAGAGGTCGTTTCTTGCTGCCATATTATTAGCTTTATTGATATTCTGTACTCAGTCTTGTTCATGTGTATTATATCATGTCTCAGTCTCGGTTATTGTTGTTTGGCACATCATATCATCATTTAGGGCTAATTTCTTGGTATTGTGATCTCGTGTGTGTGAGACTGGAGAGTTATCACTTAGTGAGGCCGAGAACCTAAAATTGAGTTATAGTTATGGGATCGGGCTATACGCCGCAGCAGATTATTGATTATGCCTTTGTTAGCTTGATATAGCGCTTGGGCTGAAAGGAGTCCCTCCGGAGTCTATACACCCCCAGTGAGCGCGGATGATATTATTGAGGGATGAATTTCCCTGGACATGGATTTGTCCAAAGTATTGATACCTGGAGATGGATTTCTCCTCAGGGTTGGATTACCTTTGTTCCTCGGTACCGATTGACTTGAAGTCGGTATTATATATATTCCGGGATGGATTTCCCTAGGCCGAATAGCCATATACGGTGCCGAGTGGTTGAGCACTTTAGAGTGGGAGCACATAGTGCATTTTCATACATTTCTGGCATTTACATGTAGAGATTTACTGTGTTTTATACTTCACTATTGAGTTGAATAATTAAATTACCAGCATGCCTACTTTACTATTCCATTTAAATGTGTTATAACTGCTGAGGTTTAATTCGTCGCTACCTGTCAGTCCATAGTTTGGACTTGTTACTTACTAAGTTGGTGTACTCACGTTACCCCTTGCACCTTGTGTGCAGATCCAGGTATCTCAGGCTACGGTAGCGGCTGTTGACTGTTCCAGACGTGGATTTCATCAGAGATAGCGAGGTAGCTGCTGGATGTTCGCAGTCTCGCCTCTCTCCTTCTTTATTTACCTTCTAGTATATTTTGGATATTTTCAGACTATTTTGGTCTAGTTATGTTTCGAAACAGATGTAGTATTACTCATGACTTAGTGACACCCGAGGTTGGGCGTTTTATTTTTAGCTTTTATTTTGTTTTTGACTTTACATCTTTTTTTTGGAATTTCAGTTGAAAAATTATATTATTTAAGCTTTAAATGAAATGTTGAACTATTTTGGAAATGTGTCGGCTGGCCTAGTTTCACGATAGGTGCTGATGAGTGGTGATTTTACCACTCATTCTAGTCTCTTTTCTTTAGTTTTTATGTCCTTTAACTATAATATGAGGTCGTTTATGGTGTGTATTGTTAGATTTTCAGGTAAATGATGCCATGAAGTGATTTGAATTCAACTGGAGTGGAATTGAGCAAAAAAGAGAGAAAACATGCAAAACTCCCCTATGATTCCGCATATGCGGAAGATTGGTCACCGAAGCAACTCTGTTTATGCGTGAATAGTCCCGCATCTGCGAAGATGAGTGACTTTGCAATAAACCGCATCTGCGGTTAGATTATCGCTTCTGCGGTTGCGCATCTGCGCTTGGTAGATTGCATCTGCGATGCCAAAAGTTATTTGATTTTTCGCCTCTGCGATAGAATGTACGCTTATACGGAGCCACACCTGCGATAATTCTTCTAAAGGTGCGGTCAACGGGCATCAGACCTGGGCAGTTCAGGCATTTCACATGTTCTCAATTCCAAACCCACAAATACTCGTCCTAGCATATATTTTCAGTATCTTTTGGCTCATTTGCAGTGTTAGGGCTAGAGAGAACAAGGTTGGAAGCTAGGGTTTATGCAGTTACACTTGGGTTTTGAAGATTTGAAGATTGTGGTTAAGAATTTCTTACTTCTTTGTACTCATTTCTTCATTTCCTTGCTTTGTATTGAATATCTAAGTGTGTAGTATTTTATCCAACACTGGAATCTTGTTTATGAAAATAATCATATTTAAAGTGTGGATTAAATACCATGTTGTGCTTATGTATTGAATGATTTTTATGCTTTTATAAAGTGAGTTATTGTTACTTTAATTATTCTTGTTCTTTAATGTTTCCAAAGGGATTAGCTAACCCTAGGACTCGCCCATTAACTCCGAATTAATTTTGGGAAAGATTATTTGGGGTTGGGATAGATTAATTAACAAGAAGTTGAGGCTTTAACCCTCATTTTATAGATTCTACCTAGGGATAGATTTGAACTATTTGTAGCCATATCCGGGTATGCTTACTCTCTTAATTGTTTTAGGTATAATTCAATTAGGAAGTCTTATTAGTCTTTGGAAGAAGCTAATATAGAATTATTAACCGAGGCTAATTAACATAAACTCGCTCATAATTGTAAAATCGTGAAATACATTGGATCTTTACTTGAATGTAATTCCCGATGCATCCATACTTGTAGCCATTGATCATTTTACTCACTTTCTAGGTTAGTTTACATTTCCGAATTTAGGTATAAATATTTTCTCAAGTCAATTCTAAGTGTTTGGAATTACATAACAAGTGATAATTCTCTTTCATTCCTAATCGCCTACATATTGTTCTCTGTGGGATTCAAACCCGACTCATAGTTGGGTATATTATATTGCATGCGACCGTGTCCATTTACTTTTTAGCAGTGGATTTGGACGTCATCAAAATTGGTGCCATTGCCGGGGAATAATTTGGAGTAATTTAGGTTGTTTGAGAAATAAGTGTAAGTGCTTTGGTCCAAACTTGTGAATATTTGTGTAATTAATTTTTCTTACCTTGGTCTGTTTTTCTTGTTTGTTTCTTGTTTATTTTCTTAGTTTGAAAAATGGCATCATTTAATAAAAATTGGTCGGATGGTAGTTGTTCATACTTTGATAACTCTTGTCCTTATTGTGGAGGACCACACTCATGAGAAAATTGTTTAAATTCTCCCGGGGGTGGATTGTGCGCACAATCTCAAAGCCATAAGTGGAATATTTGTGATAAGTGTGGTAGTCAAAATTGTCATTGGGATGATTGTGATTATTTGTCCTTCCCTTCCCCAAGCCCCCCGCTATGATGATTCTACATTTTGTGATGAAAATGATAGGACTATGGAAATGGAAGAAGTTGAGCATGGTCAAAATGGAGAGTTCAAGCTCATGTTAGAATGCCTAATTGAATGAAGAAACAGAGAACAAAGTGCCTTGGAGGAGCTTTTGGAAAATAGTCTCCAAAATGACTTGGCACTTGCAAAGTTGCACTCACAAATGGGAGAAATTCTTGAAGCTTTAGAGGTCCAAAAAGCCTCGGAAGTTTTAGCCAAGAATTTTTCTTAGATGTGGAAGCCGAAAATCCTTCATTGGCGCTTGATCAAAACCAAGAAGATCTCTCAAATGCTCAAAATGAGAAGATGATGCTCATATTGGAGACCATTCTTGAAAATGAGGAGAAGCACAACTTTGCACTCGAGGACTTGAAACAAAGCTTGGCTCAAAATGATGAACATATATTCACTTTGGAAGATCAAATGAAAATATTGGTTGAGGCTCACTATGCCCACCAACTTTAGAGTGTGGAAGGAAGTCAAGAAGACTCCAATTTCGAGGAAGAAAGTGAGCTCTACTTTGAGGAATCAAGAATTGAACATCCACCAACTGACTCCATGAGTGTTAATGATGTCGATAAAAATATGGAATTACAGTCAACCGGTGTTAATGAAAATTTGGTTGAAATTGACTCTAGTCCGGGGAAAAAAAAGGATGTCAAAATCCAGAAAGAATTGCAATTTGGAAGTTTGAAATCACATTCCAAGCATTTTTCAACATTGGAATTGTGTGGTGATATGAGAATTGAACTACACGAGTCAATGAGGGATTGCGAGGAGGAAAGACAAAGGCCATACATTTTACAATTTGAGGGAATAAGAAGGCAAAATGACATTCCTCACATGAAAGCCAAGAAGTGCAAAATGAAGAAATTAAGTCTTGGTTTGATCCTCTATTTACCACCACCCACTACTCATGGTCATAAGCTTGATTCCAAGTTGGGTGCCCAATTCATATCATCCAAGTGGCGAGAAAAGTGGTAAAGTTGATTTGCGTCGTGCCACGACTTTAAATGCAGTGCTTGGTGGGAGGCAACCAATCGTTTTTCAAAGTTTTTAGTCATTTTTAAAATTTTCTTTCTTAGAATAGCTTAGTATATTATTTTTGACTAATCTGCCAAGTTTCAGATTTTTTGAAGTTGAATTAAGGAGTTTGGGATGTTGGAATGGCACAAAATAGTGGCTGCAAATCTGGGCACCAGTTATCTAGTGTAACCGCATCTGCGGAACTTTACTCATAGATGCGGGCGCGCAGAAGCGATTTTCCTGCCGCAGAAGCGGCCTTATACTCAGATGTGTTCCCTTCCCCGAATAAGCGGCGTTGCAGAAGCGGTAATATACCGCAGATGCGGTGATCGGGCAGGTTTTTTAAAAAATAGCTCTCTCATTTCATCAAGTAGTCTCTGAATATTGTTCTTTTCCCAAAATCCCAAAATCCCCCATATCTCACACTACTACTCCTTACACTGATCTCACTCGAATTTATCAAGCACAAGACTACACAGGTAACTTGGCCTACTCCTCTATTCTACTTCTCTTTTCTTCTCTTTCTTCTCCATTTCTTAAGTTCCCATGGCTATTTCCCCTAATCCCCTATTTACCTCTTATTTATGTGATATTAAGGCGAGGAAATTGGTTGAGAGTGCATGTGTGTGTGCTGCTACTGCTCAATCAAAATGATGGGAAGTCTGAGTACCAATTTTAATTCAAAAAGCATATGTTATTACTGCTTGCAATGTGTTTGACAAATTGTCCAAAAGAAAATTGTATGCCAAGTACCACAAAATCAGTCTCAATAGAATAAAAGTTTCATGTAGTGCACTAATTTAGAAGTCTTGAGTATAAATTAGGTGCCAAAATCGGGTTTGAGAATTGAAAAATGTTGAAAGAATTTGGGTGTCTGAACCCTTGTATAAACACTGCAGGTGCGGAGACTCTACCGCAGATGCGGTCTCACACCTATATTGAATGTTCCATAGGTGTGACTTTTGGCAATTTGAGAAAAAACCACATATGCGGAAGAAAACCTGCATAAGCGGGACCACAGCTGCGAGGGTATTTTTGCAGGTGTGGAAACTGGGCAGATTGGCAATTTCTAGTAGCTTTGCAACTGGTCCTTCACAGGCCCGTTCAACTTGGTTCTTTAGCCTAATTGCAATGTTTTAAATTTCTTAACATGATTCTGTTGCCTGACTAACATTGTATTGATTTTGTGAAGGTGCTTTGAGCTAAAATGAACCCAAACATGAACAAAAATTCTCCGCAACATCATGAAATTGAGGAGGAGGTTGATGGACCATTTGATAACTCACGCTTCATGTCGGCTAACTGTTAGCGTAGATATTTTGACAACCTCGCCACCAAAAAGATAGTTCTTGAAAAATGGATTACCGAGGAGAAATTGGCTGAGCGGCTCCCAGATTTCTATGCTCGTCTCTAAGCCTCCGGATGGTCATGTTTCATTCCCACTCCATGCAAATCCAATAAGGAGTGGGTGCGCAAATTCTATGAAAATCTTTAGCGCACAGACTTTGCCAACCCACAACTCATCATTAGAGGAAAATTAGTAAGGTTTGGGATGGAGCATATCAATGACACACTTGGAATTCCTAACCATCCACTTGAGCCGTTGCGAGAGAAGGATTAGTGCGACAATGGGGAATGGCTTGTCTCTAAACTCTACCATCCAAGCATGAGAGCAAAATGGGGAAACAGGAGAAAGGGTTTGAAGTCAATTGACTGCACAACTAAAACAAAAATGTGACTGTACATCCTCTGCAACAGGGTTTCACCTTGTGGAAATGTCTCAGATGTCTCCTACACCAGGGCATTGATCATTGCATGCATCCTGTACGGCATTCCTGTGAATGTCAGTTACTATATCTTAAGGGAGTTGAGGGAGTATTTGTTGGACAATGATGCAGGGTTGATGTTCCCTTCTCTAATCACACAGTTATGCATGAGGGCAGAGGTTGAGGTGCGTAGCACCGATCATTGGTTGCCAGCTGATAAGCCCTTTCATCCACTGAGAGTATCAGGTGAGGGGAGTGCAGTAAAAAGCAAGAAAATGAAAGTCACCACTTATGTTACCGGTTCAGAGTCTTTATCACAGGCAGCTGCACCTGAGGGACCATTTGGGGTGATAAACTCCGAGCTTGCATCCATCCAGGAGTTAGTGTCACATCTTCCGAGTGGGTCCTCATCCTTCTAGCCTGGGCCCGTGTACTTCTCCGGGGAAGATATAAGGAGTTACTTAGATGCGCAGAAAAGTCAGGCAGAGTCTCAAGAGAATATGGCAGCATCAGTTAGCAAACTCGAGACAGCCTATATCAACTTGGCCAAGGCGCATGTAAATCTTTAGTTAGACTTCCAGAAGGAGAAGGAGAAGAACAAGAAGAAGATCAAATTCATGATCAATATATGGAGAGGCATAAAGGCCATCTTTAAATGGGGGCAGCCGGGAAGGAAGATACTAGTGGGGGATAAAGATGATAGCGAGGAGTACTCCTTCATGTCAGACGCTTCTGGTGATGATGATGATGATGAGGCTAATGATGATAAGGCTGTGAGTTCAGCACAGTAGTGATCGGCCTTCCTCCCACAGTCTTCTAGTCTGATGCAGGCCTCAGGGAAACCCTCAAAGTACTTTTCTTTATTTTTGATATTATGCAGTGGGGACACTACAATATTTTTAGTTGGGGGTGGCTTTAGGAGTACTGTCTTCATACTATGATATTTCTGCCCTTGTCGGGCTTATTTTGTTGTTATGGATATGGTGTGCCCTTGCCGGGCTTATTTGGTTGTATCATGTGCTCTTGCTGAGCTTGGTGTTATTAGTCTATTTTTATCTTTCTTTCGTTATTTATTTTCTTTAGTAGCTTGGTGTTATTAGTATTAGTTGCTTTTATTTGAGTATCCTCTTTAGTAATTTTGTCCTTTTATTTTTATTTCCTTAGTAGTATTTTCTTGGATTTTCTTCATGCTACGCTTCTTTCCCAAAGAACATTTTTGAAGTGAACCAGGTGACTTTTCCCTATGATAGATGGCGTGACAACTTTCTTAAGGGAATTAGTCTTGTTTTGCTAGGAGGAGACTTTTGGATTATTTGGTACTAACAAAATTAGTCTCTCGTATATGAAATGTGAATTAAGAATACCCCTCCAAAATTCGGTTTTGAATTGAAACAAGTAAGTTGCATGGTGAAGAATAATTTTTGTGATAAATTTTTGGCTCTTTTAGTGACTCTTTGCCCATGA
Organism: Nicotiana tabacum; assembly: GCF_000715075.1. Taxonomy (NCBI): domain Eukaryota; kingdom Viridiplantae; phylum Streptophyta; class Magnoliopsida; order Solanales; family Solanaceae; genus Nicotiana; species Nicotiana tabacum. Next base: position 62,976,914 of record NC_134080.1, on the reverse strand, counting down.
GTTTGAATAATATTGCTCTAGATGCTCTTATTAGAAAATGAAATTGATCCATCTTGATTAAATTATGTGCCATATGTGTTAGTGTTTGTATAAGTAAATCTTTTGTTTACTTCTATCATCTAGAACTTTCCCGGTTGGTCTTTCAACGCTAATGTTAGTTATGTTTGGTTGGAGGGATGACCTTAGGCATTCTTTGTGATATTTGTAAAACCTCTTTAGCCTTTCAAGCTTACCATTGTATAAATACTATCACTAGTACCCTATTTGAGGCTTCAACCTTTTCTTTGGCCACCTCATTACAAACCTTTCCCCTTTTGTAAAATAATTCCATCTTTTGAACCCATCTCTCCTTGAACATTGAGAATGAGGCAAAAAGCCTAAGTTGGGGGTGTGGAGTCAAAGTGGAAATTGGTAAGGTTGTACATTGAGTGTAGGAGCATATACATCAAAGTGTTCATATGAAATTATTCAAGCTCCAAATGAAAAATATGTATATAAAAAAAAGAAGAAAAATATATGTATGTATATAAATATGGAGCCTTGAAGAAAATTAGAGAGGTATTTAAGGCGGTTCTATATTGGTAACTAGATGCCAATGAGGCTATGTGGTTTGATAAGAAACAAAGTGCAAAAAGAAAGAGAAATGTGAGTAGTGTCCAAGGAGGGTGTAGTCACTTGTATCCCAAATGCTTATTCGACCCTTCCCTAAACCTACATTATAAGCTTAAAAGGTCCTTATGGGATCTCCAACTGAATGTTATTGAATAGGCGATGAATTAAAATAAGGGCAAGCTTATGGCATGAGATGTTGTAACACTTGAAATTCTTTGTGAGAGTGAGTGTCTTTGTCAATTTGCCCCTTATGTTGTATTGTAAATATAATGATTTTGGGATTTTCTTTCTTGTGAGGGTACATGAATTAGGATGGATTGGTGAAACTGAAACACCCGGAAATGAGTAAGTTGGGAATTTGTAGTGGACTACTGCTTTTGAGTCATTTCTTGAGGCTAATTCTTGTCACTTGATTATTTTGAAACTCCCTTGAACTTCTTGAAGTTGTTTTTAAATGAGGGAGTTATTCGGGTAAGTTGCACATATTTGAGCCTAATTATTAGTACCAACCAAATTCATAAGTATGGTGCTTAATTGGAGAATGTGATTTGTAAACAATAGCAATACTACTTGTGCTTTAAATGGTAAAGCCTCATTGAAGTGTTGGTTTTGATTTGCTTGAGGACAAGCAAAGGCTTTAAGTTGGGGTGTTGATGAGTGGTGATTTTACCACTCATTATAGTCTCTTTTCTTTAGTTTTTATGTCCTTTAACTATAATATGAGGTCATTTATGGTGTGTATTGTTAGATTTTTAGGTAAATGATGCCATTAAGTGATTTGAATTAAATTGGAGAGAAATTGAGCAAAAAAGTGTGAAAACATGCAAAACTCGCCTATGATTCCGCATCTGCAGAAGATTGGTCGCAGAAGCGACTCCGCTTCTGCGTGAATAGTCCCGCATCTGCGAAGATGAGTGACTTTGCAAGAAATCACATCTGTGGTTAGATAACCGCTTCTGCGGTTACGCATCTACGTTTGGTAGACCGCATATGCGGCGCCAGAAGTTTTTTGATTTTTCGCTTCTGCGATAGGATGTACGCTTATGCGGAGCCGCACCTGCAATATTTCTTCCGCAGGTGCGGTCAACGGGCATCATACCTGGGCAATTCAGGTATTTCACATGTTCTTAATTCCAAACCCACAAATACTCATCCTAGCAGATATTTTCAGTATCTTTTGGCTTATTTTCAGTCTTAGGGCTAGAGAGAACAAGGTTGGAAGCTACAGTTTATGCACTTACACTTAGATTTTGAAGATTTGAAGATTGTGGTTAAGAATTTCTTACTCCTTTGTACATTTCTTCATTTTCTTGCTTTGTATTAAATATCTAAGTGTGTAGTATTGTATCTAACACTTGAATCTTGTTTATGAAAATAATCATATTTAAAGTGTGGATTAAATACCTTGTTGTGCTTATGTATTGAATGATTTTTACGCTTTTATGAAGTGACTTATTGTTACTTTAATTATTCTTGTTCTTTAATGTTTCCAAAGGGATTAGCTAACCCTAAGACTCACCCATTAACTCTGAATTAATTTTGGAAAAGATTAATTAATAAGAACTTGAGGCTTTAACCCTCATTTTATAGATTCTACCTAGGAATAGATTTGAACTACTTGTAGCCATATCCGGGTGTGCTTAATATCTTAATTGTTTTAGAGATATTTCAATTAGGAAGTCTTGTTAGTCTTTGGAAGAAGTTAATATAGTATTATTATCCGAGGCTAATTAACATAAACTCACTCATAATTGTAAAATCGTGAAATATATTGGATTGTTACTTGAGTGTAATCCCCGTTGCATCCATATTTGTAGCCATTGATCATTTTACTCACCTTCTAGGTTAGTTTACATTTTCGCATTTAGGTATAAATATTTTCTCAAATCAATTCTAAGTGATTGGCATTGCATAACAAGTGATAATTTTCTTACATTCCTAATCGCCTACATATTGTTCTATGTGGGATTCGACCCCGACTCATAGTTGGGTATATTATATTGCATGCGATCGTGTCTATTTACTTTTTAGTAGTGGATTTGGACGTCATCAGGCGCCATCACGACCGGGTCAGTTTTGGGGTCATGACAAATTGGTATTAGATCCTATGTTACAGAGGTCTCACGAGTCATGAGCGGGTTTAATAGAGTTTTGCAGATCGGTACAGAGACGTGTGCACTTATCTTCGAGAGGCTATAGAACCTTTAGGAAAAACATCACATTCTTGAATTCTTATCGTGCGAATCTGTTGATATCGGTGCTACACTTCTATTATTCTATTCTCTCAAAGATGGTGAGGACACGTGCTACCGGTCAGGACGGACGACCACCAGTACCACTAGTTGGGAACGCTAGAGGCCGAGGTCGCGATTGAGGCTATGATAGGGGGAGAGGTGTAGTCCGCACAACAACTAGTGCAACACCTACAGATCCACCAGCCGCCCCAGTTCATGATCAGGTCCCAGTTGTTGACGCTCCAGCAGGACCAGCTCAGGCACCGGCTGGACCTATACTTATTCGAGGTCTTCAGGAGACCTTAGCTCAGATCTTGACCATGTGCACCAGCCTTGCTCAGGCAGTCGCTATTTCTACTACAACAACTACTTCTTAGGCCCGGGGGAGGCACTTAGACTCTCGCCGCTCGTACACCCGAGCAGGTTGCTCAGGGACTTCAGACACTGGAGAACCACCAGCCCAACCGGTTGCACCTGCTCAGGATTATGTAGTTCCAGTCATGCCTGATGACGAGCAACGTCGATTGGAGAGGTTTGGTAGACTTCAACCTCTGCCTTTTAGTGGTACGGAGGGCGAAGATGCCCAGGGTCTTTTGGACAAGTGCTAGAGGATTCTACGTACATCGGGTATTCTAGAGACTAGTGGGGTCACATTTACTACTTTTCAGTTTTATAGAGCTGCCTTTACTTGGTAGGAGGCTTATGAGAGGCGTAGGCCTATTGGTGCAGTACCCCTTACATGGCATCAATTTTCTATTCTCTTCCAAGAGAAGTATGTACCGTATTCCCGCAGAAAAGAGTTGTACATGCAGTTCGAGTAGCTGCGTTAGGTGGACATGACCGTGACATAGTATAAGATGAGGTTCTCCGAGTTGGCCCATCATGCTATCTGGCTAGTTCCTATGGATAGGGAGATGATTAGGAGGTTCATTGATGGCCTCACAAATCAGTTATTGATTTTTCTAGCCAGAAAGAGAGTATTTGGTGTTTCTTTTGAGGAGGTAGTTGACATTGCCAAAGAGATAGTGTCAGTTCGCCGTTAGGAGCGAGTTGAGAGGGAGGCCAAGAGGCCTCGGAGATCTATTAGTTTTGGTGATGTTCCTTTTGGAGGTCAGTTCCAGCACGACAAAGGTCGTACATTCAGACATGCTCAGCAAGCTCATTTGCGTCACCGTGGTGGATCATCTGGCCAAGGTTCTCACAATTCCCATCAGGGTCACTCATCTCTCAGTGCCCTACCAACTCAGAGTTTGACTCATGCACCATCGGTTCAGGGTGCATCTATGCCTGGTTTTTCTAGTGAGTATCCCGATGCCCGGGGTTCCCTTAAGTCCCCATTGCCAATAGACGGTAGAGGTTGCTTCGAGTGTGGATATTTGGGTCATCTCAAGAGGTTTTTTCCCCGTCTTAAAAGAGGTTCATCCCAATAGAGGAGTCAGCCTTCGGCTTCAGCACCAATTACTTCCCTACCTGCCCAGCCAACTTGGGGTGGTAGCCAGTCAGCTAAGGGTCGCCCTAGAGGGGGAGGTCGATCGGGTGGTGGTTAGGCCCATTTTTATGCACTCCCAGCAAGGCCAGATGTTATTGCTTCAGATGCTGTGATCACAGGTATTGTCTCAATTTGCCACAGAGATGCCTCTGTATTATTTGACCCTGGTTCCACTTTTTCATATGTGTCATTATATTTTGTTCATTATTTGGATACGCCCCATGAGTCTCTTGTTTTACCTATTCGTGTATCTACTCCGATGCACGATGCTATTATCATGTATCGCGTATATCAGTCGTGTATGGTGACTATTGGGGGTTTGGATACCCGAGTGGATCTCTTGTTGCTTAGTATGGTTGATTTTGATGTGATATTGGGCATGAATTGGTTATCTCCGTGTCATGCTATTTTGGACTGTCATGCTAAGATAGTGACGTTGGCTATGCCGGGGGTGCCATGGATTGAGTGGCGAGGTTCGATGGATTATGTTCCCAGTAGAGTGATTTAATTTTTGAAGGCCCAGCGGATAGTTGGGAAGGGTTGTCTTTCTTATTTGGCCTTCGTGAGGGATGTTAGTGCAGAGACTCCTGTCGCGCCGCCTTTTTCTCGCGGAATCGGGTTCATGACATTTGGGAGGACAACTCATTCCCTTTTCGGAATTGGGTTTGAATTTGAAGAGTCGCCACCTAATGATTAGGGTGCATTAGGACACCAAAAGAGTTTGATTTGTGTAACCAGAGATAGGGTAAGGGCTTGAAATTATCCCAAGGGGACGGTGTTAGGCACCCCTCAGGATCCACTAGTGTGGTTCCCGGCCAGACTATTGTTATGAACTTAAGTGCAAAAAACACGTAGACAAATAAAGCTTCAAATAAGAGGGGATTTTCACATAAGGGTTTATAAACAAATAAAGTTGGAAAGAACTAAAAGAAAGTTGATTTTTCTTAAAAAAAAGAGTTTGAAATCTTTAGAAGAAACAAAGAAACAAAGGGAAAAGGGAATCCTAGGTTTATTAATAATATGGATCACCCCACACAACATCCGGTAATCACTCCTCAGTGAGGGGCTACACGTGATCAGCATATACATATCTACCCTTACCCACCCCGTTAAGATATTAAAGTGCGGAATGGTCTCATTTACTTATTGCATGCTATTACCCGTCCCAATCCTATCAGTCACAGAGGTATTTAAGACTACTAATCCTAAAAGGGAGGGATATTAGGCTTATTTGTAGTTTCAAAGGCAGAATTCTAAGGCGACATACAAAAACATGTATAGCAAGTTGGGGAGGAGCACATAATAAGTAAAAAAGGCTCAGATATACCTCCTTCAATCAAAGAAGCACGTAGTTAGTATGACTTACACATACTGTTTAGGGTCTAATTAAGAACTTAAAAGTCGAGGTAGACTGATTTATTACATAATTCAGATAAGAAACCCGAATCAGACCTGCCTACTGGTTGTAATTAATAAAAATAGATTCTATTTATATTTTCACCCTAAAGCTTGCCTGAGTGTTGGATAAGGATCCTATAGACATGGTGTTTAATGAATTCAGAAAACATTGAAATAAACTGAATGCGTACTGGTTAAGAAAGGTTGCTAGATTATTAAAGAAAGGCAAGTTTTTAGAAAAAAAGGTTATAAGTTCTGCAGATGATGACACGTCGTTATTACTGGTTTTAGTGTTATAAGTGAATGAAGCGATTCAGATTCGATTAATAATTCCTATAGACATGCTTTCTATGCGTTGTCAAATTTAAAACCTTTTATAGACATGGTAAAGAATGCAGAAGACTTATAGACATTATATCTAGATGCTGAATTTTTGTTTAAGACCTATGAACATGATTACTAGATGAAGAACGGATATACGAGATTCAGAAGGACCTATAGGCATATTTCTCTATATGCATATGCAGAATTCAGATTTCCAGGTACTTATGGGCATGATTTCTATATGAAAGCATGCAGAATTCAGAAATACTTATGGTCATGACCTCTATGTGAGAAAATCAGAATACCTATAGGCAAGATATTTATGTGAGAATGCAGAATTTCAGAAATACCTATAGGCAGAATATCTATGCGAGAATGCAGAATTTTAGAAATACTTATAGGCAGGATATCTACCCTTTGCATGCATAGTTACCCATCCCAAAGAATTTATTACAAATTATTACAGCCTAGAAAAAAAGGTAAAAGAATAAATCAGAAATTGAAAAGTACAACTAAGGAGAGCCTAATTAAGGCTTCATTTCTGAAATATGAGGTAAACCAACTCCACGAGATCATGATCCAAAGCCTTTCTCTCATTTGGATGTGTCAAAGTTTCCTAAGAGCCTCAAAGGGGATTCCGGGCAATGCTCACATCCAAATACATTATCAGCTTAAGACAAGTGCAGTGTGGAAGGGCCATCCCTCAAATGTCCAAGTTTAGAGGGAGCTCAAGGTCCCAAGGAAAGGATAACAAGAGGGGAGGGGCAGAACTTAAGGACTATGAGAGTGTGCAAGTGTAGAAATAGAATTCTGATAAGGGGGAAAGGGAAAGGGAAACAGCTACAAATAAGTGCACATAGGGGTACATGGGGAATAGGGAAGTTGAAAAGACTAGGAAGGCTGTGGGTATACCCAGCAATGGAGAGTGCGAATACAACCAGAAGCCTACTAGAACACATTATTAGAGGCTAGGATCCCGAGGGATCAAGTTTAGTTCATGGACAATAATTTGAATATTGTCATGCCTTAAACCATAGCTCAAACACATAGGGGCAGGGGTTTTGGGATTCATAATAGGAGCAGGTGGAAAGAAATCAACATGCTAATTCATGTACAGAAACAATAAGTAGATATGGATACAAAAACAGTAAATAAACACATTGTTGTGGTGCTAAAGCTTAAATCAGGGCATACCAGTTTCAAAGAAACAAATAGAGAAAAGCAATAGGTCTTGTAAACAGGCCACAATGCAGACAAGAGAGAATACTATTGTGTATGAATGAGAGTTCAGAAAGATTGTGAATGAGTGATGGTGTGTTTGTGAAAGAGTCGTGCATTTATAGTGTGAAACTCACGCAGAAATAAGGTAAGAAAATAGTTAAGGAACTGATTATCAATTAAGAATCAATCACACGAGACTTCCTTTAATTAAGGAATTCAGATTCAAACGGTAAAAGTTATTTAAGGAAAGAAATCAAACAAGTTTCTTTTGTGCAAAGTAGGCAATTAGGGGCAAATACATAAAAAGTTATTTAAGGGATAGAATTTTGAAATACACGATTGTACAAATAAGGTAAGAGAATCAATTAGTAGCCAGTAAATCAAGAGTCAGAGATTTTGTAATTATTTGTCTATGAATGAAGCGAGTCAGAAAAGCTAAGAAAGGTTTTAACTTAAGTCAAATCACAGGGAAATCAGCAAATAATGGAAAGAAATCAATCAGACCTATTCAGAAGGAAGTCTGAACTAATCACAAATTTGAAAGCCATTTTAGAGGGAAGTTCATCACATATAAAGAGCATATAAACATATTAAGATGAAAGAAGATGTCGTGTCATTGCAAAATCAGCAAATAATAGACTACAGGAGCGTGGTTGTCACATAGGTTAGCAATGTAGAAGAGAAATAACATCTTGTAGCATACAAAAGATCCAGTGTAGAAGAGTTTAGCAATAGTCAGAATCATATGAAAAACAAGGATTTTAAAACTTAGTTCAGAGACTCGAAATAGGTCTGAAAGAGTTTGGGTTTTGAAACAAAACTAGTTCAGGAAAATCACATAGCCAATGGTTTCCAAACTTGAATAAACCCCCAAATTCTAGGGTTCTACCATCCATCGAGTGCAGAGATGAGAGGACAAGTAATTGAGTCGGAACAAGTTCAGAGGTCTCAGAAAAGAACTAAAACCTTTAACATGTTCCTTTCAGCAACAGAAACTTATGAGAAACATGGTAGAAGAGTAACATGCGAAACACAGTAGGTGCTCAAAGAAAACATGGTAGCGGAAACTAGTACGAAACATAATGAAAAAAATGCTAAGAACAGTATGAGAAGCATATTAAGAAGTATTAGAAGAAACTTAACTAGAACACAGTAGAGGAAATTTAATAAGAAACACTCAAGAACACAATAGAGGAAATTTAATAAGAAAACACACAAGAACACAGTAGAGGAAAATACAGTAGAGAAAACACACAAGAATACAGTAGAGGAAAATATAGTAGAGGAAACACAAAAGAGCACAGTAGAGGAAAATACAGTAGAAGAAACACACAAAAGAAAGAGAAAATCAAAGAAACATCTAAATATCTCAGAAAAACCCTAGATCGGAAAAAGAAATGGTTTTGAAAGTAGTTTTTTGAAAGAAAATCCAAAAAATCATTTTAAAAAACCTAGAGAAAGCATAGATCTGGAACAGATCTAAAGAGATCAGAAAAACCTCAAAACTAGGGTTTTCAGAGGAACCCAAACGGTGAGAAAGGCTTGGATCTAAGCATGAGGGGTCGAAACCAGGCTCGAAGCAAGCATGGCTTGCCGGAGCAGGCCGGAGATGGTCGTGGAACTTGAATCGACAAAGGTATGGACCAACCCTTCGTGGTCAGGCCACGAGTCTTCAGTTAACCAAACGCGAGGAAACATAGGTGGCTTGTGGGTAGTGAAACCATCATGGGTTTAGGTCAGAAGGTGGTCGGAGAAGATGAAAGAACTCATCGGAGAGGAGGGGAAGGGAAGGTTCTAGAGAGAACCAGAGGTAGAGAGATAGAGACGAGTGAGGGAAAATGAGGGGTATTGGGGGGTCGTTTGATTAAAATAGGTAAGGGCGGATCTAGACCGTTGATCAAAATTGATCAACGGCCAAGTTTTGATCCGGGTTGGGTCAGGTAGTTTTAGGATTGGGATTGGGGTCTTGGGTCGGTTTAATTTGGATTGGGGATTGGGTTTAATTAGGCCAGATTTTATTCTAAAATTGAAAGGAATTGGGTTGTTATTTAAATAGCCAGTTTTTCCGTTTTAAAATTAAAAAAGAATAGTAAATTAATTTTTGGAAATAAATTGAAACCATAAAAAAGATTTATAATATATAATTATCAATTTAAAAATATAAAATTTCATTTTATGAACATGAGACGAATTTAAACTTAGAATGACTAATATTGCAATTATGCAATTCTATCCTTAAAAAATACCAAATAAATTTGTAAAAAAATAAAACATAAATTAGCTATATTTTAATATAAAAATGAGACTCCAATAAATGAATCACCAAAAATGATAATTTTGGGATAATTATTGGTTTTTTCTTGATAAAATAGGGCAGTAAATTGACTTAAAATTTTTTGAAAAATTAAGAAAAATAATGCAGGCTTGGAAAATACTCATATATGCTATTTTGAAAGGTATTTTAAATAAAAAAAGTATAGGGAAAAATTGGGTATCAACAGCTTCCCCTCTTTACCCGGGAAGGATGCAAGAGTTGTCGGGTAAAGATACGATGGCCAATTTTGACCGAACGAAGGGGTTTGAAAAGGTTTGGTTGTACCCTAACTTCTGAGCTGCCTACATATCCCTGGTCTTACCGGAATCATGCCATATGTAGTTTAGGATCCATCGGCGGAGTATGCTGATGGAGATTTTTCAAGAACGGACGCAATATTCAGGTTGGGATGAATGGTTAAATATCTAGTAGGGGTGCGGGAACTGGAGCGAGATTGATCTTGCTGAGATAGTTGTTGCTCTCCGGTTTACCTGCAAATAAGAAATACAAGCATATATTGTGCGTAAATTTAAACATGATGCAAGTTCCCGTCGGACCATGAATGTTGTCTTTGGACGGTTAGGATGACGTCCTCAGACCATGATGTCCTGGGCCATGAAGCGTATAATAAAGGATTCTCAAGCCATGAAATGATGCTCTTGGTCCATGAGAATGATGCATCCGAACCATGATGCCTTTGAATAATGATATGCAAAAGATTAAAAAGGGGTCCTCAGGCCATGATATGGTGTTCTCGTGCTATGAAAATGGTGCCTACGAACAATGACGCCTTCGGATGTTTTGGCGATCTTTCAGCCCATGAGATGTAGTAGGTGGAGATTTATTAGTCGATGAGATGCAATGGGTGGAAATCTTTCAGTCATGCAAATGCAAGTAAGGTGGCGCTCTTTCAGCCATGCAAATGTAGTGGTGGCGATCTTTCAGCCATGCAAATGTAAATAAGGTGGCGAGCTTTCAACCATGCAAATGTAAATAAGGTGGCGATCTTTCAGCCATGCAAATGTAAAAAAGGCGGCGATCTTTTAGCCTGCAAATGTAGAGGTGGCGATCTTTCAGCCATGCAGATGGAGGTAGAGCTTAACCTCGGAAGGTTAGAATGGTAGCCTTATGCAATGCAAGAAAATGTAGATGGAGGTAGAGCTTAACCTCGGAAGGCAGAATGGTAGCCTTATGCAATGCAGGAAAATGCAGATGGAGGTAGAGCTTAACCTCGGAAAGCAGAATGGTAGCCTTATGCAATGCACGAAAATGCAGATGAAGGTAGAGCTTAACCTCGGAAGGCAGAATGGTAGCTTTATGCAATGCAAGAAAAATGCAAATGGAGGTAGAGCTTAACCTCGGAAGGCAGAATGGTAGCCTTATGCAATGCAAGAAAATGCAGATGGAGGTAGAGCTTAACCTCAGAAGGCAGAATGGTAGCCTTATGCAATGCAAGAAAAATGCAGATGGAGGTAGAGCTTAACCTCGGAAGGCAGAATGGTAGCCTTATGCAATGCAAGAAAAATTTAGATGGAGGTAGAGCTTAACCTCGGAAGGCAGAATGGTATCCTTATGCAATGCAAGAAAATGTAGATGGAGGTAGAGCTTAACCTCGGAAGGCAGAATGGTAGCCTTATGCAATGCAAGAAAATGCAGATAGAGGTAGAGCTTAACCTCAAAAGGTAGAATGGTAGCCTTATGCAATGCAAGAAAATGCAGATGGAAGTAGAGCTTAACCTCGGAAGGCAGAATGGTAGCCTTATGGAGGAAGTAAAAAGGGCAAACAACAATAGAGTTTTCTTAGCTGATAGCGGATTGCAGTATCGCGATTGCTAGGGATATTATGCCTGCTGGGGACACTGTTGTGTGTGGATAATAGTTGCGAGCAAGTGCAGCGGTTCGGAGAGTTGTATTCCTGAACTTTGTGAGTGAGCGTATAGTATATTTGATGATTTTGCAACTCAAGTGCCTGCATCTAAAGAAAAATCGTGAGTTTTGTAAAGGGGGAGGTTAGTTTGTATCCCCGCTAGCTCTGCTTGACCTGCTTGGCTTGGATCTGGTGATACTGTACATATCATTGGGGTAGCGTTGCTAAACAAAGCGATCTCCAAAATAAACATGCATGATTTTGTAAAAAAAACATAGGTGTATAATCAAGAACAACTTTTAGATGAAACGGCGACTGTGGCGTGGTTCAAGACATTCCTCCTCAAAATTCTGCCCCAGTTTAATGGGTTGATGCTTCTGACTGCTGCTAGCAATGATTGGCTGAAATTAACTTCGGAATTTTGAGGGTCCTCCTCAAAATTCGGCCCCAGTTTCCAATTGCAGGGGGAAATGGAAGTTTTGTTGAATTGTGACCGAACCCATAGGGCTTCCTACGTATCCCCTCTTAAACGGGAGTCAGGTCAGGCATAGTTCAAATTACATCATACGGGAAAGCATAAAGATTACACATAGTAGCGCTTGACTACATCTGAATTGATCGGCTTTGGCCAGACTTTTCCGTCCATTTCCGCAAGTATGAGGGATCCTCTTGTTAGAACCCGGTGAACCATGTACGGACCTTGCCAGTTGGGAGAGAATTTCCCTTTGGCTTCATCTTGATGCGGGAAAATTTTCTTTAACACAAGCTGCCCCGATTTGAACTATCTTGGCTTGACTCTTTTATTGAAGGCTCTGGACATCTTGTTCTGATAAAGTTGACTGTGGCAAACTGCATTCATTCTCTTTCCATCTATAAGAGCTAGCTACTCGTAATGATTCTTTACCCATTCTGCATCGTCTAGCTTTGCTTCCTATATGATTCTTAATGAGGGAATTTCCACCTCCGCGGGAATGATAGCTTCTGTACCATAAACCAGCATATTGGGGGTTGCCCCAGTTGATGTGCGGACTGTGGTGCGGTATCCCAATAAAGCAAAGGATTGCTTCTCGTGCCACTACTTATGCTTCTCTGTCATTTTCCTTAGTATCTTCTTGATATTCTTATTGGCGGCTTCTATTGCTCCGTTCATTTGAGGTCTGTAGGCTGTAGAATTCTTGTGTTTGATCTTGAAGGTTTCACACATGGCTTTCATTAGGTCACTGTTGAGATTGGAACCATTATCAATGATGATTAATTTCGAAATCCCGAACCGACAAACGATATGGTCGCGGACGAAGTCTGCCACGACTTTCTTAGTCACTGCTTTGTAAGATACTGCTTCAACCCATTTGGTGAAATAGTCGATTGCTACTAGGATAAACCTGTGCCCGTTAGAGGCAGCAGGCTCGATTGGTCCAATAACATCCATTCCCCAAGCATCGAACGACCACAGTGAGATTGTTGCATTAAGCTCATTTGGAGGCACCTTTATCATATCTGCATGTATCTGACAGTGGTGGCACTTTTGGACATACTGGATGCGGTCCGTTTCCATATTCATCCAAAAATAACCCGCCCAGAGTATCTTCTTGGCTAAGACAAAACTGTTCATATGTGGATCGTAGGTCCCGACATGGATTTCTTCTAGTAGTTTGGATGCTTCCTTTGCGTTGAAATGCCTTAGTAATCCCAAGTCCAGATACAGGATTCCTCCGCTGTGAAAGAAATTGTTAGACAACCTTCGGAGTGTGCATTTCTGAGTAGTGTTTGCAAGTTCCAAGTATTCTCCTTTTGCCAAATATTCATTGTTATTATGAAACCAAGGCTTTCCATCTGCTTCTTCTTCGACATGAGCACAATAAGTTGGCTAATCATAGATCTTGTCTGGATGTTGTATCATGGATGATAGGATGGCCAATGCATCGGCGAACGCATTGTGGATTCTGGGAACATGTTGGAATTCCGTCTTTGTGAACCGCTTTCTCAATTCCTGCACATGATGCAGATAAGGGAGTATCTTGGAGTTCTTGGTCGCCCATTCTTCTCGGACCTGATGTATAAGCAAGTTTGAATCTCCGATATCTAGCAACTCTTAAATGTTCATGTCGATGGCCATTTTGAGACCTAAGATGCAGGCTTTATACTCAGCCATATTGTTGGTGCACGGGAATCTGAGTTTGGCGGACACCGGATAATGCTGACTAGTTTCCGATACGAGGACTGCTCCTATGCCAACTCTTTTGAAGTTTATTGCTCCGTCGAAAAACATTCTCCAACCGACATAGGATTCTACAATATCTTATCCTATGAATGATACCTCTTCGTGAGGAAAATACATTTTCAGGGGTTCGTATTCCCCATCCACGGGGTTTTCAGCAAGGTGACCTACTAATGCCTGTCCCTTGATTGCCTTCTGAGTTATGTAGACAATGTCAAATTCACTCAGCAAGATTTTGCCACTTGGCTAGCTTTCCAGTGGGCATGGGCTTCTGGAAGATGTATTTCAAAGGATCCATCCTTGATATGAGATATGTAGTATAGGCACAAAAGTAGTGCCTCAGCTTCTGAGCTACCCAAGTTAAAGCATAATAGGTGCACTCAAACAGAAAATACCGGGCCTCGTACGGGGTGAACTTCTTACTGAGGTAATAGATGGCCTATTCCTTCCTTCCCGTTTCATCATGTTGCCCCAGAATACAACCGAATACTCCATCTAATACTATGAGGTAGAGTAATAGAGGTCTACCTGGCTCGGGCGGGACCAAGACTGGTGGTGTTGACAGGTACTCTTTGATTCTGTCGAAGGCCTTTTGGCAGTCATCAGTCCATTTGGTAGCGGCCTCCTTCTTCAACATCTTAAAGATTGGCTCACAGATAACTGTAGATTGTGCTATGAACCAACTGATATAGTTAAGTCTCCCAAGAAACTCATCACGTCCTTCTTGTTCTTTGGCGGTGGAAACTCTTGAATAGCTTTGACCTTTGATGGATCCAGTTCTATTCCTCGGCGACTTACAATGAATCCAAGTAGTTTTCCGGCGGGAACACCAAATGCACATTTTGTGGGATTCAGTTTTAGGTTGTATCTTCTCAGTCTATTGAAGAACTTCCTCAAATCTTCCATCTGATCAGTGGCTTTTTTGGACTTGATGATAACATCGTCTATATATACTTCGATCTCCTTGTGTATCATATCGTGGAAAGTGGTGGTCATGGCCCTCATGTAGGTGGTCCCATCATTTTCTAATCCAAACGACATCATCTTGTAACAGTACATCCCCCATGGCATAATAAAAGCCATTTTCTCAACATCTTCTTCATCCATCCAGATTTGATGATACCCCGCAAAACAATCTACAAATAACTGCAACTCATGCGTGGCACAATTGTTGATCAGGATGTGTATGTTTGGTAAGGGGAAGTCGTCTTTTGGACATGCCCGGTTGAGATCCCGGTAGTCAACACAGACTCTGACCTTCCCGTCCTTCTTTGGCACTGGCATGATGTTGTCTAACCACGTTGGATATTCTACCACCCTGAGAACCTTGGCTTTGACCTGCTTAATGACTTCTTCTTTGATTTTCAAGCTCATATCAGGCTTGAACTTTCTGAGTTTTTGCTTTATCGGTGGACATGTCGGATCAGTTGGCAGTTTGTGTGCCACAATAGATGTACTCAGACCAGTCATGTCATCATACGACCAAGCGAATATGTCTTCACATTCCCTTAGAAATTCTATGTATTCCTTTTTTTCTGATGGCGATAAGTGGACACTGATTCTCGTTTCTTTGACGTTCTCTACATTTCCCAGATTAACAATCTCGGTCTCGTCCAGGTTGGACTTAGGTCTGTTCTCAAAATTCTCAACTTCCTTAACAATCTCTTCCGGTATTTCATCTTCCTCTGAATCTGTGTCCATTTGTTGCGTTGTCTCATTGCATGTCACAGTCATTGGTTCATCAAGATAAGTAATAGTAATGTTGTATAAGTAAAGTAATGAGAGAAAATAATAAGAGTAAGATTTATAAGGAAAATCAAAATACTTTGAAAAATTCCATAACTGTTTTGCACATTGAAGATCTTATTGCAAAATTTTAAAATGCGAAAGGAAGGTCAACTAGTAAAAATGAAAGATAGTGCATGATGCATGTTCAGCCTTGCTACCCCGAGGCTTTCCGGGCTCTGGTGGTTCTGACGGTCCAGTTATTGGGGCATGCTCCTCTATTCACTACCTGTATGGAAGGGCCTTCCTCCCCCTCCTCATCGAAAACAACACAACAATCCCTATCATTGTCTTTCAGGAACAAATTCCTTACTGCTACAAGTGCTTCCTCTTCTTCTGACCCATAGATAACATCGGCTAGCTAGAAAGTCTGCTTCAAATATGGTATTGGCTACTCCAGCAGGTAGTAAGGGCCGTGCCATGGTGGCGACCAGTTGTTGAATTCCTCCCAAGTGTACTCATATCCCAGACCGAAGGTGGTGCCATGTTTCTTTAGTTTGATAGGCTTAGCGACTCCTTGGAGATTCTTGCCAAGTCCCTTGCCAGGTTCGTATCCGCTCCAGTTCAATATGCTTTCAATTTTATTGTCCCACCATTTGTCCTTGTCAACGGCGTTGACTCGCTTGATGTGGTGATAGGTCTCCCCGCCTATCTTTCTTCTGCCTCCGATTGCTGGGATGGTCTGGCAACTGTATATGGGATTTCTACCATCGTCGTGAATGATTACCTCTTGGTGGTTCCGCACAAATTTCACCACCTGATGTAGTGTTGATGATACTGCCCTAGCAGTATGAATCCACGGTCGTCCCAACAACAAATTGTAAGATGCCGGCACTTCTCTTACTTGAAAATCAACATTGAACCAAGTAGGCCCCATTTGTAAACACAGGCTGATTTCGCCAATGGTGGACCTTTGGGAACTGTCGAAAGCTTTGACATTGATGGCCCTATCCTTGATCTCGTGCATCCCCTTTCCCAATGTCCTGAGAGTTACCAACGGAAAAATGTTAAGGCTGGACCCTCCATCAATCAGGATTCTGGTGATAAAATAATATTTGCATTGTACGGTGATGTGCAACGCCTTGTTGTGACTCAACCCTTCTGGTGGCTGCTCATCTTCATGAAAAGTGATCTTGTGACTTTCCAATACCTGCCCTACCATGTTTGCCATCTCTCCTCCAGTGATGTCGCTTGGTACATATGCCTCACTTAGTACCTTTAACAGAGCATTTTTGTGTGCCTCAGAATTTTGTAGCTAAGCAAGTATGGAGATCTGTGCCGGTGTTTTGTTCAGCTGGTCGATGACCGAGTATCCCTTGACTTGTATCTTTCTCCAAAGATCGTTTGGACCCGTCTCAATGATGGGAAGCTGATTGGAGGCTTGCTTGCTTTACTCAGCTAGGTGTTCCGGAGTATAGACCCTACCAGTCCTTGTCATACCTTGTGCGGCAACAGTTTCCTCGAACCTATCCTTACCCTTCCTCTTTGCCTCAGCTGTATAGTCCCATGGTATAGCCTTGATATGGAATGGTGTTATGGACAACATCGCCACTGGGATCGGCGTGGAATCTTCACTCCGAACGGAGCATGTGCTTTGGGAGGTAAAACTACAACTTCAAATGGTGGAGGTGCATTTGCTGGAGTCAGGAATTTGACCTCAATTGGTGTTGGTGTCTTTGCAGTTGCTTCGAACTCAAGTGGCACAGACATGTTTACCTAAGCATCCCCAGATGGCTGAATTTGGACTATGATTGGATTAAGAGTAACTATTGGTTACTTTGGATCATCACCTTCTGTGATCAACCTAATCAACCCCTCGGGATCCCAATCATCCTCTATTTCGATCATGTGAACGCCTCCACCCTTATGGTCTGACAGAGGGTTGTTGCGGACATTCAGAGTGGGTTCTTTTTCCACAATAATTTTGTTGTCAATCAGAGCCTAGATCTTATCCTTCAGAGAACGACAGTCGTCGATAGTGTGTCCTTTCATGTCGGAATGGTATGCATAGGATTTGTTTGGATTAACCCACTGAGAGGGGTTTTCAGGAGTTATATCATGGATAGGGGTGACATAACCAGCAACTTTGAGTCTCTCGTACTACTGGTCAATGGGTTCGGCAATGGCTGTATACTGTTTAGGAGGTCTGCGGTCAAAATTTGGTCGAGGTCTAGGGATGTTTTGGTGTGTATGAGGTGATTGATGGTGGGATGGTTGAGCATTGTAGGCTTGGTAAACATGTGCGGGTTGGGAATATCTGGGTGAAGTAAGTTGATATATGGGTGGTGGAGATGATTGATAAGTGGGTGGTGGAGTTTGGTAAGAGGGTGAGGGTGCTTGATAGTTTGGAGTAGGCTGATATGTGAGTGGAGGCATTGGATAGGTTTGGTATTTAATGGGAGATTTGGTTCTCTATGCCACCATTATGGCTCCTACGTCCCTTTTCTTGGACGCACCACCAGACTGTAAGGCCTTATTTGTAGCTTGCAAGGCCTCGAGGTTCGTAACCATACCACTTTTGATGCCTTCTTCAATCCTTTCACCCAGCTTGATAATGTCGAAAAATTTGTGGCTCTCAATCATCATCAGCCTTTTATAATACTGCGGGTCCTGAGCCCAGACAAAGAATTTGTTCATCTGTTCCTCGTCTAAGGCAGGTCTGACCTTAGTAGCTTTGGACCTCCAACAAGTAGCATATTCGCGAAACATTTCTGTAGGTTTCTTCTTTAGATTCTGAATGTAGAACACATCCGGCGCATTCTCTGTGTTGAACCTGAACCTATCCATAAAATCGGACGCCATGCCTACCCAACTTGACCACTTCTTCGGATCTTGGCTAATGTACCAAGACAAAGCATCTCCTTTCATGCTTCTCATGAAAAGCTTCATGTATATTCTCTCGTCTTTCCCTACTCCAACCAGCTTGTCACAGTACGTTTTTAGATAGACCCTTGGATCTGCTGTACCATCAAACATTTCGAACTTCAGAGGTTTGTACCCCTCGGGCAGTTCAACATTGGGCTGTATGCAGAGATCTTCATAATTCAACCCTTCAATCCCCTTACTTCCTTCGACGCCCTGGATCCTGCTGGTCAATTTCTTAAGTTCTTCAGCTAGATTCCTGATGAGAAAGTCTTTATCATCAGACTCAGGTGTGCTTGAGATGGGTTGAGTGGAGTGTGACACAGTCTCTACGTAGATGGGGGTGTTATGATGGGTGTGAAAGGGGTCATTTATAGATTTCAAAGGTTCTGGGATGATCAGTGGAGTATTGTTGGAGGTTTGGCAAGTGTTGTAGTGGTGGTGAGAAGCGGGATGGTTTCGTGACTTTGGGATATTTTGTGGAGGTGTGGGGTTCTGAGCATTCGGGAAATTAATGTCGGGAGTGGTGAGGGAAAATAACAGATTCGCTAGATTCTGAACCTGATCAAGTTCTTCTTGAAATTTCAGCAGCTTTTGTTCAAGCTGGGATGCACCTTCTTTGGAAACCTGAGTACCATGAGTGACCTCTACCCGTTCAGTTGAATTTTCCTTCTTGTTCGAATCTTCCATCTTCCCTTTGTTCTTGTTTCTGATAGGACTAAGAGGAGGAGTGGGTGAAGGGCCCCTGGATCTCGTTGAATAAGATGATGTTGCCAGAGTGCACGAACTAACCTTTGGGGAGGGGAATAAATAAACAAAAAGTAAAAACAAAAAGGTAACAAGTCAGTGAGGATTATAAGAAAATTTTGCGATATTTAAACACATAGTGCAAGAATGTAAATTGTGTCCTATTTGGGAACCTCTTTGTGCCCGAGGTAGGCCTAGTGACAAGTTGATTTGGAGAACTTAGAATGCTAAATGCCTCATTTTATTGATAAAATGTAGACGAATCCCAAATTGTCCTTAAATAGTAGGAAATAAAAATACATTAGTGGTCGTTGGCCTTATTACATTTCTTAAAGCAAAAGAAAAACTCCTATTTATTTGGTCTTGGAAGGACCTTCCCCAGACTCGGCATATTTGGCTCCGTCGAACAGCTTTCCCAGCTCCCGAAGTCCCAGCAATAGATAGGCTCTGGCTAGATGTCCGCCCTCATTTCCCTCAGCATTTTGGTAATCCTCGATCCTTTTGAGAAACTTCCTTTCTAGCTCCACTATGCCTCGCTCCAAGTGTCCCAGTCGCTTGTTGGCACTGATAGCCATGTCTTTCCACTCCTCGATCAGTTTTTGGTTGGCTTCTTGTATCTCACGGTAATCACTTTCACATTCCCGGATCCTCTTGCGTAGTTGACTGTATTTGACCTGTGTCTCGGCCCACTCATCTATGATCCTGTGGCCTCTAGCAAGTCCTAGCTGACCCAGACCATCATGATTAGATTCCAACCAGCCTGAATAGTATAGAGTACAACCAGCATGGTATCTGTCTGGTTTGATAGTGTCTCTTCCCATGATGATCTTGCAATGCCACATATGCTGAGCTTGGCACTTATAAGGACTGTCATCAACTTGGAAGTCAGCCCGGAAGTGACTCATCTTGTCTACCTTTGGTATAACCTGCTTCCTACCAGCCTGTCTCATAACTCGGAGAGGGACATAAGGGTAGGTTCCTATCAGACCAATTAGTATCAGAAATGACGCATCCCTAGATCGGACGATGAACTCCTCAGTAGGGAACCGCTCGAACATCCATTGTACTTGATCCTCAGTTAGATTTTCAAACAGCTCTAACCATCCCTTGGCATCTTCTGGCTGGGCAAACATGTTGGGTGAACATGTTGGGCATGTAGTTTATTCATTTTGGATGATGGAAGGCGATATGATCGTCCCAGTCTCTTCGCTAAATTTTCTGTCGATATTTACCCCTTTGGAGATGCTCTATGAGCCAAAGCTCAAACAGCAAATTGCAGCCCTCGAGGAGTTTGGCTCCTCGTTGACACTTCTCCAAGGCTCGGTATATCTACGCAATAATCATGGGCACAATGCTGAATGGTTGCCCCCCAATTCCCTCCATTAGAGTTTTGGTTACCATAGCTAGCCTGTTGTGGATCCTGGCTTTCTTCATTGGAAACACTGTCATCCCCAGGAAACAAAACATGAAGACAAAGACCCTTCGGTGAATATGCCTCAATGATGTAAGGGCGAACTCGTCAGGATAAGTACATTAAGATTTGCTGTGACCATATCCCTCGTACAAATAATCAAATGGGATATACGACTCTTTCAAGCATGTCAAGTCTGGATTCTTCTTTAGACCCATCATTTTGAGGAAACCTCTACCCTTGCGATTTTCCGGCACTAACAAACCCGGAGTTTCCCATGGTATACCAGCTAATCCTCCTATTTCTTCCTGCAGGGGCGTCATCTCAATGTCCTCGAAGTGGAACACAGACCTATCACAATCCCAGAATAGAGTAGCAGCTTCTATGATCTTGTTGTTAGGTTAGACTTCCAGAACAGAAGGTAGATTTCCTAGGTATTTCCGAATAAGAGTTTGATCACTGGAATGAAGATACTCCCACCAGCTTAGCAATTTTGGGTGGATGTTGGTGACCATGCCAAATCTGTAGACTTCGTGCCTCATATTTCTGCAATACGAAAGGGTTAGGCCCTTACCCCCACCAGACTTGACTATTAAATATCAATAATTGGCATAAAACATTTAGTTCTCCAAATAAATGCACAGAACGTGATGGTGTCCGTTTGAGTTTTAGGGAAACTCAGTGGGCTATCTTAAAGAGTCATTATGTGGACAATATAACTGACTCGGCTAGGTTTGACCATGATGCATGCACAGTTAAATAGAGTAAGGTTTCTATGGGGTTTTAGACTGGTACCCTTGAGCGGACAACTCAAGGGGGAAGGCACGGAACCGTCGACTACACCGTTGGTCGTCTGGTTTTATCGCAAATACGCCTTTTCCAGATTTTAAGGGATGATAATATCGGAAGAGTGCAACCACTCATTATAAGCGTTGCTATGGTATTTTATTTGGCACGAGTGGAATATGATGTTGAGCATGATTATGCAACAATTAAAGCAGGTTGTCACGTATTTGCACGTTAGGAAAGCAGTAAATAAAACAGTTTTTTCATAATTTAGAGCGGTAGTAAAGGAAAGTAATAAGGGAAAGAAACAAAAAGACAAGTCAGTTTTGCAATCGAAAAGAAAAATTGAATGCTTGAAAGAAATAAACAGATAATTGCGCATAAAGAAGCATAAATTCACAATAATAGTCTGAAATGGTTAAAGCCTAAGAATCTCCAGCTGAGTCGCCATGCTGTCGCGCCCCCTTTTTCTTGCGGAATCGGGTTCATGACATTTGGGAGGACAACGCATTCCCCTTTGGGAATTGGGTTTGTATTTGAAGAGTCGCCACCTAATGATTAGGGTGCATTAGCACACCAAGAGAGTTAGATTTGAGTAACCAGAGATAGGGTAAGGGCTTGAAATTATCCCAAGGGGAAGGTGTTAGGCACCCCTCAGGATCCACTAGTGTGGTTCCCGGCCATACTATTGTTATGAACTTAGGTCCAAATAACACGTAGACAAATAAAGCTTCAAATAAGAGGGGATTTTCACATAAGGGTTTATAAACAAATAAAGTTGGAAAGAACTAAAAGAAAGCTGATTTTTCTTAAAAAAGAGTTTGAAATCTTTAGAAGAAACAAAGAAACAAAGGGAAAGGGGAGTCCTAGGTTTATTAATAATATGGATCACCCACACAACATCCGGTAATCACTCCTCAGTGAGGGGATACACGTGATGTTATCGCATGGTCATCATATACATATCTACCATTTCCCACCCCGTTAAGGTATTAAAGCGTGGAATGGTCTCATTTACTTATTGCATGCTATTAGCCGTCCTAATCTTATCAATCCCAGAGGTATTTAATACTACTAATCCTAAAAGGGAGGGATATTAGGCTTATTTTTAGTTTCAAAGGCAGAATTCTAAGGCGACATACAAAAACATGTATAGCAAGTTGGGGAGGAGCACATAACAAGTAAAAAAGGCTCAGTTATACCTCCTTCAATCAAAGAAGCACGTAGTTAGCATGACTTACACATACTATTTAGGGTCTGATTAAGAACTTAAAAACTAAGACAAACTAATTTATTACATAATTCAGATAAGCAACCCGAATCAGACCTGCCTACTAGTTGTAATTAATAAAAACAAATTCTATTTATAATTTTCACCCTAAAGCTTGCCTGAGTGTTGGACAAGGATCCTATAGACATTGTGTCTAATGAATTCAGAAAGCATTGAAATAAACTGAATGCGTACTGGTTAAGAAAGGTTGCCAGATTATTAAAGAAAGGCAAGTTTTTAGCAAAAAGGTTATAAGTTCTGCAGATGATGACACGTCGTTATTACTGGTTTTAGCCTTATAAGTGAATGAAGCGATTCAGATTCGATTAATAACTCCTATAGACATGCTTTCTATGCATTGTCGATTTTAAAACCTTTTATAGACATGGTAAAGAATGCATAAGCCTTATTGACATGATATCTAGATGCTAAATTTTTGTTTAAGACTTATGAACATGATTGCTAGATGAAGAACAAGATTTAGAAGGACCTATAGGCATATTTCTCTATATGCATATGCAGAATTCAGATTTCCAGGTACTTATGGGCATGATTTCTATATGAGAGCATGCAGAATTCAGAAATACTTATAGACATGGCCTCTATGTGAGAAAATCAGAATACCTATAGGTAGGATATCTATGTGAGAATGCAGAATTTCAGAAATACCTATAGGCAAGATATCTATGCGAGAATGCAGAATTTCAGAAATACCTATACGCAGGATATCTACCCTTTGCATACATAGTTACCCCTCCCTTTTTCACTAGCCATCCCGAAGAATTTATTACAAATTATTACAGCCCAGAAAAAAAAGTAAAAGAATACATCAGAAATTGAAAAGTACAACCAAGGAGAGCCTGATTCAGGCTTTATTTCTGAAATATGAGGTAAACCAACTCCACGAGAGATCCAAAGCCTTTCTCTCATTTGGATGTGTCAAAGTTTCCTAAGAGCCTCAAAGGGGACTCCGGGCAATGCTCACATCTAAATACATTATCAGATTAAGACAAGTGCAGTATGGTAGGGTCAGCCCTCAAATGTCCAATTTCAGAGGGAGCTCAAGGTCCCAAGGAAAGGATAACAAGAGGGGAGGGGCAGAACTTAAGGACTATGAGAGTGTGCAAGTGTAGAAACAGAATTATGAAAAGGGGGAAAGGGAAAGGGAAACAACTACAAATAAGTGCATATAGGGGTACATGGGGAATAGGGAAGTTGAAAAAACTAGGCAGTCTGTGGGTATACCCAGCAATGGAGAGTGCGAATACACCCAGAAGCCTACTAGAACACATTATTAGAGGCTAGGATCCCGAGGGATCAAGTTTAGTTCATGGACAATAATTTGAATATTGTCATGCCTTAAACCATAGCTCAAACACATAGGGGGCAGGGGTTTTGGGATTCATAATAGGAGCAGGTGGAAAGAAATCAACATGCTAATTCAAGTACAGAAACAGTAAATAGATATGGATACAAAAGCAGTAAATAAACACATTGTTGTGGTGCTAAAGCTTAAATCAGGGCATACCAGTTTCAAAGAAACAAATAGAGAAAAGCAATAGGTCTTGTAAACAGGCCACAATACAGACAAGAGAGAATACTATTGTGTATGAATAAGAGTTCAGAAAGATTGTGAATGAGTGATGGTGTGTTTGTGAAAGAGTCGTGCATTTATAGTGTGAAAATCACATAGAAATAAGGTAAGAAAATAGTTAAGGAACTGATTATCAATTAAGAATCAATCACACGAGACTCCTTTAATTAAGGAATTCAGATTCAAACGGTAAAGTTATTTAAGGAAAGAAATCAAACAAGTTTCTTTTGTGCAAAGTAGGCAATTAGGAGCAAATACATAAAAAGTTATTTAAGGGATAGAATTTTGAAATACACGATTGTACAAATAAGGTAAGAGAATCAATTAGTAGCCAGTAAATCAAGAGTCGGAGATTTTGTAATTATTTGTCTATGAATGAAGCGAGTCAGAAAAGCTAAGAAAGGTTTTAACTTAAGTCAAATCACAGGGAAATCAACAAATAATGGAATGAAATCAATCAGACCTATTCAGAAGGAAGTCTGAACTAATCACAAATTTGAAAGACATTTTAGAGGGAAGTTCATTACATATAAAGAGCATATAAACATGTTAAGCTGAAAGAAGATGTCGTGCCATTGCAAAATCCGTAGATAATAGACTACAGGAGCGTCGTTGTCACATAGGTTAGCAATGTAGAAGAGAAATAGCATCTAGTAGCATACAAAAGATACAGTGTAGAAGAGTTTAGCAAAAGTCAGAATCATATGAAAAACAAGGATTTTAAAACTTAGTTCAGAGACTCGAAATAGGTCTGAAAGAGTTAGGGGTTTGAAACAAAACTAGTTCAGGCAAATCACATAGCCAATGGTTTCCAAACTTGGAAAACCCCCCAAATTCTAGGGTTCTACCATCCATCGAGTGCAGAGATGAGAGGACAAGTAATTGAGTCGGAACAAGTTCAGAGGTCTCAGAAAAGAACTAAAACCTTTAACATGTTCCTTTCAGCAACAAAAACTTATGAGAAACATGGTAGAAGAGTAACATGCGAAACACAGTAGGTGCTCAAATAAAACATGGTAGCGGAAACTAGTACGAAACATAATGAAAAAAATGCTAAGAATAGTATGAGAAGCATATTAAGAAGTATTAGAAGAAACTTAACTAGAACATAGTAGAGGAAATTTAATAAGAAACACTCAAGAACACAGTAGAGGAAATTTAATAAGAAAACACACAAGAACACAGTAGAGAAAAATACAGTAGAGAAAATACACAAGAACACAGTAGAGGAAAATATAGTAAAGAAAACACAAAAGAGCACAGTAGAGGAAAATACAGTAGAAGAAACACACAAAAGAAAGAGTAAATCAGAGAAACATCTAAATATCTCAAAAAAACCCTAGATCGGAAAAAGAAATGGTTTTGAAAGTAGTTTTCTGAAAGAAAATCAAGAAAATCATTTTAAAAAACTTAGAGAAAGCATAGATCCGGAACAGATCTAAAGAGATCAGAAAAAACTCAAAACTAGGGTTTTCAGAGGAACCTTAACGGTGAGAAAGGCTTGGATCTAAGTAGGAGGGGTCAGAACCAGGCTCGAAGCAGGCATGGCTTGCCGGAGCAGGCCGAAGATGGCCGTGGAACCTAAATCGACAAAGGTCTAGACCAACCCTTCGTGGTCAGACCACGAAGTCTTCAGTTAACCAAACGCGAGGAGCCATAAGTGGCTTGTGGGTAGTGAAACCACCATGGGTTTAGGCCAGAAGGTGCCGAAGAAGATGAAAAGAACTCATCGTAGAGGAGGGGAAGGGAAGGTTCTAGAGAGAACCATAGGTAGAGAGATAGAGACGAGTGAGGGAATATGAGGGGTATTTGGGGGGCCGTTTGATTAAAAAAGGTAAGGGCGGATCTAGACCGTTGATCAAAATTAATCAACGACCAAGATTTGATCTAGGTTGGGTCGGTAGTTTTAGGATTGGGCTTGGGGTCTTGGGGTCTTGGGTCGGTTTAATTTGGATTGGGGATTGGGTTTAATTAGGCCAGAGTGTAGGCTAAAATTGAAATGAATTGGGCTGTTATTTAAATAGCTAGTTTTTCCCTTTTAAAATAAAAAAATAGTAAATTAATTTTTGGAAATAAATTGAAAGCATCAAAAAGATTTATAATAAATAATTATCAATTTAAAAATATAAAATCTCATTTTATGAACATGAAACGAATTTAAACCTAGAATGGCTAATATTGCAATTATGGAATTCTATCCTTAAAAAATACCAAATAAATTTGTAAAAAATGTGTAAAAAATAAGTTTGCTATATTTTTATATAAACATGAGACTCCAATAAATGAATCACCAAAAATGATAATTTTGGGATAATTATTGGATTTTTCTTGATAAAATAGGGCAATAAATTGACTTAAAAATCTTTGAAAAATTAAGAAAAATAATACAGCCTTAGAAAATACTCATATATGCTTATACATGCTATTTTGAAAGGTATTTTACATAAAAAAAAGTATAGGGAAAAATTGGGTATCGATAACTCCTACCTTTGATTCAGTTCCGGTGGTGAGGGACTTTCCAGATGTGTTTCCTGTAGACCTGCTGGGCATGCAGTCGGACAAGGATATTGGATTTGGTATTGATTTGGTGCCGAGCACGCAGCCCATTTCTATTCCACCATATCGTATGGCACTGAAGGAGTTGAAAGAACAGCTTTAGGAACTCTTACTCAATAAGGGGTTTATTTGGCCTAGTGTGTCGCCTTGGGGTGCGCCTATTCTATTTGTGAAGAATAAGGATGGCACGATGAGGATGTGCATTGATTACAGGCAGTGGAACAAAGTCACAATCAAGAACAAATATCCTTTGCCTTGTATTGATTTTTTATTTGACCAGCTTTAGGGAGCGGGAGTGTTCTTCAAGATTGATCTCAGGTCAAGGTATCACAAGTTGAAGATCAGGGACTCAAACATTCTTAAGAAAGCTTTCAGTACTAGACACGGTCATTATGAGTTCCTTATGATGTCATTTGGACTGACCAATGCCTTAGCAACATTCATGCATTTGATGAACAACGTGTTTCGACCTTATCTTGACTCATTTGTGATTGTTTTCATTGATGATATTTTGGTGTACTCACGTAGTCAGGAGAAGCACGCTGAGCATTTGAGAGTTGTACTGCAGCGGGTGAGGGAGGAGAAGCTCTATGCGAAGTTCTCCAAGTGTGAGTTTTTGCTCAGTTCAGTGGCTTTCTTAGGGCACGTGGTGTCCAATGAGGGTATTCAGGTTGATTCAAATAAGATAGAGGTAGTCTAGAGTTGGCCCAGACCGTCCTCAACCACAGAGCTTCGCAGATTTCTTAGTTTGGAGAGTTATTACCGTCGGTTCATTTAGGGATTTTCATCTATAGCATCACCCTTAACCAAATTGACCCAAAAGGGTGCTCTTTTCAGGTGGTCGGATGAGTGTAAGGCGAGTTGTTAGAAGCTCAAGACCGCCTTGACCATAGCTCCAGTATTAGTTTTGTCATCAGCTTCAGGTTCATATACAGTATATTGTGATGTTTCTAGAGTTGGTATCGGGTGTGTGTTGATGCAGGAGGGTAGAGTGATTGATTATGCTTCTCATCATTTGAAGCCCTATGAGAAGAACTACCCTGTTCATGATTTGGAGTTGGCTGGCATTGTTCACGCATTGAAGATTTGGAGGCATTATCTCTATGGTGTGTCTTGTGAGGTGTTTACTGATCATCATAGCCTCCGGTACTTATTCAAGCAGAAGAATCTAAATTTGAGGCAGCGGAAGTGGTTGGAGCTGCTAAAAGACTATGATATTACAATCTTGTACCATCTAGGAAAGGCCAATGTAGTGGCTGATGCCTTGAGTAGGAAGGCAATGAGCATGGGCAATTTGGCATATATTCCTGTTAGGGAGAGACCTATTGCAGTTGATGTTCAGGCTTTGGCCAATCGATTGGTGAGGTTAGATATTTCAGAGCCCAGTCGGGTCTTAGCTTGTGTGGTTTCTCGGTCTTCCTTGTTTGATCGTATCAGAGAGCGCTAGAATGTTGTTCCTCATTTGCTTGTCCTCAAGGACAGAGTTCAGCATGACGATGCCTGAGATGTGACTATTGGTGATGATGGTGTATTGAGGATGCAGGGCCGAATATGTGTGCCCAATGTGGATGGGCTTCGAAGTTGATTCTGGAGAAGGCCCACAGCTCGCGACATTCCATCCATCCGGGTGCTGCGAAGATGTATCAGGATTTGAGACAACAATACTGGTGGAGAAGGATGAAGAAAGATATAGTGGGATTTGTAGCTGGGTGTCTCAATAATCAGCAGGTGAAATATGAGCATCAGAGACCGGGTGGCTTACTTCAGCAGATGGATATTCCAGAGTGGAAGTGGGAGCGGATCATCATGGATTTCGTAGTAGGACTTCCACAGACTTTGAGGAAGTTCGATGCTATTTGGGTGATTGTGGATCGGCTGACCAAGTTCATGCACTTCATTCCTATATGTACTACCTATTCTTCAGAGCGGTTAGCTGAGATTTATATCCGAGAGATTGTTCGCTTGCATGGTGTCGTAGTTTCCATCATTTCAGATAGAGGTACTCAGATTACATCGCAATTTTGGAGAGTCGTGCAATGAGAGTTGGGTACTCAGGTAGAGTTGAGCATAGCTTTTCACCCTCAGATGGACGGGCAGTCCGAGCGCACTTTTCAGATATTGGAGGACATGTTGCGTGCTTGTATCATTGATTTTGAGGGTTCATGGGACCAGTTTCTACCGCTCGTGGAGTTTGCTTACAACAACAGTTATCAGTCGAGTATTCAGATGGCTTCATATAAGGATTTATATGGGAGGTGATGTAGATCTCCAGTGGGTTGGTTTGAGCGGGGTGAGGCTAGGCTTTTGGGTACAAACTTGTTACAGGATGCTTTGGACAAGGTGAAAGTGATTCAGGAGCGGCTTCGTACGGCGCAATCAAGACAAAAGAGTTATGCTGACATGAAGGTTCGAGATGTGTCTTATATGGTTGGGGAGAAGGTTTTACTAAAGGTTTCACCCATGAAGGGTGTTATGAGGTTTGATCAGAAGGGCAAATTGAGCCCTCGGTTCATTGGGCCTTTTGAGGTGCTTCGGAGGATTGGGGAGGTGGCTTATGAGCTCGTTTTGCCACCTACCTTGTCGGGGGTGCATCCAATATTTTATGTTTCTCTGCTCCAGAAGTATATTGGGATCCGTCTCATATTTTGGATTTCAATACGGTTTAGTTAGACGGTGATTTGACTTATGATGTGGCGCCAATGGCTATTTTGGAGCGGCAGGTCCGAAAGTTAAGATCAAAAGATATAGCTTCAGTGAAAGTGTAGTGGAGAGGTCAGCATGTGGAACAGGTTACTTGGGAGACCGAGCGGGAGATGCGGAGTAGATATGCACACCTGTTTGAGGCTTCAGGTATGTTTCTAGAGTCGTTCGAGGTCGAACATTAGTTCAAGAGGGGGAGGATGTAACGACCCGGCCAGTCGTTTCACGAGTTTCAACCCAGTTTCCCCTATTTCCACTCTCTTATCTGTTGTTCAGCTATATTTCATCGTACCGTACTGGTTGGTTCGGGCTCGGCGTGGTTTTGGAGAGGAATGAGACACTTAGTCTTTAATTAGGAGCTTAAGTTGAAAAAATTAACCCGGTGTTGATTTATGTGTAGAAGACCTCGGATGTTAATTCTGATGGTTAGAATTGCTCCTTTAGGAGATTTTGGACTTAAGAGCACGGTCAGAATATAATTTGGAGGTCTGTGGTAGATTTAGGCTTGAATTGGCTAAATTGGAATTTGGCGTTTCTCGGTTGGTAGTGAAAATTTTGATATCGAGGTCGGAATGGAATTCTGGAAATTGGAGTAGGTTTGTAGTGTCATTTCTGACGTGTGTGCAATTTCAGGTCATTCAGACGAGGTTTGATAGGTTTCAGCATCATTTGCGAAATTCGGAAATTTAGAAGTTCTTAGGCTTGAATTCGAGGGTGATTTGATGTTTTTATGTTGTTTGGAGTGTTTCGGAGGTTGGAATAAGTTTGAATAGTGGTATATGACTTATTGGTATTTTTGGTTGAGGTCCCTAGGGCTTCGGGATCAATTCGGATGGCTAACGGGAAGATTGGAACTTGGTTTGAGCAGTTGAAGCTGCTGCTTCTGTCATTTCCGCACCTACGGATTGGGAACCGCAGGTGCATGAGGGAGGCTGCAAATGAGGAGAATTGAAAAGTGAGGCAAAGCCATAGGTGCACACTAAGGACCGCACCTGCGAGACTGCAGATGCGGGTTCATGACCGCCGAAGCGGAATTTTGAGATTTAAGTGGAAACCGCACCTGCGATGGATTTTCCGCAGGTGCAGCGTCGCAAAAGCGAAATAGGGACCGCAGATGCGGAAAAAGCTGGACAGAAAGTATAAAAGGTCTCCTTCGTGAATTTTGCCTAATTTCTCCATTTTTGATGACGGGTGTTGGGCTTGGGCAGTGATTTCTCAAGAGGGATCAAGGGTTTTTAGCTGGGTATGCAATTTAAGCTTTATTACTTGTGTTATGAAGATTTTTTTCCATTGTTTAATCATAATATTAGTGGAATTTAGGGAAGAAATTTGGGGGATTAGGGCTTGAAATTGGAGAGTTTAAATTAGGGATTTGAGGCACCATTTGAGGTCCAATTTTGATGATTATGGTATGTATAGACTCGGGAGTGAAAAGAGTTTCTAGTTTCACGTGGGCCTTGGGGTCGGGTTTGGCCAATTTCGGGAATTTTTGTTTAATTTGATAATTTTTATGCGGGCTTTGTTCCTTTAGCATATATTAATGTTATAGTATTGATTTTGGTTAGATTCAAAGCATTTGGAGGCCGAATTGAGAGGCAAGGGCATCGCGGGTTAGAGTTTTGGCTTGGTTTGAGGTAGGTAACACTTCAAAACATGGTTCTGAGGGTTCGAAACCCCGAACTATGTATTTTATGATTTATATTGAGCTGATGCAAATGCCAAGGTGACGGGCGTGTGGGCGTGCACCATGAGAATTGTGGCCTGGATCATTCCATGACACCGCTTAGTTACTCTTTCTTGCTGATATTTGTGTAGTGATTACGTGATTAAGTTAATGAACTGTAAATCATGGTAATTACCATGTTAAGGCTTTACGCCGATACTATTAAGACCCGAGAGGTCGTTTCTTGCTGCCATATTCTTAGCTTCATTGATATTTTGTACTCAGTCTTGTTCATGCATATTATATCATGTCTTAGTCTCGGTTATTGTTGTTTGGTACATCATATCATCGTTTAGGGCTAATTTCTTGGTATTGTGAGCCCGTGTGTATGAGACTGGAGAGTTATCACTAAGTGAGGCAGAGAGCCTAAAATTGAGTGATAGTTATGATATCGAGCTGCACGCTGCAACAGATTATTGATTATGCCTTCGTTGGCTTGATATAACGTTTGGGCTGAAAGGAGCCCCTCTGGAGTCTATACAACCCCAGTGAGTGCGAATGATATTATTGAGGGATGAATTTCCCTAGACATGGATTTGTCCGAAGTATTGATACCTGGAGATGAATTCTCCTCAGGGTTGGATTACCCTTCTTCCTTGGTATCGGTTGACTTGAAATCAATGTTATATATATTTCGGGATGGATTTCCTTGGGCCGGATGGCCATATGCGGTGCCGAGTGGTTGAGCACTTGAGAATGGGAGCACATAGTGCATTTTCATACATTTATGGCATTTACATGTAGAGATTTACTGAGTTTTATACTTCATATTGTTCGGATTAGTGTTTTGCTTCACTGTTGAGTTGAATAATTAAACTGCCAGCATGCCTACTTTACTGTTCCATTTAAATGTGTTATAACTGCTGAGGTTTAGTTCGTCACTACCTGTCAGTCCATAGTTTGGACTTGTTACTTACTAAGTTGGTGTACTCACATTACTCCCTGCACCTTGTGTGCAGATCCAGGTATCTCAGACCACGGTAGCGGCTGTTGACTGTTCCAGATGCGGATTTCATTGGAGATAGTGAGGTAGCTGCCTGACATTCGCTGTCCCGCCTCTCTCCTTCTTTATCTACCCTCTAGTATATTTTGGATATTTTCAGACTATTTTGGTCTAGTGATGTTTCGAAACAGATGTAGTATTGCTCATGACTTAGTGACACCCGAGGTCGTACGTTTTATTTTTCGCTTTTATTTTG
The DNA here is from genome assembly GCF_000715075.1 of Nicotiana tabacum. Classification (NCBI taxonomy): domain Eukaryota; kingdom Viridiplantae; phylum Streptophyta; class Magnoliopsida; order Solanales; family Solanaceae; genus Nicotiana; species Nicotiana tabacum. Next base: position 62,944,604 of record NC_134080.1, on the reverse strand, counting down.
GTTTTGACTTTCCATCTTTTTTTTTGGAATTTCTGTTGAAAAATGGTATTATTTAAGCTTTAAATGAAATGTTGAACTATTTTGAAAATGTGTCGGGTGGCCTAGTTTTACGATAAGCGCCATCACAACCGGATCCTTTGCAACATTCTCTGAGCCAACATTCTCGAAGTCAGATTCTATCGCCTTTCCCTTACCCTTTACCCTTCGATGGCATTCCCATTCGGCATTCTCGAAGTCTGATCCTACGGTCTTTCACTTACCCTTTGCTCTTCGTTGGTATTCCTAGTTGGAGTCTCAAGGAGGTCTCAATAAAATTTGTGGCATAAAGCCAAATTTTAATAAAGGGCCTTTCTTTTTTATTTTCTTTTTTTTTGTTTATACTATAGTTATCTTACAAAATATAATATTAAAATTTACATGGTTTTTTCTTTTATTCTGTCTGTAATTTAGTTATCTTACAAAATATAATATGACGTACTAATATTTTTATTGGTAAGAAAATTCAAGTTACTAAGATGTTAGTCATGTATTTACAATGTGTTACCATGAATCTATAACGACTAGGGTGGGCATAAAATCCATTCTGAACCGAACCGAACCGAACCGAATTAATTTGTTATTTTGGTTTCGATTTTTTCGATAGTTTGATATATTTCGGTAAAAAATGCGGTATTTCGATAGTTCGGTATGGTATATGGTATTGGGGTTTTTATATTTAGGTATTTCGGTATACCAAAATACTGAATATTTTAGTCCAAGCCCAACTTTATTTTTATTTTTAGCCCAATAAGCCTAATCACACACCCCAAAAACACTAATTCCTAGAGGCAGGCAAGAAAATCTACGGGCAGTATCTGGCTATCTGCTCAAAAAACCCTTTTCCTTTCTATTTTCTAACCTAGACTTCTCTCATAAATTTCAAGTTTGCTTGGTTGTTGCGGATTCACGAGTCATGACTACAATAGCTTCACGGCCTTGATGATGGTGAATCCTCTCCTCGGCGACTGCTTGTTTGCTCATTGTTGACCTCCATTCAGATTCATAACTTCTTCATTCTTCATTGTTTATCTTCATTCATGCGAGCTATAAATTTTTGGATTTAAGCCCAAGCTACTCTGCTAAGTGAACATTGTCCGGTTATAACCTGTTCTAGAAAGGGTTAACTTGTTTGTGAAATTAAGCATTTTCCTTGGTTTTCAAGGTATGGAGACACTGCCTAAATCCTCTCCGCTTCAATCAAATAGTAAATCTGTATAACCTAAATCTTTTAACATTTTGAGTTTTTTTGGTAGTACTTATGTTGTTTGGTGTAAAAAAAGATGAAAATATAAATAAAAAATTAATAGAGTGTTCTATAGTGTTACTTGTGGTGTTCTGTAGTGTTGCTTGTAGTGTTTTGGTTTTAATAATTTGTGTTTATATTTATTTTAATTTTGTATAGATGGCGGATGAAAGTAGAGTACGTGATGTTGGTTCAACAGAAAGCTTACCTATTACTGATGATAGCAATTCCAACACAATTGCTACTCAAGATTCTAAGAAAAGAAAAGCCATAGAACCTAGATCTGTTGTTTGAACATATTTTTATAAATTTCAGGAAAATGGAGTCGATAAAGCAAGGTGTAAATATTGTAAGCAAGCTTATGCTGCTAATTCATCTAAGAATGGAACACCATGATTGAGAAGTCATTTGAATATATGCAAAGAATACCCACCTAATAGTGATAAAGATAATACTTAGACAAGGATAAACTTTCAATCTTGCCAAAATGATGGAGGATCGCTTTGGAAATTTGATCAAGAAGTTATTAGGAGGGCTTTAATTGAGATGATAGTTATTGATGAACTACCATTTAGCTTTGTAGAAAATGAAGGCTTTATGAAGTTTATGAGAATAACTCAACCACTATTTCGTCTTCCTTCTCGTAGAACAATAACAAGGGATTGTTAAGAAGTTTATGGTAAATTGAAGCAAAATCTAAAAAGGTATTTTAGAGAAGCACAATCAAAAATTTGCCTCACAACAGACACATGGACTTCACTATAAAGAATAAATTATATGTGTTTGACAACTCACTTCATAAATAGAGATTGGAAGTTGCATAAGAAAATACTAATTTTTTGTCCTATCACTAGTCATAAAGGTGAAGAATTGGATAAAGCTATTTGTAATTGTTTTCTTGAATAGAAATTAGACAAGGTCTTCACTGTTACCGTGTACAATGCTTCTTTAAATGATGTCACAGTCAAAGGATTATCTAAAAAGTTAAATATGTAAAAAACTAATATGATGAGTGGTAAACATCTTCATGTGAGATGTATGACTCATATACTTTGTAATGACCTGGCTGGTCATTTTAAGAATTAACACTCGATCCCCTATTAACTGCTTTTTCCATGTTTGTTTCTGCTATTTTGATTTGCCTGGATGATTCATTGTGAGTTTCGGAGTGTTTTGGGACACTTAGTCCCTCATTGAGAGTTTAATCTTTAAAATTTGGACCATAGTTGGAGCAGTGTGAAGATAGCCTCGGAATGGAATTCTGTTGATTCTTTTAGCTCCGTTGAGTGATTTCGGGCTTAGGGGCGGGTTCGGATTGTGATTTGGAGGCTCGTAGCTTATTTAGGCTTGAAATGCCGAAAGTTGAATTTTTGAAGTTTCCGGATCGATAGTGAGATTTTGATATCAAGGTCGGAATCCGATTCCAAAAGTTGGAATAGCTCCGTAGCATTGAATGTGATTAGTGTACAAAATTTGGGATCAATCGGACTTGGTTTGGTTAGTTTCGGCATCGGTTGTAGGCTTCTTGAAGTTTCAAGTTCTTTAGGTTTGGATTGGAGGGTGATTCGTGATTTTTGTGTTGTTTGATGTGATTTGAGGGTTGGAATGAGTTCGTATGATGTTTTAGGGTTGGTTGGCATGTTTGGTTGAGGTCCCGGGGGCCTCGAATGAGTTTGGAATGCTTAACGGATAAGAATTTGGAATTAGGCAAAAATATGATGTTGCTGAACCTGTCATAACTGCACCTGAATGTGTGGGACCACACAAGTGCGGCACCACAGAAGCGGTTTGGGAATCGCAGGTACGGTCTAAGGCTTGAGTGGAGTTGGTCACAGATGTGGACCAAGGACCGCAGAAGCGAACCGCATCCGCGAGTAGTTGGGCGCAGGTGCGGGATTTTGGACGTTTAATGAAATATCGTAGGTGCGAGTTAATTGCCACAGAAGCGAGACAGCAGGTGCAGTCCCATGACCGCAGAAGCGGTAAACGCTGGGCAGATATTGAAAATTCGAGGGTTTGACATTTCATAACACAAAAATCGTATTGGGGCTCGGTGGGAGATGATTCTTTGAAGGTTTTTTGAGGATAATCATTGGGTAACGATTTCTAACTTGATTTTTATCTTAGAACTATAATCTATTGTTATCTTCCTCTTCTAATTAAGGAATTTGGGGGATAAAAGTTTGAAAATGGGAGAAAAGTTCTTCAATTGAGAATCTGAGTTTTGAGTGAAATTTTGACATCGGATTTTGATGATTTTTGTTCGAGTGTGCTCGTGAGTGATCGGGTGTTCAGAATTTGTAAATTTTACCCGATTCCGATGTGTGGGGCGGGGGACCTTTTGGGGAAATTTTCTTAATTTCGCGTGTTAGCTTCGAATTTATTAGTTAAATTAGTTACTTGAAGTTATATTGACATTATGCAATTAATTTGAATAGATTTGGGCCATTTGAAGTCGGGTACTCGTGGAAAAACATGATTTCGAGTTGATTTGAGTTGGTTCGAGGTAAGTGGCTTGCCTAACCTTGTGTGGGAGAACGCCCCTTAGGATTTTGGTTCTGTTGTTAAATGAGTGTCGTGTACGTGTGGTGATGAGTGCGTACACGTGCTAATTGTCGAAAAACCCTGTTTTCATTAAAGTAAATATCTGTGTTTCCTTTTTGTTGAACACTACTTGTATTTTTAAAGTCTACTGTTTAGCTTAGGAAAGCATGCTTACGTCACTTAATTGCACTATCTGCTTAAACTGTCTACTTGAATTCTGTGCAGCATGTTTAGAATAGAAATCTTTATTTTTCTTGTTATGAACTTGTATAGAACTGTAAATTCTTTCTGAGACTGTTGTGTGTTTTCTTTGGGACTACGAGACGATAACCCGGTAGATCCCCCCCTGCGTGTTTAATTTGGGATTATGGATTGGTATTTCGGGAGATCTCCCTGCACTTTTACGTTTAGGACTACGGGATGACAACCGGGTGATTCCCCTGTATTGAATATTTACTTTGGGACTACGGATTGGTATTCCGGGAGTTTTTCCTGCATGTTTATGATTCGGATTACGGGACGATATCCCGGGAGATCCTCGGTGCCTTTAGGTTTGGGACTACGGGACGATATCCTAGGAGATCCCATGTTGCTATCTTTGTGTACTGAGCATATTTTGTCTCTGTGATTTTACTCTTTATCAACTATCAGTGTCTTTAATTATACTGTCGCACTTCATACTGTTTTACCTCATTTATATATATATATATATATATATATATATATATATATATATAACCAGTAGGGCCCTGACCTTCCTCGTCACTACTCGACCGAGGTTAGGCTTGACACTTACTAGGTACCGCTGTGGTGTACTCATGACCTTTCTTGCACATGATTTTCGAGTGCAGATCTAGGTTCTTCGGCTCAGCCATACTATCAGTGAGGCGAGATGATCTTTAGAGATTTTGAGGTATATTTGCCGCGTACGCACATCGAGGAGTCCCTCTCTATTCTCTCTTTTAGCTATAGACTTTCTGTACTTTCTTTTGATTAGAAATTCTGGAGTTAGAACGCCATGTAGTATCTATAGCTTCAGATTTCAAGAGATTCCACGTTTTGGGAGTTGATTCAGTTTCGAGAGTGTGTATTTGTATATGCTGTCACACCTTCTTTTTCCGCCCCCGCGTGGGTACAAGGAGTTTTTTCCAATTAAAGGACAGTCGAAACGGGATTTGTTTATTTATTTCAGAGTCGCCACTTGGGAGATTTAGGGTGTCCCAAGTCACCAGTTTAATCCCGAATCGAGGAAAAGAATGACTCTGTATTACAGTCCGCGAACCAGAAATTCGGATAAGGAATTCTGTTAATCCGGGAGAAGGTGTTAGGCATTCCCGAGTTCCGTGGTTCTAGCACGGTCGCTCAACTGTTATATTTGGCTTGACTATCTGATATAATACATATTATAAACTTATGTGCAAATTTAACTTTTAAAAACCGCTTTTATCATTATTTATTTTATACAAAATTGCAATGTCGTGAAAACGCATCTCGAGCCACGCCACAACCAGTGCACGCGTGATTTGTTGACGCATTTTGACTTCGTCAAGATCGTGATTTGGGTTACATAAATGTACACCCGTATTCAAGAAAATAACCTTATTAAATATGTGCCAAAATACTACGCGTTATGATATTATTAGGTAAGACCGTGAATTTTACTAAATCGCCCATCTTGAAATCTAGGTATTTTCTTATATAAGAAAAAAATAAATAAATAAAATTGAAGGACTGCAATTTTTTGTATTATTTATATTTGTTTATTTGTTAGCGAGATCCTCCCTTATTTTATGAATACCCTTTAATGACTACATCTTTATTATTACTAAGTTTGTCCATAATTATGAAGTCAATCTCTACATACTTAAAAATAACATATTAATTACTAATTCAAAACAAATATTAATGGAAAGTAATATTACTAAAATGATAATTACGAACAACATGGAATTGCCCAAAAAGTAAAAAAAAAAACTAATTATCCCATAGTTGGATTAAAACATATTGTTAGTATGACTTAAGCTTATTGAAATTAATTATTTACAAATACTGAAAATTAAAAAAAAACTTGATTACTAAACCATATTTCTAAAAGTTAAACAATTTAAACTTAACTAACTTTGTTTTAATTCACATCATGTCCTAATACTTGATTCGCAAACTAATTCATGTTTTAACTGAAATTAACTACATGATTCCGATTAACTTAATGTTGACAAAAAACCTTATGAATAAGGAATTAATCAATTTTTGCCAAACTAATTCAATAACGCCATTTTTACGTTATTTCTTCTATTTTGATTATTAAACAGTTTTAATTAGTAATCCGTCTTGAATATATTTCCTAATAATCCAGTTAAGGCGTTATTTAATATATCGCTATAACATGTCTAATTATGCCAAATGACAGTGATTGACAGAATAATAATACATGAATAATCTAAATACAATACAAAAAAATTAAAACTAAATTAAAAATTTAACATTCCGTTCTTCATTTCAGCTTACAAAATGCCAAAATTACAGTTGTGTACCTGGTATTGCCAATATAAGAAGAAGAAAGTCAGCCACGCAGTAATAACAATACAACACAGCAACAAAAGTCAAGTGTGGAGCTACTCTTTCATCAAGAAAGGTATTCTGTAACTTACTAATTTTTACTATCGGTATAGTACAGTGGAGATAAAAGTGCCTCAAAGGGGAAAGGTTGTAGTTCCTACATAACTTAGTATGTAGCCTGAAATGACAACAAAATCAAACCAAATGATAGAAGCATTGCACATAGGGAACCAATGATTTGAAAAACATAAAAATTATGACCTTTTATAATCATAGAATTGTGACAAAAGGCCTCAAATACCATTTCATTATCCTTCATAATAGTAGTATATGAGAAAAGTGATGCCTTCGGATAATTTGGCGATCTTTCAGCCCATGAGATGCAGTATTTGGTGATCTTTTAGCCCATGAAATGCAATAGGTGGCGATCTTTCAGCCATGCAAATGTAGAAGTGGCGATCTTTCAGCCATGCAAATGTAGATGGAGGTGATCTTTCAGCCATGAAGTGTAGAGGTGGCGATCTTTCAGCCATGCAAGTGTAGAGGTGGCGATCTTTCAGCCATGCAAGTGTAGAGGTGGCGATCTTTCAGCCATGCAAATGTAGAGGTGGCGATCTTTCAGCCATGCAAGTGTATAGGTGGCGATCTTTTAGCCATTCAAGTGTAGAGGTGGCGATCTTTCAGCCATGCAAGTGTAGAGGTGGCGATCTTTCAGCCATGCAAGTGTAGAGGTGGCGATCTTTCAGCCATGCAAATGTAGAGCCGACGATCTTTCAGCCATACAAATGTAGAGGAGGCGATCTTTCAGCCATGCGAATGTAGAGGCGGTGATCTTTCAGCCATGCGAATGCAGAGGTAGCGGTCTTTCAGTCATGCATATGCAGAGGTGGTGATCTTTCAAACATGCAAATGTAGAGGTGGCGATCTTTCAGCCATGCAAATGTAGAGGTGGCGATCTTTCAGCCATGCAAATGTAGAGGTGGCGATCTTTCAGCCATGAAAATGCAGAGGTGGCGATCTTTCAGCCATGCAAATGCAGAGGTGGCGATCTTTCAGCCATGCAAATGCAGAGGTGGCGATCTTTCAGCCATGCAAATGCAGATGGAGGTAAAGCTTAACTTCAGAAGGTAGAATGGTAGCCTTATGCAATACGAAAATGCAGATGGAGATAACGTTTAGTCTCTGAGGGCAGAATAGTAGCTTTATGCAATGCAAAAATGCAGATGGAGACAGCGTTTAGTCTCGAAATAGTATCCTTATGCAAGAAATAAAATGGCAGATGGTAAAAGAGCTTTCTTAGCTGATAGCAGATTGCGATATTGTGACTGCTGGGGACATTGTGACACACGGAATGTCACTGGTGTGTATGGTAGCAAATGTTGATAAATGCAACAGTTCTGAGATTTGTATTCCTGAACAATGTTTGTCCCGTGAGTGTATAGTATGTTTGGTGATTTCGCAATCCAAGTGCCTGCATCCAAAGAAAAATAGTGAGTTTTGCAAAGGGGTAGAGGTTAGTTCGTATCTCCGCTGGCTCTGCTTGACCTGCTCGGCTTTGATCTGGTGTTACTGCATGTGTCATTGGGGTAGCATTTGCTAAACAAGGCAATTTCGGTAATAAACATGCATGATTTTGTAAAAATACGAAATAAGTATATAATTAAGAAACAGTTTTAGACGAACCGATAACTGTGAAGTGGTTCAAGACATTGCAACCTCTCTTGCTACGGAATTTTGAGGGTCCTCTTCAAAATTCTGCCCCAGTTTAATGGGTTGATGTTTCTGACTGTTGCTTGCGATGATTGGCTGAAATCAACTTTGGAATTTTGAGGGTCCTCCTCAAAATTCTACCTCAGTTTCCAATTGCGGGGGAAATAAATTTTTTATTGAATTGTGACCGAATCCATAAGGCTGCCTACGTATCCCCTCTTAAATGGGAATCAGGTCAGGCATAGTTCAACTTACATCATATAGGAAAACATAAGGATTACATATAGTAACGCTTGACTGCATCTGAATTAATCAGCTTTAGCCAGACTTCTCTGTCCATTTCTACAAGTATGAGGGCTCCTCCTGTCAGAACCTGATGAACCATGTATGCACCCTGCCAGTTGGGAGAGAACTTCCCTTTGGCTTCATCTTGATATGGAAAAATTTCTTTAACACTAGCTGCCCTAGCTTGAATTGTCTCGGCTTGACTCTTTTGTTAAAGGCTCTGGATATTCTGTTCTGATAGAGTTGACCATGGTAAACTACGTTCATTATCTTTCCGTCTATAAGTGCTAACTACTCATAATGACTTTTACCCATTCTATGTCATCGAGCTCAGCTTCTTGCATGATCCTTAGGGAAGGAATTTCCACTTCGGAGGGAATGTTTGCCTCTGTACCATAAACCAGCATATAGGGGGTTGCCCCGGTTGATGTGAGGACTGTGGTGCGATATCCCCGTAAAGCAAACGATAACTTCTCGTGCCACTTCTTATGCTTCTCTATCATTTTCCTTAGTATCTTCTTGATATTCTTATTGGCGGCTTCTACGGCTCCATTCATCTGAGGCCTGTAGGCTGTAGAATTCTTGTGTCGGATCTTGAAGGTTTCACACATAGCTTCCATCAAGTCACTGTTGAGGTTGGAGCCATTATCAGTAATGATTGATTCTGGAATCCCGAATCGATAAACAATGCAGTCACAGACAAAGTCTGCCACGACTTGCTTAGTCACTGCTTTGTAAGATGTTGCTTTGACCCATTTGGTGAAGTAGTCGATGGTTACTATGATAAACCTGTGCCCGTTAGAAGCGGCAGGCTCGATTGGTCCAATAACAACAGTCCAATAGCAGTAACAACCCAGGAACAGAGTTTGCAAACCGGTGGAGTATTAAACTCAAAACAAAAGCTTCAAGCTTTGATGAAAAACAATTAATTCTGATTTCAAACAATGAAAGAAAGCAAAAGATTTTTTTTAGTTTTTTTTTTGAAAGTTTAAATATTTTTTCGGAATTTTCTCTCTCTTAAATGTTCAGCCCTTTTTTTTCTCTCTCTTATTTTCTTTCTGTTCAGATTCGTTCTTTTTCTTCTGTATTCTCTCGTATCTGTCCGTGTCTTGTCTTCAAGACTTCCTATATATAATCCCAACCCTTTAATCAATTAAAATCAATCCATTTTCTCTACCAAACCCATTATCTTCCCACTTATCCCCATTACATTAAATAAATATATCACACCACCCCATTATTTTTTGTCCCCCATGCCTAACATAAATAAATACAAGATTCCTCCCCACTAAATTTTGTCTTGTCCCCCCTTTATATTAAACAACTATATCACAACCCACCCCATTACATTTTGTCCCCCATGCTTCATATAAACAAATACAAAATGTACAATTCCTAAACTACCCCTCCGACCTTATTGCAAATTACTATTTTACCCCGAACGTACTACAAATTACCAAACTACCCCATCAGCTATAACAATCAATTAATCAAACTTAACCAAAATATAGACAATATGATCAATTTCTAACAATGTTTAAATAATAAATCACATGAACATGATTTCTTCAATATTTCAACAACAAATCACATGAACACAAATTGAACAACAAAGAACAACTAAAATTTGATTGAACAATATTTTTTTTAGCAACAAACAATCCTATTTTCAGATTCAACAACAATAATCAAACAAGTATATTTAGATTTCCAAATTCAATAATATTGAACTTAAAATCAACTCTAACAACATCACAACAAACAATTCTTATATTAAACTTAAACAAGATTATGAGACAAATTCAAGAAATAATCATAAGTGATAAACAAGAAATCAAACTATACAAATTTCGGATTCAAGATCAACCAAACAAAGTATAAACATGAATGAAAATATTTTAAACAACAAACATGATGGATTCAAACGATTAAATCAATATATTTCCCTTAACACAACTAAATTCTTTTAGACAAATAACAACATCGACGAAGAAACAATTATGAACTTAAGCTTGAACTTAACAATATTAACAATTTCTAAAAATACATAAACACATGAAACAAATTGAAGAAATAGTCAATTAAATTTCAATTTGAATCTAACAAACATTAAACTAACAAATATTCACTTAAACAATAATACAAACATGAAATAAACATGAAAAATAACTAATTAACTTCCATTTGAAATCTGAAAATTAATTCAACAAAAATACATGAACATGAACAAAACCAAAAATCAAATATCTAACCATAGACATGAACAAAACAAACATTTGCCGATTTTAGATTCGAAAATATCAAAACAAAATACGGACAAAATAAAACTCAAAAATTACTAACCGGAGATGAACAACGACGAATTCGATTGTATGGACTGTTTCGACAAACCTCGAATGGGAATAAATCTGTCCGGACTCAACGACGAACTCAACGACGAACTCACCTTCCTTGTAAACTTGACGAACTCAAAACTACGCTCGACGACCTCGACTAAAACTCGACCAAACAAAATGGTTGAATCTTGTTTTGGGACTGAAGATGATGAGAAGAAGATTAAGAAGGCGTTGGACGTAGCAACTGCTACAGTGACGACGGAGCAGTGACAGCAGCCATGGCGGACTGCTTGTCGTCGTTCATGGTGAAGCAGCTCGAGCTTGAAGCGGTAGGGGAGGTCGACGTACAGTAGCAGTCGACGTAGCAGCGCGAGCATTCGACGCAGCAGCGTGGAGAAGATGGCGACGGGGTTGTGACTGAGTTTGGGCGCCATGGACGTGAAGCAAACAACAAAGATCTGGATCTTGGAAGGAAACAAAAGCAACGCGACATACACGACGGGGAGGTCGCCGGACAGCTGCTCGTCATTAAGGCGATGCCATGGTAGCCATGTCCATGCCGAAGCTGGAGCAACGACATCCGTTCGGAGCAGCCATGGCTGCTCGTCGTAGCTGGACGCGGGCAGCAGGAAGGTAGTCGACGCAGAGGTCGTTCACGATGCAACTCGGAGAAAATGAAGCGTTTGGATGGCGAAGCTAAGGGCAGCCATGGATGAGCCTGAAGTTTTGAAGGTTTGGAGAAGAAGCCATGGGAGGTGTTCTTGAGTTTTTGGGAAGAAGAAGCCAAAGGGTGTGGGGGCGGACCATTTTTTAGGACCATTTTTTAGGGTTTTTAGGGTTTTTTTTCTTTTTGTTTTTCTTTTTGTGTTTTGAATGAAGAGGGGTGTTGGGTTAATGGGTTAATGGGGCGGACCGGGTCGATCCGGTCTGAAGTGGACTGGGTCATGGGGAAGATTGGGCAATTATTTGGGCCTGAGGTTAAAATTTGAAGAAGTGGCCCAATCCGATTTATCTTTGTATTTTTATTATCTTTTCTTCTTTTATTTTTCTAAAACTAAATTATAAAAGTACTTAAATTATTATTAAAAACTAAATTAAGTTATAAAAGCGCAAATTAACTCCCAATAACAATTAACGCACAATTAAGTAATAATTAAGCATAAAATTATTCATTTGGACATTAAATGCTAAAAATGCAAAAGATGCCTATTTTTTGTAAAACTAATTTAATTACTAACAATTGTAGAATTAAATCCTACATGCAAAATGCGATATATTTTTATATTTTTTATTAATTTAACAAATAAGCAAACACAGACAAATACAAATAATTATCCAAAAATATCACAAAAATACTCAAAATTGCACACCATGGAAAATCATTTTATTTTGCATTTTTTGGGAGTATTTCTCATATAGGGCAAAAATCACGTGCTTACATATGCCGAGCAACATCTTAAACATTTTTATTATGTTTTATCTGCACTTTTTACTAGTTCTGTATTTTGTTTCCTTTTTCCGCAATTTGTTAGGCTTACCTAGTCGTAGAGACTAGGTGCCGTCACGGCAGTTCATAGTGGAAGAACTTGGGTCATGACATACTTAATCTAATTGTGCAAGATTGTTTGAAAGAAAGATGCTTCTGTCACACGTGTTAGAAGTATTGTGAGGTATGTGAGATCGTCGACTGCAAAGACCTTAAAGTTTAAACAGTGTTGTGCACATGTCAAGTTAGAATGTACCAAAATATTATGTTTGGATGTTCCTACTAGGTTGAATTCTACCTATTTGATGTTGGATATGGCACAAAACTTTGAAAAGGCCTTTGACAAGTTTCATCTTTTTAATGATGGATTTTCTACTTATCTTTATTCTCATCTTTGTGAATACGGTAGTAGTACATGTCCTCTTGAATCTGATGATTGAGTGAATGTGAGGAATTTGATAAAGTTTCTTGCAAGATTTCACGAGCTCACCAAAAAAGCTTCAGGTTCGCGTAATGTCACTTGTTATGCTCATTTTGAGGATGTATCTGAACTTTATTGTCATTTGAAAATGTGTTTAATTAGTGAGGATGAGCATTTGAGAAAAATGGCTAAGCGTATGCAAGAAAAGTTCAAGAAGTATTGGGGTAAGCCTGAAAAGATGAACAAAATGATTTTTATTGCTTCCGTCTTGGATCCACGTAACAAGTTTGAATATGTTAGCGTTGCACTTGATGAACTTTTTGGGGAGGCAAAGGGGATGAAAATAATTGGTGAGGTGTATGCTTATATGAATTCTTTGTTTGAAGAGTATCTAAAAAAGTATTCAACAGGAGCTTGTCCTCAATCTCCATCAAGATCTACTGCATTTGATAACACATCTAATACATCTAGTGAGAGTGTTATAACTGCATCATTAATAAGGACAAAGCTTAACTTGAAGAAACAAAAGGAAGACAATGGAGGTGGGGTTGCTAAATCGGAGTTGGATAAATACATTAGTGAAGAACAACAACTTTTTAGTGAACAATTTGATATCTTAATTTGGTGGAAAACACATGCTCCTAGATTTCCTATTCTTTCAGAGATGGCTTGTAATGTGTTTGCCATTTCAATTTCTAGTGTGGCGTCGGAATGTGCATTTAGCACCAGTGGCCGTATTCTTGATTCATTTAGGAGTTCATTGACTCCTAAATGCGTGCAAGCTCTTATTTGTGTTCAAGATTGACTTAGAGAAGAGAAGAATCCTATTAGTGTTGAAGAAGAATGAGAGTATCTAGAGGAACTCGAACTTGGTAAGCTTTAATATTTTGTGTATGTTAGTTCAAAATAATATATTACACTTGTTTATGTTGTATGACATATTTGGTTGAATTATCTTTATATATGGAAGATAATGAAAGCACTACTAGCATTATTGATGTGTAGTTGCAATTTGAGTGGTAAGTTAAATACTCTATTTGTTTGGTGATAATGATATACTTTTGTAGTTTTGTTCTTTTATCATCAAAAAATTATATTCTAACTTATGATTTTATTTTATACTTTGTTAGGTTCAAGTTCAATCACGCCCCGTGCTCCTAAAGTGCGCTCACATGTTTTGGAACACTTTGAGGTGGTAGAAGATAACAAAGAAGTTCGCAAAGTAGAGTGCAAGTACTGTGGTCGAATCTTCAATGTTCATCCAAAGAGGAATGGCACATATGGTTCGAGGAAGTATGTCAGGACTTGTCTTGAGCGTCTTCCAAAAATTCTTATTTAAGTTGAATTCAGTGAATTAAGACAATATATGTTATTTTGCTTTTATTAGATTTCCTTGTTGTTGTTGCCTTGTGGTATTTTGCACTTTTGTTGCACTGTAACAGTCTAACAGAGGAGTCGACTTTGAGTCTTGGACTGTGTTTAAAATTAAGTGTTCTGTTTTCTGTTCTTAATTGGTTTTGTTTTAGTACCAAGTGTTCTATTTATTTTTAATTGGTCTTGTTCATTAAATTATTTATTTAAGTGCTAGTTCTATGGGTTCTGCATATATTAGTTCTATGTTTTCTATGGTTTCTGCATAAGTGCATATAGTAGTTCTATCTTTTATATGTTTTATGATATACCTCTTTATGTTTCTGCATATGGTTTTTGCATATAGTAGTAGTTTTACAGTTTCTACATTGCTTCAGAAATTGAGAAGTGAGAAACATTCATATTGTTTATTTCAGTGGCCATCACTTTAGAGTAGTAGTTCAGGTGAGAAACATCCATATTGGTTTCTACATGGATGTTTGAACTAAGCAAATTAACATTGAGTAGATGTTATGTTTCCATGACTGTTAGTGGGAGTTCCTCATTGTTATGTGCAAATTAAGTGTTCTGTCATAGAATGGAACTGTGGGAGTGTTATAATTTATAAGTTATAATTGCATCATTAATAGGGATGGATGGACGGTGCGATATCGAAACCGTACCGAATCGTACCAAACCAAACAAGAAAATACCAAAACGTACCGAACTACTTTGGTACGGTATTTGGTATGCACTTCGAATATCGAAGTACTGAACTGTAATTCATAAATATTGTACCGAAGTATCGAACTCCCACCGCTAGTGACGACCCATCTTGTCATTTTGAGAGTTGTAGCCCTCTTTCCCAATTTACTGCTCATTTTATGCTTTACAGTTGTTATGTGACTTGCGGGGGTAGTAGGATCGGGTCCAGAGAGTTTTCGAATTGAGTTGAGACACTTAGTCTCAAGGTTGAAAGCTTAAGTTGAAATGGTTGACCGGATATTGACTTATGAGTAAACGACTCCAGAATGGAGTTTTGATGGTTCGGTTAGTCCCTTTAGATGATTTTGGACTTAGGAGCGTGTCTGGATTGTGATTTGGAGGTCTATAGTTGAATTAAGTTTGAAATGGCGAAAGTTGAAAATTTAGAAGTTTGACCGAGAGTGGACTTTGTGGTTACCGGGCTCGGAGTGGAGTTTCGGGAGTTGGAGTAGGACTGTGGTGCCATTTGTGACTTGTGTGCAAAATTTGAGGTCAATCTGACGTGATTTGATAGGTTTCAGCATCGTTTGTAGAAGTTGGAATTCCTTAGTTTCAATAGGCTTAAATTGGGGTGTGATTCGTGTTCTTGATATTGTTTGATGTGATTTGAGGGCTTGACTAAGTTCTTATCGTATTTTAGGACTTGTTGGTATAATTGGTTGAGGTCCTGGGGGCCTCAAGTGGAGTTTGGATGGTTAACGAATCGAATTTGGAGTTTGGATGATTGCTGAAGCTGGGAGTCTGCTGGTGTAATCGCATATGTGGAGCTTTGATCGCAGGTGCGAGTTGTGTTGCGCAAATGCGTCCAGGAGTGAGGAAGGTTGTGGTCGCAGGTGCGAAGGAATTTCCGCACCTGCGTGGTCACAAATGCGGAGAGGTCGAGTGTAGAAGCAGAGGGTCAGCGCTTGTGCAGGAAGGTGGTTGTACCTGCGGTTGCGCAGAAGCGGAGTATTTTCCACAGGTGCGATGTCCTGGCTGTAGTGGTTTACCACAGAAACGAAAGGATTGTCGCTTCTGCGACAACGCAGATGTGGTTAAGTTGCAGCACGTGCGGAAAGCCAGGGCAGATTATTAAGAATGAGGGTTTAGAGATTTTATTCATTTTTAGACATTCCAAGCTCGGGATTAGGCGGTTTTTAGAGGGATTTAGAGAGGATTCTTGAGGTAAGTCACTTGTGGTTTAATTAATTAAATAATTGTGTTTCCCCATTGATTTTCCCGCATATATTGTGTAAGTTTTGAGGTGCAACTTTGGAATTTGAGGTTAGGGATTCGAAGAGTTTAAATTGGGGATTTGGGTGTCAATTTGGTATGGATGGACGCATGATTGAATGCGCTTCCGGATTTTGTGACTTTTATTGGATTCTGAGACGTGGACCTGGGGGCCGGTTTTTGAATTGACATTTTGCATTTGATTCAGAACTTAGTGTGTTCTTATGAAATTGATTCCTTTTGCTCGTGTTGATTGTTTCGAACTATGTATGGCTAGATTCGGGGCATTCAGAGGCCGTTTCGCAAGGCAAGGGCGTGTTAGAGTAGAGATTTGTACGGTTTAAGGTAAGTAAAACTTTTAAATATGGTTATGAGGGTATGAAACCACAAATTACATGTTATGCGATTGATTTTAAGGTGATGTGCATGCTAGATGATGGGCGTGCACCGTGTAAACTATGAATTAGTCGATTTCATGGAATCGTGTAGCTACCTTAACTGAAAAGTTTTACCGTACTCCATGTGTTAGAGCACTTGAGCTATAAATTATGCTAGAAATCATGTTTAGGCTATATGCTGGTACTGTTGGGACTCACAGTGGTCGTTCCTTGCTATTGAGTTAATTGTTTAATTATAGTCATGTACTCAGCCGTATTCATCATTCATATCATATCTTAGACTCTGTTATTGTACATTGTCACATCTCGTATTTTCATTAGGGTTGCTTAGTATGAGCATTGTGAGGCCGAGAGGCTGGAAAGATTAATGACTGAGTGAGGCCGAGTGCCTGATTGTGAGTGATAATTTAGGGATTGGGCTGCACGTCACAACATGTTTTTATGTACTTATGCTTGGATCTGGCTTATTATAGCGCTTGGGCTGAATGAGCTCCTCCGAATTCTACACCCCCATAGTGAGCACAGTGGATTTATATTTGGGATGGAGTTCTCTAGCATAGAGTTTCCCTATATATTTATGTTTGGGATGGAGTTCCCTAGGCTGAACCTGCCCCGTACTGTGCTAAGTGATTGAGTACCGTGAGAATGTGAGTATACGAGGCTTCCATTGTAGTGTACCACATACAACATGCACAAGGGCATGTAAGTATAGAAATGTCATACCCCTCATATCATTTAGAGTTGGTTTATTTTACTTGTATTGAGTTTTTATCTGATGAACTTGAAAACATGTCTACATTTCTATATTGTTATTTCTATATCGACCTGCACCTGTCACACCTCCTTTTTGCACTACCCGAAGGTCGCACAAGGGAGTTTTTCTAATTTAAGTGATATTATTCGAAATGAGATCATTTATTCATTAAATTCAGAGTCGCCACTTGGGATGATTTGTTTTCTGGTGTCCCAAGCCACCAGTTTATTTTTATATCCCAAACGAGGAAGATTTCGACTTTCCTTTTGAATTCTGCGAACCAGAAATTCTGAGTAAGGAATTCTGTTAACTCGAGGGAAGGTGTTAGGCACCCCCGGATTCCATGGTTCTAGCACGGTCGCTTAAACTATTATAATTGGCCTATTATCTGATTTTAATACATGTTTTAGCCTGTGGTATATTTTTAACTTATTAAACCGCTTTTAATTATTTCTTTTTAAGGAAGATTTCAACGTCATTTGAAACGCACGCCACATGAAATGCACCAGCGGTCCACGACACATTTTATTTAACGTTGTTGAGAGTTGGAGTTGGGTCACATGAAATGCACACCCGAATTTAGGAAGGTAATATTATTAAAATACGCGCCTAAAGCAGCTACGCATTTTAGCTTTGCGAGGGCCATGGAAATTTGTTAAATGCACGCCTCGAATTCTAAGGATTTTTTTAAAAAAAAAAATCAAACGAGGGCCATGCATTCGGGATTTTATTTGGCGCGACACACCTCGACTAATTAAGAACCTAATTAATTAAGGAAGGCTTAATAGAATTCTAATCATTTTTGGACTCAAGGTTCGAACTTACTTATCAACTAACGGACCTTGCGTTGAATAACCAATCATCTAAAGAGAGGTCGCTTCAATTACAACAATTAACCAAAGGACTGGGTTCGACAATGCAGACTCAAATGGCGTAAAGTATACGATCCCCCCTTTGGCGGCTTCTTCGGACTTGGGCCCAAGATGAGCCCAAGATTTAGTGAGATGATAAACGCCAAGTGACATGGAGGTGCGCAATTGAATCAAGAAAATAAACATTCATCAGCTAGGCCAACATTAGGCCCAACGCTTAGAGCCTAACAATTTGCAGAACCAATTAAACGCAAATCAACTAATGCTATATGAAACACGAAATCGAATTACCCTTTTAACTTTTGAATTTAAACTAATCAAGCACAAATTAACTAACTGAGCTTCTGATTTTATTTTTTATGCATTTTTTGGATCGAATCTGTTGTGAGGAAAATTCAGCAGCAAACAAACGAACTACTGAGCTCAAAGAACAAGCCCGAGTAGCAAAGGCATATCGTCCTCCCTTGCTAATGACTTCAAGGCCCAGGCTCTAGAAACTCAAACCTTGCCAAAGTCCAGCTGAGGTTCAGGACTCGGTATCGAGTCCCTGCCAGTAACAAAATACCAATAGAACCCAACAAACATGATAAGCTTTATTACTCCATAGTAACTGGAATGTAAGGAAATTTCAAAAGCTGCTAAAAACACATGCTCAACTTTAACTACACTAATAATGAAATCAACAATATTCATGCTTGAGTTCAAACCTAAGCTAAACTTACAAACACAACCTGAAACTTCAACCCAATTAACTCTTTTTCAATACCAACAGTAACAAAATCTAAGGAACTAGCACATTCTACTTGAATCCAAAAATCAATCCCAAACTCTTAAAGAGCACAATTTCATCAATACAACATGCTAAAGACACAAGATAACTAAGATAACATGTATAATTCAGGACTTATTACAGAACATTAAAGAAATAGAGGAAACAAATGTAATGAAATTCAAAACAGCTTGCATTCAGTCTGGCCTCAACTCGAAATACATGTTCTTAGTCACTTGTTGACAATGGTTTGAGGAAATACCTGGTAGTGAACAAAAGACAAAAAGAAAGGGGTGAAGAATCAGCAATAACAGCAGGGAATCAGCAGCAGGTTCCAGTAACAAAGAGCAAACCAGCAAAATAATTTAAAAACCCAGAAAATGAAGTACCGCAGCCCAGAAATCAGTTTCAAACACACAGTCAAACCAACAAACCTCTAAACCCAACCTCAATGACTAAATCTCAAACCATTTCTAAGTCCAAACAATCAGGAAAATGATTTAGGAAGAGAAGGATATCAGATTACAAAACTAAAACTCAACGGAACAGTCTTTTCTACATAAATTTCAGTCCTTTTCTATTTTTTGATTTCTTAGCTCTCTCCAATCTCTCAATCTGAATTGAACCCCAAGTAACTATGCCTTTATAGGCAAGTTACTAGGGCAACCTTAAGGGTTTAGTTATTTCATTTTTAGTCCTTTTTAAATTTTCCTTTTTGCTATTTAGTCCTTCATTTTTTGACCTGCTGATCAAGTTAATATGTTTTTGCAGCTTCTAGGCAGCTTCTTAGGTGGTTATAGCAAGATTCCCCTAAGTGACTTACCCAATTTACCCCTATTACCACTGCATTTTACCTTAAAGCCCAGCCAGACTTTGAGTATGGGCTATGAATCCCCAAACAAGCTCAATGTTTCAATAGACATGGGCTCAGACTCAAACCAAATAGAATTTCTTTAAATTGAGGTCTTAGATTGACCTCGGAGCCCAAATAACAAAGATGAAACCCAAACAAATTCAGAAAACTTAACAACCATACAAATCGACTAATTAATGATCACAAACAGGCGGGGAACTAATTAAGCTAACAAATTAAGCTAAGTGACCAAATAAAAAGTTCTAACAGGACAATTAATAGAACTAAGCAAATCAGAAAACAAATTAAAAGAGAGGAAAAGAACAGAGGTGACACATAGATGATTTTGAAAACAAAGATGAACGGGACTTACCAGCTAAACTTGAAATCAAAACTAAGGCACTGATTCGACCCAAAACAGTGGCAAACGTTTGTTCTTGGTGAAGATCAAACGAGTGTCACTATTTTGTGCAAAAACCGACTTGAAACAACCGAAAAACTTCCTAAAGCGACTTGCATGCATGATTCCGACTTTAGGCTCTTAGGGCTCGACTCTTCGATTTGATATTCGAGAAGTTCCAGAGATGTTCGAAGGAATCTGAGTGAATATTTGGAATGAGGGAGCGAAGACGGTCCTAGGGTGTTAATTTGGTGGTGGTTGGTGGTGGCGCCGCCACCGGAGATGGTAAGGATTTTGGGGCGGCGCTAGGGTTTAGGGAGATGTTCTCTGAAGATGATGAAGTGAGGTGAGAGACGGGTTAAGGGGTAGGGGTAACGTTTGGACATATTTATATCTAAAGGGTTCCCAGTTTCGAACCGTTGGATTAGTGAGATCCAACGGTCGTGATTAGTAGAGGGCAAAACGGGGTCGTTTGGATGAGGGGGTGATCGGACCGGGTTGGACACGGGTCTGGACTGGGTATTTGAGTGGTTTGGACGGGTTTAAGGGTTGAATTAATTGGGCTTTGAGGAATTTCATGGATTTGGCCCAAAAATCTAATTCTTTTCACTTCTTTTCCTTTCATTTTCTTTTATTTTAAAATTCTTTTAATTAATTCCATATAAAATAAAAACATAAATTAAAATCTCAAAACTAGATTATCTTACCAAATTAAATTAATTAACTCCAAATAATAATTACCACAACTAATTAAGTGCCCAAATTAAAAGAAAACTTCCAAAATTAGAAATTAAACAATAATGAATGCAAAAATAACTTATTTTTTTGTATTTTTCCATTTTTGTAAAACATTAATTTACTAATTAATCTCAAAAAATGTAAACTTAATTCCTAAATGCAATGCGTGATATTTTTGCTATTTTTCATGATTTAAATTAAATATGCACCCGAAAATGTAAACAAACACGAAAATTGGACAATTAATTCCTAAAAATCAAATAACAAAAGAAAAATCCTAATTTTGGGGATTCTATAGGAGTAATGCATGCGAGGCAAAAATCACGTGCTCACAGCTGCCCCTCTTTGCTCGTAGACACGAAGGATTTTCGGGCAGAGGCAAAATGAGCAATTATGAGGGATTTTTGCATGTTTGACACTCCATGAGAAACATTTTGAAAAGTGTCTGACCGAACCTTGCTTCAAAGGTTTCCTACATATCCTTGGCTATAAAGGAATTAAGTTGGTGTAGTTCTGGAAGTTTTTGGTAGCTGGGACTACCGAGAGCTGTGATTTCACTGCTGCTGCTACTACTTGCTGACCTCCTTATTACACCGAAAAGGAAACTCAAAAGCTAAGCTAGCTAGGCCTATCAACTACGAGTTACAAGATTCCTATCTATAAATCTCTTGAAGCTTGATCTTGAGTCTTAGCTGATTTTGATGTGGACTCCGATCTGAATCTTGATGGTCGCCAGTTGCAGGCGCTGTTTCTTTCTTCAGCACTGGATCAAGGCGGGATAGGCGAAGCTTGTGACTTCAATCATATCTTGAGCAGTCCGCATCTTTCTCCGCTTCAACCTTTTGAATTCACTTCTTTTGTTCTTTTCCTTCTTTTCTTTATTCTGGACTGAGACTCATTCTTTCGGTCTTCTTGAACCCTGTGTCTCGAGGTAAAACCTGCTCTGACGCCAAAAACAAACAAACGAACGAAGTTTTTCTGTCCCAGTTTTCACTAGGAAAATTTCGTGAGTTATTAGAAACAAAATCTAAACTATTTAGGGGATGGAGCCCTATATCTAAAATGTCAACTCAGGGATTGGAGCCCTAATATTGGCGAAAAGGTGACTAGGGAATGGAGGCCCTGTGTCTAAAAAGCTCAACTCAAGGATTGAAGCCCTAATGTTGGCAAAAGGCGACTAGGGAATGGAGGCCCTATGTCTAAAAAGCTCAACTCAGGGATTGGAGCCCTAATGTTGGCAAAATGCGACTAGGGAATGGAGGCCCTGTGTCTAAAAAGCTCAACTCAGGGATTGGAGCCCTAATGTTGGCAAAAGGCGACTAGGGAATGGAGGCACTATGTCTCAAAAGCTTAACTCAGGAATTGGAGCCCTAATGTTGGCAAAAAGCGACTAGGAAATGGAGGCCTTGTGTCTAAAAAGGCTCAACTCAGGGATTGGAGCCCTAATGTTGGCAAAAGGCGACTAGGGAATGAAGGCCCTATGTCTAAAAAGGCTCAACTCAGGGATTGGATCCCTAATGTTGACAAAAGGCGACTAGGGAATGGAGGCCCTATGTCTAAAAAGGCTCAACTCAGGGATTGGAGCCCTAATGTTAGCAAAAGGCGACTAGGGAATGGAGGCCCTATGTCTAAAAGGCTCAACTCAGGGATTAGAGCATTAATGTTGGCAAAAAGTAACAGACTGAGGTTGGAAATCTAAGCTATCATTTTGTTTGGATTATCCTCTCTTTTTTTTTCTTCTTTTTTTCATTTCATTTTATTTCAATAAAATGCAGGAAAGAATTTTGGAGGAAAACTTCCCTTTTGGGCTGATTGTTACTGCGAAGCTGTTTCTAGCTTTTGCGCAGCTTTTCTTTCGGCTGCACCCGTTTTTGCACGGTTGCCTTGGGTTGCACCTGTTTCAACCTTTTCAAACAAAGAACAATTGTTAGTTTTGAAATGGTGGTTGGTTTTGTGGCCTTGATGGTTTTGATCACTCGATCTGGGTCCAACTTTTGGTGAGAACCTCTGTTGCATGCTGGTTTTCTGAAGATTGATCTCTCTTTCAAACCGAGGGAATCAACTTTTAATATTTCATAACGAATCGCCCGCGACCCTTTCACTTTATTCCACCTTTAGGATTTTTTCCTTTGACTTTCTTTTCTTTTTCAATAACTTTGATTTCAAGGCATCAGCCATCATGGCCAGTCGGGATCGACTTGATGCACCCGCTGAGGCTGTGTACTTTTCTTTAGATCTTGTTAAGAAGAGCCCTATAAAGCCAATCTTGCCACCTTTTCTTTGTATTGGTTTCGGAATCGGAGTTAGACCGAGAGGGATTCAAGGAAAAAGTAAACAAAAGGCAAGAAAAATGAATTTAAAGAGAAGTGTCCCTTTCGGGAAGGAAGGAAGGGCTTATCTGGGGTGCATGCAGGCTTCAAATAGACATGACATGCTTCTTGGACTGGATGCCCGACCCGTACGAACTTTTCCAACTTCTCATAAACTCATTGAGACCCGTGTTTCAAAACCAGGGAATCTTGCCAGGACTCTTTCAGTGGTGAGAGCATTTTCTTTTCGACCGACGGCGCCCCTTTGCGGGTTTTCACCAATCGACCTCTCTCATTCTCTTCTCACCGTCCCCGATAATTCTCTTTAGGAGTTTTTACTAAACGGGCTCTCTCGTTTTCAATTTCTCTGCTCACCATCGCCTTATGGTGCCCGTAGGTTTTCACCGATAAGACTCTCTCATTTTATTTCTCTTAGTTTGATTGTATCAGATCCAAACAACAGTGTCCTCTAATCCCGACGCCTTTGCCAATTGATCAGAAGGACTTGGACAAGGTTTGGGTAAAAAGAATCTGGATGGAATTACATCTTCGAAACCGTTCTGGTGAGCTTATTGTCGAACCACTATGTCATCTGCCCCAGTTTCACTTTTGGGGGAATTTGGATTTTTATTTTGGTGTGACTGAACTCCAGAGAGAAGCTGCCTACGTATCATTTCGTAATCAAGTCGAACGTAGTTCAGGGAAACATTTTGTTTTGTTTCTTTTGCTCTTTTTTTTAACACTTTACGGTTCCCAAGAGGGTAATCAAAGAAATGTAACCGGCTCAAATGGGTTTGCAAAAGGGTAGATAGTGTTTGGGTAGCGAGAATGAAAGCTTAGTCATCCTAATCGGACAAAGTTGTCGTTGTAGGAAAGCTAAACATAATAACTTTTGAGTGCATCCGCATTTACAGCTGCTTCGGGATCATTCTCTTTGATATTTCCCAGATACAATACCCCTTTTGGCAATATCTTTCTGATGATATATGGGCCCTTCTAATTAGGAGAAAATTTTCCTTTCGCTTCTTGGTGATGGGGAAGGATACGCCTTAACACGAGTTGCCCCACTTCGAAATTTCTAGGCCGCACTTTCTTGTTGTAGGTACGAGCCATTCTTTATTGGTACAACTACCCGTGGCAGACTGCGGCCATTTGCTTTTCATCGATCAAGGTTAACTGTTCCAGGCAGGTTTTAACCCACTCATTGTCTTCAATTTTAGCTTCAACAATGATTCGGAGAGAGGGTATTTCAACCTCTGCGGGTATTACGGCTTCAGTGCTATAAACCAAAAGATACGGAGTGGCTCCAATTGACGTGCGCACAGTAGTGCGATATCCCAATAATACAAATGGTAATTTTTTGTGCCACTGCCTGGAACTTTGAATCATCTTTCTCAAAATCTTTTTGATGTTTTTGTTTGCTACTTCGACGGCCCCATTGTCTTTGGGCCGATAAGGAGTAGAGTTCCGGTGCATTATCTTGAATTGCTCACATATCTCTCCCATCAAATGACTATTCAAGTTTGCAGCATTGTCTGTGATAATAGTTGCAGGAATGCCAAAACGACAGATAAGGTTGGAGTGCACGAAACCTACCACAACTTTCTTGGTGATGGATTTGAGAGTGATGGCTTCAACCCATTTCGTGAAGTAGTAAATGGCAACTAGTATGAATCTGTGCCCATTTGAGGCTTTCGGCTTGATTGGCCCAATGACGTCCATACCCCAAGCAACAAATGGCCAAGGTGCTGACATGGGATGCAGTTCTGCGGGAGGTGCATGAATCAAATCACCGTGCACCTGACACTGATGACACTTCCGGACAAAGCTGAAACAGTCCTTGTCCATGGTTATCCAGTAATAGCCCGCTCGAAGGATTTTCTTTGCTAAAACATACCCTTTCATGTGGGGTCCGCATACTCCCCCGTGTACCTCATGCATGATCCTTCCAGCCTCTTTTGCGTCAACATATCTTAACAAGTTCAGGTCCGGAGTTCTCTTGTACAAGACATCGCCACTCAAAAAGAAACCACCTGCTTGCCGCCTAATGGTTCTCTTCTGTTCTCCACTGGCTTGCTCGGGGTATTCTTGCATTTTCAAAAACCTTTTGATGTCATGATACCATGGTTGGGTATTTGGTGTTGTTTCAATCGTATTACATAACCATGCCTTTCCCGGATCTGGATTTCCAAGGGGTCAATGTGGGCATTGCCCGGGTATGGTAGCATTGAGGCTAAAGTGGCAAGCGCATTAGCTAGTTCATTGTGGAAACGGGGAATGTACCTGAACTCTATTGACTTGAATCGCTTACCAAGTTTTTCCACATGTTGCCTATAAGGAATAAGCTTGACGTCTTGGGTTTCCCATTCTCCTTGAGCTTGTCGGATAATCAAATCTGAGTCTCCCATAATTAACAGTTCTTCGACATCTTGGTAGATTGCCATGATCATACCCATAATGCAAGCTTCATACTCGGCAATGTTGTTTGTGCAGAAAAACCGAAGCCTAGCTGTGGCCAGGTAATGCTAACTGGTGGGCGAGATCAAGATTGACCCAATTCCAATACCTTTTGCATTTACCGCTCCATCGAAGAACATTTTCCAAGCGTCGATGTCTTCGGATATTGTCTCAACTGAGTTTACCTCTTCATCTGGGAAGTAAGTATTCAAAGGTTGATATTCTTCATCGACCGGATTTTCAGCTAAGTGATCTGCTAACGCCTGGGCTTTCATTGTCATGCGAGTGACATATACTATGTCGAATTCCGTAAGCAGGATCTGCCACATTGCTAGCCTCCCAGTGGGCATTGGCTTCTGGAATATGTATTTTAAAGGATCCAACCTAGTTATGAGGTAAGTGGTGTAGTCTTGCAAATAATGCCTCAACTTCTGAGCGACCCAAGTCAAAGCGCAGCAGGTCCTTTCCAACTGAGTGTACTTGGCTTCATAACTGGTGAATTTGTTGCTCAGATAGTAAATAGCCTGCTCTCTCTTTCCTGTCACATCGTGTTGCCCGAGGACACAGGCGAAAGAATTTTCCAAGACTGTCAGGTACAAGAACAAAGGCCTCCCTGGCTCAGGTGGGATTAAGACTGGCGAATTTGACAGATATTCCTTAATTTTTTCAAAAGCTTCTTGACATTCATCTGTCCACTTGACTGTCGCGTCTTTCTTCAGCAATTTGAATATGGGTTCACATGTGGACGTCAACTGGGCAATGAACTGGCTGATGTAGTTCAATCTACCCAACAAACTCATAACATCCTTCTTGGTTTTCGGAGGAGGCAAATCTCGAATAGACTTTATCTTTGTTGGGTCTAACTCGATGCCCCTCCGACTGACAATGAATCCCAATAGTTTGCCAGATGGAACCCCAAATACACATTTGGCTGGGTTTAGCTTCAAATCATATTTATGCAGCCGCTCAAAAAACTTTCTCAAGTCCCGAGCGTGGTCGTCCTGGGTTTTGGATTTGATGATTACATCGTCCACATACACCTCTATCTCTTGGTGCATCATATCATGAAAAATGGCTATCATGGCCCTCATATAGGTTTCCCCAGCATTCTTGAGACCAAATGGCATGACTCTGTAACAGTATGTACCCCAAGGTGTGGTAAAATATGTCTTCTCTGCATCTTCTTCATCCATCAACACCTGGTGATATCCTGCGTAACAATCCTCAAAGGACTGTATCTCATGCTTGGCATAGTTATCAACAAGGATGTGGATGTTCAGCAAAGGGAAGTTATCTTTAGGACTTGACTTGTTTAAATCTCTATAATCCACACATACCCGGGTCTTCCCGTCTTTCTTTGGCACTGGGACTACATGAGCTAACCATGTGGTGTACCGGACCACTCGGATCACCCCCGCTTTCAACTGCTTCATGACCTCTTCTTTGATTTTGTCACTGATATCAGTTTTAAACTTTCTTTGATTTTGCTAGACTAGGGGATAGTCTGGGTAAGAAGGCAACTTATGAACCACCAAATCAACACTTAGTCATGGCATGTCGTCATATGACCAAGCAAAAACATCTTTGAACTCAAACAAGAGTTGGATTAAGGCGTCTCGAATTTTTTCGTCTGCGTGGATGCTTATCTTGGTTTCCCTGATTTCTTTAGAACTACCCAAATTAACCGGTTTAGTATCATTTAAGTTTGGCTTAGGTTTATTCTCAAATTGTTCCAATTCTCGATTTATTTCCCTAAAAGCCTCTTCTTCATCGTACTCCGGTTCTTGGTTCATCATTTCATAGTTAAGCAGTGTGTTCGGATCTGGGCATGAAGTCCGCAAGCATGTCATGTTATTTAAAGCCGCATTGTTAGAACTGAAAGAAGAAACAAAAGGGAAAAATAACAAAATAAGAAAAAATAAAGAAAGATGAATGATGAAATATTGATTTCATTTCTTGGAATTTAAAGATAAAAGGGTTTACATTGGAAAATTAAAAGATAGGAAACTAAAGAAAACATCCGAGTTACAAACTGAAATAACTCGTGATGCAGAACAGGTGGCAAGATAGGTCTACCGGGACTCCCTCCTGATTGGAAATGGTGTAGCCTTCCAATTTTGTAGCTTGGCGTTAGGTTCCATATACATCACCTCAGCGGTACTTGAGCCCTCCCCTGGCTGGACCATGTGGGTTTCATATAGTATCTTCCTCATTGCCCCACAGATTTCTTCAATCTCTTCGGCCGTGAATGCCTCATATTCTTCTTTCTCATGGTATTTTGGCTTGACAAATGTTCTGTACAGATGCGACACCGGCTGAGGAAAGACCCAACCATCATTCTTTCTATCGTTCGCCTATTTTACATCAGCTGGAGTGGGTCGGAAGCCTATCCCAAAGAACTATTCACGGGTGGTCAGGGTGACAGGTTCAGTTATCCCTTGCAAGGATTTCCCGAGCCCCATCCCCGGTTTGAAGCCATGTATAATCATTTCCTTGGCCACCATGATTGATGCATTAGAAAGAAAGGGTTGGGGGAAAGGGTTTCCCTCTTCGTACTGGTCTGCGACCACAATTTCAAAGGCCTGATAAACTATGTGCTCACTCCCCTCTCTTACTTCAAGACATGGGACTGATGTGTCCCGATAAATTGATTGCTCGTCTTCCCCGTGGACCACAATCTCTTGATCTTCATGCTCAAATTTTACCATCTGATGAAGGGTAGAGGGTACAGCCCCCGCTGCATGAATCCATGGCCTTCCCAAAAAAAAGTTGTAGGATGTGTCCATATCCAGAACTTGGAAGGTTACTTCAAAATCTACTGGGCTAATGGTCAGAATCAGATTGATCTCTCTAATTGCGTCCCTTTTTATACCATCAAAAGCCCGTACACATACATTGTTGGGTCGAATTCTTTCGGTCCCGATTTCCATGCGTTGTAGAGTTAAGAGTGGGCAGATATATACCCTAGAGTCTCCGTCCAACATAACCCTTTTCACGTAGTAACCTTCGCATTTGACTGTCAGGTGCAGGGATTTGTAATGCGCGGCCCCTTCTGGGGGCAAGTCATTTTTGCTGAAGGAAATCTAGTTAATTGCGAAAAATCTTTCGGCCATTCTTTCCAACTGCTCTACAGAAGTCTCAACAGGCACATATGCTTCGTTAAGGGTCTTGATCAATACCTTTTGATGTTTGGTGGAATTCATCAATAGAGATAACAAGGAGACTTGTGCAGGAAACTTTCGAAGCTGGTCGATTACCTCATAATCCGCCATTTTCATCTTTTGAAAGAAGGCCTCCTCTTCTTCGGCACTTACGGGCTTCTTAGATGGGAAGCACTTTCTAGTGTCATTGTTTACCTCTTCCAGATTGAAATACTTTTCTGCCAGGTTATTTTCTCGAATTTTTTCCAAGATTTCTTTGCCTTTGTAAGTCACCACTGATTTGTTGTAATTCTAGGGCATAGTGGTAGGATCCGTCATGGGCTTTTGTGGTGCGCGGCCAATAACCATGGGCTCACTCAGCCTTGGTAGATTAATTGGCCCCCGCATCACATAAACTCTTTTGGGCACATACATTTGGGTTGTGTTATTCAGTTCGAACCTCTTGGGAGGACTCAAATCCATCTGCTTTTCTTTGCGGCCTCGAGGGACATAGAGGACAACATCTTTGGGAGGCATTGCCCCAATTTCCACTTCAACTTTCTTTTTCTCCCCTTTGTCTTGCTTCGGGGAAGCTTTTGGTTTCTTTTGTACATCAGCGATGGCAATGATGGCCTTCATTGCTGGGTCGAATTCCTTGTCCTTACAAATCATTCCGATTACCGGCCCGTTGTTGTGGGCCGACAACGGGTTGTTAGTCACATTGGGAATATCTTCATCCCTTAGCACTATCTTCCTTTGTTCTATCAAGTTTTCCACGGCTCTCTTCAAAGTCCAACAGTCATCCGTGTCATGCCCTTCTGCCCTTAAGTGATAGGCGCATCTGGTACCGACTCTATAAGCGGGTGATGCTGGGTTTTGCCTGGTTTGAGGAACCGGCTGTAGCAGACCCATTTGGACAAGCTTTGGAAACAGACTGGAGTAGGATTTGACGATTGGTGTAAAATTTGGCCTTCTAGGTGGTTCACGAGGGGGAAAATTGTTTTGTGGAGGACGGGGGTTGTAGTGGTTTTGGTAATGAGGCTGGTTTCTAGGAAGTTGAGCTTGGTTACGGTTGGCTTGTTGCTGTGGCCGGACATAAGGTTGAGCATTCATGACCGTGTATGGATGAGGAGCATAGGCCATGTCTTGGTGGAGGTAATAGTGTTGTGGGGTCCTTTTTGGGAGAAGGGATCTAGGAGTACGGTGTTTTCTTGCACCCGACGCTGCCATAGATGTTTCTTATTTTTTCTTTCCCTTCGCCATTCCTCCAGACCCACCTTGAATGGCTTGGGAGGTAGCTCTGATGGCGGCTTGGCTTAGAATTCGGCCCGTTTTCAACCCATTTTCAACCATTTCGCCAATCTTGATGGCTTCAGTGAACGGTTTACCATTGCAGACATCATATTTTGGAAGTAGTCAGCTTCTTGAGCTTGGAGGAAAACCGTGACAATTTCAACCTCATCCATCGGAGGCTTTACCCTGGAGGCCAGTTCACGCCATTTAACTGTGTACTCTCGGAAGCTTTCCGAGAATTTCTTCTTCAAGTTTGACAACGAGTTCCTAGCTGGAGCGATATCAATGTTGCACTGGAATTGTCTGACGAAATCTCTAGCCAAGTCATCCCAGATGTGCCAGCAGGATATATCTTGGTCCATGTACCACTCCGATGCGAGGCCCACCAGACTTTCTCCGAAATAGGCCATGAGTAGTTCTTCCTTTCCACCGTCCCCTCGCAATTGATTGCAATATTTCTTGAGATGAGCAATAGGATCACCGTGCCCGTCGTACTTATCAAATTTTGGGGTTTTGAATCCCAATGGTAAGTGCACATGAGGGAACATGCATAAATCAGCATAGGACACACTTTTCTGTCCACTTAAGCCTTGTATGTTCTTGAGGCTCTGCTCCATACTCCTCATCTTCTTCGCAATCTCTTCTTGCTCAGGAGTTTTGGTAGTCATTTCTTGACCCGTAGTGAACTCAAATTGAGGTGGCTGAGGATAAGTATAAGTGGGAAACTGAGGAGGTTCCATCTGAAAGGTGGGTGTTTGGAAGGTAAAGGCTGAGGGGTCAAAACTGGGCCTAGGCAGTGTAGGTTGTGTCGTGGTCGAGCATGGGGGAGCGGTGAAGATGTTTGAAGCTACACCGGAGATGAACACCTGGGGGTGAACCTCAGAAGGTGTTCCCACAAAATGAGTTGAGATAGTTGGATGTCCTAGTGGGGTATTTGGGTGACTGACTGGAACATTGGAAGTACCACCTGATCTAGGAAAAATCTCGGAGAATCCTGGGATTGCGCTTGGTGGCTCTCTTCCATTTGCCCAAGTGTCCCACATTTCCATAACCCGAAGACGCAGGATTCTGTTTTCTTCGGTAGCTGCCGATTCTGAGGTCGGGATGCCCGAGATTGGGTTATTATCCGTGATGGGAATTGTTGGCAGAGTCATTTCTGAAGACATTCCGATGCTCCCCTTAGATCTAGTAAAGTACAGGTGCGAAGCCAGGTTACCACGAAAACCAACCACCGTTCTATAAACACTCTGGACTGAGAGTAATAGCAGCAAATGGTTAATTTGACACAAATAACAGATAGGTAATTGCACGTTGGGGGGTGATGCACCTATACAGTTAAAGGTGTGTCTACATGTTTTGCAACGGTTGCATGCTTCATCCCGGCTTTACTTATTTTTTTTCTGTTTTTCTTCTTTCCATTTCCGTTCTCTTTTGCTCCTCTTTTTCTTTTTTTTTTCTTTTTTTTTGGGTTATGATTGAATCTTATGTAGATTGCCTACGTATCATGACCTCGCATGAATCAGACCAAGCGTAGTTCTAGGGGCGATAAAATGTAAAACTACATAACAAAATATTTTGGGATTTTCAATTTTTCTTATAAAAGAGAAATACTCTAGATTACAACGATTCAAAACTAAAAGGAAAACAACAGACTCCAACAACAAGATGACAATACAGACTCAAGAACTAACTAACAGAATCGAAAATAAACTAACAGACTCCAACAGAAAAGAAAGATACAGACTCAAGTAAAAATCAAGAATACATTAATACTCCTGGTGCCCGCAAGACATCATTCGGTCTCGCCGCGGGCCTATATGCGAGATCCCCTTGCAGTAGCTCCAAATCACTCATAACATTGCGGACAAAAGTCATCACTTTAGTGAAAAAGGTGGTACAAGTCATGTCCTCGCACGCTTCGCATTTCATGGTAATGTAGTCAACGATGGTTCTGATCCTTTCTCTAATTCTGTCTTTTTCCTGAAGTAACCGCCCTATCTGCTGATTCTGGGCTTCTAACACTTGAGAGTCATGAAGGTGTTGATCTTGCAACTGTTGTATTCCTTCCTCCATTTGAGCCATCAAATCATAACAGTGTTCCCTATCAGCTTTGAAATATTTAGCCTGCTTGGCTGCCTCATTCTCGAGAGTGGTTACCTTTCTTCTTAGGCTAGTGATGGTCCCTTCATAGTTCCTCTTCATTTGTTGCACAACCCGTGCCCGCTCTTCTGCCTTCTTTGTCCATTGTGCCCGGATTTTCGCTAGACTGGCTTCAGACCTTTTCCAGGTCTTCTTGACACTCAAGGACTTTCTTTTTCAGACCTCTTATAAGTCTTTCATCAGCCTAGCTTCTTTCCGGGTTTTTAGCAGCTATTTTCATCTTCCGGATCTGTGCTTTGAGGGCCTCAATTTCCTGAGTTAGTTTTTTCTTTTATCCCTCGTATGCGGCGGCTTGAACACCATTTTCAAACTGAAGTTCCATGACTTGCCTTTCCAACTGGCTTATTTTGGCCCTGTACTCATTTTCTTTGGTCAACCAGTCCTATTGCACCTGTGCCTCATCAGTGAACTGTTAGACATGGGGTCTCTTTGCGGGCCTTTCAGGAATCTGGAATCTTTTGCCGAACCAAACAATGTACTTAGGGTCCACTTCACCCCTAGCTAGATTTCACACCATGGTCTTAGGTTCAAGAAATCTACATTCATTCCACAGTTGGCGAATTTTCCCTTCTGGAAATGCGGCTTTTGGGCCCAATTCAATGACATGTTTACTCAAATCTTCATCATTAGGGACGGTTTGAAATCTTCCTAATGGGCGCAAAAACCTGTGTGGAGCATAAGGCTGGATGCTCCGGATGCCCATCAAGAGGAGATAACACACTTCAGCTGACATGTACACTGCTTTGGTGGCAGGAAGCCATCCGAATGCCCACTCAATTTTATCTTCAGTCAAGGATCTCAAATGTGCAAGCCAAGCTTCAGTGCCCTCGGGGAATTCAATACCTGCCGCTCGGCTTTCAAATTCTTCAATGCAGCTCAAACCGGTCAAACCGTAATTCATATACCCAACTCGGTGGCAAAGATGTTCTTGCATCCATAATTGTAGTAACATATTGCAACCTTGGAAGAACTTTCCTCCTTCCAGACAGATAGTCAAGGCTCGGTAGATTTAAGATAAGATTGGAGGAACCACAGTGATGTTCGCTTTCTTGATTGCAACATCGATCATTCCCACGCGACCTATCTCTATATTACCATCTTTTCGCGGACAAACTACAACACCCAAGAAGGCTACCATAAAAGCTAAACCCCGCCTTGCCTCCCATTTGTCTTTATTTCCGGCATGGGTTAGACCAGTGTTCAGCTCTTCAAAACCCCGGGGGTTACCATATCGATGATACAAGAATTGGAGCGTGCAATACCCTTCAGATAAGTTTCCGTCCCGAATATCCCAACTAATAATCAGTAAATCAAGAAATCTATGGGGGGATACCGGTCTTGGTGCCAATGGATATCGACTTCTAAAGTTTCCGTTAAGGCCCGCATAACCTATAACTTCCTCCAATGTAGGTATGAGCTCAAAGTCAGAGAAGTGGAACACATTGCGAGTCGGGTCCCAAAAAGGTATTAAAGCTTCAATTATGTCCAACCTTGGCTTGATGTTCAATAGTCCGACGAGGCCTCACAGAACTCTTACCACTGTTTCTCTACTGCCTTTTCCTAGATCATTCCACCACATGTGGAGCTGTAAGGGGATCTCTTTAAGGACTCTGAAGGGTTCAATTTCATTTGCGCTCATCTTGCACATTTATTAAGGTGTTTTAGTCACTCATTTTGACCCAAAAGTGATACCATTTTTTCTCAAAATTTTACTTTGAAAATAAAACCCAGTTTTGCAGATACGGCCTTTCAACACTTCGGGGAAGAAGATTTTAAGGCCGTGCCTGCTAACCGTACAAAAATGACCAAAAGGGGCTATTCTTGCAAAAACAGCCTTCTGACGCCTTTTTTGAGGACATTCAGCTTATTTTAAGCAATAATGACATCACCCTGCTTATTGTGACAAAAATAAAATTTTTGTTATGAATAGTTTGTACATTGGATACTACTTTGGATGCCCAAGTTGTGAATAATTTAAAGATTAAATTTCCTATTTTATGTCCATCATCTTTACTTTTTATGCCTATAAAAGGCCATGTAATTGCAATGGAAAAATACACCAAAGTGAAAGAAGAAAACACTTCTCTCTTCTTTCTATCTCTTCTTATTTACATTTTACTGCATTACTTTTATTTTATTACACGTTATCAGCACGAAGCTCTAATTTTATTCTTAACTCCCGCTAAGTTGAGCCATATTTTATTAAGGTATGTATCATTATAATCATCTTATTTATGGCAGTACATATCATATGCTCACTGTTTGCAGATTACTTGTGCGCTTGGGCATCTTAAATAGTTTAAGTACATTGCAGTGATTAAATAACTATTTCCTTCCGTGCTCAACTCTTAGAGGGCCTCAAAGTCATCAAACTAGCTATGCACTAATGTCATGGACTCCCTGGATCAAAACATATCTTTAAGGTATTTTGAAGAACTGTGAGAAAAGAATTGACAAGCAATAATTTTTTTAATTTCTTTATATTTATTGGAACATATAAATAATGTTAGTCACGTTCAATTCTATTAACACATATATATCAATAATATAAAGTGAAATGAAACAAGTATGTAATTTCTACTTTATGGCAAGAATAAAATGAAATAGTAGATTGTTAACATGATATAACTCTATTTTTATTTCTTTTACCTTAATCGTTTTGTTTTCATTAATTATTTATTATTATAATTATTTTTCTAACTTATTCATCTTTTATGATAGTTTTCACTATGTCAAATTTATCAAAACTTGAATTTGTGGCACTTGACATCACCGGAAGGAACTATTTATCATGGGTTCTTGATGCTGAAATTCACCTTGACGCTAAAGGTCTTGGAAATACTATTATACAAAGAAATGAAGCATCAAATCAGGATAAAGCGAAGGCCATGATTTTCCTTCGTCGTCATCTACATGAAGGTTAAAAACTGAACATTTAACCATAAAAGATCCACTTGAATTATGGATTAATTTGAAGGATCGATATGACCACCTAAAACTTACGGTATTACCAAAAGCTCGGTATGAGTGGATACATTTAAGGTTGCAATACTTTAAAACCGTAAGTGAGTATAATTCTGCTATCTTTAAAGTAAGTTCTCTATTAAAATTATATGGTGACACTATCACATATGAGGACTTATTGGAAAAAACATTTTCTACTTTTCACGCTTCAAACGTGGTGCTACAACAACAATAGCGTGAAAAAGGTTTTAAGAAATATTCTGAGTTAATCACATGCCTACTTGTGGCTGAGCAGAATAATACTCTATTAATGAAAAATCATGAACCTTGTTCCACTGGGTCAGCTCCATTTCCGGAAGTGAATGCTGTAGCAACGTATGATAAGTTTGAAAGAAAACAAAATAATTATCGTGGTCGTGGACATGGTCGTAAACGTGGACGTGGCAGGGGCGAAATAATTATTGTCATTATGGTGGAAATAAATTGGAGAACAACAAGGGTTCTCAAATTAATCATTCAAAAGGTAAAGCTAGTATGTGTCACCGATGTGGTAAGAGAGGTCATTGGGCACACATTTGTCGTACGCCAGAACATTTTGTCAAACTTTATCAAGCCTCCCTCAAGAAAAAAGAAAATAATGTGGAGGCACACTTGACCTTTCAAAATAATGATGATGAAGCAGGTCCCTCAAATAAATATGATTCTAAGGCACATCTTGCATATAAAGATGATGATTTTGAAGGCCTTACAAATATTACTCATTTAGAAGTTGGAGACTTCTTTGAGGATATTGACTGAAGAACTAATCATCTTACTAGGGAATGAAGCTATAAAAGTTGTTATTTTTATGTTTGCAACTAGTTTATTTTTCTTGAGTGTATTTTCCTAATGCATCATGTGTTGCTAGTTTCTACATTCCTAATGTATTTCTTAATGTTTTTTTTCCGCTTGTCTTTTATATTTCTTATGATGTATTATTTTTTTTATGAAGAATATGAAAATTCCCCAGTCTGCAGTTGGACTCAAGATTAATAAAGATGATATATGTCTTCTGGATAGTGCTACAACATATACTATTTTAAAAGATAAGAGAAACAAATTTGGCTATTGATGAAGCACTATATTGTAGTAAATCTCAAAGAAATTTATTAAGTTTCAAAGATATTCACCAAAATGGCTATCATATTGAGACTACAAATGATGAAAAGATTGAATATCTTTATATTACTACAATAATGTCCGATAAGAAATATGTGCTTGAAATGTTACCTGCTCTTTCCTCCGGCTTATACTACACAAGTATTAGAAGGATTGAAACACATGCCATAGTAAATGAGAAGTTTACTAATTAAGAAAATTTTATTATTTGGCATGACCGGTTGGGCCATCTTGGTTCTAATATGATGCGTAAAATAATTGAGAATTCACATGGACATGCAATAAAGAATCAGAAGATTCTTCAATTTAAGGAATTCTCTTGTGCTGCATGTTCTCAAGGAAAATTAATTATTAGACTATCAACAATTAAAGTTAGGATGGAATCGCCTGCATTTCTGGAACGTATACAGGGTGATATATGTGGGCCCATTCACCCTCCATGTGGACCATTCAAATATTATATGGTTTTGGTAGATGCATCTACAAAATTGTCACATGTGTGCTTACTATCAACTCGCAATATGGCATTTGCGAGATTGTTAGCTCAAATAATAAAGCTAAGAGCACAATTTCCAGATTATGCAATTAAGACAATTCGTCTTGATAATGCTGGTGAGTTTACATCCCAAGCCTTTAATGATTATTGTATTTCAACTAGGATAACAATTGAGCATCTAGTTGCTCATGTTCATACACAAAATGGTCTAGCAGAATCATTGATCAAATGCCTCCAATTAATTGCTAGACCAATGCTTATGAGAACAAAACTTCCCATTTCAGTATGGGGTCATGCTATTTTGCATGCAGCAGCACTTGTGCGGATAAGGCCTACAAGTTATCATAAAGTCTCCCCATTGCAATTGGCTTTTGGTCAGGAGCCAAATATTTCCCATCTTAGGATCTTTGGTTGTGCGATATATGTTCCAATTGCTCCACCACAACGCACAAAGATGGGTCCTCAAAGAAGGTTGGGGATATATGTTGGATATGAATCTCCTTCTATTATAAAATATCTAGAGCCGATGACTGGAGATTTATTTACGGCAAGATTTTCTTATTGCCATTTTGATGAATCAGTATATCCAACATTAGGGGGAGAAAACAAGCAGCTGAAAAAGTAGATAGATTGGAATGCATTATCACTGTCTCATTTAGATCCTCGAACAAATCAATGTGAACAAGAAGTTCAAAAGATTATTCATTTACAAAATATTGCAAATCAATTGCCAGATGCATTCACTAACCTACCAAGGGTGACTAAGTCACATATTCCAGCTGCTAATGCTCCAATTCGAGTTGATATCCCGGCAGGACAATTAATTAAAGCAAATGAGTCTAAGCCATGCTTGAAATGTGGTAGACCAATCGGTTCTAAAGATAAAAATTCTCGAAGAAAAAAAGGAGCAAGTGATCAAAGTGAACATAACACAGAGGTGGCTCAAGAAGAGCCCAAGATGTAACAAATGATAAGACCTTAGGAGAGGTCCAGGTACCTGAAAATAATGA
Organism: Nicotiana tabacum; assembly: GCF_000715075.1. NCBI lineage: Eukaryota > Viridiplantae > Streptophyta > Magnoliopsida > Solanales > Solanaceae > Nicotiana > Nicotiana tabacum. The sequence goes on along the minus strand of NC_134080.1, from coordinate 62,906,883 downwards.
AAATGAAGAGATATCAATAAGTTATGTCTCAACCGGGAAAAGATGGTACCGAAATAATATTGTTATCGATAACATTTTTGCTTATAATGTTGCTGTTGAAATAATGAAACAAGATGAGGATCTTGAACCAAAATTTGTCAATGAATGTAGACCGAGAAATGATTGGCCAAAATGGAAAGACGCTATCTAGGCAGAGTTAACTTCACTTGGAAAACGTGAATTCTTCGGACCCATAGTTCGAATAGGCATAAAGCCAATAGGGTATAAATGGGTTTTTGTGCGAAAACGAAATGATAAAAATGAAGTCGTTAGATATAAAGCGCGACTTGTGGCACAAGAGTTTTCCCAAAGGCATGGAATTGATTATATGGAGACATATTCTCCTGTAGTGGATGCTATCACCTTCACGTATCTCATAAATATGGCAGTGCAAGAAAAACTTGATATGCATCTAATGGATGTTGTTACAGCCTATTTGTCTGGATCATTAGACAACAAAATTTTTATGAAAGTACCTGAGGGATTTAAAGTGCCAGAAGCATATAAAAGTTTTCAAGAAACTTGTTCAATAAAGCTTCAAAAATCTTTATACGGATTGAAACAATCAGGTCGTATGTGGTACAATCGCCTGAGTGAATACCTGTTGAAAGAAGGGTACAAGAATGATCCAATTTGTCCTTGTGTCTTTATAAAAAGGTCTGGATCTGAATTTGTTATAATCGCCATGTATGTTGATGATTTAAATAACATTGGAACTCCTGGGGAGCTTCCAAAAACAATAGAATGTTTGAAGAAAGAATTTGAAATGAAAGATCTTGGAAAGACAAAATTTTGTCTTGGTCTACAAATTGAGTATATGAAAGATGGAATATTTGTCCATCAATCAACATACACCGAAAAGATATTAAAGCAATTCAATATGGATAAAGCACATCCAATGAGTACCCCGATGGTTGTGAGATCACTTGATATAAAGAAAGATCCATTCCGACCTCATGAAAATGATGAAGAGCTTCTTGGTGCCGAAGTACCATATCTTAGTGCAATTGGGGCATTAATGTATCTTGCCAATAATTCCCGACCAGATATAGCTTTCTCAATAAGCTTATTGGCAAGATTTAGTACTTTGCCAACACAAAGACACTGGAATAGTATTAAACATATATTCAGATACCTCTAAGGGACTATTGATATGGGTTTATTTTATTCAAATGAAACCAAACCATCATTGATTGGTTATGCAGATGCGGGATATTTGTCTGATCCACAAAAAGGTCGATCTTAGATAGGCTATTTATTTACAAGTGGAGGTACAGCCATATCATGGCGTTCGACAAAACAAACTATGGTTGCTACTTCTTCAAATCATGCAGAGATAATAGCCATTCACGAAGCAAGTCGAGAATGCGTTTGGTTAAGATCTATAACTCAACACATTCAGCAAACATGTGGTCTTTCTTCGAAAGAGAATATCCCAACAATATTGTATGAAGACAATGTTGCATGCATAGCTCAATTGAAAGGAGGATATATCAAAGGATATAGAACAAAACACATTTCACCGAAATTTTTTTTCACTCATGATCTTCAGAAGAATGGCGAAATAGATGTACAACAAGTTCGTTCAAGTGATAATTTAGCTGATCTGTTCACTAAGGCGTTACCAACCTCAATATTTAAAAAGCTGATATATAAGATTGGAATGCATCGTCTTCGAGACATTAAGTGATTTTTCATCAGGGGGAGTAACTACACGCTGCACTCTTTTCCTTAACCAAGGTTTTGTCCCACTGGGTTTTCCTGGTAAGGTTTTTAATGAGGCAGCAAGCAATGCATATTATAAATAACTATGTACATCCCAATATTTTTTTTTGTAAGTTTTTAATGAGGCACATTATCTTACATGGACATCCAAGGGGGAGTGTTATGAATAGTTTGTACATTGGATACTACATTGGATGCTACATTGGATGCACATGTTGTGAATAACTTAAAGATTAAATTTCCTACTTTATGTCCATCATCTTCTCTTTTTATGCCTATAAACGGCCATATAATTACAATGGAAAAATACACCAAAGTGAAAGAAGAAAACACCTCTCCCTTCTTTCTATCTCTTCTTATTTACATTTTACTGCATTACTTTTATTTTATTACAATTTTGTTGTTTTTGGGCTATTTTTGCAAAAAGGGAAGTTGGACCCGATGAGGGTTGCCTACATATCCCACATCCGGTGAGAATCAAACTGGCGTAGTTTGGCCAGATTGGACGAAAATAAACCAATTATTTTTCAAACAGAAAATTTTTGACAAAATTTTGGCAGAGTTTCAGCATATTTTTGGACACTGATTTTTCAAAACAAGTAATTATCTCTCCGAGCCCTCACATTGATTTTCTTCCTTTTTTTCAACTTTTCTCCAATTATTCAAAAGCCGATCAACATGCAAATCCGAAGCAAATAAATGCACAAGTAGCAAGTAGGATGCATCAGTATGGTCTTTTCATTTCGGGTACTCCTGTCCTAGACAGACCCAACCCCTGTGTTGAGTCTCCTAAGTCAAATGCACGTGATGCAAACAAACGTTCCTACTAGGGATCCAGCATGAGGCTTTGTTATACTAGGTTTAAAACCTGGGTTTATTGTTTAGACCTGGCTTACCCGAGCGGACAACTCGAGCTGAGGGAGGGCAGCGTACCGGGAATACAGAAGCTTCACCAGCTTAGCAACTTGTCCTAACCTCGTTCTAAAATGGGAAAAGACTTTAGACAGAAGAGAGGCCACATGAACTGCACCCTTCTCTATGATTTAGAAGACTCAGAGAGAGGAAAGGTTTCGTAGCAGTTTATATACAATTCACAGAATATCGAAGCGGTAAAGCATTTAGCACATGAGGTTCAAAACATGTAGGAAAATCAGATAACAGATAAAGCCAATCACGACAGCTATTCTAAGCTCGAATTCTTGAAACCTGAACCAGAGATTCTGGGTTCGTATCCCCAGCAGAGTCGCCAGAGCCGTCACACCTCCTTTTGCACTACCCGAAGGTAGCACAAGGGAGTTTTTCCACTTTAAGTGACATTATTCGAAATGGGATTATTTATTCATTAAATTCAGAGTCGCCACTTGGGATGGTTTGTTTTCTGGTGTCCCAAGCCACCGGTTTATTTATAAATCCCAAATCGAGGAAGATTTCGACTTTCCTTTTGAAGTCTGCGAACCAGAAATTCTGAGTAAGGAATTCTGCTAACCCGAGGGAAGGTGTTAGGCACCCCCAGATTCCGTGGTTCTAGGACGGTCGCTTAAACTATTATAATTTGCCTATTATCTGATTTTAATACATGTTTTAGCCTATGGTACATTTGTAACTTATTAGCGCTTTTACATTGTTTTAGGAAAATTCAACGTTATCTAAAACACGTCTTAAACCACACCACATGAAATGCACCCGCGGTCCACGACACATTTTATTTAACATTGTTGAGAGTTGGAGTTGGGTCACATGAAATACACACCCGAATTTAGGAAGGTAATATTATTAAAATACGCGCCTAAAGCAGCTACGCGCTTTAGCTTTGCGAGGGCCATGGAAATTTGTTAAATGGCACGCCTCGAATTCTAAGGATTTAAAAAAAAAATAATTACACGAGGGCCACGCATTCGGGATTTTATTTGGCGCGGTGCACCTCGACTAATTAAGAACCTAATTAATTAAGGAAGGCTTAACAGAATTCAAATCATTTTTGGACTCAAGGTTTGAACCTACTTATCAACTAATGGGCCTTGCGCTGAATAACCAATTATCTAAAGAGAGGTCGCTTCAATGACAACAATTAACCAAAGGACTGGGTTCGACAAAGCAGACTCAAATGGCGTAAAGTATACGATCCCCCCTTTGCCGGCTTCTTCAGACTTGGGCCCAAGATGAGCCCAAGATTTAGTGAGATGATAAACGCCAAATGACATGGAGGCACACAATTGAATCAAGAAAATAAACATTCATTAGCTAGGCCAACATTAGGCCCAACGCTTAGAGCCTAACAATTTGCAGAACCAATTAAACACAAATCAACTAATGCTATATGAAACACGAAATCGAATTACCCTTTTAGCTTTTGAATTTAAACTAATCAAGCACAAATCAACTAACTGAGCTTCTGATTTTATTTTTATGCATTTTTTGAATCGAATCTGTTGTGAGGAAAATTCAGCAGCCAACAAATGAACTACTAGGCTCAAGGAACAAGCCCTAGTAGCGAAGGCATATCGTCCTCCCTTGCTGATGACTTTAAGGCCTAGGCTCCAGAAACCCAAACCTTGCCAAAGTCAAGCTGAGGTTCAGGACTTGGTATCGAGTCCCTACCAGCAACAAAATACCAATAGCATCCAACAAACATGATAAACTTTATTACTCCACTGGAATGTAAGGAAATTTTAAAAGCTGCTAAAAACACATGCTCAACTTTAACTACACTAATAATGAAATCAACAATATTCATGCTTGAGTTCAAACCTAAGCTAAACTTACAAACACAACCTGAAACTTCAACCCAATTAACTCTTTTTCAATACCAAGAGTAACAAAATCTAAGGAACTAGCACATTCTACTTGAATCCAAAAATCAATCCCAAACTCTTAAAGAGCACAAGTTCATCAATGCAACATGCTAAAGACACGAGATAACTAAGATAACATATATAATTCAGGACTTATTACAGAACATTAAAGAAATAGAGGAAACAAATGTAATGAAATTCAAAGCAGCTTGCATTCAGTCTGGCCTCAACTCGAAATACATGTTCTTAGTCACTTGTTAACAATGGTTTGAGGAAATACCTGGTAGTGAACAAAAGACAAAAAGAAAGGGATGAAGAATCAGCAATAACAGCAGGGAATCAGCAGCAGGTTCCAGTAACAAAGAGCAAACCAGCAAAACAATTTCAAAACCCAGAAAATGAAGTACTGCAGCCCAGAAATCAGTTTCAAACACACAGTCAAACCAGCAGACCTCTAAACCCAACCTCAATGACTAAATCTCAAACCATTTCTAAGTCCAAACAATCAGGAAATTGATTTAGGAAGAGGAGGATTTCAGATTACAAAACTAAAACTCAACGGAACAGACTTTTCTACAGAAATTTCAGCCGTTTTCTATTTTTTGATTTCTTAGCTCTCTCCAATCTCTCAATCTGAATTGAACCCCAAGTAACTATGCCTTTATAGGCAAGTTACTAGGGCAGCCTTAAGGGTTTAGTTATTTTATTTTTTAGTCCTTTTCAACTTTTTCTTTTTGCTACTTAGTCCTTCATTTTCTGACCTGCTGATCAAGTTAGTCTATTTTTGCAGCTTCTAGGCAACTTTTTAGGTGGTTATATAAAGATTCCCCTAAGTGACTTACCCAATTTACCCCTATTACCCCTGCATTTTACCTTAACGCCCCGCCATACTTTGAGTATGGGCTATGAATCCCCAAACATGCTTAATGTTTCAATAGACATGGGCTTAGACTCAAACCAAATAGAATTCCTTTAAAATGAGGTCTTAGACTGACCTCGGAGCCCAAATAACAAAGATGAAACCCAAACAAATTCAGAAAACTTAACAACCAAACAAATCGACTAATTAATGATCACAAACAGGCTGGGAACTAATTAAGCTAAGTGACCAAATCAAAAGTTCTAATAGGACAATTAATAGAACTAAGAAAATCAGAAAACAAATTAAAAGAAAGAAAAAGAACAGAGGTGACACATAGACGATTTTAAAAATAAAGATGAACGGGACTTACCAGCTAAACTTGAAATACAAAATGAGGCATTGATTCGACCCAAAACAGTGGCAAACGTTTGTTCTTGGTGAAGAACAAACAAGTTTCACTATTTTGTGCCAAAACCGACTTGAAACAACCGAAAAATTCCTAAAGCGACTTGCATGCATGATTCCGACTTTAGGCTCTTAGGGCTCGACTCTTCGATTTGATATTCGAGGATTTCCAGAGATGTTCGAAGGAATATGAGTGAAGATTTGGAATGAGGGAGCGAAGACGGTCCTAGGGTGTTAATTTGGTGGTGGTTGGTGGTGGCGCCGCCACCGGAGATGGTAAGGATTTTGGGGCGGTGCTAGGGTTTAGGAAGATGTTCTCTGAAGATGATGAAGTGATGTGAGAGATGGGTTAGTGGGTAGGGGTAACATTTGGACATATTTATATCTAAAGGGTTCCTAGTTCCGGACCGTTGGATTAGTGAGATCCAACGGTCGTGATTAGTAGAGGGCAAAACGGGGTCGTTTGGATGAGGGGGTGACCGGACCGGGTTGGACACGGGTCTGGGCTGGGTATTTGAGTGGTTTGGACGGGTTTAGGGGTTGAATTAATTGGGCTTTGAGGAATTTCATGGATTTGGCCCAAAAATCTGATTCTTTTCACTTCTTTTCCATTCATTTTCTTTTATTTTCAAATTCTTTTAATTAATTCCCAAATAAAAATAAAAACCTAAATTAAAATCTCAAAACTAGATTATCTTACCAAATTAAATTAATTAACTTCAAATAATAATTACCACAACTAATTAAGTGCCCAAATTAAAAGAAACTACCAAAATTCGAAATTAAACAATAATGAACGCAAAAATAAGTTATTTTTTTTGTAATTTTTCCATTTTTTGTAAAACATTAATTTACTAATTAATCTCAAAAAATGTAAAGTGAATTCCTAAATGCAATGCGTGCTACTTTTTACTATTTTTCATGATTTAAATTAAATATGCACCCGAAAATGTAAACAAACACGAAAATTGGACAATTAATTCCTAAAAATCAAATAACAAAAGAAAAATCCTAATTTTTGGGATTCTATAGGAGTAATTCATGCGAGGCAAAAATCACGTGCTCACAACACCTGCTGAGCTCGTCACTACTTTCAGTCAATATTTAGATTTATTACTTATTGAGTTGGTTGTACTCACGCTACACCCTGCACTTCACGTGCAGATCCAGGTGTTTCCGTTCACAGTGGTTGCCGTGACATTTCATAAGTTCAGAGATCATCGAGGTAGCTGCTTGGCATTCGCATACCTTGACTCTCCTCCCTTATCTTTCATTTTATTTTCTGCTTTATTTTCTAGATGGTGTACGAACTATATCTTTATGCAGATGCTCATGTACTCGGTGATACTCCAGTTTTGGGAGAGATTATGGATTGAGTTATGACTTCTTATCCTGTTTTTTAAAGATTTTCCTTTAACTAAACTATTTTGGTATCTTTCAAAGATTAAAAGTGTTGGAAATATCTGAGTAGTTGGCTTGCTTAGTGATATTATAGGCTCTATCACGACGGGTTGGTTTTGAGTCGTGATGGAAGCTTATTGTAAACAATATTATTCACCAATATGAAAATTTGAGTAGCTTAATTCAAAATTCTAAAATATTTCTATTGTTAAAAAATAAATAGTCTTTTTTCTACTTTTATAAGGAGTTTGTATAAAAATTTTATATTGTCTAAGAAAAAATAAGATAGAAAATCTACAATTAAAATATGTTTTGGGGCCCCAAAATTTAAGGGGAGGGGCTAAAGCAAAGGCTAGCAACAGTGGGGAATTTTCCGCAATGGACGAAAGCCTGACGGAGCAATGCCGCGTTGAGGTAGAAGGCCCACGGGTCGTGAACTTCTTTTCCCGGAGAAGAAGCAATGAAGGTATTTGGGGAATAAGCATCGGCCAACTCTGTGCCAACAACCGCGGTAATAATGAGGATGCAAGCGTTATCCGGAATGATTGGGCGTAAAGCGTCTGTAGGTGATTTTTTAAGCCCGCCGTCAAATCCCAAGGCTCAACCCTGGACAGGCAGTGAAAACTACCAAGCTGGAGTACGGTAGGGGCAGAGGGAATTTCTGATTATTAGCCTTCCTCTTAAGCCACCCCTATGGAGTAGGGGTGGGCATAGTTTGGAAAAACCCGAAATCCGAATTTTTTAGATTTTTGGTTTGGATTTTCGGGTTATGGATTGAATTTTTTATTTAATTTTAACATTTTTCAGATTTCGGATTAGATATTGGATTTAGTACTTTGGATTTTTTGTTATTCGAAAATCCGAAAAATTTACAATTTATATTTAGTCCACTATCCATATGCCAATATTAATAAGTTCAATACCTTACCTATTAGATATTATCTCATATATTCAATATAAATTACTAAATTACTATGAGAATACTTTCTATTTGGACATGGTTTTACTATTGCTACTTCGTATTGGCCGTATTAATGTCTCTGTTGCATTTTATTGATAATAATTTTATTACTTAAATACCACATTTGGATGATTGGAGTGAGAATGGGGAACTTTTCAGGTAATGTAACATGAATACTTCATTTGGATATTCATTTTTGTTAAAAAAAATCTCTATTTATAAGCTTAAAATCAAAAATTTAAAATATCCAAAATGATTAATTCGAAATCAAACTTAATATATCCGATCAATCCAAGTTTATTTGGATTGGACTTGTATTATTATTTCTTCAATCCGAAAATCGAAAATCCAAACCGAAATGCACGAACACCCACCCCTACTGAGGAGTCCATAGTTTTGTCGGAGTCGACACTGCGCCTCTCCCTTATCCTTCGCATTTTTGGAGTCGACAAGGAATAGAAACCTTGTAAAACCCTATCGAGAATAAAAAGGCGGTGGAAGGTTCAAACCTCATCAATAGCACATTCGAAAATTGCTGGTTGGGTTGGTCCAACCAAGAAAAGCATGGGATTTTTGAACATTGCTTGGGCAGAGTATTGCATGGATACCTAGTAAACTATAACTACCACTCTATCTAGCCTAAGGAATTTGATATCAGCGCTTTTATCGATCTTGTACCTCAGTACACTAAACACTTATCTAATCTTGAATCTTGAAAGTAAAGTTTCTTTTTCAATCAACAGTATACCTTGAACCTAGGTCAAAATTCTTTCTTTACTTTATCTTATCAAATTTCTAGTTTGTGATAGTTCCCAACGTAACTAAAAAGAATTTGAAAAGATACTGACATCTTATAAAGGATGAAATAGGCATTAGTTGATAACAATTATTAATAACTGCCTCGAAATGGTGTACAAAAAATTTTCAAAAACTATTTTTTGTATGTAAAGTATTTTCTGTTATCTAGTTGCAAGAAAGTATTGTCTATGAAAAAATTAAGTGTTGAAATTGATGCGTACTTATATATTATACTGCCAAAGTTGCATCAAAGAACCAGTGTCAATTTTACCTTCCTAACTTCATGTGTATTTGTGCGAAGGAAAACAAGATACTTTCTATCGATCATAACATCAAAAAAAATATTTTCCTTAGAAAAGTATTTTTCGCTTAAAGGGAAAAACACAAAATTCTTGCATTTTTGTGATGACCCAAAAGGTATCACTTATTTTGAAAGTAAATTCTGTATTACGAGGTCTCAAAAATCTTTTTTTGTCTCACCTCGATTTGCGTATGCAGTCCAGACGCGTTTCCGGAAATAAGGAAATTAGCTTTAAAATTGAATAAAGTTGACTTTGGTCAAGATTCTTGGTAAACGGACCCGGACCCGTATTCCGACAGTCTCGTAGGATCCGTAGTAAAATATGGAACTTGGGCTTATGTCCGGAATCGAATTTCGAGGTCTCAAGCCCGAGAAATAAATTTTTAAAGAAAATTATTTTTTAGAAAATATAAAAAATTTTAGAAGTGAATTGATGCATTTTCTTGATGATATCGGGCCCGTATCTTGGTTCCAGAGCCTGGTACAAGTTTGAAATAATAATTAAGTGGAATTTGTAAAATTCGGTAAAGATCGGAATTGGTTTGGTATAAAACGGACCTATAGTTGAGAAAATAGTAATTTTGATGTTCTTGATTGATTTCATGAAATTGATATTCAATTCATAGTTGTTGATGTTATTTTGATGATTTGATTGCACGAACAAGTCCGTATAATATTTTTGGACTTGCGTGCATGTTTGGTTTGGATCCCCGAGGGCTCGGATGAGTTTTTGATAAGCCACGAATTGAAATTGGACTTAGGAGCAAGTGCTGGTATCTAGTATTTTTGCTCAGGCCTCTGATCTCGCAATTGCAAGATCAGACTTCGTAATTGCAAAGTGTACAGGCTTGGTAAATGCTACCCCAGTGTCGCATATGCGAACCAAGCCTGGGCAGACCCTTTTCGCAAATGCGAACACGGGGTGGGAATTGCGAAGCCCTCCCAATCGCAAATGCGATGTTACCTTTGCAATTGAGAAGGTGACAGGATTTTCCCATGGTCGCAAATGCGACAGATTCTTCGCATTTGTGAAGACAATAGGTCCTGAAGGGATTCACAATTGCGAACCCTGGTCGCAATTGTGACATCTGTGACCAGTTAATTTGGACTTAGACGCATTTTTTTTTCATTTTTCAAAATCTCTCAAACCCTAAGCTCTCTTGGGCGATTTTCTAAAGAAAAGTACTTCTCCAAATCAATTGTAAGTCATTTCTAACTCATTTTCTTTAATCTATAACATCTTTTCACACGATTTCAATTCAAAATCAAGGGTTTTCATGGGGAAAATTGGATGTTTTGAGTAGAACTTAGGATTTTAAATTTGGGGAGTTGGACCGTGATTTGAGGTCCGATTTTAAAATAAATTATATATTTAAGTTCATGGGTGAATGGGTAATCGGGTCTTGGTTCGAACCTCGGGTTTTGACCATGTGGGCCCGAGGTCGATTTTTTTACTTTTTGGGAAAATCTTTAGAAAACCTATTTTAATGCATTAGAATTGATTCATTTAGCATTTATTGATATCGTTAAGTAAATTGTGGCTAGATACAAGCGAATTAGTGGTGGAAACAAGAGGTAAAACAATAGTTGAGGCTTGAATTGTGTTCGTGGCATTGAGCTAAGTGTTTGGTCTAACCTTAGCTTGAGAGATTAGGAGTTGTGTCCAATTTGCTATGTATTAATTGTTGAGTACGACGTATAGGTTTGATAACAAGTATCTATACGTCGGTTTCAAGCATGCCCGTGAGTCTTATACTATGATTAACGTGACTCCGTTTTGTATTGTTTTTGCTTTATATGATGATTTCTATTGTTGATCAAGGCTTGTGAAAGTATTATTGGTAATTAAACATTGTAGAGCGTTGGCTCAAGTTGAGAATTGAGTTGTGAAGTAATTGTGGAAAAGAGAAAAGATTTATGATATTGTCTCCCTTGCCGTGATGTTATTGCTTTTGATATTATCTCCCTTGTCGGGATGTTATTACTCATGATATTGTTTCCCTTGCCGGGATATTGTTATGATGCTATTGTTCCCTTGCCTGAATTTTTTTGTGATATTATTGATTCTCTTGCCCAAATTGCTTTGTGATTGTTGCTTGGGTGAGGAAGAGTGTAAAGCATAAAGGGTGATACCGTGCATGATTTTGAGAGTGTTAATGCACGAAGTGTGATGTCGTGCCGATATTGTGAGGTAAAAGCACGAAGTGCGATGCCGTGCCGCATGATGTACAATGTCGTGCCATGAAATGAGTGATAATGCACGAAGGATAATTTCGTGCCATGATTATGTGAAGTAAAAGCACGAAGGGTGATGCCGTGCCGATTCTATTGATTTTTATGGTGAGGATGAGAGTAAAAGCATGAAGGGTGATGATGTGCACGTGTTATTGTGTTCTTGATTCTTGCTGATAATTGAATTATGGCTTTCTTTACATTCTTCTATTCGTTTTCTGTTGTTACCTGATATTCCGCGCAACATGTTTTCCCCCTCCTATCTTTAACTGTAAATTTCTGCCTTTATTTTTCCGTTGTATATGATTTAACTGCACAGGTTTATTTGGTAGTATTGTCCTAGCCTCGTCACTACTTCGTCGAGGTTAGGCTAGGCACTTACTTACCAGTACATTGGGTCGGTTGTGCTGATACTACACTCTGCACTATGTGCAGATCCCGGTGCTGCAGCTTTTGGACCACAGTGAGGTTGTTGCCTTCAGTCCATCAGGCGACCCGAGGTAGTCCTGCAGGCGTCCGCAAGCCTTGGCGTCCCCTTCCTATCTAGTTTTTCTTCTGTTCTTTACTACTTTAGAGACAGACATGTATCTACTTTGTTCGGACCCTGTTTGTAGTATTCTTAGATAGTCTATGAGATTGTGACACCAGTTCGGGGTAGCTTTTGTGTCATGCCCCGAACCTGGGCCTGGACGTAACACGGCACTCGGTGCCTAACTACATGTGACTGAGCGAACCAACTGGCTGGCTGAATCAACATGTGATATCATAACATACTGAATATGGAAGACAAACTAACACGTGTTGATATACTGAAAGTGTGGATGATATAAATCAAAGTGCGGAAATACTAATACCATTCTGAAACATATTTGTAGCCAACATAGCTTAACATAAAAAGCTTGAGACTTTGTCTAACTGTTACTCTAGTCTATAAAGCCTCTAGTGAAGTACTAAAAACATTGACTGTCTGAAAATACTGAAGACTGTAGTAATGATAATACCCCGAAAGAACTGGGGATCACCAATAGCTGGTACAAGAATCCTAGCGCTCTGAATCATCAACATGTAAATCATTACCTGCATCGTGAGATGCAGGCCCTAGGCAAAAGGGACGTCAGTACATTTGAATTGTACTGGTATGTAAAGCAACTGAAAGAAAGAATTATAAATGTTGAAACTGAAACTAATTTGATTTTTGAGAATTGATAATTGATAACTAAAATGATAACTATTGAAACTAAAACTGAAATGATAATTGATAGCTGAAATGTTAACTGATAACTGATAACTGAAATGTTAACTAATAATGATAACTTAAATGATAACTGATAGTTGAATTAAACAAAGGAAGTAAGGTTATGAATACTCCTTCTTCTGAATGATGAACAACTTGTTTATCTGAATAAGCTACGGCCTCGGGCCCAATAAATATGTGCACAAGCTACGGCCTTAGGCCCAAGTATACGTATACATAACTACGGCCTTAAGCCCAAACATGCATAAAGCATAAACTACGGCCTCAGGCACAAGTATGCATAAAGCATATAAACTACGGCCTCAGGCCCAAACACAGGTGTTCAACATTCAGGGATTTATAAGCAGGAACTGAGAATCATACTGCAATACATGATAGTGAAGTACTGAATCACACTGAGTTACATGATACTGGAATACTGAATCACATTGAGTTACATAATACTGGAATACTAGATCACACTAGGTTATATAATACTGAAATATTGAATAGGACAAGACTGAGACATGTATTCTTGAACTGATTATGAACACTGAAATTTCAATTGTTTATGGCCTACTGAGTAATCTATACTAAGACTCGGGGGCATCAAACCCAAGTCTATATTGAATACGCACTGAGATCACAACATTCAGAATGAAAGTCATGAACGGGTTATGAAGCTAGAGAATAGAAGTTCTACAACTATTCAAGGAACTAGGCTTAACTATATTTCTGAGACAATTGATATGTCGTAAAAGAAACATAGTGTTGGGAGAATCATTAACATTCTCAAACATAGTGAGTTAGCCTCACATACCTTAACTTCCTTCTCTTGAGTGTAATACAACATTCGCCAACCTTTTCAACTTCAATCTATATCAATACAAGTCAAAGGGATTTCATATTAGCAATAATACTCATATTTTGGTCACTTAGGTATTTTCTCAAACACTTGGTGGCATAAAGCTTCATAGTCCTTATTAATGGTGTCTCTACACCTAATAACCTATTCTCTCGCTCCTAAATAAATTCTAAAGTCTCAAATGGTTATAATCAACATTATTCTTTATCCCCCATAATGTAATCAACACCCATAACCAATAATAACCAATCAACAACCCAAACCTATCACTGTTCATGCTTTTCTATCAAATCCATCAACTCATATCTCGTGAACTAGAGTCTATAATCATTAATTCAATGATAGAATCAATTAGAGGGTGAAGATATTACCTTTTTGACGTTCAATCTTCTTGAATTCGAGTTCTAGGGTTTATCCTCTCAACAATGGTGTCCCAATCGAATATCTAATGATATTGAGGGTTTATCCATGTTAATAAGATATTGGAAAATCGAAATTAACTTAGAATAACCATTAGAACTTACCTTGGGTTGTGGAGGGACACTTAAGAAGTTAGGTTTTTGAGAGCTTTCCTTTCTAGAGCAAGTTTTTATATTTTGGGGCAGTGGGGGACGAAATAAGGCTAAAACAAATGACTTCCCAAGTCATCCACCGCATCCCAGTAGGCGTGACCACGGTCCCGACCTCAGTAAATAGCTGGGACACTGCCTCACGACCGTGGTCACGGTAAAATGTGGTCGAACGCGGTGCTTATGCACCATTCTGTAAAACGGACATAACATTTTGAACAAAACTCCGTTTGGGCTCCACAATATATCGTTGGAAATTTCAAAGGTCTACAACTTTCATGCTTTGTGTTTTCCCAAATTCCTTAAACATTTTCACTAAAACTTGCTGAAATACGGACCTTCTGCAAACTTAGTCGATTTTTTCAAATCTTATGCACCTCACTTTACATCTTGATTTTGAAACAACTATTTTCACCCATAATCATCCCGATGGGACTTCACATGTCAAAACCATAACCTTACTACTCCTTTAACTCATTCATACCTAAACCGAATGTACGGCGTGTTACATTATCTCCCCCTTGGGATCATTTGTCCTCGAATGATTGTCTTGACTGTAACTTCTGCTAACTCCGGACCTTAAACGAGTCTGGTGCAAACATGAACTTTCATAAACACTTGCATACTAAACTGAATGAATACATGACTACTGAACTTTTGAGATAGTGAACTGAATGACTACCACATTGACTGAATATTGGTCTGCCATGGATAGGTAAATACTAAACTAACATGGATATATGAATATTAAACTGGCATAAATGTTTGAGTATTGAACTAACATCAATATCAGAGTACTAAGCTAGCATGAATGTCTAAGTATTGGACTAACGTGAGTAGCTAGGTATTGAGCTGACATGAGTATCTGAGTACTGAACTAACATGAGTATCTGAGTACTAAACTGACATGAGTGTCTAAGTACTGAACTGACATGAGTGTCTGAGTACTGAACTGACATGAGTATTTGAGTACTGAACTAGCATGAGTATTTGAGTGTTGGAAATTGAATGTTATAACATGACACGTGAAATAGTAGTTGTACCACCGTTAACTCTGGTGGAAACTCCAACTCATAAGCTAATTGACCGATCCTTCACAAGATTCTATATGGCCCAACATAGCAGGGACTATGCTTCCCCTTTTTTTCAAATCTCATAGTGCCTTTCACAGGCAAAACTTTCAGAAACAACCAATCATCAACTTGAAACTCTAGGTCTCTATGCTGCACATTTGAATAGGACTTTTGGCAGCTTGAGCCGTCTTCAAATGCTCTTGAATCAACTTAACTTTCTCTATAGTCTTATAGACCAAATTTGGTCCCATCAACTCCCTTTCACCAACTTTGGACCAACCAATTGGTGATCTAAACCTTCGGTCATAAAAATCATACCTTTAAAATGAGCAAGATAATCCTATTATAAGGACCATATTTACCATCTCCATTCAAAATATGTGTATTCTGTGATAAAACATTGGGCTTTCTACTGCTCGACTTTCACTTACTGATAATTTGGATACTTTTCCATAAAGTCTACAATGTTCATTTTCATGTCGTTCCACCAATAAATCAACTTAAGACCATGATACATATTTGTGGTACTTGAGTAAATAGAATACCTGAAATTCTAGGCTTCTAGCGTGATCTTCCCTCTTTAAGTCCATCTATGTCTGGAACACACAATCTGTCGTGGTACCTCAAAACACTATTATCTCCCCCTTATTCAAAAGTCGTCGTCTTATAATTGTGAATCTCCTCTTTCAACTACAATACGTAGGGATCATCAAATTATTTCTCCTTCTCTTCGGCTACTAAGGGGGAACAAGTCATGTTCTAGACAACAACTCCGTTATCTTTGGAGTCCGAAGTCGAAATCCTATCTTAGATGGTGAACTTCTTTCACCAAAGTTCTCTTATATATCTCAATCATGAGTTATACTTCCCACACTTGATTATCTTCCTAAGTACTTCGTGAAAACACTTATAATTGTTGTGAGCTAAGTCTATACTTCGAAGATTAGAGTCTCATGCGATGGCACTACCCTCGTGATACATAACTGGGCATGATTTTTTTATAGCTTTTCTGTGATCACTTTATCATCAATAACTAAGATCAGTGATCATTCTACTCACTTTGTGTTTCTTACACATGCTAGACATAATTCATGTGGTAATTATACAATTTTACCTCATTACCGAACTGATTTTCTTTTCATATCCGATGCTAACTATTCGAGTTTCAATTCTCCATCTGGACTTACTGATGGTTTTCACATCAATACTTAGACCAAATGTCTTGTACTTGCGGATCCTTACTTTTTTTCTTGTTGGGATTCTAACAACTTTCTTTTTCTTCTGCAACTCTTTGCACTTTACGTTAATGACGACTCATCTCCCAACTTGCCTCCGAGAAATCTTTCTTACTAGGAAAAAAACTAAATTATTTGCATAAACGGAAAGCCCATGTCTTCATAACTATCATACATAATCGTAATAATTTAACTCTGCCCATACTACTAATCTTGGGGAAACCGCTTTTCGATAACTCTTAAAGGGTATTCTTCTATAGTTTGCTCTCTCAGTGCTAGCTGATTTTTTTTCCACTGCCACTGTAGTTTGGGTTTAACTTAAACTCTTTGGGTTCTGACACTTGCATTCGGTATTTCAAACTGCCATCCACTCACTAGAGATAACCTGGCTAAGTGGATCAAATCTTACCTCTACTAGCTCTGCTAAAATTGCTAATTCACTGTATCTACTCAAAAATTACTTACTATCCTTTCACTAACCACCTACTAACATTATATTTTCTTCTCCTGCTTTAAATAACTAAAGTGAATCATAATGTTACTCCTAACTTCCCCCATCATCTGATCATACCTAGGGGAATTTCATTTGTCTTAAACAAAATTAGAATATCTAACCCCAAACTTTCTATACACTTCAAAATCATATCAGATTATAAATATCTGGGGTAAACACTTAGTCACATAACTTAAGGGGAATTGTTATATCCTTTATCTCACAATAATAGTTGCTTCTTGTATCAATTCACTAACGTGGTACTTTCAAATTCTGATTTGAATAAATCTAAACAACTCAAAATCGTTGCCTAAAATTTACTATTGGCTGCTCTTGGTCCTCATTGCATACATCATATCTTCTAGTCATTTGCATGAGTTGTACGAAATCACATCTTTGGTAATAACAAATATTTCTGACTTCTAGGTATTTTACTCTTAGGCTCTTTTCTGTCCAAAACTATAGTGACCAATGTTGGTGTCTGACATTTGAACTATCATCATCCAACTTGTGGCTCCATTTCCAAGAATTAGAAATAAGATTGTTTAATGAGGTACAACACATATGAATACACTACCATACACAAACTTGTCCTTCAGAATATACCATCATCAGATAAATCACTTCATGTACCGTCCGATGAGTCTTGGGTCTTAATCCAGACCTAAAATATGCGAAGGTTTCTCTATAATCACTGTTACTTACATTTTCTTTGAGAACTCATATGCATCAGTACATACTCACAAGTCACCTAGAATTTTGATACACTAAAAATTGGATATTTGGTAAACATATAACTGAATACTGGAGTACTGAATAACCATAAATTCGCTAATTGAAATACTGTATAACTGGTAACTGAGGTAAACTGATAACCATAAGACATGGTAACTGCTTTTGTACAATCTGATAAGGTTATGCTCTAATCTATAATACTATCCATTGCATCCCACTTTTAACATCCTCTAAAGTCTCATATTTACCAACCTGTACTCCATGATTATACCCCAATGGGCAATTATCCTCTCTACGACCTTATGTTTCTCCTGCGCATCGCTTGGGAATCCAATACGTTTGGAATTCGATAGGAAGAGAAGGTTACCTTTTGCTCTAAGCTTCATGGCACAATCTAGAGTAGAAAAAAAATGAGACAATCCTGGATGTCTTGGTAGTTAACCATTTATATGAGTGGCCGACACACACATATAAAAGAAATTCCCCTGGACACGGCTTCATAGACTCCCCAGGACTCATGAACGTAGTGCTCTGATACCAAGTTTTGTCACGCCCTGAACCTGGGCCTAGACGTAACACGGCACTCGGTGCCTAACTACATGTGACCGAGCGAACCAACTGGTTGGCTGAATCAACATGTGATGTCATAACATACGGAATACGGAAGATAAACTAACACATGCTGATATACTGAAAGTGTGGATGATATAAATCAAAGTGCGGAAATACTAATACCATTCTGAAACATATTTGTAGCCAACATAGCTTAACATGAAAGGCTTGAGACTTTGTCTAACTGTTACTGTAGTCTATGAAGCCTCTAATGAAGTACTGAAAATATTGACTGTCTGAAAATACTGAAGACTGTAGTAATGATAATGCCCCGAAAGAACTAGGGATCACCAAGTAGCTGGTACAAGAATCCTAGCGCTCTGGATCATCAACCTGTAAATCATAACCTGCATCGTGAGATGCAGGCGGCAAAAGGGACGTCAGTACATTTGAATTGCACTTATATGTAAAGCAACTGAAAGAAAGAATTATAACTGAAATGATAACTACTAAAACTAAAATTGAAATGATAACTGATAGCTGAAATGTTAACTGATAACTGATAACTGAAATGGTAATTCATAGATGATAGCTAAAATGTTAGCTGATAACTGATAACTGAAATGATAACTGATAACTGATAACTGATAGTTGAACTGAACAAAGGAAGTAAGGTTATTTAAATAAGCTATGGCCTCAGGCCCAAGTATACGTATACATAACTATGACCTCAGGCCCAAACATGCATAAAGCATAAACTATGGCTTCAGGCCCAAATACAGGTGTTCAACATTCAGGGATTTAAAATCAAGACCTGAGAATCATATTGCAATACATGATAGTGAAGTACTGAATCACACTGAGTTACATGATACTGGAATACTGAATCACATTGAGTTACATAATACTGGATTACTGGATCACACTGGGTTACATCATACTGGAATATTGAATAGGACTAGACTGAGACATATATTCTTGAACTGATTATGAACACTGAAATTTCAATTGTTTATGGCATACTGAGTAATCTATACTAAGACTCGGGGGCATCAAACCCAAGTCTATATTGAATACGCACTGAGATCACAACATTCAGAATGAAAGTCATGAACGGGTTATGAAGCTAGAGAATAGAAGTTCTACAACTATTCAAGGAACTAGGCTTAACTATATTTTTGAGATAATTGATATGTCGTAAAAGAAACATAGTGTTGGGAGAATCATTAACATTCCCAAACATAGTGAGTTAGCCTCACATACCTTAACTTCCTACTCTTGAGCGTAATACAACATTCGCCAACCTTTTCAACTTCAATCTATATCAACACAAGTCAAAGGGATTTCATATTAGAAATAATACTCATGTTTTGGTCACTTAGGCATTTTCTCAAACACTTGGTGGCATAAAGTTTCATAGTCCTTATTAATGGTGTCTCTACACCTAATAACCCATTCTCTCGCTCCTAAATAAATTCTAAAGTCTCAAATGATTATAATCAACATTATTCTTTATCCCCCATAATGTAATCAACACCCATAACCAATAATAACTAATCAACAACCCAAACCTATCACCGTTCATGCTTTTCTATCAAATCCATCAACGCATATCTCATGAACTAGAGTCTATAATCATTAATTAAATGATAGAATCAATTAGAGGGTGAAGATATTACCTTTTTGATGTTCAATCTTCTTTAATTCGAGTTCTAGGGTTTCTCCTCTCAACAAAGGTGTCCCAATCGAATATCTAATGATATGGAGGGTTTACCCATGTTAATAAGATGTTGGGAAATCGAAATTAACTTAGAATCACCATTAGAACTTACCTTGGGTGGTGGAGGGACCCTTAAGAAGTTAGGTTTTTGAGAGCTTTCCTTTCTAGAGCAAGTTTTTATGTTTTGGGGCAGTGGGGGACGAAATAAGGCTAAAAAAATGACTTCCCAAGTCGTCCACCGTGTCCTAGTAGGTGTGACCGCGGTCCCAAACGCTGTAAATAGCCGAGAAACTTCTGCAAACTTAGTCGATTTTGTCAAATCTTATGCACCTCACTTTCTATCTTGATTTTGAAACAACTATTTTCACCCATAATCATCTCGATGGGACTTCACATATCAACAATATAACCTTACTACTCCTTTAACTCATTCATACCTAAGCCGAATGTATGGGGTGTTACATTTTGTTAATGGAATTGTATCGGTATTATTTTAAATTGTTACATTTTGTTCTTCCGCTTAATTATTTCCGCTGTTTATAAAATATTAATTCAGAATTGTTAAGGGATTATAAATAAAAAGGGTTAAATAATTGTAATAATTGGCTTTCCTAGCTTTTACTAGTAGGCGTCATCACGACCCCCGAGGGTGAAAAATCCGGATCGTGACAATTTTCTCCGATATTCTGTTTAATTATCTGATATAGTTTCTAAATTTTAGAGGGTATTGAATAGGGAGACAAAATTTAACATACATTTCATATATATTTGGAAGTCTCAATTTGGGCTATTAAAATATAAATTTAGCACATAATTATTGAAAATTAACAGATAAAGTCAAAGCTCAATGATTTTCACTTTTCAATCCAAGGGAGTATCACTTTTATTATACAATGCATGCTTAACTTAGATTGTATAAACACATGATCAATTGTTGAAGAACAAAAAAACATGATAAATTCATTTTAATATCCTTGCTCGAGTTTGTCGGATTTGTAACAAGCCCAATAGCATTGTGACTCCAAAACATTCTGTTGTGATTCCTTGAGCGTTACTTTGTACTCTACTTCAGCACTACTTCGTGCCATAACATTTTGTTTCTCACTTTTCCATGTCACGAAATTTCCCCAAATAAATATAAAATATCCAGAAGTAGACCTTTTGCCAGTATAGGACCCTACCCAATCTGCATCTATGTATGCCTCCATGCTCCTTTGATCACTTTTCTTGAACAACAACCCTTTTCTCGGTGAGCTTTTCAAGTACCTCAAAATTCGATATAGCCTTCTGATGTTCTATTTTAGGAGAATGCATAAACTGAGTAACTAAGCTTACTCCAAAAGCTATGTCAAGATGAGTGTGCGATAGGTAGATAAGTTTTCCTACCAGTCTCTGATATTGTTCTTTGTCAACTAGATCTCCTTCTTTATTCCCGAGCTTTGTGTTTGGGTCAAGAAGAGTTTCTGCTGCTCGGCACGCGCTCATCCATATTTCTTTCAACAAATCCAGCACATATTTTCTTTGAGATACTATTATTCCCTCATTCGATCGAGCCACTTCCATGTCAAGAAAATACCTCAAGGTCCCAAGTCTTTGATTTCGAATTCTAATGCTAACTGGTCTTTTAAATTCTTCATCTCAATTGAGCCGTTTTCTTTAAGAATAATGTCATCAACATACACTATAAGGATTGTTATTTTCCCTTGTAATGAATGCCGAATGAACATTGTGTGATCTGCTTGTCCTTGCAAGTAACCCAACCTTTTAAAATTGAGTAAATCTTTCAAACCAAGCTCGAGGAGATTGCTTTAGACCGTAGAGAGACCTTTTAAGTCTACATACCTTTATCCTAAATCAGCTTTCAAAGCCCTGTGGAGGATCCATTTAGACCTCCTCTTCAAGTTTTTCATTGAGAAATACATTCTTTACATCGAACTGTTGTAAGGGCCAATCAAAATTAGCGGCAATAGTAAAGAGGACTCCAATAGAATTTAGTTTGACTACTGGAGTAAATGTTTCAAGGTAGTCGATGACGTAGGTTTGAGCAAACTCTTTAGCTACAAGACGCACCTTATATCTTTCCAGTAACCCATATGACTTGAGTTTAATGGTGAAACCCCACTTACAACCCACTGTTTTCTTTCTTTGTGGTAGATCCATGATTTCCTAAGTTTCATTTCGTTCTAGGGCTTTCATATCCTATAGAATTTCCTCCCTCCATTCAGGAATATTTAAACCAACCTGCACATTCTTTGGTATATTCAAATAGTTAATTGAGAAACAAAAATTAAATAGGACGGGGACAATTTTTATATGACACAAAGTTTAACATGGGGTGTTTAGTAACGTTTCTCACACCTTTTATTTTAGCTATAGGAAGATCAAGATCTGAGGGAATAAGAGATGTATCAGAAACAAACTCATTCGAGGTACTACCTAGAATCTCATTACCTGAAATTTCATTCTGGTCTTGTAGAGTGGATGACTGACCATGTTGATAGCTTTTGGTCTCTTTTCAAAGATTATGGTTTCTCCTCGTGTAAACACGTAACTCTTTTGTTTATTCACCGTTTTTGTTTCTAATCAAATTATGCTTTGATCTTATAGGTTCAAAATCATATCCTTTATTATCTATAACATTTTATTCCTTATCTTTTCTAGATTAGTATCACTCATATTTACCTCATCCATGTTTATCAGGTAACTTGGTTCTTTTTTATTTTGACTCATTCCCTCGTTATTACAAAACAACTCTTCTTCTACAAAATTTTTTCCTCGAAGATGAGCCAAAAAAAGGTTGGGATTTAAAAAAAAGCAACATCCATAGTAACCACAATATTTTTTGTATTTGGATCATAACACTTATGCCCTTTCTGATTTGGAGCATAGCCCATAAAAATATACTTTCTTGCACGAGGTACTAGTTTGCTCCTATTATGATCATGGTTGTGAACAAAAGCACTACATCCAAACACTTTTAATGGCAAATCAGTAGTTAGCCTAGATGTAGTAAATTTCTCTTTGAATAGGCTAAAGGGAGTTCTAAAACTAAGAACTTTAGATGGCATCCTATTTATCAAATAGGTGGTAGTCAAAAGAGCTTCTCCTCATAAATATTGTGGACCTCTACTAGTAAACAATAAGGCTCTAGTTACTTCCAATAAATGTCTATTCTTTCTCTCTGCATGAACTTGATGGATTATTCCTTTATTTTGGAATTTGTTTTTCTAATTACTCATTTAAAAACTCTCGGTCATTTTCACACCCAAATATTTGGATTTTCTCTTGAAATTGTGTTTCAATCATAGCATAACCCCAACTTATTCTCAAATTAAATGGAGTTCAAACAAATAGGATTTTTGTTTACTGAATTATTTTCATCCTCCAAGAAATAGAGACCTCCAGACTCTTTAGCACTGCCAATCATCCTTCCCAAGACATTGTTCTGAAATTCACACGAAAATGAGTCAAACATTGCACGACAAGTGAGTGAGTGGGTTAATTTGGCAACATACACAAGATTACGGGTCAAATTTGGAACATGTAGGACATCAAAGAGGGTCAAGGAAGAAGTAAGTTTGATAGTTCCCTTTCCATCAGCAATTCTAACCTTTTTGTTCCCTTCACAAGGTGAGTAAGTAGAGAACAAATGAGGATTTCCTATTATATGGTCACTAGCTCTTAAATCGATGATCCAGAAGTTCGCACCATTTGAGCTATTACTCAGATAAATAGATGGTTCAATACCTGATTAGGTAAAAGAACAAGAGGGATTGGAAGAACTTGGTTTACTGGTTTGGAATTGAATGAAAGAAGCTTGTGCAAGATCTCTAATTTCTCCTTAGTGAATAGAGACGCCTCTGAAGAAGACTGTTGCCCCTACTCTTCATTAATTATTTGGAATGGTTGTCAACTCCCTTTTTCTTCCAGTTACGAGGCTTCCTATGAATTTTCCAACATGTTTCACGAGTGTGCCGGCGCTTTTTACAGAAATCACACAGGTTTCTTTTTCTTGTTATCGTCTCCTTTTGCAACCAACAGTGTAGAAGAATCTATTGCTTTTGAATTCAGATTAGGATCTAATTTCACATGACATTCCTTCTGGTTTCTTCTCTTCTTATTTCTGAGAAAGTCTCACGAAAAGAAGGCAAAGGTTTTTTTCCAAGAATCCAAGATCTTACTTCATCACATTCTCGGTTTAATCTTTCTAGAAATAGATAAACTCTCTCATTTGCTTCTTTTTTCATTGTTTTCACACTATCCGTCAGACACTCCCACTCATCATTATAGCATTGATCTAACTTTTGCCATAATGAAACTATTTCATTGTAATAGATGGTCATATCTCTCTCTCTCCCTTTCTAGCCTTCCAAGGCTTAATTTTTAATTCAAAATTTTGAGAAGTATTTTCAACATCCGAATAGGTTTCTTCAACAACCTCACATACTTCCCTAATAGTGGGAAAAAATAAATATGGCTTACCTATTTCTAGTTCCATAAAGTTTAGAAGCCACACGATTACTAATGAGTTCTTGGACCTCCAGGCCTTCATTTTTGGCTCATTCAGCTTCAGGTTTTCTAATTTCATCGGTCAAGTGACCAAGTTTTCCTCTGTCATCAATTGCTATCAGAGAGATTGTTCCTACTCCAAATAATTTTTTCCATTTAACATATGAGATGTTAGTTAAGAGGATAAATGAGATGGATCATTGCTTCGATTAATGGTTGTCTCGGGTGGGATCTCATTAACAGAACTCTCGGCTTCTATTGTTGCTGTTGAGATTCTTTGCCAGTAAAAGCTGTTTTAGCCATAAACAGAAGGAAAAGACAGAGGTTGAAAGAGGTACTGCTATGATAACATGTTAGATTTGGTATCAGGGTAGTTTGTTTTGTTCTTTCAAAGAGTATACAATTTATAGGAGAAAACAAATTAGTAAAAAGAAAATAATCCCATGATTCCAGAAAAATAGGAATTTCTAATCTAATCTAATCCCAAGAATTTGAAACTTTCCTGACGTAGCAAATCTGATTTGATCCTATATGATCAATAATCAGATAATACAAATCAATATATCTGATTTGATTTGATCACATATAATCATACTAAGATATTACAAATCAACACGCATATTGGAGGATTTCATTTACCAAAAGAACTTTGTATTTATAGGAAACACTTCTATGGAGAAAGAAGGTTGAAGAGTTGGAAACAAATAAGGAAACCAAATTGAAATAGGAGAAATGCTCTAGGTTTTGGAGCATTAATTGAAGAAGATTTTAGGCCGACCTTGCACCTATAAAAGAAGACTTTTTGCCACACTTCAAGACTACTGCTATTGAGAGAAGTTATTGGGAATACTTCTAATAATAGCAAATGCAGCAAAAAGGTATTTCTGAAGATTAAATACAATCAACTGAAGAACTACTTCCTAAAGATGAAGCTGCTCGAGTTTTTTAGTTGTGAGGTTGAGTCTAGAGTTCCAAATTATAACATATCTGCTTTTGAAAAAGTGTAATAGTAAGTTATTTTGAAATCTTGTTCTTGCAAGGTTTCTAAGCTAGAGTTAGTTTGGGAAGTGATTGCTACAATTGAGTTGATTGTAGGGGTTATGGTACTAGAGTTAGTCCCCTTGGTTATAGAGTTGTAACATAAAACTGCTTCTTGAAGATTAGTGGAGATTTGAAGAAAATTCTACTGAGGTAGATCGTGACTTTTACTCCCTTAAGCAAGGAAGTGTCCAAATAAAAATATCTGTGTTGATTACTTTTACAAAGTTATATTTGTTTGTCTGTTTGAATAGTTCAAAGAACCAGGTTCTTTGAAAATGCGAAAATCGGGTAAGATACAATTTAACCCTCCCCTCCCCCTCCCCTTCTTGTGTCTAGGTGTAGTCTAAAATAACATATTCAAGTAGCATCCCAAAACACTTTTTTGCATTCCTTTGGGCTCAAGTACTTAAGCAAATACATTTGTTGGCCCTTTATCAGGCTTTAAAAGAAACTCAAGAATATACTCCTTTCACGAAAGCATACATTGATTTATCAGAGTTTAATTACCTTCAAGATACTAAAAATAAAATCACTTAAGATTAAATATTCATAAAATATGTTCTAATGTTGAGTCAAACCGAACATGAAAGAAATTTAGTGACAACAGTATAATTAAAAAGATGGGCGCCTAATTAGTAATCGTATTGTCCATCAAACAAATAGATAATCTTCAAATGCAACTTTTATGTTTAAGACAATTACACTTAAATTAAACAGATAAATCGAAAAAAGGCTAGATAGTTTTTTCACGAAACAAGAATAGTTTCATTTTAGGTTCTAACCAGAATGCAGTAGAAAATTTAAGATCTGATGCGAACAATCAATTAAAAGCGAGTAACTTAGAGCCTTATTTTCTGTAAAATGCACTCACTCTAATGGCGTACCTTTTGCATGATGAGTGATCACGCCCAACTATGCCTTATAAAAAGGGCAAGCGGTCATTACAAATATAATCCGGGTATTTAGCCCAGAGTCGAATCCCACAGGAAATTAACCTACCAATTACTTTTGTCTGACTCACTGAATTCTCTGTAATCAACTTCCCAGATATTTTGAATAACACTTGGTGATATTTCTACTAACTATAACTGAATAAAATCAAGTAAACTAAAAACTAACTACGACTGAGCTGTAAACGAATAAGAGAAGGATCTAAGGTTGTGATTTCCCCTATTGATGGAATCCCTTCCTGTTATGTTTCGTATAGATTTGTCTAACCGTCTCTATCAATCATGAGCACTTTTACTACCGTAAATCTCTTCCAAGTAATTACGATAATTTACTAGACGCACTCTTCCGAGTTACGCTAGTTGACTTTTATTACAGCTCACTTAGATCGCACCCAAGGTTTTGTTATCCCTAATCCCACCTTTAAACCCTCGGTTATTGATTCCTCATATACGTTGGGAGTGGTGTTGTTCAACAACTACCTAAATATGCACTCTCTCCCGAGTAATACATATTAAATAGGTACAACTAATTGGGGATCTTATCAATTAACTACAATAAGAACGTAGTTGAACAAATAGAGATTAAACTGAGCAAACTATATTAATACAACAAGAAGTTCATCCCTCAACAGGTTCCATCAAAACCTTAGACTAAATAATTAGCTACTCATAATTGTATTCATAATAACAACATCAAAATTCATTGAATGATAAATACAAAAGGAAGAAAGGTAGAACTCGATGTCGAATTATCCTCCTTGCCTCTTGCCTCTTGCCTCTTCTTGCCTTTCACAAAACTATGAAAACCTCTATATCCTCTTTTTGGGCGAGCTGGACCTCTTCCCAAACTTCCAAGTTTAGCCCTGAAATTTCTGCCTTCCGAAATGACTAGCGCGGCTGCGCTGGAACCGCGCTAGTGGCCGCACATATGGCCAAGTACACTATCCCTTTTTCTGCTCTAGCGCGGCCGCGCTGAGACCGTGCTTGGCCCGCGCTAGAGTGGATCATCATTTTCTCTCTTCTTTTCTTTCTTCTTTCACACGTACTCAACTCCGAGGGGATTTCCTTTCTTTAATTTAGCTCCAAACACTATCCTAAGTCCTCATAAGTACAATTTGCTCCTGCAAAATATGAAATTCACAATTAGAGCCATTTTATCGTCATTTAACCTTTCTAGAACGGTGAACCATAGTCAAGTTGGCGCTTAAATAGTTGCCAAACTACATGAATCTAGCCTATTATCAATACCCCGCACTTAAATCATTGCTAGTTCCCGAGCAATCCACCATACTCTATAAAGGTTGCTTCACTAAGCTTTTCCCTAATGTATCACACCAAGAACATATCACCAAAGTTGCGTCTAGTAGTGTAACATCTTTTCCTCAAGAGTCGACTCTCACGTGCCGTGCATTATTCATACTTACTCAAATTACCCTATACAGAGGTCAAGACTTATCTTTCCTTCGTGAATCAAATGCCCTCACATCACACATGAGAGTAGTGATCGGGTCCAACCCTACACCACTACAAAGTGGCAAGAGCGATCGATGCAGCTTTTACCCGAGAAGGTCGGGATCGAATCCACAGAGAGCTAGAATGTTTGGGATTTGGATTCCTATCTAAACTAGCAGTAGTGCTCTTAATTACAATTCCAATCATATTTGTTTGTTTGTTACTTCTAGTTTTATGCTAATGAGAAATTAAACTAAGTATAAATGCTTGTAAGATTTTCTAAATGGTTAAAGAGGCACTAGGGAAGTGACTATCTCCTAGGTGAATACTTGACGGGTTCTAAAGCCTAAGGCAAACTTATTATGTTGGGGATTACGATATAGCCAATGCACAGAACTACTCACTCTATACCTCTCGGTAGCTTGAGTGACTTTGCCCTAATTGACTTTCTCAAGACCAATTGGGTGTCAAAATTGTGCAAGTAATATAAGCTCAAGTCGGGTATTACTATCTCTAGGTTTAACCCTTTAATTGGGTCTGTCAATCTCTTGATTACATCCCAATTTCTTGTTGGACTGATTTTCCTAGACTCAAGCTCTCTTTCTCAAGAATAAACCAAGTCAAAAAGGCATAAATTAGTGTTTGCAACCACTAATTCAACATGGGAAGCACAAATCAGTCCAAATATCAAATACACATAAACACCTAATCCTTAAAACAAAAGACCCATCAAATACCCATATTAGGGTTGAGCCACAACCCTAGCTAATGGGTATAGCTACTCATAATAATGGAATAAATCAGAAATTTATATGAAGAATAACCAATATAATATGATTACAAATTAAGAATTGAAGATTCAGTGTTAAACTGGCTACAAATTACTCATAATGGAATAAAAACTGTCGTTCACATGCTCTGCTAAGTTAAGATTCTAACAGATACCCTAAAAATATGAAAAGAAAGTCTTTATACAAGGTCGAATTTTCTGGACAAAAATACCCCTGATGGAGGTACCGCGTACCTTGGAAAATGCACCACGACTGCGGTGAGGCTTTTTAGCTTTATTGCTCAGTCTCTGAATCTGGCCATCGCGGACCGCATAAAATGCACCCGGCCATGGTGGCTTCACTGTTGTCCGCACAAAATGGACCGCGGACCGCAATGGCTTCCATCTTCAATATTCCTAGCTCTCTGAATCCCCTCTCCGCAGACCGCATAAACCGGATTGCGGCTGCGATAAATCCTCCGCGGATTGCAGTGATTGAGTCTCCAAACTTGCATCTCTCTGATCTTTCCCACCGCGGACCGCACTAAATGGACTGCAACCGCAGTGGGTTTGTTGCGGCTGCAGTGGATTTTATGCTACAGCAGTGCCTTGATTTGTTCTTGGTACGTATGCAGGTTTCACTCCTTTTTGAGCTGGTTTTGACTACTTATCACCTTTTTGACAAAACGGTGCAAACAAGCACAACATGTAAACTTTCAGGACTACTTGTATATATTTTTAGTCCAAAACTCAAGCAAAAAAAAAGAGTATAAAATAGACTAGAATCCCTACTTATCAATTCCCCCAAACTAAAGCTTTTGCTTTTCCTCAAGCAAACAAAGTAATTTCCACCTCCTTAAGGATAAAACCAAGAAAATTCAGCTGACCTAAAGTGACCTCATCTA
The DNA here is from genome assembly GCF_000715075.1 of Nicotiana tabacum. Lineage (NCBI taxonomy): Eukaryota > Viridiplantae > Streptophyta > Magnoliopsida > Solanales > Solanaceae > Nicotiana > Nicotiana tabacum. The sequence continues at coordinate 62,877,265 of NC_134080.1, read as the reverse complement.
GCATCATTGGGACTAACAATTACCCTCAAATCAAATGAATCATTAACAACATTCAACCTTTTAAGCACCATGGTTTTAGTGCGACACAAGAGCATCAAGAGTTGATTCAACTCATCAATGAAACTCTTTCTACTACTTTGGTCATTGTCGAGCCCAAACTCATACATCCTCAACTCTCCCTAAGCAAACCTCACTTTTAGGTTGTAGCACTCAGAACGAGGATTGTGGAAAACACACTCACCTCTCTCAAAGAAAGGTCACAAGTCCGGCTCTAAGTATCATAAAATTTCCCCTTATGTGAGTCACCACTAATGTAAGATTCATTCAATTCAAGACATATAGGGCTTTTGTGGATATATAATGAAGGCTTTTGGTTCAGGGTAGGAAAATATTTGGTCTAAGTAGGTCTTCCCTTAAGCACTTCATTTCTTCATTTTGGCACACATTCTCTTGACTTTTTGAGTCATTTACTTCTCTCTTAGAGGGTTAGAGAAACACACTGTCACTCTTTCTTGTTCATTTCAAACATTTTTTCCTTTCTAAACTTTCCACCTCTTTCATCTCTTTACTTTTATTGAATCCCTTCATTTCTTCTACATTGTTCATTCTTTTTGACTTTTTGATTTTCTTTCTTTTTCATTGCCTTTCCTTTTCTTCCTTTTGTACCTTTTACCACTTTGTTGCATTCCTTGTCTCTCCCCCCAAACTTATGCTTTTGCCTTGTGCTAAGGAAAGATCGGGTACCAAAAGAGGGTCTTTTTAGAATGGGTAAAAGCTTGTATCATGGTCTTTGAAAGAAAAGGGGCTATGGCTCAAAAAGGTTGACTAGGGATATTATTATTGGTAGGCTACGGATGTTTTCAAGATATCATTCGGATCAAGGAGAGCCTATAATCACTTCTCAAGTCTAACTACACTTAGGATTTCGCCTAGACAAACATTCAGGGTAAGTTCTAAACTAATAGCACGTGACTTGGACCTGCAATTCAAATTCTCACCACACAAGTTATAGGATTGCAAAAGAGACAGAGTCGGGGTCCACAAAAACCTTAACTAAGATTTGAGCAACACGAATGGTTAGGAAAAACCACTTGATGATTATCGGCCAACACAAGAGTCTCAAGGTCACAACTTTCCCCATCCTATATATAACAATTTGTTTTTGAACATAAGATCAAAAGCAAATGTGTTAGGCCCAAGTGAAGCTTTGCTTGAGGCACTATTACTCATTAACTGCTATTTACACACAAAAAAACAGACTCAAACTATTAAGAAGGTTGTTATGCCATCCATCATCGGCAAGAGTCACCCGATTCACACAAATTCCACATTTGGAAAGAACCATGGCATTAAGAAAACCAAAAGCTTATTGCACGCAAAACTGAAAGTAAGAAGCTACGAAAATGAAGTAAGAAGCTATGAAAGAAAATGCGGAAAGTAAAATGAATATGTACAATAAGGTATTTAGACGAATATACATAAGAGAGAATGAATATATAAATCAGAAAGTAACTTTATATACAAACCAAGGTTGAAAAGTACGAAAAGTTAAATAAATTGGTAAAATTATATATATACCAAAAGTGAAAAAGCATAATAAAATGAAAGTAGTATCATATTTACAACCCAATATCATCAAAATAGGGCTACCCCCTCAAATGAAAGCTAGTATTGTCCTCAATGCTAACTAACCAAAAATAGTTCAAGAAAAGATAGAGAGTAAAGAGAAACTCCCTATTGGCCCTCCGTCTGCATGGGATCGTGAGCTTGGGTCCCTGGGTCCTGTGACTACTCGAGAGCCTATGACTCAATCTCTGTAACATGTGCCTGCACTAGGGCCTGTGGCTGCTCTGAGACATGAGGCTGGCTAGAGGAACCTCCATACGGGTCCTCCAACTCTATCACTGCATCACCGGTCTATGGGATCACTTTCCTCCTCTTTGGTTCCCTCTCCATCTCCTACTCCTGCTCCGGCTCAGTCTGAGCTACTGGAGGCTGCTCATGCAACAGTAGGTCCAATGGTAGATGGTCGGCAGACTTAATCTTCTCCACTTCTACTCTCAACTCCTTCACATACTCCTTTTATGCTCGAGTCTTTCTCAGCTTCTTTGTTTCCTTAGTCAGCTCCTTCAATGCTTTCCCATGAGTACCTACAGCCTCCAATATCAACTGTTGGTTTTCTAGGAGCTTCTTCTGGCTGTCTAGAAGTTCCTTGAGAGTCTCCTCCACTAGCTGACACCTGTGGCTGTGGGGGTACGGACTGGGCTTCCACCGAGGTAGAAAGCACAGACATTTTAAAAATAGCTGCTGCATCCAGTCGTTGATATTGGCAAAGGGTTTGGCTCAAATGGTGGGCAGTCAATGGGTAAGCGAAGGATGAGCGGATATCTGGAGTAGTGGCAGTAGAGGATCCTGGGGCAATGTCTGGTGTAGCTGAGGGAGGCTGAGAAGAAGATACTACCACTACTGCCTCTTCAGACTGGCTAGTAGAAGCATTGGCTTTGCCTTTTGGGTTGTCATCACCCTTGAGGCTGTACTAGGAGAAAAGCATCTTTGGTTTCACCTTCACATCAAACTTCCTTTTCCCTACATCTTGGTCCTCAAAGTACATTGTCAGGAAATTTGGGAAGGGATAGGATCTATCACCTTCATTTACCACCCTTGTGATTTCCTTGGATATAACATTCCCGATGTTGATCGGGTACCCTGCCATGATAGATTCCACCAATATTGCCCGGGAGATAGGTAGAGAGTTCTCATAATTAGCGGGGTCCAACCTACTGTATACGAAAGTCTCCCACCCTTTAGCCTCGAAGTTCAAAGTTCTCCTCAAAATTTGGACTCCTGATGTCAACCATACTGGGGTGGTACCCGGGAGTGCTAAGTATTCTGCCAACCACAAACGGGCTGCCTCATCCTATGCTACCTTTTCTAAGTACAATGATTGATCTTCCTCTGAAAAGCCCAGGTAGTCATTGATAGTCTTCCCATCAAATTTCTCTATCAGATTCTGCACTTTAGTCACTTTAGTGCCCTTTTTTAAATGGGAAGCATTAGCGTAGAACTCCTTGACTAAGTGCTCATTTGCCTCCTCGACTGTGCTTGAAAAGTATTCCCAGCCCGATCTCTATTTGAAATGCCTCTTCACATAAGGGTTGTGAGGCAGAAGGTCCTTCTCAATAATTTTCCGCTCAAGTATTAATTTCCTCTCGGGCCACCAGGAACTTGTGGTAAGCAATCTCACTAAAAAACCTATTCTTCCAAGCCTCCGGGTTTCTAGTTCTCTCCCCCCTCCCCCTCCTGTTTGGGGCTTTCCCCCTTGAATGGGATATTCCCCGGGTATTGAAGCTGATGATGCACTATCACTGCTCTCTGCTGAGCCCTCAGACGACTCAGAAAAAATTTGAACTGAAGCTTGAGTAGTAGGAGAGCCTAGAGGTGTGGGCTCATCTTACAATCTACGCCTCTCCGGCCAGTCAGGAACATACTCCGACACTGAATCGGAGTCAGGTGCCTCCCGGGAGGGCAAATACTCACTTTCCTCTGAATGGAAAGCAGCTCTATCTGCAGCCTTTATTGACCTTCTAGTGTCCCCAATTGCTTTTCGAACTTAGGGGGTCAATTTGATCATACCTCATCCCCTACCCCAGGAGGACTCTCCTTTGCCTTTCTGTTTTTCACCTACGCCTCGTGATTTAACCATTATATGCAAGGAGAATTCATTCAGTTTTTGTTAGTATCACAATACCAGATGAAGCAGTGAAGATTATGATTAAAATTAGCTAACTACAGACCGCATAAAAAGCAGTGCGGCCGTAAAGGAACTACCGTGGACCGCACAAAATGGCATTGCGATCCGCATTGAGGTGGGGGTCAGAATACCCACTCTCTGATTCAGGGCACCACGGACCGCAAAAAATGCTCTGCGGCTGCGGTAAGGCATCGCGGACCGCAGAAAATCAACCGCGGCTGCAGCCCTCAAACTTTACCCCTCTGAAGTTTTACCACCGCGGTTCGCATAAAATAGCATCGCGGACAGCAGAGAGGCATTGTGGACCGCATAAAAACCATCGGGGTCGCGGTAAGCATAACTCAGCAATACCAACCTAGGGTTTCAACATTTTTCTCCTTTTTAGCCTAAATTCACATATTGTCACCCCACTAGGTATTCAATCATTATTCTTAACTAATTAATCCTAATCTAAATACGTTATGCAACCCTAAGCTAAATATTGAAAGAAAAGGGAAAAAGAAGAAAGAGAACTAACGAATTAAAAGAAAATGAAACAAAATTAAAGATTAGGGAAAGATTAAAAGTACCAGTAATGAGATGCAGTAAAGATGAATGAGAATCAGTGATTGAATTTGCAAAGTTAGGGCTTGATGAACGGTAGTTTTTTCTATTTAGAAAGCAAATGTGCGAAAAGTGTAAATGAAGGCCTGAGGTCCTGTTTATAGAAAAAGTACATGAGACCCACGTTACCAACCCACCATGGACCGTACAAAATGCACCGCAATCCGTGGTACTTAAGCACAAGGAGCACTGGGGAAGAAGTCACTACGGACAGCAAGAAATGCTCTGCGGCCGCGGTAGGGCACCGCGGACTGCATAAAATGCATTGCGGCCGCGGTGACAATGTTCAGAGAACCTCCACTTTTTACCATTTAACACTGCGAACCGCAATGAAATTTTGCCCCCGCAACAAGGCCATTGCGGCCGCGAAAATGCATTGCGGCCGCGAAAATGCATTGCAGCAGTAGTCCAAACTTCAGAGAGTGCAACATTTTTCCAATTTGGTCCTGCACTGCATCAAAATAACCCTACATACATCTCACAACCAGTTAGTCCAAAAGCAAATCCTACACTAAAAAAAATCAAAGAAAAACAAAAAACAAAGACACATGGGTTGCCTCCCTAGAAGCGTCTGATTTAACGTCGCGGAATGACGCACGTTACCATCAAATCACTTTAGATAGATCAGTGTCACCATGTGGCTGTCATCAATCTTGCCAAGGTAGTGCTTGACTCTGTGCCCATTAACTCTGAAGACCTCCCCATTTTGGTTCTTCAAGTCAAGTGCACCAAACGGAGTCATAAGCACCACTTCAAAAGGTCCACTCCATTTCAACTTAAGCTTTCCCGGAAACAGACGTAACCGAGAATTGAACAAGAGAACCAAATCACCCTCTTTGAACTCCTTGCTACGAGCATACTTATCATGAAGGTACTTGTGAGCACGTGATTTTTGCCCTATATGAATAACTCCCACAAATTCAAAACAAAATAATTTTTTCCATTATTTGCAATTTTATGGATTTATGTAGTATTTTCTGTCAATTGTTAGCATTTGTCTGTGCACGTTTATTTTATTTAATTAATGAAGAATACAAAAAATGTAATGCATGTGCATTTAGGATTTAACTTTATATTTTAAGAATTAATTAGTAATTAGGTTATTTTATATTAAAAAAATCTCAAAAATAGTTATTTTGCACCTTTTAGTTTTAATTTTAATTTTTGAGTAGTTTTTCTTTAATTTATTAATTGTGGTAATTATTTAGGATTAGTTAGTATTTATGATAAGTTAGTTTGGTTTTATAACTTAATTTAGGATTTTAATTTTGAAAAAATAGAACAAGAAAAAGGGGGAATTAATTTGAAAAGAAAGAGGAGAGAAATGAGAAATCAGAGTTTGGGCTGTTCTTCAAACCCAAATCTCTAGGCCCAAAATTTTACCCCTCAAGCCCGCCTATCCTAGCCCATACCCGATCTGACCCCGCCCATAACAAAAACGATAGCGTTTCAAATTCCTTTGATCAGGGCCGTCGATCTTACTTGATCGGACGGTCCAGAATTAAAACCCCATTTTAATATATCCCAAAACCCCTTAGGATCCCCCCCACCTCTTCGTCTCCCTCAGCTTAACCCAAACCCTAGAGACAGCCGCCACCGCTCCCCACCGCCTTCCGGTGGCGCCGCCGCCTCCAAACTTCCCCAAAATCACACCCCGGAACCCCCAAACCCCCCTCATTCCAAATCCCTACTTAGTTTCCTTCGAATCTTTCTAGAATCCCTCGAATATAAGATACAAATTCATGCCCTAAAAATTCAAAACTCGATACGGTCAAAACTGGTGGCATGCATCGACTCCGGAAAGCTGATTCACTACAAAATTGATGTCATTGGCTCTTTCTTAACAGAGAAAAGCGATTGGTATTAGTTTTGTGTGAATCGAGTTATCAGATTTTAATTTCGAGTCTAGCCAAGTGAGTTCTATTTTTCTTTTGACCAGTTTCGTTCGTCTTTTCTTCTCCTCCTCCTCTTCTTCTTCTTCTTCTTCTAGGATTGTTCTAGTGACTTGTTCTTTGTCTGAGTGTGTTGAAGAATTTTGAACTCGGTTTTTTTTTTCCTTTTAGATCAATTTAGGGATCGTTTGTTAGTCTTTCAGTTTTGCTCCTCAAATTTTAATTAATGTTAAATTGCTATCCTTTTATTTTTAAGGTTATGGCATGTTCTGTTAATTAGCTTAAGTAGAGTATTGTTAATTTAGAAAGTTCGTTAATTTTGTTTTGGTATCTAGCTTGAAAGAGAATTAATGGTTAGTTTAAGTTTTGGGTTTTGTAGTTTACTCTTTGGTTTTTCATTTTTCAGCTTCTCATTCGAATTTTTTTCAATTAATGTTCTGATATTTCTTTGATTTGGGATTTGGGGTTCAATTCAGACCCATTCAATTGAGTTTGCACCCTATGTGCAGGATTAGCCCATACTTTGCCTAGCTTCTTGAGGATAATTTCAGGGGCAATACCAGGACCATAGGAGTTAATTTAGGTAGTCTAGCCTAAGGGAGCTTCAATAATTGAATTGGGAAGCTTCTAATAGTGGTAGGGTTAGAGGTGCACTAACAAATTTAATGGAGTTAATTAAAAATGGGGAAAGGGGATTGGTAATGGGGAAGGCGCTAAAATCAGTGCCTATTTAAAGGCTGAAGAACAGAGGTTATGAAAAAAAAAGAGGAAAAAGAGAGTCTAAGAGTTTGAAGAGCTGAAAAATACAGAAAATACAAACGGCTAGATATTTACTGTTCCATTGATTTCTCTTGTTGATTTCTGAAATTTTCAAATTCTGAAATACTTTCTGGTTCATCTGGGAATGAATATGAATTGATTCGGGTTGGAGAGCTGGGTCTTGAGCTGTTGAAATTGTTTTACTGTTTCATTGGTTGCATTCTGGGATAATTTCACTCTTTTAAGTGATTGAATTTGAGGCTGATTTCTGCTACTTCTACTGCTGCTTGATCTCTGATCCATTTGCTTTATTTCTTCTTTTTTTTCATGTATTCTTTTAGCTTGAGTAAAGGAGGACTGCTGAATATGTAGTTCAAATGAAATGCTGTTTGAATAAAAGTTGTGTTTAAAGCTGATTTCTCCTGTTTCTCTTCCTGTTTCAATATTCAGCAATTAGACTTTGAACTGTTAGGTTTTCTTTGTCTCTGGTCTTTCTTTTTCTGAGTTCATGTGTGAAGGGCTGCCTGTATTAGCAAGTTTGCCTTTGTGTTGATGTATGAACTATGGACTCTAGTTATTTAATGTTCTTTTAATCAATATAAGTGAATGTTGGGGAAAGACTTATTAAGGGTTTGATAGGTTAGTGTGAATGGGATTCTGAATTATTAAAAGCATGAAGTGTTTGGATTGGTTAACTTGTTGATTAAAGCTAATTGAGGCTTTGTTTTATGTGATTTCTTAAGAATTGAATGGGTTGTATATGAGTAGCTATGATAAAAGTTTGAAGCTAAGCTAGTTTTGATTTCCAGTTTATTTAGTCTGTTGAAATCTTCAAGTGAGCTTAAAGCGTGTGAACATCCAAGTTATTATCATGTTTAGCATCTCCATACTACCAATAATCGTGTGTCTGTAGATGTTTACAAAAGCAATTAGACTGTTTGACACTTGAATGTTTACTCATTGAGGATAAATTGTGAATGCTGAAATCAAGCACATGCATATATGAATCATGCGTTTCAGATTTGTCGGCTGCGATTCGTATAACACTCCCTAATGTTGGAGTCTAGAGGTATAATCTCTGACAGTATTTGTTGTTGTGGAATTTTCAAATATGGCTATTGATGCAATAAATTAGCCCCCTAAAATGTGTGCTCTATTTGGTTTCAATTTGATTTTATCTTTCAAGATAGTTGAGTTTCGCTAGTTTACTTTTTGTTAGAAGAAGGTCTATGTGTATATTTACCTGATGTTTCTGGCTTTGTCTTGGAATCTATTTGAAGAATTTGATCCTTAGTCCTAATTCTTAAAAGATTTGAATACTTAGAATTGTAATGATAGTGAGGAAATAGTTCTAAATTATGTTTGTATTTCAAGTAATTATTCGTGGTCATTCTAATTGAGTTGCCTGACTGTTGTTATTGATATTATGACGCTAGAGGATTTTCATTTCATTTAGCACTGATAAATGACAAGAGTAAGTGCTACATTTGATAATATACGTAATTATTAGAAGACAAATCTACCTACATAGGTTTAATCTTGTACTTTGACCTAATCCTTTCTTAATATTCAATAAAGCATGATTAATTGTTAAAATAAAAACGTAGCTCCCTTTTGTTAAAGTAAATCGAGGCGCGCCATTTAGCGAATTTTCCATGGCCCTCGCAAGGTTAAAAATGCGTAGTTGCTTTAGGTGCGTTGTTTTAATAAATAACTTCCTTAAACTCGGGTGTGCATTTCATGTGACCCAAATCCAAATCCTAACAATGTTAAGTAAAATATGTCATGGATTAAATAAAATATGTCACAAATCGCGGGTGCATTTCATGTGGCATGATCAAAAGACGTGTTTTAAATAACGTTGAATTTTTCTAAAAATAATTAAAAGCGGTTTAAAGTTAAAATGCACATAGGTTTAAAAGTGTTTTAAAATCAGATATTTAGGCCAATAATAACAGTTGAGCGACCGTGCTAGAACCACGGAACCCGAGAATGCCTAACACCTTCTTCCGGATTAACAAAATTCCTTACCCAGATTTCTGTGTTCACGGACTGTAAAGTAGAGTCGATCTTCCCTCGATTCAGGATTTAAAACCGGTAACTTGGGATACCATAAATTATCCCAAGTGGCGACTCTGAAATTTTAATAAATGATCTCGTTTTGATTGTCACTTTAATTGGAAAAACTTCCTTATGCCCTTCCGGGGTGTAGTAAAAAAGGAGGTATGACAATACTTCATCTTGTCCTTGTACAAGGACGAACTGGAGTAGGCATAAAATCGGAATTCATCAAGTTCATTAAGCTACTCCACACGAAGATTTGCTGCCACATCCTATTCAAGATTCAGCTTCCTCAAAGCCCACTTGGCCTTGTGCTATAACTCAATCGATAGATGGAAAGCTTTCCCAAATGCTAACCGGTATGGAGACATACCAATCGGAGTCTTGTAAGCAGTCCTATAAGCCCATAGAGCATCATCCAATTTCTTTGACCAATCGGTCCTATTTGCATTGACCGTCTTTGACAATATACTCTTGATTTCCCTATTTGAGACTTCAACTTGGTCACTCGCCTGAGGGTGATAAAGAGTAGAAACTTTGTGATTGACACCATACTTTGCAAGCAAAGTGTCAAAAGCTCGATTACAAAAATGAGACCTCCCATCACTTATGATTGCTCGAGGAGTTCCAAACCTAGTAAAAATGCTCTTCTTGAGAAACGCACAACACTCCGAACCTCATTATTGGGTAAAGCCACAGCTTCAACCGACTTTGAAACATAGTCAACTGCCACTAGAATGTATGTGTTCCCACACGAACTAATAAACGGACCCATGAAATCAATTATCCACACATCAAAAATATCAACTTCGAGAATAGTATTGAGAGGCATCTCATCTTTCTTCGAAATTCCACCCGCTCTTTGACATTTGTCGCATCTTTTCATAAGTTCACTTGCATCTTTGTACAAAGTTGGCCAGTAAAACCCACAACTAAGAACTTTGAAGTTGTCCTCGCCCTGCCATGATGACCACCATAGGGAGAGGAATGACAAGCCTCTAAGATACTCAATTGCTCCTCCTCTGGGACAAGCCTACGGATCATACCGTCATTGCAAATCTTGAACAAGTACAGCTCATCCAAATAGAAGTCCAAACTATCCCGTTTAAGCTTCTTCCTTTGGTTAGAAGAGAGCTCACACGGGATTATACCAGTCACAAGGAAATTAGCAACGTCTGCAAACCATGGCATACCATTCATCGACGCAGAAAGAAGTTGCTCATCGGGAAATAAATCATTGATCTCTAGGCCATCACGAGGCCTCCCCTCCTCCTCCAAGCGGGACTAGTGGTCCGCTACTCGGTTTTTACAACCCTTCCGGTCCACAATCTCCAAATCAAACTCTTGAAATAAAAAGACTCATCGCATCAGCCTAGCTTTGGGATCCTTCTTCGTCATCAATTACCGGAGTGCGTCATGATCGGTATGAACTATGACCTTGGCACCCATGAGATATGGCCGAAATTTCTCTATTACGAACACAATAGCCAAAAGCTCTTTTTCCGTCACCGTGTAGTTCACTTGAGCATCATTCATTGTCTTGCTCGCATAATACACCGAATGAAATATTTTATTCACTCTTTGACCCAAGACCGCCCCAACCGCAACATCACTCGCGTCGCACGTAAGCTCGAAAGGCAAGCTCTAATTGGGTGCGGTAATAATAGAAGTGGTGGTCAACTTGTGCTTGAGAAGTTCGAAAGCTTGCATACATCCCTCATTGAACACGAACTTGGCATCTTTTTCCAATAACTTGCACAAGGGATTCACTATCTTCAAAAAGTCCTTGATAAATCTCCGGTAGAACCCCGCATGCCCAAGAAAACTTCTAACTCCCTTGACTGAAGTAGGGGGAGGGAGCCTTGAAATCACTTCAATTTTTGCTTTTTACACCTCTATACCATGCTTTGAAATTTTATGGACGGGGACTATGCCCTCCTCAACCATGAAGTGGCATTTCTCTCAATTAAGCATAAGGTTGGTTTCTTCACAACGGGCCAACACTCTATCAAGATTTTTCAAACATTCATCAAATGAGTCACCCACAAAACTGAAGTCGTCCATAAACACCTCCAAAATGTCCTCCACCATGTCGATAAATATAGCCATCATACACCGCTGGAATGTAGCCGGTGCATTACACAACCCAAATGGCATCCTAGAAAAAGCAAAGGTACCATACGGACAAGTGAATGTGGCCTTCTCCTGATCTTCTGGAGCAATCAAAATTTGGTTGTACCCAGAATCCCATCCAAGAAGCAGTAGAAGGCACGCCCAGCAAGTCTGTCTAGCATCTAATCAAGAAAAGGCAATGGAAAGTGATCCTTGCGGGTCACTTTATTCAACTTGCGGTAATCCATGCACACCCTCCACCCGGTGATAGTCCTGGTAAGAATCAACTCATTGTTTGCATTGGTAACCACGGTCATACCACCGTTCTTCGGCACACATTGCACCGACGAAGTCCAAGAGCTATCAGAGATAGGGTACACAATCCTGGCATCCAACCACTTGATCACCTCCTTTTTCACAACTTCTTGCATTGCCTCGTTCAACCTCCTTTGATGTTCCAAGGAAGGATTTGCATCATCTTCAAGAATAATCTTGTGCATACAAAAGGCGGGGCTTATTCCCCGAATATCAGCTATGGTCCATCCAATGCCTTCTTCCGTTTTTGGAGCACCGCCAATGTGGCATCTGTGAGCACGTGATTTTGCCCTACATGAATTACTCCCATAAATTCGAGAAAAATAAATTTTTCCCATTATTTGCAATTTTTGTTAGATTTTTCATAGGATTTTTTTGTTAATAATTTGCATTTGTCTGTGCATGTTTATTTTATTTAAATCATGAAAAAATATATATACAAAAATACTCTGCATGTCATTTGAGGTTATTTTTTTTTTTTTACATTTTTAGGTTAATTGATAAATTAGTTGTTTTATAAAAATGAAAAAATCACAAAAATGGATCACTTTTGCATTTTTAGCCTTTTAATGTTAAATTTGTAGTTCTTCTTCTATTTTAGGAGTTAACTAATTTGTGTAAATATTATGATGGGTAATTAGCTTAATTTAGCAAATTATTTTAATTTAAGGGTTAATTTGGTTTGTTAAGTAATTCAAAAGGAAAAAAAAAGAGAGAAAAAATTAAAAAAAAAAAAGGAAAAGCAAAAAAAAAGTGGGGGGGGGGGGGGGGGGAGGAATGGATTTTAATTTAGTAATACCCAAGTTAGGCCCAATTTGGGCCTGTCCCAAAACGTCCAAAGCAAGACCCTGACCCTCCCCAAAACCCGTGACCCGTCTTTCCCCAAACCCGCCCCGTTTCCCCTCATATATAAATCTTCTTATACCATTTTCCCCCAAAACCTAACCCTAAATTAAACCCCAAAAGCGCCGCGCACCCTCCATCTGCGATTCTACTCGCCCAAATCGTCCCCAACTCGTCTGAGTTTTCAGATGAGTTCTTCCCTAAATTGAGCGCACATGGTCTCCTCATCTCTCTCCAACGTGGCTTAACCGTCTCTGACAGAATATTTTTGGCTTCATCCATTTATCACGTGCTTTTGATGTCTTGGGATGAATCTCGGTTAAATGGGAGCGGTTGGATGCGAGAAATCACATCCACGCCTTCCATTTGTCCGGGTTTTGTTCTATGTGAGATTTTTCGTGGTTTTTTCGGATTCGGAGGGAATATTTGGAGATTTCTTGGAGAGGAGGGCAGAAGGTTCGAGAATTCTTGAATGCTATATAAGAGAGGATATTTCAGAGGTCAGGGACAAGAAAAATGAGAGAAAAATCGGGAATAGATCTTCAGAAAAGTTTAGTAGTAAAATTTCTAAGGTTATGAAGTTTTTCCTTCTTTTGACATTTTCTTTTCTCTGATTCGACACCCTTTGTTCGAAAACGAAAATGGTCTGTGTTTGTTTCCTCGTTCGAGTTTCATTTTCCAAAAGAAAAAGCAGAGAAAAACAAAAAAAATGAATTTTTGAAGTTCAAAAAGGATCTCAAATAAGAAACTTTTCGAAAAAATAAGAAGAAGAAGAAGCTGTGATTGAACAATTGTTGTTACTCTTTGCTCGGATCTGCCAGTCTGCTATCCAGAGTTTCAGATCTGGGTTTGGGTTTGGTCTAGCTAATTTTTCTTATAAATAGGTCAATCTTAGTCCAAGTAAGTATATTCTCTTACTTCTGTAGTTTTCCAGATTTGGTTTAATACAAAGTCATAACTATTTTCCTTCATCTTTTATTGTTGTTTGGGTTCTGTGTACTGTAATGATAATTTGCTTGCCTAAAACTTTATTCATCATATGAACATAGTTGGTCTCGGATTTGCTGCTTTACATTGACCATGGAGTAACAAATGGCAGATAGCATTATTAATTGCTTTATCGAAGCTTCTTGGTCGAAAATTACATTAAAAGAGAACATTATACTCCTTTCTGTTTCTAAATCAATTATGCTTAATTTGTCATCGATAAAGCATACGTGGGTAACAAATTGTAGTTTTGCAATGATTTCTTGAATGTTATTAAGAAGGAGAAAGAATTTTGTTGTTTTTTTTGTTAATGGTTACTCGACTTTTTGGACAACACTTTAAAAGTGTACGTTGAAGTATTTCCTTTAGTGCTCTCCCTCCATCTTTTTTTACTTTTCAAGCTTTTAGTATTTTTTCAATGTAATAAGAAAATTCAAGTTTTAGTAGTAATTGGATTCCCCATTTTTTTTAATTATATGCAAAAGTGTAAATTTCATGTTCGATGAATTGTCTAAATGTGACGTAGTATCTGCTACAGCTTTGGTTAGCCATATTTTCTAGACTTAATTAGCACAAGGAAGCAATAACAATCTCCTCAAGAATGATTGAGTTTTATATTAGACCCAATGAGTTCACTTTAGGCAATGTAACTCACCCTTCTGTTGTTCTTAAAGTCCTTAAAAAAATAAATAAAAAGCAATTTCATGCCATTTCAATAAAACTTGGCCTTCAGTCAAAGGTTTACGTGGGTAATGCACTTCTGGATCCTTATGCAGTATCGAGGAAGCTTTTTTTTATTAGATAATTTCAATTGGCAGTGAAATAGATTTTTCTAGGGTGGGTTTTTCAAGATAACCTTTCAGGTTTCCTTATCGGATGTTTTATTTTAAATTCCAATTAGCTTTATACATTGTGGAACTTCGACATTTATTATCAATGTGTGTTTAAATTACTGTGAAGTGTTTTGTTAACTTTCATGAAGTAGGTGCAATGTTGCTTTATGGTAAAATTATTCTAGTGATAGCTCTACCTGTGATTTGTGAGGATGAGTTAGATACAATTGACTTCCACAGCTCATGGCCTCACAATATTTTCAAATTAGATTTAGAAAAAGAATTCATGAACCCCGTATCTTTCTTTTAGTCACGCAAAAAATTATTACACCTACGGGTACAACTCCCGTGACGTGATTGTGATAATTAGTTTTTAAATTAGTTTAAAACAAAAGCACTTTTAGTTTGCCTTTAAGAAATATAACCTTTTTTTTTCTTAAAATAATTTGAGGTGTGCCACGCCAAACAAAATCTTGAAATGCATGGCCTCTCGCTTAATTGATATTCTAATCCTTAGAAATCAAGGCGTGCCATTTAGCGAATTTTCCATGGCCCTCACAAAGTTGCAAATGCGTAGTTACTTTAGGCACGTTATTTTAATAATTTACCTTCCTAAACTCGGGTGCGCATTTATGTGGCCCAAATCCAAATCTCAACAATGTTAGATAAAATATGTCGAGATCTGCGGGTGCATTTATGTGACGTGGTTCAAGACGCATTTTAAATGACGTTGCAATTTTTCCTTAAAATAAATAAAGCGGTTATAAAGTTAAAATGCACATAGGTTTAAACATGTATTAAAATCAGATAATGGGCCATTTGTAACAGTTGAGCGACCATGCTAGAACCACGGAATCCGGGAATGCCTAACACCTTCTCCCGGGTTAACAAAATTCCTTAACCGGATTTCTGGTTCGCGGACTGTAATACAGAGTCAATCTTTCCTCGATTTAGGATTTGAACCGGTGACTTGGGACACCATAAATTATCCCAAGTGGTGACTCTGAATCTTTTAATAAAAATTTCCCATTTCGATTGTAACTTTAAGTTGGAAAAAACTCCTTTATACACCCTTTCCGGGGGTGTAGGTAAAAAGGAGGTGTGACAGATCTGGCGACTCTGCTGGGGATCGAACGAATCTCTGGTTCAGGGTTCAAAAATTCGAGCTTAGAATAATTGTTATATTTGGCTTTATTTATTATCTAATTTTATTACATGATTGGGCCTAATGTGCTAAATGTTGCCTTTACCGCTTTGATATTATCTGAACTGTACATAAACTGCTACGAAACCCCTCTCTTCTCTCTCCCGAGGAGTGCACACTGGTCGTGACTTCTTTCTGTTAGTGTCATATACCAAATAAAACGAGGTTCGAACAAGTTGCAAAGTCGGATGATCTTTTGGTTACCGGTACGCAGCCCCCCTCCCGGCTCGAGTTGTCCGCTTGGGTAAGCCAGGTCTAGAATAATGCACCTAGGTTTTAAACCTAGAATAACTCAGCATCATGCCGGATCCCTAGTAGGAACGCTTATCTGCATCATGTTCATTTGACTTTGGAGACTCAACAGGGGTTGGGTCTGTCTAGGACAAGTGTACCCAAAATGAAAAAGACCATCCTGATGCATCCTACTTGCTAATTGTGCATTTATTGCTTCAGATTTGCATGTTGACCGGCTTATAGGGAAAAGGTTGAGAGAAGGAAAGTCAATGTGAGGGCTAAGAGAGATAATTGCTTGTTTTTGGAAAAACCAATGTCCAAATGGTACTGAAATTCTGCCGAAATTTTGAAAAAAAAAAATTTGCTTTATTTTGAGAAAAAAAAGAGAGAGAAGAAAAAAAAAGTTGGTTTTTGTTTTAAATTGCCCGAACTACGCCAGTTTGATTCTCACCGGATGTGGGATACGTAGGCAATCCCCATCGAGTCCAACTTCCTTTTTTACAAAAATAGCCCAAAAGGCATCAAAATTTTCTTACTTTGTTGGAAATAAGTAAGATGAAGCCATTCTTGTCGAAAATAGCCGAATGTCCCCAAAAGGACGCCGAAAGGCTGTTTTTGCAAGAACAGCCACCTTTGGCCTCTTTTTTAATATTTTGGCTGGTTAGCAAGCACAGCCTTAAAATCTTCTCCCTGGAACTGCTGAAAGGCCGTATTTTATTTTGAAATGAAAAATTGAAAAGAAAAGAGAGAAAAATAGTGTTAACTTTGTTTTCGAGTCAAATGAGTCTTGATTTTGCTTAATCACCCTAATAAATGTACAGAATGAGCACAAAGTCAAAGTTTGCCAATAACAGTCATGAACAAGATCCCTTTGGATTTGCATATGTGGTGGGAGGATCTGGGTAAATCAGATCAAGATAACGTAAATCTACATTTGGGAGGCCTCGCCGGGTTGTTGAAGATAAGGCCTAGAGGTGACATTATAAAGGCGTTGGTTACGTTTTGGGACCCAGCTCACAACGTCTTACATTTCTCGGATTTTGAACTCACGCCCACCTTGGAAGAGATAGCAGGTTATATGGGAAGTACTGAAGGTCTGAGGCATAAGTATCTGATCGCTCCAAGAGCCTTTAACCCTCACAAATTCATGGATTTTCTAAAAATAAGCAAGGGAGTCCCATACTACGAGTTGGAGGATGATTTTTCCACTATACGTTTTATATACAAGAGGTACGGGCATGTAGGGGGATTCAACAACCCAGAAAGCGGGGTTTGTAGCAAAGGGAACCGAGCAAAATGGGATGAGCATAGGCGTTTCGCTTTCATGGTAGCATTCTTAGGCCTCGTGGTGTTTCCCTAGAAAGATGGGAATATTGATCTGCGGGTGGCTGGAGTCGTCAAGGTCTTGATTACCAACGCCAAGAGCACTCTTGCCCCTATTATAGTATATGAGATATACCGAGCTCTCACAGCTTGTAAAGCTGGGGCAGATCTCTTCGAGGGATGCAATTTGCTACTACAAATGTGGATGATCGAACACCTGTGTCAACGCCCTCAGTATATAAGTTGTGGGACTGCAGAGAAAAGTTGCGTTGAAGAGATCGACACAAGGATTTCAGGGTTAAAGTTCCCAAAGGGGTTTGTAGATTGGGTATTCCGCCTTCGCTCCATCACTTCGGAGCAAATAGAATGGACGCTAGGTTGGCTTCCTGTTGAAGAAATGGTGTATATGCCCGCCACTGGTCCTTACTTCCTCCTAATGGGTCTTCGAGGCATTCAACCTTACGCTCCATATCGGGTGATGAGACAGTTCGGAAGGTGTCAGGTGATACACCCAGATGAAGATCTTAGTGTTTATGCGGTCGAGGTTAGCTCCAACGGCCAATTTCATGAATAAACAGTTCGTTCTATTTGGAACGAGTGCCAGTATTTTATAGCGAACACTCGAGTGCGTGACTTATCTAGAGGCGAGGTCTCACCCGCCTATCTTGCCTGATATAGAAAGAAGAACGCCACAAGGGCTGAACATGAAAGACCAGCCAAAAAGCCTCACATTCAGGAATTCATTAAGGCATCGCAAGAACAGTGGGCTTGGTTGGACAAGAAAAATGAGTACAGGGCCACAATAGGAAAACTGGAAAAGCAAGTCAGGGATCTCCAATTAGAGAATGGTTTGCAAGCCGCGACGGATGAAGGTGAAAAGAAAAAGCTAGCCAAAGAAAATGAGGCCCTTCGAGCCCAGATTCGAGAAATGAAAACAGCAGCTGAAAATCCCGCCAGAAGTGCAAAGGATGAAAAGCTTATAAAGAACCTTAGGCAGAAGGTGGATGAGTATGGTTTTGATTTGAACAAAGCAGAGGGTGAACTAGCCAGGGCTCGAACAAAATTGGCTAAGAATGCGGAAGAACGAGCGCGCTTGGTTAAACAGTTAAAAGAGAAATATGACAATGAGATTGTGGGGTTGAAGAAAAGGGTTACCATCTTTGAGAACAAAATGATCAAACAGGGAAAAGACTTTAAGGTAGAAAGGGAACATTGTTATGCAGCGATGGCACAATTAGAAAGAGATTTGCAACAACTTCAAGAGCAGAATCATGTAGCCGAACAAACTTTGGAAGCCAAGGCCCACCAGATTGGGCGTTTGTTGCAAGAAAAGGATGTCATAAGAGAGAAAGTCAGAAGGATCGCCGACTACATCGCGATGAAATGTAGTAGTTGTGAGGATATGACTAGATCCATGTTCTTTGCCATCGCGATGAACTTTGTTTGACATATAGTGGAAGATCTCTACCATCTCCAAAGGGATTTAGCACGTAGGCCTGTGGCGAGACCAAATGATGTCCCGCGGGCCCCATGAGCAGTTGAGGCGTTGATGTATTCGTGATTTTCATTGAAGTCTGTTAGTCTGTTTTTGGGTCTGTATTTTCATTTTTCTGTTTGAGTCTGTATTTTCATCTTTTCATCAAAGTCTGTTAGTGTCTTTTTGAGTCTGTTAGTTTTTGAGTCGTTGTAATCAAAGCATTTGCCTTTTATGAAAATTTGAAAATCCCAAAATAATTTATTATTACACTTACCCCCAGAAATACACTCGGTCTGATTCATGCGGGATCATGATACGTAGGCAATCTTCATAGGATTTGACCATAACCAAAAGAAAGAAAAAAGAAGAAAGAAAATAGAGGGAAAAAACAAGAGAGAAAAAGAAAATAAAAGAGAAACAAAATAAGAAATCGTGAGAAGGAAACAATGGCAAAATAAGAGAGAAAAATGAGAGAATAAAAACAAAGAGAAATCAAGCAAGGCATGAATGAAAAAAGGAGAGAGAGAAAAAGAGAAGTTTCAAATGGAAATAGGGAAAAGCCAGGATGATGCAAGCAACCGATCAAATACATAATAGAAACGGTTAACTGCTTAGGTGCATTTATTCCCCAAATATGTGGTTGCCTATCTGTTAAGCTCTAATCACTAACAAGTTTGTTGTCGACCGTCCAATATAAAAAGGTGGTTGGTTTGTGGTTCCTAAAATAGTAACTCCTCTCCTCAACATAAATTCAAAGGCAATGGCGGACAACAACAAAATTGGGTTGGTTGATACTGGTGCCCGAAAGCAGTTGGTTGAATGGGACACTAGTTTGGCTGATGAGGTAAGGATGTAAAGACAACACATGACGGACATGTATCAGGCCTGGATGACTGGGAGGGCACCACCCCCGCCACCACCTAGCTTCTTAGATGCTGCCCTTACCCAAACTCCAGGCACAATGCTAGATGATCCTCCATACTCTCCAGATCCACCCGCTTATCACAACTTTCCTAACCGTGCTAGTAACTCCGTCACTCATCCTCTAATTACCTCTCCACAAAATTGCCCTACTGTCACATCCACTATCCCCGACAATGAATACCCACTCAAAGCTCATGATGCCCAATATTACCCCTCAGAGGGTGCCTACAAGGTTCCCTACTCATACAACCAGGGCCTGTGGGATGAGCCTCATGTTGAAAATGAAAGGTTCATAGGAAGAGAAGGGAAAGATGGGATACCCAGGAGGCTGAAAGGCATAGAACAATCCTTGAAGAACAAGAAAGGAAGGGGAGACCAGGGTAGCACGGTTTACAAAGAACCGTCTGTGTCCCCTGGTGTTCGCCTGCCCGCGGGGTTCAAAGTGCCAAAATTTAACTTTTATGATGGGTGTGGAGATCCGGTAGCCCACCTGAGGGTTTACTGCAGTGAAATGTGAATTGTTGGAGAGAAAGATGACTTGATGATGGCGTATTTCAGTGAGAGCTTGACTGGGGCAGCTTTGGAATGGCATAATCATCAAGATGTTGGTAAGTGGCCTACATTGGGTGACATGGCTCAAGATTTTGTTCGATACTTTCAATACAGATCAGGTGTTACCCCAGACCGCTCCTCTCTATCTAAAATAGAAAAGAAGCTGGAGGAAAGCTTTAGGGAGTTTGGGCTCAGATGGAGGGAGCAAGCTGCTCGAGTCAATACCCCGATTGGCGAAGAAGAAATGGTTGAGCTTTTCCTACAAGCCTAGGGGCCCACCTACTTCAGTCATTTAATCCCAGCCTTGGGAAAGCCTTTCAATGATGTGTTAACAATAGGGGAGCTAGTAGAAGAGGGAATCAAGTCAGGCAAAATCATGAGTTGTTCGAAAGACATTCGGAACATTCCAGTAAGCTTGGGTGGAAGAAAGAGAAACAGAAAAGATGATCCGATGGGCCTTCCTGCTCAACACTTCCAGCCTCGACATCGTCCCCGTGAATATCCTTGTGCACCAGATGACCCTCCCCAATGCTACTTCTCTCCACAGAACTCACAAAGTCGTACATCACTTTCTGAGTACCCAGCTCCACAAAATGTCTATCCACCCCCACGAGCCTACCGAAACCCCCCTAGATCAGGTTTCCGGCCCAATCAAGCATTTAAGAATGAGAGGTTGTGGAAGAATAAAACCTTCACTCCATTGGGAGAGTCATATGCCAGTCTGTTCTAGAGACTAAGGAAATTGGACATGTTGAAGCCGATCTAGATAAAAATGCCAAACCCTCTTCCAAAGAAGTTTGATTTTTCTCAAAGGTGCGCATATTGCTCAGATGCCCCGGGGCATGACATAGAGAAGTGTTGGAATCTGAGGAATGTGATTCAGAAGCTTACTGATGCAGGCGACATTGTCGTGCAAAATCCAGATGCAGCATACACTAGCCAAAGTCTGTCACCTGTGCATAATGAGATGCATATGGTGGGTATGATTTAGTTTGAAAAGGAATGTGAGAATTCTTCTGGTATCCTAGGAGGTACATGCGCTACGAAGCTTCCAGTGCCATCAGAGGTTGATCCTGAGAACGAGCAAGCAAAGGAACCCAAAGGTAATCTGTTAAGAACAATGTGATGGAGACTTGTGAAGGCCCTAGTATTGTTGATGCAGAAGTCAGTGGCTAAGATGTTGAGTTTGATGATTGGAAAGACGTTCTTTTCTTGGTTAGCCAGGGAGGAGTTTTGGTGGTTTATTTTGTTGTCATTTCTACTGTCCGGGTTATTTCAGAGTTGTAATCCGGATATTGTCCTGTGACTCAAACTCTTCTATCCTTTTATTTTACCTAGTTTGTTTAGTCATATTAGCCTGTTTAGTGTTGTCTAGGTTTGTTCTAGGTTTGTAACCCTAGTTTAGTTTGTTTGTTTTGTTGTCCAAACCCTTTCACCATCTGTCTAATGCAATTTTTTATTTTCTGTGATTTCTAGTCATTTTCATTTAGTTCTCTTTTCTTTTATAGTTCTTTTCCTGTTGACTCTAGTAACATGACATGCATGCATAATTCTCAGCCTGGTCTTAAAAAGTCAGTTTAGTCATGAAACAATGAATGAAACAATTTTGAAGATGATAGGAACATTTGAGGGAAATAAGTAACGACATTTTGAGATCACTTCAAGCCCAAATTGTGTGAAACTGAGGCAGATAGAACATAAAGAAACCCTGTTGAAATGCATCATACCGCATCAGTTTGAAGCTAAAGGCAAGTTTTCCCAAATTGACAGGGGTCGTTCGTGGTAATGAGAGTGAGAGTGTTGTCCAATGGTGCTTTGTATTTAACAGATGTAGAAGGCGAATGTGTAGATATGGTTATCAAGTCTGATACAATCAAAAGATGTTACGAATGTTTTTCTTGGTTTGTTTAATTGTGTTGTTTGTACTTGGCATGTTTTGAAGATTGGAATGACGAAGGCATTTTGTTATGCTATCTAAACACTTTATCCTTCGTTACCCCTTTGAGCCTCATGCATTTTCTTTCATACCCCTTTTTTTGAATCAGTAGCAAAGTTCAAAAATGCAAGCGCAAAAGACAAGTAAAGGAACAAGAAAAAAGAGAAAGAAAAGAGAAAAAGAGAAAGAAAAGAATGAAAAGAAAAAAAAAAGAAAATCAACAAAAAGAGAAAAGAAAGCAAAAAAGAGAAAGAAAAGAAAGAGAAAAGAGAAAATCACAATAGCAAAGTAATTTCTATGACATGAACTACGTTTGACCTGATTCCTTTTAAGGATACGTACGCAACCTCACGGTTCGGTCCCATCAAAATAAAAATCCAAAAGTCCCCAAGCAAGAAACTGGGGCAGAAGTTGTGGTTGTTGTAAGAAATCTGATTTTGAAAGTTGTAATTTTGAACCCATGTGAATTGTTTTGAGCCTTTGATATCCTTTCTTTTTAACCCTATCCAAAAGCCTACATTACGGTCCAAAGAAACACCTTCCGATCAGTCTTCGAGAGATGCCAAGTTAAGCAAGGAGAGGTAATTCATATCAGGGGCAACACTCTGGTTCAAGCAGAAAAGTAATAAAAATGAGAGAGTCTTATTGGTTAAAACCCGCACGGGCACCGTAAGGAGACGGTAAGTTGAGAGAAAGAACAAAATGGGAGAGGCTTAATGGTGAAAACCCTTCGGGCACTACAAGTCGAATAAGGATTGTGAGTCAAATTGGATAATCGGAGCATTGAAGCCCATTTTCACGGTTTAGGGGTATAACAGAAGTTGAACATCAGACTTGCTCAACAGAATAGGCCACAGATGCATGTCATGGTCATTAGAGTTGGTATCCACATCTGATAGGTTTCTACTTTGTAGTTTTCTTGTTAGGAATTATCTTTTTCCTTTATCCTTTACTCTGTTCCTTTTGTTTTGTTTACTTCCTCTTCTTGAGTTTGTTTGGTCAAAATAAGTGAGAAATGACTTCAAAATTTACCACCAGCTTCCCAATTGCACAAAATGGGATATGGCTAGCACATCACAGTGTCATAAATCAGGAAAGAACAACAAGTGCACTGAGCTGGTAACAATCAACATGCTTTGGGATCATTGTGAAATACAAAGGTTTGGTATATATCAATTCATGAACGATGCAACAGATAAAGGGTGTTAGGTGAACGGATCAAAGGTATTTTCTGTGGTGGGATTGACAAAAGGTGGTAAACCAGTGACAAGCAGGATCTTCCAAGCCGAAATCAAAGTTATCATGGCAAGTGATGGAGCAATAGACCTCAAGGCCAAGGCCAGTGATTTAAATCTGGAAAGAACAGCATGCGCACTGAGTGGATGGCAATTGACGTGCTTTTGGATTCATGAGAAACACAAAGGTTCAGTACATGTCAATACAAGAGCACAGTGAAATAGATGAATGGTGTTGGGTTTGAACGGATCAGAGGTATTTTCTATGATAAGGGTGACAGAGAGAGTGGTTAGTCAATAAACAAACAAGGTCTTCGAGTGGAAATCAAAGTGAACATGGGAAGTGAAGGAGCAATCGCCCTCGAAGTCAAGGCCATAAACCAACCACCACATTTTTAAACTAACAAGATTTTTCGAAAATCTCGTTTGTTTCGGAGAAACCCTCCGCAAGGAAAGGAAAGCACTAGACAGGTTTGACCGTATATTATCAGGACCCTCCTGAGAAATGGGACCTAGTTTAAAATTCAAAACGATCATGAGTAGTAAAATCTAGCATAAATGTACCCCAAAGGAATATAAGTTGGCTTCAAAGTTTGCATGCTTGAGATAGGATTCAATTAGGAGTTTTTAGGACCCTCATAAATAATGGGACCTAGCCTCAATATTTCCGTTAGATAACAAGATTTAGCATAAGTTCTGCTGTAAGATAGTATAATTCAGCCGTAAAAATTATCACTTCTAAGATAATACTTTATTTTTTGATTTTCAGGAACCTCCTGGATAATGGGGTGTAGTTTTAAGACCTTCTTAGATAACAAGATTTAGCAGAAGTCACACCTTTAGAAGACATAACTTAGATTTTAAATTGTCTTTTAATTAAGAGTGTCAGGACCCCCTGGATAATGAGACCTAGATTTCAAGTTCTTAGTAATATTTGGTAATATGATTCAGTTTAACACTCACATATGTGCCCAGCTACCAAACTAGGGCAGAAAATTTTCTTTGTTGTATCTATTTTTGTTGAAATCAGGCACCCACTTGGAGAACAGGGAAAAGCAGTTCAAGTTCAGCAGTTAGGCGCCCACCTGGAAAGCAAGGGAATACAATTCAAGTTCAGCAATCAGGCACCCACCTGGAGAGCAAGGGAATACTATTCAAGTTCAGCAATCAAGCGCCCACCTGGAGAGCAAGGGAATACAATTCAAGTTCAGCAATCAGGAGCCCACCTGGAGAGCACGAGATTACAGTTCAAGTTCAGCAGTCAGGCGTCCACCTGGAGAGCACGAGAATACAGTTCAAGTTCAGCAATCATGCATCCACCTGAAGAAAAGGGAAAGCATCTCAGATTACAATTCAAGTCGGCAACAAAGGAACCTCACCGGAAGAATACAAGTCAACAAGGCAACAAGAAATCACAAGATCAAGTTTGAAGATATAGATAGCACTTTTGTAATTCCTAGATCATAGTTTAGTCTTGCTTCTTTTACTTTGTCATGGTGTAATAAGGAGGTCATTAAGCAGTAGCAGCAGCAACAACAGTGAAATCATAGCTTCATGGTAGTCCTAGCTACCAAAACTTTCCGAACTACACTGACCTGATTCCTTTATAGCCAAGGATATGTAGGCAACCTCGGAAGTAGGGTGCGGTAAAATCTTTTAAAAATGCTTCCCACGGAGTATTCAAACGGGCAAAAATTGCTCGTATCCGCTCACTTTATCTTTGCAAGAAAACTCTTCGTGTTTCCGAGCAAAGAGGGGAAGCTGTGAGCACGTGATTTTTGCCCTATATTAATTACTCCCATAAACTCGAGAAAAATAAATTTTTCCCATTATTTGCAATTTTTGTTAGATTTTTCATAAGATTTTTTTGTTAATCGTTTGCATTTGTCTGTGCATGTTTATTTTATGTTAATCATGAAAAAAATATATACAAAAATACTCTGCATGTCATTTGATGTTTATTTTTTTTTTTTACAATTTTAGGTTAATTGATAAATTAGTTGTTTTATAAAAATGAAAAAATCACAAAAATGAATCACTTTTGCATTTTTAGCCTTTTAATGTTAAATTTGTAGTTCTTCTTCTATTTTAGGAGTTAACTAATTTGTGTAAATATTATGATGGATAATTAGCTTAATTTAGCAAATTATTTAAATTAAAGGGTTAATTTGGTTTGTTAAGTAATTCAAAAGGAAAAAAGAGAGAGAAAAGAGAAAATTTTTTAAAAAAAAACAGAAGAGCAAAAAAGGGGGAGGGGAATGATTTTAATTTGGTAATAACCAAGTTAGGCCCAATTTGGGGCTGTCCCAAAACGTCCAAAGCCAGCCCCTGACCCGCCCCAAAACCCGTGACCCGTCTTTACCCAAACCCGCCCCATTTCCCCTCATATATAAACCTTCTTATACCATTTTCCCCCAAAACCTAACCCTAAATTAAACCCCAGAAGCGGCGCCCACCCCCCATCTCCAATTCTACTCGCCCAAATCGTCCCCAACTCGTCCGAGTTTTCAAACGAGTTCTTCCCTAAATTGAGCGCATATGGTCTCCTCATCTATCTCCAATGTGGCTTAACTGTCTCTAACTGAATATTTTCAGCTTCATCCCTTTCTCACGCGCTTTTGATGTCTTGGGACGAATCTCGGTTAAATGGGAGCTGTTGGATGCGAGAAATCACATCCATGCATTCCATTTATCCGGGTTTTGTTCTATGTGAGATTTTTCGTGGTGTTTTTTCGGATTCGGAGGGAATATTTGGAGATTTCTTGGAGAGGAGGGCAGAAGGTTCGAGAATTCTTGAATGCTATATAAGAGAGGATCTTTCAGAGGTCTGGGAGAAGAAAAATGAGAGAAAAATCGGGAATAGATCTTCAAAAAATTTTAGTAGTAAAATTTCTAAGGATATGAAGTTTTTCCTTCTTCTGACATTTTCTTTTCTCTGATTAGACACCCTTTGTTCGAAAACGAAAATGGTCTGAGTTTGTTTCCTCATTCGAGTTTCATTTTCCAAAAGAAAAATCAGAGAAAAGCAAAAAAAATGAATTTTTTAAGTTCAAAAAAGCTCTCAAATCAGAAAATTTTCGAAAAATAATAATAATAAGTTGTGATTGAACAATTGTTGTTACTCTTTGTTCGGATCTGCCAATCTGCTATCCAGAGTTTCAGATCTGGGTTTGGGTTTGGTCTAGCTGATTTTTCTTACAAATAGGTCAATCTTAGTCCAAGTAAGTATATTCTCTTACTTCTGTATTTTTCCAGATTTGGTTTAATACAAAGTCGACTATTTTCCTTCATCATTTATTGTTGTTTGGGTTCTGTGTACTGTAATGATAATTTGCTTGCCTAAAATTTTATTCATCATATGAGCATAGTTGGTCTCGGATTTGCTGCTTTACATTGACCATGGACAAATGGCAGATAGCATTATTAATTGCTTTATCGGAGCTTCTTGGTCGAAAATTACATTAAAAGAGAACATTATAATCCTTTCTGTTTCTAAATCAATTTATGCTTAATTTGTCGTCGATAAAGCATACGTGGGTAACAAATTGTAGTTTTGAAATGATTTCTTGAATGTTATTAAGAAGGAGAAAGAATTTTGTTGTTTTTCTTGTTAATGGTTACTCGGCTTTTTGGACAACACTTTAAAAGTGTACATTGAAGTATTTCCTTTAGTGCTCTCCCTTCATCTTTTTTTTTTTTACTTTTCAAGCTTTTAGTATTTTTTCAATGTAATAAGAAAATTCAAGTTTTAGTAGTAATTGGATTCCCCAGTTTTTTTTAATTATATGCAAAAGTGCAGATTTCAAGTTCGATGAATTGTCTAAGTGTGACATAGTATCTGCTACAGCTTTGGTTAGCCATATTGTCTAGACTGAATTAGCACAAGGAAGCAATAACAATCTCCCCAAGAATGGTTGAGTTTGATATTAGACCCAATGAGTTCACTTTAGGCAATGTAACTCACCCTTCTGTTGTTCTTAAAGTCCTTAATTCAAAAAAAAAAAAAAAACAATTTCATGCCGTTTCAATAAAACTTGGCCTTCAGTCAAAAGTTTACGTGGGTAATGCACTTTTGGATCATTATGCAGTATCGAGGAAGCTTTTTTTTTTGTTAGATAATTTCAATTGGCAGTGAAATAGATTTTGCTAGGGTGGATTTTTCAAGATAACCTTTCAGGTTTCCTTATAGGATGTTTTATTTTAAATTTCAATTAGCTTTATACATTGTGGAACTTCGACATTTTTTATCAATGTGTGTTTAAATTACTGTGAAGTGTTTTGTTAACTTTCATGAAGTAGGCGCACTGTTACTTTATGGTAAAATTATTTCAGTGATATCTCTACCTGTGATTTGTGAGGATGAGTTAGATACAATTGACTTCCACAACTCATGGCCTCACAATATTTTCGAATTAGCTTTAGAAAAAGAATTCATGAACCCCGTAGCTTTCTTTTAGGCACGCAATTAAAATTATTATACCTATGGGTACGACTCCCGTGACGTGATTGTGATAATTAGTTTTTAAATTAGTTTAAAACAAAAGCACTTTTAGTTTGCCTTTAAGAAATATAATCTTTTTTTTCTTAAAATAATTTGAGGTGCGCCACGCCAAACAAAATCTTGAAATGCATGGCCTCTCGCTTAATTGATATTTTAATCCTTAGAATTTGAGGCGTGCCATTTAGCGAATTTTCCATGGCCCTCGCAAAGTTGCAAATGCGTAGTTACTTTAGGCACGTTATTTTAATAATTTACCTTCCTAAACTCGGGTGCGCATTTATGTGGCCCAAATCCAAATCTCAACAATGTTAGATAAAATATGTCGAGAGCTGCGGGTGCATTTATATGACGTGGTTCAAGACGTATTTTAAATGATGTTGCAATTTTTCCTTAAAATAAATAAAGCGGTAATAAAGTTAAAATGCACATAGCTTTAAACATGTATTAAAATCAGATAATGAGCCATTTATAACAGTTGAGCGACCGTGCTAGAACCACAAATTCGGGAATACCTAATACCTTCTCCCGGGTTAACAGAATTCCTTATACGGATTTCTAGTTCGCGGACTGTAATACAGAGTCAATCTTTCCTCGATTCAGAATTTTAACCGGTGACTTGGGACACCATAAATTATCCCATGTGGCGACTCTGAATTTTTTAATAAAAAATGATCCCGTTTCGATTGTCACTTTAAGTTGGAAAAAAACTCCCTTATACACCCTTTCCGGGGGTGTAGGTAAAAAAGAGGTGTGACAGCATCTACCTACATGTTAGTAAGACAAGAGGAAAGAATAACTGGCAAAGTTGAACTAGGGTCTACGAATTCATACCTGAGGTGTGGAGGCAACAGCTTCAACTCCAACACCGGAGGTTCCTCGATTGAGGGCTTTGTTGGTGGAGTCTTCCTATTCTCAATATCCAAAGAGAGTTTCCGAGGCTCATAAGAGTAAGATCTCATTCCATGTAAAGCATTGACACACTCCACACCGCCTTTATCTTCATTTACATCAAGATTCAACAATACTGCCTCTAGAGGGTCCTCCACATTAATCATTGTACTAGTATCATCAACTATCACTACCGTGACATGATCCACAAAAGAGCACACTTCAGAACTGTTGGGCTGCTTTATTGACTTGCACACATGAAAGACCACTTTCTCATCACCCACCCAGAAGGTGAGTTCCCCTTCTTCCACATCAACTAAGGCCTTCTCAATTGCAAGGAAAGGTCTTCCCAATATGATTGGAACCTCATAATCTACCTCACAATCCAAGATCACAAAATCAGCTAGCAAGATAAATTTGTCCACCCGAACAAGAACATCATCAATTATACTCAATGGTATCTTCATTGTTCTATCCGCTATTTGCAATCTCATGGAAGTCGGCCTCGGTTGCCCAACACCCAAAGACTTGAAAACTAAGTAGGGCATCAAGTTGATACTTGCCCCCAAATCACATAGAACTTTTGCAAAGTCTTCACTCCCAATGGTGCAAGGAATGGTGAAAGCACCAGGATCTTTTAGCTTTGGAGCCATCAAGTGCACTATTCACTAACTTGGTGGGTCATCTTAATGGTCTCACAATCCATAGATCTTTTCTTTGTCGCCAAGTCTTTCATAAACTTAGCGTACCCCGACATTTGTTCTAGAGCCTTCACCAACGGCACATTAATTGATAAGCTCTTCATCATGTCAATGAATTTTTTAGACTGGTTCTCATTTTTATGCTTTGCAACCCTTTGAAGATAAGGTGGAGGGGGCCTTGGCAAAGGGGCCTTGGCTTTAGGCACAGCCGTTTCCGGCATGTCTATTACATGCTCCCTATACGGGTTCATATCATTCTGAGTTTCCACCTCAGCATCTTGGATATCAATCCTCACTTCTTCATTCACGTTCTCATTAATCACATTCTCAACCACCAAAGGGATCTCATCCTCTTGCAACTCAACTTCATCACTCAAAATTTATTTTTGTTTGGAGGCATTCACATCACCTCCTCTTCCACTTCTTGTATTTACTGCCATTACATGCCCGGAATTGTTCCCACCCTTCAGGTTGACTACTGTATCACTAGGTAGATCCCCCTTAGGGCGAGTATTCAAGGATTGTGAGATTTGGCTTAATTGAACCTCCAAGTTTCTGATTGAAGTGTTGTGGGATGCCAACTAGGCATTAAAGTCGGCATTCTTTTTCATCATCTGTTCAAACATTTTCGATTCTCCCCATTTCATTATTGGAAGAACTAGGACCTTGGGATGGAAATGGGGGTGGATTGTTCGGCTGTTGATACATTGGAGGCCTTTGAAAGCCTTGCCCCCGATTTCCTTGGTTGCTATTGTTCCAAACACCCTTATTGTTATTTCCTCCCCAGTTATTGTTGTTGTTGTTGCCACTCCAGTTGTTATTGTTGCCACTCTAATTACCCTGATAGTTCTGATTATTGTTTTGGTTTCCCCTATTTGCATTTTGGTTGTTTTTCCCCCAATTGCTATTCCCTTGTTGTTGTTGATTTCCCCAATTGCCTTGGGGTTTCCATTGTTGTTGTTGGAAGAATTTCCCCTTTGGCCCTAATAATTGTTCACATATTGCACTTCTTCATTCTGCTCATCATACCCATCATCTTGGAATCCACCACTATCTTGGTCATAATAATCCGAACTCCCTTAGTTCTATTGAACTCTTTGTCTTCTTTTGTTCACTAACATGTTGACACCCTCCATAGTTTTTACCTATCATGGATTCTAAACCTGCTGTAACTGTGCCTTTGCTAGCTGGTTCATTGTTGTTGTCATCTCTGCTATTGCCTACCCATGATCATGGAGCTCTTTGTGCAAGTGAATGACCGTAGGATCACCATGTGGCATATTGGCTCTCTTTGCCAAGCGGAGGACGTGTCAGCCATCTCATCAAGAATGTCACAAGCTTGAGCATAAGGTAGATTTATGAAATTTCCCCCTGCTAATTGGTTCACCACACACTGATTGGTCGTGTTTATACCCCGATAAAATGTCTGTTGAATCATTGCCTCAGTCATATCATTGTTGGGGCATTCCTTGACCATAGTTCTATATCGAACCCTGATTTTGTGAATGGGCTCATTTGGTTCCTGCTTGAATGCGAAGATTTCATCCCTCAATGCTGCCATATGCCTCGGTGAGAAAAACTTTGCTATGAACTAATCGGCCAACTTATCCCATGTAGTGAGAGAATGGTTGGGAAGCCTCTCGAGCCAGTCCAAATCTTTCACTTTAAGTGAGAAAGGGAATAATCTCAACCTCAACGCATCCTCTGACATATTCGTTTGCTTTCTTCCCCAACACGTATCCACAAAACCCTTGAGATGTTTATATGCATTCTGATGGGAAGCACCTGTGAAATACGCTCGCTGCTCCAACAAATTCAGCATCACATTTGTAAATTGGAAATTGCCCGCCCGGATCCGAGGTGGGACAATTGCACTAGCATATCCTTCATTTGGAAGCACATGAGGAGCCACTCTTGGAGGTGGAGGGGGAGGGTCTGGAACATTATCATTTGCCTGGCGGCCTCTCCTTTGAGCTTGAGGCACTATAGGTACCTCATCATCAATATTGTCATCTACCTCTTGCCCCGGTGGAAGGTCTCCAAGAGGTGTGTTGTTGTTATTTGCCGCCATTTTATACCTGAGTTGGCGACACACACAAATTAGTAACACGGAAGGAAAGAAAAAATAATACACAAAACTATTTAGATAGATAGCCAAAATCGTTAGCTCTCCGGCAATAGCGCCAAAAAGTGATCGGGTCCAACCCTACACCACTACAAAGTGGCAAGAGCGGTCGATTCAGCTTTTACCCGAGAAGGTCGGGATCGAATCCACAGAGAGCTAGAATGTTTGGGATTTGGATTCCTATCTAAACTAGTAGTGCGTAGTGCTCTTAATTACACTTTCAATCATATTTGTTTGTTTGTTACTTCTAATTTTATGCTAATAAGATGCGAAATTAAACTAAGTATGAATGCTTGTAAGATTTTCTAAATGGTTAAAGAGGCACTAGGGAAGTGACTTTCTCTTAGGTGAATACTTGATAGGTTCTAAAGCCTAAGGCAATATTTTTATGTTGGGGATCACAATATAGTCAATGCACGGAACTACTCACTCTATACCTCTCGGTAGCTTGAGTGACTTTGCCCTAATTGACTTTCTCAAGACCAATTGGGTGTCAAAATTGTGCAAGCAATATAGGCTCAAGTCGGGTATTATTATCTCTAGGTTTAACCCTTTAATTGGGGCTATCAGTCTCTTGATTACATCCCAATTCCTTGTTGGACTGATTTTTCTAGACTCAAACTCTCTTTCTTAAGAAGAACCCAAGTCAAAAAGGTACAAATTAGTGTTTGCAACCACTAATTCAACATGGAAAATACAAATCAGTCCAAATATCAAATACCCATAAACACCTATGCCTTAAAACAAAATAACCATCAGATACCCACACTAGGGTTGAGCCACAACCCTAGCTAATGGGTCTAGCTACTCATAATAATGGAAGAAATCGGAAATTTAGATGAAGAATAACCAATATTATATGATTATAAACTAAGAATTGAAGATTCAGTGTTAAACTAGCTACAAATTACTCAAAATGGAACAAAAACCGCCGTTCACGTGCTTTGCTAAGTTAAGAGTCTAATAGCTACCCTAAAAATGTGAAAAGAAAGTATTTATACAAGGTCAAATTTTCTGGACAAAAATACCCCTGACGAAAGTACCGCAGACCGCGGAAAATGCACCGCAGCCGCGATGAGGCTTCTTAGATTCATTGCTCAATCTCTGAATCTGGCCATCGCAGACCGCATAAAATGCACCGCGGTCGCGATGGCTTCACTACGGTCCACACAAAATGGACCGCGGACCGCAATGGCTTCCATCTTCAAAACTTCTAGCTCTCTGAATCCCCTCTCCGTGGACCGCATAAACTGGATTGCTGCCGCAAAAAATCCTCCACGGATTGCATTGCTTGAGTTTCCAAACTTGTATCTCTCTAATCTTTCCCACCACGGACCGCACTAAATGGACTACGACTGCGGTGGGTTTGTTACGGCTGTAGTAGATTTTATGCTACAGTAGTGCCTTGACTTGCTCTTGGTAGTTGTGAAGGTTTCACTCTTTTTTGAGTTGGTTTTGACTACTTGTCACCTTTTTGACAAAACGGTGCAAACAAGCACAACATGTAAGCTTTCGGGATTACTTGTATATATTTTTAGTCCAAAACTCAAGCAAAAAAAGAGTACAAAATAGACTAGAATCCCTAGTTATCAAGTAGTTCCACAAATAATAATATTAAGAACAATTAGGAACTTAGATTCATTGCTCAATCTCTGAATCTGGCCATCACGGACCGCATAAAATGCACCGCGGTCGCGGTGGCTTCACTGCGGTCTACACAAAATGGACCGCGGACCGCAATGGCTTCCATCTTCAAAACTCCCAGCTCTTTGAATCCCCTCTCCGTGGACCGCATAAACTGGATTGCGGCCGCGAAAAATCCTCCGCGGATGCAGTGCTTGAGTTTCCAAACTTGTATCTCTCTGATCTTTCCCACCGCAGACCGCACTAAATAGACTACGACTGCGGTGGGTTTGTTGCGGCTGTAGTAGATTTTATGCTACAGTAGTGCCTTGACTTGCTCTTGGTACTTGTGCAGGTTTCACTCTTTTTTGAGTTGGTTTTGACTACTTGTCACCTTTTTGACAAATGGTGCAAACAAGCACAACATGTAAGCTTTCGGGATTACTTGTATATATTTTTAGTCCAAAACTCAAGCAAAAAAAGAGTATAAAATAGACTATAATCCCTAGTTATCAAGTAGTTCCACAAATAATAATATTAAGAACAATTAGGAACTTAGATAGACAAAATTCATTCACTCTCAAAAAGAACATTCATATGCCACAAAGATGCACCATAGGCTTGCCCGTAGTGTACTACTCTACTAATCGAGCTCATTCAGTCTAAGATCAATTAGGATTTCATTTGGTTGTAATGTAGGCTAAGAGACAGGTAGGATATATTTGTATATAGTGACTAACCTCCCTAAGCACTTTTAATACAGTCACTTTTGCATTCAGAACCATACTTATGTCAGACCAGACATTCCACCATACTTCTATTTATAATACCCCAAACTCCTTTAGGTGGAATTGTATCAAGTTACCACTTATCAAGGACTTCATTTACTTATTTTATTTTCTCTTTTTCTTTTTTCTTTTTAAGTGGTGCTTATTCTTTCCTTTTTCAAAGCACTACACTTTTTTCTCTATTTCTTTGGTTCCAATCGAAAACCAAACCACCACCCCACACTTTAACTTTTGCATATTTCATAACCATTCAAGTACTCATGGGAGGTAATGGGGTTCAAACAGATGGGCCGTTCAAACATTTGGGTAAGGTTTGTAATGTGGTTGCCAAAGAAACAGGCATATAGGCTCAACGGGGTTAACTATGATGTATCGCATTTAGGTGGGTCTACTTTATATATCTGGCTTAACAAAGAAATGCCTATATCACTTCTAAGACTGAATAAAGCTACTATTTCGCTTTGCAAACACACAGGGCAAGTTCTAGGCATCAAATACAGAGCATAGAATACAATACAACTCACACACATATGGCACATGACTCACTCCAAATTGGCTTATCAAAACACTCTCGTTGAGTACTCAAGTCAGTTACAAACATACAATTTAAGGCACACTAACAAGAATTAACAACTGAGACTAAACGTCACACTCTAGTGTCTACTGGGTTCGGGTGTTTCAACGCTAAGGGATTCTTTTCCTATCTCAGCTCATAGCCCATAAGTACTAACTAAAAACTAGAAATAAAATAAACAAAAATTAACTACACCCGGTTCAAGCAAAACCCTTGAAAAAGAGTCGCGGCCCAAAGAAAAATCAAAGGGGAGTTACTACACTACCTAGAACAGAAAATCTTTTTGGTATTTCCTTTAGACTTACTCCCATCAAGAAAACTGTCTAGAAGATCCGTCATCTGGAAGAGTCCAACATATTTCCTTTTTTTAGAGATTTTCTCATCGACTTAGACCCTCAAGAACCCCGTCGAAAGAGATTCATCGTCGGGACAAGTCGACTTACCTAATTCGACTGCTACTCAAACCACAAAAACAAAGAAAACATAAAACAATCAAGTTCTTACATATATACACATATAATGAAGTATCCCCCACCCCACACTTGAAAAGAAAACATGTCCTCATAGCGTACAAAATAAAGAACAGTGAGGTAAAGGAACTTCCCTTATTGATCAATATTGATCGGAGACCGTCCCTAGGTCCAAATAACATGCACGACCTAGAGCTCGCAACCAGCCCATTATTTTCTTCTCAGATTTAACCTGCTAGGTTTCCACATCATCAACACACGTACCTCAGTCAGCGACCGAGGTACGCTACCCGTACGCTACCCTAACACCTCCTGCTCTAAGGCTATTAATTGGATAACCCGACCAACCCCAGATTGTCCTACAGCTTCTGCAATCTGCTTATGGGCGGGTTTGACCTTTACTTCCTCCTTCTCATCCTCCCCCTTCGTCAGATGCATCGGAGTCATCACTATCATCACCACCAGGTACCACAGGCTCCTTCCCAGTAGTCACCTTATCAGCTCGAAACTTTGCCTCTCTTGGCACTTTTCCATCCACATTAAAATTTTCCGGTACCCGAGCTGCCCTGCAAAGCCTAGTGACTAGTGAGGGGAAAAAGAAACCATACCTCTTCACCGAACAACATGTAAACATCTCCTCATGAATAAGCTTGGCCACATCAAAGTTGTGACCATTTATAAAGCACCAAATTAAAGGAGCTCGAGGAGCATTCACTTCCGTGGTGTTGGAGGACGGGAGCAGGCGATTGTTGATTACATATAGCCAGCACTTCCCTTCAAAGGTATGTGTCGCTGAATCGAACTTCTTCCCATGTTTCATCCACACAATTTCCTTGTCGAGTACACATATGGTTTCAAAAAACCTCTCCTACTGAGTGTATTTTCTGCCATACAGTTCATAATAGTCGTCCAACTCCTCCACCAGTGTGGGAAGCCGGTATATCCTCCGAATACTTCAACAGAGGCATCCACAGCCTTCTTGCGCACTGTTACTACACCATCCACATGTTCTTTAACATCAGCATAAAACTCATGCACAACCATCACATTCCCATCATCTAGTTCTTCAAAGAAGATTTGTAGCCCATGCCTGACTAGCTCATTATACAAGTTGGGACAGCCAAGTTGGAGCGGCCCTATATCTATGCCCCTTTACGGTATTGGTTTCTTAGAAGCCTTATCAGCAAAACGGTCCTGAGCCTTGGCAGAGATGAACCTGTTACTATCTAAAGGACAAGTAGGAGTTGACGCCCGCGCCCTAAAAGATCCAGCTTGGCCGCTGGATGAAGCACTTATTATTCGGCGTTTCCTGAAAGGTGCCATAGTACCTGAAAGAAGAATATCATTATCACAACACAAAAGATGTGACTCACTGTGGTTACTCAGACTCCACCCTTACAATTGGTCACAATTATTATTGACACTCATTGTGGCATTTTAACAAACATGTTGTGGGCATCATTCACTGGAACCCCCAATTAATCATGTTGTAACCCACTTACCACCACAATAGCCCCAAATTCACCCAACTAAGTTAAGAGATACAACTCCACAAACACCACCACCCACAAGCACTACGTATACACTACAAATTACTTCTAAGTAAAGAGAAGAAAAACTACTACATAGTTAAGAATTCCAAAAGAAAATCCACAAAACTTGGCAAAAAGAAAACCTTAACTGAAATGGGAGGAGATTGTAAGAAGTGAAGAAGAGTAGTGGGGATGGGATTGGCGATTATTTGGAAATGGAGAAGAGGGGAATTAGGGCTGGGATTCTTAAGCGTTGGGTGTTGATACGAGAAGAGGGGGATAGTTATAAACAAAATAAAATAATTAAAATACAAAATAAGAAAATAAAAAAAAATTTAACTTATACAAAGTGGCAAGCGGGACGGTCATAGTACGGTCCGAGCGCGGCTGCGCTAGCAAAACAGAAAACTTGGCCATATGCGCGATCACTAGCCCGACCTTAGCGCGACCGCTCTCTTGGGCGGAAAGCTGAGGCAGAATAGTTGGCCATATGCGTGGCCACTAGCACCGAATTAGTGCAACCGCGCTCCTGGGTGAAAAATTGAGGCTGAATAGTTGGCCATATGCGCGGCCACTAACGCGGTCACTATCACGGGCGCGCTCCTGGGCCTCAAGATTTTTCCACTTTTCTACCTTTTCCTTCAGCATCTGATGGACTTATCACTCGCCCAAGGTCACCTGCACTGGTTAGTACTTACCAAAATCAAAAATAACAAATACTAACTATACTAAAGTCACTACACATTGGGTTGCCTACTAACCAGTGCCTTAGTTAATATCGTGGCATGATAGTTACAACAAGTCAATGTGTTGCCTTCCATGCAACGCCTGATTTTGACGTTGCGTCACGACGCAGATGAGCGCATTTAAGGCTCACTCGACTGCTGAGGTTCAGTCAGATGGATCACTGACACTTCCTTGGTTTCATCCATGCCCACATATGGTTTCAATCTTTGCCCATTGACTCTAAATGTATGGGAATCTTTCTCTAACGCAATCTTTACGACACCTGAAGGGAGCACTTCGACCACCCGAAATGGTACAGACCATTGTGACTTGAGTTTACCCGAAAATAGCCTTAATCTTGAGTTATAAAGCAACACCATGTCTCCGGGATTGAAATTTTGCTCAACAATGTTCTTGTCGTGCAACCTCTTTATTCTCTTTTTGTACAACCTCGTGCTCTCGAAAGCAAGAAATCAGAAATCGTCTAGCTCGTACAATTCTGTGACCCTATTTGTTCCCGCAGCTTCAATGTCCAGATTTAGTCATTTCATTGCCCACCAAGCTCTATGTTCTAGTTCCACTAGAAAGTGACAGGCCTTTCCGAACACCAACTTGTATGGTGACATACCAATTGGTGTTTTGAAAGCGATTCTTTAGGCCTAGAATGCATCATCTAGCTTTTTCATCCAATCAGTTCTTGTGGCGTTCACAGTCTTGGTCAGCACACTCTTTATTTCTCTATTCGACACTTCAACCTGTCCACTAGTCTGAGGATGATATGGGGTTGCCACATTTTGGCGCACGTCGTACTTTATTAGCAATTTCTTAAAGGCTCGATTGCAGAAGTGAGTGCCTCCATCACTGATAATAGCTCTCGGTGTCCCGAAACGAGTGAATATATTCTTCTTCAAAAACCCCACCACCACCTTTGCATCATTGGTGGGGAGTGTTGCAGCTTCCACCCATTTGGACATGTAATCTACAGCAACAAGTATGTACTTATTGCCAAAGGAGCTGACGAAGGGGCCCATGAAGTCTATCCCACATACATCGAACACTTCAACCTCTTGAATTGGGTTCATGGTCATCTCATGGCAACATAAGATGTTCCCGGTTCACTGACATTCATCACAGCCCTTCACCCATTGATGTGTATCCTTAAACACTGTTGGCCAGTAGAACCCGGCTTCTAGAACTTTTGCTATCGTCTTGACTAAAAATGTCTGCCATATGCCGATGTGTGACATTCCTGCAAAACAAAAGATTGTTCTATCTCGGGGACACATCTCCGGATCATATTATCAATACAAATTCTATACATATAAGGTTCATCCCAGTAATACATGCGGCAGTCACGGTAAAACTTTTCTTTTGCACAGAGGAAAGGTCATATGGAACTATACCACTTGCCAGGTAATTTGCAAAGTCTTCATACCATGGCACTTCCTCAAGGCTTGTGGCGAGAAACTGCTCGTCTGGAAAGGTTTCCAGAATATCCTCTGCCTCAACTGAGTTTTCAGCTCCTTCAAGTCGCGATAGATGATCAATGACCTGGTTTTCTGTACCCTTATGGTCACGAATCTCCAGGTCGAACTCTTGCAGTAGCAGCACCCAACGAATCAGACGTGTTTGGACTCCTTCTTTTCAATCAAGTACCTAAAAGTAGCATGATCAGTATATACAATTACCTTAGAGCCAATTAGGTATGATCTGAACTTGTCGAATGCGAACACCACAACCAATATCTCCTTTTCCGTCACAGTGTAGTTCAACTGGGCTCCACTCAACATTCTACTGGCATAGTAAATTGGGTGCATTATCTTGTCTTTCCGCTATCCTAGCACTGCCCCCACTGCATAGTCACTGGAGTCACACATGAGTTCGAATGGTTGCTCGCAGTAGGGGGCAACAAGGATTGTGCTGTGACTAGCCTCTTTTTCAACTCCTCGAATGCTACCCTGAAATCATCAGAAAACATGAAAGGGTGATCTTTTTCTAACAACTTACAAAGAGGGTTGTCAATTTTGGAGAAGTCTTTGATGAATCTCTGGTAGAAACTGGCATACCCAAGGAAGCTCCTGATTGCCTTGACTGATGTAGGGGGTGGCAACTTTGCTATCACATCAACTTTAGCACGATCCACCTTGATTCCCTTGCTTGATACCCGGTGTCCCAAGACTATACCCTCTTGTACCATGAAATGACACTTTTCCCAATTAAGTACAAGGTTAGTCTCCAGACACCTTTTCAACACTCGGGTCAAGTTTGTAAGGCATTCATCGAATGAGTTTCCTACCACTATGAAATCGTCCATGAACACCTCCATTATGTCTTCAACCATGTCGGTGAATATGACCATCATGCACCTTTGGAATGTAGCGGGTGCATTGCATAGGCCAAAAGGCATCCTACGGAAGGCATAAATCCCATATGGACATGTGAATGAGGTTTTCTCTCTGTCCTCTAGTGCAATGGAGATTTGGTTGTACCCTGAGTACCCATCAAAAAACAGAAGTGGGACCTCCCTACTAGTCTGTCAAGCATTTGATCAATGAAGGGAAGTGGGAAGTGGTTTTTCCGGGTGACCAGATTCAATTTCCTATAGTCCGTACAAATTCTCCAGCTGGTGACGGTTCTTGTAGAGATCAGCTCATTGTTATCATTTTTTACCACTATCATACCACCCTTCTTAGGAACACATTGCACCAGGCTAACCCAGTTGCTATCAGAGATGGGGAAAATGATTCCCGCATCCAACCACTTAATAACCCCCTTCTTCACCACTTCCTTCATGTTGGGGTTCAGCCTTCTTTGGTGCTCCCTGGAAGGTTTGTGCCCCTCTTCCAACAGAATTTTATGCATACAATATACAGGGCTGATCCCTTTAATGTCTTCCATAGTCTACCCAATGACAGTCTTGCACTTCGTGAGTACCTGCAAAAACCGTTGTGCCTGCACATCTAACAAACTAGATAAGATAATAACAACTAATGTGGAGTTAGGTCCTAGTAATGCATAATTGAGATGGGTGGGAAGTGGCTTCAACTCCAGCTTTGGTGGTTCTTCTATGGATGGCTTGGCTGGAGGAGTTTCACTTTTTTCTAAGTGCAGGGGCTTGAATTCAAGTGATCTCTCCCAAAACCCTCTGCCCTCTACAGCCAACACCCATTCTGCCAATTCTTCCCCATTCACCTCATCTAAATTCATAAGACATGCAGCAAGAGGATCCTCAATAGTCAATGTCTCATCATCCTCTTCCACGATTACATCCACGACATCAATAAGAGAACAAATTGGTGAATTCACTTGGTCGCCTTATAGATTTCTGCACATTGAATGTTATCTCCTCATCATTCAACCTCATCTTGAGCTCCCCAGTTTCACAATCAATGAGGGCTCGCCCTGTGGCCAAGAATGGCCTTCCCAAAATTATGGGAATTTCTTCATACACTCTACAATCTAGAATCACAAAATCTGCATGGAGTACAAATTTCCCTACCTGTATCAACACGTCATCCAAAATACCTGAGGGTCTTTTAATAGTTCCGTCAGCCAGCTGCAACAACATAGACGTAGGTCTAGCTTTTCCAATCCCCAACCTCTTATAGATCGCTAGGGGCATAAGATTTATGCTAGCCCCCAAATTAGAAAGTGCCTTGGCAAAGGCAAAGTTACCAATGGTGTAGGGAATTGTGAAACTCCCTAGATCAGACATCTTTTCAGCAACTGGTCTAGTTACCACAGCACTGTAGGTCTGAGTTAGAGTCACTGTGGCCAAGTCTTGGAAGTCAAATTTTCGGGACATCAAGTCCTTAATCATTTTTGCATAACCAGGCATATTCTTCAAAGCATCAATCAATGGAATATTTACCTGAATTTCTTTCATTATCTCCAAGAATTTCTTGTGTTGTTCCTCTTTCTGGTATTTGGCCAGCCTCTATGGGAATGGTGCTGGAGTCTCTTCTTCTTAGTGATTTGGATTTTCTCTTTGTCAGATACCACATCAACTACCGGTTCCTGGGCTATCTCAACTTCTTTCTCAGCCTCCATCTGTTTGTTGGTTTCTTCCTGGGCAGGCTGTACTGTCACCTCTGTCAGTTTTGCTGAATCATCTAGCTTAATGGGCACTGGTACAAGTGTCTCAACCTGTCTGTTTTCTCGAGCCCTCTCTTTCTCCAAGTCTAGATATCTACCATTACGTAGACTTACTTCCATCAGCTGCTTCGGGCCTTGATCTTTTGGATTTACCTGAGTTTCTGTAGGCAATGTCCCATGAGGAAGATTATGCAAAAACATCGAGATCTGGCCCATTTGCACTTCAATATTCTTTATGGCTGACTCATGTGAATCTACTCTTTCACTCATTTTCGCATTTGACCCAATAACCTGCTGCATCTTTGCCTCGATTCTAGCAAACCCATCTTCCTGTCTCCCACCATGTTACTGCTAAGGAGGATACTAACCTTGCTGCTGATTTTGGTTGTTGTACCCCTGTGGCCTTTGGTAGGGCACCACATTATTGTGAGGTCTCATGGCTCCCATATTTCCATTGTTGTGTTGTGGTTGGACTGGCCTATATGGCTGATTCTGTTAGCCCCAATTCTGACCGCCATGTCTCTGACCCCCATAATTAGACACATAATTCATGTCCTTAGGGTAACGATGATGATCACTTTCTGCATTCCATTGGCTACCAATTGGCTGACTAATGCAAGATGTGCATAAGCCCCCATTGGTTGTATCTACAATGTACACCTGCTGCTTCTGCCCTGACTCTTCCACCTTTTTGGTGAGTATACTCATTTGTGTCATTAAGGTCGCCATATTTTCACCAAGAGTGTTGGATGCATCTAAGGGCACTAAGTGAATTACTGGAGTGATAGGTGCATTCCTGGTTGTCCACCTCGAATTCTGTGCCATTTTGTCAAGCAGGATCTCGCTTTCTCTCCATGATTTGCGCAAGAATGCTCCACCAGCTGAAGAATCAACATTAGCCTTCACGCTATCTGTTAGACTCATGTAAAACCGCTGCCCCAACATCTGCTCTGGAATACCGTGGTGTGGACATATAACCAACATCCCTTTGAATCATTCTCATGTTTCTTGCAATGTTTCCATTGGTTTCTGTCTGAAGCCCAAAATTTCATCAATTTGCTGAGCAGTCTTATTGGGTGGATAAAACTTATTCACAAATTGCTTGACTAACTCCTCCCAAGTCGTGATGGAATTAATAGGGAGTGAATTTATCCAAGTCGGGGTAGCTCATGTCACTGAGAATGGAAACAAAACCAGCTTTATTGCTTCCTGAGTTACGTTGGGCTGCCTTTGAGTTTTTGCAGACTGATAGGAAATTCTTCAAGTGTTGTTGAGGACCTTCAATGTATGACCCTGAAAATAGTCTCTTATTTTGCAACAAGTGCAGCATGTTATTTGTGATTTGAAAAGATTCAGCCTGTATCTGAGGGACTAATATCGCTATGGCCAAATTTTCTGTTGTGGGTTGCACCCAGTCATATAGAGGAGCCTCTGGCACAAGAGGCTCTACTACCTGCGCACTCGGGTCTACTATATTATCCCCCATGTCTGGTTCAGGTTGTTCAGTTGATTGTTGTTGTTTGTTTTTCCGGTTGGCCCGATTCAAGGCCTTGCAAACTTTCTCGGGATCTGATAATGCTTCAACCACTTCACCAGTTCTCGATGAGTTTCTAGGAATGCACTTGTACAACCAAGTTAACAAATGTTAAAATTTCAATGTATGGATTGAAAATAAAGAAAACTGACTACACTAAGAATATTTGTATTTCTATCAATTGTAATTGATAACACCGTTAATCCATGGCAACGACGCCAAAATTTGATCACGCCCAACTATGCCTTATAAAAAGGACAAGCGGTCGTTGTAAATATAATCCGGGTATTTAGCCCAGAGCCGAATCCCACAGGGAATTAACCTACCAATTACTTTTGTCAGACTCACTGAATTCTCCGTAATCAACTTCCCAGATATTTTCAATAACACTTGGTGATATTTCTACTAACTATAACTGAATAAAATCAAGTAAACTAAAAACTAACTACGACTGAATTGTAAACGAATAAGAGAAGGATCTAAGGTTGTGATTTCCCCTATTGATGGAATCCCTTCCTATTATGTTTCGTATAGATTTGCCTAACCGTCTCTATCGATCATGAGCACTTTTACTACCGTAAATCTCTCCCGAGTAATTACTACAATTTACTAGAAGCACTCTTCCGAGTTACGCTAGCTGGCTTTAATTACAACTCACTTAGATCGCACCCAAGGTTTCGTTATCCCTAATTTCACCTTTAAACTCTCGATTATTGATTCTTCATATACTTTGGGAGTGGTTTTGTTCAACAATGATCTAAATATGCACTCTCTCCCGAGTAATACATATTAAATAGGTGCAGCTAATTGAAGATCCTATCAATTAACTACAATAAGAACGTAGTTGAACAAATAGAGATTAAACTGGGCAAACTATATTAACACAACAAGAAGTTCATCCTTCAATAGGTTCCATCAAAACCCTAGACTAAATAATTAGCTACTCATAATCGTGTTCATAATAACAACAACAAAACTCATTGAATGATAAATACAAAAGGAAGAAAGGTAGAACTCGACGTCGAATTATCCTCCTTGCGTCTTGCCTCTTCTTGCCTTTAACAAAACTATGAAAACCTCGATATCCACTTTTTGGGCGAGCTGGACCTCTTATAGGTTAAGTGGAATTGCCCCCAAACTTTCAAGTTTACCCCTGAAATATCTGCGTTCCGGAATGACTAGCGCGGTCGCGCTAGTGGCCGCGCATATGGCCGAGTACACTGCCCCGTTTTTCTGCTCTAGCGCGGCCGCGCTGAGACCGCGCTTGGCCCGCGCTAGAGTGGATCAACATTTTCTCTCTTCTTTTCTTTCTTCTTTCATACATACTCAACTCTGAGGGGTTTCCCTTACTTTAATTTAGCTCAAAACACTATCCTAAATCCTCATAAGTACAATTTGCTCCTGCAAAACATAAAATTCACAATTAGAGCTATTTTATCGTCATTTAACCTTCCTAGAGCGGTGAAGCATAGTCAAGT
Organism: Nicotiana tabacum; assembly: GCF_000715075.1. Classification (NCBI taxonomy): domain Eukaryota; kingdom Viridiplantae; phylum Streptophyta; class Magnoliopsida; order Solanales; family Solanaceae; genus Nicotiana; species Nicotiana tabacum. Next base: position 62,833,189 of record NC_134080.1, on the reverse strand, counting down.
TGAGGCATAAATAGTCGCCAAACTACATGAATCTAGCCTATTATCAATGAGTCAGGGAGAAAATGGGAACAACGTAAGATATTAGGTGTAGGCCCTTTCTAGATGTGAAATCTTTTAGTTCTTTGTATTTGACCCGAGATTCCTGGAGAAAAAAAGTTTTCTTCTTAATCCCGCTTACTAGATTTCTCGTTTATTGATTTCCTGTCTTGATGGGTGCAGTTTTGTAATCAAAGCACTTTGTTATTTTTGTATACCCATCAGACGACAACCCCTTTTCCTTAAGGATCGATTCACTTTGCATAAATACTAAATGCAGAACACCGTCCACTGACAGGTGATCATGTTTTTCACAGGATCTTTCGTTACTAATGTTACGAATTTATATCCCTAAATCAGCTAGCCGCTATGCATGTAGTAGTTACATACTAGAATTTTAACAAACTGAAGTAACTTCATAAAATGATTATATCTTCTTTTGTTTTGGTTGGAGTAACCAAATTAAACACTAGGAGGAAAAATATTGGTGATCTGAACGTTTGATGACCAGTAAGAATATTCCAATAAAATCATGTAAACGAGAATACTATATTAAAAGAAAAAACAAGATTCGTCAATATATCATTTTCAAGATACTATTATGACAGTTATTTAAGAGGGAAACTTTCATTTTCATTTCCACACAAAATTCTTTCTGTTTCTCTTATTGATCTTACCAACCTCACATTTCATTTGTTTCCCTGGCAGCCACAGCACTTTGGGAGTTCTGCAAAACGATTCATACTATTTACGTAGTATTATACTAATTCTTCACTTATTCAACCAACATATAAGAGCCTTTTAACAAATAACAAATATGTAGTGAAATGAATTTAAATCGAGCCTTTTAACAAATAACAACCTAATATTATACACATATTTAACACTTTTTAGCACAATAAATGGAATTTTCAATTTGGACAAGAGACGCCCAAAAAAATTACCTAAACTTTAGTTCTTGAATGGTAATATTCTTGTTTAATTGATGAGTTAAATTTAAATAGCCATCACCCAACCGCTTATATATAACCATGTATAATCAGTCTATGTATACCGGCTAAAAAAACCGACTAGTTATTCCGGTCAAGATTCCTTCTCTGTTTTTCAGTACCCACTTTAAGCTAGTGTTTGAACATAGATTTGGTTGAAACTTGAAAAAAGTATTTTTGAAGTTGTGTTGAAAAATAATTTTTGGAAGTTGAAGTTATGTTGGACATGCATTTTATTTGGGAAAAAAGAAAGTTGAAATTTTGTGAGTAGAAGAAAAAATTCCATAAAAAAACGCCCTAAATCAATTTTTAGAAACTTGAATTTTTCTTCAAAAAAATGATCATATTTTATGAACAAATAATATTTTTAATTTTTTTTTTACGAAAAAGATGCTAAGTATGACCAAAATAGGGCTAAAAGTGTTTATTCTCTTTTGGGGTTGATTTATATCATGCTAATTTCTGTTGTTGGAACAGACGAAAAGATTTTGGGATGAGCCATATAGAAGTTACATTTGGTTATAATTAAAAAAAACGACTGTCATAGCGTAACAAGAAAAATAAAATAAAAAATCATGGATAAGAGAAATATAATCGGTGGTATTCTTTCTTATATTTCTACTTATGTAGAAGCGAGAATAAGCAGCTCTCGATCGTTGTGATGACCCAAAAGGTCATCCTATGATTTAAAATTTTAATTTTGCATTCCGAGGCTTAAAAACCTCATTTTATTCCTTTTCGATTTGCGTGCGCAATCCGGACGAGTTTCCAGAAGGTGCTTATGTGGAAAACTGATTAAATAATAATTTTGACCTAAAAAGTTAATTTTAATTTTCTTCGGTCAATGTTTTGGATAAACGGACCCGGACCCGTCATTTGACAGCCCAATAGGTCCGTAATAAAATATGGGACCTGGGCGTATGCCCAGAATCAGATTCCGAGGTCCCTAGCCCGAGAAATGAATTTTTGAAGGAAATAGAAAAGTTTAATAATTTAAAAAATTTGATCTTGTTGGTATCGGACCCATATTTTGGTTCCGTCCGGTACAGGTCCATTATGATATTTATATCTTATCTATAAAATTTGGTGAGAAACGGGATTGATTTGACGTGATTCGGACCTTTGGTTGAGAAAATAGATGTTTTTAAACTTTCTTGAAAATTTCATGTAATTTGGTGCTAAATTCATAGTTCTATGTGTTATTTTGGCGATTTGATCGCCTGAGCAAGTTCATATGATGTGTTAAGACTTGTGTGCGTGATTGGTTTGGAGCCCCGAGGGCTCGGGTGAGTTTCGGATAGGCTACGGGATGTCTAGACTTAGAAAAATCTGGTGTTGGATACTTGCAAAGTTGCAGGTCTCGGATCTTGGAAGTGGCCGCGGAGGGAACTTCGCGGATCGCGGTAGAAGAATGCGGCCACGGTAGGAAATTCGCGGACCGCAGTAGAGAAATGCGGCCACATTGGGAAATTTGCGGACCGCGTAGTGAGGATCTGAGGGTGCTATATAAGCGGGATGTTTCATTCATTCTTCAATTTTCAAACCCTAAAACATAAGAGGCGATTAACACTTCTTCCTCCCCAAATCATAAGTAAGTGATTCTTAACTCATTTCTTTCACTCTTTTACTTCTTTTTACAAGATTTCATCCTACAATCTAGAGTTTTCATGGTGGAATTGGAGAATTTTGGGTAGAACTTAGGAATTTTGGGGATTTAGACCTCAAATTGAGGTCTGATTCCAATACCAACTGTATATCAGGGCTCAGGGTTGAATGGGTAATCGAGTTTTGATCCGAATTTCGAGTTTTGACCAAGCGGGCCTGGGCGTTGACTTTTGTTGACTTTTTAAAAAATGACCTAAATTGAATTCCCTGCTATAGTGGGTAGTTCCTAAGGCTTAGATTGAATCATTTCGTTGGTAATTTTCTAGATTATATTGGTCCGGAGGCTTGTGTGAAGGGAAAAGTTGTGATTGAGCTTTGAGTTTGGCCATTGGAGCGAGGTAAGTGTTGGGTCTAACTCTGGCTTGAGGGATTAGGTATTATTTGCCTATTTGCTACGTATTTTGATATTGAGTACAACGTATAGGTGAGGTGATGAGTACCTATGCGTTGTTGTTGGGTCATAGCATGCGAGTTAGGCTTATTTTTGTAACTATTGTACCGTCTGATCATATATTTCACGTTTAGACTTGTTATTCCATGTGTTGAGCAACTCTTATCATGTTTTATGGAATTTGGTACTGATTGAGTATTGACTCACAGTTGAGGCTGGTATCATGGAATTAAATGTTGAAGTAAGACTGTTTCATTATTTTGGTGAGGGAGAGTGTTAATGCACGAAGGGTGATGCCGTACAATACTTTGAGAGTGAGTGATAATGCACGAAGAATGATGTCATGCCATATTCTTTGAGCAATAATGCACGAAGGGTGATGTCGTGCCATGTCATGAGAGAGTTAACACACGAAGGGTGATGCCGTGCCATGTCATGAGAGAGTTAACGCACGAAGGGTGATGTCGTGCCGTTTCTATTGGTTCTTATGGTGAGGATGAGAGTAAAAGTACGAAGGGTGATACCGTGAACTTGTTTGCTATGTTATTACTTTTATTGGTGCAAAGCATGTTATTTACTGTGTTTCTTTACTGCACTATTTTCAGGATTTGATATTCCCCGCAGCATGTTTTTCCCTTTCCCATTATTATCTGCTTAGTTTTCATTTGTTGTTATTTTCTCGTATATGATTTAACTGCACAGGTTCATGTTATTGTTGTGGTCTAGCCTCGTCACTACTTTGCCGAGCTTAGGCTCGACATTTACCAGTAGAGTCTGAAACCTAAATGCCAATATTTTGGACTTAAAATATGTTTCTACTATGTAAAAAAAATACTTTTCTATATATAACGCGATATTATACCGCGCTATAGTTTAACGGTATTTATGCCATTAAAATATAGCGCGATATAGTACTGTATTAGATATAACGCGGTATAATACAACGTTATATATAGTGTGATATTATACCATGCTATACCTGTTTGTGGGCCCACCAATTAGTTTCCTGCATTTAACTGACATAACTATAATTCAAATATATATAGTGCGGTATAATACCATGCAATACATGTTTGTGGGCCCACCAATAAGTCTTATGGGGTTAACTGACATAACAATAATTCAAATGGATATAGCGCCGTATTATACCGGACTATATATCAAAAAATTCAACCCCTCGGGCTAGCCATTGCCTTATTTAAAGGCGTTAGGATTTTAAGAAAATCCATTCTAAAAATATTATAACTTCCATTCAAACTTTTCTTCTTGTTATCAAGCTTTTTTTATAATGTATGAAGAGCCAAAAATAAGGGTTTCATTATATTGGGAGGTGAGGTTGTAATGGAGAATAACTATGTTAGGTATAGTTCATCTCCACAGTGTCATGTTAAATTGCCGCTTACAATGGAGTACGATAAATTGGTATCGTTGTTACATAAAAAAATGAGTGCGAGGAAACGTTCGGTGAACCTTAAAGTAACCGGTAGATTTCTGTATTCTGTGACTCCGCAGGGATTTGCTTATTATTCTGAGTTTAACCTCGAAGATGATGAAACTCTTAGAGATTTTTTGCGAATTCCGGATGAACACAACAAATTTATTGTAATAAAATTATTGGAAATATATGCCAAGGCTGAAGACGTTGGCAATAATGAGATTGCGCAAAGCAGTGATAACCCCTAGTCATCAGGTGGTTATTATGGAGCAATTTTAGCCCAACAATTTCTGGCTGAAAGAGTTTGGCCGGATCTTAACTTATCTCCGCGGGAGAACGAGGAGCGAGAAAATAATTTCTCTCCTAGTTTAGATAATACACAAGACGACTGGTAAACTTCAATTTACCTTTCTGTTACGATGTTTATTTTTTGTTGAATTGAATTTGTATTAACACTGATATTTTCCACAGGGGGTACCGTCCGGATATGAATTTGATAAGTTATTACCCCACGCCTAGTTGGAATATGCGTAGTTCTAGCATATTGGATCATGATGGTCCATCCGGGAGACATCACCAACAGGAAAATGTCCATCATGGAGTGTCAACACAGTACGACTTGTAAGTGAAGTGATATAGCTATATGTAAAGTATTTTCATTTTGAGTAGCTTATAATTTTGTTCTTTTTGTGCAGTGAAAACGAGCAACTTGATGGTCCTTACCTCACTCAGTTGCTAGTAGACGATGTATTTACTTGTGATCTGGCAGACGCGCAGAGTCAGGAAGATAATAGTGATTATGACAACAATGTTGATGAGTCTGGAGATGACACTCCCTTCCCTGACGAGGGTGATGAGGAGGAGGAAGTGAATGTTGAACCTGAGCTGACGAGGGAACATGCTCCTCCACCTCCCGTTAGACCAAGAGTGTACGAGTCCCACGTGCCATTTCATGAGCGGAATATTCCCTACCTTGATAATTTGCTAAGTATACCGGATGTGGATGCCCTCAAAAGGGATGTTGACGAATTTTGGTCAGCAATGTGGGATGAGTCTTGGCCAATGGTGCTAGCAAAAGGCATGTATTTTCCCGATAAAGCTCGCTTAACCAGGGCTGTAAAAATGTACAGCGTCAGAGAGTGTCGTGAGATAACGGTAAGGGAGTCAACTCCAGAGGTATACAAGGCTATATTCCGTAGACAGTTTATGGGTTGTAACTAGATGTTGCGTGCAATCAAGAAGGATATAGGGTTGTGGAAAGTGGGTAAATATATTGGCACCCACATATGTGAAACTGACACGCTCAATCAGAATCACTTCAACTTGGATGTAGACTTGATTTCTCTTGTCTTGATTCCTTTCTTGGAAGTCTCCATTAGGTACAAGATCAAACAGTGTATTACATCCGTCCACCAGGAATATGGGTGTACTATAACCAAAAGAAAGGCATATCTCGGGCGCAAACGTGCATTTGAAATTATTTATGGTGATTGAGATAAGTCATTTTCATGTCTACCCAGGTACATGGCTGCACTGAAACACTTTAACCCCAGGACTGTTGTTGAATAGAGGCATGAGCAGCATCCCGGAATACCGGAATATATTTTCAACTATGTGTTCTGGTCATTTAAACCAGCAATTGATGGTTATATGCATTGTCGTCCGGTAATTTTCATAGACGGTACTCATGTCTATGGAAAGTATGATATTAAGCTTTTGATCGTAGTTGCAGTAGATGCCAACGGACAAATATTTCCACTAGCTTTTGCCATTTGTGCCAATGAAAGTGAAGAGACGTGGATGCTTGTTTTGAATCACTTAAAGCAGCACGTTGTTAAACAGCGTTCAGGTATTTGTCTAATATCTGATCGGCATGGTGGTATTTTAAGTTCTGTACGGCATTTGCCTGAATGGTAGGAACCCTATGCCTATCACCGTTATTGTGTGAGCCATTTGAAGGCCAATTTCCAGAAAAAATATCCCGACAAGGCCTTGCATGATTTAATGTGGATGGATGCAACTGAACACCAACAGTGCAAATTTACGAGGCGCATGGAAGTGATCCGGCAGTTAAACAAAAGAGCCTATAATTGGTTGATGGGACATGATCTTCACAAGTGGACATTGCATGTTGATGGTGGCAGACGATGGGGAGCCCTGACTACAAACGTGTCAGAGTCATTCAACGCCTTATTAAAGTCTGTATGTGGATTGCATGTCACTACCATGGTCCGGATGACACTCAAACAGATTTCGGAGAGGTTTGTTGAAAGGCATAGAGCTGCATCAGAATTGATGGACAGTGGTGTTCAATTTATGCCAATACCGATGAGAAGATTTGAGAAATATAGGAGGCAAGCACATTGGCATTCATTTTTACAGTATGATCACTACCGGGGTATTTTTGAAGTTCGCACCGCTATCCGCGGATACCAGGGGAATAATCTACAAAGCGTGAATGAAGCTAGCCGGTTGTGTTCATGTGGGAAATGGACCATCTACAATATGCCGTGCGCACATGCCATGAAGTGCTTTCAACAAGTTGGTTTAAGGGCAACCAACTACGTTGATAGGCAATACAGTGTTGCTGAATATGTAAACACATATAGTGGCCAGTTGTAGCCATTGGGTGCTGACCATTATTCGCTGCCGGAACAATTTAAAATGCTATGTAACAAGGACTATTTGCGCAAGCTGCAAGTGCAAAAGAGAACGCGTATACGGAACCCAATGGATGTTGGTGATACTGTTTATGCGCGTAAATGTGTCATATGCTCGCAAACAGGACACGGTCGTCGTAAATGTTCTTCAGTTGGTCAGGGTGGCGGTGGTAATCCAGCTCCTGGTGCAAGTTCGTCTAATGTACTCAACTATCAAGGATACACCTAGTATTTTATTTTGGTAATGTTTTAGGTAATAAGTGTATGTACTTGTTTATGTTGCAATATCTATCAAATAAAATTGTGTTCCACAGTCTTGTTAAATATTATTTTTTAACATGACCTATTGGGATGATAATATGATAGTTCTAACATTAAAATTATTGGTGTTAGTAAAGAAGACCAATATGAAGATTGAAATTTCATAACATAATATTCAAAGAGATAAAAGCACAACAACCATAACTAAAGCAACATACATGAAAATAAAAGATAATAAAAGGATAAATCAAGACAAAGCTATTTCGTTTCATAAAAATCAATATGTATAGCGCGGTACAATACTACATTTTGTGTGTTGTCTTGTCGGTTTGAAAAGCTGACCAACTGCGAAAAAGCTGTTTCGTTTCAGAAAAAGTGAATATGTATAGCGCGGTACAATACTACATTTTTTGTGTTGTCTTGTCGGTCTAAAAAACTGACCAACTGCGAAAAAGTTGTTTCGTTTAAAAAAAGTAAATATGTATAGCACGGTACAATACTACGTTTTATGTGTTGTCTTGTCGGTCTGAAAAGCTGACTGACTGCAAAAAAGTTATTTTGTTTCAGAAAAAGTGAATATGTATAGCACGGTACAATACTACGTTTTGTGTGTTGTCTTGTCGGTTTCATCACAACCGACTGTGAAAAAGCTGTTTCGTTTCAGAAAAAGTAAATATGCATAGTGCGGTACAATACTACATTTTGTGTGTTGTCTTATCGGTCTGAAAAGCTGACCAACTGCGAAAAAGCTGTTTCGTTTCAGAAAAAGTGAATATGTATAGCGCGGTACAATACTACGTTTTGTGTGTTGTCTTGTCGGTTTTATCACAACTGGCTGCGAAAAAGCTATTTCATTTTAGAAAAAGTAAATATGTATAGCGCGGTACAATACTACGTTTTGTGTGTTGTCTTGCCTATAAATAACGGGCGCATTCTAGTTATTTTCTGCTCTTAACAATAACCAATAGCAAATATTTCCATAAAAGTAAGGTTTTTCTTTACGCTTTAACAAATGTTTGAACCCCTTTATGTGCCAAGGTGCGAGTACGGCAAAGAATGCATGATGACAGACTATTAAGACGATGGTGAAGTGGAACGCCGCTACTAGGCGTGTATGAACAAGTTTTATAGGGTTCCCGACGAACCTGTTTGCAATTTTGAGGTATGGATTTATGAACCCTGTTAGCAGGAATACTACAAAGAAAAGTTGTAGCATCTTCATTGTTTGTGTTTGAAACAGTAGGAAAGAGAGCGACAATCCAAACGATAAGTTGTAGTGTTGAAGGAGAAACTCAAAGAGGTGGAAAAAGAAAAAAAATAAGCTGGAAGACAAATTTAAGTGGTTGGAGCAGAGAATACTAGGCGGTCGTGACTAAAAAATGACATGTACGTGCTGAGCATAGTAGTGTATCTTTATATTTCTCGTGTCATGTGTTTTAATTAGTTGTACTAAATTTAAGTTATGTTAAGTTTCTATGTTTGTGTTTGTGTTGTGATGTTAAAATAAAGAAGAAATGGGGTAATAAAAATATAATGTGCATATTATGTAAGCATAAAAAATTGTTGATATTATTTACATAATTTATTATTTACATAAAATACAAAAAAGGAAAATCAATGAGTCCCACAACCCTTGTACTTTAATGCAGCCACTGGCCTGAGGCGCATCCTCTCCCGTCTGGATACACTATCAGGATCATCCTCATCATGTCGCCTCTTTATATGAGGATGAGCTGCAACATGATCGTCAATTGGGCTGGCAAGGTCGGTAGAAGGGGTCGTTGATCCATCAGCAACCTACAAAACAATAAGTAAGCTCAGTATATGAAAATGTATATTAGTAATGTATGTGTTAAGTCAAAAACATTTTCTTACCATGGTCTCATCGGGATCCTGAATATAAGCATCCGTAGTGTCCTCATCATCACATAAAGTGGCCTCCGAGATGGGCTAGGATGAAGCCTTAATAAGATGATAAAAAATTAATTCATGGCAAATCATTGAGAAAAAAAAAACAAATTAAAATTTAATAGTAATACAAACATACCTGTGCCTGTGATAGATCAGCAGCACCTGACAACGATGAGTCAAAACTCAACCTGCGCCCACCATCCACGTCTCGTGTCGGCCGATCCTCAGCTGCGGTTGATGGGACTAAAAAGAACTGCTTTATATCTGCAGTGAAGCTCGAGCCCATGATCAACAATGGATCTGACAGTGTCACATGCGATGCTGGCAGCTCTAGCTGAAGGTTGTACGATGGCATGTTGCTGGGATACTCGTCTGGCTGAGGAATGTCACCTGACAGATCAGTTCCAAGATCCTCATCAAGTGTCTCAAAGGTGCCTCAACGCCCCCTTACTAGGGACCACCTCCTCGCTGGCCCCCATGACCCCGTGAGGCACCCCTACCTCGTGGGGCACCCCCACCTCGTGGGATAGCCCTGCCTCGTCCCCATCCCCTCGGGCGTAGGACATGACTACCCCACTGGTGGTGCTCTAGTGGCACATAATCAGGGACATGATCTAAGCGCTTGCCTAGTCTGGCTCGCTGTAGTGTTCGGAAATCCAGCTCTATCACCTGCCGGCCATACTCAGCGACCGCAGGATCACCGACATGTTGCTACATCTGCAGTCCCAACATGTAGAATAAATGATGACCAATAGCCTGCACAACATTTAAAATATTAATTACAGAATACTATATCACAGTTATAAGTAAGAATACAAAATAACATACCAGTGCCTCGTGCCTCCAGTCATATGGTGTGTACCGACTGCCAGCTTGATGAATGAGGTTCCCGATAAAAAGTCGGGTAATGTGGCGGTATAAGGACGTATACATCTAACTAGTCGCCGCTTGGATCTCTGAAGGTGGGGGCGGAATCAGGTCATCTAATCTCGCCCAAGTATGGACATGTGCCTTTAGCCATGCTACAAATACGTTTCCTCCCTCGAACGATCATCCTGCTGATAATGTATAGCCTCCCATGTAGGCCCCCTCGATATAGTCTCCGGACGACCAAACTGGTGAAGTACCGCTCTGCGGCATGATGCTCCACAATATCGAGGCATATCAGTGAGACGAAAATGCTCCAAATCAGTCGGTCAGCCGATCAGTAATTTGGCAGGCCACCTATCAAGTCGTCTTTATATGGAGTCCAGATGAACTATCAAATAATAACATAAAATTGAGTACACGCAACACAAGTGAATTTATAACAAGTAAGATGTAACAACCCGACCAGTCGTTTGGAGCTTTTGCACTTTGCTCGCCAGTTCTCGGGCATGACTTGTCCCGTGTGATGGATTATGACTTATGTAAACCATTGGTTTTGGTTTTCAGGGTAATCGTAATGAATATGGAAGAACAGTTCTCAGTTTGAAGATTGAAAAGTTTGACCAAGATTTGACTTATTGGTATATGATCGCGGATCAGAATTTTTATAATTTGGTTAGCTCATTTAGATGATTTGGGACTTAGGAGAATTATTGGAATGCATTTTGGAAGTCGGTGAAAGGTTTAGGCTTGAATTGGCGAAATTGAGATTTTGGCGTTTTCCGGTTGATAGGTGAGATTTTGATATAGAGGTCGGAATGGAATTCTGGAAGTTACAGTAGTTCCTTTGTGACATTTGGGATGTGTGTGCAAAATTTCAGATCATTCGGACATGGTTTGGTTGGGTTTTTTATCAAAAGGGGAATTTGGAAGATTTTGGAATCCTAGGCTTGAATTTGATGTGATTTTGGTGTTTTAATGTTGTTTTGAGCATTCCGAAGGTTGGAACGAGTTTGAATAAGGTTATGAGATATGTTTGTGCTTTTGGTTGAGGTCCCGGGGGCCTCGGGGTGATTCTGGATGGGTAACGGAAGAATTTGGAATTGAATTTTGCAGCTGAAGCATTTGGTTCTGTCATAACCACACCTGCGGTTGGGAGACCACAGGTGCGATGATCGTAGAAGCGTAGGGCAGCCGCAAATGCGGCCAATGTGAAGTCCTTCAGGAACTGCAGAAGTGGTGTCGTAGGCGCACCTGCAGTAGCGCATGTGCGAGTTTTTAACCGCAGATACGGTAATTGGCAAGTTAATGAAAATCGCAGATGCGGTGGTTTGGGTCGCAGAAGCGGGAAATGGACCACAATTGCGAAATGCCTGGGTCAGAAAGTATAAAAAGGTTCCCTTCGCAATTTTGAGTGGGTTTTCACCATATTTCATTCGGGAGAAAGCTTTGGAGAGCTAACTGAAGAGGGTTTCATGGAGGTAAGATTTTTGGACCCTAAACTTGTTTCTATGATGAATTTTAACATTTGTAAGCTTGAAATCCATGGAAAATCAGTAGCAAAAAATAGGTAACTAGGGCTTGAGATTAAGAGACCTTTGAGTGGGAATTTGAGGGGCCATTTGAGGTCCGATTTCGATGTTCTTGATATGTATAAACTCATGGGAGGACAAGGATTCTATTGATGTTAATTTTGTCGGATTCTGAGATGTGGGCCCGGGGCCAGGTTTGAGCAATTCCGGGATTTTTGATGTAAATGCGATATTTTCGAATTGGCTTTATTCCCTTAGCATATTTTAATGTTTATGTTCTGATTGTGGCTAGATTTGGAGCATCCCGAGGTCGATTCGTGAGGGCAAAGGCATCGCGGGCTAGAGTTTAGACAGGATCGAGGTGAGTAATGATTGTAAATGATGTTCTAAAGGTATGAAACCCCGAATTTGCACATCGTTGTGCTATATTGAGGTGACGCACACGCTAGATGACGAGCGTGGGGTCGTGCACTGTTGGGGATTGTGACTTAGCCCATCTCGAATGACTATTTTACCGCGTATTTGACTAAAACTTATTTGTGAACATCATGTTTTGGGATGAATGCCATATGTGGGTTTCGTGCCAACTATTTGAACCCTTAGGGGAATTTTATTGATATTTCCTCACTTTTTTGACTTTATACTTGATCTCAGTCATGTTATATTCCACTATTTTCATACTCAGCCATGTTTACTATGTTTTAACACTTAAATGATCTTTTAAATGATATTTTGGGCTGAGAATCATGTGTTACTATTGCCCGAGTGGCTTGTGAGGATTTTGTCTGAGTAAGGCCGAGGGCCTATGTTGTGAAGAAATATTTGATATTGATTATGAGGCCGAGGGCCTTAGATATGTACGCCACAAGGTGGCTTGTTGATATGAGGTCGAGAGCCTAGTGATGATACCACGAGATGGCTTGATATTGCGCTTGGGCCGTAAGGGGACCCTCCAGGAGTCTGCACACCCCAAGTGAGCTTGGGTACCCATTGTGATGTGAGATATAGCCCGAGGGGCTAGTATTGTTATGAGATATTGCCTGAGGGACGGATATGTTGACATTGTGCCCGAGGGGCGAACCTTTATGTGTTTATCTTTCTTATTGCCTGTCATTTACCTATTTAATTGTGTATTTGTACCCGAGGGGTGGATTTTTGTGCTTATCTACTCTAATTGCTTTGCATTCAATTTCTTAACTGTTGAAAAGTCATTTTAAAGAAGTTTAAGCTGAGCTAAGATTCTTGAAGAGATTCCACAGCTTCATTGCTTTCTTACTTGTTTTGTACTACTTCTGTACAACATGTTGATGTACTTTTCGTGATTTTCTATCACTCAGTCTTTAGTTATGATTATTACTCACTGAGTTTGAGTACTCACTTTAGTCCCGGCACCTCGTGTGCAGATTCAGGTATTTTTGCACCCAATAGTAGGTATTGGTTGATTAGTGGCAGAGTCTTTGGAGTTTAGCAAGGTAGCTGCCCGACGTCCACATCACTGCTTTTCTCCCTTTGATTTCATTAGACTGTATTTAGTACATTTACAGAAATTCTGTTGTATTTTAGACCTTAGTAGATGCTCGTGACTTGTGACACCCCGATATCGGGTTGTATTCATTTCCGCACTTGTTTCATTTTGCTAAATCTGTACTTGTTGGGAATTTATCCTTATAAATGACTTAAATTGACTTATTAAACTGTTAAAACTGAATTTGGGAATTGTGTCGGCTGGCCTTGTCTTCACGAGAGGCGCCATCACGACCGGGTCCAGTTTGGGGTCGTGACAAGTTGGTATTAGAGCCTAGATTACATAGGTCTCATAAGTCATGAGCAGGTTTAGTAGAGTCACAGATCGGTACAGAGATGCCTGTACTTATCCCTGGGAGACTGCAGAACCTTTAGGAAAAACCTCAAATTCTTGAATTCTTATCGTGCGTCCTTGATTCAACTTGAAATATGACTCTTTGAATTTCTTCCACGTGTTCGCATGTGCGCACGAGCGCTCGGTATCAGATGTGCATCAACGGCTTGTGATTCCCTGATTGAGGGGCAAGACGTGGTCTCTGTGTGTTGATGTTGGGCCAGTTTGGAGGACTCCAGGCCGGATGTTTGCCTATAGCTTGAGCAACGAGGTGCTGATTGTGTGAGCACGTGTTTTTGAACTTATATGTTCGGTAGTATCCCTATTAGTAGAAGTGATGGCTGGATGGCTATGCGATGAGTATGTTATGACTGCGAGATGTATTCATATGATTGGGAAGCGACAAGAAGGGTTTGCTGGAGGATAGAAAAACTATTAGGTACTTGATTCCATCTTGATTTGAGGTATAGCCCCGAGTTATGGGTGCGTGAAGAACCTTCTCATGTTTTCTAGTTGGGAGTGAAGTAAATTTCATGTTGCAGTATGAGTTCAGACTCAGGAAGATTAAGTGGTTGCGTAATGTTTATGATAATGGAAGGTATACAAAAATGTTAGTTTGAGGCGAAGCAAGTGGGTTATCTCCTGCGGAGTGTTCTGAGGTTGTGTGATCTTTATGTTGTCCGTTAGAAGATCTCATTTACAAGTGAAATATATGTGTTGCAATTTAAGTTTGGGTCGCTTAAGAGAGTGGGTTTAACTATTACGAGAGTGAATGCGAGATTTGCATAAGAGTTAAAGTACCAGATGGTCTATGTTTCACGAACTTATGAAGGATCGAGTTTAATCTCACTATGGTACTATGACAGCAATAGAGTATATGCATTATGACTTATTGAGTGTCTTTTGATCTATGGTTTCGAGCCAAGTGGGGGAGTCTACTATGGATTAGTTGATTGCACGGTTATGTGCTATATTGGTTCCAGTTTGAGGCGTATGGGAGAATCAGTTATGGTCTATGGAGATTCAGATCGAAGATGGCTCGAGTAAAGGAAAATTCTTGACAAATATTATAGTATGATTCATAGGTATGTGAGAATCATGAAATATGTCGTGAGTTGTTGTTGGTAAAGGATGCTCGGTGCATAGAGTCGTAAGTTGCTCGGTTGTTTTAGAATGAGGTTACACTCTGCGGTGTCAGACTGCTAATGAGGCACAGGTTGTTCGATTCGTTTGGTCAGGCTAATTGCAGTTTGAGTAGAGTGAAAGATTCTCGGGAATAGTTCTAATGGGTTCAAGATTTTACATATAATAATTGGAGATTTTCAATTGTGTAATTGGTTAGAAACTGAGGTTTTCCTTGGAGGGTGTCAAGGTTTGTGGAATTTCTATATCAATTATGGGATTCTATATATATTGGTATCATGAAGGTAAAGGTAATGGCTATGGGTTCACAAGGAGTCTCTTCGGAGTGGGTATTTTGAGCGTGATGCTTTTGGAAAAATTTAAGAGAGTACTCAGCGGCTTATGAGCCTTAGATGGTGTGGATTTGCTTGGGACTCGTGTGGTGAGTTTGGGTTGAAGAATGGTGGTGTTATGGAAAGAAGAAGCATCTAGTTGAAGATAAATCAGAGGGAACTTGGATAGATGGTATAGCTTGGTAGTAGGCCGGATCGGTATGGTAAGGATATGATTATTTCCTTGGGTGTTTACAAGGTAATGAGTTTCTGCAGGTGTTTTGCAGCAATGCTTATGGGTTTTAGTGGCTTGCGTAACTTTGTTGAGTTAGAGGGATTCAGTCCTTATGGATTTAATGTTGTGCAAAAGGGAGTTGGAGAGTTATTGATGATTTCTACCACAGTTAGAGAGGTATATTTTCTGCTGGCGTGAGGAGCATGGGATGTATATATTTTCTTCTAGATGGGATCAATGGAAAGTTCTTTGCTAGTTGAGTACATAGTTGCTTATGGATCGGAGGGGGATATGAAGTTCTCATGATTATCCTAGGACGGTATGGTTTATGTGGTATGTGGTGTAGGCTTGAGATTTGCATGTGTAAGGTCTTGGTTCAGTTCTGAAAGGAAGATCATAAAACTCCTTAGGCAGCGGGCAGCTTTAAATGATTAAGGAAATGATCTTCAGAGGATTAAGGAAATGATCTTCAGATGATTAGGAAAATGATATTACTAACTAGTATGGCTTGTTGAGAGTATGCATTTTCAGAAAAAAGGGCAAGTGTTTGAGTTGATGATACTTTAGTAGTATTGCAGCACTCTCTTGTTGGATCTACTGCTGATACTTGAGTTTGCTTGGTGGCACAAAAGAATTTTAAGAGTACCTCTCGTGGAATGATTGAGCCTTAGAAGTGTGGCATGTGTTCGGACAACGGAATTGGGATCATATATGGTGATTCGTGTGCTATATGGAGTTGGAGACTGGGAGTTCTCATATACAGGTTATGTTGTGGTTTTGGGTCGCATGCATCGGCACTGTATTGTAACTATCGAGGTTTGGAGACCTGAGTGGATCTTTTGCTGCACGGCATGTTAGATTTTGATGTAATATTGGGTATAGACTGGTTGTCTTTGTGTTGGGTTATGCTGGACTATTGCGCTAAGGCGGTGATGTTGTCTATGCTGGGAATGCCACGGATTGAGTGGCGAGGTTCGGCGGATCATGTTCCCAGTAGGGTGGTGTCATTTTTAAAGACCTAGTGGATGGCTGGGAAGGATTGTCTTTCTTATTTGGGCTTTCGTGATGGATGTCAGTGCAAAGACTCCTACCATTGATTCAGGTCCGGTGGCAAGGGACTTTTCGGATGTGTTTCTTGTGGCCGGGCATGTCGCCATGCAAGGTTGTTGATTTCGTTATTGATTTGATGATGGAAATCATATCGTATGGCACCGGCAGAGTTGAAGCAGTTGAAGGAACAACTTCAGGAACTCCTTGATAAGGGGTTCATGGGTAGACCTATATGGATGTGTGTTCTGCATCGAGACGACTTTGTTGACTTCGAGTTGCTATTGGTGAGGGATGTGTTGATTCGATTGTTATTGAGCCTATTAGTAATCTGAGGAGATCTATGAGTTACCTTTCCATGTTGCGGGGCATTTGGGATTTGTTGGTTATAGGCACACATGGTGCGGTTCCATTGGGGGTTTCATAGTGGATGTTGTGCGGGAAGAGTATTGGGTATTGCTTGGTGGATGGCGTATTAGTTATGTCCCTTTGGGTATGTGTAATGTTATGTCAATTGCTTTGCGGTGGTTATGATGATTTCTTTGGTTTTAGACATCATATTGTGCATGGTTGTCGATTTTTTAGCATAGTCACTTGAGGTGTTTCATGTGGACTAGTGTTTGGATGAGGTCACGCATTGGAGCGAAGCTATGTAGAGGTGTGATCATGCGGGTTAGATTCATGTGTTCTATTTTTATGATGTGTGACGGGTTCTCAGCATTGTGTGTGGTGGTACTGGTGAGCTTACGGTACAACTCTTTCGTTTGAGTCATTTTCATGATTTGAGTATGTTCGAATCGTCGCTCATTGGTGCGCGGATTGCACAAGTTGTGAGTTCAGCCTGTATTGATGTGTCATGTCACTAGAGTAATGATGTTGGATTAGATAAGATCGCTGGGGTCTTTATTGAATACAAACAGATTCGATTTCAGCATGTTCGAAGGATAATATCGAGGTTCGGCTCAGAAAGTTGCTATAGTCTTTTCCAAAGGAGAGGTGGATTCGCAAATGGTTGATTTGAGAAATGGCTATGGTTTATTGCGTGTTTCATTTATCATTGGTAGTATATGAAAGTGTTGGAATGAGACTTTAGTTGATAAGAGGCTTTCTATCAGTATTCGGGTGTTGTGTGCAGCTGTCGTGATTAGAAGTTATCACTACAAGTGTTTGAGTTATGTGGAATATCATGTGATTTCACCTGAGGTTGCAGGTATGGGTTATTACAGCTTGTTCGGGCTTATAGAGTATAGGTGTGAGATTCTAATCTGGTGGATGATTACGGAAGTGGAAGTGTGGTTCTAAGTTTTATGGGCTAGGTTGGATTGTGAAATTTTTGTTACATTGTGTTATCAGACCTATATGAGATAGGGTGACGTGGGATCACCTCCGGGTATGTGTATGGTAAGGTTACACAGCGATTTGATGGTTTTCAGAACAACTCTGGGCACGTTTGCGGATAAACGTATGTTTAAGTGAGGGAGGATATAATGACCCGACCAGTCATTTTGAGCTTTTGCACATTGCTCGACAGTTCTCGGGCATGACTTGCCCCTTGTGGTGGATTATGACTTATGTAAATTGTTGGTTTTGGTTTTTAGAATAATCAGAATGAATTTGGAAGAACAGTTCTCAGTTTGAAGCTTGAAAATTTGAAAAGTTTGACAAAGATTTGACTTGTTGGTATATGATCGTGGATCGGAATTTTTATGATTTGGTTAGCTCCGTTAGATGATTTGGGACTTAGGAGCGTAATCGGAATGCATTTTGGAAGTCCGTGGAAGGTTTAGGCTTGAATTGGCGAAATTGAAATTTCGGCATTTTCCGATTGATAGGTGAGATTTTGATATTGAGGTCGGAATGGAATTCCGGAAGTTGCAATAGTTCCGTTGTGACATTTGGGATGTATATGTAAAATTTCATGTCATTCGGACATGGTTTGGTTGGGTTTTTTATCAAAAACGTAATTCGGAAGATTTTGGAATCCTAGGCTTGAATTTGATGTGATTTTGGTGTTTTAATGTTGTTTTGAGCATTCCGAAGGTTGGAACGAGTTTGAATAAGGTTATGGGATATGTTTGTAATTTTAGTTGAGGTCCTGGGGGCCTCGGGGTGATTCCGGATGTGTAACAGAAGAATTTGGAATTGAGTTTTGCAGCAGAAGCATTTGGTTCTGTCATAACCGCACATGCGGTTGGGAGACTGCACGTGCGATGATCGTAGAAGCGTAAGGAAGCCGCAGATGCGGCCAATGTGAAGTCCTTTAGGAACCGCAAAAGTAGTGTCGTGGGCGCACCTACGGTAGCGCATGTGCGAGTTTTTAACCGCATATGCGGTAATTGGCAAGTTAATGAAAATCGTAGATGCGGTGGTTTGGGTCGCAGAAGCGATACCGCAGAAGCGGGAAATGGACCACAGGTGCGAAAATGCCTGGGTCAGAAAGTATAAAAAGGTTCCCTTTCGCGATTTTGAGTGGGTTTTCACCATATTTCATTCTGGATAAAACTTTGGAGATCTAATTGAAGAGGGTTTCATAAAGGTAAGATTTTTTTACCCTAAACTTGTTTCTATGATGAATTTTAACATTTGTAAGCTAGAAATCCATAGAAAATCAGTAGCAAAAAAATGGGTAACTAGAGTTTGAGATTAAGAGACCTTTGAGTGGGGATTTAAGAGGCCATTTGAGGTACGATTTTGATGTTCTTGATATGTATAGACTCGTGGGAGGACGAGGATACTATTGATGTTAATTTTGTCGGATTTCGAGATGTGGGCCCGGGGGCAAGGTTTGAGCAATTTCGGGATTTTTGATGTAAATGCGATATTTTCGAATTGGCTTTATTCCCTTAGCATATTTTAATGTTTATGTTCTGATTGTGGCTAGATTTGGAGCATCCCGAGGTCGATTCGTGAGGGCAAAGGCATCGCGGGCTAGAGTTTAGACAGGATCGAGGTGAGTAATGATTGTAAATGATGTTCTAAAGGTATGAAACCCCGAATTTGCACATCGTTGTGCTATATTGAGGTGACGCACACGCTAGATGACGAGCGTGGGGTCGTGCACTGTTGGGGATTGTGACTTAGTCCGTCCCGAATAACTATTTTGCCACATATTTGACTGAAATCTGTCTGCTATCATCATTATTTGGGTTGAATGCCATATTTGGGGTGAATGCCAACTATTTGAACCCTTAGGGGACATTTATTGATATTTTCTCACTGTTTTGACTTTATACTTGAACTCAGTCATGTTATATTTCACTATTTTCGTACTCAGCCATGTTTACTCTGTTTTAACACTTAAATGATCTTTTAAATGATATTTTGGGCTGAGAATCATGTGTTACCATTGCCCGAGTGGCTTGTGAGGATTTTGACTGAGTAAGGCCGAGGGCCTATGTTGTGAGAAAACATTTGATATTGATTATGAGGCCGATGGCCTAAGATATGTACGCCACGAGGTGGCTTGTTGATATAAGGCCGAGAGCCTAATGATGATGCCACGAGATGGCTTGATATTGCGCTTGGGCCGTAAGGGGCCCTCTAGGAGTCTGCACACCCCTAGTGAGCTTGGGTACCCATTGTGATGTGAGATATAGCCCGAGTGGCTGGAATTGTTCTGAGATATTGCCCGAGGGGCAGATATGTTGACATTGTGCCCGAGGGGTGAACCTTTATGTGTTTATCTTTCTTATTGCCTGTCATTTACCTGTTTAATTGTGTATTTGTGCCCGAGGGGCGGATTTTTGTGCTTATCTGTTCTAATTGCTTTGCATTCAATTGCTTAACTGTTGAAAAGTCATTTTAAAGAAGTTTAAGGTGAGCTAAGATGCTTTAAGAGATTCTTTAGCTTCATTGCTTTCTTACTGGTTTTGTACTACTTCTATACAGTATGTTGATGTACTTTTCGTGATTTCCTACCACTCAGTCTTTAGGTATGGTTATTACTCACTGAGTTGGAGTGCTCACTTTACTCCCTGCACCTCGTATGCAGATTCATGTATTTCTACACCTAGTAGCGGGTATTGGTTGATCAGCGGCAAAGTTGTTGGAGTTTAGCAAGGTAGCTTCCCGACGTCCGCAGCAATGCTTTTCTCCCTTTGATGTCATTAGACTGTATTTAGTACATTTACAGAAATTCCATTGTATTTTAGACCTTAGTAAATGCTCATGACTTGTGACGCCCCAATGTCAGGTTGTATTCATTTCCGCACTTGTTTTATTTCGCTGAATCTGTACTTGTTGGGGATTTATCCTTATAAATGACTTAAATTGACTTATTAAACTGTTAAAACTGAAGCTCGGAATTGTATCGGCTGGCCTTATCTTTACGAGAGGCGCCATTACGACCGGGTCCGGTTTGGGATCGTGACATAAGTTTAGGTACACATTTACTTGTGCGCCCTCCAGCATATCCAACAAATCCCTGACTAGAGGGAGATTATGATGAGCATCAATGGCTCGTAGCTAGAGGGAGAAACGAAGGTTGTACATCCGGAGGTAATGGTGGTAGAGGTGACTGCAACGGCAGGAACCGCTCCCAGGCCCAAACCTAACATACAAGGTTGACATAAAGTTTAAGAATTTTTTTGACTCAATAGAATTGGAAGTAATGAATAGAGTATTCGAATATGTTGTCACCTGTAGAAGCGGCAGAAAACCACATACGTCGCTCTGGGTGCCCATGCTTGCCCGACACATATTCCTGTATAGGTAAGCGAGAATAGCAACACCCTAGCTATACTGGGGTAAATTATTTAGCTGCTGAAGATGATGTAGAAATCGCAAGCTCACCAGATTTCCCGAAGTGTTTGGGAACAAGACGCCTCCAAAAAGAAGAAGCAGCACCAACCTCGTGTACCAGTGAATATGTAGATCATCTGTCTCACCGGTGGTGTCGGGATGCATTATCTGCAAATGTTGTCTAATAGCTGTCGAAGCCATGCGACTGGCCCCTGAAGCTGAAGTCTCAGCCTTTGGCCTGAAATCAGTGAACTGCTGCAGCAAATCCTAATGCTGCTCACGCGACATAGATCTCATATACTGAGGCAGTGCAACGGCCAGTCCATCAACAGGCAACCCATATAACACCTCAACATCCTGCAGCATGATGGTGGCTCGCCTATGGGCAGGTGAAAAGTGTGCGTATCCGGTCGCCACTGCTTTATCAAGGTCGTCATCAGAGACCAGTCGAGCTACAGCCGCCCAATTTCAAATATCCTATAGAAGCCGGTATCCCTCAGGCGCTGGACTATGTGGGGATGGAAGCCCCTCATAAAGTCCCACAAGTCGTCCACTCTCCTGGCGCGGAGAGTTTGCTCCAGTAGCTGTCCCTCCCATACGTAGGCGGACCTATGATCGCCCTGTAACACTAATAGCTCATCCGAGAAAGGTCCAGGATGCATAGGTGGTACGTCCATGTCGTCTACTATAAAATAAACAATATTAATTGTGTGTTTGTTTTGTAATAATTAAATAATTAATTTTTAATAGGACATCGTATATATCTATGGGTTCCAGGCTTGATATTTGAGGCTTAGTAGCACCATGCTTTCCTGAATTCTTATGTGTGTCAATTTTAATATTTTTCATAATTCTGTGTGTTTGTTTTGTAAATAATTAAATAATTAATTTTTAATCGGACATCGTATATATCTGTGGGTTGCAGACTTGATATTTGAGGCCCAGTAGCACCACATTTTCCTAAATTCTTATGTGTGTCAATTTTAATATGTATCATAATTCTGTGTGTTTGTTTTGTAAATAATTAATTTTTAATTGGACAACGTATATACCTTTGGGTTCTAGGCTTGATATTTGAGGACCAATAGCACCACGCTTTCCTGAATTCTTATGTGTGTCAATTTCAATATTTTTCATAATTCTGTGTGTTTATTTTATAAATTAAATAATTAATTTTTAATTGGACAACGTATATATCTATGGGTTCTAGGCTCGATATTTGAGGCCCAGTAGAAACGCTTTCCTAAATTCTTATGGGTGTCAATTTCAATAATTTTCATAATTTTGTGTGTTTATTTTATAAATTAAATAATTAATTTTTAATTGGACAGCGTATATATCTACGAGTTCCAGGCTCTATATTTGAGGCCCAGTAGCACCACGCTTCCTGAATTCTTATGTGTGTCAATTTCAATATTTTTCATAATTCTGTGTGATTGTTTTATAAATTAAATGATTAATTTTTGTAAATTGTAATTGGACAGAGTTTGTCTTTGATCTATCAATATACTAGATACTTAAACTACAGAGATTCTATGCTAAAAGGCTCTACATTTTACTACGCTAAAAGGATCTATATTGTACTACGCTAAAAGACTCTTTATTTTACTACGCTATAAGGGCACTAGTCTTTATACATATAAAACAGTAAAAGAAATTTATGAACATTTTTATTAACAACAAAAAGTATTTCTCAAATTTTAACGACTTTCTTTAAAACACTAATATCTTAATCCGGATAAAAATAACATACTAATTTAATCGCAAACAAAACACAAAACAACATGGAAACACATTCAAGACAACTAATATGCATTATTATACGAGTTTCGACATAAACTAAATTGGAATACCTCAATTTATATTTTTAGAAAAGTCGAAAAATTAAAATTTTCAGCCCAAAACGAGGAAACCACAACAATAGAAGGCTTGGGTTGGATGCAGGCTATTATTTAATAGGTATAGTGCGGTATATATATAACGTTGTATTATACCACGCTATATATAACGCGGTATTATACCGCTCTATACTTTAACGTCAGAAACACCGTTAAACTATAGCGCGGTATAATACCGCGTTATATATAGAAAAGTATCTTTTATTTACACAGTAGAAACGTATTTTGAGTCCAAATATTGGCATTTAGGTTTCAGACTCCTTACCAGTACATGGGGTCGGTTGTATTGATGTTGCACTCTGCACTTTTTGTGTAGATTTTGGTACCGGTCTCATTTGAGTTGTTGCCTTCAGTCCTACAGGAGATCCAAGATAGATCTACTGGCATTCGCAGACCCTCGAGTCCCCTTCCAGCTATCCCAGTTTACTATTTTTACTTTAATTCAAAGAGAGTTGTATTTCCTTTCAGCCAGTATTTTGTAGTGACTCTTAGAAATTCATGAATTGTGACACTAGTTTCTGGGTAGGCGTGTATAAGTGTTTGGGTAACTATAAACTTCCACACTTTATCAGCTTGTGATGTTTTATATTATTGTCATCTAGTGAATTGCTTAACGTGTTAGCGTATTTAATTTCTATATCTTGACTTGCCTAGTAACTGAGAGGTTAGGCGCTATCGTGATCCCGACGGTTGAAAATCCGGAATGTGACAGCCGTCTAGGGGTATTTTAGTCTTTTAAGCATATTTTATACAGCTTGTACGCCTAAATTCAGGATATGCGGCTCTTTTTCTTCTGAAACGTGTAATATCAAGCTCCTCTTATTTTTGGTGCTTTGAGTTGTTTTCATACCTTGCTAACACCTGCGTTTCATGGGGATCTACAATATAATTTGGGGGTTAAACATTATCTCTTCGGGTTTTCATGAGGATCAACAATATATTTTGGGGTTAAACATTCTCTCTTCAGGTTAGATTACTTCAATGCCCTTCTTTATGGCAAATCTGATCGTTACTTTTAGGGTTATATTTGACTCTTTGTTGAACTATTTAGCTATGACAGTTGAATAAATTCTGGATTGTACTTTGTTTTGCTTGGGTTTTCTCTCCATATTTCTCGCTCCGCTTCTCCACTCCTCACAGGTTATTACTTTGTTTGATCTATAATTTTGAGAATAGATTTGACAACTTTTTGAATTTACTTTATATCTCTCTTGAGTTTTGCTTCTTGGAGTTGTGGTAGTGAGAGGGAGTTTCTGCCAGCAAAGGTGAAACTTCTGGATTTTCAACGATTTTTTCGATCTAAGAGGATCAGCAAAGCTCTTTTAGAAAACAGTGAAAAAAATTTACATTCTCTGCTAGGTTAAATTCTATTAGGTGAAGAAGCAATCGGAGAGAAAAATTGCTTATCTTAATAGGGAGAATAAAGATTCCTGAATCATGGGGTGGAGGAGTTTGCAGTCTTTAGGCTTAGTTGTTTTAATAGTTGAGGAATTCATTGCGACTTAGTTGGCCCATCGGTTTAAAACTTAAGACAGTACGACCTTCCCTCATAAAAATATCGGGCTCCTTGCTAGTGGCAGAGTTCAAACTTGTAACGTCCACCTTATTTATACCTCTGCCGTTGTGTCCATAGCAGTAAACCAACACCCCGAGGGAAACTTGGGTTAATCTATGTAACCGAAGTCTTCTGTTTATTTTTGAAGCAAGTTGACAAGGGGTTCAACTACTCCAGCTTTGTTTTGATCTGTAAGCTTCATCTTGAAAGTGTTGTTGCCATTAGAGTCTTACTCATACCGCATCCTGCAATTAGATATTTAGTAGCAGGATATATTAATCAAAAATTAAAATTCTTCGTCATACCGCTACAATTCACAATGATAACAATTCATTTACTTGTACAAAAGGCTTCAAATAATTAGCCTCATATGAAGAGCCTAAAATGTCTTTGTCTACTCAATGTCCACTCTTGTTGAGCATCCTCCTCTCTCTCTCTTTTGAAAACAAAAAACAAAAGGCAGCAAAAAGAAAATCAAATTTAAGGGCGTCAGAGAATACTACATTTGTCCATCATCGTTTGTGTAAGGGTCTCGAAGGGGTGTAAACGATCCTCGACTACTTCATGCACTGTCGTAAGCTCTTGAATTAGACGTTCGTACTCTTTCGCAATACTCAGCCGCTTAGGAGGAGGAGAAGTGTCCCTCTACATTAGGACTTCATAATACTAAAATAATATACTGAAGCCAACAAGGTTGATTCGTTTTCAAAAACCTTTTTGTTGTAGCAGGGAGAGAAACTTGTATCTTCAAATGTTTATCAGTACAAGCATTGTACAACAACAACAACAACATCTCAGTATAATTCCACAAGTGAGGTATGGGGAGGATAGTATGTACGCAGACCTTACCCCTACCCCGAGGGGCAGAGAGGCTGTTTCCAGGAGACTCTCAGCTCAAGAAAGCACCAAGTGACGATATATTAGTACTATTGATAGACTCATAATATAATAACATAAAATACATAACATACATAAAAGAAATTAAAATAGCAAAATAATAGCCATATAAGAGAATATAGGAAATACGAGAGAGATGGAAGGTAAACTAATATCCAGCATATAAAGCCCTGCATCAGTAGCTAACCAGTAGTATCCTAAGCCTAACTCCTAACGGGCTAGTCTCACTCTAGTGCGCTGTATAGATATTCACAACTTTCCCCTAACCTTCAACCTTAATGTTCGACCTCCACAATTCCCTGTCTAGGGCCATGTCCTCAGTCCTCCTAAGTCGCGTCATGTCCTGCTTGATCACCTCTCCCCAATACTTCTTAGGTCTCCCTCTACCTCTCCTCGTACCCACCACCGCCAATCGCTCACACCTCCTCACAGGTGCATCAGTGCACCTCCTTTGAATGTGCCCGAACCATCTGAGTCATGCTTCCCGCATCTTGTCCTCTATTGGGGCCACACCCACCCTCTCTCGAATATCTTCATTCCTAATCTTATCCATTATCGTATGCCCGCACATCCACCTCAACATCCTCATCTCTGCTACTTGCATCTTCTGAATGTGTAGGTTCTTAACCGGCCAACACTCGGTACCATACAATATGGCAGGTCTAACTACTGCTCTATAAAACTTACCTTTTAGTAACGGTGGAACTTTCTTGTCACATAGGACTCCCGTCGCTAACTTCCACTTCATCCACCCCACCCCTATACGGTGTGTGACATCCTCGTCGATCTCCCCGGTCCCCTGAATAACTGACCCAAGGTACTTGAAACTACCCCTCTTAGGTATGACTTGAGATTCAAGCCTCACTTCTACTCCCTCGTCCGTCGCCTCGTCCCCAAATTTGCACTCGAGGTATTTCGTCTTCGTCCTGCTCAATCTGAACCCTTTAGACTCAAGGGCCTGTCTCCAAACCTCTAGCCTCTCATTGATGCCGCGTCGGGTCTCGTCAATTTGGACTATGTCATCAGCAAATAGCATGCACCATGGCACCTCCCCTTGAATATTATGCGTTATGGCATCCATCACCAGAGCAAATAGGAAAGGGCTGAACGCCGACCCTTGGTGCAACCCTATAACAACCGGAAAATGCTCGGAGTCGCCTCCTACTGTCCTAACCCGAGTCTTAGCTCCATCATACATGTCTTTAATCACCCTAATGTATGCAACCGGGACCCCTTTAGCATCTAAGCAGCTCCATAAGACCTTCCTAGGTACCCTGTCGTACGCTTTCTCTAGATCGATAAACACCATGTGAAGATCCTTCTTCTTATCCCTGTATTATTCCACCATCCTCCTAATAAGGTGGATAGCTTCTGTGGTAGATCGCCCTGGCATGAACCCGAACTGGATTGTACGATTTCAACATTTCAATCAATCAAAAAGTAATTGAGATATAACAAAAGAGCGGATCATTCCGCTCATTAATGTCACGTCTCAAAGGTAACTTAGTTGGTGTTGCAAGAGCTCAAGTTGAGCTAATAGTTTAGCTGCTACAGGTTTCAACAATGATTCACCATTTTGTGCTAGATCAATGAGCACGATTTGTGATATTTATCTTTTCGTTATGATTGGTTGTTGTTACCTAATTAGGCTTTGGCTGTGTACTAATCCATTTTGGCTTAGCTCGTGGCATTTCTTCTTATCATTAGAAATATTAATTAAAGTAGGAATAGGTCTATCAATCATTACCACCATCTAATTATTTATTTAAAATGAAAAATCATATTGACAGTAGGATGTTGTAAGGAAACAACTTCAGTGTCATAGCTAATCGGTGGACATTGTCTTCTTAAGTTAAAGGGGACGATATTTGGAATTAAATAACAGCAAGTAACATTCATTTGAAGCACATGAAATAGTAGAATAAATCACAAGTTTTAGTTTCTTCATTACTTTCTTTTACTGCAGATCCACATACTTGGTCTGCTAATAGAGTTTACTACAATGATCTTCTTTCTTGTCTTTACCATTCAACTTAAGACAGTCACATTTCACTTTCTGTAGAGAATATTTTTGCGAGTATTTTCAATGCACAATGTGTTGAACTTGATGCTGACCAAAACTGCAACTTATTTCTGCCTTTCTAGAACTGTTGACGCTTCTTTTACATTTGGTACGGCAAAAAAAGTTTCTCAACATGCTTAAAGGTAACCAACTATCTTATCTTTATGTATTTGTAAACGCAAGCTCTTATTAACACATTCTCTGTTTCTCCTGCCAATTGTACTGCTACCCGTTAATGTTGTGCACCATTTTTATTTCTACAAGTTGTGGTACTGTGTTTATCTGTAATGTTGTTTGACGATGGCTGTTGTTGGTGCTCACAGCAGGTGCTATATGTATAAAAGTGCAGTACCTTTTTGTGCTTCTACATATTCGATAATAGAAATCGATATCTTGCTAAAGGGTTGTGTGATAGTTTGCACAACTTCATTTAGGAGTAAAAACTACGATTGTGATGGATCATACACAAAAAAATAAAAATAAACGTCCCTTCTCAAAAACAGATAAAAATGTCAGTCGACGCTGAAAAATACAAAGAGATGACAGTAGAGAAAAAGCAAAATTTATTGCTACAACGTCGACTAATATACCAAGAGGCAAAGTGACATACGCTTTCTAAGAATATAACTATTGTTCCCTAGATTGGAACAATGACTGGTAAAGAAAGAGATGAAACACGTTCATTTTCTATCTATGAAAAAGGCGAGTATGCCTTCTTTGCTCGCTTTTAAAATAGCTACCACTACTTAGTTCCATCTAAAGACCACCTACGTTCAATTTAGGTTTAACGTGAACTATATCCAATGAACTACATAACAAAGTCTCCAAGATAGTTACACCCAAAGGTCTGTTCAGTTTTTTGTCTCCCATTAACAGTCATGAATGCTTTTGTTTTTCCTTAGTTTTAATGATCCATTTCGAATATAATGATTGTACAACAACCACAAAGTTCACTCCAAACATCAATTGGTTGTGTTCAAACTATGTTTCGCTTCAGAAAGTTCCAATTTGCAAATTTTTGCTCTGCGAAAAAATTTGAATATGAACCTCTTGCAGTACGAGATTCTGTTGTCGTACTGGGACAGTAAAGTTAACTTCTCATCAAATGCCTGTGAAATTGCGTAATCTATATCTTGAAAATAGTGTGCTGGCTAGGCACTTTCGAACATACATTAGAACATATAATAATCTTTTTGCATTCACGTCACTTGGTGTAAAGTATGACAAAGATTTAGCAAAAAGAAACTCCGGTATTTACACCTTCAGAGTTCAAGGAAAGATGTACCATTGGATAAATAATTTGCACCCTACATATGACAAACTAAGAAATATACAATTATATTTATATGATAATAGCAATGAGCAGACACATAGGATGGCATGCTCCGAGAGAGTACATGAATCGGTAGTGAAGGAATTGATAGATATATTATCAATAAACCCATACTTTGGGTTTTTACGATCTTTGGTACATATACCGAACCTACGAGATTTCCATATAGCTCTTAAATGTGACATAGACTTGGACCAGAGAGTATATAATTTGCCAATTACATCTGAAATTGCAGCAATATGGATTGAGGAAAATGTCGACGCAGCCTTTAATGCACCACATATTCAAATTTACCCTCACACTGATCGAACACAAATAGTGAATTACTATTATGGTTGTTACGACACATTGCAATATCTGCTATTATTTCCGCTAGGACAAAGTGGATGGCAATGTGGTATTAAGAAGCTCCCAGCAAATTGTCCAGCATACACAAGAATTGTGCAGCACGAAGAAGTACCAAGCATACGAAATGTTATCTCCCTTGACGGATATCTTAAAATGGAAGCTGAAATTCTAAAAAAGAACAGCGACGAAGGGATATAGTTTCTGTCTGTGAGTATTACTGTTACGAACTACAAATGAGAAACAATGATGAAGATGAAATATTGCACACAGGAAGAATATTTCAGCAGTATTCAGTTGATGAGTACATTAAACTTGAAACACAAAGGTTGGATTTTGAAGTATTCAATCAAGATTTGTTCAGAATGGCTATGCTAGAAAGACTTCTTGAAATTTTGCGATTAGGGGAACGCGATGCTTCTGTTGGTACCCAATTTTTCCCTGTATATTTTTATATGCAAAATACTTTCAAAATAGCATGTCCAAATGTTTTAGTATTTTTTTTCTCTAATTTTTAAAAGATTTTTTAAATCAATTTATTGACCTATTTTATTAGTAAAAAACAATAATTATTCCCCAAATTATCATATTTGGTGATTCATTTATTGTATTCTCATATTTATACCAAAATATAGCTAAGGTAATTTTGCACATTTTTTTTACAAATTTATTTAGTATTTTAAAGCTAAATTGCATATAATTGCAATATTAGTCTATTTTAAGATTTAATTGTGTTTATAATTACAAAATTGATTCCAGTATTTTTAATTTAATATCTATATATTATTAATTAATTTAATACCTTTAATTTGTTTTCAGAAATCGTTTTACTATTTTTTATAAAATAAATAAAGGAAAAGTGGCTATTTAAATACTAGCCCTACTTATTTCAATTTTAGCCTAAATTCTACCCTAATTAAACCCAATTGAACCCCAACCCAATTCTTAAAATTACTCTCCCCTGAGCCAATTAAATCCAACTCGCCCGGCTCCCCGTTTAATCCAGGCCATTGATCAAAATGATCAACGGCCACATTCTCTCCTTTCCTTTTTTAATTCACCAACCCCACTAACCCTAAGTTATTTTCACCTACCCGCCGCCTCTGAAAGCCTCCACTCTCTCAAACTCTCTCGAGTCTTCTCAGAACCCTAGCCGCCTCTTACCGCTTCCACCCTGAAAGCCACCGGAATCCATGGCTTCCAGGGCTATGAAAGTCTTATACCTACCTCTTGTTGCTCTTACACACCTGATCTCTGAAGATTCAAGGTCTTACCTTGAAAGTTTTTACCCATAACTCTGTCGATTCGAGGTTCCACGGCCATCTCCGACCTTGCTCCGGCGTACCATGGTTGTTTGAGCCTGATCCTGACCTCTCCGACTCAGATCAGTGACTTTTCAAAGCCTTTCTCATTTCTAGGGTTCTTCTGAAACCCTAACCCTTTGAGGTTTTTCCGATTCCCTTAGATCTGTTCCAGATCCTTGCTTTCCTTAAAGTCTTAAACGTTTTCCTAACTTTTCTTTCAAAAAACTACTTTCAAAATCTTTCTTTTCCGATCTAGGGTTTTCTGAACGTATTTAAGTGTTTTCTAACTTTCCTTTTCCTTTTATGTGTATTTGCTTCTACCATGTTCTTCTGCTGTATTTTCCTATACTATGTTCTGGTATGCTTTTCTACTGTATGTTTTCTCTACTGTGTTCTAATATGTTTCTCCTACTATATTTTCTTACTAAGTTCTTAAGTTTCCTTATTAAGTTCCTTTTACTGAGCTTTGTTTAAAGTTTCTTCTAAAATTTCTTAGCATGCTTCTTCTACTGTTCTTAACAGTCTTCTCTATTATGTTTCGTATTAGCTTCTTCTACTTTATTTTCTTTGAATTCTGCTACTATGTTCTGCGTGTTACATGCTATCATAGTTTTCTCATGAGTTTCTGCTGCTGAAAGAAACATGCAAGAGGTTTCATAGAACTGAAACCTTTGAGCCTGTTTCGATTACTTGCTTTCTCATCTCTGTACTTGATTCAAGGTGGAAACCCTAGAATTCGGGGGTTCTGCCAAGTTTGATTATGTGATTTAATTGAACTAGGATTTTTATTTTAGAACCCCTAACTCTTTCAGACCAACTTCGAGTCTCTGAACCGAGTTTGGACATTCGTGTTTGCATATGATTCTGACCTTTGGCTAAACTATTCTAAAACTCTTTATTCACTGGATTTTTCTATTGATTTTTTGCAATGACACAACATTTTCTTTCAACTCAACGTGTTTGTGTGCTATTTATATGTGATTGATTGACAATCAGTTCCTTGACTATTTTCTTACCTTATTTCTTCATGATTTTCACTCTATAAAAGGCACGACCCTTTTTCACAAAGAGGACACATCAGAATCCTTCTGAACTCATATTCTCTCACAATAACCTTTTCTTCTTGTCTGCATTGTGGCCTGTTTACAAGACCTACTACTTTGCTTTGTTTGTTTCCTTTGAAACTGGTATTCCTGATTTAAGCTTCAGCACCACAACAATGTGTTTATTTACAGTCTTTGTATCCATGTCTACTTTACTGCTTTCTGTAGAGTTCAACATTTAAATTAGTATGCTTATGTCCTACTGCCTGTTTCTGCTATGAATCATCGCTCCCTATTTCCCTTTTATGTGCTTTGAGTTATAGTTTAAAATATGGCAATATGCAAGTTATTGTCTACGGATTGAACTTGACCCCTTAGAGGATCCTAACCTCTAAACAATATGTTCTAATAGGCTTATGGGTGTGCCAGCATTTTCCATTGCTGGGTATGCCCACTAGCCTGTCCTTGCCTCCTTACCACCTCTCCATTCCCTATACCCTTATATGTATTAATATAATTTGTTTCCCTTCCCCTTTCCCCTTTTCAGAATTCTACACGTGCACCCTCTCTTAGTCTCTAAGTTCTGCCCCTCTCTTGTGAGCCTTGCCTTGGGACCTTGAGTTCCCTCTGAACTTGGACACTTGAGGGCTGACCCTTCCACACTGTACTATATCTTCATCTATAATGCATTTGGGTGTGAGCACTACCCGGAGTCCAAATGAGGCTCTTAGGGAACTCTGACACATCCAAATGGGAGAAAGTCTTTGAAATAAGATCTCTTGGAGTTGGTTTATTTCATACTTCAAACAGGAAGTCTGGATCAGGCTCTCCTTGGTTGTACTTTTCTGATTGTATTTTTCTTTACTTTACTCTTTTTGGGTTGTAATAACTTTCTAATAAAATTCTCGGGGATTGTTAGTGAAAAGGGAGGGGTAACTATGTATGCAAAAAGGGGTAGACAACCTGCCTATAGGAGTATAAACACCATGTCTATAGTAATCTTTCATTCTCATATAGATACTATGTCTCTAAGAATTTCTGCATTCTTATATAAACACCATGTCTATAGGAATCTTGCATTCTCATATAGATACCATGTCTCTAAGAATTTATGCATTCTCATGTATAGATACCATGTCTATAGGAATCTTGCATTCCCATATAGATACCATGCCTATAGGTTATTTCTGAATTTCTGCATATCATATAGATATCCTGCCTATAGGAATTTTTGAATTTCTGCATATCATATAGATATCCTGCCTATAGGTTCTTTTTGAATCTTGCATATGCATTCCTCATTAGGCAAACATGTTTATAGGTCTTAAATAATCAACTCCAAAATCGACAACACATAGAAAGCATGCATATAGAAGCTTTAATCGAATCTGAACTGTTTCACTCGCTTATAAGTCTAAAACCAATAACAATGACGCATGCTCTTTTGCTAAAACTCACCTTTCTTTAATAACAGATGATTTTTCTTAAATCAGTATGTATCCATGTTTACTTCATTGTTTCTGGAATAAGTAGATGTCATGTCTATAGGGTCTTCGTCTAACACTTAGGCAAGCCATAGGGTGAAAGTTTATAAACTGAATAAGATTTTATATGCTACAACCAGTAGGTAGGCCTGATTCGGGCTTCTTATCTGAATTCTGTAATAAATCAGTCTGCCTCGATCCTTTAAGTTTAATCAGACCCTAAATAGTATGTTTAAGTCATGCTAACTACTTGCTTTTCTCTGCTTAAAGGAGGTTTGTTTGAGCCCTTTCATTTGTTTATCTGCTTCCTCATACTTGCCATATATGTTTTGTTTGTCGCTTTAGTATTTTTACCTCTTGAAACCCCAAGTAAGCCCAATATCCCCCCCTTTAGGATTAGTAGTCCTAAATGCCTCCGGGACTGATAGGATTGGAGCAGGTAATAGCATGCAATAAGTAAACGAGATTATTCCGCGCTTTAATACCTCAACAGGGTGGGAAAAGGTAGATATGGATATGATGACCACGCAATAACATCTCGTGTAGTCCCTCATTGAGGAGTGATTACAGGATGTTGTGTAGGGTGATCCATATTATTTACAAACCTAGGTCCTCTTTTCCTTTATTTATTTGTTTCGTTGTTTATTCTCAAATTTCAAACTATTTTCTTAAAAAAATTAGCTTTTCTTTTAGTTCTTTTAACTTTACCTATTTTGTAACCATTACGTGAAAATCCCCTCTTGTTTGATGTTCTTATTTGCCTACGTGTTATTTGTACCTAAGGTCACAATAATTGTCTGGCCGGGAACCACACTAGTGGATCCGTGAGGGGTGCCTAACACCTTCCCCTTGGGATAATTTCATGCCCTTACCCAATCTCTGGTTGTTCAAATAAAACCTTTCTTAGTGTCCTAATGCACTTAAATCATTAGGTGGAGACTCTTCAATTTAAACCCAATTCCCGAAAGGGAACGAGTTGTCCTCCCAAATGTCATAAACCCGATTTCGCGAGAAAAAAGGGTGCGCGACAGCATGGCGACTATGTTGGGGATTTTTAGGATTTTACCATTTCAGACTATTATTGTGATTTATGCTTCTTTATGCGCAATTATTTGTTTATTTCTTTTAAGCATTCAATTTTCGTTCCGATTATAAAGCTAACTTGCCTTTTTGTTTCTTTTCCTTTACTGCTTTCCTTTACTACTACTTTAAACTATGAAAAATTGTTGTATTTACTGCTTTCCTAACGTGCAAATACGTGACAACCTTCTTTAATTGTTGCATAATCATGTTCAACATCATATTCCACTCGTGCCAAATAAAATACCATAGCAACGCTTATAATGAGTGGTTGCGCTCTTCCGATATTATCACCCCTAAATCTGGAAAAGGCGTATTTGCGGTAAAACCAGTCGATCAACGGTGTAGTCGACGGTTCCGTGCCTTTCCCCCTTGAGTTGTCCGCTCTAGGGTACCAGTCTAAAACCCCATAAAAACCTTACTTTGTTTAAACTGTGCATGCATCATGGTCAAACCTAGCTGAGTCAGTTATGTTGTCCGCATAATGACTCTTTAAGATAGCCTTGTCCAAAGTCCACTAAGTTTCCTCAAAACCCAAATGGACACTACCACGTTCTGTGCATTAATTTGGAGAACTAAATGTTTTTATGCCGATTGTTGGTATTAAATAGTTGAGTCTGGTGGGGGTAAGGGCCTAACCCTTTGTTTTGCTGAAACATGAGGCACGAAGTCCCCAGATTCGGGATGGTCACTAACATCCACCCAAGGTTCCTAAGCTGGTGGGAGGATCTTCATTCTAGTTATCAGACTCTTGTCCGGAAATACCTAGGAAATCTACCTTCTCTCCTGGAGGTCCAACCCAACAACAAAATCATAGAAGTTGCTACTCTGTTCTGGGATTGTGATAGGTCTGTGTTTCGCTTCGGGGAGATTGAGATGACACCCCTGCTAGAGGAAATAGGAGGATTGGCTGGTATACCATGGGAGACTCCGGGTTTGTTAATGCCGGAAAATCGCAAGGGTAGAGGTTTTCTCAAAATGATGGGCCTAAAGAAGAATTCAGACTTGCCATGTTTGAAGGAGTCCTACATTCCCTTTAATTATTTGTACGAGAGGTACGGTCACAGCAAATCCTACTGTACTTATCCAGATGAGTTCGCCATTACATCATTGGGGCATATTCACCAAAGGATCTTTGTCTTCATGTTCTACTTCTTGGGGATGATAGTGTTTCCAATGAAGAAAGCAAGGATCAACACCAGTCTAGCCATGGTCACCAAAACTTTGATGGAGGGAATTGGTGGACAACCATTTAGCATAGTGCTCATGATCATCGCAGAGATATACCGAGCCTTGGAAAAGTATCAACAAGGAGCCAAACACTTCGAGGGCTACAACTTGCTACTCTAGCTCTGGCTCATGGAGCATCTTTAAAGGGGTGAATATCGGCAAGAGATTCAGCGTAGAGACTGGGACGATCATATAGCCTTCCATCAAATGAACTACATGCCCAACATGTTTGCTCAGCCAGAAGATACCAAGGGGTGGGTGGAGCTATTTCAAAATCTAACTGAGGATCAAATACAATGGATGTTTGAGTGGTTCCCTACTGAAGAATTCATCGCCCGATCCAGGGACGCACCATTTCTGATATTGATCGGTTTGAGAGGAACCTACCCTTATGTCCCTCTCCGAGTTATGAGACAGGCTGGCAGGAAGCAGGTTATACCAAGGGTCGACAAGATGAGTCACTTCCGGGCCGACTTCCAGGACGATGATAGCCCTTACAAATGCCAAGCTCAGCATAAGTGGCACTATAAACTCGTTCTAGGAAGAGATAGCATCGAGCAAGACAGATACTATGCTGGCTGCACCCCATACTATTCAGGCTGGCTGGAGGATTATTACAATGGTCTAGGCTAACCCGAGTTTGTTCGAGGTCACAGAATCATCTATGAAAGGGCTGAAGCACAGGTCAAATACAACCAACTACGCAAGAGGGTTCGGGAATGTGAAATCGAGCACCGTGAGATTCAAGAAGCCCACCAAAAACTGATTGAAGAGTGGAAAGACATGGCTGTTAGTGCCTACAATCGACTGGGATATTTGGAATGAGGTTTAGTGGAGCTGGAAAGGAAGTTTCTCAAGAGGATCGAGGACTACCAGAATGCTGAAGGAAACGAGGGTGGACACCTGGCCAGAGCCTACCTGCTGCTGGGACTTCACGACCTGGTGAAGCTGTTCGATGGAGCCAAAGATGCTGAGTCTGGGGAAGGCCCTTCTGGGACCAAATAGATAGGAATCTTTTCTTTTTGCTTTAAGAAATGTAATAAGGCCAATGGCCACAAGTGACATTTTATTTAGTGTCGTTTGCGATTCGGCTACTTTTATCAATAAAATGAGGCATTTAGCATTCTAAGTTCTCCAAATTAATTTGTCGTTAGGCCTACCTCGGGCAAAATGAGGCTCCCAAATTAGGACACGATTTACATTCTTGCACTATGTGTTTAAATATCGCAACATCTTTTCCTTATATTCCTCACTAACTTGTAACCTTTTGTTTTATTTTTCATTTTTATTCCCTTCCCCAAAGGTTAGTTCGTGCACTCTGGCAACGTCATCATATTCCACAAGATCAAAGGGCCCTCCACACACTCCTCCTTCTAGTCCTATCAGAAACAGGAACAAAGGAAAGATGGAATATTTGAACAACACCAGAAAGAAAAACTCAACTGAACTGGTAGAGGTAACTTATGGTGCTCAGGTCTCCAAAGAAAGTGCATCCCAACTCGAGCAGAAACTATCGAAATTTCAGGAGGAACTTGATCAGGTTCAGAATCTGGAAAACTTGTCATTTTTCCTCACCACTCCAAATATCAATGTTCTAAGCGCTCAGAACCCCACGCCTCCACAAAACATCTCAAAGCCACAAAACCACCCCGCTCCTCACCACCACTGCAATACTTGACACATCTAACAATACTCCACTACTCATCCCTGAACCTTTGAATCTCACAAATGACTATTTCCACGCCCACCATAATACCCCCATCTATGTGGAGACCATGGAACTCTCCACCCAATCCATCTCAAGCACACCCGAGTCTGATGATAAAGACTCATTCATCAGGAACCTAGCTGCGGAACTCAAGAAATTGACTAGTCAAATTCGGGGTGTCGAAGGAAGTAAGGGGATTGAAGGTTTGAACAACGAAGATCTTTGTATACAACCGGATGTCGAACTGCCTGAGGGGTACAAACCTCCTAAGCTCGAGATGTTTGATGGTACAGGGGATCCGAGAGTCCACTTGAGAACATACTGCGACAAGCTGGTCGGAGTAGGGAAGGACGATAGGATTCGCATGAAGCTTTTTATAAGGAGTCTGAGAGGAGATGCTCTGTCTTGGTACATTAGCCAAGACCCAAAGAAATGGTCGAACTGGGTGAGTATGGCGTCTAACTTTATGGACAGGTTCAGGTTCAACACAGAAAATGTGCCAGATGTGTTCTACATCCAGAATTTAAAGAAGAAGCCCACAGAAACATTCCGCGAGTACGCTACTCGTTGGAGATCAGAAGCCGCTAAGGTCAGACCGGCTTTAGAAGAAGAACAAATGAACAAGTTTTCATCCGGGCACAAGAACCATAGTACTATGAAAGGCTGATATTGATTGAGAGCCAGAAATTTTCCGACATCATCAAGTTAGGGGAAAGGATCGAGGAAGGCATCAAAAGTGGTATGATTACAAACTTTGAAGCTTTCCAAGCTACCAATAAGGCTTTACAGTCTGGTGGTACATCCAAGAAAAGGGACGTAAGTGTCGTAATGGTTGCATAAAGAGCCAAATTCCCTATCAAATAACAAGCCTATCCGATACCTTTACTCACATATCAGCCTACCCCGAATTACCAAGCACCTTCACCCTCTTACCAAACTCCACCACCTACTTACCAATCACCCCCACCTCCTACATATCAACCTACTTCACCCAAATATTCCCAACCCGTACATGTCTACCAAGCCTACAATGCTCAGCCATCCCACTATCAATCACCTCCCATACGTCAAAACTATCCTAGACCTCGACCAAATTTCGACAGCATACCTCCCAAACAGTATACCGCCATTGCTGAGCCAATTGACCAGCTGTACGAAAGGCTCAAAGCTGCTGGTTATGTCACCCTTATCCCTGCTATAACCCCTGAGAATCCTTCTCAATGGTTAACCTAAACAAATCATGTGCATACCATTCCGGCATGAAAGGACATACCATCGACGAATGTCGCTCCCTGAAAGATAAGATCTAGGCCCTAATTGATAACAAGATTATTGTGGCAAGGAGCCTGCTCCGAATGTCCCTGCCAGACCATAAGGGTGGAAGTGTTCACATGATTGAAATATAGGATGATTAGGATCCCAAAAGATCGATCGGTTTAATCACAGAAGGTGACGAACCAAAAAAGCCAATAGTCACCCTTAATTCGATTGTAGTCCAGACTTAGCCTTCTGGGGATGCCGAGGTAAACATGTCTGTACCACTTGAGTTTGAAGCACCACCTCCTGCAAAGATGCCAACACCAATTGAGGTCGAGTTTGGGTCTCCAGCAAACGCACCCGCACCATTTGAAGTTGCGGTTTTACCCTCCAAAATACATGCTCCGTTCGGAGTAAAGGTGCCCATTCCAGTAGCAATGTCGACTATAACACCATTCCATACAAATGCCATACCTTGGGATTACACAACTGAGGCGAGAAGGAAAGGGAAAGCCAAGTTCGGGGAAACAGTTGCGGCACAGGGTATGACAAGAACCGGCAGGGTTTATACTCCGGAGCATTTAGCTGAGTCGAGTAAGCAGACCTCTGGTCGGCTGACCATCACTGAAACCGGGCCCGATGATCTTTGGAGGAAGATACAAGCCAAGGAATACTCAGCCATTGATCAGCTGAACAAAACACTAGCACAGATTTCTATCCTAGCTTTGCTGCAAAGTTCCGATGCACATAAGAATGCCTTGTTGAAGGTGCTGAGTGAGGCATATGTACCAAGCAACATCACCGGAGGAAAAATGAAAAACATGGTAGGGCAGGTATTGGAAAGTCACAATATCACTTTTCATGAAGATGAGCTGCCACCAGAAGGGTTAAGTCACAACAAAGCGTTGTACATCACCGTAGCGAAGATTATTTTATCACTAGGATCCTGATTGATGGAGGGTCTAGCCTCAATATTTGTCCGTTGGTAACACTCAAAACATTGGGAAAGGGGCTGCATAAGATCAAGGACGAGGCCATCAACGTCAAAGCTTTTGGCGGTTCACAAAGGTCCATTATTGGGGAAATTAGTTTGTGCTTGGAAATAGGGCCTACATGGTTCGATGTCGATTTCTAAGTAATAGATGTGTCGACATCTTACAATTTGTTGTTGGGACGACCGTGAATTCATGTTGCTGGGGCTGTAGCGTCAACACTACATCAGGTACTGAAGTTTGAGTGGAATCACCAAGAGGTGATCATTCACGGTGATGGTAGCAATCCCATATATAGTCACCAAACCATCCTAGCGATCGGAGGAAGAAGAAAGATAGGCGGGGAAACCTATCACACATCGGGCGAGTCAACACCGTTGACAAAGACAAATGGTGGGACAACAAAATTAAAAGCATATTGAACTGGAGCGGATATGAACCTGGCAAGGGACTTGACAAGAACCTACAAGGAATCGCCAAGCCTATCAAACTAAAGAAACATGGCACCACTTTCGGTACGGGATACGAGTATACTTGGGAGGAATTCAACAACTGGTCGCCACCATGGCGCGAGCTATACTACTCGCTGGAGCAGCCAATACCACATTTGGAGCAGACTTTCCAGCCGACCGATGTTATCTATGGGTCGGAAGAAGAGGAAGCACTAGTAACAGTGAGGAATTTGTTCCTAGAAGATGATGACATAGATTGTTGTGTCATCTTCAAGGAGGAGGGGGAGGAAGGCCCTTCCATATAGGCCGTAAGCCGAGGAGCATGCCTCAACAATTGGACCATCAGAACCACCAGAGCCCGGAAAGCCTCGGTCATTACTATTACCTATCTTGATGAACCAAGGTTGTGACATGCAACGAGACAACGCAACAAACGGACATAGATTCAGAGAAAGATTATATACTAGAAGAGATTGTTAAAGAAGTCGAGAACGTTGAGAATAGACCGAAGTCCAACCTAGACGAGACTGCGATTGTTAACCTGGGAGATGCAGAAAATGTCAAAGAAACATGAATCAGCGTTCACTTATCACCGTCAGAAAAGAAAGAGTACACAGAATTTCTAAGAGAATACGAGGACATATTTGCGTGGTCATATGATGACATGACTGGTCTGAGCACATCTATTGTGGCCCACAAACTGCCAACTGATCCGACATGTCCACCGGTAAAGCAGAAGCTCAGAAAATTCAAGCCTGATATGAGTCTGAAGATCAAAGAGGAAGTCACTAAGCAGGTCAAAGCTAAGGTTCTTAGGGTAGTAGAATATCCGACATGGTTAGCCAATATTGTGCTGGTACCAAAGAAGGATGGGAAGGTTAGAGTCTGTGTCGACTACCGGGATCTCAATCGGTCCAGTCCAAAGGATGACTTCCCCTTGCCGAACATACACATCCTGATCGACAATTGCGCCAAGCATGAGTTGCAATCATTTGTAGATTGTTTCGCTGGATATCATCAGATTTGGATGGACGAAGAAGATGCTGAGAAAACGACTTTCATTACGCCGTGGGGGATGTACTGCTACAAGATGATGCCATTCGGGTTAAAGAATGCAGGGGCCACCTATATGAGGGCCATGACTACTATTTTCCATGATATGATACACAAGGAGATTGAGGTGTATGTATATGATGTCATTATAAAGTCCAAGAAAGCCATTGATCCATGTGTACAACCTGAAACTGAATCCCGCAAAATGTGCACTTGGGGTTCCTACCAGTAAACTACTTGAGTTCATTGTGAGTCGTCGAGGGATAGAACTGGATCTATCAAAGGTCAGAGCTATTCAAGAACTGCCACCGCCAAAGAACAAGAAGGGCGTAATGAGCTTTTTAGGGAGACTCAACTACATCAGCCGGTTAATAGCACAATCTACTGTCATCTGTGAGCCAATCTTTAAGATGTTGAAAAATATGCCGCTACCGAATGGACTGAGGACTGCCAAAAGGCCTTCGATAGAACCAAGAAGTACCTGTCAACACCACCAGTTTTGGTCCCGCCCGAGCCGGGTAAACCTCTATTACTCTACCTCGCAGTAATGGATGGAGCGTTCGGTTGCGTTATGGGTCCGCATGTTGAAACAGGGAGGAAGGAGAATGCCATCTATTACCTCAGTAAGAAGTTCACCTCGTACGAGGCTCGGTATTATCGGTTGGAGCGCACCTATTGTGCTTTGACTTGGGTAGCTCAGAAGTTGAGGCACTACTTCTGTGCCTATACTACATATCTCATATCAAGGATGGATCCCTTGAAGTACATCTTTCAGAAGCCCATGCCCACTGGCAAGGTGGCCAAGTGGCAAATCCTGTTGAGTGAATTTGACATTGTCTACGTTACTCAGAAAGCAATCAAAGGGCAAGCACTAGAAGATCACCTTGCTGAAAATCCCGTGGACGGAGAATACAAACCCCTGAAAACATGTTTTCCTGATGAAGAGGTATCATTCATAGGAGAAGATATTGCAGAATCCTATGACGGTTGGAGAATGTTTTCCGATGGAGCACCAAATTTCAAAGGAGTTGGCATAGGAGCGGTCCTAGTATCAGAAACTGGTCAGCATTATCCAGTGTCTGCCAAACTCAGGTTCCCCTGCACCAACAATATGGTCAAGTATGAAGCCTGCATCTTAGGGCTCAAGATGGCCATTTACATGAACATTCAAGAGTTGCCAGTAATTGGAGATTTGGTCTTGCTTATACATCAGGTTCAAGAAGAATGGGCAACTAAGAATTCCAAAATACTCCCTTATCTACATCACGTACAGGAGTTGAGAAAGAGGTTCGCAAAGACAGAGTTCCAGCATGTTCCCAGAGTCCAGAATGAGTTTGCCGATGCATTGGCTACTCTATCATCCATGATACAACATCCAGATAAGAACTTTATTAATTCCACTCTGGTAAAGATCCATGATTAGCCAGCTTATTGTGCTCATGTTGAGGAAGAAGCAGACGGAAAGCCTTGGTTTCATGATATCAAGGAATATTTGACGAAAGGAGAATACCCAGAACTTGCAAATCCTACTCATAAACGCACACTTCGGAGGTTGTACAACAATTTCTTTCACAGTGGAGGAATCATGTATAGGAGGACTCCTGATTTAGGATTGCTAAGATGTGTCGACGCAAAAGAAGCATCTAAACTGCTAGAAGAAATCCACGCTGGGACCTGCGGTCCACATATGAATGGCTTTGTTTTAGCAAAGAAGATACTCTAGACTGGTTATTTCTTGATGACTATGGAGACGGGCTGCATCCAATATGTCCAAAAGTGTCACCGCTGTCAGATACATGCAGATAGGATAAAAGTGCCTCCAAATGAGCTTATTGCGACAAGCTCGCCGTGGCCGTTCGCCGCATGAGGAATGGATGTTATTGGACCAATCGAACCCGCTGCATCAAATGGGCACAGGTTTAACCTAGTAGCAATTGATTATTTCACCAAATGGGCTGAAGCAACATCTTACAGGGCAGTTACTAAGAAAGTCGTGGTGGATTTCGTCCGTGACCGTATCGTGTGTCGGTTCGGAATTTCAGAGTCAATCATTACTGATAATGGCTCCAACCTCAATAGTGATTTGATGAAATCCATGTGTGAAACCTTCAAGATCAAACACAAGAATTCTACAGCCTACAGACCTCATATGAACAGAGACGTAGAGGCCACCAACAAGAATATCAAGAAGATACTAAGGAAAATGATAGAGAAGCAAAAGTAGTGGCACGAGAAAGTATCATTTGCTTTATTGGGGCATCGCACCACAGTCCACACATCAACTAGGGCAACCCCCTACATATTGGTTTATGGTACAGAAGTAGTCATTCCCGCCGAAGTAGAAATTCCCTCCCTAAAGATCATACAGGAGCTGAGCTCGACGATGCAGAATGGGTGAAGAGTTATTGCGAAGAGCTAGCTCTTATAGACGGAAAGAGAATGAATGCAGTTTACCATGGTCAGCTTTATCATAACAGAATGTCCAGAGCCTTCAACAAAAGAGTCAAGCCAAGACAATTCACACCAGGGCAGCTGGTATTAAAGAAGATTTTCCTGCATCAAGATGAAGCCAAAGGGAAATTCTCTCCCAACTAGCAGGGTCCGTACATGGTTCACCGGATTCTAACAGGAGGAGCCCTCATACTTGCAGAAATGGACAGAGAAGTCTGGCCAAAGCTAATCAATTCAGATGCAGTCAAGCGTTACTATGTGTAATTTTCATGCTTTCCTTATATGATGTATTT
Source organism: Nicotiana tabacum (assembly GCF_000715075.1). Lineage (NCBI taxonomy): Eukaryota > Viridiplantae > Streptophyta > Magnoliopsida > Solanales > Solanaceae > Nicotiana > Nicotiana tabacum. The sequence goes on along the minus strand of NC_134080.1, from coordinate 62,789,671 downwards.
GAACTACGCCTGACCTGATTCCCGTTTAAGAAGGGATACGTAGGCAGCCCTATGGGTTCGGTCACAATTCAATAAAATTTTCATTTCCCCCGCTATTGAAAACTAGGGCAGAATTTGAGGAGGGCCCTCAAAATTCTGAAGTTGATTCCAGTCATTTATCATTAACAGCCGTCAGAAGTAGCAGCCCAGTAAACTGGGGCAGAATTTTGAGAATGACTCTAAATATTCCAGAGCAAGAGAAGTTGCAATGTCTTGAACCACGTCGCAGCTGTCGGTTCATCTAAAGAAAACTATTCTTAATTATGTACTTATGTTATGCTTTTACTAAATCATGCATGTTTATTACTTAAATTGCCTTGTTTAGCAACGCTACCCCATAGATATATACAGTATCACCGGATCAAAGCTGAGCATGTCAAGCAAAGCCAACGGGGATACGAACTAACCTTTCCCCCTTTACAAACTCACGATTTTTCTTTGGATGCAGGCACTTGAGTTGCAAAATCATCAAATATACTATACGCTCACTCAAAAAGTTCAGGAATACAACTCTCCGAACCGTTGCACTTTCTCACAACAGCTATCCTCACACAACAGTGTCCCCAGCAAGCACAATATCCCCAGCAATCACGATACCGCATTCCACTATCATCTAAGAAAACTCTATTGCCATTTGCCATTTTTACTTCCTGCATAAGGCTACCATTATGCCTTCCGAGGTTAAGCTCTACCTCCACCTGCATTTCCTGCATTGCATAAGGCTACCATTCTGCCTTCCGAGGTTAAGCTCTACCTCCATATGCATTTCCTGCATAGCATAAGGCTACCATTTTGCCTTCCAAGACTAAGTTCTACCTCCATCTGCATTTCCTGCATTGCATAAGGCTACCATTCTGCCTTCCGAAACTAAGCTCTGTCTCCATCTGTATTCTCTGCATTGTATAAGGCTACCATTCTTCCTTCCGAGACTAAGCTCTGTCTCTATCTGTATTCTCTGCATTGCATAAGGCTACCATTCTGCCTTCCGAGACTAAGCTCTGTCTCCATATGCGTTCCCTGCATTGCATAAGGCTACCATTCTGCCTTCCGAGGTTAAGCTCTGTCTTCATCTGCATGGCTAAAAGATCGCCACTTTATTTACATTCTGCATGGCTGAAAGATCGCCACTTCATCTACATCTTGCATGGCTGAAATATCGCCACTTCATTTACATCTTGGATCGGTTGAAAGATCGCCACTTCATTTACATCTTGCATGGCTAAAATATCGCCACTTTATTTACATCTTGCATCGGCTGAAAGATCGCCACTTCACCTACATCTTGCATGGCTAAAATATCACCACTTCATTTACATCTTGCATCGGCTAAAATATCGCCACTTCATTTACATCTTGCGTGGTTGAAATATCGCCACTTTATTTACATCCTGCATCGGCTAAAAGAACGCCACTTCATTTACATCTTGCATGGGCTGAAAGATCGCCACCTTCTGCATCTCATGAGCTGAAAGATCGCCAATCTATTCAAAGGCGTCATTGTTCGGAGACACCATTTTCATAGCCCGAGAATGTCATGCCATGGCCTGAGGACCCCTTTTATCTTTTGCATATCATTATTCAAAGGCGTCATAGTTTGGAGGCATCATTATCATAGCCCAAGAGCATCATTTCATGGCTTGTGAATCCCTTATCATACGCTTCATGGCCCAGGACGTCATGGTCTAGGGACGTCATCCTAACCGTCCAAAGACAACATTCATGGTCCGACGGGAACTCGCATCACGTTTAAATTTCCGCATAATATACACTTGTATTGCTTATTTGCAGGTAAACCAGCAAGCAACGACAGTCTCAGCAGGAGCGATCCCGCTCCAGTTCATGCAGCCCTGTTAGACTTTAACCATCCATCCCAACCCAAATATCGCGTCCGTCGTGAAGAATCTCCATCGGCATATTCCGCCGACGGATCCTGAACTACATATGGCCAGATTCCTATAACACTAGGGATATGTAGACAGCTCAGGAGCCAGAGCTTGGTCAAATTCTTCAAACCATTCCGTTCGGTCAAATTGGCCATCATATCTTTACCCGACAACTCTTTCATCCTTCCCGGGTAAAGAGGGGCAGCTGTTGATACCCAATTTTCCTTGTATATTTTTATATGCAAAATAATTTCAAAATAGCATGTCCAAATGTTTTAGTATTTTTTTATCTAATTTTTAAAAGATTTTTTAAATTAATTTATTGCCCTATTTTATCAGTAAAAAAACCAATAATTATTCCCCAAATTATCATATTTGGTGATTCATTTATTATATTCTCATATTTATACCAAAATATAGCTAAGGTAATTTTGCACATTTGTTTACAAATTTATTTAGTATTGTAAAGCTAAATTGCATATAATTGCAATATTAGCCTATTTTAAGATTTAATTGCGTTAATAATTACAAAATTAATTTCAGTATTTTTAGTACTCTTACCGCTTCCACCCTGAAAGCCACCGGAATCCATGGCTTCCAGGGCTATGGGAGGCTTATACCTACCTCATGTTGCTCTTACACACCTGATCTCTGAAGATTCAAGGCCTTACCTTGAAGTTTTGTACCCAGACCTCTGTCGATTCAAGGTTCCACGACCATCTCCAGCCTTTCTCCAGCATACCATGGTTGTTTGAGCCTGATCCTGACCTCTCCGACTCGGTGACTTTTCAAAGCCTTTCTCATTTCTAGGGTTCTTCTGAAACCCTAACCCTTTGAGGTTTTTCTGATTCCCTTAGATCTGTTCCAGATCCATGCTTTCCTTAAAGTCTTAAACGTTTTCTTGACTTTCCTTTCAAAAAACTACTTTCAAAATCTTTCTTTTCAGATCTTGGGTTTTCTGAAAGTATTTAAGTGTTTTCTAACTTTTTTTTCCTTTTATGTGTATTTGCTTCTACTGGGTTCTTGTATTTTCTTCTACCATGTTCTTATGTGCTTCTTCTGTTGTATTTTCCTATACTATGTTCTCGTATGCTTTTCTACTGTATGCTTTCTCTATTGTGTTCTGATATTTTTCTTCTACTATATTTTCTTACTAAGTTCTTAAGTTTCCTTATTAAGTTCCTTTTACTGAGCGTTGTTTAAAGTTTCTTCTAAAATTTCTTAGCATGCTTCTTCTACTGTTCTTATCAGTCTTCTCTATTATGTTTCGTATTAACTTCTTCTACTCTATTTTTCTTTGAACTCTGCTACTATGTTCTGCTTGTTACTTGCTATCATTGTTTTCTCATGAGTTTCTGATGCTGAAAGAAACATGCAAGAGGTTTCATAGAACTAAAACCTCTGAGCCTGTTTCGATTACTTGCCTTCTCATATCTGTACTTGATTCAAGGTGGAAAGCCTAGAATTCGGGGTTTCTGCCAAGTTTGATTATGTGATATAATTGAACTAGGGTTTTTATTTTAGAACCCCTAACTCTTTCAGACCAACTTCGAGTCTCAGAACCGAGTTTGGACATCCGTGTTTGCATATGATTCTGACCTTTAACTAAACTCTTCTAAAACTCTTTCTTCACTGGATTTTTCTATTGATTTTTTGCAATGGCACAACATTTTCTTTCAACTCAACGTGTTTGTGTGCTCTTTATATGTGATGAATCTTCCTCTAAAAAGGCTTTCAACTCGTGATTGATTCAAATTCCTTCTAAATAGGTCTGATTGATTCCCTTTCCTTTGTTTGCTGATTTCCCTTAAGTTAAAAAACCTTTTCCATCTTTTTGACTTGGTTTATTCATACAAGATCCCTGACCTTTGATTTACTGGCTGTTAATTGATTTTCTTGCCTTGTTTGTGCAACCGCATATTTCAGAAATTCTGTCCTTATATAACCTTTGTGTATTTACCCTTAATTGCATGCTGTGCACAAAGTGCTTATTCATTTTTCTTTCCTTAAATTATTTTTCCCCGTTTGAATCTGAATCCCTTAATTAAGGGAAGTCTTGTGTAATTGATTGACAATCAGTTCCTTGACTATTTTCTTACCTTATTTCTTCATGATTTTCACACTATAAAAGGCACGACCCTTTTTCACAAAGAGGACACATCAGAATCCTTCTGAACTCATACTCTCTCACAATAACTTTCTCTTCTTGTCTGCATTGTGGCCTGTTTACAAGATCTACTACTTTTCTTTGTTTGTTTCTTTTGAAACTGGTATGTCCTGATTTAAGCTTCAGCACCACAACAATGTGTTTATTTACAGTCTTTGTATCTATGTCTACTTTACTGATTTCTGTAGAGTTCAACATTTAAATTAGTATGCTTATGTCCTACTGCCTGTTTTTGCTATGAATCATCGCTCCCTATTTCCCTTTATGTGCTTTGAGTTACAGTTTAAAACATGGAAATATGCAAGTTATTGTCTACGGATTGAACTTGATCCCTTAGAGGATCCTAACCTCTAAATAATGTGTTCTAACAGGCTTATGGGTGTGCCAGCATTTCCCATTGCTGGGTATGCCCACTAGTCTATCCTTGCTTCCTTACCACCTCCCCATTCCCTATACCCCTATGTGTATTAATGTAAATTGTTTCCCTTCCCCTTTCCCCTTTTCAGAATTCTACACTCGCACCCTCTCTTAGTCTCTAAGTTCTGCCCTCCCCCCTCTTGTGAGCCTTTTCTTGGGACCTTGAGTTCCCTCTGAACTTGGACACTTGAGGGCTGGCCCTTCCACACTGCACTATGTCTTCATCTGTAATGCATTTGGGTGTGAGCACTTCCCGGAGTCCATATGAGGCTCTTAGGGAACTCTGACACATCCAAATGGGAGAAAGGCTTTGAAATAAGATCTCTTGGAGTTGGTTTACTTCATACATCAGACAGGAAGTCTGAATCGGGCTCTCCTTGGTTGTACTTTTTTGATTGTATTTTTCTTTACTTTACTCTTTCTGGGCTGTAATAACTTTGTAATAAAACTCTTGGGGATGGCTAGTGAAAAGGGAGGGGTAACTATGTATACAAAAATGGTTAGACAACCTGCCTATAGGAGTTTATGAATTCCTGCATTCTCATATAAACACCATGTCTATAGGAATCTTGCATTCTCATATAGATACCATGTCTCTAAGAATTTCTGCATTCTCATGTATAGATACCATGTCTATAGGAATCTTGCATTCCCATATAGATACCATGCCTATAGGTTATTTCTGATTTTTTGCATATCATATAGATATCCTGCCTATAGGAATTTCTGAATTTCTGTATATCGTATAGATATCCTGCCTATAGGTTATTTTTGAAACATGCATATGTATTCCTCATTAGGCAAACATGTTTATAGGTCTTAAATAATCAACTGCAATTAGATATCATGTTCATAGGCTTTAAACGAAATTCAACATCTAGATGCCATTCCTATAGGATTTCTGCATTTTTTACTATGTTCATAAAAGTGTCCAAAATCGACAACACATAGAAAGCATGCATATAGAAGCTTTAATCGAATCTGAACCGCTTCACTCGCTTATAAGTCTAAAACCAGTAACAATGACGCATGCTCTTTTGCTAAAACTCGCATTTCTTTAATAACAGACAATTTTTTTAAATCAGTATGTATTCATGTTTACTTCATTATTTCTGGAATCAGTAGATATCATGCCTATAGGGTCTTCATCTAACGCTTAGGCAAGCCATAGGGTGAAAGTTTATAAACTGAATCAGATTTTATATGCTACAACCAGCAGGCAGGCTGATTCGGGCTTCTTATCTAAACTATGTAATAAATCAGTCTGCCTCGATCCTTTAAGTTTAATCAGACCCTAAACAGTATGTGTAAGTCATGCTAACTACTTGCTTTTCTCTTCTTAAAGGAGGTCTGTTTGAGCCTTTTCATTTGTTTATATGCTTCCCCATACTTGCCATATATGTTTTGTTTGTCGCCTTAGTATTTTTACCTTTTGAAACCACAAGTAAGCCCAATATCCCTCCCCTTTAGGATTAGTAGTCCCAAATACCTCCAGGACTGATAGGATTGGGGCGGGTAATAGCATGCAATAAGTAAACGAGACCATTCCGCGCTTTAATACCTCAACGGAGTGGGAACGGGTAGATATGGATATGATGACCTTGCAATAACATCTCGTGTAGCCCCTTATTGAGGAGTGATTACCGGATGTTGTGTGAGGTGATCCATATTATTTACAAACCTAGGACCCCTTTTCCTTTATTTATTTGTTTTGTTGTTTATTCTTAAATTTCAAACTATTTTCTTAAAAACAATTAGCTTTTATTTTAGTTCTTTTAACTTCACCTATTTTGTAACCATTACATGAAAATCCCCTCTTGTTTGAAGTTCTTATTTGCCTACGTTTTATTTGTACCTAAAGTCACAATAATTGTCTGGTCAGGAACCACACTAGTGGATCCTGAGGGGTGCCTAACACCTTCCCCTTGGGATAATTTCAAGCCCTTATCCAATCTCTGGTTGTTCAAATAAAACCTTTCTTAGCTTCCTAATGCACTTAAATCATTAGGTGTCAACTCTTCAACTCAAACCCAATTCTCGAAAGCGACCGAGTTGTTCTCCCAAATGTCATAAACCCGATTTCGCGAAAAAAAAGGGGCGCGACGGCTTCTAATATCGGGAAACAAACTTTCCTTCCAAGTTCTTTTAGGAGGGCCCCGGGATATGCGTCAACAGTACATGGATGTTATTGAGCTCGTGCGGCATTTCGATAAACCTAGTTTATTTATAACAATGACATGTAATCCCTCATGGACAGAAATAAAGGAACATTTAATCTCAACTGATGGTGCACATAATTGTTACGACCCAAGTTCTCTCTCCGTGAACTGTCGTGAAGGCACCTAGTCTCTACGATTAGGTAAGCCTAATAATTTGTGGAAAAAGGAATTTAAAAGTACAACTAGCCATCTGACAGATAAATATAGATAAAGTGTTTAAAATGTCGCTCGACACATATAATAATAACACTCTCGGCCAATGATAACACTCCCAAAACCTGGAATCTCATGAATCACAACAAGGAATTAGGATGGACTCAAGAGAATTGATAGTCCCAATTAAAGGGTTAAACCTCAAGAGAGTAATACCTGACTTGACCCCCGGTTGCTTGAGCAAATTTGCCTACCCTATTGGTCTTGAGAAAGTCAATTGGGCAAAATCACTCTCTCTACCGAGAGGTGTGACAGTGGGTAAAATTGTGCAACGGTTATAGCATATTCCCCAATCATGTCAATCGTGCCTTAGGTTCAATTACCCGTCAATTGTCCACCTAGGAGGATGCCACTACCCTAGTGCCTTTTTATCCATTAGATACAACTTGTAGCAATTCTCGCTTAGCATAATCTAGTTAAAATTATAATTAGTAGTTGATAATAGTAGATTATTAAAGAAAGACCCAAAAAAGATTGGAAGTGATATTTGGAACAATTACACAATCCCAATCTAAATAGATACTCGACTCCATTCCTAGCTCCCTGTGGAAATCGATCCCGACCCACAAATCGGGTAAAAGCTATTGCGACTCTCTCATCCTACTTTTTAGCAGTGTGGAGTATGCTACAATCACTTTTTGGCACCGTTGCTGGGGCAATTAACGGTTTTGGCTATCTATTTAGTTAGTTTTGTGTATTGTTCTTCTTTCCTTCTTTGTTACTTACTTGTTTGTGTCACTACTTAGGTACCAACATGGATTTAAACAATGCTAATGACCCTCTTGGAAATATGATAGCGGGGTAAGAGGTAGATGATCTTGAGCAAGATGAGGTGCCTCTTGTACCTCAAGGACAATGTAGAGGCCGCAATGCCAATGTAAATGACAATATTCCAGAACCTCCTCCGCCACCTCCAAGAGTGGCCCCCAGAGTACTTCCGAACCAGGGTTATGCAAGTGCTACTGTCCAACCCAGAATTCGGGCGGGCAACTTTCAGATAACCAATGTGATGTTAACCTTACTTGAGCAGCGTGGATACTTCACGGGCGCTGCGAATCAAAATTCCTACAAACATCTCAAGGGGTTCATAGATACATGTTGGGGGATCAAGCAGACGAGTGTATCCGAGGATGCGCTGAGATTGAGACTTTTCCCGTTCTCACTTCGGGGGAAGGCATTAGACTGGCTCGAGAGACTCCCCAACCATTCCATCACAACTTGGGATCAGTTGGCGGATAAGTTTATTGCCAAATTCTTCTCTCCTAGTCATATGGTGGTACTTCGAGATGAAATATTAGCCTTCAAGCAAGAGCCAACAGAACCTTTGCATGAGATTTGGGAGCGGTATAGAACGACGGTGAAGGAGTGCCCAAATAATTATATGACCGAGGCCATGATCCAACAAAACTTCTATCGGGGTATAAATACTACAAATCAATGCATTGTTAACCAATTGGCCGGGGGAAATTTTATGAAGTTTTCTTCTGATGAGGCATGTGAAGTACTTGATGAAATGGCGGGCACTTCTTCAGCATGGCAGAGTAGAGCAAATGTGCCTCAAGGTGACCTTACGGTTATCCATTTGCACAAGGAATTGCACGACCACGGGCAAGCGATAATTGAGCTTACTACTACTATGAACCAATTGGCTAAGGCGCAGTTGCAACAAGTTCAAAATCCTTGCCAAGTGAATGCCATAGAGGGTGTTAGTATGCTTGTCAACAAGAGAAGTCAAAGGAGGCAACAAAATCAAGGAAATTCTGAGCAATTTATTGATGAATATGATGGGTGTCAAAATGATGCTTATGATGACCAAAGTGAAGAGGTACAATATGTCAACAACTATCAAGGCAATAGAGGAAACTCTTCAAACCAACAATGGCGACCCCAAGGAAATTAGGGCAATCAAAAACAAGGTGGTGACAATTGGAACAACAACAACCAAAACAAGAATTAGGGTAATCAAAACAACAACCAAGGCAATTGGAATGGAAATAACAACAATCAGGGCAACAACAACAATCAAGGCGGGTGGAACAACAATGGAAACCAAGGTAACCGGGGGCAAGGCTTTCAAAGGCCTCCAATGTCCCAACAACCGAACAATCCACCCCATTTCCCTTCTCAAGGTCCTAGTTCTTTTGGTAATGATATGGGTAGAATTGAAAGATGTTCGAGCAGATGATGAAGAGGAATGCAGATTCTGATGCATAGTTAGCTTCTCACAACACCTCTATCCGAAACTTGGAGGTGTAATTAGGCCAAATCTCTCAGTCATTGAATACTCGCCCGAAGGGTGCTCTACCAAGTGATACAGTAGTGAACCCAAAGGGTGGGAACAATCATGTTATGGCGGTCACAACAAGAAGTGGGAGAGGCAGTGATGTAAATTCCTCTAAGCAAAAGCAAGTCGTGGATGATGATGTTGAGTTGCAAGATGACGAAGTCCCTTAGGTAGTTAAAGATGTGGTTGATGAAAATGCGAACAATGAAGTGAGGATTGATATTCAAGAAGTCGAGGTGGAAACCCAAAATGATGTGAACCCGTCTAGGGAATACATAATTGACATGCCGGAGCCGGTTGTGGCAAAAGCCAAGGCTCCTTTGTCAAGGCCACCTCCACCTTATCCTCAAAGGCTCGCGAAGCAGAAGAATGATAATCAGTTTAAAAAGTTCATTGACATGATGAAGAGCTTATCTATTAATGTGCCTTTGGTGGAGGCACTTGAACAAATGTCGGGTTATGCAAAATTCATAAAAGACTTGGTTACAAAGAAGTGTTCTATGGATTATGAAACTATAAATATGACTCACCAAGTTAGTGCTATAGTGCATTCAATGGTCCCGAAGCTTGAAGATACCGGTGCTTTCACCATTCCTTGCACTATTGGGAGTGCGGATTTTTCCAAGGCTCTATGTGACTTGGGAGCTAGTATCAATTTAATGCCCTACTCAGTTTTCAAAACTTTGGGTATCGAGCAACCTAGGCCAACCTCAATGAGACTTCAAATGGCGGATCGATCGATGAAGCGACCTTCGGGCATTATTAATGATGTGCTTGTCCGGGTGGACAAATTTATTTTGCCGGCCGACTTTGTCATTTTGGATTGTGAAGTGGACTATGAGGTTCCTATTATCTTGGGCAGACCTTTCCTTGCAACAGGGAAGGCATTGGTTGATGTTGAAGCGGGTGAGCTCACTTTCCGAGTGGGAGATGAAAAGGACATTTTCCATGTTTGCAAGTCTATGAAGTAACTCAATAGCACCGAGGTGTGCTCATTTGTAGACCTTGTGACAATTGTGATTGTGGATGATACCAGTGCTATGATCAACGTGGAGGATCCTCTTGAGGCTGTGCTATTAAATCTTGATGTCAATGAGGATGCAAGTAGAGTGGAGTGCGTGAATGCCTTACATGGGATGGGCTCTTATTCCTATGAGCCTAGAAAATTGTCTTTGGATCTTGAAAACCGGAAAACTCCACCAACAAAACCATCAATTGAGGAGCCACCGGTGTTGGAGTTGAAACCACTTCCTCCATACCTCAGGTATGAATTCTTTGGCTCAAACTCTATTTTACCAGTTATTATTTCTTCTTGCCTTAATAACATGCAGGTTGAGGCCACTTTGGCGGTACTTCAAAAGCGGAAAAGGGCAATTGGATGGACTCTAGCTGACATTCGGGGAATAAGCCCCGCATTTTGTATGCACAAAATTATCTTGGAGGATGATGCAAAGCCTTCCTTGGAGCATCAAAGAAGATTGAACGAGGCTATGCAAGAAGAGGTAAAGAAAGAAGTGATCAAATGGTTGGATGTCGGGGTTGTATACCCCATTTCTGATAACTCATGGACTTCTCTGGTGCAATGTGTACCGAAGAAGGGTGGTATGACTGTGGTGACCAATGACTACAATAAACTTATTCCTACTAGGACAGTCACAGGTTGGAGGGTTTGCATGGACTACCGGAAGCTAAACAAGGTGATCCGAAAGGACCATTTCCCATTGTCATTCCTTGACCAAATGCTTGATCGTCTCGTGGGGCATGCTTTTTATAGTTTTTTGGATGGGTACTCGGGGTATAATTAAATCTTAATTGCCCCGGAAGACCAAGAGAAGACCACCTTTACTTGTCCGTATGGAACCTTCGCTTTCTCTTGGATGCCGTTCGGATTGTATAATGCTCCGGCGACATTCCAAAGATGCATGATGGGTATTTTCACCGACATGGTGGAAGATATATTGGAGGTCTTCATGGATGATTTTAGTGTGGCTGGTGATTTCTTTGAAGAATGTTTGAGAAATTTGGATAGAGTATTGGCCCGATGAGAAGACACAAACCTCGTACTCAATTGGGAAAAATGCCATTTCATGGTTGAAAAAGGTATAGTGTTGGGTCACAAAATTTCAAAGCATGGAATTGAAGTTGACAAAGCCAAGATAGAGGTGATTTCAAGGCTTCCTCCCCCATTTTTGTCAAAGGGGTGAGGAGTTTTCTTGGGCACGCAGGTTTTTATCGGAGGTTTATAAAAAAGTTTTTCAAAAGTGTTAAACCCCTTGTGCAAGTTGCTAGAAAAGGATGCAAAGTTTGTGTTCGATGAGGGATGTATGCAAGCATTCGAGCTTCTCAAGCTTAAGTTGACCACTACCCCTATCATTACCATACCAAATTGGAGCTTGTCCTTCAAGCTCATGTGTGACGCAAGTGACGTTGCGGTTGGGGTTGTTTTAGGTCAAAGGATTAACAAGATGTTTCATCCGGTGTACTACGCAAGCAAGACCATGAATGAGGCTCAAAGGAACTATACAGTCACCGAGAAAGAGTTGTTGGCTATAGTATTTGCAATGGTGGCCGTATCTTATGGGGGCCAAGGACATAGTGCACACCGATCATGCCTCTCTTAGGTACTTGATGACAAAGAAAGACTCCAAGGCAATATTGATACGATGGGTGTTACTACTTCAAGAGTTTGATCTAGAAATTATGGACCAACAAGGTAGTGAGAACCAAGTGGCGGACCACTTGTCTCGTTTGGAGGAGGAGGGGAGGCCTTGTGATGGACTTGAGATCAATGATTCATTTCCTGATGAACAACTCCTTGCTGTGTCAATGAATGATATGCCATGGTTTGCCGATGTTGCCAATTACCTTGTGACTGAAGTAATCCCGCATGAGCTCTCTTCTAACCAAAGGAAGAAGCTCAAGAGGGATAGTTTGGATTTCTATTGGGATGAGCCATACTTGTTCAAGATTTGCATGGATGGTGTGATTCGTAGATGTGTCCCGAAGGAAGAATAATTGAGTATCTTAGAGGCTTGCCATTCTTCACCCTATGGTGGCCATCATGGTGGGGTGAGGACCGCCTCGAAAGTCCTTAGTTGTGGATTCTATTGGCCCACCTTGTTCAAAGATGCGGGTGATTTTGTGAAGAGGTGTGACGATTGCCAAAGAGCGGATGGAATTTCAAAAAGGGATGAGATGCCTCTCAATACCATTCTTGAAGTGGATATCTTTGATGTTTGGGGCATCGATTTCATGGGTCCATTTGTTAGCTCTTGTGGGAATTCTTACATTCTCGTGGCGGTTGACTACGTCTCAAAATGGGTTGAAGTCGTGGCTTTGCCTAACAATAAAGCCTGGAGTGTTGTTGCATTTCTTAAAAAGAGCATTTTCACAAGGTTTGGCACTCCTCGTGCGATTATTAGTGATGGGGGTATCACTTTTGCAATAAAGCTTTCAACATATTGCTTTCCAAGTATGGTGTCAATCATAAGGTTTCAACCCCTTATCATCCTCAAGCTAGTGGTCAAGTGGAGGTCTCCAACAGAGAAATCAAAAGTATCTTGTCAAAGACGGTCAATGCAAATAGGACCGATTGGTCGAAGAAGTTAGATGACGCTCTATGGGCTTATCGGATGGCTTACAAAACTCCGATTGGGATGTCTCCATATCTGTTGGTGTTTGGGAAAGCGTGCCATCTTCCGGTTGAGTTAGAGCACAAGGCCATGTGGGCTTTGAGGAAGTTGAATCTTGAATGGGATGTTGCAACTAATCTTCGTGTTGAACAACTCGATTAAATTACATTCCATGCCTACTCCAGTTCATCCGTGTATAAGGACATGATGAAGTACCTTCATGACAAATATGTTCGTGGAAAGGAGTTCAACGTAGGTGATTTGGTTCTCTTGTTCAACTCTCGGTTATGTTTGTTTCCGGGAAAGCTCAAATCCAAATGGAGTGGACCGTTTGAAGTTGTGTTTGTGACCCCTTTTGATGCTCTTGATTTGAAAAACAAAAATGGTTAAGTCTTTAGAGTTAATGGGCATCGGATAAAGCATTATCTTGGAAAGTTTGATGACAGCCACGTGGTGGCGTTCTTTCATCTCAAATGATGTGATGGTAATATGCGTCGTGCCGCTATGTTAAATTAGGCGCTTCTTGGGAGGCAACCCATGTGTTTTTCTTCTTGTTTTCTTTGATTTTATTAGTAGTATAGGATTGATTTTTGGGCTGACTAGTTGTGAGATATTGTAGGGATTGTGTTGATGCAGTACAAGACATAGTGAAGAAAATGTTCAGTCTCTGAAGTTGCTAGTGCAGCCGCACTACACTCTGTGCGGTCCGCACTGGTGAAGGCCAAAGTGATACCGCTCTGAAGTTGGCCACTGCGGCCGCACTACACTTTGTGCGGTCCGCAGTGGACAACTGCGGCCGCGGTCTGTTTTGTGTGGACCGTAGTGGGATAATTGGCCAAGCTTGATCATAACAGCTCAGTGCGGACCACGGTCCATTTTGTGCAGTCCGCACTGGTAGGTGAGGCTGGGCCCCAGGGGTTTTTCTATAAATAGACCCTAGGGACCCCCTTTTTTCTCTTTTCGCAAAAATTGAATCTCAGAGCATATTATCACTGTTCACTCCATGAAATTGATCGTGAAAACTTGCTTAGCATTGATTAACTTCGCTCCACCTCATAATCTAGTAACATTACACTCATTTCTTCCATGTTTAATTTTGTAATTTTGTTCTATTTTCATTTTCTTTTCTTAGCTTATACTTCTTCTTCTTCCTCTGTAATTAATTCGACTCTAGGATTAGATTATTTAAAGGTTGATTTCTGTAGACTTAGTAGTTTTATGGACTGCGTAAATCATTTAGGGACAATAATTTAGTGGAAAATTGGACATTAAGGCAATTCTGATAAACCCTAACTCAGTGCCACTTCTAGGCACATTGTGCGGACCGCGGTGCCCTAGTGCGGTCCGCAGTAACACTTTGTGTGGACTGCACTGATGATCTTGTGTCAAGGTGACCCTTGCCCAATGTGGCCGCACTACATTTTGTGCGGTTCGCACTGGCCCAGTGCGGCCATAGTACCATTTTGTGTGGGCCACACTGGTAAAATTCAGAGGATGGGTAGTCTGAACCCCATACCTGTGCGGATCGTGGTCGTTTTTGTGCGGTCCGTGCTGGTCCCTGTGCGACCGCACTCCATTTTGTGCGATTTGCACTGGACTGTTTCTGCAACTGTCTGCAATTCTATTTTCTTGTTCTGCAACTCATTTTGTAATGTTGTTTTCAACTAATGCATAGATACTAACAAATACATTGAATGATGTTTGTAGGCAATGGTTAAACAAAGAGGAAAAGGCTCTAAAAACCCCGGCAGAGGTGAATCTTCCCGGGGTGGAAAACAGAAAATGGTTAAACTCTCTCCCCAGGCTCGTCAAAACATAAACAACATGAGGAAGGCCATAAAAGTGGCTGACAGAGCCATTGACATGTCGGGGAGTGAGTACGATCCCTCTCAGGAGATCTCTTCGTACTCAGTCCCAGAAAACATCCCGTATCTGGATAGCGCCAGACATAGAGACACCCCTCCACCATCACCCACTGCCCAAGCACCAAGGCATGTTTCTACTAAGTCGTCTGAGGGCTCAGCAGCCGGCAGTGGTGAATACTCCACCTCCCCCACAGCTTCATTATCTGGGGAGGGTGCAGATAAAGGTGAGGAGGAAGTGAAAGGGGATGAGGAGGCAGCTGAGGGTGGTGAGCCTCAGGTTGGAGGCATTGCCCGAACTAGAAAGCCCGATGTTTGGGAGGATAGCTTTGTGAGCTAGGTGGCATACCACAAGTTTAGGGGAGTGGTGGCCGATGAGAAAATTGATACCGGAGCAGAGTTTTATTGACAGAGACCTTTTACCCCACAACCCTAACATGCAGAGATAGTTTAGAACTAGAATAGGTTGGGAACACTTCTTAGATGCCTGTGTGGATGCCAACAAACACTTGGTCAAAGAGTTCTATTGTAAAGTAGCCCACATCTTAAAAGGCTCCAAAGTGACCAAGGTTTGGAACCTCAAGGTGTTGTTTGATGGGAAGTCGCTCAATGAATATTTGGGTTTCAATGAGGAGGATGAGTCTCTTTATATGGAAAATATGGATATGGGCGAGGAGGTACGTCCATGGTTAGCTCAGTACCTGGCAATCCCGGGTACCATTCCTGATTGGTTGACAACTGGGGTCAAAATACTACGGAGGACCCTAAACTTTGAGGCGAGGGGTTGGGAGACATTTGTGTGCAGCCGGTTAGATCCTACTACCCATGACTAGACTCTTACTCTCCATCCTGCTGTTTTGGTTGCTTCCATTATGGCAGGGTACCCCATCAACGTGGGGAATGTGATGTCCCGAATCATTTCTATAGTGGGTGTCGAGCATGACCGGAACTATACTTTCCCCAACACCCTCACTATGTGCTTCTGGGACTTGGGGGTGGACAAGAGGCCATATGACATCAAGGTCAAGGCGACAACCCTGTTCTCCTGGTACAGCTTGAAGGGGAATGACAACCCCAAGGACAAGAACTACAAAGCCCCTGCTTCTGCCCCAACTGGCTTGTTTGAAGAGCCAGTTGTGGTAGAGACCCCCGCTGAGCCTGCCTCCACTCATGCTGAGATGCCTCCCGAACCTTCCACATCAGCAGGCCCAGAGATCCCATCTACCCGGGCCCATCCCATCACTGCCCACCGGCTGAGCTAGGCCCTTCGAGTATAAATAACTGGATGCAGACTGCCTCATCCAAGTTGTCAACATTGACTATCACAGTAGAGGCTCAGTCGGCTCCTCCAGCCCCACAGGTGCCCCAGTCGATAGAGGATGCTTTGAAAGAGATACTTGAGAACCAGAAGAAAATCCTCACTACTCAGGAGACATTGACCAAGGCAGTCGATTCACACAGCAAGGCTCTCAAGGAGCTTGCTCGGGAGCATAAGAAGCTTAGGAAGACACGGGCCTCCAAGGAGTCCGTGAAGGAGCTGCGGGCAGATGTAGATAGACTGAAGGAAGACCAGCTGCCTTTGGACCTATTGCTCGATGACCCAGTCTCAGCAGCTCATCCACAGCCGAAGCAGACCTAGAGGCCTCCGAAGAGGAGGAAGATCCCTAGAGCAGATGATGCCATCATCCAGTTGGCGGACCTACTAGAGGCTTCCTCCAGTCAGCCACAGGATGTACCAGTTCCACAGCCTGTCGAGGTCCAGGCCCAGGTCCCAGTAGCAGCAGAGCAGGCCAAACCAGTCTGAGGTTCCTAAGCACACAGAGGACCCAACGACCACCCATGAGCTTATGCAGACAGACACAGCTTAGGGAGTCTTCTATATCCTTTTTTTCTATTGTTTTTGGTGCTTATTTAGACTAGTTGGCATTGGGGACAATGCCAGCTTTTATTTGAGGAGGTGAGCCCTACACATTTATGGATGACTGTATATATTGATATCTTTATGCTTTCTTGATTTTTCATATGGTCTGTATATAATTTTATATTTAGTTACTTTTATCGTATTTTTTTTATCTTTCCTTGGGTATGTATATAAAGTTACATCATATTGTATATATTCATTCCTCGTTGTATATTCAAACTCCCTATTGTATATATTCATTCTATTTGCTGCAAAAATTTCTCGTTTTTAGCTTCTTATTTATGTTCGTAGCTTTTGTTTTGTTTTAGACGTTTTCAATAAGCCTTTGGTTTTCTTAATGCAACGGTTCTTTCCAAAGGTGGAATATTGTGTGAACCGGGTGGCTCTTCCCATTGATGGATGGTGTGACAATCTTCTTAAGAGTTTGAGTTCGTTTTTGTTTTTGTTTTTAGTAGTTTATAGTTAAGGATAACTCAAGAAAAACTTCACTTGGGCCTAACACATTTGCCTTTGATCTCATGGTCAAAGACAAAATGTTGTGTTTAGGATGGTGAAAGTCGTGACCTTGAGACTCTTGTGTTGACCGATAATCATCAAGTGGTTTTTCGGGACCATTGTGTGCTCAAATCGTATCTAAGATCGTTGTGGGACCCCGACTCTATGTCTTTAGCGATCCTTTAGCTTGTGTGGTGAGTAATTGAATTGTAAACCCAAGTCCCGAGCCATTGGTCTAGAACTTGCCCCGAATGTTTGTTGAGACGAAATCCTAAGTGAATTTTGACTTGAGACGTGATTATAAGCCCTCCTTGATCTAAATAATAGCTTGAAAAATTCCATAGCCTACCAATGATATGATCCCTAGTTAACCCTTTTGAGCCTTAGTCCTTTTTCTTTCAAGAACCATGAGACAAGCCTATACCCGTTCTAAAAGATACCCTCTCTTGGCACCCGATCTTTCCTTGAGCACATGGCAAAAGTATAAGTTTGGGGGGAGAGAAGAGGGTGGAAACAAAGTGGTAAAAGGCACAAAAATGAAGAAAAGGAAGGGGAATGAAAAAGAAAGAAAAGCAAAAGACAAAAAGAATGCTCAATGTGAAAAAGAATAAAAAGGGATTCAAGAAAAGCAAAAGAATGAAAGGTGTGGAAAGTTAAAAAAGGAGAAATGGTTTGAATTGCATAAGAAAGAGTGACAACGTGTCCCTCTAACCCCTTAGAAAGAGGTGAGATGACTCAAAGAGTCAAGAGAATGTATGCCGAATGAATCAAAAGAAGTGTTTAAGGGAAGATGGAACCCACTTAGATCAAAACATTCTCTGCCCTGAACCAAAAGCCTTCACAATGACTCCATAAAAGCCCTATATAATCTTGAGTTAAATGATGCTTATATTAGTGGATACTCACATGAGGGGCAAGCATATGGTACTTAGAGCCGGACTTGTGACTTTTTCTTGAGAGAGATGAGTGGATTTCCATTAACCTCGATTTGTCTGCCAATATTAAAAAAGGTGAGGTTTGCTTAGGGAGATTGATGATGTGTGAGTTTGGGTTCCACAATGACCAAAGTAATTGAGAGAGTTCTTTGATGTGTTGAGTCAACTCTTGATGCTCTCGTGTCACACTTGATCCATGGTTTTTCAAAGGTTAAATGTTGTTAATGATTCATTTATATTGAGGGCAATTGTTAGTCCCAATTGATGCTAGTTGAGGTTATTTGAGGACAGCTGAAAATTCTTGGATTTTCCCTTTAGGGGTGGGTCCTATTTTGTTTGCTTGAGGATAAGCAAAAGCTTAAGTTTTGGGGAGTTGATAACTAGGGATTTTGCCGCATTTCATGCTCCTTCTTACTTACGCTTTGATTATAAACTCATACAAAATAGTTCCAAAAGGCTCATAAGTTGTGCTTGATTGCAGGGTTGATCAACTAAGTGACGAGATATCAAAGATCGGCTCAAAAGGAGTGAAACCTGCACAAGTACCAAAGACAAGACAAGCTCAAGACAAACAGGCCTAGTGCGGTCGCAGTACACTTTGTGCGGTCCGCACTAGGGAGATTCAGAGACCTGGATTTGAAGGAAACAAAGCAGTGCGGCTGCAGTAGATGTTGTACGGCCCGCACTGAAGACACCGTGGCCGCACCACCATTTCATGCGGTCCGCAGAAGCAATGTTCAGAGAGATGTCAAGTGCTAGGGTTCAAGCTTGTGCGGTCCGCAGTCCATTCTGCACGGACCGCATTGGAAGCCTCCGCGGACACGGTCCATTCTGCGCGGTCCGCGGAGCCTGGGTTCAGAGAGTTGAAATTGCAGAGTTAAGAGCCTAGTGCGGCTGCACACCATTTTGTGCGGTTCGCACTAACCCTGCAGGGGCATTTTTGTTCAGTTTTTCCACCTTAGTATAAATAGAACCTTTTTCCATTTTTAGGGTATTAGATATTATCAGACGTTACCTGCGCTCGTGAGAAGACTTTTCTTAGCCATTTTGGGCATTTTTATTTAGTTTTTATCATTGAATATTTGTATTTACCTTAGCAATTAATTAATATGTCTTTATCTTCATCTATTTCTCTGTTTTTCTCTTCAAGCATGAGTAGCTAGACCCATTAGCTAGGGTTGTGGCTCAACCCTAGTGTGGGTAATTGATGGGTGTTGTGATTTAAGGTTAGATTGACTATGGGTGTTTTGTTTTTTGGGTCAATTTCATGGTTTAATCTATGAATTAGTGTTTGCAAACACTAGTTTGTACTAAGTTGACTTGGGTTCTTCTTGAGAAGGAGAGCCTAAGTCTCCAAAATGGACCCAAAAAGGAATTGGAATGGACTCAAGAGAATTGATAGTCTCAATTAAAGGGTTAAACCTCGAGAGAGTAATACCCGACTTGAACCCCAGTTTCTTGAGCAAATATGCCTACTCTATTGGTCTTGAGAAAGTCAATTGGGCAAAATCACTCTCTCTACCGAGAGTTGTGAGAGTGGGTAAAATTGTGCAAAGGTTATAACATATTCCCCAATCATGTCAATCGTGCCTTAGGTTCAATTACCCGTCAATTGGCCACTTAGGAGGATGCCACTATCCTAGTACCTTTTTATCCATTAGATACAACATGTATCAATTCTCGCTTAGCATAATCTAGTTGCAATTATAATTAATAGTTGATAATAGTAGATTATTAAAGAAAAACCCAAAAATGATTGGAAGTGATATTTCGAACAATTATACAGTCCCAATCTAAATAGATACTCGACTCCATTCCTAGCTCCCTATGGAAATCGATCCCAACTCACAAATCGGGTAAAAGCTATTGCGACCCTCTCTTCCTACTTTTTAGAAGTGCGGAGTAGGCTGCGATCAACTGGCCGGGTCGTTACAATAACAGGCCTGATTTGATCAGTCAAGTATTTAGAGCGAAAATAGAAGAATTCAAAAAGGATATACTAAAGCGAAATATCTTTGGGAAAGTTGCAAATTTTATGTATATTGCAAAGTTACAAAAGCGAGGTTTACCTCACACTCATCTTCTTATAATATTAACTAATGAATACAAGTTACTTACTCCAGAGGCCTATGATAATATTATTAGTGTAGAAATACCTGATGAAAAAACAGAACAAGATTTATATTCGCTTGTTCTTAAACACATGATGCATGGTTCGTGCAGTAATCTAAACCCACCAAATTCTTGTATGACGAAAAACGATTACTGTAAATTCAAATACCCAAAAAGCTTTACAGATCAAACATCAAAAGGAATGGAATCTTACCCAATCTATAGAAGACGCAATACAGGAGTGGTAGTAAAAATAAGAGAATGATACTTGGATAACTCATGGGTTGTTCCACATAATCCTTTTTTGCTCAAAAAAATTTGATTGCCATGTGAATGTTGAGATATATTCTGATATTAAGGTCGTTAAGTATATTTATAAGTATATATGTAAAGGACACGATAAGATTGCATTTTCTGTACATAATAAGGACACAAACACAGATTAATAGACGAGATAAAAGAATATCAGTCTGCTAGATGGGTCTCGCCTACAGAAGCTATGTGGCGGTTGTACAGTTTTTCTGTTAGTGAAATGTCCCCGAGTGTATGACCTCTTCAGTTTCACATTAAAATATAGCAATTTATTTTATTTAAAAGCAGTGCAAACATAGATACGCTTGTAAATAATCCGATGATTAAACAGATGATGTTAACAAAATTTTTTGAAATGAATAGAACAAATACAGACGCCGGAAGAACTCAATCTATTATACCAAGAATTCCCCGAACATTTCGTTTGGTCTACAATAGATAAAATGTGGACGCGCCGGAAAAAACAACTTGTTATTTGTCGTGTAGTAACATGTCATCCAACAGAAGGAGAGCGATACTACCTTAGGATGTTACTAATGAATATTAGAGGACCAAAATCATATAGGGATTTACTAACTGTTAACGGAGAACGTTGCATCACTTTTAGAGAATTTGTGCAAAAACGCAGATTGCTACAGAGTGATAATAGTTTGACGGAATGCATGTCTAAAGCAGCAAGTTACCAAATGCCATACAGTTTGAGACGTTTATTTGCTATATTATTGATCTACTGCAATCTGACTAACCCGAGACAACTTTGGGAGCAATTTGAAGCACATGTCTGAGGATTACAGCTTGTTACCTAATATTCACAAAAGAGACATACGATACACAGTTATAAACCATACTAACAACATATTGCACTCTATGGGTGGCGACATAAATGAATATCATCTCATTTCAGAAACAATAAGGTCTTCTATAGTTGCAAAAGACGCAAAAAATGTCTACTATAAAACGACCATCATTGTCACTGAAGAGTATATACTACTACACAAACAGTTGAATGAAGATCAACTCAAAGCGTACAATGTAATAAGAGAGAGAATTTTTTCAAACAAAGCGGGAGCATTCTTTATTGATGGTCCGGGAGGAACTGGAAAAACCTTCTTGTACCGTGCGTTGCTGGCGACTATATGATCTAAAGGATATATAGCATTGACAACTACCACTTCCGGTGTAGCTGCTTCTATACTTCTCGGAGGACAAACTACACATTCACGTTTTAAAATTTCAATAAATATTGAGGAGAATGTCACATGCAACATTAGCAAGCAAAGCTCACTAGCATGTTTGATTCAGGATGCAAAATTAATCATATGGGACGAAGTATCGATGGCGAAAAAAAGAATGATCGAACTGCTTGATTTACATTTAAAGGACTTAATGGATTCAACGATACTATTTGGTGGGAAGGTTGTAGTTTTTGGAGGTGACTTCATACAAACACTTCCAATAGTTCGAAATAGGGAAAAAGAATATTTCATTAAAGAAAGTTTACTATATTCTTATATCTAGGAAGAACTTGAAAGGTTGCGGTTATTTAAAAATATGAGAGTAAAAGATGATCCTTCATTTTGTAATTATTTGTTGAAAGTAGGAAATGAAAAAGAAAAAGTGACCTCAACAAATAAGATTGAAATTCCAGCATCCTTCATCGTTCCTTATGCAACTAAAAAGGAATCTTTGGATAAACTCTTCACGATAACTTATCCAAATTTGCATACTTTTTTTTTTCTTCTTCATCCTGCACAAGCTCTCGTGTTATCCTAACAACTAAGAATGATTTCGTTGATGAGATTAACGACATGCTTGTTGCTCGCTTTCCAGAGGAAGCAAACACTTTTGTTGGCATTGATGAACCATTGAACCTACTGATCAATTACAGTATGAGGATTTGCTGCACAGCTTAAATCCACATGGTCTGCTGCCATACAAATTAACATTGAAAAAGAACTGTCCAATTATATTATTACGAAATTTAAATTCGTATGAGAGTTTATGTAACGGTACACGTCTGACTTGCTATGACATTAAATCGCATGCCATTAGCATCAATATTTCAGTGGATGACTTGAAAAATACACATGTGTTTATCCCAAGAATACCCTTACTATCATCCCAAGATGAAAAAATGAATGTCCCATTTAAAAGGATACAAATTTTCGTAAGATTGTGTGTCGCCATGACAATAAATAAAGCACAAGGTAAGACATTGGATTTTGTTGAAATTTATTTGCGAGAAGCTGTTTTTTCACACGGTCAACTTTATGTTGCTTTGTCTAGAGCAAAGAGTTTGAACTATGTGAAAGTGCTAATTCAACCCACTATACCAGGTTGCTATGATGATCATTGCACAGAAAATATTGTGTGCAATGAAATTATTGAAAAGGTTATTTTATGAGGATATTGCAATTAGAGCACATAGTATCCTAGCTAAAAAACTATGAAGAAGCCGATACAAAATATTGTTGGTACGCAATCTGGTTCGTAGCAATCAGAATGCATTCACTGAAGTGATGCAGACCATAGAGGACATACCGCACATGCTGGTATAAAATGATTCCTATATGTAATTTTAGCAGTCAAGGAAGATCCCAGAAATATTTTTAGACAAGCAGTAATCTTATCTTTTAAAAAATATAAATGTTTGCACAACGTGGGTGTTTGGTGCAGTAGGACTACCATAATACCAGATTCTTGTTCTAATTGTCATGACGTGTAGTTTATAAACAAATATCGTCCTAACATTTCCTCTATTAAATTATTCGTCGGTGTCTATAGTTTATCTTTCAGTAAATGATGATTTATTATTTTTTATTCTTCTTCTTCTTTTCCACTGCAGAGTGTACATAACATATGGAGTACAGACTAACCATTGATAAAATTACTCCACAAACAAAAGAGTGGACCTCAAAAGTACAACCGATTGAGAAACCTCGACCAAGGAAAAGTAAAGATAGAAAGACCCGATTCTAAATTGTTGTTCAAGACGAAATTGTAATTTTTTCTCTATTGTGCTATTTCTTCTTCTACCATCTGAAATATAATTACAATCACCATTATTTTTTAATTTAAACAAAAGAAAGAAACTTATCAGCTTAAGTTATCATATAGTTAATTATTTCTCCTGGCGCAAACTATGTTAAGAAGTAAATATTAGAAGAGCTCTCTGAAGTCAGATTTCACGCATTTACCATTCATTCATGCTTCATATTTTCTTGCCCAGCCTCTTTGGATAAAATAATTTGCTACCAAACTTTTGCGTTTCTATTTTGGATTAATTACGTCCGCGTTTTTTAACCCTTGTTTTGTCTAAAAGGATAATTTTTGCATTAATTTTTGCACTTGCCCTGTTCGAAATTTTCATTCATCTACATATAACCTTTTTTGCTACTAACAGGACTAACCAGTTCGGCTGAATTTTATACATTCTAGGAGCTACCAATTTGGATTTTAGGAACCCTTTTTTAAGATAATTACTGCATATGTCATCATAACATTTGAATTTTATGCATGCTTAACACTTTTTACATGTGTGGTTTTTGCATCTCTCCGTATATTGGTATAAACAATATAGTTAGGCACTTTGCATCAATTAATATATCGAGCGAAAATGCCACATAATATATTGAACAATAATTGTCTCTTCTGGGACTTATTTTGATTTGTAGTATCATTGTACAAATATTGGCTCGGTTGTGAAAACAAAAACTCTTTTTATAGAGGAAACTAGAATAGTAGTGTAGACATGTGATTTTTGACCATCCCCAAAAATTTTCATATTTTAGCGCGTAAATATTTAATTTAGACATAATATAGATATTTTAAGTAATTTTGACTCTTTTACTTTATTTTATTACAAGAAAATAAAAATTACAAAAATAGGTTCATTAATGTTTTGTAGTCATTTTTAATCTTAAAAAAAATACAAAAATAGTATCGTATTTTTATTTTAATATGATATTTGAAAATACTAAAAATAGATTTATTTTAATGGTTAGTTTTATTTTAATAATTATTTGAATAGTAGGATTAATTAATAAATAGGCCTGTATTTTTAATCTCCTTCGCAGGAAAAGAATAGAACTTGGGTTCGAGCAATCCATTTTAGACCTAATTTTGGACCTAGCCCATAATTGTCAAGCTCATAATTCCTAGGCCCCTACCCTTAACCTAAAAACCCTACAACTATTTAGACCTAGACTCTACACTATAAAAGAGACCTAAGACTAAAATAAAAGGCTGAAGAAAAAGGCTGGAACGCTTGCAAAAGAGAGAGCTCCGCCTCAAGAACAGTACGTCGTCTTCTCCAAGCGACCTCTCCTTTCTTCTTCGAACCAGCAGCAACCAAGAAAAGACCCCCCCCCCCCCCCCCAGCGTGGATTTTTCTTCAGCGTTCGAAACCTACTGAATCTTGTTTATCTCTATCCTTCAGACATTAACGATAGCCTCCACACCCAAAAACACCCATTTTTGTTTTAGCCATTCCTGCTTCTGCATCAGCGACCCACGACCTCTTCCCTAGACCACGCCGGCGACCATGCTCGCCTTCATCTCCGTCTCAAACGCCGGAGATTTGATACTTGTGAATGCCATTCAGATTTGAACAGAAATGCATAGCTCCGACGACCATCCATTAAATCCTACGAGCTCAGTTAAAATCGGGGAAGGCTACTGCTCTTCTGTTTCCATCATTTTTTTCCCTTCTCTGTTACTGCTGTGCTGGAAGGTGACAGATCCGGCGAGAGTCCGGCGAGTTTCGAATCTGGATCGTAGTTCCGTTCGAGGTTTCCGGCGAAGCTTTTGGTCCTATGGTTCAAGGACATCGTTTGAATGAACTTTGAAGAAGTTCACGTTGGAGTTCCATGTTGTTGCTGAAATTTGAACTTGACTTGTAATGGTTTACAAATTGAACTACTTAAGGAAATATTGCTCAGTAAATATTCGTGAATTTGAACAAAAGTCGACTTGAAGAAAGCTTCAAAAAAAGGTCCAATTCTTCAGCTTTTATTTTATTTTATTACCATGTTTTATAGATATAAATTGTTGTTTTTTGTGAAATCTATTTCATTGAACTGTGCCATCTTTCTGTTTATAAAGTTACTGCTGTAAGACCTTAGTGCTTATGGGAAGATCACGTTTCCTAGTTAACTGGTTTAATCTTTTGACAGAAGATCATTTATTGTCTTTCTTTTTTTGGTAAATTAACTTGATAGGAGATTATTTGGATGAGCTTCTCTTTTCTTTTGTTGCATCTTGTCTTTTTCTTTTTGTTAGAATAATCGCTAGTGTGCTGTGGGTGCTATTAATTAAATCATGGTGATTGTGGACACGTTCGCGTGACATGATTACAGTTACTAAAAAATGAATCTCGTATTTTCTTTAGGCGCGTTATTTAATAATTTACATTCTTAAACTCGGGTGCGCATTTGTGTGACCCAAATCTCAACAATGTTAAAATATGTCGAAGACCGCAGGTGCATTTATGTGACGGGGTTCGAGACGCATTTTAATAACGTTGCAATCTTCTTAAAAATGAGTAAAAGCGGTTAAAAGTTAAAATTTGCGCATAGGTTCATAATTGTATTAAAATCAAGTAAATAGGCCAATTATAACAGTTAAGCGGCCGTTCTAGAACCACGGAAAATTCCTTACTTGGATTTCTGGTTCGCGGACTGTTACATAGAGTAAATCTTTTCCTCGATTCGGGATTGGAACTGGTGACTTGGGACACCATAAATCTTCCAAGTGGCGACTCTGAATCTTTTAACAATAAATCCCGTTTCGATTGTCCTTTAATTGGAAAAACTCCCTTATATACCCTTTCGGGGTGTAGGAAAAAAGGAGGTGTGACAGCTGTGGCGACTCTGCTGGGGATCGAACCCAGAATCTCTGGTTCATGGTTCAAGAATTCGAGCTTAGAATAGTTGTTATAGTTGGCTTTATCTATTATCTGATTTTGTTACATGTTTGGGCCTAATGTGCTAAATGTTGCTTTTTTAACCGCTTTGATATTATCTGAACTGTATATATAAACTGCTACAAAACCCCTCTCTTCTCTCTCCTGAGGAGTGCACGCTGGTCGTGACTTCTTTCTGTTAGTGTCATATCCCAAATAGAACGAGGCTCGGACAAGTTGCAAAGCCGAATGACCTTTTGGTTACCGGTACGCAGCCCCCCTCCTCCGGCTCGAGTTGTCTGCTCGGGTAAGCTAGGTCTAGAACAAATAAACCCAGATTTTTAAACCTAGAATAACTCAGCCTCATGCCGGATCCCTAGTAGGAACGTTTGTTTGCATCATGTGCACTTGACTTAGGGGACTCAACACAGGGGTTGGGTCCGTCTAGGACAGGTGTACCCAAAATAATAGACCATCTTGATGCATCCTATGTGCTACCTGTTGCATTTATTCAAGGGTAAAAGGGTCATTTGGCGGACCAATGATAGTTGAGGGCAAATGAAAAAATGAAAAAAAAGAACAAAAAAGGAAAAAAGAGAGGATGAAGTGTGAAGATGAAGCGAGTGGGGCCTAATTATGTTTTCTGTCACATTTTTGTTAAGAAAAAAAGAGCTTGAAAATTCAAAAAAAAAAAAAGATTTTGCACTTTTTCATCATTTTCCGAAAAATCAAAAATCAAAAAAAAAAAGAAGGAAAAAGAAAATCCAAAAAAAGATGTTGCATGTTTCATCATTTTTTCAAAAAAAAAAAGAGACAAAAAACATATTTTCTCTAAATTAGTTGTTTTTTTAATTCTCGCCCGTATCCAATCTGCCCGAACTACGCATACCTGATTCTCGTCTTTCGGGGCGTGATACGTAGGCAACCCACATAGGGTCCGGTCTCCCTAGTAAATCTTAGGTTCTTGGCTTGGCGGGGTTTTAGCCAAATTTTGCACTTCTAACCACCTTTTGGCCAAATAAGTCATTTTGCAAAAGTAGCCTCAATCATTTTCTTGCATGTGTCTTAGGGAATGTTATTGTCTCACATCGTGTTGGTTTAAGTTTTCTTATACAGGTGTGAATTTACTTACCAGAGTTTGAGCATGACAGATACCCTAGGATCACTGCATTCAGGAGCTACTCGAGGAGCCATTTCATATTTTTGAGTCAATTGTTCTTGTTTTACTTTCTAGTCATGTATAGTAGTATTCAGTCTTTTAGGTGATGTTAGAGTTTGTAATAGTCTAGTTTACCCAGTCTTTTGTTATTGTATTTCTTATTTTGTATTTGAAAATGTGTTACAGGTAAAAAAAACAAAAAAAAAAACAAAAGAAGAAATTTTGCATTTTTATATTTTCGTTATAAGTTTACTTTAGAATACAAATTCTAGAAATGAAAAAAAAATTCCTTTGAGGTTGTTTTTCTTTTAGGCAATTAACATTAAAATAAAAATTGTTTTTATATTTCCCTTAGTATATTAAGACTAAAAATAAAAAAAAAAGAGAATTTTCTTTTAGTACCTCTTTAAAAGGTTTTCTTTAAAGTATTAATTTCAAAAATCCAAAAAATATTTTCTTTTGAGGTTCTTCTTTGGGGAATTAATGAAAAAATGAAAAAAAAATTCTTTTTTATTTTACAAGAACTTTAGGACATTGTACATGGAAGAAATAACATACCTTATCTTCTGTTTATTTTTAAAATTTCTCCTTTAGATAATTAAAAATTGAAATCCAAAAACAGTTTTTATCTTTTTCATTTCTCGTTACGAGGTTTTCTTCAGGGATATCAAATGAAAATTCAGAAAAAAGAGGAGTAAAAAAAAGTATATCTTTCTTTTCTAGGGTGTTTCCTCAATAGAGTATTTGTTTCCAAAAAGAAAAGAAAAAAAATCTGTTAAGCTTGAGTTTAGAATAGGTTATAGAACATTAAGTCTAGAAAATTAAAAAAAAAAGTTTTGCTTCTTTTATTTCTCTTTTCTCATCGAATTAGTCATTAAGGTAAAAAAAAGAAGAGAATGTTAGTTTGTTTCCTTTATTCCTGATTTTCCAGAACTGCGCAAAAATATGATTCATGCGGCGTCATGATACGTAGGCTACCTACATAGGGTTCGATTAACTCATTTTTTATTATTATTAAGAAATAAAATAAAAAAAACAAACAAAAGAAAAGAAAAAAAGAGATGAAATCATGGGATGAGAGGGAGGAAAAGAGCTATAATCAGAAAGAAAAAAGAGAAAAATGAGCGAGCTAAGAAGTGCGAGAAAAGAAAAGAAAAGAGAAGGTTCAAATGGACAAATTGGGATGATGCCAAGTAGACTTGTGACCCTCGAAGTCATTCTTGGACCGTTAATTATTGCTAGGTGCATGGCACGAAATGTGATATTTTTAGCTGTTAAATGCTCTAACGCTAACATGATGAGTTTATTTTGTTCCTTTTATTCTCCTTATTATAGCAGAAGGTTGGTTGGTTTGTGGTTCTTAAGATAACTCATCCATTCAACACAAGGCCAAAGGGCAAGGTAGCCATGACTAGCAAAAACTTGGGCACAAGAGTTGTTGACCCGTCAAGGGAGTTTGTGGAGTCGGAGTCTGAATTGAAAGAGGAGTTCCAAAGGGTGAAACAACAGATGGTAGAAATGTATCAGTCTTGGATCAGGGGGCATCCTCCGCCTTCATTCCCCACTAACTACACCGAAAACCCTGCAACTATCCCACCACTATCCCAAATCCAGATTCCCACTGCTGCTGATATCACCCCACAACCTTTTCACACTCTACCTGCCAAAACTACCTCGTATCCCGCTCCTTTGGCAACTCATGCTCTTGTAGCTCCTCCCCTAACTACTTTTCCTCGATCCTCTAACGAGGTTGTGTTAAAAGTCCCTGATGCCCAACACTATGCACCAGAACCAACTTTCAAAGTCTCAGATTCATACTCTCCCGCTCCTCATTTTGAGCCTCCCAGTGAAGCTGAAAAGCCTGCTAAGACAGTGGAGCAAGATGAGATATCCAGGAAGGTGAAAATCTTAGAGCAGTCTTTAAGAAACATGCAAGGGATAGGGAGCCGGATGAGCGTGACTTACAAAGACTTGTGCTTGTTTCCTGACGTCCAACTGCCTGATGGGTTTAAGATGCCAAAGTTCGATTTATATAACGGGCATGGAGATCTCGTGGCCCATTTGAGAGGTTACTGAAGTAAGATGAGAGGCGTCGGTGGGAAAGACAAATTATTGATGGCGTATTTCAGTCAAAGTCTGAGTGGGGCAGCTCTGGAGTAGTACGCCCGCCAAGATGCTAGCAGGTGGTACACGTGGGATGATATGGCTCAGGCCTTTGCTAGGCACTTTCAGTACAATATAGAAATTGTCCCACATCGCATGTCCCTCACCAAGATGGAAAAGAAGCCTAATGAAAGATTTAGGGAATACGAGCTCAGATGGAGAGAGCAAGCTGCCAGAGTCAATCCTCCCATGGAAGAAAAAGAGATGGTCGAGTACTTTCTTCAAGCTCAAGAACCAACTTACTTTGGGCATTTGATCACGGCTGTGGGTAGGTCTTTTAATGATGTGGTAAAAATGGGAGAAATGGTAGAAGATTGGTTGAAGTCTAGCAAGATCATGAGTTATTCTGCTTTAAAAGCCACAACACAAGCAATTCAGATGACACAGGAAGCTTGCTGGGTCAGAAAGAACATGATGATTTTGCCATGGTTGTTTCAGAGTCACGACATGGACCAAAGGGTCCACCTCACCAATACAGCCAGCCTCAACTCCAACCCCAAACCTGTCTCCGAGCTCCACATAATCCACCTCAGTATTATCCTCCGAACAATGTCCGGTCATATGTCTAACCACCAGGTCACTCCCTATGGCGAGCGCCAGCACCGCATAATGCATTCTGGACTTCACAACATTTTCGAGCGCACAACAACCCTAGAAAACAGGGGCAGGGAAGGGAACAAAGGCAAAGAAATAGTTTCACGCCAATTGGGGAGTCCTACACAAGCTTGTTTGAAAAGTTAAAGCATTCTGGCCTAATTAAGCCGCTCCTCGGCTATACTCCAGATCCATATGCAAAAGGCTTTGATCCTACTGTACGATGCATGTACCACTCTAATGTCCAAGGGCATAGCATTGAAGATTGTCGTTCTTTGAAAAGGGAAATAGAAAGAATGATTCAAGAAGGGGTAATTGTGATCAATGACAGTGACAGGGAGCATGCGAATCCTCTTGGGAACTTGCGGACTGAAGTTAGTGATATTGAAGTTGTTAATGGTTTTGGCAATATTGATGTGGAACCCAGTGGCTAAGATGCCGTGCTTGGTAATTGGAAAGATGTTTCATCTCTTGGCTAGCTGGAGAGGAGTCTTGGTGGCTTATTTTGTTGTCATTTCTGCTGTCCGGGTTATTTTCAGGGTTGTAATCCGGATGTTGTCTTATGATTCAAACTCTTCTATCCTTTTATTTTGCGTAGTTTATTTTTTGTAGTAACTCGTTTAGTGTTGTCTAGGTTTGTTCCAGGGTTGTAACCCAGTTTAGTTTGCTTGTTTTGTTGTTCAAACCCTTTCACCATCTGTCTAATACAATTTCCTATTTTCTGTTATTTTTAGTCATTTTTGTTTAGTTCTCTTTTCTTTTTATAGTCCTTTTCCTGTTGACTCTAGTGACATGACATGCACGCGTAGTTCTTAGTCTGGTCTTAAAAAGTTAGTTTAGTCATGAAGCAATGAAACAATTTTGAAGATGATAGGGACATTTGAGGAAAAAAAATAATAAAGGTATTTTGAGATCACTTCAAGCCCGAATTGTGAAACTGGGGCAGATAGAACATAAAGAAACCTTATTGAAATGTATCATGCCGCGTTGGATTGAAGCTAAAGGCAAGTTTGCCCAAATTGATAGGAGTCGTTCGTGGTAATGAGAGTGAGAGTGTTGTCCAATGGTGCTTTGTACTTAACAGTTGTAGAAGGCAAATGTGTGGATATGGCTATCAATTCTGATGTAGTAAAAAGATATTATGTGTGATTTCTTTGGTTTGTTTAATTGTGCCATTTACATCTGGCATGCTTTGAAGATTGGAATGACGAAGGCATTTTGTTCTGCTATCTAAACACTTTATCCTTTGTTACCCCCTTTGAGCCTTACTTAATTCCTTTTGTACCCCTCTTTTGGAATCACTAGCAAAGATCAGAAACGCAAGCGCAAAAGATAAGTAAAGGAAAAGAGAGAAAAGAAAAGATGAAAATTGAAAAAAAAAAGAAGAAAAAGAGGAAAAAGAAGAAAAGAAGAAAAAAACAACAAAACAACAAAAGAGAAAAAGAGTAAAGAAAAGAAAAGAAAAGAAAAAAAAAGAGAAAAAGAAGAAAAAAAGAGAGAGAGAAAGGTACAAAAATGAAGCAATTCCTATGTCATGAACTACGTTAGACCTGATTCCTTTTAAGGATACGTAGGCAGCCTCACAGTTCGGTCCCATCAAAATAAAAATTCAAAAGTCCCCAAGCAAAGAAACTGGGGCAGAAGTTGTGGTTGTTGTGAGAAATTTGATTCCGAAAGTTGTAATTTTGAACCCACTTGAATTGTTTTGAGCCTTTGATATCCTTTCTTTCTAACCCTATCCAAAGGCCCACATTACGGTCCCAAGAAAGACCTTCCGATCAGTCTTCGAGAGATGCCAAGTCGAGCAAGTAGAGGTGATTCATATCAGGGACAACACTCCGTTCTGAACAAAGAAAAGAATAAAATGAGAGAATTTTATTGGTGAAAACCTTCACAAGCACCATAAGGCGATGGTGAGTTGAGAGAAAGAACAAAATGAGAGAGTCTTGATGGTGAAAACCCTTTGGGCACTACAAGTCGAATAAGGATTGCGAATCAGATTGGATAAGCGGAGCATTAAAGTCCAGTTTCACGGCGAAAAGGTACAACAAGAGCTGAACATCAGATTTGCTTAACAGAATAGGCCGCAGGTGCATGTCAAGGTCATTAGAGTCGGTATCCACATCCGATAGATTTCTACTTTGTAGTTTTCTTATTAGGAATCATCTCTTTCTATTGTCCATTACTTTGTTCCTTTTGTCTTGTTTACTTCCTCTTCTTGAGTCTGTTTGGTCAGAACAAGTGAGAAATGACTTCAAAATTTTCCACCAGCTTTCTAATTGCACAAGACAAGATCTGGCTAGTACATCGAAGTGTCATAAGTCAGGAAAGAACAACAAGCGCACGGAGCTGGTAACAATCAATATGCTTTGGGATGCATGTGAAATACAAAGGTTTGGTATACAACAGTTCATGAACGGTGCAACAGTTGGAGGGGTTAGGGTGAACGAATCAAAGGTATTTTCTATGATAAGATTGACGAAAGGGTGGTAAACCAGTGACAAGCAGGGCTGTCCAAGAAGAAATCAAAGTTATCATGGCAAGTGAATGAGCAATAGACCTCAAGGCCAAGGCCAGTGGTTTAAGTCAAGAAAGAACAACATACGCACTGAGTGGGTGGCAATTGACGTGCTTTGGGATTCATGTGAAATAAAAAGGTTTGGTAAATGTCAGTTCATGAGCAATGCAACAGATAAAGGGTATTGGGTCTGGACGGAGAAGAGGTATTTTCTGTGATAAGGGTGGCAAAGAAATTGGTTAGTCAATAAGCAAGCAATGTCTTTCAAGGTGAAATCAAAGTTATTGTTACAACCCATATCCACATGTGTTAGTTCATTCCATATATTAGTTAACATAAATCCAAGAAGGAATTATCTTTGAGATGATAAGAAGTCAATCCTATTGGTCTTAAGTGATACAAGAGTGTATAAGGGTGATTAACCAGTATTAGAAGTTAAACGAATCAAGGATGTTGTAACTCGTATTTTCAGGTAATCTAGCGGTGCTTAATACACTCAAGAGGTCATTTATTAAGGTATTTTAATCATATAATATCCGTATCATAAGTCTTTAAGTCAAACGAGTTATGAAACAAAAGTCGACAAAAGTTGTCGCAACTTAGGTTCATAATTTTACTTAAACATTAGGTCAAATGTTTCTAATCTTTTCTCATAATTTACAAGGAATTACGGGGTTATCTACCAACCAAATTAAAGATCTATGAGTCTAGTTTCCAACGCATTAAACCGTTCATCGATACGATCTCGGAGTAGAGAGATATTCGCATTTTTGCGAGACTGCGCCAAGCACCTCTCTATGGGGCCCACTAAGGCGGGTTAAGATATTTGGACCTATATAGGATGCCTCCAACCCATTTTAAGTCATTTATTCTCACTATATTTAGACCTTAGAACCCTAGGAACATCCTCTCAAGGTTCTTTCAAGATTCAAGACCCAAAAAAGGGCAAACAACACAAATCAAGTGTCGGGAATTTCGTGGCGCTAGTAAGTCTCTTGTTCTTCTTGTTGTTGCTCATTTTTGTGTCGTTCCAGCTCGTGTGGGAGGTTTTTTTAAAGGGTTTATGTTCTGTAAATACTCCCTCATGTTCTTAATATCAATCCTAGGTGATTTCAAGCCTTCTAAAGTGATTCTAGTGCCGAAAAATACTAATTGATCGCTAGTTTCGCTTTTTTGTTGTTGTGGCAGCATTGGAGGGATATTTCATGGAAATTTAAGGTCAAATTGGAGTTGTTATTTATGTATAAATGTAAGGAACCTCTTACTCTATATGTATTTAAGATTGTCCAAGTTGCAGCTAAGCCATTGAAGCTAGAACTTGTGAGATATATATCGAAAGGCTTGGTAGTAATGTTATTGTTTTGTGGACTGTTTTGCGTTGTTGTTGGGCTGCGTATTTTACTACTATCTTGTGGAGTTTTGGAGGAGGAAGGGTGTGGAGAAACACCATATATATTTAGGGTTATGGGCTGATAGTTATTCGTAACATTTCCAGGTTGTTTGACACGACTACGGTGGTCGTCGTATGTATGGAGTGATAAGCTATGTGTGGACTATTTTGGGAGGCTCAATATGTTTATTATTAATGTTGTTTGGGATGTTTGGTGACTGTTTTGAATGGTGTGAGGTCATATATATAGGGGAGGTGCTGTCCGTTTCATCGTAAAATAGGTTGTGGTCGATACATAATAGTTATAACGCTTAAATGATAACGATTGTATCGTTTCTCTTATTGTAGACTAAGGAGTTTTGACAATTGCATAACTTGAAATTGTGGCAGTATATACAAGGTATGTGAGGCTATACCTTTCCTTCTTTTGCACGACTCCGATTGTACATAATGCAATGAACGAGCTTCCAAAGACACTCTACTCTTAGAAGCTAGCAGTACTTACATTGTTTTACCTCTTATGGAATGATTGATGTTAATGTTGCTTCTCTTATTCTTATGTTATCAATGTTGTTCGTACTTCCTAAATCTTATAAGGTTCATAGTGAAGAGTTAGTCCTAATAACGTGTACAGAGGATACTGACCTTACGTCACTCCGAAAGGTTTAGAATGTGATTCCATGAGTCGAGCATGCATTATATATATGTATCTATTTTACTCTACCGAGCCACGCTATAGTTGGCCGGGTACGACACCTATTATGCAACCACTGATCAGTTGGGTTTTACCGAGCTTTACGTGGCCGTGTACGATTCCACCGAGCCTTATGATGGCCGGGTACATTTTTTTACCGAGCCTATTATGGCCGGGTATGATATGATGATGATGATGCCCACAGAGGCGAATGTTTTAAGGGTTTATGTATTTATACATATGTATCATACATTTCATGTAAGTAGCCCTCAGAGGTACTAAGATGTTACAGGTTGTATATTCTCTATCCTTGCTTACATTACTGATCGTATTTATGGTTCCCTGCATTACATACTCAGTACTTTATTCGTACTGACGTCCTTTTATTTGTGGACGCTGTATGTCGTGCTGCAGGTCCTGATAGACAGGCAGGTGCAGCTCCCCCACCACAGTAGGCTGTCCAGTTCAACGGTGATTGGCGAGATCCCTTCTCCGGACTTGCCTTGGTCTTGGTATGCATTTTTGTTATAGACATTATGGGTATGTCGGGGCCCTGTTCCGGCTATGTTGCAGCACTTACGTTCCTTTAGAGGCTCATAGACAGGTGTCGACTCATGTATAGTTTGGTATGCCTTGTCGGCTAGTTTTTGTTGTATAGTCTTTCATAGTAGCGTGGTAGCTCATACCTTATATGTAGTTTCTTGATTGTCTGGTCATCCCCTGCTATGTATGTTCATGCCGTCATATTTTATTGCTGGTTGTCCATGATCTAGGTCTACCATTTATATTGATCTCGTCAGCCTTAAAAGATAATAATGAAGGTTAGATGAAATGTACGTTGGTGCTCGGCAAGTGTGGTCGGGTGCTAGTCATGGCCCTTCAGTTTGGGTCGTGACAGTTATCATGGAAAGTGAAGGAGCAACCGCCACAAAGTCAAGGCCACAAACCAACCACCATGTTTAAACTCACAAGTTTTCTTTGTCTGAAATATGGACGGAAGCTATATTCATATCAAAGCTTGGAAGCTGGAAATTTTCAGGTGTAATGCCCCAATTTTGCTTACGCAAAGGCTATTGAGAAGATCACATATCACCCCTAGGAGAAACACTTCCTAGTCTGGGTTTTCGAGTTATATTTTGTTGTAGGAGACGCACTTCCTAAATTGAGATTTTACCCCTAGGAGACGCACTTCCTAGTTTAGATCATATAAGTTGAGTAACTGAGGTTTCACCCTTAGGAGACGCACTTCCTAATCAAGGTCTTTCAAGTTATTCTTTTAGGAGACGCACTTCCTAAATTGAGAGTTCATTCATAGGAGACGCACTTCCTAGTTTTAGTCACTGAAGTTTTCACCCCTAGGAGATGCACTTCCTAGTCTTGGTCATTTAAATTCACCCCTAGGAGATGCACTTCCTAATTTGGTTCATCCAGGTTTAATTTTAGTAGACGCATTTGCTAGTCAAAGTTTTTGGTTTTACTCCTAGGAGACGCACTTCCTAGTCTGGTTCATTTAAATTCATTCATAGGAGACGCACTTCCTAAATTGATAGTTCATTCATAGGAGACACACTTCCTAGTTTAAGTCATTAATGTTCCACCCCTAGGAGACGCACTTCCTAGTCTTGGTATTTCAAGTTATATTTTGTTTTAGGAGATGCACTTCCTAAATTGAGATTTCACCCCTTGGAGACGCATTTCCTAGTCTTGGTATTTCAAGATATTTTGTTTTAGGAGACGCACTTCCTAAATTGAGATTTCACCCCTAGGAGACGCACTTCTTAGTCTGGGTATGTCAAGTTATATTTTGTTTTAGGAGACGCACTTCCTAAATTGAGATTTCACCTCTAGGAGACGCACTTCTTGGTTTTGGTTCATACAAGTTTTACCCGTAGGAGACGCACTTCCTAGTTTGGTTCATTCAGGTTTTATTTTTAGCAGACGCATTTGCTAGTCAAAGTTTTGGGTTTTACTCATAGGAGACGCACATCCTGGTCTAGTCATTAGTTTACTCTAATCATTGCATCAATAGTATAAGTGGTTTACAAGAAAAAAAATTCTTTGTTTTGTCTATTTTGTTGAAATCAGGCGCCCACCTGGAGAGCAAGGGAATACATTTCAAGTTTAGCAGTCAAGAGCCCGCCTAGAGAGCATGGTAATATAATTTAAGTTCAGCAGTCAGGCGCCCACCTGGAGAGCAAGGGAATACAGTTCGAGTTCAACAATCAGGCGCCTACTTGAAAAAAAGGAAAAGCATCTCAGATTGCAATTCAAGTCAGCAGCCAAAGAATCTCGCGGCAAGAATGTGAGTTAACAGTCCGAGGTGAACGATAGAAGTTAGTCACAATAAAGAAAAAAAAGTAAAGGCAAGAAGTGAATCCAAATACAGAAGTTGATGGAAGACGTGAACTGCTTAAGACATGACTGAAGTCACAAGCATGGTGTGGTGTCCAGGTTTGGTCCGAAAAGCTGAGGAAGAATAAATTAGCACCTGCAACTAGTAAGCGTCAAGGTTCAAGTCCAAAGTTTGCTTGAAGAACCATTCAAGACTCGAGATCAAGCTTCAGAAGACTTATAGATATGAATCTTGTAACTCATAGTTGACATGCTTAGCTAGTCTTTCTTATTTTTTGATTTTTGATGTAATAACAGGACCGCAGACCGGAACCTCGATGGAACGGCACCTCGACCGGCTCTCCACCTCGGCATACTCCATCACCTAATTCACCTCTGAACTACACGTAGCCTGATTCCTTTATAGCCAAGGATATGTAGGCAGCTCAGACACTAGGGCTTGGTCACACTCTCCTTTCTTTTAGTTTTAGTCTCTCCAAATAAGGGTCGGGTCAAAAACCTGTCAAGTCAGTCTTTGTCTGAAAACTCTGCGCGTTTCCAGTCAAAGAAGGGCAGCTGTAGACATGTGATTTTTGACCCCCCCAAGATTTTTCATATTTTAGCGCGTAAATATTTAACTTAGGCATAATATAGATATTTTAAGTAATTTTGACTCATTTACTTTATTTTATTACAAGAATCAAAAATTACAAAAATAGGTTCATTAATGTTTTATAATCATTTTTAATCTTAAAAAAAATACAAAAATAGTATCGCATTTTTATTTTAAAATGATATTTGAAAATACCAAAAATAGATTTGTTTTAATGGTTAGTTTTATTTCAATAATTATTTGAATAGTAGGATTAATTAATAAACGGGCCTGTATTTTTAATCTCGTTCGCAGGGAAAGAATAGAACTTGGGCTCGAGCAACGCATTTTAGGCCTAATTTTGGACCTAGCCCATAATTGCCAAGCCCATAATTCCTAGGCCCCTACCCCTTAACCTAAAAACCCTACAACTATCTAGACCTAGACTCTACACTATAAAAGAGACCTAAGACTAAAATAAAAGGCTGAAGAAAAAGGCTGGAACGCTTGAAAAAGAGAAAGCTGCGCCTCAAGAACAGTACGTCGTTTTCTCCAAGCGACCTCTCCTTTCTTCTGCGAACCAGCAGCACCAAAAAAAAGCCCCCCCCCCCCCCCCCCCCCGCAGAATGGATTTTTCTTCAGCGTTCGAAACCTACTGAATCTTGTTCATCTCTAACCTTCAGACATTAACGATAGCCTCCACACCCAAAAACACACATTTTTGTTTTAGCCATTCCTACTTCTGCATCAGCGACCCACGACCTCTTCTCTAGACCACGCTGGCAACCATGCTCGCCTTCATCTCCGTCTCAAACGCCGGAGATTTGATACTTGTGAATGCCATTCATATTTGAACAGAAACGCATAGCTCCGAAACGCCTTCTCTATTACTGCTGCGCCGAAAGGTGACAGATCCGGCGAGAGTCCGGCGAGTTTCGAGTCTGGATCGTAGTTCCGTTCGAGGTTTCCGGCGAAGCTTTTGGTCCTATGGTTCAAGGACATTGTTTGAATGAACTTTGAAGAAGTTCACGTTGGAGTTCCATGTTGTTGCTGAAATTTGAACTTGACTTGTAATGGTTTGCAAATTGAACTACTTAAGGAAATATTGCTCAGTGAATATTCGTGAATTCGAACAAAAGTCGGCTTGAAGAAAGCTTCAAAGAAGGTCCAATTCTTCAGCTTTTATTTTATTTTATTACCATGTTTTATGGATATAAATTGTTGTTTTTTTGTGAAATCTATTTCATTGAACTGTGCCATCTTTCTGTTTATAAAGTTACTGCTGTAGACCTTAGTGCTTATGGGAAGATCACGTTTCCTAGTTAATTGGTTTAATCTTTTGACAGAAGATCATTTGTTGTCTTTCTTTTTCTTGGTAAATTAACTTGATAGGAGATTATTTGGATGAGCTTCTCTTTTCTTTTGTTGCATCTTGTCTTTTTCTTTTGTTAGAATAATCGCTAGTGTGCTGTGGGTGCTATTAATTAAATCATGGTGATTGTGGACACGTTCGCGTGACATGATTACGGTTACTAAAAAATGGATCTCGTAGTTTCTTTAGGCGCGCTATTTAATAATTTACCTTCCTAAACTCGGGTGCGCATTTATGTGACCCAAATCTCAACAATGTTAAAATATGTCGAAGACCGCGAGTGCATTTATGTGACGGGGTTTGAGACGTGTTTTAATAGCGTTGCAATCTTCTTAAAAATGAGTAAAAGCGGTTAAAAGTTAAAATTTGCGCATAAGTTTATAATTGTATTAAAATCAAGTAAATAGGCCAATTATGACAGTTAAGCGACCGTGCTAGAACCACGGAACTCGGGAATGCCTAACACCTTCTCCCGGGTTAACAGAATTCCTTACTCGGATTTCCGATTCGCGGACTGTTAAACAGAGTCAATCTTTTCCTCGATTTGGGATTGGAACCGGTGACTTGGGACACCATAAATCTCCCAAGTGGCGACTTTGAATCTTTTAACAATAAATGACCAAACCTTTTTATTTCACATGAATCCCAAAGCACGTCAATTGTCACCCACTCAGTGCGTATGCTGTTCTTTCTTGACTTAAACCACTGGCCTTGGCCTTGAGGTCTATTGCTCATTCACTTGCCATGATAACTTTGATTTCTGCTTGGACAACCTTGCTTGTCATTGGTTTACCACCCTTTTGTCAATCTTATCATAGAAAATACCTTTGATTCCTTCACCCTAACCCCTCCAACTGTTGCACCATTCATGAACTGCTGTATACCAAACTTTTGTATTTCACATGGATCCCAAAGCATATTGATTATTACCAGCTCCATGCGCTTGTTGTTCTTTCCTGACTTATGATGCTTCGATGTACTAGCCAGATCTTGTCTTGTGTAATTAGAAAGCTGGTTGCAAATTTTGAAGTCATTTCTCACTTGTTCTGACCAAATAGACTCAAGAAGAGGAAGTAAACAAGACAAAAGGAACAGAGTAAAGGACAATAGAAAGAGATGATTCCTAACAAGAAAACTACAAAGTAGAAATCTATCGGATGTGGATACCGACTCTAATGACCTTGACATGCACCTACGACATATTCTGTTAAGCAAATCTGATGCTCAACACTTGTTGTACCTTTTCGCCGTGAAACTGGTCTTCAATGCTCCGCTTATCCAATCTGATTCGCAATCCTTATTCGACTTGTAGTGCCCGAAGGGTTTTCACCATCAAGCCTCGCTTATTTCGTTCTTTCTCTCAACTCACCATCGCCTTATGGTGCCTATGAAGGTTGTCACCAATAAAATTCTCTCATTTTATTCTTCTCTTTGTTCAGAACGGAGTGTTGCCCCTGATATGAATCACCTCTACTTGCTCGACTTGGCATCTCTCGAAGACTGATCGGAAGGTCTTTCTTGGGACCGTAATGTGGGCTTTTGGATAGGGTTAAAAAAAAAGGATATCAAAGGCTCAAAACAATTCAAGTGGGTTCAAAATTACAACTTTCGGAATCAAATTTCTTATAACAACCACAACTTCTGCCCCAGTTTCTTTGCTTGGGGACTTTTGAATTTTTATTTTGATGGGACCGAACCGTGAGGCCGCCTACGTATCCTTAAAAGTAATCAGGTCGAACGTAGTTCATGACATAAGAATTGCTTCGTTTTTGTACCTTTCTCTCTCTCTTCTTTTTTTTTCTTCTTTCTCTTTTTTTCTCGTTTTTTTTTCTTTTCTTTTCTTTACTCTTTTTCTCTTTTGTTGTTTTGTTATTTCTTTTCTTTCTTCTTTATCCTTTTTTTCTTCTTTCTTTTTTTTTTCAATTTTCATCTTTTCTTTTCTCTCTTTTCCTTTACTTATCTTTCGCGCTTGCGTTTCTGATCTTTGCTAGTGATTCCAAAAGAGGGGTACAAAAGGAAGTAAGTAAGGCTCAAAGGGGGTAACAAATGATAAAGTGTTTAGATAGCAGAACAAAATGCCTTCGTCATTCCAATCTTCAAAGCATGCCAGATGCAAACGGCACATTTAAACAAACCAAAGAAATCACACATAATATCTTTTGACTACATTAGAATTGATAGCCATATCCACACATTTCCCTTCTACATCTGTTAAGTACAAAGCACCATTGGACAACACTCTCACTCTCATTACCATAAACGACTCCTGTCAATTTGGGCAAACTTGCCTTTAGCTTCAATCTGATGTGGCATGATACATTTCAATAAGGTTTCTTTATGTTCTATCTTCCCCAGTTTCACAATTCGGGCTTGAAGTGATCTCAAAATGCCTTTATTATTTTTTTTCCTCAAATGTCCCTATCATCTTCAAAATTGTTTCATTGCTTCATGACTAAACTAACTTTTTAAGACCAGGCTGAGAATTACGCGTGCATGTCATGTCACTAGAGTCAACAGGAAAAGGACTATAAAATGAAAAGAGAACTAAACAAAAATGACTAAAAATAACAGAAAACAGGAAATTGCATTAGACAGATGGTGAAAGGGTTTGAACAACACAACAAGCAAAATAAAATGGGGTACAACCCTAGAACAAACCTAGATAACACTTAATGAGAAACTACGACTAAAGGAACTAGACAAAATAAAACTACAGAAAGGTTTGAGTCACAAGACAATATCCGGATTACAACCCTGAAGTAACCCGAACAACAGAAATGACAACAAAACAAACCACCAAAACTCCTCCCTGGCCAAGAGATGGAGCATCTTTCCAATCACCAAACTCAATATCTTAGCCACTGACGTCTGCATCAACAATACTAGGACCTTCACAAGTCTCCATCATATTGTTCTTAACAAATTTCTCTTGGGTTCCTTTTGTCTGCTCGTTCTTAGGATCAACCTCTGATAGCATTAAAAGTTTCACAACACGTGGACCTCCGAGGACCTCAGAAGAATTCTCATATTCCTTTTCAAGACAAATCATACCCACCATGTGTGTCTCATTATGCACAGGTGATGGACTTTGGCTAGTGTCTACTACATCTGGACTTTGCACGACAATGTTTCCTGTATCAATAAGCTTCTGAATCGCATTCTTCAAATTCCAACAATTCTCTATCTCATGCCCCGGGGCATCTGAGCAATCGGCGCACCTTTGAGAAAAATCAAACTTATTTGGAAGAGGGTTTGGCATTTTTATCTAGGTCGGCTTCAACATGTCCAATTTCCTTAGCTTCTAGAACAGACTGGCATAATGACTCTCCCAATGGAGTGAATGTTTTCTTCTTCTGTAACCTCTCGTTTTTAAAGGCTTGATTGGGCCGGAAACCTGATCCAGGGGGTTTTCGGTAGGCTCGTGGGGTAGATAGGTATTTTGTGGAGCTGGGTACTAGGAAAGTGTTGTGTGACTTTGGGAGTTCTGTGGAGAAAAGCATCATTGGGGAGGGTCATCTGGTGCACAAGGATATCCACAGGGATGGTGTCGAGACTGGAAGTGTTGATCGAGAAAGCCTATCGGATCATCTTTTCTGTTTCTCTTTCTTCCACCCAAGCTTATTGGGATGTTCTGAATGTATTTCGAACAACTCATGATTTTGCCTGACTTGATTCCCCCCATTTTTAACACATCATTGAAAGGCTTTCTCAAGACCGGGATCAAATGACTGAAGTAGGTGGGCCCCTGGGCTTTTAGGAAAAGCTCAACCATTTCTTCTTACCAATCGGGGTATTGACTCGAGCAGCTTGTTCCCTCCATATGAGTCCAAATTCTCTAAAGCTTTCCTCCAGCTTCTTTTCCATTCTAGATAGGGAGAGCGGTCTGGGGTAACGCCTGATCTGTATTGAAAGTATTAACAAAATCTTGAGCCATGTCACCCAATGTAGGCCACTTACCAACATCTTGACGAATATACCAGTCCAAAGTTGCCTCAGTCAGGCTCTTACTGAAATATGCCATCAACATGTCATCTTTCTCTCCAACACTTCTCATTTCAATGCAATAGACCCTCAGGTGGGCTACCGGATCTCCACACACATCATATAAGTTAAATTTTGGCACTTTGAACCCCACGGGCAGGCGAACGTCAAGGGACACAGACAGTTCTTTGTAAGTCATGCTACCTTGGTCTTCCCTTCCTTGTTTGTTCTTCAAGGATTGTTCTATGCCTTTTAGCCTCCTGGGTATCCCATATTTCCCTTCTCTTCCTGTGAACCTTTCATTTTCAACATGAAACTTATCCCGAGGGCTCTTTTTGTATGAGTCAGGAACCTTGTAGGCAACCTCTATGGGGTAGTTTTGGTCATGAGCTTTGAGTGGATATTCATTGTTGAGACTAGTGGATATGATAGGAAAGCACTTTTGGGAAAAGATAGTTGGAGGACGAGTGATGGAGCTACTAGGGTGGTTGGGAAAACTGTGATAAGCGGGTAGATCTGGAGAGTATGGAGGATAATCTGGCATTGTGTCCGGAGTTTGGGTAAGGGCAGTATCTAGGAAGCTAGGTGGTGGCGGGGGTGGTGCCTTCCCAGTCATCCAAGCCTGATACATGTCAGCCATGTGTTGTATTAACATCTTTACCTCTTCAACCAACCCATTGTCCAGTTCAACCAGCTGCTTTCGAGCGCCAGTGTCAACCAACTCAGTTCTGTTGTTGTCTGCCATTGCCTTTTGACTTTATGTTGCAGAGAAGAGTTACCACTTTAAAACCATAAACCAACCACCCTTCCGCTATGAATATAACAAAAGAGCTGTCACACCTCCTTTTTTCCTACACCCCGAAAGGGTATATAAGGGAGTTTTTCCAATTAAAAGACAATCGAAATGGGATTTATTTTTAAAAGATTCAGAGTCGCCACTTGGGAGATTTATGGTGTCCCAAGTCACCGGTTCCAATCCCGAATCGAGGAAAAGATTGACTCTGTTTAATAGTTCGCGAACCAGAAATCCGATTAAGGAATTCTGTTAACCCGGGAGAAGGTGTTAGGCATTCCCGAGTTCCGTGGTTCTAGCACGGTCGCTTAACTGTTATAATTGGCCTATTTACTTGATTTTAATACAATTATGAACCTATGCACAAATTTTAATTTTTAACCGCTTTTACTCATTTTTAAGAAGATTGCAACGTTATTAAGACACGTCTCGAACCCCATCACATAAATGCACCCGCGGTCTTCGATATATTTTAACATTGTTGAGATTTGGGTCACATAAATGCGCACCCGAGTTTAGGAAGGTAAAGTATTAAGTAGCGCGCCTAAAGCAACTACGAGATTCATTTTTTAGTAACCGTAATCATGTCACGCGAACGTGTCCACAATCACCATGATTTAATTATTAGCACCCATAGCACATTAGCGATTATTCTAACAAAAAGAAAAAGACAAGATGCAACAAAAGAAAAGAGAAGCTCATCCAAATAATCTCCTATCAAGTTAATTTACCAAAAAAAGAAAGACAATAAATGATCTTCTGTCAAAAGATTAAACCAATTAACTAGGAAACGTGATCACTAAGGTCTATAGC
Source organism: Nicotiana tabacum (assembly GCF_000715075.1). NCBI lineage: Eukaryota > Viridiplantae > Streptophyta > Magnoliopsida > Solanales > Solanaceae > Nicotiana > Nicotiana tabacum. Next base: position 62,744,878 of record NC_134080.1, on the reverse strand, counting down.
AGTAACTTTATTAACAAAAAGATGGCACAGTTCAATGAAATAGATTTAAAAAAAAAACAACAATTTATATCCATAAAACATGGTAATAAAATAAAATAAAAGCTGAAGAATTGGACCTTCTTTGAAGCTTTCTTCAAGTCGACTTTTGTTCGAATTCACCAATATTCACTGAGCAATATTTCCTTAAGTAGTTCAATTTTCAAACCATTACAAGTCAAGTTCAAATTTCAGCAACAACATGGAACTCCAACGTGAACTTCTTCAAAGTTCATTCAAACGATGTCCTTGAACCATAGGACCAAAAGCTTTACCGGAAACCTCGAACGGAACTACGATCCAGACTCGAAACTCACCGGACTCTCGCCGGATCTGTCACATTTCGGCGCAACAGTAACAGAGAAGGGAAACAAACGATGGAAACAGAAGAGCAGTAGCCTTCGCCGATTTTAACTGAGCTCGTAGGATTTAATGGATGGTCGTCGGAGCTATGCGTTTCTGTTCAAATTTGAATGGCATTCACAAGTATCAAATCTCCGGCGTTTGAGACGGAGATGAAGGCGAGCATGGTCGCCGGCATGGTCTAGAGAAGAGGTCGTGGGTCGCTGATGCAGAAGCAGGAATGGCTAAAACAAAAATGGGTGTTTTTGGGTGTGGAGGCTATCGTTAATGTATGAAGGTTAGAGATGAACAAGATTCAGTAGGTTTCGAACGCTGAAGAAAAATCCACGCTGGGGGGGGGGGGGGGGGTTGGGGTCTTTTCTTGGTTGCTGCTGGTTCGAAGAAGAAAGGAGAGGTCGCTTGGAGAAGACGACGTACTGTTCTTGAGGCGCAGCTTTCTCTTTTTCAAGCGTTCCAGCCTTTTTCTTCAACCTTTTATTTTAGTCTTAGGTCTCTTTTATAGTGTAGACTCTAGGTCTAGATAGTTGTAGGGTTTTTAGGTTACGGGGTAGGGGCCTATGAATTATGGGCTAGGTCCAAAATTAGGCCTAAAATAGGTTGCTCGAGCCTAAGTTCTATTCTTTCCCTGCGAACGAGATTAAAAATACGGGTTAATTTATTAATTAATCCAACTATTCAAATAATTATTAAAATAAAAATAACCATTAAAACAAATCTATTTTAGGTATTTTCAAATATCATATTAAAATAAAAATACGATACTATTTTTGTATTTTTTTAAGGTTAAAAATGACTATAAAACATTAATGAACCTATTTTTGTAATTTTTGTTTTCTTGTAATAAAATAAAGTAAAATAGTCAAAATTACTTAAAATATCTATATTATGCCTAAATTAAATATTTACGCGCTAAAATATGAAAAATCTTGGGGAGGGTCAAAAATCACATGTCTACAGCTGCCTCTCTTTGACTGAAAATGCGCAGAGTTTTCAGACAAAGACTGACTAGACAGGTTTTTGACCCGACCCTTATTTGGAGAGACTAAAACTAAGAGAAAGGAAGTGTGACCGAGCCCTGGTGTCTGAGTTGCCTACATATCCTTTGCTATAAAGGAATTAGGCCACGTGTAGTTTAAATGTGAATTAGGTGATAGAGTATGCCGAGGTGGAGAGCCGGTCGAGGTGTCATTCCATCGAGGTTCCGGTCCGCGGTCCTGTTATTACATCAAAAATCAAAAATTAAGAAAGACTAGCTAAGCCTGTCAACTATGAGTTACAAGATTCCTATCTATAAGTCTTCTAAAGCTTGATCTCGAGTCTTGAATGGTTCTTCATTCAAACTTTGGATTTGAACCTTGACGCTTGCTAGTTGTAGGTGATAATTCATTCTTCCTCAGCTTTTTGGACCAAACCTGGACACCACACCATGCTTGTGACTTCAGTCATGTCTTAAGCAGTTCACGTCTTCCATCAACTTCTGTATTTGGATTTACTTCTTGCCTTTCCTTTTTTTCTTTATTGTGACTAACGTCTATCGATCACCTCGGACTGTTGACTCGCATTCTTTCCGTGAGATTCTTTGGCTGCTGACTTGAATTGCAATCTGTGATGCTTTTCCTTTTTTTCAGGTGGACGCCTGATTGTTGAACTCGAACTGTATTCCCTTGCTCTCCAGGTGGGCGCCTGACTGCTGAACTTGAATTATATTCCCATGCTCTCCAGGCGGGCTACGGACTGCTAAACTTGAAATATATTCCCTTGCTCTCCAGGTGGGCACCTGATTTCAACAAAATAGACAAAACAAAGAAAATTGTTTCTGCCCCAGTTTGCACTAGGAAGATTTGTGAGTTGTTAGCAATATTCTAAACCACTTATACTATTGATGCAATGATGAGAGTAAACTAATGACTAGACCAGGATGTGCATCTCCTATGAGTAAAACCCAAAACTTTAACTAGGAAATGCGTCTGCTAAAAATAAAACCTAAATAAACCAAACTAGAAAGTGCGTCTCCTACGGGTAAAACTTGTATGAACCAAAACCAAGAAGTGCATCTCCTAGAGGTGAAATCTCAATTTAGGAAGTGCGTCTCCTAAAACAAAATATAGCTTGACAGACCCAGACTAAGAAGTGCGTCTCCTAGGGGTGAAATCTCAATTTAGGAAGTGCGTCTCCTAAAACAAAATATAACTTGAAATACCAAGACTAGGAAGTGCTCATCCTAGGGGTGAAATCTCAATTTAGGAAGTGCGTCTCCTAAAACAAAATATAACTTGAAATACCAAGACTAGGAAGTGCGTCTCCTAGGGGTGGAACATTAATGACTTAAACTAGGAAGTGCGTCTCCTAGGAATGAATTTAAATGACCGAGAGTAGGAAGTGTGTCTCCTAGGGGTGAGAACTTCAGTGACTAAAACTAGGAAGTGTGTCTCTTATGAATGAACTCTCAATTTAGAAAGTGCATCTTCTACAGGTGTAGCCTGAAAGACCCAGACTAAGAAGTGCGTCTCCTAGGGGTGAAACTTCAATGACTAAAACTAGGAAGTGCGTCTCCTATGAATGAACTATCAATTTAGGAAGTGTGTCTCCTATGAATGAACTTAAATGAACCAGACTAGGAAGTGCGTCTCCTAGGAGTAAAACCAAAAACTTTGACTAGCAATTGCGTCTGCTAAAATTAAACCTGAATGAACCAAATTAGGAAGTGCGTCTCCTAGGGGTGAATTTAAATGACCAAGACTAGGAAGTGCATCTCCTAGGGGTGAATTTAAATGACCAAGACTAGGAAGTGCGTCTCCTAGGGGTGAAAACTTTAGTGACTAAAACTAGGAAGTGTGTCTCCTATGAATGAACTCTCACTTTAGGAAGTGCGTCTCCTAAAAGAATAACTTGAAAGACCTTGATTAGGAAGTGCGTCTCCTAAGGATGAAACCTCAGTTACTCAACTTATATGATCCAAACTAGGAAGTGCGTCTCCTAGGGGTAAAATCTCAATTTAGGAAGTGCGTCTCCTACAACAAAATATAACTCGAAAACCCAGACTAGGAAGTGTTTCTCCTATGGGTGATGTGTGATCTTCTCAATAGCCTTTGTGTAAGCAGAATTGGGGCATTACACCTAACAATTTCCAGCTTCCAAGCTTTGATATGAACATAGCTTCCGTCCCTATTTCAGACAAAAAAAACTTGTGAGTTTAAACATGGTGGTTGCTTTGTGGCCTTGACTTTGCGGCGGTTGCTCCTTCACTTTCCATGATAACTTTGATTTCACCTTGAAAGACATTGCTTGCTTATTGACTAACCAATTTCTTTGCCACCCTTATCACAGAAAATACCTCTTCTCCGTCCAGACCCAATACCCTTTATCTGTTGCATTACTCATGTGCATATATATTATTATAAGTGACCACGTTTTGGTGTCAGTTCCAGATCCAAAGAAATACTAATTAAACAAATAATTGACTCATGATTCCCAATTGGGGCACAATCATTACTAATGTAATCAAATATTCATGTTGTTTTAGCTATTTGGCATATACCATTATCTTTACATATTCTTGATGTATAGTGCTGCTACAATGCTCTACAAATAACTTCTCTACAGACTCAACCATGAATCTGATGAGTTTAAGGCAACATGTCGTATACATGTTGACGATTTGAATATTTCAATACTCTATATTTGTATGTCTCTGTAAGTTTATATGCACACATTTCTATGGAACTGGTAACTAAATTATCACGATATCAAAATACAGGGAGACAAAGTAGTTATTGTTTTGTATGGGGAAGACATTGAAAAGTATGCAGACAAGCTCACCTCGTTTTCCACTTACTTGATATCTACTGCAAAAGTGAGGGTTCCTTTACCATATGGAGTACCTATCAATCATTTTGAATGGGTTATCGATAGACTTACTGTTGTCGAAGAAATGAAAGATGACAACTTACAAGACCCACCGCTCCTGCCTCCGATGAGGTTGAATAATGTACCCTTTGCATATCTGCACGACTAACAACGAAATACAAAATTTGGTAACCATTATTTTACGCATTGTACCCTTTCACAATTAAATTTATTTGTATCCTTACATTCTGTGATAGTACACATTGGTCTAAATTATAAGCCACTTGCAATTTTCATTAAACAAACATAATTGTCGTTGTTGTGAAATGTGGCTCGGTAAAGTACGTTGGCGCTAACAGTAACAAATGTCATGAAATCATCGTAATGGATATCGGGTAAGTCTGTTCGAATTCTATTTACCTTACTACTTTCGCTATAGCTTCCAAAAAGAATTGGCCACAAATATATAGCCAGATACTGCATCACAATGTTGTTTTCAAAAATCATAAAACTAAATTTTCACAAAGAAAGATTTTCTTAGCTTAATATTATAGTTTAGATTCAGTTGAATCAGAAAGAGAAAGTTGAAGGGAAGCAATATTTCATAGTTATTAAACTACAAAAAAACATTAATACAACACAAGGACAAACAAATAGCATTGATTTTGTTAAGCGACGTAATAAATAGAGTAACAAAATAATTTATATAAAATATATTACTAATGATTTTAAGTGACTTTGGCATATCTATGTGTCACAGCCCTAAAACCGACCCGATCATGATGACACCTAGCGTGAAACTAGGCCAGCCGACACAACTCCCAAATTAACCATTTATCAATAAGAATCATGTTTAAGCCTTTAATTTAAACAAAGGTTTCATAATATAAGTCTAAATGAATAGTGCGGAAATAATATACAAGCCTGACATCGGGGTCACAAGTCACGAGCATCTACTAAGGTCTGAAAATGTACTGAATACAGTCTAATGAAAACAAGAGGAAGAAAAGTTGTGCTGCAAACGTCGGGTAGCTACCTTGCTAAACTCCGATGACCCTGCCTCAGAGCAATCAACACCCTCTACCGGGTTCAGAAATACCTGAATCTGCATGCAAGGTGCAAGGAGTAATGTGAGTGCTCCAACTCAGTAAGTAATAAAGGCAAATGAAAGCTGAGCAGCAAGAAAACACGTAAAACACAGCGTAACACTACAGCAAATGCAATACCTCACCAAAACAGTACATAAATCATTTATTTCGTAAATCAAGCTCAGTTTCCGTAAAACCTTTTTAAAACCACTTTTAATAGTTTCAAACGAGTGATAAAACAGTAAGTAAAAAAAAGGATGGAAACATAAACAGCCTCTCGGGCAAAACATGTACCATAAACAGCCCCTCAGGCATATTGTCAACATAACCAGCCCTTCGGGCTACCTTACAATCACTCATAATCAGCCCCTTGGGCATAACATAAATCAAGAACCATCCATTGGGCATAACATGGAACAACATCAACCCCTCGGGCTATATCACATCTCATACTGGGTACCCGCGCTCACTGGGGTGTACAGTCTCCGGGATGGGCCCCTTACGACCCACGCGCAATAACAACGCATCTCATGGCATAATCAATATATCACTCACTCAGGGTACCCGCGCTCAGTGGGGGTGTATAGACTCCGGGAGGGGCCCCTTTCGACCCAAGTGCAATATCAAGCCACCTCGTGGCATAATCAATAAGCTTTCGATCTCATATCAAGCCACCTTGTGGCATACAACTCATGCCCTCAGCCTCATAATCATAAATCAGTGTATCACTGTTGCGGCGTGCAACCCGACCCAAAAGTATCCTCACAACACAGGACCTCGGTCTTAATCAGTCAGAAATCTCTAAAAGCCACTTGGGCACAGTAAAATATGATGCTCAGTCCAAAATATAATTTAAATTATTAAAACAGAGTAAACATGGCTGAGTTATGAAAATAGTAGAATATAGCATGACTGAGTAGAAATATAAAAATCAAAATAGTGAGAAAATAGCAGTAAAAATCCCCTAAGGATCCAAAACAGTTGGCACGAGGCCCAAATATGGCATTCAGCCCAAAACATGATGATAGCAAATAGTTTTCAATCAAATAAGCAGTAAAACAGTCATTCAGAATGGACAAAATCACAATCCCCAATGGTGCACGACCCCACACTCAACATCTAGCGTGTGCGTTACCTCAATATAGCACAACGATGTAAAATTCGGGGTTTCATACCATCAGGACAGACATTTACAATCATTACTTACCTCAATCCAGTCTAAACTCTAGCCCGTGATTCCTTTGCCTCTCAACTCGGCCTCTGAATGCTCCGAATCTAACCAAAATCAGTTCCACATCATTAATACACACTAAAGGAACAAAGCCCAAGCGAAAATAATCGAATTAACTCAAAAATCCCGAAATTGGCCAAATCCGACCCCGGGCCCACGTCTCGGAACCCGACAAAAATTATATCAATAGAATCCTCATCCTACCATGAGTCTATACATATCAAGAACATCAAAATCAGACCTCAAATGTCCCCTCAAATCCCCACTCAAAGGTTTCTTAATCTCAAGCCCTAATTACCGATTTTTGCACTGATTTTTCCAAAATTTCACCAATAATTAGGCCTTTAATCACATATAAACAATCATTTGGCGTATGCAGATGACATGATTATCTTCCCATCCTCAGATGAAACATCTCTGATGCTGATTATGCAAGTGCTGAAGGCATATGAAAATGCATCTGGGCAGCTTGTTAACAAGACCAAATCAGTTGTGTACCTGCATCATTTAACAGACATGGAAGTGGTCAGCAAGGTAGAAAGGATCAGAGGCATTCATAGGAATGATTTCCCTATCATATATCTAGGTTGTCCGATATTTTATGCAAAGAGAAAGCTGGAATTCTATCAGCCCCTAATTACTAAGGTAATGGACAAACTGCAATCATGGCAGGGCAAGTTATTATCAGTAGGGGGCAGGGCAGTTCTCATATCCCAAGTATTGCAAAGCATGCCTATGCATCTACTATCAGCTGTAAACCCTCCAAAGTATGTGATAAATAGGTTGCACAAATTGTTTGATCAATTTTTTTGGTGCAGCACTGTAGGAGGAACTAGTAGGCATTGGGCTTCATGAAATACCTTATGCATGCCAATTGAGGAAGGAGGAATAGGTTTCAGGTCACTGCATGATGTAGCAAAGGCATTATTCAGTAAGTTGTGGTGGAATTTCAGAACAAAACCGAGCCTATGAAGCTCTTTCGTATGTCAGAAATACTGTAAAAAATTAAATCCTGTAATTGTTCCATGGAAAAGGGGGTCTCACATCTAGAGAAAAATGTTGGAATGCAGATATCTGATTGAACATCAAATCCTTTGGCAAACAAAAATGGGATCCTCACTATTTTGGTATGAAAATTGGACAGGTCTTAGGGCACTATATTTTTTAGTTCCTCAGGACTTTGGCATTGATGAAAATGTACATAATGTAAATGATGTTACCTTAGATGGTGAGTGGGATGTGGACAGGCTATATGAAATACTTCTTGAAGACTTAGCAGTACACATTATGGAGAAAATCAAACCACCTTCACCGACGCAGGTTCTTGACAGGCCTTGTTGGATGCTGGAAACAAGAGGATATTTCAGTGTTAAGTCAACATGGGGGTATACGAGAAGAAGAGACGAACCAAGAACAGCTTATAGAATGATTTGGGTAAAGGGACTGCCTTTTAAAATATCATTTTTCATGTGGAAAGTGTGGAAAGCAAAGCTACCTTTAGATGATTTCTTGAAAAGGATAGGCTACTGCATGCCATCAAAATGTTGGTATTGTGTACAGCCTGATGAGGAATCTCTTCAACACTTGTTTCTTAGATCAGAAATTGCAAAGACAACTTGGAAGTATTTTCTATCGAGGGCAGGAATAGATGTGGAGGGACTTACAATGCACCAAGCAATCACAAAATGTTGGACTGCAAATGTGTGCTTAAGGCTAAAACCAATAATGCAAGCACTCCCCTCATGCATAGTCTGGGAACTTTGGAAAAGAAGAAATAGTATGAAGTATGGTGATGGAGTGACAACAAGCAGGGTGATTTATCAAGTTTCATCAAATCTTCAGGCTTTGGTGAAATTGAGAAAGCCTGGGATGATCATGGTACCTCACAAATGGCAAGATCTATTAGCTGTGATGGAAAATTACACTCCTAAACAAGGTTACAAAAGTCATGTGGGAATTTCCAAGTGCAGGATGGCTAAAAGTTAATAGGGATGTGCATCGAGGGGAAATCCAGGCAGGAGCTCAATAGGTTTTTGTATAAGAAATGAAAATGGTGATATAGTCAAGTCATTAGGGAAAGAGATTGAGGAGACAACAAACACAGTAGCTGAAGCGAAGGCCATGGTAGAAGCACTAAGGTTCTGCAGATTTAAACAATACTCTCATGTATGGCTTCAAACTGACTCAATGTTATTAAAAAAGATAATGGATGGGATCTGGAAACCACCATGGATCATATATGATCAAGTAGAGGAAATTATGCAACTAATGAATGAGGGCAATTACACAGTTACTCATATTCATAGGGAGGGCAACAAGCTGACAGATCACTTGGCTAATTATGCTATAGATCATGGAGAAATAGAATGCCAACAATTCTGGCATCTAGATGCACAGGGAAGGAGGTTGGTTAATGAAGATAAGTTGCAATGTCCAAATCTAAGGGTGAAGGTGAACATGAGATAGGAAGCAAAGAGAAAAGGAAGAGCAGGAGGCATGTCAACTTAACCGACCAATATAATCAAATCCTAAGGGAGGAGGATATAATGGTTGGTATTTCTAACTATCTTTTATCTACTGCAGGTGACACTAAGATGCTTAAGTCACTTCATGAGGCAACTTTCGAGAACAAAAATAGATAAATAAGCGAGCACAACAACAGAGACTAATGGCATTGGCAACCCAACCAGCATGGGGTGAAAGCGTGCTTTCAGTTCATTGGATCTACAACCAGCATGGAGCAGAAGTGTTTAATATCACACGCATGGTTCAGTTACAAGCAGGATATTGGAATATAAAAAATGATTCCTACTCATTTCGAGCATAACATAAAGCAAATGGCATTGGAAACACAACTAGCATGTGCAGCAAATATTTTTTCGAGTAAAGAAGGCAACAAAGGCCAATGTGTTTTATTTAGCATGCTTCAATACACTTTCGGATTAAATAATCTTTTAATATGCACATAAGGTTTAATGGGGAAGGCCTGGCAGACAACACATGCTGGTGAGCAAAGGAATCAAATGAAAAAGTGGAATGCACATGGAAATTTATCTAGAATACATAAAATCATGCAATACTCTAGGAAGAAGGTACTATGAGATATATTTCTTTATGATGCAGCTGTAGGTGGAGCTCACGTGCTTTCCAACACAAAGCTGTCTCCTTTAATCTGCTCAATGGACGAAGAAATAGGAACGCAGTAAGGGGAAAGAAGGTGCAGCTGCCATGCACGATAATGTTTGTCAAACTTCACGAGATCAACATGTGGGAGGGATTCAAATATTATGCTGAATTTGTGCGAGAGACGTACACTTTTTGGAATGGAATTTACAGCAAGAACAACAAGCATATGGCTACAAAAGATCGACATTAACATCATTAATGCACGCGCGAAGGTAATTAAACACAGCAACTGAAAATGCCAAGGGACAAAGAGCACGCAATTCTGAATATTTTAATGTGCACACATGGTTTAATGTGAAAGGCATGGCAGACAACACATGTTGTTGAGCAGAGGGATCTTCACTCTTCGGCTTCAACGCTGTCATGCAACAAGAACGAAGCAGATGTCTGCTGCTTCAAGAACAGACATCGAGCACAAAACAGATGGGGTGCAAGCTTAATGCTATGCACTAGTTTCCCAACAACATGTGGAACCACAAGAACGTATGATGGAAACGTATTAAAACATGGATGAACGAAAATGACATACAAAAGTACATCGGAGGATGCAAAATGACACTTGCAAATGGAGTGCACGCAATTAATAGAAGGAACATTGCATTATGCCTTTCAAATGCACATTCGGGGATGCTGAATTATATTACAATGTTTAATAGCATTAATGTGATATCAATGTTGAGTGCATCACTCAATTTTGATAATAGGATATTTGTTAAGTTCAAACTCTATTTCAATCAGTTCGTAGGATATCATGACGTTGTATTTCGTATTTTTAATGATTATATATAAAACTAACCCTAGGCAATTGCCTAGCGGACTAAAAAAAACACATATAAACGAGTTATGAAGTCAAGAATCTTACCTCCAAAAGATTACCCTTTGGTTTCCTCAAGAATACCTCTCAAAAGCTTCAATCCCGCTCAAAAATGGTGAAAGTTAGACCCAAAATCATGGACAATAGTTATTTAAACATTTTGCCCAGCCATTAAATCTCCTTAATCGCGATCGCGGGACCTTTATCACGATCGCTAAAGCACAAGCTTCTCAGAGCCCAAAATTACCCTACGCAAACGCGTCATCTACCCTGCGAACGCAATGCTCAAACATCCTACACCTATGCGATCACGGACAAGGGACCGTGTTCGCGATGCACAAACTCATGGTCAACCTCTGGTCCACTTAACCCTACGCGAATGCGACCTTCCACACGCGTTAGCAAATAATAACCTCACAGCCTCTCGCGATCGCAGCTCCATCTATGCAAAAGTGAAGAACACCTGGACTGCCTCCTACAAAAGCTCTATGCGATCGCGAGACTCACCCGAAACTCACCCGAGGCCCTCGGGACCTCAAAACACCAAATTTGCATCGGATTCAAGCCTAAGAATTTCAAAATCTTCTAAACTCCGCTTTCGATCACAAAGTCTATCAAACCATGTCCGAATGACCTAAAATTTTACGCACATATCCCAAATAACACAACGGACCTACTGTAACTCCCGGAATTCCATTCCGACCCCTATATTAAAATCTCACTTATCAACCGGAAAACGCCAAAATTCTAATTTCTCCAATTCAAGCCTAAACCTACTCCGGACCTCCACAATACATTTCGATCAAGCTCCTAAGTCCCAAATCACCTAACGGAGCTAACCAAATCATAAAAATTCGAATCCGAGGTCATCTACTAACAAGTCAAATCTTGGTCAAACCTTTCAAATTTTAAAATTTAAACTGAGAACTGTTCTTCAAAATTCATTTTGGTTGCCATGAAAACCAAACTAATGACTTGCATATGTCATAATACATCACACGGGGCTATACATGCCCGAAAACTGGCGAACGAAGTGGCAAAACCTTAAAACGACCGGTCGGATCGTTACACTATGATTTTTAGAGAGAACCAAAAATATAGATACAAATATCTATTTGGTAGTTTATTTGTTCTCTAATTTTGTGCCCTAAAATATATATTTTAACTATGTATTCGGTTCATAGATTTTAAAAAATACACTGACAACTACATTGCCAGTCTTCACTCTCCTGCCCTAACGTTTCACTTAATTCTTTTCGCATTGTTTGAATAACGGTTTTATCAAATTGTCTCTGTTATTTTAAAATTTACATCCTCCTTTTTATTATTATTTGTGACATTATTACAATTGTATTTTTTTTGGGGGGGGGGGTCACTTACTGTCCATTCCTTCTATTGTAATGTGAGGCCTATTATCCTTACGTTGTGGGAAGACTTCGCCAACATTGATGGAAGCATCCTAGAAGCACAGGTTGCTGAATATCCAATAATTGTAGCAAAATGAATTACTCGAACCAACTATGCTGGAATGGAAAACTTACACCTTTTTTCGTACTACAAGGGATCTGTTATGAATACTTTACTAACATACTGTATCATATAGGATTATCATTATCAACAAGGACAACTCGGTCATACTGATAAATCCACTATATCCTCAGGTTGGGGGACTTCTGAACTGGTATGGAACAAATAGTTATGTAATCGAATGTTATACTTCGATCTTTATTTCATGCAAACTAAACATGTGCGGTAAAACTAGATGATCTAGCATATGCAATTACCTGTCTTACCACCATGTTTCTCTTCTTACCAAAAAATAGGGGAAATACTTAGTGGGCTATACGTTCAAAAAAAATTCTTTCATTTAATTACAGGTTTATAACAATTTGGTATCTATGTATCTTCATTGAAATGCTCATCAGCTACATTACATCTCATTTTACAATATAACTTTATGATTTTAAAATTTAGAGCTTATATACAAACTTTTTCATTAAAATCATTTACTGAACAGTTCTTGGGGATATGTGACTTTGTCCGTAAAACATTGACCATTTTTGTATGGTATATGTAACATTGGTAAGACCAACCAGTACTTCTATGAGATTCCAGTATGTACTGTTATCCCATTGATCATCTATGAAATAGCACTGCACCACATTGGTTATTACGATAATTGCTCTACAATCTGACAAACAAGGTGATACTGTTGTTCAATGCTAACCAAATTTCTAGAAAAAATAACTTATTCTGTTATTAACCAGAATTTCTTATCTGTATTCTTAGAAAACATATACACTATATGTTTACATACCACATATATGCTATATGTTTAAGTAGTGATCAACTAAAAAATTATCTTATATGCGTTACAGTTGTGGCCAACGTAGGTTTTTTTGGTTCTATCTATTAATTTTTCGTGTTACTGGTGTAACCGCCACAATAATTTCTTATTGATATAACCTATTCCTACTTTTTCCTACATTTTTAAAGCTTGCCAGAACATTTCGGTATCTTTTTAAATCTACCTGACATTTGTTGGCATTGAAATTCTCCATACACATACAAGGTCAGAGATAACAGACAAACATTGATGAGATACAGTCAACAAAATTATACACTGACTGATTCGTCACATGTCCTTGTGCCAGAACATAATGATATTGTACCAATTACTGATATCCCGTCACAATCTCCTGTATGTGTATTTCATGCATGCTAATATGTGTACATATAAAGTACTTTAGTATTTTAACCCCAACTCAATAAATCTATTTATATCCCCCTCTTTTGCAGATACAACTCTTTCAAGTGGAAGGTAAATTATCACTCCTGACTAATGACCAAGATTTCTATGAATTATTGTATTCACACTGCGGGCAACAGTACAGAACTTATTTGTCCAAACTTATTCATTGTGCGAGCTGCAAACAACATGCGATGTTAACACTCAGATATTGCGACTTCGATTCCAAGCCTAGTAAAATATGTTCATTCGACATCTTCAAACAAAAAAAGTATCTTCTGTCATTGGCTTTATGAAAATCAAATAACGTAAATCAAAAAGATGAGTTAATTAACTTGATGCTTAAATCATGTTCTCTTATATGTATATTCTAGATTTGGCAGTACATTATGAAGCATTTAGTTTATGAATGATTCTACTTGTAAAACTCAATATGGTAGATTTGCTCTTTCATGTTAAAGAAACATTATTCCCTTGAAGATTTGTTATACTCCAGAACAGAAAAAGGGAGAACTGAACAGTTTAATATTTCTAAAACATCATTTTTTGGGGTGTATGGAGAGCATTTTCATTCTTTTCAAAGAAATCAGGCAAGTTGACTGTTGCTAACAATTATTTTTCCTATGGGGTTCTTAGTGTTAATTGTGTTTTTTATTTTTCGTTGCTATTAGATCATGCTTTGAGGTTGTAATGACAGATGGCAGTGGATCAGCTGTTGCAACATTAATAGTTGAATAAGGAGAGACTTGATATGACTGCCACGAATATATGTGAAATAATCTCTGTAAAGGTATGTTGTTGATGGCAATTGGAGAAACTTTGCTAAAATTATGATACTCTGAAAGCGAGTGTACTCTTAGTTCTTTCTATTCTGTCTTCCTTGATATCTGCCTTTGGGTATACTGAAAATAAGCACAGGTTGGTGAAACCTATACTTTAAATGAACAAAAAAGATAAATGTCTTTTAATTTCTTATGCATCCCAAGTACTTTATAGGCTAAAAAAGAATATATTACTTTTGACCACCATCTTGATGTGTTAAATTCATGATTTTCTCTCTTGCAAGAACGACAATTACCTCTTGAACATGTTCGACAGCGTCGTACTCATAAACTCTTCAAGATACAACTGAGAAAAACATTTTCTAGAACTTCTGATATGCGGTTGTTCATTGTGTCCTACTTTGTCAAGGAAGATTTGTTTCAGTTGACCACAGCAGTTGCCTCTGAAGAAATTGAAGAAAGCAGTAACACTAAATTGGAAAATGTTGCAATAGTGAAAGAGTTGAAGAAAGAGTTAGAAAGCAGAGAAAGCAGTCACTCGAATATGGAATAAGTTACACCTAGAGAAGAGCTGAAGAACGAGTTAACTACAGAAGGTAGTTAGAGGCAACAAACTGAACTAGAGACCCCCCTGTCACGATCCCAAAATCGACCCGGTCATGATAGTACCTATCATGATACTAGGCCAGCCGACACATTTCCAAAACAATCCACATTTCTTTTAAAACTTAAGAAAAATCATTTTTCAACTGAAATCCGATAAAAGATATAAAGTCAAAATCAAACAAGTGGAAAATACAAGCCCGACCTCGGGTGTCACTAAGTCGTGAGCAATACCACAATAGTTCTGAAACAAGAGAAGACCAAAATAGTCTGGAAATAGCAACAATATACTAATAGGAAGATAGAGAAGGAGAAAGGCGGAACTGCGATCGCCAGGCAGCTACCCCGCTATCTCCGTGAATTTCGCGACCAGAATAGCCAACAACTGCTACCGTGCCCTGAGATGCCTGAATCTGCACACAAGGTGCAGGGGGTAACATGAGTACACCAACTGAGTAAGTAACAAGTCCAACCTTTGGACTGATAGGTAGTGACGAACTCAACCTCATCAAGGATAACAGAAATAAAGTATAGAAACGTAGGTATGCTTTCAGTTAAATTATTACCTCGAACAGTAAAATATAGCAAGTATGAACAGGGTAAAGAAGTGTAACTCTGTTACATCTACATGCCGATGCACATGCTATATAAAACGCACTAGGTTGAGTGCCTCATGTTCCCACATTCTCAATTACGCATCTACTCAGTATTGTATATTGCTCATACGACCTAGGGAAGATCCATCCCAGAATATATACATCTCTAACAGCAGTCACTCAGTATTGAGGAAGGCCATTCTAGCCTATGCAGAAGATCCATCTCCAGATAATAATAATAACAACCTCAAAATCACTCAGTACTGTATATGGCTTAAAAGGCCCAGGGAAGATCCATCCCGGAATATATACACATCACAGACCAATAGTCTCCAGTACCGAGGAACAGGCTAATCTAGCCTCATGGAGAAGATCCATTTCCATACCGAGGGAAGATCCATCCCTAACTATAATCAGCTGCGCTCACTGGGGTGTATAGACTCCGGAGGGGCTCCTTTTAGCCCAAGCGCTATAACAAGCCAACGAAGGCATAATCAACATCCTGTTGCGGCGTGCAGCCCGATCCCATACTGTCACTTAGTATCAGGCTCTCGGCCTCACTCAGTCATCACTCTCGAGTCCCATACACACGGGCTCAAAATGCCACGATACTAGACCGAAACAATGATATGATATGTCAAATAACAATAATCGAGACTGAGACATGATATAATATGCATGAACAAGACTAAGTATAGAATATCAGTGAAGTTAATGATATGACAGCAAGAAATGACCTCTCGGGTCTCAACAATATCGATGTGAAGCCTTAACATGATAATCAGCATGATTTATAGCTCATTAACTTAGTCACATAATCACAACACAGATATCAGCAAGAAAGAGCCACTAAGCGGTGCCATGGAATGATCCATGCCGCAATTCATACGATGCACGCCCACACGCCCGTAACTTGACATTTGTACACCTCAATAGTAATCATAGAACATATAGTTTGGGGTTTTGAACCCTCAGAACCATGTTTGGAAGTGTCTTACCTCTAACCAAGCCAAAACTCTAGCCCGCAATGCCCTTACCTCTTGATTCGGCCTCCAAATGCTTCGAATCTAACCAAAACTAGTATATTATCATCAATACTTGCTAAAGGAACAAAGCCCATGCAAAAATTATCAAATTATCTCAAAAATTCCGAAATTGGCCAAACTCAACCCCCGGGCCCACGTCTCGGAATCCAACAAAAGGCGCGAAACTAGAAACTCCTTTCACTCCCAAGTCCAAACATACCAAAATCATCAAAATCAGACCTCAAATCCCAAATTTAAACTCTCCAATTTCAAGCCCTAATCTCCCAACTTTCTTCCCTAATTTCCACTAATATCATGATTAAACAATGAAAAATGGTCATAAACACAAGTAATAAAGCTTAAGTAGCTTACCCAACTGATAAACCTTGATCCCTCTTGAGAAATCACTACCCAAGCTTAGAGTATTTTTCGCATTTGCGGTCTCAGAGTCGCTTCTGCGATGCCGCACCTGCGGAAAAACCATCGGAGGTGCGGTTTTCACTAAACCCTAGCAATCCCACTTCTACGGTCAGCTTCTCGCTCCTGCTATCTCGCAGGTGCGGCCCTTGTGCGCACCTGCGATTTTTCTTAGCTCCCCAATTCACCGCATATGCGGTCTAATCTCGATTCTGCAAGGCTCGCACATGTGGTCCCCAATCCGTAGAAATGACAGAAGCAGCAAAGTTCAGCTGCTCAAACAAAATTCCAATCCTTCTGTTAATCATCCAAATTCATCCCAAGGCCCTCGGGGCTTCCATCAAAAATACCAACAAGTTATATACCACTATTCAAACTTATTCCATCCTTCGAAACACTCAAAACAACATTGAAACACCAAATTGACCTCGGATTCAAGCCTAAGAACTTAAAAACTTTCAAATTCCGTAAACGATGCCCAAACCTATCAAACATCACCCGAATGACCTGAAATTTCGCACACACATCACAAATGACACCACGGGCCTACTCCAATTTCCAAAATTCCAGTCCGACCTCGATATTAAGATTTCTACTGCCGACCGAAAAACACCAAATTTTCAATTTTGCCAATTCAAGCCTAAACCTACCATTGACCTCCAAATTCCATTTTTGATGCACTTCTAAGTCAAAAATCACCCAACGGAGCTAACCAAATCATAAAAATCCAAATCCGAGTTCGAATACTAAAAGTCAAGATTGGGTCAAACCTTTCAAACATAAAGCTTCAAGTTGAGAATCATCCTTCCATATCTATTCCGATTAACCTAAAAACCAAAACCGACGATTCACCTAAGTCATAATACATCATATGGGGCTATTCGTGCCAGAAAACTAGCGAGCGAAGTGCAGATGCTCGAAACAACCGGTTGGGTTGTTACATCCTCCACTACTTAAACATATGTTCGTCCTCAAACGTGCCTAAAGTTGTTCCACAAGCCAACAAATTGCTGAATAACCTTACCATGCACATACCCGGGTGATCGCACGTCACCCTATCCCATATAGGCTCGATAGCACAACATAACTGAAATTTCACAATTCAACCTAGCCCATTAACCTTAGAACCAAATTTCCACTTCCAAAATTATTTATAAGATCAAAACCTCACATCTATACTCTGAATAAGTCCAAACAAGCTATAAAAACTATGTCTGTAACCCTAGACGCAATTGCATGATATATCATATAACTCAAACACTTGTAGCAATAACTTCTAATCACTACAGTTTCTCAAAACAATCGAATACCGATAATCAACCTCTTATCAAATAAAGCCTCATTCCAACACTTTTGTATACTGCCAATGTTGAATGAAACATGCAGAAAGTCATAAACATTCCTCATATCAACCATTCATGAAGGTCCCTCTCCTTTGGCAAGGACCATAGTAAATTTCTAAGTCGAACATCGATATTATCTTTCCAATATGCTGAAATCGAACCCGATTGTATTCATTATAGACCTCAGTGACCTCATCGCATCCAACACGACTACTCTAGTGACATGACACATCGATACAATCTAAAGCCACAACTAGGGCAACCTGCACATTAATAAGCAACAGTCCAAATGTACTCAATCCATGGAAAATGAATCAAATAAGAGTGTTGTACCGCAAGCTCTCCAGTACTACCAAAACACAATGCTGAGAACTCACCACACATCATAGGACCAGAACACACGAATCTAACCCAAAAGATCATATGTCAACGTAACTTCGCTGCAATGTGCGACCCTATCCAAACACTAATCCGCATGAAACACCTCAAATCACCCTGCTCGAAATCAACAACCCCGCGCAATTTGATGTCTAGTACCAAAAGTCAATCACTATAACCATGAAGAAGCAAACCACGCAATGTCATCCTAGTCCGAAAGAACATATCCAATGCGTAATCAATCATGCAACACCCAAATACCCGTCTCAATCAAAGTCTGCTATAAAGCCCCAATAGAATATCACTTGTGCATAAATCAACGAATCACAACTCATCGCGACACAGAAAGGTAACTTATAGATCACTCCAGGATGTGGATAATCTCAATGACAATCGAACGGCACATCCCTTAACAATAGCAATTCGGAATCAATAAAGCCAACTCGATGCAGAACACACACCCATATTGGCCTACCGATGAACCTCTTATCAAGGAGTTCCTGAAGCTGCTCCTTCAACTCCTTAACTCCGCCGGTGCCATACGATACAGTGGAATAGAAATGGCTGAGTGCCCGGCAATAAAGCAATACCGAAGTCAATATCCCTCGGTAGGTCTTCAGGTACACATCTGGAAAAATCCCTCACCACCGAAACTGAAACAATGGCAGGAGTCTCTGCACTGTCATCCCTCACGACAGTCAAATAAGAAAGACAACCCTTCCCAACCATCCACTGGGTCTTGAAAAATAAAAACACTCCACTGGGAACATAATCCGTCGAACCTCGGCATCCCCGGCATAGCCAACGCCACCGTCTTAGCGTAACAGTCCAAAATAACACGACACAGAGACAACCAATCCATACCCAATATCACATCAAAGTCTACCATACAAGCAACAAAATATCCACTTAGACCCAAACCCCAATAGACACCACACAAGACCGATATACGCGGTCCACAACCACAACATAACCTGTTTATGAGAACTCTCAGTATCTAAATCCATAAATCACACGAATCCACATATCCGATCCCAACTCCACCGGTCGTACATCTAACGCACATCTGATACTCGATCATTCCACAAGGGATACTCCTAAAATTCTTCTGTACCACTATGCGAACTAATATATCAGCAGTCGATCAAAAAGGAAGGTGCCGTAATAATAATGAAATACCCTTAACTCAAACACATTGCCCTTTCTGAAACCCTCATCAAGCTGCACCAATTAGTGATACCATTTACCTAGTCATCTAAAACAGCCCATGATGCATAAGAACTTATGTCCTTCCTTCCAAAACAGAACAGTGACATTAAACATGCAAATCTCAACCCTACACAACATAGCGCATATACCATGCCATTCTATGATAAATATGAGAACTTCATAATCCCTTCCGAGCCACAAGCAACTACGTACTCAACTAGCCAAGAACTTTCCATTTGATCCCATCTAGAAGAAAATCATTATACATCACATGCTCCTCACGCTAGTAGAAATTACACATCTCCAACCGTGATAGAAATCACCAAGGACTCTTTGAATCCCCTTTTCACAAAACCAAACTGTCAAGACTGAGTCCTTCTAACTAAACCAAGCTATGCAGATTACCAAAAACCCAAGAGCATTGCCATGAAACACCTATAGAAACTCATTACCTCATAAGCACCCAAAGAACTAATCATATCCCTTACCATGCCGATCCGACCTACTACCAAGTCATCCTATTTATCCAAGTCCCTTCTGAATTCCCTTCAAATTGATACTCCTTCTCGCTATAATACCCCAATCCTTAACCTAGACTCACCGCACGAGACCCAAGCATAAAACCACACCGTCTAAGGATCATAAGCCGTTGAATACTCTCTTAAATATCCCCAAAAGCACCACATTTTAGATACTTACCCTGAAAAGACTTCCTGCAAATCTAAAGACATTAACTTCACCTTCATTATACTGATATGTAGAATCCATAACGATACAGCAATGCCACAAGTCCTGACATCCTCCCATAAAAATCTCAGTTTCTATCCAACGCACATCTTGAAGATCCCCAATTTTTACATATAAATATTGAATCCATTAGAACCATTTTCGAGATTCATCCACTCTGCTCAAACCTCAATTAGACTGATTAAACAGACCGAATGACCTATGCTCCATTAGCACTCCAACACCCCAGAAAGTAACTCTACCATAATGTGATCAAATAAATTCATGTTCCATGCACATTACATCCTTCACCAATAACAACTCAAGTCATTCCATGATTCTTATACACCCATAAACCATAACACAACCCCTATCCAAAATTTCCTTTACTCGAGTCATCCTCGATCTCAACCTCTGTAAGCCATAACTGATTCACAAGTATGCCTCAAACTGGAACCAACATAACACGTAACCGTGAATTCAACTTATCAATAGCAGACTCCCCCACTTGGATCAAAGCCATAGGCCAAAACACACAAAAAACTTGCAATGCCCACACTCTATTACTGCCATAATACTATAGGGAGATTAAACTAAATCCTTCATAAATTCATGCAACACAATCATCTAGTACTTCAAATCTTCTGCAATCTCACATTCACCCTTGTAAGAGTCATGCCCACTTTCATAAGCGATCCAAACTCAACTTGCAACACACATATTTCACTAGTAAAAGAGGGCTCCCAACAAATAACATAGGGATCACACAAACCTCAGAACAACCCGTCGGAGATAACCTACCTACTTTGCCTCAAACTAACATTCCCTTATACCCTTCCACAGTCATAAACATCACGCAATCACTTAATCTTCCTGAGTCTAAACTCATATAACGACATGAAATCTACTTCATTCCCCAACTAAAAAACGGGAAAAGATCCTTCAACACACCCATAACTCGGGGCTACACATCCAATCAAGATAAAAATCAAGCACCAGTTCTTTCCACCCTCAGGAAGACACTTCTCGTCACATCCAAATCATATGAACACATCTCGCTGTCACATCATACTCATCACGTAGGCATCAAGCCATCACTTCCACTAATAGGGACACTAACGAACATATAAATCTATAGGCACGTGCTCACACAATCAACACCTTAGTGCTCTAGCTATAGGCGAAGCTCGGCCTCAAGTCCTCCAGACTGGCCCAACATCAACACACGAAAATTACGTCTCACCCCTCGTTGATGGAATCACAAGTCATCGATGCACAGCTGACCGAGCGGTCATGTGCGCACACAAATGCATTGAAGGAATTCAAAGAGTTACATTTCAAGCTGAATTAATGTCGCACGTTAAGAATTCAAGAATGTGGGATTTCCTAAAGGTTCTGTAGCCTCTTGAAGATAAGTACAGACGTCTCTGTACTGATCTGCAAGACTCTACTAAACCCGCTCATGGCTCATGAGACCTACGTAACCTAGGCTCTGATACCAACTTGTCACTACCCCAAAACCGACCCGGTCATGATGGCGTCCATCATGATACTAGGCTAACCGATACATTTCCAAAACAATCCACATTTCATTTAAAACTTAAGAAAAACCATTTTTCAACTGAAATCCGATAAAATATATAAAGTTAAAATCAAACTAGCGGAAAATACAAACCCGACCTCGGGTGTCACTAAGTCATGAGCAATACTATAATATTTTCGAAACAAAACAAAACCAAAATAGTCTGAAATAAGCAATAATGTACTAATAGGAAGATAGAGAAGGAGAAAGGCGGTACTGCGATCGCCAGGTAGCTACCCCGCTATCTCCGTGAAGTCTGCGATCAGAATAGTCAACAGCTGCTACCGTGCCCTGAGATGCCTGAATCTGCACATAAGGTGCATGGGGTAATGTGAGCACACCAACTTAGTAAGTAACAAGTCGAACCTTTGGACTGATAGGTAGTGACGAATTCAACCTCATCAAGGATAACAGAAATAAAGTACAGAAACATAGGCATGCTTTCAGTTAAATAAACAGCTCGAACAGTAAAACATAGCAAGTATGAACAGACAGGGTAAAGAAGTTTAACTCTGCTACATCTACATGCCAATGCACATGCTATATAAAATGCAACAGGCTGAGTGCCTCATGTGCCCACAATCTCAATTACTCGTCCACTTAGAATTGTATACTCAGTATTGTATATTGCTCATACGACCTAGGGAAGATCCATCTCAGAATATATACATCTCTGACAGCAGTCGCTCAGTACTGAGGAAGTCCATTCCAACCTATGGAGAAGATCCATCTCTAGATAATAATAATAACAACCTCACAACCACTCGGTACTGTATATGGCTCACAAGGCCCAGGGAAGATCCATCCCGGAATATATACACATCTTAGACTGACAGTCTCCAGTACCGAGGAACAGGCCAATCCAGCCTCATGGAGAAGATCCATCTCCATACGAAGGGAAGATCCATCTCTGACTATAATCAATTGCGCTCACTGGGGGTGTATAGACTCGAGAGGGACTCCTTTCAGCTCAAGCGCTATAACAAGCCAACAAAGGCATAATCAATATCCCACTACGGCGTGCAGCCCGATCCCACACTGTCACTCAATATCAGTTTCTCAGCCTCACACAGTCATCACTCTCCAGTACCACACACACGGGCTCAAAATGCCATAATACTATCCCGAAATAATGATATGATATGCCAAATAATAATAATCGAGACTGAGACATGATATAATAAGCATGAACATGATTGAGTACAGAATATCAATGAAGCTAATGATAGGACAGCAAGAAGCGACCTCTCGGGTCTCAACAGTATCGGCATGAAGCCTTAACATGATAATTAGCATGATTTAGCGCTCATTAACTTAGTCACATAATCACAACACAGATATCAGCAAGAAAGAGTCACTAAGCGGTGCCATGGAATGATCCAGGCCGCAATTCTAACAGTGCATGCCCACATGCCCGTCACTTGGCATTTGCGTCACCTTAATAGTAATCATAGAACACATGGTTCGGGGTTTCAAACCCTCAGAACCATGTTTGGAAGCGTTACTTACCTCAAACCAAACCAAAACTCTAGCTCGTGATGCCATTGCCTCTTGATTCGACCTCCAAATGCTCCAAATCTAACCAAAACCATTATATTATTATCACTACGTGCTAAAGGAACAAAGCCCATGCAAAAATTATCAAATATAACTCAACAATTCTGAAATTGGCTAAACCCGACACCCGGGACCACGTCTCGGAATCCAACAAAAGTTGCGAAACTAGAAACTCCTTTCACTCCCAAGTCCATACATACCAAAATCATCAAAATCAGACCTCAAATGGTCCCTCAAATCCTAAATTTAAACTCTCCAATTCCAAGCCTTAATCTCCCAACTTTTGTCCCTAATTTTTAACTAATATCATGATTAAACAATGGAAAATGGTCATAAACACAAATAATAAAGCTTAAGTAGCTTACCCAACTGATAACCCTTGATCCATCTTGAGAAATCACTGCCCAAGCTCAACTTCCGTCTTCAAAATTGGGAAAACTTCGCAAAATTCGCGAAGAAGACCTTTTTATACCTTCTACCTAGTATTTTTCGCATCTTCAGTCTCAGATTCGCTTCTGCAACGTCGCACCTGCAGAAAAACCATCGCAGTTGAGGTTTTCACTTAACCCTGGAAATCCCGCTTCTATGGTCAGCTTCTCGCTCCTGAGGTCTCACAGGTGCGGTCCATGTGCGCACCTACGGTTTTCCTCAGCTCCCCAATTCACCGCAAATGCGGTCCAATCTCGCTTCTACGAGGCTCGTACTTGCGGTCCCCAATCCACAGGTGCAGAAATGATAGAAGCAGCAAAGTTCAACTACTTAAACCAAATCTCAATCCTTTCGTTAACCATCTGAATTCATCTCGAGACCCTCGAAGCCTCCATCAAAAATACCAACAAGTCATATACTACTATTCAAACTTATTCCAACCTTTGAAACACTCAAAACAACATCAAAACACCAAATCGACCTCGGATTCAAGCCTAAGAACTTAGAAACTTTCAAATTCCGCAAACGATGCCAAAACCTATCAAACCTCACCTGAATGACCTGAAATTTTGCACACACATCATAAATGACACCATGGGTCTACTCAAATTTCCAAAATACCATTCCGACCCCGATATCTAGATTTTCACCGCCGACAGGAAAACACCAAATTTCCAATTTCACTAATTCAAGCCTAAACCTACAAGGACCTCCAAATTCCATTCCGTACGTGCTCCTAAGTTCAAAATCACCCAACAGAGCCAACAAAATTATAAAAATTTAAATCTGAGATCAAATACTAAAAGTCAAGACTGGGTCAAACCTTTCAAACTTAAAGCTTCAAGTTGAGAATCATCCTTCCATATCTATTCCGATTAACCTAACCAAAACCGACGATTCACCTAAGCCATAATATATCATACGGGGCTAGTCATGCCTGAGAACTGGCAAGCGAAGTGCAGATGCTCGAAACGACCTGTTGGATCTTTACACCCCCCCCCCCCCAAGAAAATATGAAGGTTAATAAACTCTATCTCTACTTTTTCATTACTCTTTTTAACATGTAGAACAAATAGCTCAAACAAAACTCAAAGAAAAATAGGCGTAACAATGATGGAAACACCTGTCAAAGGTGAGAGAAAATTAGAAGATTTTCTCTTTTGATCATTGACATAATCTTTAAGGAACCATAGTGAAATCCCACCAAGCTGCTGGGCCACCTATTGTAACAGCAGTTCCTAACGGTACTGTTTGAAAATTCAAAATTGCATCCATTTACTCCACTTATATTCTCAATAGCACAGGAGAAATGAAAATCTACAAGCTGAAAACTGATAGTATAAAGAGAATAGTAAGAAGAAGCAGATTAAAGTTGGTGAGTATGGATAAACAAAAAAGTTCTTATGTTTTGGAACTTGATACCCCTACAGTGTCTGATTATCCCGATCCCGTTATTCCCTTAGTTTTTTTTCTTTTTTCTTTTTGTTGTGAGAAGAGGATGAACTGGGGGGAAATGAGTTAAGATTCTATCAAAGAAGTCATCTTTAGATTCAATTACAGAACGTGTCACCTTAGCTTATTCTTTCATTGTCTCCATTTCTTAGCATCCTACTAATATTCAAAAATTAGTGTTGGATAAATTTAGAGCACACCATCTTTCACCAGGTTTCAGTAATATTCCACTATTTATGCGTGAAAAGGACATCACTAAGCCCGTCAGTTAATATAGAGTAATTACTGCTACATTCTTTATACCTAACAAGTAGTTTCCAAAAAATCTATGTCGCAATTAGGTTTTGAATATTCTCATATTATACAATATGCATTTCAATATAAACTACTGGTATACTTCAATAAAAACATTCGCTAGTAGAAGATTCCAATACTTAAATATTTCTCTTTCGCTCTTATATTCACCCTTTTCTTTGCAGTCTGCGTGTATAGACGTCTTTTGAAGCTATGTACATATGTATTTCAAACCTGCCAGCTTATGTGCTACAGGTCCCGCAAAAACAACTTACTACCTTTTTTATCTACCAAATTACTTTGCCACATGACATTATTGACATCCTTTTATTTTCTACTACTGCAGAAAACATGGATAATGTGCTTCACTTTGCACAACTTACTAGCATGTACATTTACATTTTTGGTTAGCCGGTGAAACATAATGGTCCTGTAACTTATGTAAATAGTGCTTGCTGAAAGACTCACTAGTAAATATGATCCTTTTGGCTTGAATTTGTTTTCTTCGTTTTATGATCTATCCAAGTTTCTAAATAGAAACAAAGTCATTTGTTTGTCCCACTGGTATAAGAAACAAGAAAATTGCAATAATCGCAATCAGTTTAATGCAGTTAATTCATAATAACTTAAATAATATTGCAATATTACTACTATGTTAATGATAATATGCGCTTCCAGAAAATGCGGTAAATGATACAAATAAAAGCGCATAAGGAATTCATTTTAGTTTCTTCTACTACATAAATATTGATTACCTATTGATCAATAGTCTTTATACCCAGATCCTTGCTTTTGAACTTCTTAGAGAATAGTTCTACTAACTAATAAAACGTTATCAGTGGGGTTTTCAAATATGCATTTGACCATAATATAACTCATTATCTATCAAAAAGTTATTTATTATTTTCATCAAAAAAACATCAATTGCTAACTTATTAAATTTGGGCCCGGGCCCAGCACTGGCCATTTCCCGCTAGTACTATATAGAAGAGCCCTAAAGCAAGCAGGAGACCGTCGGCATCTCTGCTTGCCGACCAAAGTCTATTTGGTCATTTTAGTCCAGCTGTATATTGAATTGTCTATTATGACCCTTATGAGTGTTACTGAATGCTGATTAGAATATGGATTCTAAGGTCAATTTAACCTATCCCACCTAGCAGGCACCGCTACAGACGTTGCCTTATGTATTTTTTCACTCTTCACCTTTATGAACTTTTTCCTTATATAAGTTTCAGTCTGTATTCTTAGTGGATTTGTACCACTTTTGTATTCATCACTTAAATTCATCGGTTCTTGATGTAGAAAAATTGGAGTTTCGGCAGAGTTGAGTTTCTCTGCCGCCCAAAGACTCCACAGTGTCTAACCACACATTAAAGCTGGTTTCTTAGGAACTGAGTTATCAGTTTATGAAAATGGAGTTGGTAGTGATATCTAAGCATCTGAAAGCTTCGAAAACTTCGTCGATTGGGTGGTAAAGTGAGTTTCTATTGAATTTCAAGAAGATTAAAAGAAATAAAGAGGGGTTCTCGGTGATGAGAGTTAGGCTACGGTGGAGCAAACTAGTAACTAATAATGGATTCCTTCTTTCTCTGTTTTTTTTTGTATTTTTTTAGGATGATATTAACCTAAGGTTCGAAATACAATTTTTGTGCATTCTGTCATTCTTATCTCATTTTAGTGACGGGGTGAATGAATGAAAGGTCTTCAAATGCACAAAGGATTTTACTGAAGTTCATATGGAAATAAACAAGCAAGGACTTCAAGGCAACTTCTTGACAGTGTTATGGGTTGTCACGACCCAAGTTCTCCCTCCATGAACTGCCATAACGGCACCTAGTCTCTACAACTAGGTAAGCCTAACAATTTGTGGAAAAAGGAATTTAAAGTACAAACTAGCCATCTAAAAGGTTAATATAGATAAAGTGTTTAAAATGTCGCTCGACACACACAATAATAACACTCTCGACCAATAATAACACTCCCAAAACCAGGAATCTCATGAATCACAAGTTAAAGAAAAATAAATAAAGGTTTCTAACTCCAGAAGTCTAATAAAAAAGGAAATACAGGGAAAAGCCTATAACTGAAGGGAGAACACAGAGGGACTTCTAGGTCTGCAAACGCGGCAGATATACCTTGAAGTCTCTGAATCGCCTTGCCTCATGGATAGTATGGCTGAGTAGAAGAACCTGGATCTGCATACGAAAAACATGTGCAGGAAAGGGCATGAGTACACCACAGCAGCACCCAGTAAGTGCCAAGCCTAACCTCGATCGAGTAGTGACGAGATCAGGTCAGGACCTACTGGTCATATATATAACAAGGTAAAATAATGTGAAATAAGACAGTATAATTAAATATGCTAACAGTCAATAAAGTAAAATTACAGAAAGAAATAACTCAATACACAAAGATAGCAACAGGGGATCTCCTAGGATAGCGTCCCGTAGTCCCAAACATAAATGTGCAGAGGATCTTCTAGGATATCATCCCGTAGACCAAATCGTAAATATGTAGGGAAATGTCCCGGAAGACCGATCCGTAGTCCCAAAGTAAATATCCAATACAGGGGGATCTCCCGGGATATCGTCCCGTAGTCCCAATTATAATTGTGCAGGGGGATCTCCCGGAATACTGATCTGTAGTCCCAAAGTAAACATGCAGGGGGGTCTCCCTGAATACCGATCTGTAGTTCCAAAGTAAATACACAACAAACTCAAGAAGCAATCTTACAATTCTATTCAGGTTCGTATTAGGAAAACATGAAATTTCTACTCTAAACATGCTACACAAAATTCAATTAAGTAGTTAAAGCAGGTAAGACAATTAAGTCACATAAGCATGCTTTCCTAAGCTAAACAGGAGGCTTCAGATACTAGTGTTGTTCAGTTAAAAGAAAACATAGATATTTACTTATTGAAAATGGGGTTTTCAACAATTAGCATATGTACGCACTCGTCACCTCACGTACACAACATTCATATAACAACAGTACCAAAATTCTAAGAGGAGTTCCCCCGCACAAGGTTAAGCAAGCCACTTACCTCGAACCAGCTCAAAATCAATTCGATATCACCCTCCTGCCATGAGTATCCAATTCCGAGTGGCCCAAATCTAATCAAATCAATATCATAATGTAAATACAACTACAAACAACTAATTTAGCTAATGAAATCAAAGGTATGGGAAGAAAATAAAAAAATGCTCAAAAATCCTTCCCGGGCCCACGTCTCGGAATCGGGTAAAAGTCACAAATTATGAACACCCATTCACTCACGAATCTAACCATACCAAATTCACTCAAATTCGATACCAAAATCTCGATCAAAATCCCAAAATTAGGCCTAAAAACTTTTTTTCAATTTTTCATCCCAAACCCGAAATTAGATGATAAAATCATATTTAGATTAATGGGATATAATCAAAAAGGAGTTAGGAATCATTACCCACAAACTTTCTCCGAAAATCTCTCCAAATTTTGCCTCCTACCGAGCTCTCAATCCAATTTTTGAGTTATGAACTCAAACCCTCGATTTTGGAATTTAAATTCTACCCAGATGCGTTCTTCTTCGGGAATGCGAGACCACTATCACGAACGCAATGAACAAAATCCCACTGGCTAAATTTCCTCTTCCGCGAACGCGAGGGTCCACTCGTGAATGCATAGCTTCAGCTGTCAGGACCTGCTCGAACGCGACCCCATACTCACGAATGCGCAGAGCAACTTCCTGGGGTCCCCACCTGCTCCGCTTTTCCTCTTCGCGAACGCTCTCAGCTCCTCGCATTCGCGATGCTTCCAATAGCCAGCCTTCGCGAACGCGATCTCTCCTTCGAGAACGCGAAGAACAATTGTCTACAACAGAAAAACCAACAAATATGCTATCCTTCTAAGTCCAAAAATGACCCGTTGAGCATCCGAAACACACCCGAGGCCCCCGGGACCTCAACTAAACATACAAACCAATCCTAAAACACCATACGAACTTAGTCGAGCCCTCAAATCACGAATCACCCTCCAATCCAAACTTAATGAACTTGAAATTATAAAATCCTATAACCGATGCCGAAAACGACCAAATCATATCTGATTGAACCCAAATTTTGTACACACATCATATTTAACACTATGGACCTATTCCAACTTCCGAAATCGGATTCCGACCCCGATATCAAAGTTTAACTACCGGTCCGAAAACTCCAAAAATTCAACTTTCGGCATTTCAAGCCTAAACAAGCTACGGACCTCCAAAACACAATCCGTACATGCCCCTAAGCCCAAAATCACTCAATAGAGCTAACAAAACCGACAAAATTCCATTTCAGAGTCGTCTTCACATTGTTCCGACTATCGTCCAAATTCAAAGGCTTAAGCTCTCATTTAGGGACTAAGTATCCCAAAACACTCTGAAACTCAAAAAGAATCATCCCGGCAAATCAAAATAGCATAAATAAACAAGGAAAAAGCAGTTAATAGGGGATCGGGGATCTAAATCTCGAAATGACAGGCCAAGTCATTACATCCTCCCCCTCTTAAAACATTCATTCGTCCTCGAATGAGCATAGAGACATACCTGAAGTGGAGAAAAGATGAGGGTAACGGCTACGCATATCCTTCTTGGTCTCCCAAGTCACCTCCTCGACCGGCTGACCCCGCCACTGAACCGTTACGGATGCAATACTCTTTGATCTCAGCTTTCCAACCTGCCTGTCCAATATAGCCACTGGCTCCTTAACATAAGATAGATCCTTGTCCTGCTGGACTTAATTGAAATCCAACACGTGTGACAGATCATCGTGATACCTTTGGATCAACGAAATACGAAATACCGAATGAACTTCCGCCAAGATGGGAGGTAAGGCAAGCTTATAAGAAACTTCCCCAATACGTCGCAATACCTCAAATGGAACAATAAACCTCGGACTCAATTTCCTCTTCTTCCCAAATCTCATAACGCCCTTCATAGGCGAAACCTAAAGCAAGACCCGCTCTCCAACCATAAATGAATCATCGCGAACCTGCCGGTCTGCTTAACTCTTTTGTCTGGACTGGGTTGTGCAGAGTCTATCCTGAATCACCTTAACCTTCTCTAAAGCATCTTGAACCAAGTTTGTGCCCAATAGTATAGCCTCGCCCAGCTCGAACCAACCCATCGGGGATCTATACCGCCTACCATACAAAGCCTCATACAGCGCCATCTGAATGCTGGACTGATAACTGTTGTTGTAGGCAAACTCTGCCAATGGCAAGATTGATACCAAGAACCTCCAAACTCTATCACACATGCACAGAGCATATCCTCAAGAATATGAATAGTATGCTCGAACTGCCCGTCCGTCTGGGGGTGAAATGTTGTGTTCAACTCCACCCGAGTACCCAACCCATACTGTATGGCTCTCCATAACTGTGATGTGTACTGAGTACCTCTATCTAAAATTATAGAAACTGGAATACCATGCAAACGAACAATCTCCCAGATATAATCTCCGCCATCCGCTTCGAAGAATAGGTGGTACACACAAGAATGAAGTGTGCGGACTTGGTCAGCCGATCCACCATCACCCAAATGGCATCGAACTTCCTTAAAGTCCGTGGAAGTCCAACTACGAAGTCCATGGTGATCCGCTCCCACTTCTACTCCAGAATCTGTATCTGCTGAAGCATGCCACCCGATCTTTAGTGCTCATACTTCACCTGCTGACAATTAAGGCACCGAGCTACAAACCCAACTATATCTTTCTTCATCCGCCTCCACCAATAGTGCTGCAAATCTCGGTACATCTTCGCGGCATCCGGATGGATGGAATACCGCAAACTGTGGGCCTCCTCTAGAATCAACTCCCGAAGCCCATCAACATTGGGTACACATATCTGATTCTGCATACTCAATACCTCGTCATCACCAATGGTCATATCTCTGGCATCACCCTGCAGAACCATGTCCTTGAGGACAAGCAAATGAGGATCATCATATAGACGCTCTCTGATACGATCAAATAAGGAAGACCGAGAAATCACACAAGCTAGAACCTGACTAGGATCCAAAATATCCAACCTCACAAACTGGTTGGCTAGGGCCTGAACATCCATCATGATGGGCCTCTTTGCTGCTGGTAGATAAGCCAAACTCCCCAAACTCTTTGCTCGGCGACTCAAAGCATCGGTCACCACATTGTCCTTTCCCGGGTGGTACAATATAGTGATGTCATAATCCTTAAGCAGCTCTAACCACCTCCTCTGACGAAAGTTAAGGTCCTTCTGCTTGAACAGATGCTGCAAACTCCAGTGATCAGTGTAGATCTCACTACAAATACCGTACAAATAATGACACCAGATCTTCAAGGAGTGGACAATAGCAGCTAAATCGAGATCATGGATAGGATAATTCTTCTCATGCACTTTCAGCTATCGGGACGCGTAGGCAATCACCCTACAATCCTGCATCAATACCGCCCTAAGGCCAATCCTATAGGAATCACAATAAATAGTATTAGACCCCGAACCTATAGGCAATATCAATACTGGTGATGTAGTCAAAGCTGTCTTGGGCTTCCGAAAGCTCTCCTAACACTCTTCCGTCCACTTGAACGGAGCACCCTTCTAGGTCATCCAAGTCATGGGTACTGTAATAGATGAAAATCCTTCAACAAAATCGACGTTAATAACCCGCCAAGCCAAGAAAACTACGGATCTCTGTAGCTGAGGATGGTTTGGGACAACTCTATACTTCTTCTACTTTCTTCGGATCCACCTTGATCCCTTTACTAGCTACCACGTGACGCAAGAATGCCACGGAATCCAACTAGAACTCAGATTTTGAGAACTTTGCATATAATTTCTTTTCTCTCAAAGTCTGAAGCACTATCCTCAGGTGCTGCTCATGATCTTCTCGACTCCGTAAGTATACTAGAATGTCATAAATAAAGACAATGATGAGTGAGTCAAGATATGGTCGGAATACACTGTGCATCAAATGCATAAATGCAGCTGGGGCATTTGTCAACCCAAATGACATAATAAGGAACTCGTAATGACCATACTAAGTCCTAAAAGCAGTCTTCGAGATATCTGGCTCCCGAATCTTCAACTGATGATAACCTGAACGCAAGTCAGTCTTAGAAAACACTCGAGCACCATGTAACTAGTCAAACAGATCATCAATATGAGGTAAAGGATATCGGTTCTTCACCGTAACTTTGTTCAACTGGCAATAGTCAATGCACATACGCATAGAACTATCATTTTTCTTTACAAACAAGACAGGAGCACCCCAGGGTGACACACTAGGCCGAATAAAGCCCTTATCAAGCAATTCATGTAACTACTCCTTCAACTCAGGAGGAGCCATACGATAAGGAGGAATAGAAATGGGCTAAGTGCCCGACAACAGATCAATGCTGAAATCAATATCTTTGTCGGGTGGCATACCCAAAAGATCAGTTGGAAACACATTAGGAAAATCCCTCACTATTGGGACTAAATCAACTATAGGGGTATCAATACTGACATCTCTCACATATGCTAGATACGTGTCACACCCCTTCTCAACCATTCGTTGAGCCTTCAGAAATGAAATAACTCTACTGGGAGTGTGATCTAAAGTACCCTTCCACTCTACTTGCGGTACACCTGGCATAGCCAGTGTCACGATTTTGGCATAACAATCAAGAATTGCATAATAGGGCGACAACCAGTCCATGCCCAAGATAAAATCAAAATCTACCATGCTGAGTAGTAATAAATTAGCTCTGGTCTCAAAACCACTAAGAGCAATCAAACACGACCGATAAATGCGGTCTACAACAAGAGAATCTCCCACATTAGTAGAAACATAAACAGGGGAACTCAAGGAATCCCGAGATATGCCCAAATGCGGGGCAAAATAAGAGGACACATAAGATTAAGTAGAGCCTAGATCGAATAGAACCAATTCATGCCTATGACAGACTGGAACAATACATGTGATGATAGAATTGGAGGCAACAGCCTCAGTACGGGCAGGAAGGGCATAGTATCTGGCCTGACCTCCCCCTCTAGGACGACCCCTACCACCCCGACCTCCACCTTAGGCTGGTTGAGCAGGTGGGGTGGAAGCTGGTGCTGTAATCATAGCCTGAGGACCTGGTGGAGCACGTTGTGGCTCAAAAGATTGTGGAGGTGCACCCCTCCTAATCCTGGGGCAATCCCTCACCATATAGCGGGTGTCGCCATACTCAAAATAAGCTATGGGAGGGCGTGGCAGCTGTGACTAGCTCGAGCTAGGTCTGTTGGATTGACCAATGAAAGCACCCTGTGCAGGAGGCACACTAGATACTGGAGTTGCATAATAAGGCTCCTGAGGTAAAGGAGAAGCTGGAATACCACTGGCTGCTGGAAGAGCTGAATGAACGGGGCGACTCATATAACACCTACCATGATGAACTGTAGGTGGAGCACGGGCACCAGAATAATGGCCCGACTCTCGAAACCTCTTGGCCTCTCTCTCCTCTCTATCTTGAGCAAGCATGCCCTCTACTCTCCTATAAATGCTCACCACCTACTGATAAGCAACATCCATCTCCAACTCCCGAGCCATGCTAGACCTGATGTTGGGAATGAGTCCCTCAATAAACTGGAAAACTCTCTCACGAACTGTAGAAACTAAGTCGGTGAAATGGACAACATACTCCGAAACAGTCATAGTACCCTGGTGCAAATGCTCAAACTCTGCGCGCCATGTATCCCTGAGGCTCTGAGGAACATACTCCCTTACGAACATATCTGAAAACTGGGTCCATGTAAAGGAAGCTGCCTCAGCCGGACTATCCAACTCAAAAGTACGCAACCACTGATAGGCTGCTCCTCGAAGTTGGAAGGTAGTGAAAAAACCCCCACTCGATCCTTATATATTGTCACGAACCCAAACCATCTCGGTCATGATGGCGCCTATCGTAGTACTAGGCTAGCCAATTCGATATCTATAACACAAAAAGGGTCTTTTTCTAAATTCATTTACTAATCAGATATTATAACAAATCTTCCATTTAAGCATTTCAGAACAAGCGGAAACAATTATACAAAACATCAACTACTGCCTGATCCCGGTGTCACTAGTCATGAGCCACTAAAATACAAATTTCTACTCTCTACTCAATACAAGATGAGTTTGATAAATACAAATACTAAAAAGATAGGAAGGAAAGAGGCAGGGCTGCGGACGCTGTGCAACTACCTTGCTAACTCCGGAAATGCGTTGAAAGAAGGATCAGCTCTCACTCGGATGCCCTAGCACTTGGATCTGTACACAAAGTGCAGGAAGTAATGTAAGTACGCCAACTTAGTAAGGCTGAGTGCAGTGACGAGCACTTAAAATCAAATACATTTCATAAAATAAAAACATTCGTGGAAATAACCGGATAAAATTAGTAATTAAATTTTGAATATCTCGTAAAAACTCCAGTTTCAATGAAAGCTATTTAAAACGTTTGTTCGACATTTTCAATAGAGGCTCAGTATAAAAGAAAAGTGAAAACAACAATTTCATAAAAACAAGCCCTTCGGGCAAGGTATCACTCATAAATATAGCCCCTCGGGCAAGCCTCTAAGTCACTCGTGACTCAACTCTCATCAATCAACACTCACGCTCAATAGATACCTTATAATAACCATTGCGGCATGCAGCTCGATCCATAAATATATAGTAGACTGCGCTCACTGAGGGTATGCAGACTCCGAAGGGACTCCTACAGCCCAAGCACTATATCGCTATGGCGTACCCGATCCAACATATTGTTGCGGCGTGCAACCCGATCCATATATATATATAGCTGCGGCGTGCAGCCTGATCGATAAATATATAATCCTCACCATCATGCCCTTGGCCTCTCTCAGTCATCAACCTCACAGCCACTCAGGCATTTCAGTGAAAAATTAAGGAACTCAGCCCAAACAGCTCTCATATATTTAAAAGTAGAGTAATGAAACTGAATCAAATAATAAACAGGTAAAATTCATGGCTGAGGTTATGCTTTTGAATCAAAATAGTGTGAGGATAGTAGTAAAATAACCCTGAGGGTCAAAACAGTACGACACAAGGCCTCAAACATGACATTCAGCCCAAGTTAACTGAATTATTTCTAAACACATATATTTCATATAGAGTTTATCAAAATATGCAACTCTACAGCTGCCACGGGACGGACCAAGTCACAATCCCTACCGGTGCATACCCACACTATCGTCACCTAGCATGTACGTCACCTCATTTATCAAAATAGTACCAAATTCCAGGGTTTTCGTAAACTCGGGTCTAAATTTACAATTGTTACTTACCTCAAACCACACGAAAACCTACTCCGCAATGCCCCTGCCTCTCAACTCGGCTTCAAATCGCCCCGAATCTATCCAAAATCAAAATCATACCATCAATACATGCCAAAGAAACAAAGCCCACGCGAAAATTATCAAATTAAATCAAAATTTCCGAAATTGGACAAACCCGACTCCCGGTCCCACGCCTCAAAATCCGATAAAAATCACAACACTAGAATCCTTATCCTCTCACGACTCTATACATACCAAAATCATCAAAATCGGACCTTATATGGACCCTCAAATCCCCAATTTAAACTCGCCAATTTCAAGCCCTAATCTCCCAATTTCTTCTCAAATTTTCCCACTAATATCATGATTAAACAATGGAATACACATGATATAGGCCCAAGTAGCTTACCTCTCTAAACACTTGATTCCCTCTTGAAATCACAGCTTGGAGCTCCAAAATCGACCAAAAATGGTGGAAGAATGACCAAAATTCGTGAAGGGGAGCTTATATACTTTCTGCCCCAGGGATTCCGCACCTGCGATACCATAAATGCATTTGCACTTCCGCTTCTGCGGATTTCACTTAACCTTACCAGGCCTCGCATCTACGGTCGCCTTACCACGCCTGCGGCATCGCAGATGCGGTTCACCAAGCCACACCTACGGTCCTCCATGAACATGTGCCTATTTTACGCTCCTACGGAGCTCGCACATGCGGTCCCTAATCCGCAGGTGCGGATATGACAGAAGCAGCAACACCAGCTACAATTTCTCAAGTTCAAACTTTCTGATGGCCATCTGAAATCATCTCGAGACCCTCAGGACCTCAACCAAACCTACCAATAATTCATATACCACTATTCAAACCTTCGAAGCAGTCAAAACAATATTAAAACACCAAATCACCCTAGGATTCAAGCCTAAGGATTTCCAAACATCGAAATTCCGCAAACGATACAATAACCTATCAAATCTCACCCGAATGACCTGAAATTTTGCACACACGTCAAAAATGACACAACGAACCTACTCCAATTTTCGGAATTCCATTACGACCCCGATATCAAGATTTCCTCTGCCGACCGGAAAACACCAAATTTCCAATTTCACCAATTCAAGCCTAAACCTATCACAGGCTTCCAAACTACATTCCGAACATGCTCCTAAGTCCAAAATCACCTAACAAAGCTATCCGAACCATCAGAATTCACATCTGAGACCTTCTACGCATAAGTGAACATCCGATTAACTTTTCTAACTTAAGCTCCTAAATTAGAGACGAAGTGTCTCATTCCATTCTGAACCTGAACCAACCAACACTATAAGACAAAATATAGTTGAACAACACATAAAGAAGAAGAAATGGGGAGAACGAGACTGAACTCATGAAACGACCGACCGGGTCGTTACATATACCCATAGTGCGGAGGATACGATAGCACTCCTCCAGAAATCCCAGAGCATCATCTGATGCTAGACCATTGAATGTAGGAGGCTTGTACTTCTTGAACCTCTCAAGCCTCCGTTGCTCATCCTCTGAAGCTTCTGCCCCATCCTTGGGCTGAATTGGGGCTACAGGCGGTACCGGTATAACTTCTAGGATCTAATCAACCTGAACCTACTGCTCTGGACTGCGGGTGGCAGGAGTTTGTACTCCTCCCCCTACTTGAGATGTGGCTGCAGCAAGGGGAATCAACCCTGCTTGAGCTAGAGTGGTGTACATGCTCATAAATTGTGCAAGAGTCTCCTGGAGAGCTAGAGTAGTGGCACTAGTAGGCGTATCAGGTGCTGGGCTCCGGCTGGAGCTGCTGGTAAATCCTCTATAGCAGCTCGCGTTGGTGCTCTGGTTGCTCCACGTGCGCGTCCTCGACCTCTACCCCGGCCCCAACCTCTGGTGGCTCTATCAGGGGGCGCGGGTGCCTGGTCATCTCTGGTAGCACGTATCCTCACCATCTGTGAGAGAATAGAAGACAGAGGTTTAGAGTTTGATATCAAAAATCTCGCACGACAAGGAAATCAAATGAAGTGAAATTTTCCCAATAGTTACATAGCCTCTCGAAGATAAGTGCAGATGTCTTTGTACCGATCCGTGAGACTCTAATAAATCGGCTTGTGATTCATGACTCCTATGAACCTGGAGCTCTGATACCAACTTGTCACAACTAATTTAGCTAATGAAATCGAAGCTACAACAAGAAAATAGAAAAATGCCCAAAATTCCTCCCCGGGCCCACCTCTTGGAATCGAGTAAAAGTCACAAATTATGAACACCCATTTACTTACGAGTCTAACCATACCAAATTCACTCAAATCTGATACCAAAATCTCGATCAAAATTCCAAAATTAGGTCTAAGAACTTTTCTCAATTTTCCCCAATTTTTCACCCCAAATCCAAAATTAGATGATGAATTCATGTTTAGATTAATGAGATATAATCAAAAAGGAGGTAGGAATAATTACCCACAAAATTCCTCCGAAAATCTCTCCAAATTTCGGCTCCTACCGAGCTCTCAATCTAACTTTTGAGTTATGAACTCAAACCCTCGATTTTGGAAATTAAATTCTGCCCAGATGCGTTCTTCTTCGCGAACGCGATGAATAAAATCCCACTGGCCAAATTTCCTCTTTCACGAAAGCGAGGGTCCACTCGCGAATGCGTAGCTTCAGCTTCCAGGACCTTCGCGAACGCAACCTCATACTCGAGAATGAAGAAAGTTGCTCTACTCGTTCGCGAGTGGGGTCCCCAGCTGCTCAGCTTTTCCTCTTCACGAACACGCTCAGCTCCTCACGTTCGCGATGCTTCCACTGGCCAGCCTTCGTGAATGCGATCTTCCCTTCGTGAACGCGATGAACAATTGTCTGCAACAGAAAAACGAGCAAATCTGCTATCATTCTAAGTCCAAAAATAACCTGTTGAGCATCCGAAACACACCCAAGGCCCTCGGGACCTCAACCAAATATACAAACAAATCTTAAAACACCATATGAACTTAGTCGAGCCCTCAAATCACACCAATAATAATAAATCGCGAATTACCCTCCAATCCAAACTTAATGAACTTGAAATTTCAAAATCCTACAGCCAATGTCAAAACCAACCATATCATGTCCGATTTAACCCAAATTTTGCACAAATGTCATATTCAACACTGCAGACCTATTCCAACTTCCAGAATCAAATTCCGACCCCGATAAAAAAATTTCACTATCTGTCCGAAAACTCCAAAAATTCAACTTTCGGCATTTCAAGCCTAAATAAGATACGGACCTCCAAAACACAATCCGGACACGCCCCTAAGCCCAAAATCACTCAACGGAGCAAACGAAACTGACAAAATTCTATTCCGGAGTTGTCTTCATACTGTTTTGTCTGCGGTCCAAATTATAAGGCTTAAGCTCTCATTTAGGGACTAAGTGTTCCAAAGCACTCCGAAACTCAAAATGAATCATCCCGGCAAATCCAAATAGTAGAAATAAATACGGAATAAGTAGTTAATAGGGGATCGGGGCTCTAAATCTCAAAATGACAGGCCAGTTCGTTACATGGGTAGCTCATATTGCAAGGTCAGGATGAACTTTATAAATCCTCTGTTCCTGAAGAAAATTGTAAGAGTTTTTGATGTTGCCTAACATTTTGGCATACTTTAGAAACTTATTTAATCAGGTTATTTAGACAATTTAATTTAGCTTTAATAGTTATCTTTGTATATTCTATTTTTATGTAGTTTCAAAATACATTTGGTTTTATTCTGTAGAATAATATAAATCCTATATTTTTATATATTGTTTTAGAGTGTTGTTATATATATTTATAGTGTTGAAACACCGCCTTTAGTTTGCCAGCACCAAATATTTTTCACTGTACCTAGCTATTAGCACAATATTCTCTTTCTCTAATTTAAGTTACTGCATCATTACTTATATTTGCTAATTTATATTCTTGAACCAAAAAGGTTCAGTTACAGTTAGAGTTAATTTATATGCAAGATATCGTTCTAGAGGTTGCATAAACATTTCTACTGAGATTAAGATAGGTTTATTAGTAGTTTCTATTGAAGTAATTTTTTCTTCAGTTAATTTTTAACAATTACTGCAATTTGTATGCTTGGATATTACGGAAAAGCTTAAATCTATATTGATCAAAACTCTAAGAGTTGATTTTTCTTTGAATTCCAAGATTACTGAGAGGGCTAAAATCTTTCCCAATTCCTTTTGTAGTTTCTTTTGGAATTCTTTGCTAAAATCACAATACACTTTAGCTGCATTTGGATATAACAAAGAAAACATAAAGAGTGAGTGATGCAGAGATTGGAAATAGGTAGTATTATGGTTCTGCTGTATGAAAAGAACTATTAATGTTTAGAAAGCCCGCAATCAATATGTTTTATTTGTATTGCAAGGTTAATGTAACAACCCGACCGGTCGTTTTTGAGAATTAATGTCTCGATCCCCTATTAATTATTTTTCCCGTGTTTGTTTCTATTATTGTGAGTTGCCGGGAGGATTCGTTTTGAGTTTCGGAGTGTTTTGGGACACTTAGTCCCCAAATGAGAGTTAAGCTTTAGAATTTGGACCGTAGTCAGAGCAGTGTGAAGACGGCCTCGAAATGGAATTTCATCGATTCAAGCTTAGGGGCGTGTTCGAATTGTGTTTTTGAGGTCGTAGCTTATTTAGGCCGGGAATGCCAAAAGTTGAATTTTTGAAGTTTCCAGATCGATAGTGAAATTTTGATATTGGGGTCGGAATCCGAATCCGAAAGTTGGAATAGCTCTGTAGTAATGAATGAGACTTGTGTGCAAAATTTGAGGTCAATTGGACTTGGTTTGGTTGGTTTTGGCATCGGTTGTAGGATTCTTGAAATTTCAAGTTCTTTAGGCTTGGATTGGAGGGTGATTCGTGGTTTTAGCATTGTTTGATGTGATTTGAGGGTTGGACTAAGTTCGTACGATGTTTTAGGGGTGGTTGGCATGTTTGGTTGAGGTCCCAGGGGCCTCGGATGAGTTTCAGATGCTTAACGGAAGTTAAATTGGACTTAGTCTATTTTCTGATGTTGCTACTTCTCGTATTTTCGCACCTGTGGTGAGGAGCCTGTAGGTGCGGCCCATAGAAGCGATGGAGGAGGTCGCAGGTGCGGTTTGGGCATTAATAGCCAATGACCGCAGATGCGGACCGCATCTGTAGTGAAGGGAGCGCAGGTGTGGTTCCTGGTGAGTTAATGAGATTCCGCAAATGTGGAGCCCAAGGCATAGGAGCGGGACCGCAGGTGCGGTCCCATGATCGTAGAAGTGGAAATCGCTGGGCAAAAATATAAAATTTCGAGGTTTTGAAGCTCATAACACCAAATTCGATTTTTAGCTCGGGAGAAGGTGATTTTGAGAGAATTTGAAGATGAAATCAGTGGGTAACGATTCTTTATCCCTTTCTAGTTGTATTTCATTAATCAAATCTTAATTTTGTCATTTAATTTCGGATTAGGG
Organism: Nicotiana tabacum; assembly: GCF_000715075.1. Classification (NCBI taxonomy): domain Eukaryota; kingdom Viridiplantae; phylum Streptophyta; class Magnoliopsida; order Solanales; family Solanaceae; genus Nicotiana; species Nicotiana tabacum. The sequence goes on along the minus strand of NC_134080.1, from coordinate 62,703,394 downwards.
GTGAAAATTGGGAGAAAAGAGGAAAAGTTCCCCAACTTAAAAATCTGAGTTTTGAGGGAGATTTTGGCGTCGGATTTTGATGATTTTTGTTCGAGTGTGCTCGTGAGTGAATGGATGTTCATAATTTGTGACTTTTACCTGATTCCGAGATGTGGGCCCATGGAAGATTTTTGGGCGTTTTTCTATTTTCTTGACTTGGCTTCGATTTTATTGGTTAAATTAGTTTTTTGTAGTTGTATTTACGTTATGGTATTAATTTGATTAGATTTGGGCCACCCGGAGTTGGATACTCGTGGCAAGAGCATGGTTTCACATTGATTTTGAGCTGGTTCGAAGTAAGTGGCTTGCCTAACCTTGTGTGAGGGAACTCCCCTTAGGATTTTGGTATTGTTATTATATGAGTGCCGTGTACGTGAGGTGTCGAGTGTGTACACGTGCTAATTGTTGAAAAATCCCATTTTTGTTAAGTAAATATCTGTGTTTTCCTTGTAATTGAGCAATACTTGTACTTGAAGCCTCTTGTTTAGCTTAGGAAAATCATGCTTATGTGTTCTAATTGTCTTACCTATTTTAACTGCCTACGTGTACTCTGTGCAGCATGTTTAGAGTAGAATTCATATTTATTCACTAATAGAACTGTAGATTCTTCTTGATATTGTTGTGTGTTTACTTTGGGACTATAGGACGATATCCCGGGAGATCCCCCTACATGTTTACTTTGGGACTACAGATCGGTATTCCGAAAGATCCCACTGCATGTTTATATCTGAGACTACGGGATGACACCCGGGAGATTTCCCTGTACTGGATATTTACTTTGGGACTACGGATTGGTATTCCGGGAGATCCTCTACACATTTACGTTTGAGACTACGGGACAATATCCTGGGAGATCCCTTGTTGCTATCTATGTGTACTAAGTTATATCCCTTCTGTGATTTTATTCCTTATCAACTGTTAGTATGTTAATTATACTGTCACATCTCATACTATTTTACCGTGTTGTTTTATTTCTTTATATATATGTATATGACCTGTAGGGCCCTGACCTTCCTCGTCACTACTCGACCGAGGTTTGGCTTGGCACTTACTGGGTACCGCTGTGGTGTACTCATACCCTTTCCTGCACATATTTTTCGTATGAGATCTAGGTTCTTCGACTAGGCGAGGCGATTCTTCAAAGACTTCGAGGTATATTTGTTGCGTCTGTAGACCGAGGAGTCCCTTTGTATTATTCCCTTTAGCTCTAGCCTTCCTCTATTTACTTTTGATTAGACATTCTGGAGTTAGAACACTATGTAGTCATTCTATAGCTTGTGATTTCATGAGATTCCGGATTTTGAGAGTTTGATTCAGTTTTTAGAGCATGTATTGTATATGCCGAGCGGCATTTTTTTTAAACTCTTTATTTATGTTTTTACTCGTAACTTGCCAGTTTTGTATTTCATTTCCTTTTTCTGCAATTTGTTAGGCTTACCTAGTCATAGAGACTAGGTGCCATCACGATAGTTCACGGAGGGAGAACTAGGGTCGTGACAAGCTAGTATCAGAGCTCTAGGATACTAGGAGTCATAAATCACAAGCCGATTTATTATAGTCTCGCGAATCGGTACGGAGACGTCTGTACTTATCTACGAAAGGCTATGTAACTGTTAGGAAAATTCCACATCATTTGATTTCCTTGTCGTGCCAGATTTTTGATATCACAATTCTAAACCTCTGTCTTCTATTCTCTCACGGATGGTGAGGACATGTGCTACTGGAGATGACTAGGCACCCGCGCCCCCTGCTAGAGCCGCCAGAGGTCGGGGCCAGGGTAGAGGCCGAGGACGCGCACATGGTACAGCCAGAGCACCTGCACGAGCTGCCTCAGAGGAGCCGCCAGTAGCTCCATCCAGAGTCCAGGCACCTAATACGCCTACTGCTACTACTATTCTAGCTCTTCAGGAGACCCTTGCACAGTTCATGAGCATGTACACTACTCTAGCTCAAGCAGGGTTCATTCCCTTTGTTGCGGCTACATCCCAGGCCGAGGGAGGAGCACAGACTCCTGCCGCCCACACCCTAGAGCAGTGGGTCTAGGTTGATTAGGTTCTAGAGGTTATACCGATACTGCCTATAGTCCCAACCAGCCCGATGATATGGTATCAGCTTCAGAGGACGAGCAGCGGAGGCTTGAGAGGTTCAAGAAGTACAAGCCTCCTATATTCAGTGGTTTAGCATCAGAGGATGCCCTGGGATTTCTGGAGGAGTGCTTCCGTATCCTCCGTACTATGGGTATATCAGGATAGAGTGGGGTTTCTTTCACTGCCTTCCAGCTTCGAGGAGCAGCCTATCAGTGGTGGCATACTTTTGAGTTAGACAGTCTAGTTGAGGCAGCTTCCTTTACATGGACCCAGTTTTCAGATATGTTTTTGAGGGAGTATATTCCTCAGAGACTCAGGGACGCATGACATGTAGAGTTTGAGCATTTGCGCCAGAGTACTATGATTGTTTTGAAGTATGCTGTCTGTTTCACTAACTTGGCTAGGCATGCACCAGCCTTGGTTTCTACAGTTCGTGAGACAGTTTGCCGGTTTATTGAGGGGCTCATTCCCAGCATCAGGTCTAGCATGGCTCGGGAGTTAGAGATGGATATTTCTTATCAGCAGGTGGTAAGCATTGCTAAGAGAGTATAGGGTATGCATGCTCGGGATAGAGAGAATAGGGAGGCCAAGAGGTCTCGAGGGTCGGGCCAATATTCTAGTGCCCGTGCCCCAACTGCAGTTCGTCATGGTAGGGGTTATATGAGCCGCCATGTTTATGCAGCTCTTCCAGCAGCCAGTAGTGTTCTAGCTCCTCCTAGACCTCAAGAGCCTTATTATGAACCTCTAGTGCCTTACCTCCTTCACGGGGTGCTTTCAGTGGTAAGTCCAGCACACCTAGTCCGAGCCACTCACAACCGCCACGCCTTCCCAAAACTTGTTTTGAGTATGGCGACACATGCCATATGGTGGGGGATTGCCTCAGACTTAGGAGGGGTGCACCTCCACAGACTTTTCAGCCACAGCGTGCTCCACCAGGTCCTCAGGCTATGATTACAGCACCAGTTGCCACCCCGCCTACCCAGCCAGCCAGAGGTGGAGGTCGGGGACGTAGGGGTCACCCTAGAGAGGGAGGCCAGACCAAATACTATCCCTTCTTTCCCGTATCGAGGCTATTGCCTCTGATTCTGTCATCATATGTATTATTCTTGTCTATCATAGAGATGCATCGGTTCTATTCGATCCAGGCTCCACTTATTCTTATGTGTCCTCTTATTTTGCCCCGCATTTGGGCGTATCTTGGGATTCTTTGAGTTTCCCTATTTATGTTTCTACTCATGTGGGAGATTCTCTTATTGTGGACCATGTTTATCGGTCGTGTTTGGTTACTCTTAGTGGTTTTGAGACTAGAGCCGATTTATTATTGCTCAACATGGTAGATTTTGATGTTATCTTAGGCATGGACTGGTTGTCGCCCCATTATGCGATTCTTGATTGTCACGCTAAAACTGTAACACTGGCTATGCTAGGTGTACTGCGAGTAGAGTGGAGGAGTAATTTAGATCACACTCCTAGTAGAGTTATTTTATTCCTTAAGTCTTAGCAAATAGTTGAGAAGGGGTGTGACGCGTATCTAGCCTTATGTGAGAGATGTCAGTATTGATACCCATACAGTTGATTCAGCCCCAGTAGTACGGGATTTCCCTGATGTGTTTTCAGCTGATCCTTCGGGTAAGCCGCCCGAAAAAGATATTGATTTCGGCAATGATTTGTTGCTGGGCACTCAGCCCATTATTATTCCTCCTTATTGTATAGCTCCTCCTGAGTTGAAGGAGTTGAAGGAGCAGTTGCAGGAATTGCTTGGCAAAGGTTTTATTCGGCCCAGTGTATCACCTTGGGGTGCTCCTATCATGTTTATGTGCATTGATTATCACCATTTGAATAAAGTTACAGTGAAGAGCTGGTATCCTTTGCCTCATATTGATGATCTGTTTGGCCAGTTACAGGGTGCATGAGTGTTTTCTAAGATTGACTTGTGTTCAGGTTATCATCAATTGAAGATTCGGGAGCCAGATATCCCGAAGACTGCTTTCAGGACTCGGTATAGTCATTACGAGTTCCTTGTTATGTCATTTGGGTTGACCAATGCCCTAGAAGCCTTATGCATTTGATGCACAGCGTGTTCTAGTCATATCTTGACTTGTTAGTCATTCTCTTTATTGATGATATTCTGACATACTCCCGGAGTCGGGAAGATCATGAGCAGCACCTGAGGACAGTGCTTCAGACTTTGAGAGAAAAGAAATTATATACAAAGTTCTCGAAATGTGAGTTCTAGTTGGATTCCGTGGCATTTTTGGGTCACGTGGTGTCGAGTGAAGGAATCAAAGTGGATCCAAAGAAAATAGAAGTAGTGTAGAGTTGGCCCAAACCAACCTTAGCTACAGAGATCCGTAGTTTTCTTGGCTTGGCGGGTTACTACCGACGATTTGTTGAGGGATTTTCATCTATTGCAGCACCTATGACCAGGCTGACCCAGAAGGGTGCTTCATTCTAGTAGATGGGAGTGTGAGGAGAGCATCTAGAAGCTCAAGACAGCTTTGACTATAGCCCCAGTATTGAAATTGCCTACAGGTTCGAGGTCTTATACTGTCTATTATGATGCCTCGAGGATTGGACTTTGGAGCGGTGTTGATGCAGGATGGTAGGGTGATAGCCTACGCTTCCAGACAGTTGAAGGTACATGAGAAGAATTATCTTGTCCATGATCTTGAGTTAGCTGTTATTGTACACCCCTTGAAGATCTGGCATCATTATTTGTACGATGTTCCTTGTGAGATTTATACTAATCACCGGAGTTTGCAGCATCTGTTCAAGCAGAAGGAACTTAATTTGCGCTAGAGGAGGTGGTTAGAGCTGCTAAAGGACTATGATATCACTATCTTGTATCACCCGAGCAAGGCCAATATAATGGCCGATGCTTTGAGTCACCGGGCGGAGAGTTTGGGGAGTTTGTCTTATCTACCAGCAGCGGAGAGGCCCATGGCAATGGATGTTTAGGCCTTAGCCAGCCAGTTTGTGAGATTGGATCTTTCGGATCCCAGTCGGGTTCTAGCTTGCGTGATTTCTTGGTCTTCCTTATTTGATCGTATCAGAGAGTGTCAGTATAATGACCCTAATTTGCTCGTCCTTAAGGACAAGGTTCTGCATGGTGATGCTAGAGATGTGACCATTGCTGATGACAGGGTATTGAGGATGCAGGGTCGGGTTTATATACCTAATGTTGATGGGCTTTGGGAGTTTATTCTAGAGGAGGCCCACAATTCACGGTATTTCATCCATTCGGGTGCCGCGTAGATGTACAAGGATTTGAGATAGCACTATTGGTGGAGGCGGATGAAGAAAGATATAGTTGGGTTTGTAGCTCGGTGCTTCAATTGTCAACAGGTAAAATATGAGCACCAGAGACCGGGTGGCTTGCTTCAGCAGATAGAGATACCGTAGTGGAAGTGGGAGCGAATCACCATAGACTTTGTAGTTGGACTCCCACAGACTTCAAGGAAGTTCGATGCCATTTGGTTGATTGTGGATCAGCTGACTAAATCCGCGCACTTCATTCATATGTGTACTACCTACTCTTCAGAATGGTTGGTTGAGATTTATATCTGGGAGATTGTTCGACTGCGTGGTATTCCAGTTTCTATCATTTCAGATAGAGGTACTCAGTTCACATCACGGTTCTGGAGGGCCGTATAGCATGAGTTGGGTACTCGGGTGGAGTTAAGCATAGCATTTCACCCCTAGACGGATGGACAGTTCGAGTGCACTATTTAGATTCTTGAGGATATGCTCCGTGTGTGTGTGATGGAGTTTGGAGGTTCTTGGGATCAGTTCTTTCCACTGGTAGAGTTTGCTTACAACAACAGTTATCAGTCCAGCATTCGGATGACACCGTATAAGGATTTGTATGGTAGGCAGTGTAGATCCCTGGTGGGTTGGTTCGAGCTGGGCAAGGCAAGATTATTGGGCACAGACTGGGTTCAAGATGCCTTGGAGAAGGTTAAGGTGATTCTGGATAGGCTCCGTATATCTCAGTCCAGACAAAAGAGTTATGCAAACCGGAAGGTTCGTGATGTTTCCTATATGGTGGGAGAGCGGGTCTTGCTTTGGGTTTTGCCTATGAAGGGCGTTATGAGATTTGGGAAGAAGGGAAAATCGAGTCCGAGGTTTATTGGTCCTTTTGAGGTATTGAGACGTGTTGGGGAAGTTGCTTATGAGCTTGCCTTACCTCCCAGCTTGGCAGAAGTTCATCCGGTATTTCATATTTTAATACTCCGGAGCTACCTCGGTGATCCGTCACACGTGTTGGATTTCAGTTCAGTCCAGTTGGACAAAGATCTATCCTATGTTGAGGAGCCAGTGGAGATATTGGACAGGCAGTTTCAAAAGCTGAAGTCAAAGAACATTGCATAAGTGAAGGTTCAGTGGCGGGGTCAGCCGATCGAGGAGGCTATTTGGAGGCCGAGTGGGATATGTGCAGCCGTTACCCTCATCTTTTCATCTTTTCACCATTTTAGGTATGTCTCTATGCTCGTTCGAGGACGAATGAATGTTTTAAGAGGGGGAGGACGTAACGACTTGGCCGGTTATTTTGAGAATTAACGCCTCGATCCCCTATTAACTGTTTTTCCCGTGTTTGTTTATGCTATTGTGAGTTGTCGGGAGGATTCATTTTGAGTTTCAGAGTGTTTTGGGATACTTAGTCCCTAAATGAGAGTTTAAGCTTTAGCATTTGGACCATAGTCGAAGCTGTGTGAAGATGGCCTCGGAATGGAATTCCGTCAATTCCATTAGCTCCGTTAGGTGATTTCGGGCTTAGGGGCATGTTCGGATTGTGTTTTAGAGGTTCGTAGCTTATTTAGGTCGGGAATGCCAAAAGTTGAATTTTTGAAGTTTCCGGATCGATAGTGAAATTTTGATATTGGGGTCGGAATCCGATTTCGAAAGTTGGAATAGCTCCGTAGTGCTGAATGTGACTTGTGTGCAAATTTTGAGGTCAATTGGACTTGGTTTGGTTGGTTTCGGCATCAGTTGTAGGATTCTTGAAATTTCAAGTTGTTTAGGCTTGGATTGGATGGTGATTAGTGGTTTTAGCATTGTTTGATGTGATTTGAGGGTTGGACTAAGTTCGTACGATGTTTTAAGGGTGGTTGGCATGTTTGGTTAAGGTCCCAGGGGCCTCGGGTGAGTTTCGGATGATTAACGGAAGTTGAATTGGACTTAGGCTATTTTCTGATGTTGCTGCTTCTGGTATTTTCACATACCTGCTGTGAGGAGCCCATAGGTGTGGCCCGCAAAAGTGATGGAGGAGGTCGCAAGTGCGGTTTAGGCACTAATAGCCAGTGACCGCAGATGCGGCTAAAGGACCACATAAACGGACCGCATTTGCGATGAAGGGAGCGCAGGTGCGGTTCCTGATGAGTTAATAAGATTCCCCATATGCGGAGCCCAAGGCGCAGGCGTGGTCTCATGATCGCAGAAGCGTAAATCGCTGGGCAGAAATATGAAATTCCGAGGGTTTGAAGCTCATAACACCAAATGCAATTTTTAGCTCGGGAGAAAGTGATTTTGAGAGGATTTTGAAGAGGAAATCAGTGGGTAACGATTCCTTATCCCTTTCTAGTTGTATTCCGTTAATCTAATCTTAGTTTTTTCATTTAATATCGGATTTGGGGTGAAAATTGGGAGAAAGGAGGAAAAGTTTCCCAACTTAAAAATCTGAGTTTTGAGGGAGATTTTGGCGTCGGATTTTGATGATTTTTGTTTGAGTGTGCTCGTGAGTGAATGGGTGTTCATAATTTGTGACTCTTACCCGATTTCGAGATGTAGGCCCGAGGAGGATTTTGGGCATTTCTTTCTATTTTCTAGCCTTAGCTTCAATTTCATTAGCTAAATTAGTTGTTTGTAATTGTATTTACGTTATGGTATTAATTTGATTAGATTTGGGCTACCCGGAGTTGGATACTCGTGGCAAGAGCGTGGTTTTGGATTGATTTTGAACTGGTTTGAGGTAAGTGGCTTGCCTAACTTTGTGTGGGGGAAATCCCCTTAGGATTTTGGTATTGTTGTTATATGAGTGTCGTGTACATGAGGTGACGAGTGCGTACACGTGCTAGTTGTTGAAAAATTCCGTTTTTATTAAGTAAATATCTGTGTTTTTCTTGTAATTGAGCAATACTTGTACTTGAAGCCTCTTGTTTCGCTTAGGAAAAGCATGCTTACGTATTCTAATTGTCTTACCTATTTTAACTGCCTACTTTTATGTTGTGCAGCATGTTTAGAGTAGAATTCCTGTTTATTCACTAATAGAACTGTACATTCTTTCTTGATACTGTTGTGTGTTTACTTTCGGACTACGAGACGATATCCCGGGAGATCCCCCTGCATGTTTACTTTGGGACTACAGATTGGTATTCCGGGAAATCCCCCTGCACGTTTATATTTGGGACGACGGGACGACACCCGGGAGATTCCCCTGTACTAGATATTTACTTTAGGACTACGGATTGGTATTCAGGGAGATCCTCTGCATATTTACCTTTGGGACTACGGGATGATATCCTGGAAGTTCCCATATTGATATCTCTGTGTACTGAGTTATATTCCTCCTATGATTTTATTCCTCTATCAATTCTTAGTGCTTTAATTATACTGTCATATTTCATACTGTTTTACCTTGTTATATATATATATATATATATATATATATATATATATATATATATATATATATATATATATATATATATATATATATATATATATATATATATATATATAACTAGTAGGGCCCTGAACTGATCTCGTCACTACTCGACCGATGTTAGGCTTGGCACTTACTGGGTACCGTTGTGGTGTACTCATGCCCTTTCCTGCACATGTTTTTCGTGTGCAGATCCAGGTTCTTCTGCTCAGCTGTTTTACCGGTGAGACGGGCGATATCAGAAACTTTGAGGTATATCTGTCGCGTCCGCTAACCTAGAAGTCCCTCTCTATTATCCCCTTTAGCTCTAGACTTCCTGTATTTACTTTTGATTAGACATTTTGGAGTTAGAATACTATGTAGTCATTCTATAGCTTATGATTTCATGATATTCTGGGTTTTAGGAGTTTGGTTCAGTTTTGAGAGTATGTATTGTGTATGACGAGCGGAATTTTTTAAACTCTTTATTTATATTTTTAATCGTAACTTACCAATTTCGTATTTCATTTTCTTTTTCCGCAATTTGTTAGACTTACCTAGTCGTAGAGACTAGGTGCCGTCACGACAGTTCACGGAGGGAGAACTAGGGTCGTGACAGTTAAAGAGAAAAGTTTCAACAAGCTTTAAACTTTGTTGTCGTGAGTTGCTCATTTTGTGAATTATGTTGATGTTGTGATTGTTGGGTAGAGATAGCTGAAGACCACCACGGTGCAACTCCATCTTTTTTTATTTGGATGAGAAAGTTAATTATGTCATGATAAGGAAATAAACCTTATGTAATTCAACATGTCAGCACCATCTTTAGGATAAGCGAGATAATTTGCTGCTGATATTTCTACATTGAATCCATATAAGGGGATAAAAGTAGCTGGCAAATTTTAGGTTTGTTGTTAATGCAGAGATGATCTGAAATACTTTTTAAGCATCTATAGACCATTGTTGTTAGATCCTTTTGAAGTATCTAAGAGCCAGTGAATAATACCCTCTGACAAGGGCTAAATCATGATCCAATTCTTAATTTGTACTTTGATGAAGCATTTTGGCTTTTAGACAAGAAAGTTGCCTTAAAGAGGAATTATAAGCATTCAAGAATAGTATGCCAATAACCTCTGTAGTCATGTTTAGGGAAAGGGATTCATCAAGAGTTCACCTTTCAAGATACCATTTAAGTTGTTGCCTTTGGAATCAAGTGAAAGTACACTTGGATGCATACTACATACTCATTTTCGATGAAACTTTGAAATAGATATAGCTAATATACTTTTCTATCTTTATATGGTGAAATCAGAGGGTCCAATTACTCATCATCGAGGCACCTCAGAAGATCATCTCGAAGCCTCGAGGCTACAAGGCTATGATCGAGTTTCTTCCCTCGAGGTTCGTCGACGGCCGACCTTGGGACGAAGTTGACCACGGCTATGGTACAAATGGGGAGTTCCCAAGGTACACGACTAGGACTGACAGAGCCTAGTGGACTACCCTAACCCTGAATCAGGGTGTCATCCAGCTATCCCATCTCCGCTTCTTTATCATTAATATATTTTGTGCTATGTTGGGATTCCCCTCCTATATAAAGGGGATCCTTGTCATTTTGTAAACCCATGTTGCTTCAGTTGCTCCACACGAAATATACAACAACATTTGCTTTGCTCTCCAACGTATTCTCTTGATATTATTGCTTCCATTTATTATTTTCATTATTGTTCATCATTTATTGCTTATCATTGGCCATAAAGAGCCTCCTTTGATTTTATTATAATTGTTAGTCATACCTCGATCACCTTCGATAGCTTGCAGCCGAGCTCCAGAATCGACCTCGAGGCCCCGATTGTTAACCCATCGGTTTGGTTACCACCTTATCCTTAACTCTTATTTTGTTTCTAAGTCTCACACACATAGCATCATCTGCTTAACAACTAGCATAAAAATAGATCATGTATTTTTAGAGCTCCATAATCAAATTTAATTATTATTACCATTTTCATGGTAAATAGTTTGGTGCCCACCGTGGGGATAAAAATAATAGTGATTATTTTCTTGCTGGTTTTACTACATAACGCAAGTCATCTTTCACACTTTTTCTTGTCCAAGATCGTCGATTTCAGGTCAAAATGTCCGACTCAGTAAACAACAATCTGGAAAACCACAGAGAAAGTGGCAGAGATGTTCCAGGTGTTGGTGTACCACCGCGAAACCCTGAGAACGTGCCAGAACTGATCCCCGTGGATGCGGTCTCACGCGATGCTTAATACGTCGATGTAAGCTCTCACGCTGACAAGAGCGTGCACCAATGGGACCAATAAGAAGCCCAAAAAACCCCGGCTAGGGAAGAACAGGAGGTGAGCCTTCACGTTATTTTTGAAATGTTTCAGGCATAAAAGCTAGCGATTGCTCAGCTGCAAAGTCACCAGAAAACTCCTAGCACGGTAGCTCCGGGGACGGCTCCCCAGGCCGAGCAGGTACCGAGGAGGTCAAGCAACAACGGGTGGGTAGCCAACCCCGCCATCATAAAGATGCTTGAGGACCTCACAAAGAGGATCGAATCGAGTGAGAAGAAGATAGAATCCAACGGAAAAAAGGTCGAGACCTACAACTCCAGGGTCGACCAAATCCCGGGCGCACCCCCGATCCTGAAAGGTGTGAATTCGAAAAAGTTCATACGAAGGCCGTTCCCAGAGGAAGCGGCTCCAAAACCCATTCCGAAGAATTTCAGAATGCTAGACCTTCCAAAATACAATGGGACCTCAGACCCCAATGAGTACGTTACTGCTTACACTTGCGCAGTGAAGGGCAACGACAAAAAGGACGACGAGATTGAGTCCATCTTACTAAAAATGTTCAGGGAAACACTCTCGAAGGGGGCCATGATGTGGTATCACAACCTAGCTCCTAATTCTATAGATTCATTTGCCATGCTGGCAGATTCTTTCATAAAGGCACATGCTGGTACCATCAAGGTAGCAACTAGGAAATCCGACGTCTTCAAGATTAAACAGAGGGAGAATGAGATGTTGCGAGAGTTCATATCTCGCTTTCAAATGGAATGAATGGAACTACCACCAGTCTCTGACGACTGGCCGGTGTAGGCCTTCACTTAAGGTCTGAATGAACGAAGCTCGGTGGCTTCAAATCAGCTGAAATAGAACCTAGTCGAATATCCTGTCATGACCTGGTCGGACGTTCACAATCGATATCAATCAAAAAACAGGGCCAAGGACGACCAACTAGGATCCCCCTCGAGCTCGATATACCCAAGAAAGATTTTGGCAAAGGAGCCAAATCCAAACAAAGAAATGTACCCGCCATACACCGACGACAAGAGAAATGCCCCGAGGCATAACATACCCATAATGACCGAAGGATGGACCAAGGTTAAAACCCCCGGGGATTCGTCAACAGAGCCGGATTTGATAGGAACATGGGGCCAGCAGAGGCACCTCGCTTGTCGGAGTATAACTTCAACGTAGATGTATCAGACATCGTGTTCGCCATCAGTAAAATTGGAGACACTAGGTGGCCCAGGCCTATGCAATCAGATCCTTCACAAAGAAATCATAACTTAGTTTGTGAGTTTCACAACACACACGGTCATAGGACCAAGGATTGCCACCAGCTCCGAGAGGAAGTAGGCAGACTACTCAATAAAGGTCACCTTCGAGAATTACTCAGCGATTGGGCCAAAAACCAGTTTTGGGAAAGAGAGGGTGGTAGAGTAGCTAGAACTGCTTGACCAAATCATACCCGCCTCTCGAGTCCTCAACGGATTCAACATGTTGAGCAAAATAACAAAAAGGGAAATCACCCTTCCAGTCAACGTGGCCGGCACAATCCAAAATGCCAAATTCCACATCATCGAGGAAGACATGAGGTATAACACCTTGCTCGGAAGGCCGTGGATACACTGCATGAGAATAGTACCTTCCACCCTCTATCAGATGATGAAATTCCCCATAAAAGATGGGATTAAGACCGTCTACGGGGAATAGCATGCGACAAAAGAAATGTTCACGGTACACGATGTGGCCCCTACACCGGAACCTCCACCCTCGAGGGAATCGAAGGATAAGCAAACAGTAAAATAACAATAATGAACTACACTCCCGACTCTCCCGACTAAACAAAGTAGGGGACCGTACTGCATCCTTGTCACAGGTAACTAAAACATACCAGAGCTCGAAACATCGTCGACGCATCATACGCTAAGGTATAACCGTTTCCTTCCACTTTCAATTATATTCCACGCTGACCCAAGTGCAGGTACCTGATCGAAACGGCCAAAGCACTCTCCAACTCGAAGGTATTAGGTTTCAAAAGCATGCGTTGCACTCTTTTCCTTCGACCGGATTTTTTCCTGAAAAGGGTTTTAACGGCAAGGTTTTTAACGAGGCAACATCCATATGCTACCTAAGGAAGACTCAACAAGTATTCAAGGCTTCCTTTGCAATCAACCTCGAATACTGGGAGGCATCTCCCCGGGAGGTCACCTCCATGGAGAAAGCCAAGATGCATCAAGTGGGGTCTCGATAGGAAGATAATGTACCGGGCCAAACGATCGAACGAACCGTGTCCGTATAGAACAACTGAGCCCTTAAACAGCAAAGATATGTATACTTACACCAAGTAATCAAAGAATACTTCACAAAAGCATTTTGCGTGTCAAGAAAGCTCGACATTGTTTGCAAAAAATGGCTCCAAAGCTAAAAGACGACCCGAACACTCGGGGACTGGCATCAACAACTCACAACAATGCGACCCCCGAGTTGGAGCTTCGAGCTCGTAACCCCTCAATGAGGCAATGACAGGATCACAAAAAGGCTCCAAAGCCAAAAGATGACCCGAACACTCGGGGACTGGCGTCAAAAACTCAAATGACCTCTGGGTCAGAAATTTTGAGATTGTAAGCCCTCAATGAGGCAATAATAAGTTTACAAGTAATGGCTCTCGAGTCAAGGAACCCTCGATGACTCAGGGACTTCTGTCAAGCACCATCTCCATCGACTTATAAAAACCCGAGGCCATAAGGCCACATGCGGGCAACCTCAGTCTCGTAAGACCTATATAAGGCAACATCAATATCTGTAAGACCTCAAGCAAGGCATGAACCAAACTTGTACCAAGTATCCAAAACTGTAAGACCTCAAAGGCATGGAAAACTTGTAAGACCTTACTAAAGGAATAAACCCTATCTCAAAGTTTCGGCTATATATCGAACTTGTAAGACCCATTAAAAGGCATACCCTCGATATATATGCCGGAACTACTTCACTCGGGACTTAAAAGGCTCCAGCCAAACACAAATAACTCTGTTCACAAGGCTGTACCATCCAAACTAATGCGACTCGGGGATGCCCGACCGTCGCTATAAATCACAGACCTTCAATTACTCCGAATATACTTCGAAAAGAACCGGTTAAACAAGCTACCCTCGACATAGGCAAAAGAGCTTCGACCATGTCAGCTCCAAATCACAGGCTTTGAGATACTCAACCTCCGAGCCAAACCTCCCGAGATGCTCGGTTATCGCCACATAACGACTCGTAATCGAGGTTTTTAACGAACTGTCAAAGAGTTAGGCAAAATTTATTTCAAAAAGTACTTAACGAGGGAAAAATAAAGCCAATAAAAGGTCGCTTCGACCCAAGGCATAAGTCATTGTCGCCAGCCCACACTAAATGCTTGCATTGGCCCAAGGCGTAAGAGCCACTATCGCCAGCCCACACAAAAGGTCACACCAACCCAATGCGTAAGAACCTAAGGGCCAGCTTGCAATTAAAAAACTTGAGGGTCGAATGAGCTCGAGTCGTAACCCGATTCGGAGACCGAACCAAAAATAGTTAACTGAATATGCCTAAGAGCAAACGCGTAAGAGCCATTGTCGCCAGCTTACACTAAAAGGTTGCTCTGACCCAAGGTATAAGGGCTCAAACGCCAGCTTACACTAAATGGTCGTTCTGACCCAAGGCATAAGAGCCATTGTCGCCAGCCCATCTAAAAAGTCGCATCGACCAAGCGCGTAAGAGCCTACGGGCCAGCCTAATGAGCCTCAAGTCCATATCACAAATCTAATGATTCCTACTAACTCAAAGATCAGTTCACCTGGCCAAATTCGAGATAGAAAGAGATACAAAAGAAATAAAGGCGCAAGGTTTTCTTTTATACACATATATGAAAAAAAGCAATCTCCATCTACAAACATGCTTTGAAAATGCTATATAAAATGGCGAAATCTATGCCCCATAGGAGATATGGCCTGCCGGCCTCGTCTTCGCTTTCTTCAGCATTGGACAGAAGTAACCGAGCATTACGCTCGTCCCCCCTCGCTCGTGCCAACTCTTCCGAGAGGGCGAAACCCATAGCACGGATCTCCTCGAGGGTCTTTCTTCGAGACTTGCAACGATTATATTCTTCAATCCTCTATTCGCGGTCGAGGATCTATCTCAGCTCAGCCTGAGCATCGGTAGTCTCCTTTAAATAGATCGCCATCTCTTGGCCAGCCTTAGTTACTCTTATTACGGCTTCAGCCTGGGCATCAGTGATCTCAGCCCTGACCATCAAAAGCTCGGACTCGAGCCTCGTAATCATTTGCGGTCCACATAGCCGCTTCTGCGGTCTCAGCCCATCTGACCCTTTTTTGCTTCTGCGATGAATCACCCGCATATGCGGTCCCTAAACCGCAGATGTGAAAATACCAGAAGCAGCAAATCTGAAGTTGCAACCAACATCTAACTTCTCCGATAACCATCCGAAATCATCCCGAGGCCCCCGGGTCCTCAACCAAAAGTGCAAACATAACCCAATACCTTATTTAAACTTATTCCAATCATCAAAACACCTCAAAAAACATCAAATCTACCAAATCACATCGAATTCAAGCCTAAGTTTTATAAAAACTTCCGAAATACGCTTTTGATCAAAACCCAACCAAACCACGTCCAAATGACTTGAAATTTTGCGCACACATCCCAATTGACACAACAAAGCTACTGCAACTCTCAGAATTCCATTCCAACCCCCGGATCAGAATCTCACCTACCAACTGGAAATCGCCAAAATCTCAACTTCGCCAATTCAAGCCTAATTCTACTCTGAACCTCAGAAACCAATTCCGATCACACACCTAAGTCATAAATCACCCAACGGAGCTAACCAAATCATAAAAAGTCCAATCTGAGCTCATATACAAATAAGTCAAATCTTGGTCAAACCTTCAAATTTTTAAGCTACAACTGAGAACTGTTCTTTCAATTTCATTCTGATTTCCATGAAAACCAAAACCAATGATTTACATCAGTCATAATACATCAAGCGGGGCAAGTCATGCCTGAGAACTGGCGATCAAAGTGTAAAAGATCAAAACGACCGGTCGGGTCGTTACATGCATTGCTGCAACTAGCTTATCTAATGTTTTGATTATATTTGGGGGAACTATCTTTTTATTTATTATACATCTTGTGCATCCGGAATCTACTAGAGCTAATGTTTCTATTTCGTAATCTTCTATTTTGATTCTTGCTAAAAAAATTATTATACTTAATGTTTTATCTTCATTGCATATCAGCGCATCATAATTTTCAATACTCATTAGTTCTTCTTCTACTGTTGTTATGTTTTCTTTTATATCTTCTAATTTCTCTTTTCCATTTTCCATTTTTTGTATTCTTTTTTCTAGTTCATTTATTCTAGCTTCTAATGTCATTATTCTCAAATTCATGGTAGGATCATTTATTTCTTGGTATTTTTCTTCTTTATTTATTTTTGTTTCAAATTCTTTTTCTATACATGAAATACATCCTTCTAGATAACATAATTTACATTTAGCTCTTTTATTTTTACTAGGGTACCATTTGCATATAAAATACTGATTACTATCTAATCCTTTATTTCTTTCAAAATTATGGGTACATTCCTCAGATATGTTTACAAAAGTAGTTTCTTCTAAATCTAATTTTTCTAATCCTATCTTATTTATTAATTCTTCTTCTTCTTCTTTTTCTTCTTCTTCTTCTTCTTCTTCTTCTTCTTCTTCTTCTTCTTCTTCTTCTTCTTCTTCTTCTTCTTCTGATTCTTATTCTGAGGTATCTATTTGAGTTTTTTCTTCTATATCTATGCTTGCTATAGAGTATATACTTTCATTATCTGATATATATTCGTTTACATTTATTAGAGTTTCTTGAAAATCTTCTATTAACTGTGAATTTTTTATTTTATTATTAATTCTGTTTGGGCACGTATTTGCTAAGTGTTCTACACTACTACAAGTAAAACATTCTAGTTTATTTTTATAATTTCTATCTGTTCTATACTTTCTAACATGTCTATCTCTATCTAGGTATAGTTTTTTAGCTGATGAATTTCTAAGATAATAATTTTTTTCTATTGTATCCCTTATTGTATTAAGGTTTATATTTTCAATATTTTTTCTTTTTATATTTATTTTTGTCATAACTTTATGTTGTATACACAGTTGATCTACAGAAACTAATATTATTCTATTTTAGTTGTTTTTGTATTTGTATATGAGTACATTTTTCTTGTAGTATTTCGATTATACATTGTACTTTGTGTCCTATAGACCATTTTACATAAAGATTTTGTATTACTCTCTCTGTTTTATACCATCGTTCTTTTATCTCTCTTTCTAAGACTCCTGGTAGTTTATTAAATAATTTTTTACCTAGATCTTGATCAAAAGCGTTTCCACTAATAGTACAATAATAAAAATAATCATTTAAAAACTTTTTTATATGAAACCAGTTGGTTATACTTAATTGTTCTAATTTTATTAAAGCGTTCTTTTGTAATACTACTAATCCACTGTTTGGATTTGTGATGACCTTTTGGGTCATCACTTATTTTAAAACGAAACATTCGTATTCTGAGGCCTTAAAAACCTCATTTAGAGTCACCTCGATTTGTGTGCACAATCTGGGTGCGTAGCCGTAAAGCATAAATATGAAATTTTGTGAAAAATAATAAGTTTTCACTGTAAAATGAATAAATTTGACTTCAGTTAATATTTTGGGTAAACGGATTCAGATCCCGAGTCCGTAGAAAAATATGGGACTTGGGCGTATGCCCAGAATCAAATTCCGAGGTCCCGAGCCCGAGAAAATGAATTTTTAAAGGAAATTGTTTTCTGAAAATTTTTAAGGAAATTTGAAATGAAGTTTAATTAGAAAGAGATGGTATTGGGCCCGTATTTTGGTTCGGGCGCCCGGAACAGGTCTTATATATGGTTTAAGTCATTTCTGTAAAGTTTGGTTGAAAACGGACGTCGTTTGACGTGATTCGGACCTAAATTGCTAAATTTGATACTTGATGAAGTTTGAGAAAAAGTTCTTAATTTTGAGGTTTGATTCATTGTTATTGAGGTTATTTTGGCGATTTGATCGCACGGATAAGTTCGTATGATGTTGTTGAGTTAGTACGTGTGTTTGGTTAGGAGCCCTGAGGGCTCGAGTGTGTTTCGGCAAGTTTTGAACTTAGGAAAAAGTTGCAGATTCAGAGACGTTGCAGGTCTCTGAAGCCAAGTCTCACGGTCTGCGGTGGAAACTTCGCGGCCGCGGTGGGGACTCCGCGACAGCTGAGGGATTTGTGCGGTCCGCGGTGAGAAAGGACGAGCCTCCGCGGCCACGCTCGATTTCTTGCGGTCCGCAGCGAAGCTCCGCGACCGCAGTCCTTTTTATGTGGTCCGTGGTGGAGCTCCGCGGCCGCAATACTTTTTATGCGGTCCACAGAGAGGGTCTGAGAGGAGTATATTTAAACGGACTTTTCAGTTATTTTTCGCTTTTCAAAACCCCAAAAACATAAGAGACGATTTTTCAAATAACCTTCTTCTCAAAATCAAATGTAAGTCATTTTTAACTAGTTTTCTTCAATCATTAATATCTTTTAACATGATTTCAACTTCAAATCAATTATTTTCATGGGGGAAATTGGGTGTTTTAGGTAGAACCTAGGTTTTTTCAAAAAATAAGGATTTGGACCTCGATTTAAGGTCCGATTTCAAAACAAATTACATATTTGAGCTCGTGGGGGAATGGGTAATCGGGTTTAGGTCCAAATTTCGGGTTTGGATCAAGCGGGCCCGGGGTCGATTTTTGACTTTTTAGGGAAATCTTTATAAAACCTATTTTTCATGCATTAGAATTCATTCATTTAGCATTTATTGATATCGTTAAGCAAATTGTGGCTACATACAAGCGAGTTGGTGGTGGAAACAAGAGGTAAAGCGGTAATTGAGGCTTGAATTGTGTTCGTTGCATCAAGGTAACTGTTTGGTCTAACCTTAGCTTGAGGGATTAGTAGTTGTGTCCTATTTGCTATTTGCTTCTTGTCGAGTGTGACGTATTGCATGGTGACGAGTATCTATATGTTGGTGTCAAGCATGATCGTGGGTCTTGTATTGTGATTTTCATGATTTCATTGTATTATTCATGCCTTGGTGAAGATTTGTAATTATTGTATAAAGCTTGTGGAAAGAATTGTGACCTATGAACATTGAGGAGCGTTGGCTCAGGTTGTATAGCGAAATTGTGAAAGTATAAGTGACAATTGAACTTCTAGAGCATTGGCTCAAGTTGTGAAATGAGTTGTGAAAAAATAAGTGATAATCGAACCTCTAGAGCATTGGCTCGAGTTGTGAAGTGAATTTTGAAGTAAAAATTGAGAAAGAGTTATTAAATTGTTCCCTTGCCGGGATTTAATTGTTTAATTGTGTACCCTTGCCGGGATTTCTACTATTATTTTGTTTATTCCCTTGCCCCTTTGTTTACAATAAAAGACAAAACTTATGGAGCAAGTGAAGGTGCTAGAACACAGGGTACATGCATTAAGATTTGAATTAACACAATCTCAGACTTAAGTTATTCCTCAACAAGACACAGAGATGAACAGTCCAAAATAGAGTTCTCCATCTCAAGCAAAAATGGATGAGGAAGGTGTGAATTCCCTAATGAATGCAGCAAGATCTACTGTATCGGATAATGATACAGCTAGTCCGGTTCAAACGGTGACCGGTAAAGACACACCAAATCCGATTATGGCTGTCACTTTGCCAAAAAGTAAAGATGAAGATCCATCAAGACGAAGACTACCCAGAACATTAACACAGGGAAAAGAGTTAAAAAGAAGGGTATAATTTTAAAAAAGAAAAAAAATGAGAAAATAGAAAATATAATCAGACAGACATTAGAAAAATTCTTTTAAGAATAAGAAGAATAAGACAAACATATGGTTAAGAATCCAAGTCCTAATCCAAGTCCTAGTCTCAGTCCAAATCCAGAAAGGACTCAAAGTTCAGGGGAAGATGATAACTATGAAGACCACTTAAATTATCAAGATGCTCAAGATCCATACGAGAATGACTCAGGAATGAGTTTTGATTCAATAGCTATACATAATTTAGACACATAAAAGCAAGGTATCAGTTAAACAACAATTAAGAGCACTAAAGACAAAAGAAGAGAAATAATGCTGGTGTAGAAGACAAAGCAATAATGTTGGCGTACCAAGGTGAAAAACGATAAAGAAGATGTGATGGGAAGAAATGCTAGTTGTGCTAAAAGACAAACGTGACAAGTGACACAAAGTAAAAAAGATGTGACAAAAGGTAATGTTAGCTGTGCTAAAAGACAAGATAAATTTTTGAGTGGAAGAAAAAGTTACAAGCACTAAGGGAATCTCCGACCAAGCCATGTGAAGATGGGGCCCAATGAAGTACCCTACAAGGTTGGACAAGATAGATTTCTGAAGAGTTTGGAATCCAGTTTTCAAATCCATTCCAAAACTTAGCTATAAAAGGGAGAAGAAAGAAGAAGAAAAACAAGATAGAAGAAGAAGAAAAACACTCTGAAGAAAACCCATCCAAACCTTCTTTTCATCACCAACCCTCCTCCAAAACACTTTGTAAAATATTTCCTTATGAATACTTTAGTAGTTCCTCCTCTAAGTTTGTAAAATAAATAAGTCCTTATGCTTATGTGTGATCGTTTTTAATTTTCAAGTCCAGTGGACTTTTTCGGGTTTCCCGAAAGGGAAATCTCTCTCCTATAAACATGTAAGTTACTTATCTTTATCTAAATTATGTTCCTAGATATTGCTCCTGCTTCTTTTACAGTTTTATGTTATTCTGTATAGCTTTATATTCATTATGTTTGATTATTAGATATCACTCTTATTATATGGTTAGCTTCCCAATTTCTTAACAATTCTGATGGATTAACCTGTAAATTTCTAGGAGAAACCGGTTAAGTAAAACCCGAAAATAATCAAGAAGGGTATAAGCGTTTAACCTTGGCCAGGGTGAGGTTAAAGAAAAAAGAGTTAAGAAAAGATTTAAATCTTTAAAAGATTGGGAACAAGAGATGAACATAGTGAATTAAAAAAAAAGGGTAATCTCAGTTCATAATTTGGATAACACTGTAACTATAAAAGTCTATAGAATAAGAGAGAGAGAGTACCGAGTAGGATTTTCACAACATAAGAGTTTAATCACAAAAAATATATATTGTTAATGTCTATTAATCGAAATAATTATACCCATCCAGAAAGTTTTGCTAAAAGCCTTACCCAAAGTTTAGAAGAGTTTATAATAGACATAGAAACCGGATTTTATTAAATAGTAGATTTAGCCGTACATTTTATATACCTACAACACAATAGTAGTATCTGCTCAGATATATATAGAAAACAACTGCATCTGATATTTTTAATATTATCATATCATCAATCATACTATCTAAGAAGAAGATTATAATCTCGTATAATTATTACGATTAATGGACATTAACAATAAAAATATTTTTTATGATTAAATTCTTATGTTGTAAAAATCCTATATATATATATATATATATATTAATTATCCATTAACCTAATACTGTCTGCAAGTATCTGTTTGAGGGTGAGGCTTGAATGTCCTTCCCTTTGTCGTCAGTCTTGGAAACTGTTGGTCTCATGCTGTACATGTAAAATATTTTTTTATTAATTGACAGTAATTTTAAGCCTACTTAACTGATCTGCTAAATTATTATTTTTTCCTTTAATGTGTTCAAAAACCAAATTATATATTGATATAGTATCAACAAAATTTAACCATCTTCTTCTACTACTATTCTTTGCGTTTATCTTTTGGTGAAACTTAACTATGGCTTCGCAATCGGTTCTAATTGTTACTTCTTGTTTATTTAATATATATAATTTAAAACTATTTAATCCACAAATAAATATAGTGATAAAAACACAGAAAAAATATGTGCTTACCAAAGTGGTAAATATAGAGAAAAAGGAAATATGAGTAGTATAGGTGCAGAGATATTAGCTTTTTCCAAAACCCATAACTAGATATTGTAAATACTGAAAATTTTCAAAATTTCCTTCTTTTTGAAATAGAAAGAATTAAGATTGAAATACAACAAGAAAAGGATTACATCAGAACCATCAGAAATAAGATAAAACATATCCCAGTAGGATAACATATATGTTAAGACAACATCCTTTAGCTAAAGAAATAGCTTGTAACTATTGGATTTTAAGTAGAAATATACAGAGAAAAGAAGAATTAAAGAAAATACTACAGAAAGTTAGGACTCTATTAATATCAACTTTAGAATTAGCTAAACAAATAAAAAAAATCAGATCTAAAAATAAATAGAGAACTAAGTTATATCGTAAAGCGTAGTATTAGTTCAGAAAACTTATCAGCTTTAGAGTGGGAAATACAATATATAGAAGGAGAAATATATTTAGAAAATCAAAGAATAAAATTCTTTAAGAACCTAAAAATTTGGATACTATTAGGTTGAACAAAATAGATAAATTAAAGAACCTAGAATATTTAGATTTAAAAATATACCCAGAAAAGAAGTATAGAACATTAAAAGGTAATACAGTAATTAAGTGCAATTTTAGTAGTGGATCCGACTCCGTTTATCCAAAATATTGACCGAAGTCAAATTTTATTCATTTTACAGTCAAAACTTATCATTTTTCATAAAATTTCATATTTAAGCTTTCCGGCTATGCGCTCGGGCTGCGCACAAAAATTGAGTTGACTCTAAATGAGGATTTCAAGGCCTCAGAACACGGAGTTTCGTTTTAAAACAAGTAATGAGTGATCACATTTTCCACCTCTAAAACAACCGTTCGTCCTCAAATGGACAGAAGAAGGAAGTACCTGAGTCGGGGAAAAGATGGGGATAACGGCTCCGCATATTGGACTCGGACTCCCATGTCGATGCCTCAGAAGGCTGACCTCTCCAATGAACACGAACAGAAGGAAAACTCTTCGACCTCAACTGACGAACCTGCCGGTCTAGAATTGCTATCGGCTCCTCCTCATAAGAAAAGTCCTTTTCCAACTGGACAGTGATGAAATCTAACACGTGGGATGGATCGCCGTGATATTTCCGAAGCATGGACACATGAAACACTGGATGCACGGCTGATAAGATCGGCGGCAATGGAAGTCTATAAGCCACCCCTCCCACTCGATCAAGAATCTCAAACGGGCCAATGAATCTAGGGCTAAGCTTGCCCTTCTTCCCAAATCTCGGCACGCCCTTCATAGGCGACACTCGGAGCAATACCCGCTAACTGACCATAAAAGCCACATCTCGAACCTTGCGGTTTGCATAACTCTTTTGCCTGGACTGAGCTGTACGAAGCTTATCTTGAATAATACTGACCTTATCCAAGGCCTCCTGAACCAGATCCGTTCCCAACAACCGAGCCTCTCTCGGCTCAAACCATCTGACCGTAGACCGACACCGTCTACCATACAACGCCTCATAAGGAGCCATCTGGATAGTCGACTGGTACGTGTTGTTGTAGGCAAACTCTGCTAAAGGCAAAAACTGATCCCATGAGCCTCCAAAGTCAATGACACAAGCTCGAAGCATATCTTCCAAAATCTGAATAGTCCGCTCGGACTGCCCGTCCGTCTAAGGATGAAATGCTTTGCTCAACTCAACCTGCGTACCCAACCCTCGCTGAACTACTCTCCAGAAATGCGAGGTAAACTGCATACCTCGGTCCGAAATGATAGATATATGCATACCATGACGTCGAACAATCTCCCGGATATAGATATCAGCTAACCTCTCGGATGAATAGGAGACTGCCATAGTAATGTAATGCGCTGACTTTGTCAGCCTATCAATAATGACCCATACTGCATCGAACTTCCTCCAAGTGTGCGGGAGTCCAACAACGAAATCCATGGTGATCCGCTACTTCCACTCGGGAAGCTCAATCCTCTAAAATAAACCACCAGGCCTCTGATTCTCGTACTTAACTTGCTAACAATTCAAACACCGAGCTACATATGCAACGATATCCTTCTTCATTCTCCGCCACCAATAATGCTGCCGCAAATCCTGATACATCTTTGCGGCGCCCGGATGAATAGAGTATCGGGAGCTATGGTCCTCCTCTAAAATCAACTCTCGGAGCCCATCCACATTAGGCGCACAAACTCAACCCTGCAATCTCAAAACTCCATCATCATCTAAGGTAACCTTCTTGGCACCTCTGCACTGCACCGTGTCTCTAAGGATGCACAAATGGGGATCATCATACTGTAGATCACAGATATGCTCCAATAAAGAAGAACAAGCGACCGTGCAAGCTAATACCCGACTAGGCTCATAAATATCCAACCTTATGAACCGATTGGCCAAGTCCTGAACATCCAAGGCAAGCAGCCTCTCACCGGCTGGAATATAAGCAAGGCTGTCTATACTGGATGACTTCCTAATCAAGGCATCGGCCACCACATTGGCCTTTCCCGGGTGATATAAGATAGTGATATCATAATCATTCAACAAATCCAACCACCTCCTATGCCTCAAATTCAACTCCTTTTGGTTGAACAAATACTGAAGACTCTTGTGATCCGTGAATAACTCACAGGTTACGCCATACAGATAATGCCTCCAAATATTCAATGCGTGAATTATGGCTGCCAACTCTAAATCATGAATTTGATAGTTCTTCTCATGAATCTTCAACTGCCGCGAAGCATAGGCAATGACCTTGCCATCCTGCATCAACACTGTACCAAGCCCAATACGAGAAGCATCACAACAAACTGTATAAGGCCCTGAACATGTGGGCAAAATCAACACCGGTGCCATAGTCAGAGCTGTCTTGAGCTTCCGAAAGCTCACCTCACACTCGTCTGACCATCTGAACTGAGCACCCTTCTAGGTCAACCTGGTCATCGGGGCTACGATAGATGAGAACCCCTCCACGAACCTACGGTAGTAGCCTGTCAATCTTAAGAAACTCCGAATTTCTATAGCTGATACTGGTCTAGGCCAGATCTTGACTGCCTCAATTTTCTTCGGATCAACCTGAATACCCTCTGTGGACACAAGATGACCCAGGAATGCAACTGAACTCACACTTTGAGAATTTACCATATAACTAACTATCCCTCATGGTCTGTAGAACCACTCTAAGATGCTGCTCGTGCTCCTCCCGGCTGCGGAAATCTATCAAAATATCATCAATAAATACTATCACGAACAAATCCAAATAAGGCCTGAACACTCGATTCATCAAATCCATAAAAGCTGCGGGGGCATTTGTCAACTCGAGTGACATAACCAAGAACTCATAATGCCCATACCAAGTGCGGAAAGCTATCTTAGGGACATCGGATGCCTTAATCCTCAACTGATGGTAGCCAGATCTCAAGTCAATCTTCAAAAATACCCTAGCACCCTGAAGCTAATCAAACAAATCATCAATCCTCGAAAATGGATACTTATTCTTGATTGTAACCTTGTTCAACTGCCGGTAATCAATACACATTCTCATCGATCTGTCCTTCTTCTTAACAAACAACACCAACGCACCCAAGGCGAAAAACAAGACCTAATGAAATGCTTCTCAAGCAAGTCGTGCAATTGCTCCTTCAACTCTTTTAACTCAGGCGGGGCCATACGATACGGCGGGATAGAAATGGGCTGAGTGCCCGGAGCCAAATCAATGCAAAAGTCAATATCCCCATTGGGTGGCATACCCTGCAGGTCTGAATGGAAAACATCAGCAAACTCTCTAACAATGGGCACAGAATCAATAGAGGGAACCTTGGCACTAGAATCACGAACATATGCCAAATAGGCCAAACACCCCTTCTCGACCATACTTCAAGCCTTCACATAAGAGATAACACTATGGGTAGAATGACCAGGAGTCCCTCTCCACTCTAAACAAGGCATACCCGGTAAAGCTAAGGTTACAATCTTGGCATGACAGTCCAAGATAGCATGGTAAGGTGATAACCAGTCCCTCCCCAATATAACATTGAAATCGACCATGTCTAAACACAATAAATCTACGACCCAATCACCACGATACAATAATGATGGACTAGATCAACTACAATAGAATCACCCACCGGCGTAGACACATAAACGAGAACACTCAATGAATCAATAGGCATAACCAGATACGGTGATAAGATGACACATATGAGTAGGTGGACCCTGAATCAAATAACACTGAAGCATCTCTATCACAAACCAGAACCGTACCTATAATAACTACATCTGAAGCCTCAGCCTCGGGCCTAGCTGGAAAAGCATAACATCGGGGCTGGGCCCCACCACACTGGGCTCCATCTCTGGGACGGCCTGCAGCTGGATGGCCTCCACCTCTAGCGGCCTGAGCTCCACCTATAAATCCTCTACCTCTACCTTTAGCACCTCTACCCCCACCCCTAGCTGGCTGGGCGGTTTGTGGAACACCTGGTGCCTGGATCATAGCACGGGAACCCTGCTGCTACGACTGAGTACCCACCAACCTTAGACAAGTCCTCCTGATATGACCATACTCACCACACTCAAAACATCCACTTGAGTGGTGTGGCTGAGGAAACTGAGAATGACCCTGGCGACCCGAATGACCACCCCGAAATCTCTAGAGAGGCGATGCACTGATAAGAGCTGGTGGTGCACTATAGGCCTGCTAATCGGAATACCATATATGCGGACCACAGCTACCTGAAGCGCCGTGAGATACTTGAAGAGATGGCTGAAAGGGCCTAGGAGTATGGCCTCTACCATATGAATCCCTGCCTCCAGACGAGGCACCACTGAATCTACCTGAATGATGGGGCCTCTTATGTGACCTATGACCACCTCCCTGCGACAGGACCATCTCCACTCTACGGGCCACATTGGCCGCCTCTTGAAAAGTGATCTCACTCCCAGCCTCCGTAGCCATCTGAAGGCGAATCGGCTGGATAAGACCATCAATAAACCTCTTCACCCTCTCTCTCTCTCTCGGTAGGAAGTATGACAAGAACATGGCGAGCTAAGTCGATGAACCTGGTTTCATACTGGGTAAGCGTCATGGAACCCTGTTGGAGGCGCTCAAACTGCCTCCGACAAACCTCTCGCTGAGTAATGGGGAGAAACTTCTCCAGAAATAGCTGTGTGAACTGCTCCCAAGTCAAGGCTAGCGATCCAGCTGGTCTAGCTAAGCAATAATCCCTCCACCAAGTCTTGGCGGATCCAGACAAGCAAAATGTAGTAAAATCAACCCTATTGGTCTCAACAATACCCATGTTTCTAAGGACCTCATGGCAGCTGTCTAGATAATCCTGGGGATCCTCAGTAGATGCATCGTTGAAAGTGGAAGTGAAGAGCTTGGTGAACCTATCCAGCCTCTACAAAGCATCGGCAGACATAGCCGCTCCATCACCAGACTGAGCTACCACACCGGCTGAACTGCTCCAACTGGCTAAACCATTAGAGTCTGAATCTGAGGCGCTACCTGCTCCGGAGTGCGAGTAGCAGGAGTCTGGGCCCCTCCTCTAGCCTAAGAGACGGCTAGTGCTACAGGAAGCAAGCCCGCTCGGGTGACACTCTCCATGAGGCCCAATAATCGGACAAGAGCATCCTGAAGGACTGGGGTAGCAATAAACCGCTCTAGGACCTGAGCTGGGCCCACCGGAGCTGCTGGAGCCGGAACCTCGTCATCAAAGTCAACCTGAGGCTTCGCTACTAGGGCTGCTTCTCGTGGCTGAGCTCTACCCCTACCTCAGCCTGTGGCACGACCTTGACCTCGCCCTTTTCCCCTCATGGGAGCTACTACTCGGGACTCGGGCTGCTGAGCGGTAGATGAGGAAGAGCGTGTTCTCGCCATCTGCGAAAGTACAGAGTAGAAATTCAATTAGCATTAAGAAACAAAACTGCACGACATGAAAGAACAAATGTGAAGTTTTTCCTAACTCTATAGCCTCTGGGGATAAATACAGACGTCTCCGTACCGATCCCTCAGACTCTAATGAGCTTGTCCATGAATTGTGAGACCTATGTAACCTAGAGCTCTGATACCAATTTGTCACGACCCGGAATTCCCACCCTCGGGAGTGGTGAGGCTCCTGCTTGTAGAAGCTAGGCAAGCCACGAACTTAGAAATCTTTAACTCTTTTGTGTTAATCCTTTTTACAACTCATTTTACCTACACCCCGTAAAGGGTATAAATACAAGGGAGTGTTTCCAATTAAAGGACAATCGAAACGGGACCGTTTATTTATTAAAAATCAGAGCGCCACTTGGGATAATTTATGGTGTCCCAAGTCGCCGGTTCAAATACCGAATCGAGGAAAAAGATTGACTCTATTTAACAGTCCACGAACCAGAAATCTGATAAGGAATTCTGGTAACCCGGGAGAAGGTGTTAGGCACTCCCAAGTTCCGTGGTTCTAGCACGGTCGCTTTGATTATACTTGGCTTGACTAGTTGTTTAACTACTGAATTTAGAACCTATGTGCATTTACTTTTACCGCTTTTTAAATTAAGAAAATTATCTTGAAACGGGTCACGCGTACGTGTACCCGTTTGTTTGGCGCGTCAAAAATCGTGTCATGCGAACGTGTCCAGAATTAAGAACGCTTTGTTATTATTAAGAAGAGTTTGGCCAAAGTTGCGCGTGTCTAAAGCAAACTACGAACATTTGTAATTTTGTATGATTAAATGGTAGACGGCGCACCTCGGACTATATGAGCTAATTTAATTAATAACCTACGAAAACCCATTTTTATTATTAAGAAGGTTTGTTCGAAGTTGCGAGAACGCATACTCCGAATTGGTTTTTAGAATTGTAATCATGTCACGTGAACGTGTACACAATCACAATTGTATTTTAAACGGCCCTAAAGGTTTCTCTATGAATATTTGTTATTTTACATCTACATTGTGAAATTAACACAAGAGCCATTTGTTACTAAGTGTCTAACTATGGCTTGTCTCAAATCTATTCGGCAGAATCCAGTTAATTAAGCACTAATGGAATTTGAACCCTTACTATCGAATGAGTGACTTAATCCAAGCTCGTTCGACTACAAGGCTGTCACCAAAATAACACTCATTCAATTGATAAGAGAGCCAAAATAAGACAGGCCCAATTACTTAAGTGGCGCATCCGTTCAGGATTAAAGAGGAACAAATGGGCTCTAATCATGAGCCCACAAAAAACTGTGAATACAAGCCACCCCCTTTTGTCTCAACATGTGTTCGAAATCCAAACCACAAGGCAAAGTAGACTTTCTTTTAAAACAAACTGACGCAAGGCCAAACAAGACCCGAGATCTTGGACATCAGACCATCACATTCAAACAAATCAGCCCTTCAGCTAATTCAACAAAAAGCAGTTACGCGAGACCTTACATCTAATTAAACCATTTCAATAACAAATTACACATCATGAGACTGGTAAGTAAGTGAATCTGAACTTGAACAATCGACTCATATTTAACATGTTTACATATAATCAAGGTAATTCTGTATACGTCTTAGACCCTGAAGTGACGAGCCGAAATATTTTCTTGTCCAATACACTATAAAACTTAATACGAAATTTTTTTCTTGACGTCTAGGTACATCAAGCCTGCCGTGACAGTTCAAGTAAATTACGCAACAAAAGAAGCTTTCATACAGTCTACATTACTCGATTTGCATGATTGATGGTATAGCACAACTACTAATTCGACTAAACAAATTATTTATCAAGCTTCTATGATAGTCCAGTATCAGATTCAGGGATAGGAGTTCAACATGCCCAAAACCAACATTTAGCTATGAGATATTTGATAGAAAATGGAGTCACCCACCAATTACAAACAAATTCAGCTCTCAGAAGGATACTATCAGCAACCAGCAGAATACAATGCACTATATGATTGCAAAATAAGGCAATTAAAACAAAATAAAGCTAAATCTATGAGCAAACAATGGTGACATTATGCTCAAATTTCCAGATTGTCATTTCATCTTTGAATCAGGCCTCACATTAGATAGAACTCAGAGATCATGTACCTAGGAATAAGGGGAAAGCAAAAAGGAGTAAAGATCAGTAGGCAGCAACAACAGAACAAAATCCCAAACTTAGCAGCAGTAGTAAGCTCAAAAATGACCAATGAAACCAGCCTTGGACCCAACTTTAAACCAGCAGAAATAACCACTGATACCCAGCAATCAAAAAAGAACAGCCAAATTTTGAACCAAACTTTTGAAAACCAACCAAGCTCAAACCATTTTAGCCCTCGATTGTTCAGAGATCATTTCAGAAGTGAGAGCCTCAAGAATTACAGAAACACTTTCAATGGAACAGTGGTTTTTGTTTTTTCCATTTGTTCTGATTTCTCCTGTATTTTTAGCCTTTTTGGTCTCTCTAAGGTGTAAAAAAAAACTGTCTTGAATGAGAAGAAGGCTTCCTTTTAAAGGCTGAGGGTCTGCTGTGTGCCTTCCCAGGCAAGGCAGTCAGATTTTTCCCAAAATACCCTCATAGGGCATCTTTTAAAACTGATTTTTGGACAACTGTCCATTTCCTTCAGATATTTTCTATTTACAGCCTGTTTTCCCTAACCATTTTGGGCAGCTGTCCATTTAGGAAGCTTCCCATCAGTTATTAAAGATTCTTCAAGTTGAAACAATCTCCAAAATCACCCCTTAAAGTTCCCCATTATTCACTTACCCCCCTTAAATTCCGAATGCTCACAATCACAAAATTAGTAAACAAACGGGCTGACACTTTCAAACAAATTGAAATTCAAAACAACTATTGAAATTATGAGAAAACTAGCTTGAATATCCTTCACCCATAAATGTGAATTCAGAAAATGTTCTTGAAACAAGAATTAATGCGAACGATGAACTATACTTGACTAATGTTAATGCTTCAGTTCCAAAATTAATTCACAAATGTGAAATGAAACCTAGCGGAAAGAAGAAAATATCATGAATTAAAACAAAATTAAACTAAAACCTTACGAAGCCGATTGTCATTGACAATTATGCAAACAAGCTAACTAACGAACTTACAACCAGAACATAATGCAATTAAGCAAGAAACGAAAATTCTGAAGGACAAAAACTGGAAAAACAAACAACCAAGCAAACAAACAGAAGAGATCAAAAGGAAACCAATCGACGCAAAGGAAATTCTCCCAAACCTACTTCGGCGAGAACTGCATGAACTCGAACAATCTTGGAGAAGAAAGTGAACCTTTGACGGTCATTAAAAGGTTGTCCTTAACAAAAGACAAACGATTAATGACGGTTTTGGGTTCACTTGACCTTGCTAAGCCAGAAAGGAACCCAAGGAGAGACTTGGCTATCCGGACCTCTGCTCTACCACTAACAGACCATTTTTAAATGAAACAAACACGTATTTGAGGTAGGAAGGAGATGAGGGGTTGCATGGTGTGATTTTGGGTGGATCTGGGAATATTTAGGGTTTCAGGCGCTAACATCAGATCTGAGATTCGAGGCGATGGAAGGGGATTTGAGAGAAACTGTTTGGAGATTCGAGATGGGGAGGTGGAAGGGAGTTCATGGTGTTAATTCGGGGGCGATTGGACGCTGGCGCCGCCACCGGACGGTGGGGAATTCTGGGGCGGCTACTAGGGTTTGGGGGGTAGGTTTCTAAAGTTGGGGGTGTTGGGACGATGAACTGGGGGGTAGGGCTTTAGTTCTGAGCCGTTCGATCAAGTGGAGATCAACGGCTCAGATCCACACTGATCGAAATGACGTTGTTTAGTTTGAGGGGGAATTCGGAACGGGTCAGGCGGGTTTGGGCTAGAATTGTACAGATCTAGGGGGGGCTATTGGGCTGAAGGAGATTTGATGGCCCAAATCCGAATTTCCCTTTGTTTTTGAATCTTTTTTTCTTTTCAAAATTAGAAATAAAACCTAAATTAATTATTAAAACTAATATTATCCTATCAAATTGAACTAATTAAACTCTAAAAATAATTACCATAACTAATTACATACCACATTAAAGAAAGCTAACAAAATTCGAGAAATTAAAATTAAAGTGCAAAAATGAACTATTTTTGTGATTTTTTCATTTTATAAAACACTAAATTACTAATTATTTCAAACATGCAAAAAATTAAATCCTAAATGCAAATGCAACATATTTTGTATTTTTCATTAATTAACAAACGAAATGCACAGACAAAAATGCAAATAATTAACAGCAAATGCCACATCATCCACAAAATTGCAAAAATGAAACGAAATTACTTTGTTTTGAATTTATGAGAGTATTTCATGTAGGGCAAAAATCACGTGCTCACAGCTGCCCCTCTTTGTTTGGAAACACGAAGAGTTTTTGTGCAAAGATAAAGTGAGCGGATACGAGCGATTTTTTCCCGTTTGAATACTCCGTGGGAAGCATTTTTGAAAGATTTGACCGCACCCTGCCTATGAGGTTGCCTACATATCCTTGGCTAAAAAGGAATCAGGTCAGTGTAGTTCGGAAAGTTTTGGTAGCTGGGACTACCATGAAGCTGTGATTTCACTATTGCTGCTGCTGCTGCTACTGCTTACTGAACCTCCTTATTACACCATGTCAAAATAAAACAAGAAGCTATACTAGACTATGATATATGGATTACAAAAGTCCTATCTATATCTTCAAACTTGATCTTGTGCTTCTTGTTGCCTTGTTGTTCTCCATTCTTTCGGAGACATCTGTTTGTTGCCACCTTGAATTGTAAACTGAGATGTTTTCCCCTTCTTCAGGTGGGTGCCTGACTGCTGAACTTGATATGTTTTCCCTACTCTCCAAGTGGGATCCTGACTTCAACATAGACAAAACAAAGGATTTGAAAGCTCAAACATAAATTGTACTCTCTTGTTCTCCAGGCGGGCTCCTGATTGCTGACTTGTAAGTATTCCCTGCTTTCCAGGCGGGCTCCTAACTTCAACTTGAAATGTATTCCCTGCTCTTCAAGCGGGCTCCTGACTTCAAAATAAACAAAGCAAAGAATTTGAAAACTAAAACTTTAAATTGTACTCCCTTGTTCTCCGGGCGGGCTCCTGACTGCTACGCTTGAAAGTATCCCCTGCTCTCCAGGCGGGCTCCTGACTACTACGCTTGAAAGTATTCCCTGCTCTCCAGGCGGGCTCCTGACTTCAACTTGAAATGTATTCCCTACTCTCCAGGCGGGCTCCTAACTTCAAAATAAACAAAGCAAAGAATTTGAAAACTAAAACTTTAAATTGTACTCCCTTGTTCTCCAGGCGGGTTCCTGACTGCTACGCTTGAAAGTATTCCCTGCTCTCCAGGCGGGATCCTGACTTCAACAAAACAGACAAAAACAAAGAAAATTTTCTGCCCTAGTTTGGTGGCTGGGGACAGATGTGATTGTAAAACTAAATCATATTACCCAGTATTACTAAGGATTTGAAAGCTAGGTCCCCTTATTCAGGGGGGTCCTGACAACTCTTAACTAAACGACAATTTAGAATCTAAGTTATATCTTCTACAGGTGTGACTTCTGCTAAATCTTGCTATCCAAGAGGATCTTTTAAACTACTTCCCATCGTCCAGGAGGGTCCTGAAAATCAAAAGTCCAATTTTCTTAAGAGTGACAACTTTTATGGCTGAATTATACTACCCTACATCAGACTTTACGCTAAATGTTGTTATCTAATCGAAATCTTAAAGCTAAGTCCCATTATTCAGGAGGGTCCTGGAAACTCCTAATTGAATCCTATCTCGAACATGCAAACTTCTAAACCAACTTATATTATTTTGGGGATACATTTATGCTAGATTATGCTATTTTCTGAACTTAAAACTAGATCCCATTTTCCATGAGGGTCCTGAAAATCAAAAATCAAACCTGTTTGGTGACTGCCTTTCTCCACGGAGGGTTTCTCCGACTCCAACGAATTTTCTGCCCCTGTTTCAATCAAAGAAAATTTTGTTAGTTTAAAGTGGTGGTTAGCTGATGACAGTCTTGCTGAAGGTCTTTCTGCTGCAATGCTTGTTCTGACTGGCTTCTCCGAACTGGCCCAGAACCGCTTTGACTTTCTGACCTGACTTTCAAACCCCATGACTTTTGATAAGCCGAGCGTTCTATACTCCCGCTGTTGTTTACCTCTGACCCCTTTATCTGAACCTTTGCATCCCCCGTGACATTACCAGTCCCTTCCACGTGATTTCTTGTACCCTCCCCTTACATCGTGTTATCCTTAGTATGCTTTGACCACTCCGTGCTTTGCAATTTTGGAAGTTGGTAGTGTGCTTTGAAATCCTTTTCACTCGATTTGAACAAGACTGACATTGAAACATCTTTAGATAAATACCCAAAAGAAAGTGAAATGCAATGACTTTGCAGGTTAAGGATAAGAAGAATCCAAAACCAGATGACTGCTACTGAAGGAGAAGGAAAAAGAAACTTATCTGGGTGGAACAGCTGGTACCAATGATCATGACATGCATTTCAGATTAATCGACCCAATCTGTCCAACCAATCAACTTTCAGTTGCCGTACTTTGTTGCCCCAGAATTTCCATGACTTGATTAAACCTCGACCTTATTCATCCTACGGTGCCTTGAAACAGTTTTCCCACTAACAAACCTTTCTCACTTGTTGACTTTTCAACCCACTTTTGCCTCAAGGTGCCCGTGAGGGTTTTCACCGATAAGGCTCTCTCATTTTTACTTTTCTCAACTCTCGTCGCCTTACGCTGCCTATGAAGGTTTTCACCAATAAGACTCTCTCATTTTTATTTTTCTCAACTTCCATCGCCTTACGGTGCCTGTGAAGGTTTTCACCAATAAGACTCTCTTATTTTTATTTTTCTGCTTGAACCAAAGTGTTGCCCCTGACATGAATTACCTTTACCTGCTTGACTTGGCATTTCTCAAAGATTGATCAGAAGGTCTTTCTTTGGACCGTAATGTGGGCTTTTGGACAGGGTTAAGAAGAAAGGATATCAAAGGCTCGAAACAATTCAAATGGGTTCAAAATTACAACTTTCGGAATCAGATTTCTAACAACAACCACAGCTTCTGCCCCAGTTTCTTGTTTGGGGACTTTTGGATTTTATTTTGATGGGACCGAACCGTGAGGCTGCCTACGTATCCTTAAAAGGAATCAGGTCGAATGTAGTTCATGTCATAGAAATTAGTTTGTTGTTGTGATCTTTCTTTTCTTCCTTTCTTTTCTTTCTCTCTCTCTTTTTCTTCTGTTATTCTTCTTTTCTTCGTTTTCTCTTTTTGCTTTTCTCTTTCCTTTCTTTTCTTTCTTTCTTCTCTCTTTTCATTTTTCTTCTCCTTTTCCTTTCTTGTTCGTTCTTTCTTTTCTCTTCACTTACTTACTCTCCGCACTTGCATTTCTGAATTGTGTTGTTGATCCCAAAAGAGGGGTATGAAAGAAAATAAATAAGGCTCAAAGGGGTGACAAGGGATAAAATGTCTAGATAGCAGAACAAAATGCCTTCGTCATTTCAATCTTTAAAATAGGCCAAATACAAACAAGTACAATCAAACAAAAAAATCATACATAGTATCTTTTGACTGCGTCGGAATTGATAGCCATTTCTACACATTTGCCTTCTATATCTGTCAAATACAATACGCCGTTGGACAACACTCTAGATACAACAAATGGCCCCTGCCAGTTTGGGGTGAACTTTCCTTTTGCTTCAGCCTGATGAGGCAAAATACGTTTCAACACTAACTGACCCACTTCGAATTTCCGTGGACGGAACTTCTTGTTATATGCCCTCGCCATTCTCTGTTGGTACAATTGACTGTGACATACTGTTGCCAATGTCTTTTCATCAATCAGACTTAATTGCGCCATGCGGGTTTTGACCCATTCAATGTCATCAATTTCTGCCTCAGCGACAATCCGAAGGGATGTGATTTCAATTTCTGCGGGTATTACTGCCTCCGTACCATACACCAACAAATAAGGAGTGGCCCCTACTGAAGTACAGATAGTAGTGCGATAACCCAGCAATGCAAACAACAGCTTTTCATGCCACTGCCTAGAACCTTCCACCATTTTTCGAAGTATCTTCTTTATATTCTTGTTGGCTGCCTCGACTGCTCCATTCGCCTTAGGCTGATACGGGGTGGAATTACGATGTATAATCTTAAACTGCTAACATTTCTCTGTCATCAGATGACTGTTGAGGTTAGCGCCGTTGTTCGTGATGATTACCTTCGGAATCCCAAACCGACAGATGATATTTGAATACACAAAATTGACCACTGCTTTCTTGGTCACAGATTTGAAAGTTTTCGCTTCAACCCACTTGGTGAAATAATCGATGGCTACTAGAATAAACCTGTATCCGTTTGATGCTGCTGGTTCGATTGGCCCAATGACATCCATGCCCCAAGCAACAAAAGGCCATGATGCAGACATTGTATATAATTCAGATGGTGGAGAATGAATCAAATCTCCATGCACTTGGCACTGATGGCATTTACGCACAAAACTGATGCAATCCCGCTCCATAGTGAGCCAGTAATAACCTGCTCGGAGAATTTTCTTTGCTAGAACTTACCCACTCATATGCGGTCCACAAACTCCTGAATGTACCTCGGTCATGATAGTTGTGGCCTGTCTTGCATCTATGCATCTTAGCAACCCCAGATCTGGAGTTCTTTTGTACAATATCCCTCCACTGAAGAAAAATTCGCTTGCCAATCGTCGAATTGTTCTTTTCTGATCACCTGTGGCTTGTATCGGATATACTCCCATCCGGAGGTATTCTTTGATATCATGGAACCATGGCTCCCCATCAAGTTCTTCTTCTACCATATTATAGTAAGCATGCTGATCACGGACCTGAATCTGCAAAGGGTCCACATAAGCCTTATCTGGATGATGTAACATTCTCGCCAGAGTGGCCAAAGCATCGACGACTTCATTATGTATTCTTGGGATATGCCTGAACTCTATTGACTGAAATCGTTGACAAAGATCATGTAAACACTGTCTGTACGGTATGAGTTTCAAATCCCGTGTTTCCCATTCTCCCAGAATTTGGTGCACCAAGAGGTCCGAGTCACCCAAGACCAAGACTTCCTGGTCACCCATATCCACAGCTAACCTCAAACCCAAAGTACATGCCTCATACTCAGCCATGTTGTTGGTACAGTAAAAACGAAGCTGAGCCGTAACACGGTAGTGCTGCCCTGTTTCAGAAATAAGTACTGTTCCAATCCCCACGCCCTTCATGTTTGCGTCTCCATCAAAGAAAAGTTTCCATCCAGGCTTCTCGACTTGTTCTAACTCATCAATGTACATCACCTCTTCATCAGGGAAATAAGTTTTCAATGGTTCATAATCTTCATCAATCGGGTGCTCAGCCAAATGGTCCGCCAAGGCCTGTGCTTTCATTGCAGTTCGAGTCACGTAGACAATGTCAAACTCTGTGAGCAGGATCTGCCACTTTGCAAGCCTCCCTGTGGGCATAGGCTTCTAAAATATATACTTCAATGGATCCAAACGAGATATGAGATAGGTAGTGTAAGATGACAAATAAAGTTTCAGCTTCTGCGCCACCCAAGTTAGGGCGCAACATGTCCTCTCGAGCTGAGGGTACTTGACCTCGTACGGTGTGAATTTCTTGTTGAGATAATATATGGCCTGCTCCTTCCTGCCAGTGATATCATGTTGACCCAATACATAGCCGAATGAATTGTCCAATATGGTCAAATATAGAATCAAAGGTCGCCTTGGTTCTGGCGGGACCAACACGGGTGGATTTGACAAATACCCCTTTATCCTATCAAACGCCTCCTGACATTCATCTGTCCACCTGACCGCAATGTCTTTCTTTAACAGCTTGAAGATGGGCTCACAAGTTGTCGTGAGCTGAGCGATGAACCTGCTGATATAATTCAATCTCCTTAACAAACTCATCACCTCGGTCTTGTTCTTCGGAGGTGGCAATTCCTGGATGGCCTTGACTTTTGATGGGTCCAATTCAATACCCCGGCGGCAGACTGCGAACCCCAGCAATTTTCCAGACGGCACCCCAAAAGCACACTTTGCAGGATTAAGCTTGAGATTGTACCTGTGAAGCCTTCGGAAGAACTTCTTCAGATCCCTGACATGGTCAGACTGCTTCCTAGACTTCACGATCACATCATCCACGTACACCTCGATTTCCTGGTGTATCATATCATGGAATATTGTTGTCATTGCCCTCATGTAGGTTGCCCCAACATTTTTCAAACCGAATGGCATGACCTGATAGCAGTACGTTCCCCACGGTATGATGAATGCCGTCTTTTTAGCATCTTCCTCGTCCATTAAGATCAGATGATAACTCGCGTAACAATCCACAAAAGAACCAATCTCATGTTTGGCACAATTGTCAATCAACATATGGATGTTTGGCAGGGGAAAATTATCCTTCGGACTTGCTTTGTTGAGATCCCGATAATCAATGCACACCCTGGTCTTGCCATCCTTCTTTAGCACAGGCACAACATTGGCTAACCAGGTGGGATACTGCGTGACCCGAATAACTTTCGCATTGAACTGCTTGGTGACCTCTTCTTTGATCTTTACACTCATATCCGTTTTGAACTTTCTCAGCTTCTGTTTGACAGGAGGGAATGCCGGGTCAGTGGGCAACTTGTGAACCACTAAATCAGTGCTTAGACACGGCATGTCATCATAGGACCATGCAAAAACGTCTTTGTATTCGAACAGTGCTTTGATTATCTCCTCCCTGAGTTGAGATTCCAGGTGGACACTTATTTTAGTTTCACGGAGAATTTTTCTTGGTCCCCTAGATTAACTGCTTCTGTATCGCTCAAATTAGGTTTGGGCTTTTCCTCAAAATGACTTAGTTCCTTACTAATTTCTTCGTAGGCCTCATCATCATCAAATTCCAACTCGTCATCACACTCAATTTCTTGTATTATTACTTCAGATTTAGATTGGCTTTTAAAACTGGGCCGAAGATTCCTCATGCATGTCATGTCATTGATACCAGCATAAAAAGGACTGTACAAAAGAAGAAAACAAAAATAGAATTAGAAGAAATGAAGGAAAAGGAATAATTGCATTTCATTGAATATAAAGATAACAGGGTTTTAACACATCTAACTGGACGGAACATAATATCTGAATTACAGACCCTGGAATAATCCACTTGCATTCCCTCCGGATAGGAAGAGAAGTAGCTTCCCAGTTGTTGACTTTTGCACGTGGTCCCACAAATTGCACATCTGCCTTGTTGGACCCTTCCCCAGCCTGAACCATATTGACCTCGGCGAATAACCTTTCGAACACCTTCTCCAAATCTCCATCGGCTCCAATCAGTGGTCCAGGGATCCTTGACAACAGTTGCTTTCTGGTACCCGGCCTGACGAATGACCTAGACAGATGCGGGACTGGCTATGGCAATGCCCATGCTTTCTTTTTCATTTTCCTAGCTCTTCTCATGTCTGCAACGGTAGGGTTGAACCCCCAGACCAAAAGTATCTAGATTCCTTGGAAGGGAGATTGGCTGCACAATACCTTGCAGAGATGTACCCAAACCCTTGCCTGGTACGAAACCGTTTTTCAACATTTCGACAGCTACCATGACTGATGCCGCAACCATCTTTGGAGTTGGCACGCACTTTCCTTCTGGAATTTTCTCTACCGATACTGTGTTAGAAACCTGATAAACCCATGGTCTCTTGCCATCGTCAACCTCTATGAATGGCACCATTGGGCACACACAAATTATCTTCGCCATGTACAACAATTTCCTGTCGATCCCATTCAAACTTGACCATTTGATGCAGAGTAGACGGGACTACTTTGGCAGCATGGATCCAGGGTTGTCCCAACAACAGATTGTACGAAATAGCCACATCGAGCACCTAGAATTCCATGGTAAATTCAACTGGCCCTATTGTGAGCTCAAGCACTATGTCCCCGACTGAATCCTTCCCTCTACCGTTGAATCCCCGAACGCAAATACTGTTCTTGTGAATTCTTTAATCCTCCACTTGCAGCTTGTTCAATGTGGCGAGAGGACAGATGTTCGCGCTAGACCCGTTGTCAACCAGTACTCGAGTAACCACGAAGTCTTCGCATTTCACCGTCAGATAGAGGGTTCTATTGTGCTCGGTGCCCTCCACGAGCAACTCATCATTGGAAAAAGGTGACTCAAATATCTTGTTAGCTATCTTTTCCAAGTGGTTTACTGAGATTTTGTCAGGAACGTGGGCTTCGTTCAAGATCTTCATCAAAGCTCGACGATGCTTGTCAGAATGGATCAGTAATGACAAGAGCGAGATCTGATCCGGTGTTTTCCTCAACTGCTCCACAATGGAATAGTCCTATACTTTCATCTTTTTCAAAAATTCCTCTACTTCTTCCTCGGACACGGCTTTCTTCACCGACACTGGATTGTCTTTGGAAGTTTTAGCTTTTCTCAATTCTTCGGGGGCAAAGCATCTCCCCGATCGAGTCAAACCATGGGTCTCACACAGTTCTTCTCTAACCTCTTTCCCCTGGTAAGTTACTGTTACTCGTTCATAATTCCACGGGACCGCCTTGCTGCTGATCACTGGAAGCTGAGTTACTGGTTATATAATAACAGGCTCTGTGCGAGCACCCTTCACGACCACGACAGGTTTACTTGTAACCCCTGGTACCACCACTTTAGCTTTCTCTGGTTTCGCTGCAACAGTACTTGACGGCCCTTTCTCTACTACCACAGCTGGCTTGTTTTCTACCTCTTTCCACTGGACCACTGATTTCTCACTGGTTACCTTTTCCTTTGAATTGGTTTCACTGGAGCGGATCATCATCACCGTCTGCGAGGGTTTCTTAGCCTCTCCTCCCTTGTGTATCAACTCAATCATATGGGTCTCATGGTGAGATGGTAGCAGATTCTGGTTGATGTTTGGTG
Source organism: Nicotiana tabacum (assembly GCF_000715075.1). Classification (NCBI taxonomy): domain Eukaryota; kingdom Viridiplantae; phylum Streptophyta; class Magnoliopsida; order Solanales; family Solanaceae; genus Nicotiana; species Nicotiana tabacum. Next base: position 62,662,409 of record NC_134080.1, on the reverse strand, counting down.
TTTCTGGGGCCTGAACCTCGATCCGATGAGTATCAATGAGCTCTTGTACAATTGTTTTTAGTTTCCAGCATTTCTCTGTGTCATGGCCCAGGGCCCCTGAACAATACTCACAATTTACCGAGCGATCAAGATTTCTGGGAAGGGGATTCAACAATTTAGCCTCGATCGGATTCAACATGCCCAACTGTCTCAATCTGTGGAATAGGCTGGTATATGATTCTCCCAATGGAGTGAAAGTCTTCTGCTTCTGCACCCTTTCATTCTTAAAGGCTTGATTGGGTCGAAAACCTATTCCAGGGGGGTTTTTGTAGGCTTTTGGGGGTGGATGGGTATTTCGTGGAGCTTGGTAGGGACTCTGTGGAGCTGGCATACGCCATTGCGCGTAAGCGGGAGGTTGGTTATAGGTTTGTGCGTGATAGACAGAAAAATGGGGATCTGGCGGTGGGTAGTAGTGTTGTGGTGGGCTATATGGAGTGTGGGGGTATGTTTGGGGATAGGGTCGAGGCTGGTTGTAGAATGGTGGAAGGTTCCTGGATCCACCCTAAGCTGCCGACTCGATCGTTGCAACATCCTCTTTCTTCTTCTTTCCGAGCACACCCCCAGTACCATTTTGAATGGCCTGAGTGGTTGCTTTGATTACTGAATAACTCATAATCTTACTGGATTTGAGTCCCTCCTCAACCATGCCTCCCATTTTCACAACTTCATTAAAGTACTTGCCCATTGCTGACACCAAATGACTAAAATAAGTGGGCTCCAAATCCTGCAAGAAATAATCAACCATCTCGCTTTCTTTCATCGGGGGGTCAACCTTCGCTGCTTGCTCTCTCCAATGGAACCCATATTCTCGGAAACTCTCACTGGGCTTGTTCTCAATCTTCGTCAATGACAGACGATCTGGGATGATTTCGAGATTATACTGAAAATGACAGGTGAAGGCTTGGGCCAAATCGTCCCATGTGCACCACCTGCTATGATCTTGTCTGGTGTACCATTCTAGTGCCGACCCACTCAAACATTGGCTGAAATATGCCATCAGCAATTCGTCTCTTCCACCTGCCCCTCTCATCTTGCTACAGAATCCTCTTAAGTGTGCTACCGGGTCGCAATGCCTATTGTACAGATCAAACTTGGGCATTTTGAACCCTGCTGGCAACTGAATATCTGGGAACAGGCACAAATCCTTGTAGGCCACACTCACTTGGCCTCCCAACCCCTTCATATCTCGGAATGATTGCTCTAAGCTTTTGACCTTTCTGATCATCTCTTCATGCTTGGGATTTTTGGGCGGTTTCTCGGTCTCTGCCAGGATATCAAGATGAGGAGTGTAAGGATATGGTTCTGGAACTTTGAAGGTGGGTTCAGGGGGATAGTACTGGTTGTCGTGAGTTTGAAATAGGGGTTCACTGGAAGATCTATGTAATGTAGCAGGTGGGGGTGCCACAAAAATAGGTGTAATTGGTGGGGGAGGGTACGAGACTTGTTTGGGTGGTGGATCTTGAGAAGTATGGGAAGTGGTGCCTTGACATTGTTGGTAGAGGGGGAAGGCTGGAGATGAGTTCACAGTGGGAGGCTCCGGAGGTTGGGCTGATGGTGGGATATAAGCAGGATTGGCGGGATAAACCGGTGGTGGATGCCCTTTCGCCCAAGCTTGGTACATTTCAGCCATCTGCTATTTCAGCTTATACATTTCTTCCCTCATTGCATTAACATCCATTTCTTCCATCTCTTTCGATGGATCAACAATGCTGGTTTCCGGTTCCTGGTCGACCATATTTAGCCTGTCTTTCGATCGGGTGTTGTAGGAGTGAGTTGCCCGAATGCTAGTCAACTAACCACCTGCCTGGACTTAATGCATCAAACAAACAACCTTGTTAGCGATTAGGCTTTAACATATTGGCAACCACACATTGGGCATGAATGCACCTAGATAGTTAACCGTCTCTATTATGTATTTGATCGGTTGCATGCGTCATCACGGCCTTTTCTTTCTTTTAATTGCAAACATCCCCTTTTCTTTTCTTTTCTTTCCTTTCCTTTCATTCTGGCCTCTGTTCTCTCTTTGCTTTTACTCTCTCTTATTTTCTCTTTTTTTCTTTCTTGTTTTTTCGCTCTTTCCTTTTCTTTACTCTCTCGTTTTTCCTTTTAATTTCTTTTCTTCTCTCTTTTTTTTTGGTTGTGGTCAAATCCTATGGAGATTGCCTACGTATCATGACCCCACATGAATCAGACCAAGCGTAGTTCTTGTGGATAAGTGTAAAATAAAGTAAAAACATTTGGAATTTTCAATTTTCATATAAAAATGCTATTACAAAGACTGAAGCTAATAGACTCGAAAGTAACTAATAGACTCGAGATACATGCTCAAAAACAAACAACCCGCATGCTCTGATAACAGAAATACAGACTCCAGACTTTAACGGAAAGAAAACACAGACTCAAGAAATCACGAATACATCAATGCCTCAACTATCCCTGGGATCTGCGGGGCATCATTCGGCCTTGCTGCGGGCCGACTTGCTAAATCCTCCTGAAGGTGGTAGAGATATTCCATTACCCGACGAACAAAAATCATCACAGTGGCGAAGAACATAGATCTCATCATATCCTCACAGCTATTGCACTTCATTGCGATATAGTTGGCAACCCTTTTGACTTGCTCTCTTATAACGCCCTTCTCTTGCAACAAACGCCCAATTTGTTCGGTTCTGGCTTCCAAAGTTCGTTCGGCTACCTGGTTCTGCTCTTGGAGTTGTGCAAGTCCCTTTCTATGCGTGCCATTAAGGCGTAACAATGTTCTCTTTCATCCTTAAAATTTATGGCTTGTTTAGCCATTTCACCCTCGAGGTTGCCGATTGCCTTTTCCCAACCTGTGACCCCTCTTTCATATCTTTCTTTCATCTGTTGAACGAAAGTTGCACGCCCTTCGGCGCTTTTGGCCAACCTTGCCCGTGCTTTTGCTAGTTCAGACTCAGCTTTCTGCAGGTCATCTTCGTAGTCACGTACCTTTTGAGTGAGGTTGTAAATGAGCCTCTCATCTTTCCTGCTTCGGCCTGGGTTCTCGGCTTCAATTTTCAACCGTCGAACCTGAGCTCTGAGGGCCTCGTTTTATCGCACCAATCTTCTCCTTTCACCTTCGGTCTCTTGTGCCTGCAAATCATTGTTGAAGGTGACATTTCTCAATTCTTCTCGCAGACTGTGGATAATGGCCTTATATTCCTTATCCTTCTCCCCCCAAGCTAACCTCTCTTGAATTTTATCATCAAAGGCTTGAACATGAGGCCTTTTGGAGGGCCTCTCAGGCTTTGGCTCGTTGTTTACATAAGACATTTCCTCAAACCAAGCAGCATAATTTAGATCTACTTCCCCCTTGGCAACGTCTGGTACCTGGGTGTCGTTTTTGAGATACCAGTAGCTATTCCAATCCTACTGAACTACAGGCTCAGGCAATGCGACTTTTGGATGCAACCCTATGACCTGGATGCTTAGATCTTCATCTTCAGGCACAATCTGATACCTCCCCAATTGCCTCAAGACCCTATGCGGTGCATATGGCTGAATACTCCTTATGCCCATTATCCTCAGGTATCCTTTGGTAGCAGTCATATAGATGGCTTCTGTCCTCGACAGCCATCCTATAGTCCACTCAACCTGACCTGCGTCAAGAGCTTTCAAATGAGAAACCCATGCTTCAAATCCTTCTGGTGTGTTGTAATCTTTTATCCTCTCCTCGTAACTAATGATGAAGTTGTTTGGACTCGAACCGTAACTCATGAATCTGGGATGATGGCGAAGAAGCTCGATCAACCACATTTGCAGAATGATACTGCAACCCTCAAAAAACTGAGCTCCTGCTTTGCATACAGTCAATGCGCGATAGATATATGCTAGCACCAACGGGGCAAGTGTATGATCTTCCTTAGTAGTGAGGATTTGTGCAATTCTAGCCATACGAATATCCACCGTTCCTTTCTCATTTGGAAAAACCATGATCCCCAAGAATGCCACAATAAATGCGAACCGACGATGAATTTGCCAAAGGCCCTTGTTTTGTTTGTTGCTCAGGTCCTTTTCATGTGTTTCAAAACTAGAGGAATGCCCGAACCTGAAGTATAAGAAATGGAAAGTACAACACCCGTTGCTCACACGTTCCTTATTTGTCTGTTTACTAATATTCAAGAGGTCAAATAACTTGTGCACCAATGGAGCCCTTGGAAATATGAGTTGTTGCTTCCTCAAGTCCCGTCCGAATTCAATGTACCCGGCTATCTCCTCCAAAGTAGGGGTGATCTCGAAATCTGAGAAACGAAAGACATTGTGGACAGGATCCCAGAACGTTACCAAAGCTTTGATCAAATCTTCCCGTGGTTTGATTTCAAAGATGTCTATAAGAGCACCCAAGTGCTTTTTCACCCATTTCTGACCATCTTCGTCTAGATTATTCCACCACATACGCAAGTGTAGCCGAGCCTGTTCCTTGACCACTTCTGGCAGTTCTTGGATGATACTCATTATTCCTGTGAAGGATTAAGGTTAGGGTTTGACTCGAGTTGACCCTTTTGTAAACAGTTTTTCGAAGAAGAAAAGAAAAAGAACAAATAAAAGAAGAAAATAACCATAATCTCTTCCCCTGTATGCCAACTTTAGCCAAATGGATGTTTTCGCAAATGCGGCCCCTTCCCAATTTCACGCGAATTTTGAGGCCGGGGGAATTATTTTATAACCCCTCACAAGCTTGTCCATTCTTTTACAAAAATAGCCTTTCGACAACTGAAAAATACTCTGAGTCTACCTTGGCAAGAACGATTTAAGATATAGCCGAAGCTGGATCGGCTTATTTTGACCAAAATCAAGATTGCATTCATTCGACCACCGACTCTCTTTTCTTGTTTTTCTTTTCTCTTATTTCCAAAAATAAGGCTGAACCTTATGTAGGTTGCCTATGTATCCCACACCCAGTGAGAATCAGACCTTCGTAGTTCGGTCAGTTTTGACACATTTGAAATAACACAGTGTTTGACTCTTTTAAAAATAACCCCTCTTTTTTTGAAAAATTTTTGGGCAGAGTTTCAGGACGCTTTTCAAATACCAGAATGTTTTAGAAGCGGGTTTTATTTCCTTCCCTATATCACTCTTGGTTTTCCTCTCTTCTTTTTTTTCGCTTTATTTTCTAGCCGGTCAGCATGCAAGCCAAAACAAATAAATGTTCACATAGCACATAGGATGCATCAGGATGATATGTTATTTCGGGCACACCTGTCCTAGATGGACCCAACCCCTGTGTTGAGTACCCTAAGTCAAATACACATGATGCAAACAAACGTTCCTACTAGAGATCCGGCATGGGGCTGCGTTCTTCTAGTTTTAAATCCTGGGGTTTTGGTCTAGACTTGGGGTACCCGAGCGGAAAACTAGGGCCGAGGAGGGGGCGACGTACCGGGAGCACTGAAGTCTACCCGGCCTTGTCGCTTGCCCAACCTCGTTCTACTTGGTATAATTTCTACAGAAAAAGCGGGCTGCGCGAAAGTATGCACCATTTTCAGAAGACTCAGATGGGTGGCGTAAGAAGACAGTTATATACAATCCAGACAATATTAAAGCGGTAAACAGATAGTACTTAGCATAAAAAGGTTCATAGAATACAGTAATATCAACAATAAATAAAACCAAACAAAATTATATTAATAAGCTCGAATTCTGAACCTTGAACCATAGATTCTGGGTTCGATCTCCAGCAGAGTCGCCAGAGCTATCACACCTCCTTTTTACCTACACCCCGTAAAGGGTATAAATATAAGGGAGTTTTTCCAATTAAAGGACAATCGAAACGGGATCGTTTATTTATTAAAAATCAGAGTCGCCACTTGGGATAATTTATGGTGTCCCAAATCACCGGTTCAAATCTTGAATCGAGGAAAAGGATTGACTTTGTTTAACAGTCCACGAACCAGAAATTTGAGTAAGGAATTCTGTTAACCCAGGAGAAGGTGTTAGGCACTCCCGAGTTCCGTGGTTCTAGCACGGTCGCTTTGATTATACTTGGCTTGACTAGTTGTTTAACTACTGAATTTAGAACCTATGTGCATTTACTTTTACCGCTTTTTAAATTAAGAAAATTATCATGAAACGGGTCACGCGTACGTGTACCCATTTGTTTGGCGCGTCAAAAATCATGTCACACGAACGTGTCCACAATTAAGAACGCTTTGTTATTATTAAGAAAAGTTTGGCCAAAGTTGCGCGTGTCTAAAGCAAACTACGAACATTTGTCATTTTGTATGATTAAATGGTAGACGACGCACCTCGGACTATATGAGCTAATTTAATTAATAACCTACGAAAACCCATTTTTATTATTAAGAAGGTTTGTTCGAAGTTGCACGAACGCATACTCCGAATTGGTTTTTAGAATTGTAATCATGTCACGCGAACGTGTACACAATCACAATTGTATTTTACACGGCCCTAAAGGTTTCTCTACGAATATTTGTTATTTTACATCTACATTGTGAAATTAACACAAGAGCCATTTGTTACTAAGTGTATAACTAAGGCTTGTCTCAAATCTATTCGTTGGAATTAAGTTAATTAAGCACTAATGGAATTTGAACCCTTACTATCGAATGAGTGACTTAATCCGAGCTCGTTTGACTACAAGGCTGTCACCAAAATAACACTCATTCAATTGATAAGAGAGCCCAAATAAGACAGGCCCAATTACTTAAGTGGCGCGTCCGTTCAGGATTAAAGAGGAAAAAATGGGCTCTAATCATGAGCCCACAAAAAACTGTGAATACAAGCCATCCCCCTTTTGTCTCAACATGGGTTCGAAATCCAAACCACAAGGAAAAGTAGAATTTCTTTTAAAACAAACTGACGCAAGGCCAAACAAGACCCGAGATCTTGGACATCAGACCATCACATTCAAACAAATCTGCCCTTCAGCTAATTCAACAAAAAGTAGTTACGCGATACCTTACACCTGATTAAACCATTTCAATAACAAATTATACCTTATGAGACTGCTAAGTAAGTGAATCTGAACTTGAACAATCGACTCATATTTAACATGTTTACAGATAATCAAGGTAATTCTATATACGTCTCAGACCCTGAAGTGACGAGCCGAAACATTTTCTTGTCCAATACACTATAAAACTGAATACGAAACATTTTTCTTGACGTCTAAGTACATCAAGCCTGCCGTGACGGTTCAAGTAAATTACGCAGCAAAAGAAGCTTTCATACAGTCTACATTACTCGATTTGCATGATTGATGGTAAAGCACAACTACTGATTCGACTAAACAAATTGTTCATCAAGCTTCTATGATAGTCCAGGATCAGATTTAGGGATAGGAGTTCAACATGCCCAAAACCAACATTTAGCTATGAGATATTTGATAGAAAATGGAGTCACCCACCAATTACAAACAAATTCATCTCTCAGAAGGATACTATCAGCAACTAGCAGAATACAATGCACTATATGATTCCAAAATAAGGCAATTAAAACAAAATAAAGCTAAATCTATAAGCAAACAATGGTGACATTATGCTCAAATTTCCAGATTTTCATTTCATCTTTGAATCAGGCCTCACATTAGATAGAACTCAGAGATCATGTACCTGGGAATAAGGGGAAAGCAAAAAGGAGTAAAGATCAGTAGGCAGCAGCAATAGAACAAAATCCCAAACTTAGCAGCAGTGGTAAGCTAAAAAATGACCAATGAAACCAGCCTTGGACCCAACTTGAAACCAACAGAAATAACCACTGATAGCCAGCAATCAAAAAAGAACAGCCAAAATTTGAACCAAACTTTTGAAAACCAACCAAGCTCAAACCATTTTAGCCCTCGATGGTTCAGAGATCATTTTAGAAGTGAGAGCCTCAAGAATTACAGAAAAACTTTCAATGGAACAGTGGTTTTTGTTTTTTCCATTTGTTCTGATTTCTCCAGTATTTTCAGCCTTTTTGGTCTCTCTAAGGTGTAAAAAAAAACTGTCTTGAATGAGAAGAAGGCTTCCTTTTTAAGGCTGAGGGTCTGCTGTGTGCCTTCCCAGGCAAGGCAGTTAGATTTTTCCCAAAATACCCTCATAGGGCATCTTTTAAAACTGATTTTTGGACATCTGACCATTTCCTTCAGATATTTTCAATTTACAGCTTGTTTTCCCTAGCCATTTTGGGCAGCTGTCCATTTAGGATGCTTCACATCAGTTATTAAAGATTTTTCAAGTTGAAACAATTTCCAAAATCACCCCCTAAAGTTCCCCATTATTCACTTACCCCCCTTAAATTCTGAATGCTCACAATCACAAAATCAATAAACAAACGGGCTGACACTTTCAAACAAATTAAAATTCAAAACAACTATTGAAATTATGAGAAAACTAGCTTGAATATCCTTCACCCATAAACGTGAATTCAGAAAATGTTCTTGAAACAAGAATTAATGCGAACGATGAACTATATTTGACTAATCTTAATGCTTCAGTTCCAAAATTAATTCACAAATGTGAAATGAAACCTAGAGAAAAGAAGAAAATCTCATGAATTGAAACCAAATTAAACTCAAACCTTACAAAGCCGATTGTCATTGACAATTACGCAAACAAGCTAACTAACGAACTTACAACCAGAACATAATGCAATTAAGCAAGAAACGAAAATTCTGAAGGAAGAAAACTGGAAAAACAAACAACCAAGCAAACAAACAGAAGAGATCAAAAGGAAACCAATCGACGCAAAGGAAATTCTCCCAAACCTGCTCGGCGATAACTGCATGAACTCGAACAATCTTGAAGAAGAAAGTTAACCTTTGACGGTCATTAATCGGTTGTCCTTAACAAAAGACAAATGATTAATGACAGTTTTGGGTTCACTTGACCTTGCTAAGCCAGAAAGGAACCCATGGCGAGACTTGGCTATCCGGACCTCTGCTCTACCACTGGCGAACCATTTTGAAATGAAACAAACACGTATTTGAGGCAGGAAGGAGATGAGGGGTTTCATGGTGTGATTTTGGGTGGATCTGGGAATTTTTAGGGTTTCGGGTGCTAACCTCAGATCTGAGATTCGAGGCGATAGAGGAGGATTTGAGAGGAACTGTTTGGAGATTCGGGATGGGGAGGTGGAAGGGAGTTCATGGTGTTAATTCGGTGGCGATTGGACGCCGGCGCCGCCACCGGACGGTGGGGAATTCTAGGCGGCTACTAGGGTTTGGGGGGCAGGTTTCTGAAGTTGGGGGTGTTGGGACGATGAACTGGGGGTGTGTGCGTTCGGACATATATATACTCCCCAGGATTTAGTTCCGAGCCATTCGATCAAGTGGAGATCAACGGCTCAGATCGACACTGATCGAAACGACGTCGTTTCGTTTGAGGGGGAATTCGGACCGGGTCAGGCGGGTTTGGGCTGGAATTGTACAGATCTAGGGGAAATTGAGCCGAAGGATATTTAATGGCCCAAATCCGAATTTCCCTTTGTTTTTGAATCTTTTTTCTTTTCCAATTTCCAAATTTCTTTTCTTTTCAAAATTAGAAATAAAGCCTAAATTGATTATTAAAACTAATATTATCCTATCAAATTGAACTAATTAAACTCTAAAAATAATTACCATAACTAATTACATACCACATTAAAGAAAGCTAACAAAATTCGAGAAATTAAAATTAAAGTGCAAAAATGAACTATTTTTGTGATTTTTCCATTTTATAAAACACTAAATTACTAATTATTTCAAATATGCAAAAAATTAAATCCTAAATGCAAATGCAGCATATTTTGTATTTTTCATTAATTAACAAACGAAATGCACAGACAAAAATGCAAATAATTAACAGCAAATGCCACAACATCCACAAAATTGCAAATAATGAAACGAAATTGCTTTGTTTTGAATTTATGGGAGTATTTCATGCAGGGCAAAAATTATGTGCTCACGTTAACAAGTGATAAACACCTACATGACAGCGGAATATGAGATTTAAGCGGAAGTCTTAAATAAATATAAAACCAAAATGTTTCGAAAGTCAACACGTGTCTCTACCCAAAATTTGGTGTCACAATATCCATGGACTACTAAGAGTACTACATACAAAAGTTTTGAAGGAATAATAACACTGTTTGTCTCGGATACATGAGATAACGGAACATAATAAAAGATAGAGGAGACGTCGGGCCTGCGGACGCATGCAAGGCTACCTCGGTGTCTCGGTGGACTGAATATGCTGGCTCCCCTACTGCTGCTGATCAAGTGTGGCTCCGGTGTCTGCACAGAGTGCAGTGTGTAGTATCAACACAACCGACCCCATGTGCTGGTAAGTGTCTGGCCTAACCCCAGCGAGGTAGTGATGAGGCTAGGACCAGATTCCAGATAAACCTGTGCAGTTATATGATATACAACATAAATATAAATAGGTAATAACAGTTTGAAAGGGAGGGGGAAACATGCTTCGGGGAAACATATCAATTCTATCAGAAACTTAATAAAGTATGAAAGAACACTCGATGTCCACAATCAATAAAATAACAATACTATTGCGGCGCGCAACCCAATACCTTATCATTTAAGATTGTTGTGGTGTGCAACCCGATCCACATATATAACTGTTGCGGCATGCAACCCGATCCACATATATAAATGTTGCGGTGTGCAACCCGATCCAATATAATATCTGTTGCGGCGTGCAATCCGATCCAATATAATATCTATTGCGGCATGCAACATGATCCAATATAATATCTAATAATGTTGCAATGCGCAACCCATTCCAAATATATAGTCCACAATAATTATAATTAACTGTCCCAGCAAGGGATCAACAATTGTGACGACCCAAAGGGTCATCACCGAAATTCTTCCTTGTTCCGTGCTTCCGAGGCCTGAAAACCTCGCTTTTAATTGCCTCAATATTTCGTGCGCAGTCCGGGCGCGAAGCCGGAAAGCTTTTATGTTGAAATATGCGAATTTTGTGAGAAATTTGATGAATTTTGATATAAATATGCATAATATTAACTTTGGTCAACATTTTGGGTAAACGGACCCAGTCCTGTGATTCGACGATCCCGGAGGGTCCGTAGAAAATATGGGACTTGGGCGTGTTCCCGAAATTAAATTCCGAGGTCCCAAGCCCGAGAAATGATTTTTTGTGTGAAATTGTTTTCTCAAATTTATTAAGGAAAATGAAGAAGAAAATTGATCGGAAAACTGTGGTATCGGGCTCGTATTTTGGTTCCGATGCCCGGTACGAGTCTTAAATACGTTTTAAGCACTATCTGTAAAGTTTGGCTAAAAACGGACGTCATATGACGTGTTTCAGACTTAAAATGGGGAATTTGAGTTTTTATGAAAGTTGAAAGAAAACCATGTATTTTGAGGCTTGATCCTATGTATATGATGTTATCTTGGCGATTTGATCGCACGAGTAAGTCCGTAAGATGTTTTAAGGTGGTGTGCATTTTTATTTTGGAGCACCGAGGGCTCGGGTGAGTTTCGAGTGGGGTCCGGGAGGGTCTTAGAATTAAAAATGCAGATTCAGGTGTTGCAGGCCCAGCGCGGCAGCGGTCATTTCCGCGCGGTCCACGCCGGTAGCCACGCGGCCGCAGTGCTTTTCTGTGCGGTCCGCGTGGTGGAGTTCTGAGGGTCGGTAGTTCAGGTCGGCCAGCGCGGAGAGCCCACTTCTTCCTTCCCTCGGCGCGGCCGCGGTACATTTCCGCGTGGTCCGCGGTGGCAGCCACGTGGCCGCGGTGCATTTCTATGAGGTCCGCGCCAGCCCCCAGCAAAATGTATAAATTCGGGATTTTCAGTCATTTTTCCACTTTTCAAAAACCCAAAACCTAAGAGGCGATTTTCCAAACAACTCTTTTTCTTCAAAACGACTGGTAAGTAATTTCTAACTCATTTTCTTCACTTCTTAACATCTTTTAACATGATTTCAACTTCAAAACAAAGATTTTCATGGGGGAAATTGGGTGTTTTTGGTAGAACCTAAGTTTTCTACAAATTGAGGAGTTGGACCTCAATTTGGGGTCCGATTTCAAAACAAAGCATATATTTGGATTCGTGGGAGAATGGGTAACCGGGTTTTGGTCCTAACCTCGAGTTTTGACCATGTGGGTCCGGGGGTGTTTTTGACCTTTTTGGGAAAAACCTTGTAAAAATTATTTTCATGCATTGGGATTGATCCATTTAGTAATTATTAATGTGATTGAGTAACGTATGACTAGATTCGAGCGGATTGGTGGTGGAATCAAGAGGTAAAGCTATACTAGAAGCGTGAGTTGAGTTTGGAGCATTCGAGGTAAATGTTTGTTCTAACTTTGGCTTGAAGGAATAGGATTAGGATGTTATTGATACTTGCTAATGTGGAATACGGTGTATAGGCATGGTGACGGTTATCTATGCACCGGAGTCTAGCATGACCGTGAGTCTTAATTGCTTTTAATTCGAATAATGTGACACAATCCCCTTGTTTACTTGATGAGTTTCATATAATGGGAACGATTGAGGTAGAATTGGGATTGGTGTACTTTTGGAGCGTTAGCTCGAACATGAATGTGTTAGTTGAGGAAGAAGTGATTTAAAAAGAGAATGTGTTGTGAGTATTCCCTTGCCGGGATGTGTAGACTGATATATACTCTCCCTTGTCGGGATATTTTGGGCTGTTAGCTGTACCCTTGTCGGGTTAAAGGTATTGAGTTGTTATCCTCCCCTGAAGGGGTCTACTATATGAAGTAAGATATTATGAAATGATATTATGGGATCGTGTGGCACGCCGTCCACTTATATATGATATTATGGGATCGTGTGGCACGTCGTCCACTTATATATGATATTATGGGATCGTGTGGCACGCCGTCCACTTATATATGATATTATGGGATCGTGTGGCACGTCTTCCCCTTATATATGATATTATGGGATCGTGTGGCACGTCGTCCACTTATATATGATATTATGGGATCGTGTGGCACGCCGTCCACTTATATATGATATTATGGGATCGTGTGGCACGTCGTCCACTTATATATGATATTATGGGATCGTGTGGCACGCCGTCCACTTATATATGATATTATGGGATCGTGTGGCACGCCGTCCACTTATATATGATATTATGGGATCGTGTGGCACGCCGTCCACTTATATATGATATTATGGGATCGTGTGGCACGCCGTCCACTTATATATATATATATCATGGGAACCCGAGTCTCTTCTGCTTATTTCCGATATTTCATTTTTATCTGTTACTCCCCGATAGCATGTCCCCTCCCAGTTTTACTTTGTATTATTTTGTTATTGTTTTCTTGCACTTGTTATATATATCTGTACAGGTTAATTATGGTAGGTCCTGTCTAGCCTCGTCACTACTTCGCCGGGGTTAGGCCAGGCACTTACCAGCACATGTGGTCGGTTGTGCTAATGCTGCACTCTGTGCATTTTTGTGCACAGATCAAGGAGCAGCTTTCGGACCGCATCAGTAGGACTTTTGGGAGCTATCTTCAGTCCAGGGGCTCCCGAGGTAACCTAGCTGGCGTTTGCAGGCCGAAGTCCCTTTCCATGTTTTTCGTTTGTTTATCTTGTATCTAACAAACATGATATATTTACCTTTCAAACATTATTTGTAGCATTCTGTAGTAGTCTGTGAGCTAGTGACACCAAACTCTGGGTAGCATTTTGGTTCAAACTTCCGCACTTTTGGTTTTCAGTTGTTTTCAATTTAAAGTCTTCCGCTTAGATTTTGTCTCGCTTATTATATAGTTGAAAGAAAGCAGGAAAGGTGTCTTACACATTCGGCTTGCCTAGCTCCGACAGTAGGCGCCATCACGACACCCGATGGTGGGAAATCCGGGTCGTGACAAGTTGGTATCAGAGCCCTAGGTTACTTAGGTCTCACAACTCACGTACAAGCTCAGTAGAGTCTGAGGGATCGGTACGAAGACGTCTGTATTTATCCCGCAGAGGCTACTGAGTTAGGAAAACTTCACTTTGTTCATTCTTGTCGTGCGATTCTATTTCTCAAGTACTGATTATCTTTCCACTTTGTTCTTTCGCCGATGGCGAGAACACGTGCTTCCTCTTCTACCACGCAGCAGCCTGAGCCCCCAGCAGCAGCTCCTATTAGGGGCAAAGGGCGAGGTCGAGGCCGAGGCCGGGGCAGAGCTCAGCCCCGAGCAGCAGTTCCAGCGATGGAGCCTCAGGTCGATTTTGAGGAGGAGGTTCCGGCCCCAGCTGTTCCAGTGGGCCCAACTTAGGTCCTAGAGGGTTTCATGGCCACTCTAGTGCTTCAGGACGCTTTGGTCCGATTGGTAGGCTTTATGGAGGGCATTTCTAGAGCGGGTTTGCTTCCCGTAGCTCCAGCCACATCTCAGGCTGGGGGAGGAGTTCAGACTCCCGATACTCATACTCTAGAGCCGGTAGCTCCTCAGGCTCAGGTTCCAGCAGTTCAGCCAGCCGTGGCAGTTCAGCCAGTTGTGGCATCCCAGCCAGGTATTGCGGCTCAATCCAGTGATGGTGCGGCTATGTCCGCTGATGCTTTGTGGAGGCTTGATCGTTTCACCAAGCTCTTCACTACTACATATAGTGGCACTCCCTCAGAGGACGCTCAGGATTTTATATTCAGCTGTCATGAGGTTCTACGGACTATGGGCATTGTAGAGACCAATGGGGTTGACTTCGCCACTTTTCGCCTGACAGGATCCGCCAAGACTTGGTGGAGGGATTTCTGTTTAGCCAGGCCAGCAGGGTCGCCATCATTGACCTGGGATCAGTTTTCAGACTTATTTCTGAAGAAGTTTCTTCCAGTTACTCAGCGAGATGCTCTTCGCAGGCAGTTTGAGCGTCTCCAGCAGGGTCCTATGACGGTTACCCAGTATGAGACCCAGTTCATTGATCTCGCTCGTCACGCTATTGTGATACTCCCCACCGAGAGAGAGAGAGGGGGTGTGGAGGTTTGTCGATAGGTTGGTTCAACCGATCCGTGTTCAGATGGCCATGAGTGCCGGGAGTGAGATTACATTTCAAGAGGCGGCAGATGGTGCCCGTCGGATAGAGATGGCACTTTCTCAGGGAGGTGGTCATGGGTCTGATAAGAGGCCCCGTTATTCTGGTAGATTCAGTGGTACCTCGTCTGGAGGTAGGGATTCTTATGGTAGAGGCCATCCTTCGAGGCCCTTTCAGTCAGCTCTCCAGGCTTCTCATGGTACACCAGGTGGTCGTGGTTCTCAGCCGCAGTATTCTGACCAGCAGCTCTTCAGTTCACCATCAACACCTATCAGTGCACCACCACTTCGTTATTCTCAGCAGCCGAGGGCTTGTTATACTTGTGGCGATGTGAGTCACATTGCCAGATATTGCCCTCGAGCTTCCATCAGCTCGCAGCAGCAGGGTCCTCGCCTGATGATCCAGGTACCAATTGCCCCACAGCCTACCCAACCAGCTAGAGGCGGGGGTAGAGGACATAAAGGTGGAGGTAGAGGTCTTAGAGGTGGAGCTCAAACCGCTAGAGGTAGGGGTCAGCCAGCAGCAGATCGTCCCAGGGATATGATTCAGGGAGGTGGGGCCCAGCCCCGTTGTTATGCCTTGCCAGCTAGGCCAGAGGCTGAGTCATCAGATGCTGTGATTACAGGTACTATTCTGGTCTGTGATAGGGATGCTTCTGTGCTATTTGATCCCGGATCTACGTATTCATATGTGTCGTCCTATTTTGCACCCTATTTGTTTATGCCTAGTGACTCGTTGAGTATTCCTGTTTATGTGTCAACACCGGTGGGTGATTCTATTGTGGTTGACCAAGTTCATCGTTCTTGTATCGTAGTGTTTGGGGGTCTTGAGACCCGTGTTGATTTGTTGCTTTTGGACATGGTCGACTTTGATGTTATATTAGGGATGGATTGGTTGTCCCCGTATCATGCGATCTTGGATTTCCATGCCAAGACCGTGACCTTGGCGTTGCCAGATTTGCCCCGATTAGAGGGGAAAGGGACTTCTGG
Source organism: Nicotiana tabacum (assembly GCF_000715075.1). Classification (NCBI taxonomy): domain Eukaryota; kingdom Viridiplantae; phylum Streptophyta; class Magnoliopsida; order Solanales; family Solanaceae; genus Nicotiana; species Nicotiana tabacum. The sequence goes on along the minus strand of NC_134080.1, from coordinate 62,646,413 downwards.
TCATTGTACCCGCAGTGTATCTCGTATGTGAAGGCTCGACGTATGGTCGAGATGGGATGTTTGGCCTACGTGGCGTATGTTCTCGATTCTAGCGCGGAGGTTCCTTCTATTGATTCTGTGCCCTTTGTTCGGGAGTTTCCTGAGGTTTTCCCTTCAGACCTGCCGGGTATGCCGCCCGACAGGGATATTGATTTTTGTATTGATCTGGCTCCGGGCACTCAACCCATTTCCGTTCCGCTGTATCGTATGGCGCCGCCAGAATTGAAGGAGTTAAAGGATCACTTTCAGGATTTACTTGAGAAAGGTTTCATTAGACCCAGTGTTTCGCCTTGGGGCACACCAGTGCTATTTGTGAAGAAAAAGGATGGTTCGATGAGGATGTGCATTGATTATCGGCAATTGAACAAGGTGACGATTAAGAACAAGTACCCACTGTCGAGGATCAACGACTTATTCGACCAGCTTCAGGGTGCGAGGGTGTTTTCAAAGATAGATCTGAGATTTGGCTACCACCAACTGAGGATTAGGGCATCTGATGTCCCTAAGATAGCATTTCGCACTCGGTATGGGCACTATGAGTTTTTGGTCATGTCATTTGGATTGACTAATGCCCCAACAACGTTCATGGAGTTGATGAACTGAATGTTCAGACCTTATTTGGACTTGTTCGTGATAGTTTTCATTGACGATATTCTTATATACTCCCGCAGTCAGGAGGAGCATGAGCAGCACCTCAGAGCGGTTCTTCAGACCCTGATGGGTAGTCAGTTGTATGCTAAGTTCTCGAAGTGCGAGTTTTGGCTGAGTTCGATAGCATTCCTGGGTCATGTCATGTAAGCAGCAAGTATTCAGGTAGGCATGAAGAAGATAGAGGCAGTCAAGAACTGGCCTCGACCAGCTTCAGCTACGGAGATTCAGAGTTTTCTGGGGTTAGCAGGTTACTACCGTCGGTTCGTGGAGGGGTTTTCATCCATTGCAGCCCCTATGACCAGATTGACCCAGAAAGGTGCCCAATTCAGATGGTCAGACGAGTGTGAGGCGAGCTTTCAGAGGCTCAAGGCAGCTCTGACCACGACACCGGTGTTGGTTTTGCCCACAGGTTCAGGGCCCTATACAGTCTATTGTGATGCATCTCGTATTGGACTTGGTGCAGTGTTGATGCAGGATGGCAAGGTCATTGCCTATACTTCGAGGCAGTTGAAGGTTCATGAGAAGAACTATCCAGTGCATGATTTGGAGTTGGCAGCCATTGTTCACGCATTGAAAATTTGGAGGCACTATCTGTATGGTGTGGCGTGTGAGGTGTTCACGGATCATAAGAGTCTTCAGTATTTGTTCAAGCAAAAGGAGTTGAATTTGAGGCAGAGGAGGTGGTTAGAATTGTTGAAAGATTTTGACATCACTATCTTATATCACCCGGGAAAGGCCAATGTGGTGGCCGATGCCTTGAGTAGGAAGTCAGCCAGTATGGGCAGTCTGGCTTATATTCCGGTTGGTGAGAGACCGCTTGCTTTGGACGTTCAAGCTTTGGCCAATCAGTTTGTGAGGTTGGACATTTCTGAGCCTAGTCGAGTATTAGTTTGCACGGTCGCTCGTTCTTCGTTATTGGAGCGTATCCGTGATCGGTAATTCGATGAACCCCATTTGTGTGTCTTGAGAGACACGGTGCAACGTGGAGGTGCCAAGAAAGTAACCTTAGATGATGATGGCATATTGCGATTGCAGGGGAGAGTTTGTGTGCCCAATGTTGATGGGATTCAAGAGTTGATCTTAGCGGAGGCCCACAGTTCTCGGTATTCTATTCACCCGGGCGCCGCGAAGATGTATCAGGATCTGAGGCAACACTATTGGTGGCGTAAGATGAAGAAAGACATTGTTGCATATGTGGCTCGTTGTTTGAACTATCAGCAGGTTAAGTACGAGCATCAGAGTCCCGATGGTGTATTTCATAGGATTGAGCTTCCCGAGTGGAAGTGGGAGAGGATTACTATGGATTTTGTTACTGGACTTCCGATGACTCGGAAGAAGTTTGATGCAGTTTGGGTCATTGTTGATAGGCTGACCAAGTCAGCGCATTTTGTTCCTGTTGCAGCCACTTATTCGTCTGAAAGGTTAGCCGAGATTTATATCAGGGAGATTGTTCGCCTTCATGGGGTGCCGCTATCTATTATTTCAGATCGGGGTACGCAGTTTACCTCGCATTTCTGGAGAGTGGTTTAGCGAAAGTTGGGCACCCAGGTTGAGTTGAGTACAGCATTTCATCCCTAGATGGACGGTCAGTCCGAGAGGACTATTCAGATTCTTGAGGCTCGTGGGACCAGTTTTTGCCTTTAGTAGAGTTCGCCTACAACAACAGCTACTAGTCCATCATTCAGATGGCTCTGTATGAAGCGTTGTATGGTAGGCGATGTTGGTCTCCAGTTGGATGGTTTGAGCCGGGAGAGGCTCGATTATTGGGTACGGATCTGGTTCAGGAGGCCTTGGACAAGGTCAGGATTATTCAGGATAGACTTCGTACAGCTCAGTCAAGATAGAAGAGTTATGCAGACCGCAAGGTCAGAGATGTTGCTTTCATGGTTGGTGAGCGGGTATTGCTCCATGTATCGCCTATGAAGGACGTGATGAGATTTGGGAAGAAGGGCAAGCTCAGCCCTAGGTTCATCGATCCATTTGAGATTCTTGATCGTGTGGGAGAGGTGGCTTATAGACTTGACTTGCCACCTAGCTTGTTAGCTGTGCATCCCGTGTTTCATGTATCTATGCTCCGGAAGTATCGCAGAGATCCATCGCACGTGTTAGATTTCAGCACTGTCCAATTGGACAAAAATCTGTCATATGAAGAGGAGCCGGTGGCTATTCTAGACCGGCAGGTTCGACAGTTGAGGTCGAAGAGTTTTCCTTCGGTGCGTGTTCAGTGGAGAGGTCAGCCTCCTGAGGCATCGACCTGGGAGTCCGAGTTCGATATGCGGAGCCGTTATCCTCATTTATTTCCCGACTCAGGTACTTCTTTTTTTTGTCCGTTCGAGGACGAACGGTTGTTTTAGAGGTGGAGAATGTGACGACCCAAAGGGTCATCACCGAAATTCTTCCTTGTTCCATGCTTTCAAGGCCTTGAAAACCTCGCTTTTAGTTGCCTCGATATTGCGTGTGCAATCCGGGCGCGAAGCCGGAAAGCTTTTATGTTGAAATATGTGAATTTTGTGAGAAATTTGATGAATTTTGATATTAATATACATAATATTGACTTCGGTCAACATTTTGGGTAAACGGACCCAGACCTGTGATTCGACGGTCTCGTAGGGTCCTTAGAAAATATGGGACTTGGGCATGTTCCCGGAATTAAATTCCGAGGTCCCAAGCCCGAGAAATGAATTTTGTGTGAAATTGTTTTCTGAAATTTATTAAGGAAAATAAAGAAGAAAATTGATCGGAAAACTATGATATCGGGCTCATATTTTGGTTCTGACACCCGATACGAGTCTTAAATATGTTTTAAGCACTATTTGTAAAGTTTGGCTAAAAACGGACGTCATATGACGTGTTTCGGACTTAAAATGGGGAATTTGAGTTTTTATGAAAGTTGAAAGAAAACCATGTATTTTGAGGCTTGATCCTATGTATATGATGTTATCTTGGCGATTTGATCGCACGAGTAAGTCCGTAAGATGTTTTAAGGTGGTGTGCATGTTTGGAGCCCCGAGGGCTCGGGTGAGTTTCGAGTGGGGCCCGGGAGGGTCTTAGAATTAAAAATGCAGGTTCAGGTGTTGCAGGTTCAGGTGTTGCAGGCCCAGTGAGGCCGCGGTCATTTCCGCGCGGTCCGCGCTGGCAGCCACGCAGCCGCAGTGCTTTTCTGTGCGGTCCGCGTGGTGGAGTTTTGAGGGTCGGTAGTTCAGGTCGACCAGCGCGGCCACCCACCAAATCAGTGCAGTCCGCGCTGGGTAGGTTTCAGAGAGCCCAGTTCTTCCCTCCCTCGGCGCGGCCGCGGTACATTTCCGCGAGGTCCGCGCTGGCAGCCACGCGGCCGTGGTGCATTTCTATGCGGTCCGTGCCAGCCCCCAGCAAAATGTATAAATTCGGGATTTTCAGTCATTTTTCCACTTTTCAAAAACCCAAAACCTAAGAGGCTATTTTCCAAACAAATTTTCTTCTTCAAAATGATTGGTAAGTGATTTCTAACTCATTTTCTTCACTTCTTAACATCTTTTAACATGATTTCAACTTCAAAACAAAGATTTTCATGGGGGAAATTGGGTGTTTTGGGTAGAACCTAGGTTTTCTACAAATTGAGGAGCTGGACCTCAATTTGGGGTCCGATTTCAAAACAAAGCATATATTTGGATTCGTGGGAGAATGGGTAACCGGGTTATGGTCCGAACCTCGAGTTTCGACCATGTGGGTCCGGGGGTGTTTTTGACCTTTTTGGGAAAAACCTTGTAAAATTTATTTTCATGCATTGGAATTGATCCATTTAGTAATTATTAATGTGATTGAGTAAGTTATGACTAGATTCAAGCGGTTTGGTGGTGGAATCAAGAGGTAAAGCTATACTAGAAGCGTGAGTTGAGTTTGGAGCATTCGAGGTAAGTGTTTGTTCTAACTTTGGCTTGAAGGAATAGGATTAGGATGTTATTGCTACTTGCTAATGTGGAGTACGGTGTATAGGCATGGTGACGGCTATCTATGCACCAGAGTCTAGTATGACCGTGAGTCTTAATTGCTTTTAATTCGAATAATGTGACACAATCCCCTGGTTTACTTGATGAGTTTCATATAATGGGAACGATTGAGGTAGAATTGTGATTGGTGTACTTTTGGAGCATTAGCTCGAACATGAATGTGTTAGTTGAGGAAGAAGTGATTTAAAAAGAGAATGTGTTGTGAGTATTCCCTTGCCGGGATGTGTAGACTGATATATACTCTCCCTTGTCGGGATATTTTGGGCTGTTAGTTGTACCCTTGTCGGGTTAAAGGTATTGAGTTGTTATCCTCCCCTGAAGGGGTCTACTATATGAAGTCAGATATTATATACTATATTATGGGATCGTGTGGCACGTCGTCCACTTATATATGATATTATGGGATCGTGTGGCACGTCGTCCACTTATATATGATATTATGGGATCGTGTGGCACGCCGTCCACTTATATATGATATTGTGGGATCGTGTGGCACGCCGTCCACTTATATATGATATTATGGGATCGTGTGGCACGTTGTCCACTTATATATGATATTATGGGATCGTGTGGCATGCCGTCCACTTATATATGATATTATGGGATCGTGTGGTACGCCGTCCACTTACATATGATATTATGGGATCGTGTGGCACGCCGTCCACTTATATATGATATTATGGGATCGTGTGGCACGCCGTCCACTTATATACTATATTATGGGATCGTGTGGCACGCCGTCCACTTATATATGATATTATGGGATATATATATATATATATATATCATGGAAACCGGAGTTTCTTCTGTTTATTTCCGATATTTCATTTTTATCTGTTACTCCCCGATAGCATGTCCCCTCCCAGTTTTACTTTGTATTATCTTGTTATTGTTTTCTTGCACTTGTTGTATATATATCTATACAGGTAAATTGTGGTAGGTACTGTCTAGCCTCGTCACTACTTCGCCGGGGTTTGGCCAGGCACTTACCAGCACATGTGGTCGGTTGTGCTGATGCTGGACTCTGTGCATTTTTGTGCACAGATCAGGGAGCAACTTTCGGACCGCAGCAGTAGGACTTTTGGGAGCTATCTTCAGTTCAGGGACTCCCGAGGTAGCCTAGCTGGCGTTCGCAGGCCGACGTCCCTTTCCATGTTTTTCGTTTGTTTATCTTGTATCAGACAAACATGATGTATTTACCTTCCAGACATTGTTTGTAGCATTTTGTAGTAGTTCGTGAGCTAGTGACACCAAACTCTGGGTAGCATTTTGGTTCAAACTTCCGCACTTTTGGTTTTCATTTGTTTTAAATTTAAAGTCTTCCACTTAGATTTTGTCTCGCTTATTATATAGTTGAAAGAAAGCAGGAAAGGTGTCTTAAACATTCGGCTTGCCTAGCTCCGTCAGTAGGCGCCATCACGACACCCGATGGTGGGAAATCTGGGTCGTGACAACAATAGACTACACTATCCCGGCATGGAAAATCCACAGTACAAGTATATAGTCCCGGCGAGGGAGAAACAGCCATAGCCAAACTTGTTCCAACACCTAGCTATCTCAACTATAACTCAACTAGTTTCAACATCTAACTACCTCAGCTATAACTAAACTTGTTACAACACCTAACTACCCAGCTATAACCAAACTTGTTACAACACCTAACACGAAGAATCATCAACCTAAGCATCAATAATATCAATTAATAACACAATGCAAGGGAACCTCAGCTCAACAATAGCCAGCAAGGGGCAGCATAATGATCTCTTTTCTTTCTCACTTTTACTTCACAATTCACTTCACAACTCGAGCCAATGCTCTAGAGTTTCGAGTATCACTTATACTTTCACAATTCGTTATACAACTGGAGCCAACGCTCCTACATGTTCATAGGTCACAATTCTTTCCACAACTTTACACTACAAATAGAAATTTTCACCAAGGCATGAATAATACAACGAGATCATGAAAATCACAAGATAAGACTCACGGTCATGCTTGACACCAATGCATAGATACACGTCACCATACCTATACGTCGTACTCTACAAGAAACAAATAGCAAATAGGACACAACTCCTAATCCCTCATGCTAAGATTAGACCAAACACTTACCTTGATGCCTCGAACACAACTCAAGCTTCAATTATAGCTTTACCCCTCGATTCCTCCGCCAATTCTCTCGTATCTAGACACAAGTTACTTAATTACATCAATAAATGCTAAATTAATCAATTTGAATGCATGAAAATGAGTTCTCCAAAGTTTTACCCGAAAAGTCAAAATCGCCCTGGGCCCATGTGGTCCAAACCCGATGTTCGAACCAAAACATGATTACCCATTCCCCCACGAGCTCAAATATGTAATTTATTTTGAAATCGGACCTCAAATCGAGGTCCAAAACCCCAATTTTTGAAAAACCTAGGTTCTACCCAAAACACCCAATTTACCCCATGAAAATCATTGATTTGAAGTTAAAATCATGTTAAAAGATGTTAATGGTTGAAGAAAAATAGTTAAAAATGACTTACAATTGATTTGTAGAAGAAAGGTTGTTTGAAAAATCGCCTCTTATGTTTTTGGGGATTTGAAAAATGAAAAATGACTGAAAATCTCGTCTATTTATACCCCTCTCAGACCCCCCTGTGTGGACCGCACAGAGTCGACTGCGGCTGCACAGCAGCGCCCTGTGCGGCTCGCGGCCGCACAGCCTTCACCGCGCATCATACAAGGTCGACCGTGGACCGCACTGGTGGGGTTCAGAGACCTGCAATTTCTGGTTTTAAGCCTAAAACATTCGGAAACCTACCCAAAACTCACCCGAGCCATCGGAACTCCAAACCAAGTGCACACAAAACCTCAAGAACATCCTACAGACTTATTCGTGTAATCAAATCATCAAAATAACGTCATGAACATCAAATTAAATCTCAAGATCAATGAAATCTTCTCAAAACTTCTTTAAACATCAACTTTGCAATTTAAGTCCAAATCACGTCATATGACATCCGTTTTTCACCAAATTCCACAAAAATATCTTAAATCATATATAAGACCTGTACCGGACGTCGGAACCAAAATACGGGCCCGATACCATCATGTTCTAATCAAATTTCATTTCAAATTTTTTTAAACAATTTCATAAAATAATTTTCTTTGAAAATTCATTTCTCGGGCTCGGGACCTCGAAATTCGATTCCGGTCATACGCTCAAGTCCCATATTTTCCTACGGACCCTTCGGGACCGTCAAGTTACGAATCCGGGTCCGTTTACCCAAAATGTTGACCGAAGTCAAATTTTATTCATTTTACAGTCAAAACTAATAAATTTTCACAAAATTTCATATTTAAACTTTCCGGCTACGCGCTCGTACTGTGCACACAAAATCGAGGTGACTTTAAATGAGGTTTTCAAGGCCTCAAAACACGGAGTTTCGTTTTAAAACAAGTGATGACCCAAATATAATAATAAAAATAATCATTTAAAAACTTTTTTATATGAAACCAACTGCTTATACTTAATTGTTCTAATTTTATTAAAGCGTTCTTTTGTAATACTACTAATCCACTATTTGGATCTTCACCTGTGATTAAGCTATGTATTTTATTTGTAAAATTATAAGGATTTGGTCTCATGTCTATTAAGGTTTGAAAGTCTTGTAGAAATTCTCACTTATATGCTTCCCATAAGCCCTTTGTTGACTCTCCTAAGAATGTCTCCATATATTTATACATTTTTTCTGCGTCTGGGTCATTATAAGTTTTTATAAAGTCTGCCACTAATATTCCTTTCCATAGGTCTATTACTGAGTTCCACATTTGTGGTTCATGAGCTGCTATATTTAGTATTTTACCTTTACTTCCGCCTTCCTATAACCTTTTAGGTCCTTCTATAGGCATCCTTTTTCCTGATAGTTTTACATTTTCTATTTCTGTCTCTTGATCTACTCTATATACTCTTCTTCTAGGTACATTTCCAGTGCTAGTATCTTTTGTACTTTGATGAGTTGTTCTCTGAAATGGGGTTGGACTAGAACTAGTTGATTCCATTAATTCTTTTAGACTTATTAGAGATTCTGTTTCTACTTCTTCATAACTATCTTTTATTTCTTCAAAAATTTGATCAAATTTATCCGATTTTTTCTGTGAAATATTTTCTTTTCTATATCCCCAATTATCTATTCTTAATTCGCATTTCTTAAAATGTTCTTCTACTTCGCCTAAGGTTAATCTTCCAAGTTTACATCCTTTATATTGGAAAGCCTTATTTTTATTTTCTTTAACTAATCTCCTTGCTTTTTCTAAGGCAATGTCTACTTCAAATTCGTCTTGTATCATTTCAACATTCATAAATTCAGTATCGTTATCTTCTACCGTACTTTCGGTTCCATCATCCATTTCTTTATGGGTAGAATAATTATAATCAGTAAACCTAATTGAAGTTTCTCCTTTTGAATTGGTGTACATCAAATGAGATTCTAGTTTAAATATTTTTGGCTTTGCAAAATTTTCTAGGTTCCATTCTAATCCAACATATTCTTCTGGTTTATCTTAATAGGTTTTATTAATTTTATTCCTCAATTTCCCATTACTTCCACCACATCGTCTACTCTAATTTTAAATTTTGTATTACTATTAGTTGCCATTTTTCCTATGAAACCTACACATATCAGTAGATTATTTCCATTATTCATTTCTTCATATCCTTTAGTTTGTATTCCTATTTTAATATTTTTTTCAATTTCTGCTAAATTTATCATGAAGTCTGGGCTAATATAAAATATTCCTCCATTATTGGTCATGTCTACTTCTGTTAAACCTATTATAGATTTCTTTTGATCTGACCATCTGTCATCATATACTACTACTAGTACTTTAGTTCCTAAATTTTTTCTAGTTAGTCCTTTTAATCCGAGTACTATTAATCCCATATGCATTAAATTCTTTTTATAATTTTTTATTTGTCATATTGATTCTGGGTTAATTAAATTTTAATGTTGCCACTTTATTTCCTATGGCTGATAATTGCTCTTCTTTGTAATGCCTATACAATTGAGAATTATTTGAAAAATATCTTGTATTATATAATATTTTCGGATTAAGTAACCTTAGTTGGTTTTGTTGAAAAATTTGTATATCTTTGTCTATATCAATTATTTCGTCTAGTTTCTGATTTTCTTCTTGTCTTTTTCTAGTTAAAATTCTTGCTAACATATTATTACCATTTTATGTTTTTTGAAAAACTTATGCGTGATCTTTCTTCGTTCATTGCTCTTGACCTACTTGGAAAAGGTCCACTTTTGTGGTGGTTTTCTTAATTTAAGTATATCTTTTTGCGGTGTTATTTCTACTCTTTTTAATTGGTCTATTAAATCGTCTACTTTTGGAGTTTCAGTTTTTATCTCTTTTTCTTTAATAATTTTATCTAATTTTTTATTAATTTCTAACAATAGTACTATTAAAGTATTATTTTGTTTTATTATTGTTTGATTTGCTTTCCCTTGAGGAGTATAACTGGTCAATCTTTCTGGATTGGGCTGAATTCTTTCTGTGAATTTTAATGCTTCTTCATATACTGGATCTAGTTCTAGTTGTAAATCACTCATGAAAGAGAGATTTCTTTTATTGTGTCTATCTTTTCTTTTAAAGTACTTATCTCACTTTTTAATACTTCTACTTGATGTGTTATTTTTTCTACTAATCTGGTTGTTTGTATTTCTAGTTCTTTAAGTTTTTCTGAAATAGTTTTAATTAATTTTTCTATCTCATTTTTGGTAGGTATTTTTTCTAGATTAAACTTATTGTTCAGGAATTGTATTTTTCTGTCTATTTCTAGTTCTTGTGATTTTAAGAAATCTAAATTTTGCTCTAATTTTGCTAGTGTCTTTCTTTGTTTAGTTTGTAATGTTTCCACTAGTTCTAGCGTTCTTATTATGTTTTTATTATTTTCTTGGGTTTTTTCTCCAAAGTTGATTATTAAATCTACTAAAGTATTGTATTATTTATCTTCGTTATGTAATATATGTTCCGTGACTTGACGGTCCCGGAGGGTCCGTAGGAAAATATGGGACTTGGGTGTATGCCCAGAATCGAATTTCGAGGTCCCGAGCCCGAGAAATAAATTTTTAAAGAAAATTGTTTTCTGAAATTGTTTAAAGAAATTTGATTAGAACATGATGGTATCAGGCCCGTATTTTGATTTCGGCGCCCGGTATAGGTCTTATATATGATTTAAGACATTTCTGTGGAATTTGGTGAAAAATGAATGTCATATGATGTGATTTGAACTTAAATTGCAAAGTTGATGTTTAAAGAAGTTTTGAGAAGATTTCATTGATCTTGAGATTTAATTTGATGTTCATGACGTTATTTTGATGATTTGATTATGCAAATAAGTCCGTAGGATGTTCTTGAGGTTTTGTGTGCACTTAGTTTGGAGTTCCAAGGGATCGGGTGAGTTTTGGTAGGTTTCGGGATGTTTTATGCTTAAAACCATAAATTGCAGGTCTCTGAACCCCACCAGTGCGGTCCGCGGTCGACCTTGTGCGTTGCGCGGTGAAGGCTGTGCGACCGCAGTCGGCTTTGTGCGGTCCGCACAGGGAGCTGTTGTGCGGCCGCAGTCGATTTTGTGCAGTCCGCACAGGGCCCTGCCGTGCGGCCGTAGTCGACTTTGTGCGGTCCGCACAGGGGGTTTGAGAGGGGTATAAATAGACGGGATTTTCAGTCATTTTTCATTTTCAAAACCCCAAAAACATAAGAGGCGATTTTTCAAACAACCTTTCTTCTCCAAATCAAATGTAAGTCGTTTTTGACAAGTTTTCTTCAATCGTTAACATCTTTTAATATGATTTAAACTTCAAATCAATGATTTTCATGGGAGAAAATGGGTGTTTAGGGTAGAACCTAGGTTTTTCAAAAATTGGGGATTTGGACCTCGATTGGAGGTCCGATTTCAAAACAAATTGCATATTTGAGCTCGTGGGGGAATGGGTAATTGGGTTTTGGTTCGAACCTCGGGTTTTGACCACGTAGGCTTGTGGGCGATTTTGACGTTTTGGGTAAAACTTTGGAGAACTCATTTTCATGCATTCAAACTGATTCATTTAGCGTTTATTGATGTAATTAAGTAACTTGTGGCTAGATACAAGCGAATTGGCGGAGGAATCGAGGGGTAAAGCTATAATTGAAGCTTGAGTTGTGTTCGAGGCATCGAGGTAAGTGTTTGGTCTAACCTTAGCTTGAGGGATTAGGAGTTGTGTCCTATTTACTATTTGTTTCTTATCCAGTACGACGTATAGGTATGGTGACGAGTATCTATGTGTTGGTGTCAAGCATGATCGTGAGTCTTATCTTGTGATTTTCATGATCTCGTTGTATTATTCATGCCTTGGTGAAGATTTCTATTTGTAATGTAAAGTTGTGGAAAGAATTGTGACCTATGAACATTTAAGAGCGTTGGCTGCAGTTGTATAACGAAATGTGAAAGTATAAGTGATACACGAAACTCTAGAGCATTGGCTCGAGTTATGAAGTGAATTGTGAAGTAAAAGTGAGAAAGAAAAGAGATCATTATGTTTCCCCTTGCCGGGCTATTGTTGAGTTGAGGTTCCCTTGCATTGTGTTTTTAATTGATATTACTGACGCTTAGGTTGATGATTCTTCGTGTTAGGTATTTTAACAAGTTTGGTTATAGCTGGGTAGTTAGGTGTTGTAACAAGTTTAGTTATAGCTGAGGTAGTTAGATGTTGAAACTAGTTGAGTTATAGTTGAGATAGCTAGGTGTTGGAACAAGTTTGGCTATGGCTGTTTCTCCCTCGCCGGGACTATGTACTTTTACTGTGTAGTTCCCTTGCCGGGATAGTGTAGTCTGTTGTTGATCCCTTGTTGGGACGGTTAATTATGATTATTGTGGACTGTATATTTGGAACGGATTGCGCGCCGCAACATTATTAGATATTATATTGGATCGGGTTGCACGCCGCAACAGATATTATATTGGATCGGGTTGCACGCCGCAACAGGTATTATATTGGATCGGGTTGCACGCCGCAACAGTTATATATGTGGATCGGGTTGCACGCCGCAACAATGTTAAATGATAAGGGATCGGGTTGCGTGCCGCAATAGTATTGTTATTGTATTGATTGTAGACATCGAGTGTTCTTTCATACTTTATTAAGTTTCTGATAGACTTGATATGTTTCCCCGAAGCATGTTTCCGCCTCCCTTTCAAACTATTATTACCTATTTATATTTCTGATGTATATCATATAACTGCACAGGTTTATCTGGAGTCTGGTCCTAGCCTCGTCACTACCTCGCCAGGGTTAGGCCAGACACTTACCAGCACATGGGATCGGTTGTGCTGATACTACACTCTGCACTTTGTGCAGATACCGGAGCGGCACTTGATCAGCAATAGTAGGGGAGCCAGCCTTCAGTCCACCGAGACACCGAGGTAGCCTTGCATGCGTCCGCAGGCCCGACGTCTCCTCTATCTTTTATTATGTTCTGTTACTCATGTATCCGAGACAAACAGTGTTATTATTCCTTCAAAACCGTTGTATGTAGTACTCTTAGTAGTTCATGGATATTGTGACACCAGTTTCTGGGTAGAGGCATATGTTGACTTTCGAAACATTTTGGTTTTATATTTATCTAAGACTTCCGCTTAAATCTAATATTTCGTTGTCATGTAGGTGTTTATCACTTGTTAAAATGAGTTGTAAAAAGGATTAACACAGAAGAGAAAAAGATTTCTAAATTCGTGGCTTGCCTAGCTTCTACGAGCAGGCGCCATCACGACTCCCGAGGGTGGGAATTCTGGGTCGTGACAGCTTTTGGTCAAGATCTAGGTAAAAAATTATTTAATAAACTACCAGGAGTCTTAGGAAGAGAAATAGAAGAACGATGGTATAAAAGAGAGGGAGTAATACAAAATCCTCATGCAAAATGGTCTATAGGACACAAAGTACAACATATAATGGAAATACTACAAGAAAAATGTACTCATATACAAATACAAAAATAACTAAAACAGAATAATATGAGTTTCTGTAGATCAACTGTGTATGCAACACAAATTTATGACAAAAATGAATATAAAAGGAAAAAATATAGAAAATATAAACCTCAATACAATAAGGGATACAATAGAAAAAATTATTATCTTAGAAAATCATCAGGTAGAAAACCATACCTAGATAAAGATAGACATGTTAGAAAGTATAGAACAGATAGAAACTATAAAAATAAACTAGAATGTTTAACTTGTGGTAGTGTAGAACACTTAGCAAATACGTGCCCAAAAAGAACTAATAATAAAACAATAAATTCACAGTTAATAGAAGATTTTCAAGAAACTCTAATAAATGTAGACGAATATATGTCAGATAATGAAAGTATATACTCTATAGCAAGCATAGATATAGAAGAAAAAACTCAAATAGATACCTCAGAATCAGAAGAAGAAGAAGAATTAATAAATGAGATAGGATTACAAAAATTAGATTTAGAAGAAAATACTTTTGTAAACATATGTGAGGAATGTACCCATAATTTTGAAAGAAATAAAGGATTAGATAGTAATCAGTGTTTTATATGCAAATGGTACTCTAGTAGAAATAAAAGAGCTAAATTTAAATTATGCTATCTAGAAGGATGTATTTCATGTATAGAAAAAGATTTTGAAATAAAAATAAATAAAGAAGAAAAATACCAAGAAATAAATGATCCTACCATGAATTTGAGAATAATGACATTAGAAGCTAGAATAAATGAACTAGAAAAAAGAATACAAAAAATGGAAAAGGAAAAAGAGAAATTAGAAGATATAAAAGAAAACATAACAGCAGTAGAAGAAGAACTAATGAGTATATAAAATTATGATGCGCTAATATGCAATGAAGATAAAAAATTAAGTACAATAAATTTTTTAGCAAGAATCAAAATAGAAGATTACGAAATACAAACATTAGCTCTAGTAGATTCCAGATGCACAAGATGTATAATAAATAAAAAGATAGTTCCCCCAAATCTAATCAAAACATTAGATAAGCTAGTTGTAGCTATGCAAATGGATGGAACCCATAATATATACAAACATTATGTAAATAATCACATATTAGCTTTATAAATACATGTTTAGATTTCTATAAACCTAGCTATAAGGTAGATAAAATCTGGGTAAGAGATTTAAACAAAAATGTAGACTTTGTATTAGGATTAAGTTTTATATTACATAATAATGATAGCTACCTACTCAGTAGAGATGGAGTAATATTCTTTAAAAATATTACACAAATACTAGTACAAACAATAGAAACTGCAACCAGGATAAGGACACAACTGAACACAAGCCAGAAAAACTTGCAAGAAAATCAAGAAGAATGTTGTAAAGAATGTAAAGATAAAAGTAAATGTTGTAAGATTAAAGAGGAATCTAAAACCTTAATACTAGAAGAAAATGAAGATAGATATAAATCAGAGAAGGATTATACTTTAATAGATATCGAAACAGAATTATACAATTTTAAAATATGATTACAAAAAATAGGAATAACAAAGAACGAAAAGGATCTAGATAATATAATAAAAATATTAGATGAAATAGAAATAATAGGAGAAAAACCTTTAAAACATTGGGAAAATAATAAAGTTATGTGTAGATTAGAAATAATTAATCCAGAATATATAATTAAAACAGCTTCAATAGAAGCTATAAATCAAGATTTAGAAGACTTCAAAATTTAAATTAAAGAACTTATGAATTAGGTGTAATAAGAAGATCTACTTCTAAACACAGGTCAGCAACCTTTATGGTTAGAAACCATAGTGAGATAGTAAGAGGAAAAGCAAGAATGGTAATAAACTATAAAAGACTTAATGATAACACTAAAACAGATGGATATAAGTTACCTGATAAAACAGAACTAATAAATAGAATACATGGAAAAAAGATATTCAGTAAATTTGACTATAAATCAGGGTATTGGCAAGTAAAGATGCATGAAAAAAGCATTGAATGGACTGCATTTACTTGTCCGGAAGAATATTTCGAATGGTTAGTAATGTCGTTCGGGATAAAGACAGCTCCGCCAATTTTCCAACGAAAAATGGATAGTATATTTGGAGAATATAAGAGATTTGTTTTAGTATATGTAGATGATATATTAGTATTTAGTAAAGATATTAAAGAACATTTAGGACATCTACAGACAGTATATAGGTTATTTGTAGAAAATGGAATAATAATTAGTAAAAAGAAAATGGAACTATGTAAAGATTACATAAATTTTCTGGGAGTAATTTTAGGGGATGGAAAAATTAAATTACAACACCATATAGCCAAAAAGCTCTAGAAATGCTAGATAAATTGGATAATACCAAAGAGTTACAAAAGTTTTTAGGAATAGTAAATTATGCGAGGAATTTTATAAATGTCACGACCCTAACCCCAAACCCAGTCGTGATGGCGCCTCTGGTGAAGACAAGGCCAGCCAGTCTAACACATTTCGTCCTTTTAAGCAGTTAAATAGCATAAGAACAGTTCAAACATAATTTAATAGCATAATTAGCGGAAATACAAATAACAAACCGGAATTTCCAACACGACACAGCCCTAACCGGGGTGTCACAAGTCATGAGCAACTAAGGATCCTGATACGATTCTACTAAATACAATATCTGGTACAACTGTTTTGAAGAACTTAGAAATAATAAGATAAGGGAGACACGGGGGCTGCGGACGCCAACAGCTACCTCGTAGTCTCCGAAACACCGCCTAGATTGGAAGGATCAGCACTCAGGAGCGGGACCTGCTATGCTTGAATCTGCACACACGGTGCATGGAGTAAAGTGATTACTTCAACTCAGTGAGTAATAAATATAAATAATGACTGAAAGTAAGAAAACACGTAAAACACAAGGCATTCTATACCGAAGCAGTAAAAATCACTTAAAACCAGTAGACAGTGAAGAATTGAGTAAAACCCCTTTTTAACAAGTAAAACAAGTAATTGATAGGTAAGTAAATAAATAGAAGTTCACCCCTCGGGCACAATATCAACAAAACCGCCCCTCGGGCAATATCTCAGAACAGTACCAGCCCATCGGGCAATCACATGGAACAATACCAGCCCCTTGGGCTCAATCTCACATCACAATGGGTACCCTCGCTCACTGGGGGTGTACAGACTCCGGGAGGGGCACCTTACGGCCCAAGCGCAATATCAAGCCATCTCGTGGCATCAAATCTAGGCCCTCGGCCTCATAACAGTCAAGCTACCTCATGGCGTATATATCTCAGGCCCTCGGCCTCATAAACATTATCAACAAGCCACCTCATGGCATACATATCTCAAGCCCTCGGCCTTAAATCAGTGTCAGTGTTTCCTCACAACTAGGCCCTCGGCCTTACTTGGTAAAAAATACTCACAAGCCCCTCGGGCATTAGTAAAATAGTATTTCTCAACCCCAAAACATCATTTAAAATATCATTTAAGTCTCAAAATGAAGTAAAAAGGGCTGAGTAGTAAAACAGTGGAAAGTAACATGATTGAGTTCAATTAGTAAATCAAAACAGTGAGGAAATAGTAATAAAAATCTCCGAAGGGTTCAAATGGTTGGCACGAAGCCCAAATATGGCAATCAGCCCAAATCATGATGATAACAAATAAGTTTCAGTCAAATACGCGGTAAAATCATCAATCAGGATGGATCAAGTCACAATCCCCAATAGTACACGACCCCACGCTCGTCACCAAGCGTGTGCCTCACCTCAATATAGCACTACGATGTGCAATTCGGGGTTTCAAACCCTCAGAGCATCATTTACAATCATTACTCATCTCGAACCGGCTAAATCTCTAACTCGCGACACCTTTGCCCCTCGAATTGGCCTCCACGCGCGTCGAATCTATCCAAAATCAGAACAAATACGTCACAATATGCTAAAGGAACAAAGCCAAAGCGAAAACAATCGAATTACCGCAAAATTCCAGAATTTGGTCAAACCCGACCCCCGGGCCCACATCTCCGAATTTGACAAAATTCACAAAGCTAGAATCCTTATACTCTCACGAGTCTAACCATACAAAAATTATCCAATTCTAATACCATTTGGTCCTTCAAATCATCTTTTTACTTTTTTGAAAGATTTCAGAATTTTCTCCCCAAATCCCATCCCAAATCACCAATTAAATGATGAATTCAATGATAGATTCATATACTCTAGCCAAATCTGAGGTAGAATCACTAACCTCGATGAATTTCTTGAAAAACCTTCGAAAAATCGCCAAAATCCGAGCTCTGTAAGTCAAAATATCAAATAAAACCCAAAACCTCATATTTATAGAGTACTCCACAGATTTCCACCTCCGCGGACCACACAAAATTGACCGTGGTCCGCACAAAGCCAATGCGGTCCGCACAAAAACGACCGTGGCCGCACAGACTTTCCTCTAAAGTGACAGGCTTTAGTATTTTGGCCATAATTTTTGCTACATTGTCCAAATTGAGATATCTTTATCTTTTTGGAAACGAGACACAAAGGGCTACAACTTTCGTTTTTGAATCATCTCAAAATTCCTTGTAGATCAAAAGATATGAGCTTCCGAAGTAGGACTAGTGAAATGTCCCCCACTGCAGCCGCACTGCATTTGGTGCGGTCCGCACAACACCTACCGCAGCCGCACTTCATTTTGTGCGGTCTGCACAACACATATCGCGGTCGCACTCCTTTTTGTGCGGACTGCATGAGTGGGTTCCGAGGCCTGCAACCCTTCTGGACCTGCTACAGCTATGATTTTCGGCCTAAAATATCCCGGAACCTACCCGGAACTCCCAGAACTTCAAACCAATTGTACCAACACATCCCATGACATCGTTCAAACTTGTTCAAAACTTCGGAATGCTCACAACAACATCAATCACAAATTTAACATAGGATTCAAGCCTAAGAAGTCCAAGAACTATTAAATTATGCTTTCGATCAAAAAGTCTATCAAATCTCGTCCGAATGACCTAAAATTTTGCACACACATCCCAAATGACACAACAAAGCTATTGTCACTCTCGAAATTCTATTCCGCCTCCTATATCAAAATCTCGCTTATCAACCGGAACCACCAAAATATCAACTTTGCCAATTTAAGCCTAAATATTCTCTACAACTCCAAAACCCATTCCGATCGCGTTCCTAAGTCACAAATCACCTCCCGAAGCTAACCGAACCATCAGAACTCACTTCCGAGCCTTCTAACACATAAGTCAACATTCGGTTGACTTTTCCCACTTAAACCTTCTTAAAAGAGACTAAGTGTCTCAAACTTCACCAAACTCATTTCGGACTTGATCTGACCAACCCGATACCATAAAAACACAGATAATACAGAATAAATAAGCTGAAATGGGGGAAACGGAGCGGTAACTCATGAGACAACTTGTCGGGTCGTCACATCCACCCTAACTTAAAAAAACGTTCGTCCTCGAATGAGTCAAGAAACATACCTGAAGCCTCGAATAGGTGAGGATATCTGCTCCGCATCTCCCGCTCGGTCTCCCAGGTAGCCTCTTCCACAGGCCGACCTCTCCACTGCACTTTCACTGAAGCTATATCCTTTGACCTTAACTTTTGAACCTGACGACCCAAAATAGCTACTGGCTCCACATTATAGGTCAGATCATCATCTAACTGAACCATGATGAAGTCTAAAACATGAGACGGATCCCCGATATACTTCCGGAGCATAGAAACATGAAATACCGGATGCACACTCGACAAGTTGGGTGGAAAAGCAATCTCATAAGCCACTTCCACAATCCTCCGAAGCACCTCAAAAGGCCCAATGAACCGAGGACTCAATTTCCCTTTCTTCCCAAATCTCCTAACACCCTTCATGGGTGAAACCTTCAACAGAACCTTCTCGCCAACCATGTAGGACACGTCTCGAACCTTCCTATCAGCATAACTCTTTTACCTCGACTGCGTTATACGAAGCCTCTCCTGAATCACCTTCACCTTCTCCAAAGCATCCTGTACCAAATCAGTCCCCAATAGCTTGACCTCACCGGGCTCGAACCAACCAACTGGAGATCTGCACTGCCTCTCATGCAAAGCCTAATATGGAGCCATCTGAATACTCGACTGGTAGCTGTTGTTATAAGCAAACTCTGCAAGCGGTAGGAACTTATCCTAGG
The DNA here is from genome assembly GCF_000715075.1 of Nicotiana tabacum. Lineage (NCBI taxonomy): Eukaryota > Viridiplantae > Streptophyta > Magnoliopsida > Solanales > Solanaceae > Nicotiana > Nicotiana tabacum. Next base: position 62,626,542 of record NC_134080.1, on the reverse strand, counting down.
ACCCTCCGAAATCAATAACACAAGCACGCAACATGTCCTCCAATATCTGAATAGTACGCTCGGACTGCCCATCTGTCTGAGGATGAAAAGTTGTGCTCAACTCAACTTGAGTACCCAACTCTCTCTGCACGGCTCTCCAAAACTGCAAAGTAAACTGAGTACCTCTATCCGAAATGATAGAAACCGGAATGCCATGGAAACGAACAATCTCCCGGATATAAATTCCTGCCAAGTGCTCTGAAGAATAGGTAGTACACACAAGAATAAAGTGCGCGGACTTGATCAGCCGATCCACAATTACCCAAATAGCATCGAACTTCCTCAAAGTCCATGGAAGTCCAACAACAAAGTCCATAGTGATTCTCTCCCACTTCCACTCAGGAATATCCATCTGTTGTAGCAAGCCATCCGGTCTCTGATACATATATTTCACCTGCTAACAATTGAGACACCGAGCTACAAATCCCACAATATCTTTCTTCATTCTTCTCCACCAATAGTGCTGCTTCAAATTCTGATACATCTTCGCAGCACCCGAATGAATGGAATACTGCGAGCTATGGGCCTCCTCCAGAATCAACTCCCGAAGCCCATCCACATTGGGCACGCAAATCCGGCCCTGCATCCTCAATACCCCATCATCACTAATGGTCTCATCTCTAGCATCATCATGCTGAACTCTATCCTTAAGGACAAGCAAATTCGAATCATCATACTAGTGCTCTCTGAAACGATCATATAATGAAGACCGAGAAACCATACACGCCAATACCCGACTAGGCTCCGAAATGTCTAATCTTACAAAACGATTGGCCAAGACCTGAACATCAACTGCAAGAGGTCTCTCCCCAACTGGAATACATGCCAAACTCCCCATACTCACTGCCTTTCGGCTCAAAGCATCAGTCATCACATTGGCCTTTCCCGGATGGTAAAATATAGTGATATCATAATCCTTAAGCAACTCGAACCATCTCCGCTGCCTCAAATTAAAATCCTGAACGGGGTAGTTCTTCTCATGGGGCTTCAACTGACGAGAAGCATAAGCTATAATTCTACCCTCCTGCATCAACACACAACCAATCCCAACTCTCGAAGCATCACAATACACGGTATATGAACCTGAAGCTGATGGCAAAACCAACACTAGAGCTGTGGTCAAAGCTGTCTTGAGCTTCTGAAAGCTCTCCTCACACTCGTCCGACCATACAAATATAGCACCTTTCTGAGTCAACTTGGTCAAGGGCGATGCGATAGATGAGAATTCCTGAACAAACCGGCGATAATAGCCTGCCAAACCAAGAAAACTATGAATCTCTGTGGCTGAGGACGGTCTGGGCCAACTCAGAACTGCCTCTATCTTCTTCAGATCAACCTGAATACCCTCGCTGGACACGACGTGCATCAAGAAAGCCACTGAACCGAGCCAAAACTCACACTTGGAAAATATTGCATAAAGCTTCTCCTCCATCAATCTCTACAATACAACTCACAAATACTCTGCGTGCTCCTCCTGACTACGCGAATACACCAAAATATCATCAATGAAGACTATGACGAATGAATCTAGATACGGCCGGAACACATTGTTCATCAAATGCATGAACGCTGCTGGGGCATTGGTTAGCCCAAAAGACATCACCAAGAACTCATAGTGACCATATCAGGCCCTGAAAGTCGTCTTAAGAATATCCGAGTCCCTGATCTTCAACTGGTGATAACCTAAACGAAGATCAATCTTGGAGAACACCCTCGCTCCCTGAACCTGGTCAAATAAATCATCAATGCGAGGCAAAGGATACTTGTTCTTAATTGTTACCTTGTTCAATTGCCTATAATCAATGCACATTCTCATTGTGCCATCCTTCTTCTTCACAAATAGAACCAACGCACCCCAAGGTGACACACTAGGCCAAATGAACCCCTTATCTAGGAGCTCTTGAAGTTGCTCCTTTCAATTCCTTCAACTCCGTTGGTGCCATACGATACGTCAGAATAGAAATGGGCTGAGTGCCCGGCACCAGGTCAATACCAAAATCAATATCCCTGTCTGGTGGCATGCCCGGCAGGTCTGCAGGAAACACATCAGGAAAATCCCTCACAATTGGAATAGAATAAATATTGGGAGTCTTAGCTCCAACATCCCTCACAAATGCTAGGTATGAAAGACAACCCTTCCCAACCATACACTGGGCTCTGAAGAAAGAGATCACTCTACTAGGAACATAATCAGTCACACCACGCCACTCAATCCGCGGCACACCCAGCATAGCCAATATGACTGTCTTAGCATGACAGTCCAGAATAGAACGACATGGAGATAACCAATCCATGCCAAAAATGACATCAAAATCCACCATGCTCAATAGTAATAGATTCACTCAGGTCTCTAGACCCCCAATAGTCACCACACATGATCGGTACACACGATCTACAATGATAGTATCGCCCACCATGGTAGATACATGAACAGGTAAATCAAGAAACTCACGAGGCTTACCCAAATAACGAGCAAAATATGATGACACATAAGAAAAGGTGGAACCAAGATCAAAGAATATAGAGGCATCTCTATGGCAGACTGAAACAATACCTATGATAATAGCATCTGAAGTAATAGCATTGGGTCTGCTTGGGAGTGCATAGAAACAAGCCTGACCGCCCCCTAATCGACCTCCCCCTCTAGGGCGACCCCTGGCTGCCTGACCTCCACCCCTAGCTGGCTGGGCGGGTGGTGAAGTAACTGGAGCAGAAGTCGAGGGCTGACCCCTCTGCTGAGACGAACTAGCAACCCGACGAGGACACTGCCTCCACATGTGGCTCATCTCGCCACAATAATAACAACTCCTAGGTGCTGGAGAAGGGGACTGAAGGGAACCCCTCGCACCGGAGTGACTAGCAGATGCACTCGGTATAGAAGAGCCCTAAGCTGATAGGGCACGAGATGAACTCTAAGCTGGGAGGGCGCTGAGTGACTGGCCCTACTGAGATCCATGATAACCATGACCTGAAGATGCCCCACGATGACTCGGGCGGTCTAACTAAGCAGGCCTGAAAGAACAGCCTCTACCATGTTGAAACTGGCCCCTCAAAAGAGCACCACTATAATTGCACGATCCTCGAAGCCTCTTGGCCTCCCTCTCCTCTCGCTCCTAACAGCGAACCATCTCAATCTCACGGGCGATATCAACCACCTCCTCGAATGTAGCACCCATCACTCTCTCTTTGGTCATAAGAATATAGAGATGATAAGTAAGGCCATCAACAAATCTCCTGATCCTCTCACGATCTATCGGAACCATCCAAGCGGCATGACGAGCCAACTTAGAAAACCTCGACTCATACTATGACATAGTCATATCCCCCTATCGCAACCACTCAAACTGCCTACGCAACTCCTCTCTACGGGACTGCGGCACATACTTCTCTAGGAAGAGAACGGAGAACTCCTACCAAGTGAGGGGTGTTGCTCCCACAGGCCTACGCCTCTCATACGCCTCCTACCAAGTGAAGGCAGCCCTAGAAAACTGAAAGGTATTAAATGCCACACCACTAGACTCGAGAATCCCTGCTGTATGGAGCATCCACTAGCACTTATCCAAGAAACCCTGGGCATCCTCGCCCTCTACTCCGCTGAACATCGGAGGCTGGAGTCTGTCAAACCTCTCAAGATGACGCTGCTTATCATCCGGCATAGCAGGTGCAACCGGCTGGGCTGGAGGTACCCCCGGCGTCTGAAGTCCCTGCACTACCTACTCAGGTGTGCGAGTAGGGGGGGTCTGATTGCCTCCCCCGGCCTGTGAAGTAGTTGCTGCTGTGGTGGCTAAAACTGCCTAAGCCAGGCCAGTGCAAACTAATAAGATCTGTGCCAAGGTCTCCAGTAGACCCGGGATCACGATGGGCACAGCTGGTGCCTGAACTGGTGTTGCTGGAGCCTGGTCCTGAGATGGGGTAGCTGGTGGATCAACAGGTGCTTCTCTCACCGCTCTACCTCTGCCACGGCTATGATTGCGACCGGGACCTCTGGTGGCCTCAGCTGGTGGCACTGGTGGTAGCCCACCTTGTCCGGTAGCTCGCGTCCTCACCATCTATGAGAGAATGGAATGACAGAAGTTTAGTACTCGAACCAACAAGTTCGCACGACAAGAATTTCAAGAATATGAAGTTTTTCCTAAAGGTTCTGCAGCCTCTCGAGGATAAATACAGACGTCTCCGTACCGATCCGCTAGACTCTACTAAGCCTGCTCATGACTTGTGAGACCTATGTAACCTAGGCTCTGATACCAACTTGTTACGACCCTAACCCCGAACTCGATCGTGATGGCGCCTCTCGTGAAGACAAGGCCAGTAAGTCTAACACATTTCATCCTTTTAAGCAGTTAAATAGCATAAGAACAGTTTAAACATAAGTTAATAGCATAATTAGCGGAAATAGAGATAACAAAGCAGAATTTTCAACCCGATACAGCCCTAATCGGGGTGTCACAAGTCATGAGCAACTAAGGATTCTGATACGAGTCTACTAAATACAATATCTAGTACAACTATTTGAAGAACTTAGAAATAATAAGATAAGGGAGACACGGGGGATGCAGACACCAATAACTACCTCGTAGTCTCCGAAACACTGCCTGGACTGGAAGGATCAACACTCAGGAGCGGGACCTGCTATGCTTGAATCTGCACACACGGTGCAAGGAGTAAAGTGAGTACTCCAACTCAGTGAGTAATAAATATAAATAATGACTGAAAGTAAGAAAACACGTAAAACACAAGACATTCTATACCGAAGCAGTAAAAATCACTTAAAACCAGTAGACAGTGAAGAATCGAGTAAAATCCCTTTTTAACAAGTAAAACAAGTAATTGATAGGTAAGTAAACAAATAGAAGTTCGCCCCTCGGGCACAATATCAACAAAACCGCCCCTCGGGCACCATCTCAGAACGGTACTAGCCCCTCGAGCAATCACATGGAACAATATTAGCCCCTCGGGCTCAAATCTCAGGATAGTGCCAGTCCCTAGGGCTCAATCTCACATCACAATGGGTGCCCGCGCTCACTGGAGGTGTACAGACTCCGGGAGGGGCCTCTTACGGCCCAAGCGCAATATCAAGCCATCTCGTGGCATCAAATCTAGGCCATCGGCCTCATAAAAGTCAAGCCACCTCATGGCGTATATATCTCAGGCCCTCGGCCTCATAAACAATATCAACAAGCCACCTCGTGGCATACATATCTCAGGCCCTCGGCCTCAATTCAGTGTTAATGTTTCCTCAGCCTTACTCAGTCAAAAATACTCATAAGCCCCTCGGGAATTAGTAAAATAGTAATTCTCAACCCCAAAACATCATTTAAAATATCATTTAAGTCTCAAAATAGAGTAAAAAGGGTTGAGTAGTAAAACAGTGGAAAATAACATGACTAAGTTCAATTAGTAAATCAAAACAGTGAGGAAATAGTAATAAAAATTTCTGAAGGGTTCAAATGGTTGGCATGAAGCCCAAATATGGCAATCAGCCCAAATCATGATGGTAACAAATAATTTTCAGTCAAATACGCGGTAAAATCATCAATTGGGACGGACCAAGTCACAATACCCAATAGTACACAACCCCACGCTCGTCATCAAGTGTGTGCCTCACCTCAATATAGCACTACGATGTGCAATACGGGGTTTCAAACCCTCAGAGCATCATTTACAATCATTACTCACCTCGAACCGGCTAAATCTCTAACTCGCAATGCCTTTTCCCCTCGAATCGGCCTCCACGCACATCGAATCTATCCAAACTCAGAACGAATATGTCACAATATTCTAAGGGAACAAAGCCCAAGTGAAAACAATCGAATTACAACAAAATTCTAGAATTTCGTCAAACCCGACCCCGGGGCCCACATCTCGAAATTTGACAAAATTCACAAAACTAGAATCCTTATACTCTCACGAGTCTAACCATATGAAAATTATCCAATTCCGATACCATTTGGTCCTTCAAATTATCATTTTAAATTTTTGAAAGATTTCACAATTTTCTCACCAAATTCCATCCCAAATCACGAATTAAATGATGAATTCAATGATAGATTCATGTACTCTAGCCAAATCTAAGTTATAATCACTTACCCCGATGAATTTCTTGAAAAACCTTCGAAAAATCACCAAAATCCGAGCTCTGTAGGTCAAAATATCAAATAAAACCCAAAACCTCATATTTATAGAGTACCCCACAGATTTCCACCTCCGCGGACCGCACAAAATCGACCGCGGTCCGCACAAAACCAATGCGGTCCGCACAAAAATGACTGCGACCGCACAAACTTTCCTTTGCAGTGATAGGCTTTAGTATTTTGGCCATAACTTTTGCGATATCATTACCTTTCTGGAAACTAGACACAAACGGCTACAACTTTTGTTTTTGAATCATCTCATAATTCCTTGTAGATCAAAAGATATGAGCTTCCGAAGTAAGACCAGTGAAATGTCCCCCACCGCGGCCGCACAGCATTTGGTGCGGTCCGCACAACACCTACCGCGTCCGCACTTCATTTTGTGTGGTCCGCACAGCACATACCACGGCCGCACTCCTTTTTTGTGCGGACCACGTGGGTGGGTTCCGAGGCCTGCAACCCTTCTGGACCTGCTACAGCTATGATTTTCGGCCTAAAACATCCCGGAACCTACCTGGAACCTATCCGGAACTCCCAGAACTTCAAACCAATTGTACCAACACATCCAATGACATTGTTCAAACTTGTTCAAAACTTCTGAATGCTCACAACAACATCAATCACAAATTTAACATAGGATTCAAGCCTAACTCCAAGAACTCTTAAATTATGCTTTCGATCAAAAAGTCTATCAAATCTCGTCCGAATGACCTAAAATTTAGCACACACATCCCAAATGACACAACAAAGCTACTGTCACTCTCGGAATTCCATTCCGACCTCTATATCAAAATCTTGCCTATCAACCGGAACCGCTAAAATATCAACTTCGCCAATTTAAGCCTAAATCTTCTCTACAAGTCCAAAACTCATTCCAATCACGCTCCTAAGTAAAAAATCACCTCCCGAAGCTCACCGAACCATCGGAACTCACTTCCGAGCCTTCTAACACATAAGTCAATATTTGGTTGACTTTTCCAACTTAAGCCTTCTTAAAAGAGACTAAGTGTCTCAAACTTCACCAAACTCATTTCGGACTCGATCCAACCAACTCGATACCACAAAAACACGGATAACGAAGCATAAAGAAGCTGAAATGGGGGAAACAGAACGGTAACTCATGAGACGACTGGCTGGGTCGTCACGATAAAAGACTTTGGAAAAATAGCAGGACCATTATATGCTAAAACAGGTTCTACAGGACAAAAACATTTCAACATAGAAGACATTAAATTAGTACAAAAAGTTAAAGTAAAAATAAAAAATATTCCTGATTTAAACATGCCATTAGAAACAGACTACTTTATTATAGAAAGAGACGGTAGTTTTGAAGTATGGGGAGCAGTTTTAAAAGTGAACCCAAATAAATATAGTGATAAAAACACAGAAAAAATATGTGCTTACCAAAGTGGTAAATATAGATAAAAAGGAAATATGAGTAGTATAGATGCAAAGATATTAGCTGTAATTTACGAATTAAATAGTTTTATATTATATATATTAAATAAACAAGAAGTAACAATTAGAACCGATTGTGAAGCCATAGTTAAGTTTCACCAAAAGATAAACGCAAAGAATAGTAGTAGAAGAAGATGGTTAAATTTTATTAATACTATATCAATATATAATTTGGTTTTTGAACACATTAAAGGAAAAGATAATAATTTAGCAGATCAGTTAAGTAGGCTTAAAATTACTGGCAATTAATAAAAAAGTATTTTACATGTACAACATGAGACCAACAGTTTCCAAGACTGAAGACAAAGGGAAGGGCATTCAAGCCTCACCCTCAGACAGATACTTGCAGACAGCATTAGGTAATCTTCATTTTAAGCCACACCCTTTTGCAGAACAGACTAATATGGAAAGAATAAGTTTTTGAAAACATAATTTGATATCCTTTCCACCATCAAATATGTCGTTTAGAGTACTACCAGAATGTGTCATAGACAGACCTCAAAGGTGTCTAATTGATTACTTAAGGATATCATATAATAAAAAAGACACTAAATATTTTATAGCTGCTCTTAATTCCTTAGGACAATATTTTACAGATAAAAACCAAGTCAAAAGATTTAAGTACTATGTAGTCCTACATGGTAAGACAGAGGGTATTTTTCAGACATGGTTGGAAGTACTAGACTCCATTAAAGATATAGAAAAACCGCTTTTCAAAGATTTTAATGACTTTACTGAAGCATTAGATTAAGCAAGAGGAATACTAGGACCAAACTACTATATCTCCCCAGCACTTAGACAAAACCCAGAAACCCCCCCCCCCCCCAATACAACATCCGAAAAGACAACGACAAGATAATATTTGTAACGACCCGACCTGTCCTTTTAAACATTTCCATCCCGTTCAGCCATTTGAAGTCTTGAGTAACGTCTTTTTTTGTATTATGACTTGCGAGAGTGGTCACGTTTTATTTTCAGATTTCAAAATTTAATTGAAAGAACAATCCATGTTTTGGAAGCTTAAGTTGAATAAATAGACCGGATAATAAAATATGTGTAAATGACCCCGAAATGGATTTTTGATGATTCCATTAGCTTTGTATGGTGATTTCGGTCTTAGGAGTGTGTCCAGATATTTATTTCGAGGTCCGTAGCTAAAGTAGGCTTGAAATGGTGAAAATAAGAAATTTAAGTTTGGAAGTTTGACCGGGGGGGTTGACTTTTTGATATTGGGGTTGGAATCTAGTTCTAAAATTTTTTATAGCTTTGTTATGTCATTTATGACTTGTGTGCAAAATTTGAAGTCATTCCAGATTGATTTGATATGTTTCGGCGCAAAAATGTAGAAGTTAGAAGATTCGAAAACTCATAATTCAATTCGATGCGTGATTCATAATTTCGGTGTTGTTTGACATGGTTTAAAGCCTCGATTAAGTTCGTATTGTATTTTGGGACATATTGGTATAATTGGTTAAGGTCCCGAGGGCCTCAGGTGGATTTTGGAAGGTTAACGAAATGGAAATCAAACAAAAAGAGTTGCTGGAATTTTCTGCTGCAAAAGCTGTCTTAGACAACAATTGTGCAACGTGGAGCCTATTTTGGAAGCTTATATCTCAAAATCCATTAGGAATCTATACATTTGAAAAACATGAAAGTTGTAGTCCTTGCATCCTAGTTTCTAGAAAGCTAAACCTTTAATTGTTTGGATATTGGTACAGAAAGTTATGATTGATTGAATAACGGTTGGTAAAGTTGTTTAGAAATTTTCCAGAAATGTTTAATGCGAGGAGGCTAATTTGGAAGCTTATATCTCGAAATACATAAGGAATCTGAAAATTTGCAATACATGAAAGTTGTAGCCCTTGCATTCTACTTTCTAGAAAGTAAAACCGTTCATCATTTAGACATTTGTACAAAAGGTTACGATCAATTGGATAAGGGCTGGTAAATTTGTTTCTAGTAGACTTTTAGTGACGACTCTTAGTGACGACAAGAGCTTTTAGTGACGGATGGGCAGAAACATTTAATCACAAAAATCAGTCACTTTGCCATTTCGTTTTGGAAATTTTGGAGCTCGGTTCTTGGGCGATTTTGGGCAATTTTCGTGTGAAAACATTGGGGTAAGTGTTCCTTATCCTATATTGATTATATTTCATGATTCCACACGCATTTACATCATGAATCCATGAATTTATGGAAGAAAAAAAAGATTTTTAGCCAAATCTTCCAAAAACTAAAATTTAAGATTTGAAAGCCAATTCGATGTCAGATTTTGGTAAAATTTATATGGTTGGACTCGTGGTTGGATGGGGTTCATATTCCGTGACTTTTGTCATATTCTGAGATGTAGGCCCCACGGACGACTTTTGGGTTAATTTCAAATTTTGTTGGAAAATTTGTATTTTCATATGGAATTAATTCCTATAATATGTATTGAATGAATCGAGTTATTTGTGACTAGATTCGGGACGTTTGGAGGCCGATTTGAGCGACAAAGGCATTTTGGAGTAGGATTTTTGCTCGGATTGAGGTAAGTAACGGTTATAAATCTAGTCCTGAGGGTATGAAACCCCGTACATTGTGACGTATGACTATTTTGGAGGTGACGGACATGCTAGGTGACGGGCGTGTGGGCGTGCACCGTAGGGCTTGTGACTTGGTCCGTCCCGCGAGACTGTGGAATCAATTGGCCTACTGTTTAATACATGTTCCCTCTGTTTTCATAGAAATTGACTGTACTTCATGTTAGAAATCATGTTTAGGCCTTATGTGATCACTGTTGAGACCTGAGAGGTCATGTACTTGCTGAATTAGCTGCTAAATTACTATTTGTATTTAGTCATAGCTTTTCTTGCTTATTATGCCTTTGTCTCTAACTGTTTATTGTTGATACATGATATTACTTCTGTTTGGGCTATTTATATGATTTCTGAGAGTCCAAGAGACTGGAGATATTGATGACTGAGTAAGGTCGAGGGCCTAGTTGTGAGATATTGATATTATAGCACGTGAGTTGTCCATGCAGCACGTGAGTTGTCCGTGCGGATCCAAATATTGATACTATAGCATGTGAGTTGTCCGTGCAGATCCAGATATTGATACTATAGCACGTGAGTTTTCTGTGCAACATGTGAGTTATCCGTGCGGATCCAGATATTATATTATAGCACGTGAGTTGTCCGTGCAGATTATAGCGCTTGGGCTAAAGGAGCCCCTCCGGAGTTTGCACACCCCCATTGAGCGAAGGTATTTATTGAGTATGATTATTGATGGCTGAGAGCCGAGTGATTAAGCTGTTGAGATGAGCTGAGTGACTGTTGCCTTGAGAGGCCATATTTGTGTTCAGTTATTTGCTACACTTAGTTGCTATTTGTCACCATACATATTTCTGGAATATTTGATATCTGGTTTATTTGAGTATGCACTGATGAGACTTAAACTGTTAAATCGAAAGTATGACTACTCTTATTTGAAAGTTATTGAGATAACTATATTTGCATAGCTCGTCTCTACTTCTTAGTTCCTTATTTATTTCCGTTACTTACTAAGTTAGTGTACTCACGTTACCCCATGTACCTCGTGTATAGATCCAGACACTTCTAGTCACGGTGGTTGCTGATTGAGGAGTCAGACTCAGGAGACTATTGAGGTAGCTGCATGGCGTTCGCTGGCCTTGACTCTCATTTCCTTTCATGTTGTATTGTTCTGTATTTTCAGATTGTGTTTTATCAGTCGGATGTTGTTATCATTTAGATGCTCATGCACTCAGTGACACCTGGTTTTGGGGATGGATTGTTTAGTACTTTTGGAGTTATATCTTGTTCTAAAAGGTTTTATTCAATATTAACTACTTCTGCCTTTATTTAAAAGTTCTATTGTGTTGAGATATTGAGTTGAGACTTGTCTTGTACCATGATAGGCGCCATCACGACTGGTGAGATTTTGGATCGTGACAAGTTGGTATCAGAGCACTAGGTTACATAGGTCTCATAGGTCATGAGCAAGTTTAGTAGAGTCTTGCGGATCGGTACGGAGACATCTGTACTTATCTTCGAGAGGTTGCAGAACCCTTTAGGAAATTTCACATTCTTGAATTCTTATCATGCGACATTGATTAAACTTTAAGCATAATTCTTTGAACTCCTTCCACGTATTCGTGTGTGCACATGAGCACTCGCTATCGGCTTTTGACAGTTTGGGATTCCATGAATGATACACGAAAGGTGATTAGTGTACTGATAATGGGCCAGTCTGGGAGACTTGAGGCTAGGTGTAGACCGCAACTAGGGTTTGGTAGTTTCAGTTGTGAAAACTTGTGCATTGGACTTATGTGTCCGATAGTGTTCTTATAAGTTGAAATTATGGCTCGATGAGCGGTTAAATGGCTATATGATGAGTAGGAGGTGAATACGGGATGTGTTCAAATGGTTGGAGTATGATGAGAAGAGTTGCTTGAAATGTCTTGATTGATTTATAGTCTTGAGTTATGGGTCTATTGAAGGATCTTTCACGTGGTGTACGTGTGGAACAAATTAAATTCTCATTAATTGTAAATGAGTTGAGACTCAGGGACATTACATGATTGAGTAGTAATTGTGTTTACGAAAAGAGTATAGAAATGCCAGCTTAAGGCTAAGCAGGCGGGTTATCACTTGCGGAATAAACTACAAAGGTGTGATCTTTACAATGTTGTGTGGAGAATTTTTCTTTTCTACTCGTAGGGTAGATGTATTTAGATTGAATTGGAACTAGTCAAGAAAGTTGACCTGACCGTCACAAAAGTGAAGGCGAGCTTAGTAGACGGATTGAGGAACCATATAAATTGTGTTGCATGAGCTTGGAAAGAATTTAGTCAAATTACACTATAGTGTTATGGCAATAACTGGTTATGTGTATTGTAAATTATTGAATTTTCTGATCTATGGCTTTGAGCCAAGTGGGGGAGTCCACTATCGGCAATTTGATTTCATGGTTATATGTTAAATTTAGGTTTTGGTTCGAAACATGCTCGTAGGTTAGTTATGACCTGTAGAGGTTGGGATCGGGGAAGACTAGAATAATGAAATTCCTGAATACGGGTTATATTGCGCTTTATGAGTATATTAAGATCATGGGATGATTAAGTTATTAATTGTGAAGAATGTAATGCGCATGGAACCTGAATGTGACCAGTGGTGTTAAGGCAGAGTTACTCCCTTGAGTGTTGTTGTGGTAATGGGACATGTGTCATTTGGTTTTGTTTAGGCAGTGCAATTAAGATTTGAGCAAAGTAGATGACTCTTGAAAGAATTCTTATCGATTCATAAATGTATATGTAGCAATTGAAAATTTTTCGGATCTGTATGTCGCTAGAATCAATTATTTACAATGGATGGTACAGAGGCTTGTGGTAATTCTGTATGACTATGAATTTTGTACTCCAGTATAAAGGAGGTAAAAGATTGAATTTAAGGTACTTTCAGAGTGGGAATTTTGATTATGATACTTACAAGGATGCTTAAGAAGAATACAATGGCTTATGAGCCTTAGGGTCATGTGGTTTTATATTGGGATCTCTGTAATGAGCTTCGGGTAAATTCTTGGTGCATGTCAAGTATGAGTGTCGATTTGAGGGTAATCTAAAACGGAATCAAAGAAATAGAATAGCTTGGTAGTAAGTTGGATCAACACGATAATGGATATAATCGGTTATCGGTATACTTATGATGTGGCGAGACTCTACAGAGGTTTTGATGGAAATATTCATGGGATTTGCGACCCACGTGACTTGTTCAAGTTAGAGGAATACAGTTTTGGTAGCTTGGTTATGTGCAAATGAGTTGCAAGGTGTTCTTTATGGTTTCTACCATGGTTTGAGGGTAATCTAAAACGGAATCAAAGAAATAGAATAGCTTGGTAGTAAGTTGGATCAACACGATAATGGATATAATCGGTTATCGGTATACTTATGATGTGGCGAGACTCTACAGAGGTTTTGATGGAAATATTCATGGGATTTGCGACCCACGTGACTTGTTCAAGTTAGAGGAATACAGTTCTGGTAGCTTGGTTATGTGCAAATGAGTTGCAAGGTGTTCTTTATGGTTTCTACCATGGTTTGAGCGGATACTTTCTACCGGTGTAAGGAACATGTTATGTATTATGATTTGTCCCTCGATGGGAGAAATTACAAGGTTTCTAACTAATCGGTATATAATTTGCTGGTAATTCAGAATTGATAATGAGATTCTTGTGTTGGTCACATGATGGCATGATGGACGTGGTGTGTTGTGTGGGATTAAGATTTGCATGTACAGGGTGGCAAATCATTCTTAAAGGGAAGGTCACAAATTCTGGTTAGAATAGATAGCTTTGGATAGTTAGATTATCCTTGAGAAGGGTGTGTATTTAAAAAAAGGCGCATTATGTTTGACAAACGGATGTTCATTGATATTACGACACTCACTTGGTTGATCGACTAATAATATTTTGATTTTCTATGTAGCACGGAAGAATTATGAAAATATTTATCGTGTGATGGTTGTACTTGAGGTATGTATTAGTCATCTGAGTAGTGAGGTTGTGATCAATTACGACGATTTATGTGTTTTATGGATTTGGAGACTGAGACTTCTCATAAATAGGTTATGTCGTGGTTGTGGATCGCGTATATCGGTCTTGTGTGGTGACTATTGGGGGTTTAGAAACCTGAATGGATCTTTATTGCTTAGCATAGTGGATTTTGATGTGATATTGGGTATGGATTGGTTGTCTCCTTGACGTGCTATGCTGGACTGTTACACTATGGCGGTGGCGGTGGCTATGCCAGGGATGATACGGATTGAGTGGCGAGGTTCGGTGGATTTTGTTCCCAGTAGAGTGATTTCGTTTTTGAAGGCCCAGCAGATAGTTGGGAAGGGTTGTCTTTCTTATTTGTCCTTCATGAGGGATGTCAATGCAGAGACTACTACCATTGATTCAGTCTCGATGGTAAGGGATTTTTTTTCCGGATGTGTTTCCTACAGACTTGCCGGGTATGCCACCAGATAGAGATATTGATTTCGGTATTGATTTGGTGCTTGGCACTTAGCCCATTTTATATCGCACCGTATTGTATAGCACCGACGGAGGTAAGAGAGTTGAAGAAGCAGATTCAGGAGCTCCTTAATAAGGGGTTCATTGGTAGGCTGATATGGATGTGTGTTCTGCAATGAGTTGATTATGTTGACTCCAAACTGCTATTATTGACAGAGGTGCCATTCAGTTGTTGTTAAGCTTGTTCGTGTTTCGAGATTCAATTTTGAGTTACTCTTGTATGCTACACAGTATTTTGATTCGTTGATTAAATGCACAGATGATATGGTTCTATTTGGGCTTTATAGCGGAATTTGAGTGAGATGGGCATCTGGGTATTGCACAATTGATTGCGCATTAGGTATGTTCTTCCGATGCCAGTGTGGCATTGTGTCATTTGCTTCTCTGTGGTAACGGTGATTCACTCTTGGTTCTAGACATCAAATTGCGCGTGGTTGTTGATTTTGAGCATAGTGACTTGAGGTGTTTCGTGTGGACCAGTGTTTGGATAGGATCGCGCATTGCAGCAAAATTTTGTGGATGTATGATCCTTCAGGTTAGATTCGTGTGTTTTGGTTCTACAGTGTGTGATTAGTTCTTAGCATCATGTTGTGGTGGTACTATTGAGCTTGTGGTACAACTCTCTCATTGAGTCATTTTTTCATGATTTGAGCACATTCAGGTTGTCGCTAATCGGTGCGCAGATTGCACGGGTCGTGGTTTTAGACTGTATTGATATGTCATGTCTCTAGAATAGTCATGTTGGATGAAATGAGCTAATTGGACCTAGAATATATACTATCGGATTCGATTTCAGCATGTTAGAAGGGCAATATCAAAAGTCGGCATAGAAATCTGCTATAGTTCCTATCGGAGAAGAGAGAGCTTCACGACTAGTTGATCTAAGGGATGGTTATGATTTCATGTTTCTTTTAGTATCGGCAGAATACAAAATTGTTGGCATGAGGCTTTGGTTTGATAAGAGGTTTATTACCAGAATTGAGTTGTTTGAACAGCTATTCTGGTTAGAAGTTATCGCTACTAGTGTTTGAGTTATATGGTATATCATGTGATTACATCTTGAGGTTACAAATATGGTTTGATACAGCTTGTTTGGACCTATTCAGTGTGTAGATGTGAGATTCTGGCCTTATAGATAATTTCGGAAGTGGAAATTTGGTTCTAAGGTTACGGACTAGGTTGAATTGAGAAATTTCAGTTATGTTGTGCTATTAGACCTATATGGGATAGGGCGACGTGGGACCACCCCCGGGTATGTGCATAGTGATATTACACAGTGATTTGATGGCTTTTTGAATAACTCTTGGCACGTTCGAGGACAAATGTGTGTTTAAATGGGGGAGGATGTAATGACCTGACCTGTCGTTTTAAGCATTTCCATCCCATTCAACTATTTGAAGTCTTGAGTAGCGTCTTTTTGTGTATTATGACTTGCGAGAGTGGTCAAGTTTTTTTTTCCAGATGATTCAAAATTTAATTGAAAGAACAATCCATGTTTTGGAAGCTTAAGTTGAATAAATGGACCGGATAATAAAATATGTGTAAACGACCCTGAAATGGATTTTTGATGATTCCAATAGCTCTGTATGGTGATTTCAGGCTTAGGAGTGTGTCCAGATATTTATTTCGAGGTCCGTAGCTAAAGTAGGCTTGAAATAGCGAAAATAAGAAATTTAAGTTTGGAAGTTTGACCGGGGAGTTGACTTTTTGATATTGGGGTCAGAATCTAGTTCTGAAATTTTTTATAGCTTTGTTATGTTATTTATGACTTATGTGCAAAATTTGAAGTCATTCCGGATTGATTTTATATGTTTCGGCGCAAAAATGTAGAAGTTAGAAGATTCGAAAACTCATAATTCAATTCGATACGCGATTCGTAATTTCGGTGTTGTTTGACGTGGTTTGAAGCCTCAATTAAGTTCGTATTGTATTTTGGGACATGTTGGTATAATTGGTTAAAGTCCGAGGGCCTCAGGTGGATTTCGGAAGGTTAACGGAATGGAGATCGGACAAAAAGGGTTGCTGGAATTTTCTTCTGCAGAAGTTGTCTTAGACAGCAATTGTGCAATCGTGAAGCCTATTACGGAAGCTTATATCTCAAAATCCATTAGGAATCTATAAATTTGCAAAACACGAAAGTTGTAGTCCTTGCATCCTAGTTTCTAGAAAGATAAACCATTAATTATTTGAATTTTTGTACAAAAAGTTATGATCGATTGAATAAGGGTTGGTAAAGCTATTTAGAAATTTTCCAGAAATGTTTGATGCGAGTAGGCTACTTGGAAATTTATATCTCGAAATACATAAGGAATCTGAAAATTTGCAAAACATGAAAGTTGTATCCCTTGCATTCTAGTTTCCAGAAAGTTAAACTGTTCATTATTTAGACATTTGTACTAAAAGTTACGATCAATTGGATAAGGGTTGGTAAAGCTGTTTCTAGTAGACTTATAGTGACGAATTTTAGTGACGAAAATAGCTTTTAGTGACGGATGGGCAGAAACATTTAATCACATAAATCAGTCACTTTGCCATTTCGTTTTGGAATTTTTGGAGCTCGGTTCTTGGGCGATTTTGGGTGATTTTCACGTGAAAACATTGGGGTAAGTGTTCCTTATCCTATATTGATTATATTTCATGATTCCATACGCATTTATATCGTGAATCCATGAATTTATGGAAGAAAAAATAGATTTTTAGCCAAATCTTCCAAAAACGAAAATTTAAGATTTGAAAGCCAATCCGATGTCAGATTTTGGTAAAATTTGTATGGTTGGACTCGTGGTTGGATGGGGGTTCATATTTCGTGACTTCTGTCGTATTCCGAGACGTGGGCCCCATGGACGACTTTTAGGTTAATTTTGGATTTTGTTGGAAAATTTGTATTTTCATATGGAATTCATTCCTATAATATGTATTGAATGAATCGAGTTAATTGTGATTAGATTTGGGACATTTGGAGGCCGATTTGAGAGACAAAAGCATTTCGGAGTAGGATTTTTGCTTGGATTGAGGTAAGTAAAGCTTGTAAATGTTGTCCTGAGGGTATGAAACCCCGGACATCGTGTCGTATGACTATTTTGGAGGTGACGCACATGCTAGGTGACGGGCGTGTGGGTGTGCACCGTAGGGATTGTGACCTGGTCTGTCCCGCGAGACTGTGGAATCAATTAGCCTATTGTTTAATACATGTTCCCTCTGTTTTCATAGAAATTGACAGTACTTCATGCGAGAAATCATGTTTAGGCCTTATGTGATCACTGTTGAGACGTGAAAGGTCGTGTACTTGCTGAATTAGCTGCTAAATTACTATTTGTACTCAGTCATAGCTTTTCTTGCTTATTATGCCTTTGTCTCTAACTATTTATTGTTGATACATGATATTACTTCAATTTGGGCTATTTATATGATTTCTGAGAGTCCAAGAGACTGGAGATATTGATGACTGAGTAAGGCCGAGGGCCTAGTTGTGAGATATTGATATTATAGCACGTGAGTTGTCCGTGCAGCACGTGAGTTGTCCGTGCAGCACATGAGTTGTCCGTGCGGATCCAGATATTGATATAATAGCACGTGAGTTGTCCGTGCAGCACGTGAGTTGTCCGTGCAGCACGTGAGTTGTCCGTGCGGATCCAGATATTCATACTATAGCACGTGAGTTGTCCATGCAGCACGTGAGTTGTCCGTACGGATCCAGATATTATATTATAGCACGTGAGTTGTATATAATAACATGTGAGTTGTCCGTGCAGCACGTGAGTTATCCGTGCAGCACGTGAGTTGTCCGTGCAGCACGTGAGTTGCCCGTGCAGTTTATAGCGCTTGGGCTAAAGGAACCCCTCCGGAGTCTGCACACCCCCATTGAGTGCAGGTACCTATTGAGTATGATTATTGAGGGCTGAGAGCCGAGTGATTAAGCTGTTGAGATGAGCTGAGTGACTGTTGCCTTGCGAGGCCATATTTGTGTTCAGTTATTTGCTACACTTAGTTGCTATTTGTCCCTGTCGTACATATTTTTGGAATATTTCATATCTGGTTTATTTGAGTACGCACTGATGAGACTTAAACTGTTAAATCGAAAGTATAACTACTCTTATTTGAAAGCTATTGAGATAACTATATTTGCATAGCTCGTCACTACTTCTCACTTCTTTATTTATTTTCTTTACTTACTAAGTTGGTATACTCACGTTACCCCATGTACCTCGTGTACAGATCCAGACACTTCTAGTCATGGCGGTTGCTGATTGAGGAGTCAGACTCAGGAGACTATTAAGGTAGTTGCATGGCGTACGCTCGCCTTGACTCTTCTTTCCTTTCATGTTGTATTGTTCTGTATTTTCAGATTGTGTTTTATCAGTCGAATATTGTTATCATTTTGATTCCCATTCACTCAGTGACATCGGGTTTTGGGGATGGATTATTTAGTACTTTTGGAGTTATATCATGTTCTAAAATGTTTTATTTAATATTAACTGCTTTCTACCTTTATTTAAAAGTTCTACTGTGTTGAGATGTTGAGTTGAGGCTTGCCTTGTACCACGATAGGCGCCATCACGACAGGTGAGATTTTGGGTCGTGACATATTCTGTGATCATTGCTCATCAATGACAGAAGCCTTCAGACGAATAAACTAGAAAAATGAAATTCTGGCACAAGAAAAGACAAAACTTATGGAGCAAGTGAAGGTACTAGAACACATGGTACATGCATTAAGATTTGAATTAACACAATCCCAGACTCAAGTTATTCCTCAACAAGACACAGAGATGAACAGTCCAAAACAGAGTTCTCCATCTCAAGCAAAAATGGATGAAAAGGATGTGCATTCCCCAATGAATGCAGCAAGATCTACTGTATCGAATAATGATACAGCTAGTCCGGTTCAAATGGTGACCGGTAAAGACACACCAAATCCGTTTATGGCTGTCTTGCCAAAAAGTGAAGATGAAGGTCCATCAAGACGAAGACTACCCAGAACATTAACACAGGGAGAAGCGTTAAAAAAGAAGTGTATAATTTCAAAAAAGAAAAAAAAATGAGAAAATAGAAAATATAATCAAACAGACATTAGAAAATTTCTTTCAAGAAAAAGAAAAACAAGACAAACATATGGTTAAGTCTGAGTCTCAGTCCAAATCCAGAAAGGACTCAAAGTTCAGGGGAAGATGATAACTACGAAGACCACCTAAATTATCAAGATGCTCAAGATCCATACGAGAATGACTCAGGAATGAGTTTTGATTCAATAGCTATACATAATTTAGACACATAAAAGCAAGGTATCAGTTAAACAACAATTAAGAGCACTAAAGACAAAAGAAGAGCAATAATGTTGGTGTAGAAGACAGAGCAATAATGTTGGCGTACCAAGGTGAAAAACTATAAAGAAGATGTGACAGGAAGAAATGCTAGTTGTGCTAAAAGACAAACGTGACAAGTGACACAAAGTAAAGAAGATGTAACAAGAGGTAATGCTAGCTGTGCTAAAAGACAAGCTAAATTTTTGAGTAGAAGAAAAGGTTACAAGCACTAAGGGAATCTCCGACCAAGCCATGTGAAGATGAGTACATTTCAGAGAACAACCCATCAAAGTACAATAGATACTAAATTTTTAGTTGTTTTTGTATTTGTATATGAGTACATTTTTTCTTGTAGTATTTCCATTATATGTTGTACTTTGTGTCCTATAGACCATTTTGCATGAGGATTTTGTATTACTCCCTCTCTTTTATACCATCGTTCTTCTATTTCTCTTCCTAATACTCCTGGTAGTTTATTAAATAATTTTTTACCTAGATCTTGATCAAAAGCGTTTCCACTAATAGTACAATATTAAAAATAATCATTTAAAAACTTTTTTATATGAAACCAACTGCTTATACTTAATTGTTCTAATTTTATTAAAACGTTCTTTTGTAATACTACTAATCCACTGTTTGGATCTTCGCCTATGATTAAGCTATGTATTTTATTTGTAAAATTATAAGGATTTGGTCCCATTGCTATTAAGGTTTGAAAGTCTTGTGGAAATTCTAACTTATAGGCTTCCCATAAGCTCTTTGTTGATTCTCCGAAAAAAGTCTCCATATATTTATACATTTTTTCTGCGTCTGTGTCATTATAAGTTTTTATAAAGTCTGCCACTACTATTCTTTTCCATAGGTCTATTACTAAGTTCCACATTTGTGGATCATGAGTTGCTATATTTAGTATTTTACCTTTACTTCCGCCCTCCTGTAACCTTATAGGTTCTTCTATAGACATCCTTTTTCCTGATGGTTTTACATTTTCTATTTTTGTCTCTTGGTCTACTCTATATACTCTTCTTCTAGGTACATTTCCAGTGTTATTATCTATTGTACTTTGATGAGTTATTCTCTAAAATGAGCTTGGACTAGAACTAGTTGATTTCATTAATTCTTTTAGACTTATTAGAGATTCTGTTTCTGCTTCTTCATAACTATCTTTTATTTTTTCAAAAATTTGATCAAATTTATCCGATTTTTTCTGTGAAATATTTTCTTTACAAATTTGATCAAATTTGATATTTTCCAGTGTTATTATCTGTCAAATTTGATTGTTTCTGTGATTTGCTATATATTCTTAATTCGCATTTCTTAAAGTGTTCTTCTACTTCGCCTAAGATTAATCTTCCAAGTTTATATCCTTTACATTGGAAAGTCTTATTTTTATTTTCTTTAACTAATCTCCTTGCTTTTTCTAAGGCCATGTCTACTTCAAATTCGTCTTGTATCATTTCAACATTCATAAATTTAGTATCGTTATCTTCTACCGTACTTTCGGTTCCATCATCTATTTCTTTATGGAAATCACTCTTTCATGAGTGATAAACAACTAGAACTAGATCAAGTATATGAAGAAGCATTAAAATTCACAGAAAGAATTCAGCCCAATCCAGAAGGATTGACCAGTTATACTCCTGAAGGGAAAGCAGATCAAACAATAATAAAACAGAATAATACTATAATAGTACTATTGTTAGAAATTAATAAAAAATTAGATAATAGAGAGAGTCCTATGAAAATAGCTCAAGTGTAACCCACCATCATTTTAAGGTACATTTGCGATCAAGACCCATCAATCCTGGGACCCAAGAGTGAAACACGTGTCTCAAGGAAAACTCCTTTACACGTTCCACAAATAAAGACACGACTCGTGTTCAGGACAAAAGGACTTTGGGCGTAATTAAATTTAGCTGAAGGGTTTGCCAATTTAATTTCAATGTTACTCAACGACATGTATTATCAGAATGTGGAATCCAGGATTGCCCGTGCAGAGCACTGGCCCAACATTGTAGATTTAAATCAACTATTATTCTTTAATGATGTTTTGGAGAATTTATTTGGGAATCCAACTGGAATGGTCAAAGAAGCTGTATGAAGTAACCAATATTTCATTACCCAACATGAAAGGACTAATCCGTATATTCATTATCCCAAATATGAAATATTCTAGGTTTATTATTCTCAAATTCTGTAGAGTTGTAATTATCACTAAACACCATCTGATGTAGTATCTATTGCAAATACCACAGACAACACTTGCATCTTGGCTATCATCATTCGGCCTTTTAAAAAAATAAATGATTCCTCATTCAATTATCAAGTTGTAAAGTTGAAATAGTTGGTGCACATATCATATGTCTAATACCTATCCTACTAACTTACATTACTATTCTTTTCCTTCAAAACTTAGGAGCTTGACCTTTCACGTAGCCTGCCGATCGAGTCACTTAGTTTCGACTACATAAACACAAGTCCTAAAACAATGTCTTATAAGCTTCTTTACGAAAGCTGGTCAAAAATCTTGATTTGGCCGATCATAAATTTTGGGATATCATCTGAATGTGCTCGTGGATCAATCTCAACACCACTTCCAAGCTGGCATTGATTTGTTCCTTATTTCTCGAGACCCTGTACATGAATGATTATTAACCAAAAATAAAAATAATTTCATAAACAAGTAGAAGTGTAGAACATAAACCTTTGTATCTAGTATATACATACATTAGTTAATTTTATGTGTCAAGGATATCGGAAGTAAATACCTTTAGAAGTGTATATGATCTTATTCTATAAGACATAAAACTGGTACAAAGTACAGACATAAAAACCCACCAGAAGAACTGAACAATAATATGGATGTGCTCTAGTATTTCTAGGGAGGAAAAAACGAGGGAGGGAGGAAAGATAAGTTGTACCTGCAGATGTAGCTACAGAACATGGGAAAGAAATAAGATAAAATGGTACACTAATACACAAACAATAAAAATATAAGCTCCGAATAGACAAAAAAAATAATAAATATAAAGGTAAAAGAAGGAAAGGAATTTTCTAAGCATTTACAAATATTACGGATGTTATGCGTGTCAAGGAAAAAAGTAAATGTAAGTAACAATAAAAATATATCTAGAGGACTCAAATTACAACTTGAAAAAGTAATAGCTTCAGTAATTGAGAAGGAAAACTATCAAAAGAGAGATGTGGTACTTATAAGGTAAGGTAGAGAAGGTTTCAGAGGATGATAACTTCAATAATTGAGATGGTATAAGAAAAACTATCAAGAGAGAAGTGGTATTCATAAGATGAGCTAGGTAAGTATTTTACTCACGGAAGTGATCCCACTAAGTTGAAGTTATAGCAGTACACATGCCAAGTTTTATTTTACTTTTTAATGATTTTGTATAGAGGAGAAAGAAGTATACATACATTATTCTAAACTCAATCACTGAAATAGCAAGTGGATATTTTTAGCCGAAAAAAGAATAGGGAGACCAATTAATGAGTTGACTCTAAGTCATATGAACTTCGTATTTAGGTCGTATTCAACTTTTGCGGGCAATAGGAAACTACCTTTTCTCTAAATGCTTGAAAATTTTAAGTTAATTGTATTCTTCTCCGCCATATGTGGTTCTTGTAATCGAGAATAGCAAATCATTAGACATGTTGTTACAACTTGAACATCAACTAAAAAAGAAATTACAACAAGTAAATAGTCAATCCAATATAAAACAAAGTGCTAATGTAGTCATTCACGGCATTATCTCTTCCCAGATCTTTTTGCTATATTAAAAGAATAACAATCTTAACTCCATAAATAACTACTATGTATTTTTTCCGAAAATCATCAACTTGAATTACAACTTGTTGTAATAACCCAATGTCGCAACATGTTATACTTTCGCATAACTGGTAGTTCAATTATAACCAGTAGGATTTAAATGTATTGTCATAGACAAATGTCAATGAGTTAACCATTTTTTTTAAAAAGAAAAGAGAAAACAAGGCATAAAACTATTTATTCTAATTTTTAATATCTTATGTGGGCATTGGTTATGTCCGCTGATAAGCTAAATTATAGTTGAAATATAACATGCACATCCTGCAAGTTCAAATATGTAGACACCGTACCACTGAATTCATAATTTTTGTTTGGTAAGAATGAGTACTCTGAGCTGTGAATTGAAAATAAAATACTCATATTATAATGCAGTATGAAGTTCTTAATTTAACAACAATCATGATAGGTAAGGTAATTGATCCATAATAACGTATTCTTGTTATTCACATGGCAACCACCGAATGAAGTGATAATAGGTTAAATCTAGGTAATTTGGCGATTGTTTATGCTCCCACTTGATTATATTCCAATATCATAATATGGTTAATTGATGAAAAATAGGCTCTAATTGTGAATTGTATACCTTGCAGGATGAGGAGCCTATGTGATGCCTTAAAAAGTTGTGATTAGAACCATTTTGGAGCAAGAAAGACCCCTCAGAGCTGAGTACGCTTGAAGACGAGGAAAAGAAGTGATGAAACACAGAACTGGACATGCGCGCCCAGGTGCGCGGCCACGCTCCTTTTAGCGAGTCCATGACAGAATCTCAGCCAACTAGCGCGGCCAGATGCGCGGCCAGGTGCGCGGTCGCGCTAGTCCAAAATCCGGGAAGAGTTATTTAGGGGCAGAATTGGAAATCTGGAGGAAAACTCACTTAACCTATATAAAGTCAAGCTCGCCCAAGGAAGTTGAAGGAAGGTTTTCAGAGTCTAGTGTAAGAAATAGAGAGGCAAGAGGCAAGGAGGAGATTTGACCATCAAGTTCTTCTTTTCTTCTCTTGGTTTTTGCTATTTGTGATGAAATTGAACCTATTCGTGATGAACACTAGTATGAGTGGCTAAAACCCATTGTTCTAGGGTCATGGGTGAAACATGAATGTTGTTGTTTGAATTTTAATTTGACAAAGTTGGTTTATCATATTGGGTTGTTTATTTAATTCTGCTTTTAATTATTTTGCTGAGTAGCTAACAGTGAAATACTATCTACGAATCTTTAGTTGAACTCGAAAGTGGGAACCTTAGATTGCATATAGAATTAAATAGAGCAAGTTCTTGAACCCGGGCCTCGGGGAACGAATTAGCAATTGGGATAGATATATACCCAATTGCCTTGCTTGGTTGAAATACAGGAATTGTAAATGCATTCTTATTAATCTTAATTCCATAGACATATAGGCATTGAGTTAACTTGAATAGGCGAGTAAGAACTCGACATATTCTTATAAGTAACATTAACCCTGTCAATCAACAATCCAGATAATTCGATTAGTCATTTTAAGGCAAGAACATAACACGATTGTTAACTAGCCTGTGACCCTAGAATATCCTCTCCTACTATTTGTTACTTGAAATTGTTATTTTTTTGGTTAACTGCTCTAGTTAGATTATTGCTTGGTAGTTTAGGTAGTAAAATAATTACATCTCTATTTTGTAAAAAGAACCTCTTGGATAGACAAATTAATTGAGTTTGAATTAGTAAACAGTTAATCATAAGTCTTCGTGGGAACAATACTCTACTCACTACTCTATTACTTGACGATCACGTGCACTTGCGTGAGTGTTTTTGGTCGCAACAAGTTTTTGGCGTCGTTGTTGAGGACTTAGAAATTAGCTACTTGACTGAGTTGAGCTTTTATTGTTTATTTATTCGTTTTAATTTTTAGTTCACTTTGTTTGTGCTAATACAGGTTTTTTTTCTTAAATGCGAAGAAGTAGAAGCGCAAACAATCTCCTTCCTCTTGATCTCGAAATTGAACGAACACTTCACAGATTGAGGAGGGAGGTGGACGCTAGAACTAGAATTGAAAGAGAGTTGGACATCGTAGTTCAACCACAGCCAATTGAAATGGCAGGTAATGAGGAACGTGCGGTGATCGAAGTCGCAAGGCCCGGTCTGGCTAATATGACTCAGGCTATTGTGAAGCCTGATATCACTGGGCACTTTGAGCTAAAACAATACATGGTGCAGCTGATACAATCCACATGGCTATTTATGGGCTTACCTCATGAAGACCCGCAGAGGCACATTCAGAATTTCTTGGAAATTACGGACACTTACAATTATCCGAACGTTTCCAAGGATTATGTCAGGCTAACACTTTTAACCCTTTTCACTGATCGGGGAAGCTAAGGAGTGGTTGAATAAGGAGCCAGCGAATTCAATCCGCACTTGGTATGATCTGGCAAGGAAATTCTTGATCAAGTTTTTTCCCACTAAGAAAACAAATATATTGAGGAGTCAAATTCTTGGGTTCGAACAACGAGTTGGCGAGACACTTCGTCAAGCATGGGAAAGGTACAAGAAGATGCTTAGAGACTGTCTTTATCATTGCCAGACGGACGAGGTATTGGGTCACACTTTTGTATATGGGTTATATGATGCTTCAAAGATGAATCTTGATTCATCTTGTGGGGGTAGTTGCATGGCCAGATTGTACAGTGAAATCCAAATCTTGCTGAATAACTTCACTGCTAATGATAATAATTGGCAAGGTGAGGGTGATTCACGAAAAGAAGTTAAGCAAAAATCAGCTGGGTTACATGAGCTTGACGAAGTGTCAGCCATGAGAGTCGATATTGCAAAGCTGGTCAATCAGATGACTAGGATGAAAATGCAGCAGCCACAGACAATGTAACATGTACAACAAATGACTATTTGCTGCGAACTCTGTGGCGACAGTCATATGAGTGATATGTGCCCCACAAATCTAGAATCCATCTATTATGTGGGGCAACAGAATAGAGGTCCACCGAATCAGCATGCACAATATGGAAATTCCTACAATCCAAATTGGAGGAATCATCCCAACTTCTCATGGGGTGGAAATCAGCAGAATCATAATCAGCATAGACCCCAAGGGAGTTTCAATCAGTTTCAGAGACCACCCCAACAAATGGAAGAAAGTACCAATGATTTGCTAAAAATGTTGTTGATTGACAATCAGCAACTCAGGACCGACTTCAGAAATCTTGAAAGGCAAATGGGGCAGTTAGCAACAAATCATAATACTAGACCTGCAGGCGCTCTCCCTAGTGATACAGAAAAGAACCCTCAAGTGAATGCAGTTACACTTAGAAACGGGAGGGAGCTAGAGGAAGTTCCAAAGAAAAAGAAAGACAAGCCCATACCTGAGGGAGAGTTGATCCCTAAAGTGATTCACGAGCCAAAGAATGCTACTGAAATCCTAGAACCATTGGAGGCCCCAAGGCCACCACCACCTTTCCCCCAGAGATTGCAGAAAAAGAATGATGATAGCATGTTCAGAAAATTTCTCTCTATGTTGAGCCAAGTTCAATTGAATATCCCACTTGTTGATGTGCTTCGTGAAATTCCAAAGTATGCTAAGTACATAAAAGATATAGTGGCTCACAAGAGAAGATTAACTGAATTTGAGATAGTGCCACTTATTGAGGAGTGCACTTCAAGGGTCCAAAATAAGCTCCCTCAAAAGCTTAAGGATCCTGGCAGCTTCACGATTCCTGTGCGCATTGGTAATATTGATATGGGTCGTGCTCTTTCTAATTTGGGGTGAGCATAAATCTAATGTCCCTGTCTTTGTTCAAGCAATTGGGCCTGGGAGCTCCAAGGCCCACTACTGTGATGTTGCAGCTGGCTGATAGATCGATAGCACACCCTGAAGGGGTGATTTAAGATGTGTTGCTGCAGATTGGGAAATTCATCTTCCCTGCTGATTTCATTATCCTCGATTATGAGGCTGATGAACTGGTTCCAATCATATTTGGGAGACCTCTCTTAGCTACTGGTGATGCAATTATCAAAGTGAGAGAGGGAAAGATGATTTTGAGGGTAGATGACAAGGAAGCAGTTTTTAATGTCTACAAAGCAATCCAACTTCCCCGCCACTATGAGGAGCTCTCAATGATATCTGTTGTTGAGGCTGATGAGCAGATTCATGATCCGAGTGTATATCTAGACGATTCTCTAGAGAAAGCACTTATGTTGCTTGATAGCCTGGGGACTGATAAGGAGGTTGAGGAGATTATGCACATCCTTGATACATCTTGTGCGTACATGCAAGGGATTCACCCCTTTGAGCCTTTGAATAGGCCAGATGGACCTCCTCCAAAGCCATCAATTAAGGAAGCCCTAAAATTAGAGCTTAAACCTCTTCCACCTCACCTGCAATATGCTTATTTGGGTGACTCTGACACTTTACCCGTTATTGTTTCTTCTGACTTGTCTAAATTGCAGGAAGAAAAGCTGTTGAGAGTGCTACGTGAGCACAAGCGAGCACTTGGGTGGACGATGTCTGACATTAAGGGCATTAGTCCGGCCTTTTTCATGCACAAAATCCTCATGGAGGACGTACACAAGCCCAGTTTAGAGCAACAACGCCAACTCAATCCAATCATGAAAGAGGTGGTAAGAAAAGAAGTGATTAAGTGGCTTGATGCAGGTATTGTGTTTCCTATCTCAGATAGCAAATGGGTAAGCCCCGTTCAATGTGTACCCAAGAAAAGGGGGGATGACTATAGTAGTTAATGAGAATAATGATTTAATCCCTACAAGAACTGTCACCGGGTGGAGAATTTGCATTGATTATAGAAAATTGAACAATGCCACCTGGAAGGACCACTTTCCCCTCCCCTTTATTGACCAAATGCTTGATAGATTAGCTGGTCAGGAGTACTACTGCTTCTTAGATGGTTACTCGGGGTATAATAAGATTGTTATAGCCCTAGAGGACCAACAGAAGACCACATTTACGTGTCCCTATGCCACGTATGCGTTCAAGAGAATGCCTTTCGGTCTTTGTAATGCACCTGTGACTTTTCAAAGGTGTATGATGGCCATTTTTACTGACATGGTTGAGAGGTTTGTGGAAGTGTTCATGGATGATTTTTCTATGTTTGGATGTTCTTTTGATAACTGCTTGATGAACCTTGACAAAGTACTTGCTAGGTGTGAAGAAACTAACTTGGAGATAAACTGGGAAAAGGGCCATTTCATGGCACGTGAAGGTATAGTTTTGGGGCACAAGGTGTCCAAAGATGGTTTGCAGGTGGACAAGGCAAAGGTGGAAATGATTGAAAAATTGCCCCCACCAATATCTGTCAAAGGCATTCGCAGTTTCTTGGTCCATACAGGTTTTTATCGTTGTTTCATTAAATATTTCTCGAAAATTCCTCTTCCTTGTGCAGGTTGCTTGAGAAGGATGTCGCCTTCAAATTAGATGTTGCCTATCTGAAGGCATTCGAGGAGCTGAACGGAAGGTTGGTGACTGCACCAATCATAATTGCTCCAAATTGGGAGCAGCCATTTGAGTTGATGTGCGATGCGGGTGACTTGGCTATTAGAGCTATTTTGGGGCAAAGGAGAAATAAAATCTTCCACTCCATCTACTATGCAAGCAAAACTCTGAATCTAGCTCAGATGAACTACACAGTCACTGAAAAAGAGTTGTTTGCCATGG
This sequence comes from Nicotiana tabacum, assembly GCF_000715075.1. Classification (NCBI taxonomy): domain Eukaryota; kingdom Viridiplantae; phylum Streptophyta; class Magnoliopsida; order Solanales; family Solanaceae; genus Nicotiana; species Nicotiana tabacum. Next base: position 62,597,043 of record NC_134080.1, on the reverse strand, counting down.
TGTGGGCATTTGACAAGTTCAGGTCATATCTAGTGGGGACCAAAGTCATCGTCTACACAGATCATTCAGCTATCAGATACTTGTTTGAGAAGAAAGATGCCAAGCCAAGACTGATTCGGTGGGTCCTCCTCTTGCAAGAGTTTGACTTAGAGATCCGAGATCGCAAAGGAACAAAGAATCAAGTGGTTGATCACTTGTCCAGATTAGAAAATAGGAACCATGTAGCTGAAGGGGGTGCAATCAAAGAAACATTCCCTGATGAGCAGTTATTGGCAATCACCTCAAGCACAGCCCCGTGGTATGCAGATTATGTGAACTTTATTGCAAGCGGGGTGACACCACCAGAATTGACACCCGATAATAGAAGAAGGTTCCTGCATGATGTGAGGCTTTATATGTGGGATGATCCATTCTTATACAGGCTCTGTGTAAATCAGTTGGTGCGAAGATGTGTTCCTGAGGAGGAGATGAATGCCATACTTCATAACTGTCATGCCTCGCCATACGGAGGTCATCATGGTGGATACAGGACTGCCCAGAAAGTGCTACAATCAGGTTTCTATTGGCGAAAATTGTTTAGGGATGCACACGCCTTTGTTAAAATGTGTGACAGTTGCCAAAGAACCGGAACGATCACAAAGAAGCACGAGATGCCGCTGCAAAACATTCTGGTAGTGGAGCTTTTTGATGTTTAGGGAATTGACTTCATGGGACCGTTTCCGTACTCCAATGGTCATAGGTACATCTTGGTGGCAGTCGATTATGTGTCTAAGTGGGTGGAGGCCATTGCTCTTTCCACTAATGATGCAAAGGTGGTAGTAAGCTTTGTTAAGAAGCACATCTTCACACGCTTTGGAACTCCCAGAGTGTTGATCAGTGATGGAGGAACGCATTTCTACAACAAACTGCTGAATAATGTTCTTGCAAAGTGCGGAGTCAAGCACAAAGTTTCCACTGCCTATCACCCCCAGAAGAGTTGTTAAGTGGAAGTGTCAAACAGAGAGGTAAAGCGGATTCTTGAGAAAACAGTGAGTGCAAATAGAAAAGACTGGGTAGGGAAGTTAGACGACGCATTGTGGGCATATCGAACTGCATACAAAACTCCCATGGTGCTTCTCCGTATAAGTTAGTTTATGGGAAGGCATGTCACTTTCCCGTCGAACTTGAACACAAGGCCTATTAGGCAATTAAAAAGCTGAATATGGATGGGGACATGGCTAGCGAGAAGAGGTTGCTGCAACTCAACGAGCTTGATGAGTTTCGTTTGCACGCATATGAAAATGCCAAATTGTATAAAGAGAAGACTAAGAGGTGGCATGGCAAGCACATCCAACATCGAGAGTTCGAGCCAGGGCAAGAAGTTCTTTTGTTCAATTCAAGGTTGAAGCTTTTTCCAGGAAAGCTTAAATCTCGTTGGTTAGGCCCTTTTGTTGTGGTAAGTATGAAGCCTCATGGAGCTGTGGAGTTGCAGGATATAAGTTCAACTAGTACTTTCTTGGTGAATGGTCAAAGGATAAAACATTACTGGTGTGGTGACTTTGCACATCACAAGACCTCGGTGGACTTGACGGATGCTTGAGAACGTGTTAAGTCGTGCCGCAACGTTAAATCAGGCGCTAGATGGGAGGCAACCAATTGAATTATTGTAACTGTCGTGCCACGACGTTAAATAAGGCGCTAGTTGGGAGGCAACCCAACGATAGTAGTAGTGTTAATTTTGTGTTTTAGGAAGAGCTAACCAATGCAGGTGACAAATGGCAGGTGCTAAGGCCATCGAACGGGGTGAAAAGTTGAAGAAAAAATCGCCTAGGTGCGCGCCCGCGCTACTGGGCGCTCTAAACTGCAAAGTTTCTGCCTTGGCCGCACACCTGGTCATGTTGTTGAACGCGCATCTGGGCGCGCTAGTAGCTCTTGGGTTCTGTATTGGATGTGCTAAATCTAGCGCGCTCGCGCATCTGGGCGCGCTAGTTCCGTAAAAAATCCGGCATTTTTCAAGTGTATTTTAAGTTTTTCATTTTTTTTTATTATTTTGTTTAATCTTTAGACTAAATTACCCCTTCCCCCCATCTAATCAACCCCCTCTCCCCCTCCCCCCCCTCCCATTCCCCCCGTACCTGAACCCCCTATTCAACAAAAGAAAACCCCTACCCTTCATCTCCCCCATTCCAACTCAAACAAAAACAAAACCTTCCTCCAAACACTCCCAAATCCCAAACCCTCCCGTCCCCCATCTCACGACCCCCCCCCCCCCCGAGTTCACTAGCATCTTCCCCATTCTCCTTCACCATAGGTATGAGCACTAGTTTCTTTCTTCTCTTTTTTATTCTCTCTCTATTTTTCAGATTTTTTTTGTTGTATTCTTATGCCTCTGTTGTAGTAGTTGTACTTAGATTTTGTAGAAAAATTGGTGCAAGATATTGTAGTGTTGGTGGATGATAAGTGTGGGGTGGAATCCCACTTGATATGTGATGTTGGTGAGTGTAAGTGGGTGATTCTTGTTCTAAAAAGTTTAAAAAGAGGTTGTGAAGGCCTACTGCCCACAAGGTGCTTGTGGAAAGGTCCTAATGATCGTGATTATATAGTTTGTGATCCCTTATGTGTGTGAAGTCTGAGTAACCGCATTGAGTCACAAAATTTCTGTTGGGCTGTGCTAATGTGTCTCCGTTTTGCAGGCATCATGACTCCATCTAGGAAACAACGCGCCACAGGGGCCTCATCGAGCAGCCAGGCTGGTTCATCTAGGTCACGAGGGGCTGCACCTGCACGCTCCTTTGATAGTTCCAAATTTTTTTCGGCCAATGCTCAGGCCCGCTTTGCGGAAAAGGCTCGTAAAACGCCAATTCCGGATAGTGGTATTAACGTCAGACAGCTCCAGAGACACTACCCTCACATGTACGAGGAGTTGGTGAGGCGGGGGTTGCACACATTCATCAATGAGTCCGGTGAGGCCCATGCAATGGTTGTGTGGGAGTTTTATGCGAATGTGCCGGAGCATGATAATGGAGTAGTCATGGTGCGTCGAAGGGCAGTGTATGCTTCTGTTGAGGCGATAGGGACGACCTACCAGCTGCCTCCACCTCCGGTTGGTTATGATGACTTCTATGAATATGGCCGCAACCCAACACACGAAAAATGGGCGCGATTCTTTGAGACAATTTGTGCGCCCGGGAAAGAAGTGGTCTGGATGGACTATGGGGAGAAGTTTCACTCCTCCGCACTCACCTTTGAAGGGAAGTTCTGGTTGTACCTCATAAACAACCGCTTGATTCCGTCTCACAATAGTACAGAGGTCAATGGGCCCCGCGCTGCGTTGATTTGGTGCTATGTAAATGGTCACGACTTCGACGTGGCCAAAGTGATGCATGAAGAGATATTTCGCACGCAGCCAAGTCAAAAGGTATGGGTTCTTTTTCCCTTCTTTAGTTACTCAACTATGCAGGGATGCTCAGGTGCCCGAAAATCTAGCTGTGGATGGGTTGGTGAAAAAGGAAGGCCAATTCCGTGCTGATAAGGTGACCACGGGCAAGGAGCCGGAAGTAGTAGAGGAGGAGGCGAGAGGTGGCCGGTTTGCGAGTAGTAGCTCTGATGATTCTCATGATGGAGAGGATGCTGAGGAGAACATGGGGACAGCACCGCAGGCTCAGGAGAAAAATGTGGCAGCAGCAGGACCATCTGGGATGGCAACATCGTCAGAAGCTACCCGGGTGTCCTGTTTTACTGCGATGGAGGTGGAGATGGCTGGTTTGCGAACCTCCATGACTGATTTGGGAACTCGAGTAGATGCGGTAGCTGACCGACAAGTGAAGTCGGAAAAGAAATTCATGGGTTGGCTGCGAGCCCTAGGTCGTGCGTGCCACGTCAACCCAGACACCGTCTCCGACCAGGAGTGAGACATCGGGGAAGTTAATTTACCTTACTGCTCTTTCAATTTTTAAGCCATGGGGACATGTCTTCATTTTTAAGTGTGGGGTGGGGATTCCTTCATTGTATGTATGTGATTGTATCAATTGAATGTTGGTTTTGTTTTGTTTCATTTTGCTTTGATAATTTTGATGATGTTAAGTAGGAATCGTTAGTTTAAAATAGATATATGGCTTGTCCCGACGATGGATCCTTATCGACGGGGTTTTTGAAAGACTGAGTCGAGGAAAAAAAAGGCAAATACGTAGACTCTTCCTGATGACAGATCCTTTAGACAATTTTCTTGAGGGAAGTTAGTCTAGAGAAAACACCAAAAAGATTTTTTATTTTTTATTTTTTTTCTTAGATAGTGTAGCAACTCCCCCTTGGTTTTTCTTTAGGCCACGGTTCTTTTCCAAGGGTTTAACTTGAACTGGGTATAGGTAGTTTTCTTTTTATTTTGTTTTCTTTTCAATTTGTAGATTAGGTTAATGGGCTATGAGCTAGAGAATCAAAAGAGAACCCATAGCGTTGACACACCTGAACACAATAGACCCTAGATTCTAACGCTTAGTCTTATTTGATGAATCTCACTAAAGTGCCTTAATCTGTATGTTTGTTGCTGAATTGAATGCTCGTAACGAAGCGCCTTGATGAGCTGATCTGGAATGAGTCTTATGCCATGTGTGGTGAGGTTTTTGTGTAGTCCATGTATTGTACTTGTGTCTAGAACTTGCCCGGTATGTGAGTTGAAGCGAAATTTTAGGTGATGCTCGGTTTAAAAAATGATTTTAGGCTTTCTTTGATCTTTTTGAGCTTAATTGCTTGTCACAAATAAAATTTGTCCCTAGTTAACCCTTTTGAGCCTATGGACTTTTGTTTGGCACCTACATTACGAGCCTATACCCTTTTTGTTCGTAATTGACATTGTTTTGATCTTTTTACCTCTTAAATCACTTTAGTTATGAGATGAGCGCTAAAAGGAGTAAAAAGGAACTAAGTGTGGGGTGGCTTTTGAGTGGAACCAATAAAAGGAAGAAAGGTGCACTTGTTTAGTAAACTAATACACCACTAGCGGAAATTGAGTGAAAAAAAGAATAAACTGGAAAAAAAAAGAGGAATACATTGTGTCTTGTTCCAGCTAGTGGGTATGAATTAATATAGTGCTTAAAGAAAGAAGGAAGTATTTGTAGGGTGATATTGTTTGTGGAAGTGAAGTGGGTTGAAGAATTTGCGCTAAAGTTGCTCATGTGATGTGTTAAAGTGATGAGGAGGGTTAGTCAATATTCCTAAGTATATCCTACCCGTCCCTTAGCCCACATTACAACCATGAAAAAGTCCTAATTGATTTTGGGTCGAGCAAGCCTACATTAGTAGAGATTTACATTAAGGGCAAGCTTATGGTACCAATTGCATGCATGTGACTTCTTTTGAGAGGGTGAGTGATTTCTTTGATATATGTGAGCATATGATACGAATGTGTGGATTGAATTCAATTTTCGTTGATGTGATTATGAGGGCATATGATTCGTGACGGAAAAGCAAGTCTTGACTTTTGTGTAGAGTACGTAGAGGAAGTATGAATATTGCATAGCACTTGAAGAGTCGACTTTTGAGACTAGGATTGTTCACTGCTAAGCGTAATGTATGTAAATTGTTCTGGGTGTAGGGAGTTAGGGGAAATGGTTGAGTGAAGGAACCGTTAGAATGTATAGTTTGATTTCTCGAGGACTAGCAATGAAGTAAGTGTGGGGTGTTGATAATAGGTTAAATCTAGGTAATTTGCCGATTGTTTATGCTCCCACTTGAGTATATTCCAATATCATAATATGGTTAATTGATGAAAAATAGGCTCTAATTGTGAATTGTATACCTTGCAGGATGAGGAGCCTATGTGATGCCTTAAAAATTTGTGATTGGAACCATTTTAAAGCAAGAAAGACCCCTCAGAGCTGAGTACGTTTGAAGACGAGGAAAAGAAGTGATGAAACACAGAACTGGACATGCGCGCCAAGGTGTGCGACCGCGCTACTTTTAGCGCATCTATGACAGAATCTAAGCCAACTAGCGCGGCCAGATGCGCGTCCAGGTGCGCGGTCGCGCTAGTCCAAAATTCGGGAAGAGTTATTTAGGGGCAGAATTGGAAATCTGGAGGAAAACTCACTTAACCTATATAAAGTCAAGCTCGCCCAAGGAAGTTGAAGGAAAGTTTTCAGAGTCTAGTGCAAGAAATAGAGAGGCAAGAGGCAAGGAGGAGATTTGATCATCAAGTTCTTCTTTTCTTCTCTTGGTTTTTGCTATTTGTGATGAAATTGAACCTATTTGTGATGAACACTAGTATGAGTGGCTAAAACCCATTGTTCTAGGGTCATGGGTGAAACATGAATGTTGTTGTTTGAATTTTAATTTGACAAAGTTGGTTTATCATATTGGGTTGTTTATTTAATTCTGCTTTTAATTATTTTGCTGAGTAGCTAACAGTGAAATACTATCTACGAATCTTTAGTTGAACTCGAAAGTGGGAACCTTAGATTGCATATAGAATTAAATAGAGCAAGTTCTTGAACCCAGGCCTCGGGGAACGGATTAGCAATTGGGATAGACCTATACCCAATTGCCTTGCTTGGTTGAAATACAGGAATTGTAAATGCATTCTTGTTAATCTTAATTCCATAGACATATATGCATTGAGTTAACTTGATGGCGAGTAGAACTCGACAGATTCTAATAAGTAACATTAACCATGTCAATCAACAATCTAGATAAATCGATTAGTCATTTTAAGCCAAGAACATAACACGATTGTTAACTAGCTTGTGACCCTGGAATATCTTCTCCTACTGTTTGTTACTCGAAATTGTTATTTGTTTGGTTAACTGCTCTAGTTAGATTATTGATTGGTAGTTTAGGTAGTAAAACAATTACATCTCTATTTTATAAAAAACCTCTTGGATAGACAAATTAATTGAGTTTGAATAAGTCAACAGTTAATCATAAGTCTTCGCGGGAACGATACTCTACTCACTACTCTATTACTTGACGATCACGTGCACTTGCGTGAGTGTTTTTGGTCACAACTTGAAGCAAGCAAATGGTGTAAAAATAAACAACCTCTACACAATCTCCTCAATTTTTTCAGTTAAACGATAAAAATGATTCAAAAACTATCCACCGTTATCACCTTTATGATCCTAAAATCCTGCACACTGCACTGACTACGCATTGGCAACCCACTACGCATATTATGGGACTCTTGAAAATATTTTAATAGTTAAAATAATAAAAGAAAGAAAACAAAAATACAAAAGCTGCCATTTCTAATTGTCACAACCCGGAATTACCCCCTCGGGAGGCGTGATGGCGCCTACTCGTAGAAGCTAGGCAAGCCATAAATTTAGAAATGTTTAGCTCTTCTATTTTAATATCTTTTTACAACTTATATTAACAAGTGATAAATATCTAAATGACAGCGGAATATGAGATTTAAGCAGAAGTCTTAAATATATATAAAACCAAAAATATTTCGAAAGTCAACACATGCCTCTACCCAGAATCTGGTATCACAATATCCACGGACTACTAAGAGTACTACATACAACAGTTTGAAGGAAAAATAACATTGTTTGTCTCGGATACATGAGATAATAGAACATAATAAAAGATAGAGGAGACGCCGGGCCTGCGGACACCTCTAAGGCTACCTCGGTGTCTCGGTGGACTGAAGGTTGGCTCCCCTACTGCTGCTGATCAAGTACCGCTCTGGTATTTACACAGAGTGCAGAGTGTAGTATTAGCACAACCGATCCCATGTGCTGGTAAGTGTCTGGCCTAACCCCGGCGAGGTAGTGACGAGGCTAGGACCAAACTCCAGATAAACCTGTGCAGTTATATAATATATGGCAGGAAAACAAACAAGAATAAGCAGTTTAAAAATGGGAAGGGGTACATGCTTTGGGGAAACATATCAAGACCAACAGAACCTTAATAAGATATGAAAGGACAGCTCAATATCCACAACAATACAATAACAATACTGTTGCAGCGCGCAACCCGATCCCTTATCATTTAACATTGTTGCGGCGTACAACCCGATCCACATATATATAGTTGTTGCGGCGTGCATCCCGATCCAGTATAATATCTGTTGCGGTGTGCAACACGATCCAATATAATATCTATTGCGGCATGCAACCCGATCCAATATAATATCTGTTGCGGCGTGCAACCCGATCCAATATAATATTTGTTGCGGCGTGAAACCAGATCCAATATAATATCTTTTGCGGCATGCAACCCGTTCCAATTATACAGTCAACAATAATCATAATTAACCGTCCCGACAAAGGATCAATAATAGACTACACTATCCCGGCAAGGGAACTCAGCAGTACAAGTATATATGCCCCAGAAAGGGAGAATCAGCTATAACCAATCTTAACTCAACTCTTACTCGTTTCAATTACCACCATTTCTCGATCATAAGCAGATCCCACAATAAACAAACTAAGTCTTACTCAATATCAAGGATCTACTCACTATTTCAACCATAGTAACATTCAAGAATACAACAAGTATCAATTTAAGACTCACGGTCATGCTTGACACCAACGTATAGATACTCGTCACCATGCCTATACGTCGTACTCAACAAGAAGCAAATAGAAAATAGGACTCAACTCTTAATCTTTCAAGCTAAGGTTAGACCGGACACGTACCTCGATGCTTCGAACACAACTCAAGTTTCAATTTATAGCTTTACCCCTTGATTCCACCGCCAATTCGTTCGTATCTAGCCACAAATTACTTAATTACATAAATAAACGCTAAATGAATCAATTTGAATGCATGAAAATGGATTTTCCAAGGTTTTACCCAAAAAGTCAAAATTTCCCCCTAGCCTACGAGGTCAAAACCCAATTACCCATTCCCCTACGAGCTCAAATATGTAATTTGTTTTGAAATCGGGCCTCAAATCGAGGTCCAAATCCCCAATTTTTAAAAAACCTAGGTTCTACCCAAAACACCCGATTTCCCCTATGAAAATCATTGATTTGAAGTTGAAATCATGTTAAAAGATGTTAATGATTGAAGAAAATTAGTTAAAAATGACTTACAATTGATTTGGAGAAGAAAGGTTGTTTGAAAAATCGCCTCTTACATTTTTTTTTTGGGTTTTGAAAAATAAAAAATGATTGAAAATCCTGTCTATTTATACTCCTCTCAGACCCCCTGTGCGGACCGCACAAAATGGACTACTACCGCATGGGTCTTCCTGAGGTACTGCGGTCCAGTGCCCTGTGCGGACCGCACGAAATGGACTGCGGCCGCACAGGCCTCCACCGCGGACCGCACACATCCCACCGCGGTCGCAGAGTCCCCACCGCGGCCGCAAAGCTTCCACCGCGGACCGCGAGACCTGACTTCAGAGACCTGCAACTTCTCTGAATCTGCAACTTTTCCCTAAGTGTAAAAACATCCCAAAACTCACCCGAGCCATCGGGGCTCCAAACCAAATGCCATACTAATTCAAAAACATCATATGGACCTACTCGTATGATCACATCATCAAAATCACATGTAAAATCATGAATTAAACCTCAAAACTCAACATTTTCATCAAGAACTCTCAAAGTTCATAATTCTTCAACGGGAAATCCAACTCACGTCAAATAAACTTCGTTTTTCACCAAATTTCACGGAAACGTCTTAAATCATATATAAGACCTGTGCCGGGCGCCGGAACCAAAATACGGGCCCGATACCATCGCGTTCTAAGCAAATTTCATTTCAATATTCCTTAAACAGTTTCAGAAAACAATTTCTTTTAAAAATTAATTTCTCGGGCTTGGAACCTCGGAATTCGATTCCAGGCATACGCCCAGGTCCAATATTTTTCTATGGACCCTCCGGGACCATCAAATCACGGGTCCTGGTCCGTTTACCCAAAACGTTGACCGAAGTCAAATTAACTCATTTTATAATCAAATTTTATCATTGTTTACAAAATTTCATATTTAAGCTTTCCGGCTACACGCCCGGACTGTGCACGCAAATCGAGGTGACTCTAAATGAGGTTTTCAAGGCCTTAGAACATGGAAATTTTGTTTTAAAACAAGTGATGACCTTTTGGGTCATCACACTAATCAGGAGATCAACTTCAAGAGGAGGTTGGAAGAAGAATCAAAAGAGAAATAATGAAAAACACTAAAATTAGTGAGCGAAAGAATAGGGCTATAATAGTATAGATGAGGAATCAATGGGAAATGTAGCCCGACAATATAAACAAAAATCTAAAAGGGGATTATATATCAAAATTTTAAATCAGCGATTAGTAAATTTCACCTATTTTAAACCTTAAAAAATTCAACATTTCAAAGGGGTTATACCTAAAAATTGGCAGAGAATCGACCTTCGACGGAATAATTATGATAAATAAAAAAGAAAAAAATAACATATAAACCCTTCAAAAATAACAATTGAAAGGGTATACCTCAATATTCCCATTCAGCAGTTCGAAAGCTCCAAGAATACTCCATCCTGGTAGACGATTGCTGCTCCAAGAGTTCATTCATCAAGAAGCAGTCGACAAGTTTATCCCCAATTGTGAAACACAGAGTTGAGTCCAAAGTTTGATTAGAGATAATAAAAAGTAAAATTCCTAAAAAAGATATGAAGGATAAAAAAAGGTTAGCGAGAAAGATCTACTACTAATGGCAGATAATTGTGGCCAGAACCCATTAGTAAATGGCAGATGATTAGCAAATTAATAGTGAAAGAGAATTCTAGAATGAAAGAACGTGAGGAAGGAGAAGGATACATATGTTAATAAAAATTCAATTTAAGATCAGCTATGTGAAATTACCACTTTATCCTTGGTCGACCTTCATGGCTTTTCTACATAATAAAAAATAGAAATATATAATAAAGTTGGACATGGAGAAGGTGATGTGGCATCCTTCTATGTTTAGCAATTCTATTTATCTTTTATCTCCTTTTTTTTTTGAGCATTTTTACCTTCTTCATTCACATTCAATAAATAAAAAAATTGTATTAAATAAACAACTGTTGCTCGAAACGTTTCTTGGGTATTTATTGGAGAGTCCAATCGTTTCATGGAAGCCCAAAGGTAAAACAGTTGCCCCTTCCTCAAATCTCTCACATAACAGTACTCTCCCCCAAATAGAAGACGAGGCAAATTTGGAGTCAATGGTGGCAGGCTTTCAATTTGGATTCCGAGTCGAAAATCAGCGATCAGCAACGTTATTGATTGGAAGCAATTAAAGGCTTCAACGACAAGACACTTCTGCTCCCGAGAAAATTCACGGACAGTTCATGACTTTGCAGGTCCTTTTTCTATTAAAATTATCCTAACTTTTTTTTACTCAATTTTATGATATTTATTTATGTAACAATTTGAGAGGATATCACAAATGCTCTAAATATTAAAATTCGAACTTGTGAAATATATACAGATAAATCATAGTTGATTGAAGTATGGGTCAATCTTTTGAAGTTAAGATGGAAATACAATCATATTATTCCAAAAGAGAGGTCATTTTATAGTTGGAATGATTTGCTGTTATAATTGAATTTTTCATAGTTTTCCCCCCTTTAATTTATGCTTTCTGGTTATCTCCTTAATTGTCGTTCTTGTTGTTGTTGTTGGTTATCTCCTTAATTGTGGGGCATTTTCAGTTTAACATAGGTGGTCTCATATTTACTTGGATAAGGTTACAGTTTATGTAGAATGTTAAAAACCATTAAAAGATGGTAGAATCGTAAAAAGATGTTTAATTAGTAAAGATTAATTTCTTTATTAACTTATAACATTAATTTTTAACTATATTTATCAGATGGGAATAGAGATGCTCCGACCTTGAAAGAGACTCTGAAATGGTCAATGTGGAACAAACACATTAACATTAAAAGATAATTTCTGTTAAACTCCATGATACTGTCATGAAGTATTATAATATCTTTTACTTAAGTGTCAATTTTCCTTTCGATGTTAGAATTGTATATTTTGAGGAACATTCAAATATAATACTGAAATATTGGACTTTTTTGCCTTATTAGGAATTCATTCCTCCTTTTACCTTAGTGATTGCCTTGGGCATCTCATGTTGTATTCTTCTTTTAATAGAAATGTGGAACTAAACAAGTGATGGTGACGCGCAACATAGTGAAGATTATGTTGTTCAAGATAAGTGGGTTAAAAAGGTATAGACAAAAAATTGGATATATTACAGGTACATGTTTAATAGATGCAACTCTGTTACTTGCTTCAGCCAAACAAGCAGCATCGTGGTAGAACTTTATTATTGAGGTGTACCTTTGAGCTTTACTCTATGTGCCATAATAATGAGTTATTTGACATTGAAATGTTATGTTACTTGATTACTGTCTAAAGCTAACTATTATAACTTATGCAAATAAACTAACATGCTGAAGGAGGATATAATATCTAGAAAGAATACAAATAAGGATAAAACAATTTTACTTTATTTTGTCTATTTTGAAGGTACCAGTAACTTAATTGATAATAATAAACCTTGCACAATGCTTACTCAAGCATTAGCACAAGTTAGATAGCACAACAATTAGTCGTGCTTAGAAACTTTTTCTTGAAAGAAACCTTTGTTTAATGCAATATTTGAAAATTCTTGTAGCTAAGGTGAGCATTAACAAGGTTTTTTTCATCTTAGGAATAAATTTATAGTATGCAGAAGGTACATTTTGTTTGAAATTGATTGAAAAGATAGTTTTTGCTCAGTTATATACTCTAACAAAGATAATTACATATACCAATTGGGAATTTCAGAAATTATTGCATAGGTTTTGTCAGTCAAATGGTTGGAGGCCTATCCTTTTGTGACATTTTTTTGAGGAGTATATTCAGGTGTCCGCTTATGCAAAAGATAGTTTTGTACATTAAAATATAAATTAACATGTTTATATATTATTTTGTGCACTGTTAATTTTTTTATTCTATAATCTGAAGTAATCATATTCTGCTGGCTCTTTTTAAATATGAAAAGGAAAGGATTGGAACTTTTGAAAAAAGCTTTTATGGTGTTCCAGTTTTTCAGGTACACTCTCTCCAATTATTTGTGGCACCTCTCTTAGACCAGAAAAAGCTATTTATCTTTAACTTCCTTTCTTTGCCTTTATCTCCCAATTATTTAGTTGTTCGATCTTCCAAGTTATTGTTTATTTATTGTGCAATTAGAGAGAGTAATAAAAAGTTATAAATGCGTTAATTTTTTAACGGGGTCCTAAAGAGATGTACATAATAACTTATTACAATTAATTGCTTAAAACTTCTGGCTTCTCATTCTATAGTGCAGAGTATCGTCAAAAATATATATATAATAAAGAACACCACCATCACTCTTAACCTTGATAGCCAATGCATCCTCTTAACCAATTACAGGTAATTCTTACTTTACTATTAGATTGTTTTTGCTACTTCTTTTACCCTTCAAAGCTTAAATTTGTTTCACCTTGGCAATATTTCTTTTGAGAGCAATACTTGGACATATCGTGGAAGGAGATGCACTTTCTTTAAAAAAAAACTTTCAATATTTTGTGTTACCTAACTAATTATATTCTTTATTTTGTGATAAATTATTGGAATTTATCTGATTGTATGATATGAGGATTTTAAGGATGTTGCAGGAACTATTTTAGAGGGAAAAGCAATTGAAAATCTATAAGCATCCATTATATTCTCTCGCTTTCTTCTCATAAAGTTGTGCTCACAGTCTTTGTGTTTGTGTATATGTATGAGATCTTTTTTTTTATACAAATTACATATATGTATGCCATTTGGATACACAAAGGAATTACGCAATTAAATTCTTATTTTCAATCTACAATTTAAATGGATTTGGTATATGTGATTGTGTCAATGGGTTCATCCTGGTGTGTCAAGTGGGAGAAATACCTTTGTTTGTAACTGAAAATGTGTTGTACATTTTATTATTTCTCCTGCATAATATTGGAAATATATCATCAGACATATTCTATGTCGTTTTTACATGATGTTGTGATTGACAATTTTACTTTTGTTCTTTTCATGCAATGATACTATCATTTGTGATTTTAGATTTCTATAGAATGAATAGGCCTGATTATAAAAATAAAATGGGTCTAAATAGAGCGAAGTGAGAATTAATGATTTCTCTTCCTCCTCTTTCATCTTCTTCTCTTTTGTCTTTTATTTTTGGAAAATGATTTGTTTATTTGTGTTTTTGTCTTGATTGTTTGGTACTCGGACATACATTTTATATTCTTATAGTAATATAAAATCACAAAAATACATAGAGATACAAAAGAAAATTAACCGTTGAGGTGAACTTTGATTAACTATCGCAAAGTGACATTTTCTCAATATTCATCGAGTGTTTTAAAGGTTACATTTATTTCTTTTTCCTTAATATGTTATTTTGGAAATTCAAAATACTCCAAGCACGATTAGAGAAGGAATGATAATGCAAAGATATTACAGAAATAGAAAATTAAACCTTGTGTTGAACTTTTAACAATACTAGTTTCTTGATACGTGCGTCGCACGTGTTATTCTGTACAAGCAGTAAAAAAATTAAAATATTATTAAAACATGTGAAATATTACACCAAAATTTCAAAAGAAAAAAATACAAGCTAAAAATAGTAAATAGTTTTAGAGATGTAGTGTTGAACTCAAATTGACTGGATAGCTCTACGAAGATCAATAATTATATTTAGTTAGACAAGTGTATTTTATAATTACATAAATATAGTTGTTATGACTTACAAACATATAATACGACTGTATATTTCACCTAATATTTCTCTGTAGATATTGTTTTTAAAGTTGTTCCATTTTGATGTTTCAACGAAATGATACGTGCAACAGATAAAAAGAGAAACTAATACTTATTTGTACATGATATACTTTTTTTTTAAAGAATGAAAGAAATTAAATGTTTGTAAAATTTTGTGAACAATTAATTAAGAAGCGACTGACAATAATAAAAACATAACAAAAAGATTTTTTTTCCATAGTCATGCAAAATTATACAATTTTGAAATATGAATTGCAGAAGGTTGAGAGAACCAAAAGGTTTTAAACTTATTTATGAAGGTATAATTTTTTGAAGGGTATCATAGTCACTTAAGTTTATAGGGTTATTTTAGTCTTTCACATTCAACTTTTGATCTTCATGCTTATAATTAGGGGTGTACATAGGTCGGGTTGGTTCGAATTTTACAATTACCAAACCAAACCAATTGTGTCGGGTTATTAAATCTAAAGACCAAACCAAATCAATAAAACTTGGGTTTTTCAATCTCGGTTTTTCTTGGGTTTTCGGGTTTCTCGGGTTTTTTCGGGTTTTTTTTTTAGGTAAAATCTTCGTAGAACAAAACATATAACTTGTGCTTAAAATATTTCTTTAATCCTAGTAAGATACAACTATATAAAGTATTTTCCAAGAAAATAATACAAAATATGAGATGTGTCATGTCATTATCCTAAAATATTCAACAATAAAGATAATAAAATTATGTAATATAAATATTGCTTATTAAAAAGCCATAATAAAAATAAATATAATATAAAAGTACTAAATCATGCTAAAATAAGTAGATTAATAAGGGAGTATTATTACATGACTAAACGCTAAAGAAAAAATAAAAATAGGTTCTGCATTTTTATCTAAATTATTGCAAAACAAAAAATAGATATTCAATACATTCCCGTTCGTAGTATTGAATTGAATGTCTTTTGTTAGCATTAGTATTGATTTAATTTTGGTTTTGGCTTTTGTTAGCATTATATAATTTACTAATATTAATGGCTATAAAACTTATTGGAACATTCAAAAGTTCTAAGTCCAACCTTGAAATAATACCTTAAAAGGTAAAATTATGAAAAAATTTAAGAAATATTTATAAATTACATCACAATAAGTATATTTATATATTAAATATATCTAAAAAATTTATATATGTAATGTCGGGTTGGTTTGGTTTCGGTTTGACTTTCTTTTGTTAAAACCAAACCAAACCAATTATGGTCGGGTTTTTTTTTCCAACACCAAACCAAATCAAACCAAACCATAATCAGGTTTTTTTTCTCGGTTTGACTCGGATTATCGGGTTGGTGTAATTTATCGATTTTCTTTGTATACCCCTACTTATAATATAGTATGATATAGAAGAACTATTTGTTTTGTTGAATTTTAAGTTTCAGTATATATCGATCTTTTCTTTTTGTTTAATAGTGATGGTATTATTTTGTGGCATGATGTTTTGGATATCATCTAAACATGCAAATAATACAACAAGGTACCAATGTCAATAATTTATATTCATTCAAGCATATTACATTAACTATTTATCCAATTTTATTTTCATCGATAAAAGAAGATTTAATCCCTTAATTTAAACCTTCAAATTAGCCCAATAAAATTCTTGCAATGAAGTAAGGTGTATGCTTTCATGTGTATAAAAATAAAGAAAGCGAGTCTGGATGATTTTAGAAAGAAGTAACCAATCTTAGAAATGCAATTATATCACAGTTGATAATATTATGGTTGAAGAATAGATAAATAAAATTATAAAAAATTTAACAATAAATTTTTCATTCATATTTTATTTATAAGACCGTGCGAAACGCGGGCAAATTGACTAGTTATATGATAACTAGTCAAAGTGCAATATGTTGCTTGTATGGTGTGATGCAGCCGAAATAATATTTATGTTTTTCCCAGTGGCATAATTTGTTATTGGCAAGTTGACAAATGAAGAGGATGGAGAGTGGGTCAATAATATAACTTAAGGCTACGTTTATTACAACTTTTAAAACCTCAATACCCCAAAATCTGGTGTTACAGACTGTCTAAGAATTGCTACATACAAGGTCTGAAGAAATACAATACACTGTTTCTGAACAAAAGGAAATGAAGCAGGAAATAGAGGTAGAGGGAGACGCCAGGGCTTGCGGACGCCTGCAGGTCTACCTTGGGTCTCGGGGTGGACTGAAAAAAGCACTCCAACTACTGTCCGAAAGCTGCTCCTGGATCTGCACACAGTGCAGAGTGTAGTATCAGCACAACCGACCCTATGTGCTGGTAAGTGTCTAGCCTAACATAGGCGAAGTAGTGACGAGGCTAGGACCAGACCACAAATAAACATGTGCAGTTCATATATATATACAGCGGAAAAGAAATACAGAAATAACCAAGTCAATGTAGGAGGGGGAAACATGCTGTGGGGGAGATAATAGCTCCGAATAACAAGGCATCAAGTAAGGAAAGAAACAACATAACTAGAATATCAACAAGGAAGTAGAAATCAACAACTGCATGGCATCACCCTTCGTGCTTTTACTCTTAGCCTCACCAAAGCAGTTATATAATAAAAATGTGCACGGAATCACCCTTCGTACTTTTACTCTAGTCCTCACCAAAACAATCATATAATCAAAATGTGCACGGCATCACCCTTCGTGCTTTTACTCTTTTTCCTCACCATATGATCAATAGATTCAGCATGGAATGGTACGTCGTGCGGCACGTCATCACCCTTCGTGCTTTATACTCTTTCCTCACAATAACAAACAATGCACGACATCACCCTTCGTGCTTTAAACACTCTTCCTCACCCAAACAACAATCACAAGCAAAGGGGGCAATGGAATAAACAAAATAGTAATAGAGATCCCGGCAAGGGAACAACAGTTAAACAATTAAATCCCGGCAAGGGAACAACAAATAAATCAACAATAGCCCGGCAAGGGTGACAACATAATGATCTCTTCTCTTCCTCAATTTTACTTCACAATTCACTTCACAACTCGAGCCAATGCTCTAGAGGTTCGATTATCACTTATACTTCCACAATTCATTTCACAACTCGAGCCAATGCTTTAAAAGTTCAATTGTCACTTATACTTTCACAATTTCGCTATACAACTTGAGCCAATGCTCTTCAATGTTCATAGGTCACAATTCGTCCCACAAACTTTATACAACAATTAGAAATCTTCACCAAGGCATGAATAATACAATAAAATCATGGAAATCACAATATAAGACTCACGGTCATGCTTGACACAACGTATAGATACTCGTCACCATGCCTATACGTCGTACTCGACAAGAAGCAAATAGCAAATAGGACACAACTCCTAATCCCTCAAGCTAAGGTTAGACCAAACACTTACCTCGATGTCTCGAACACAACTCAAGTTTCAATTATAGCTTTACTCCTTGATTCCACCGCCAATTCCCTCGTATCTAGCCACAAGTTACTTAATTACATCAATAAACACTAAATGAATCAATTTGAATGCATGAAAATGAGTTTTCCAAAGTTTTACCCAAAAAAGTCAAAATTGCCCCCGGGCCCACGTGGTCAAAACCCGAGGTTCGAACCAAAACCAAATACTCATTCCCCCACGAACTCAAATATATAATTTGTTTTGAAATCGGACCTAAAATCGAGGTTCAAATCCCCAATTTTTGAAAAACCTAGGTTCTACCCAAAACACCCAATTTCCCTCATGAAAATAATTGATTTGAATTTGAAATCATGTTAAAAGATGTTAATGATTAAAGAAAACTAGTTAAAAATGATTTACAATTGATTTGGAGAAGAAAAGTTGTTTGAAAAATCGCCTCTTATGTTTTAGGTTTTTGAAAAGTGAAAAATAACTGGAAAGTTCGTTTAAATATACTCCTCTCAGGCCCTCTTCGCGGACCACATAAAAAGGACTGCGACCGCGGAGCTCCACCACGGACCGAAAGAAATCAAGCGCGGCCGTGAAGGCTTGGCCTTGCTCACCGCGGACCGCACGAATCCCACCGCGATCTCGGAGTCCCCACCACGGCCGCGAAGTTTCCTCTGCGGACCGCGAGACCTGGCTTCAGAGACCTGCACTTCTCTGAATCTGCAACTTTTTCCTAAGTTCAAAACTTGCCAAAACACATCCAAAACACACTCGAGCCCTTGGGTCTCCTAACCAAGCACACGTATTAACTCAACAACATCATACGAACTTATCCGTGCGATTAAATCGCCAAAATAACCTCAATAATAATGATTCAAATCTCAAAATCATGAACTTTTTCTCAAACGTCATCAAGTAGGTGTGAATCACATCAAACGATGTCCGTTTTCAACCAAACTTTACAGAAATGACTTAAACCATATATAAGACCTGTACCGGGCGCCGGAACCAAAATACGGGCCTGATACCATCTCTTGCTAATCAGACTTCATTTCAAATTTCCTTAAAACTTTTTCAGAAACAATTTCCTTTAAAAATTCATTTCTTGGGCTCGGGACCTCAGAATTCGATTCCGGGCATACGCCCAAGTCTCATATTTTCCTATGGACCCTCTAGGACTGTCAAATCACGGATCCGGGTCCGTTTACCCAAAATGTTGACCAAAGTTAAATTTATTCATTTTATAGTCAAAACTTATCATTTTTCACAAAATTTCATATTTAAGCTTTTTGGCTACGCGCCCGGACTGCACATGCAAATTGAGGTGACTCTAAATGAGGTTTTCAAGACCTCGGAAACACAGAATTTAATTTAAAGCAAGTGAGTCATCACATTCTCCACCTCTAAAACAACCGTTCGTCCTCGAACGGACAGAAGAAGGAAGTATCTGAGTCGGGGAAAAGATGGGGATAACGGCTCCGCATATCGGACTCGGACTCCCAGGTCGATGCCTCAAGAGGCTAACCTCTCCACTGAATACGAACAGAAGGAAAACTCTTCGACCTCTACTGACGAACCTGCCGGTCTAGAATAGCTACCGGCTCCTCCTCATAAGACATGTCCTTGTCCAACTAGACAGTGCGGAAATCTAACACGTGGGATGGATCGCCGTGATATTTTCGAAGCATGGACACATGAAATACTGGATGCACGGCTGATAAGCTCGGCGGCAATGCAAGTCTATAAGCCACCTCTCCCACTCGATCAAGAATCTCAAACGAGCCAATGAATCTAGGGCTAAGCTTTCCCTTCTTCCCAAATCTCATCACACCCTTCATAGGCGACACTCGGAGCAGTACCCGCTCACTGACCATAAAAGCCACATCTCGAACCTTACGGTCTGCATAACTCTTTTGCCTGGACTGAGCTGTACGAAGCCTATCCTGAATAATCCTGACCTTGTCTAAAGCCTCCTGAACCAGATCCGTACCCAACAATCGAGCCTTTCCCGGCTCAAACCATCCAACCGGAGATCGACACCGCCTACCATATAAAGCCTCATAAGGAGCCATCTGGATACTCGACTAGTAACTGTTGTTGTAGGCAAACTCTGCTAGAGGCAAAAACTGATCCCACGAGCCTCCAAAGTTAATGACACAAGCTCGAAGCATGTCCTCCAAAATCTGAATAGTCCGCTCGGACTGCCCGTCCGTTTGAGGATGGAATGCTGTACTCAACTCAACCTGGGTGCCCAACTCTCGCTGAAGTGCTCTCCAGAAACACGAGGTAAACTGCATACCTTGGTCCGAAATGATAGATATAGGCACACCACGAAGACGAACAATCTCCCGGATATAGATCTCAGCTAACCTCTCAGATGAATAGGAGACCGCCATAGGAATGAAATGCACTAACTTGGTCAGCCTATCAACAATGACCCATACTGCGTTGAACTTCCTCCGAGTCTGCGGGAGTCTAACAACGAAATCCATGGTGATTTGCTCCCACTTCCACTCAGAAAGCTCAATCCTCTGAAATAAACCACCAGGCCTCTGATGCTCGTACTTAACCTGCTCACAATTCAAACACCGAGCTACATATGCAACGATATCCTTCTTCATTCTATGCCACTAATAATGCTGCCGCAAATATTGATACATCTTCGCGGTGCCCGGATGAATAGAGTACCGGGAGCTATGGGCCTCCTCTAAAATCAACTCTCGGAGCCCATCCACATTAGGCACACAAACGCGACCCTGCAATCTCAAAACTCCACCATCATCTAAGGTAACCTGCTTGGCACCTCCGCGCTGCACCATGTCTCTAAGGACACACAAATAGGATCATTATACTACCGATCACGGATACGTTCCAATAAAGAAGATCGAGCGACCGTGCAGGACAATACACGATGAGGCTCAGAAATATCCAACCTCACAAAC
Source organism: Nicotiana tabacum (assembly GCF_000715075.1). Lineage (NCBI taxonomy): Eukaryota > Viridiplantae > Streptophyta > Magnoliopsida > Solanales > Solanaceae > Nicotiana > Nicotiana tabacum. The sequence goes on along the minus strand of NC_134080.1, from coordinate 62,575,984 downwards.
TGGTTAGCCAAAGCATGAACGTCCAAAGCAAGCGGTCTCTCACCGACTGGAATATAAGCAAGACTGCCCATACTGGCTGACTTCCTACTCAACGCATCGGCCACCACATTGGCTTTTCCCAGATGATACAAGATAGTGATATCATAATCCTTTAACAACTCCAACCACCTTCTTTGCCTCAAATTCAACTCTTTTTGCTTAAACAAATACTGAAGACTCTTGTGATCAGTGAGCACCTCGCATGCCATGCCATACAGATAATGCCTCCAAATCTTCAATGCATGAACTATGGATGTCAACTCCAAATCATGAACCGGATAGTTCTTTTCATGAATCTTCAACTACCTCGAAGCATAGGCAATGACCTTGCCATCCTGCATCAACACTATACCCAGCCCAATACGGGATGTATCACAATAAACGGTATAAGGCCCTGAACCTATGGGCAAAACCAAAACCGGTGCCATAGTCAGAGCTATCTTGAGCTTCTGAAAGCTCGCCTCGCACTCGTCTGACCATCTGAACTGGGCACCCTTCTGGGTCAACCTGGTCATCGGGGCTGCGATAGATGAGAACCCCTCCACGAACCGACGATAGTAGCCTGCCAATACCAAGAAACTCTAAATCTCTGTAGTTGATGCTGGTCTAGGCCAGTTCTTGACTGCCTCAATCTTCTTTGGATCAACCTGAATACCCTCTGCTAATACAACATGACCCAGAAATGCAACTGAACTCAACCAGAACTCACACTTCGAGAACTTAGCATATAATTGACTATCCTTCAAGGTCTGAAGAATCACTCTAAGATGTTGCTCGTGCTCCTCCCGGCTGCGGGAATATATCAAAATGTCATCAATGAAGACTATCACGAACGAGTCTAAATAAGGCCTGAACACTCGGTTCATCAAATCCATAAAAGCTGCTGGGGCATTGATCAACCCGAATGACATGACCAGGAACTCATAACGCCCGTACTGAGTGCGGAAAGCTGTCTTAGGGACATAGGATGCCCTAATCCTCAACTGATGGTAGACAGATCTCAAATCAATCTTTGAAAACACCTTGGCACCCTGAAGTTGATCAAACAAATCATCGATCCTCGGCAATGGATACTTATTCTTGATTGTGACCTTGTTCAACTACCGGTAATCAATACACATTCTCATCGATACATCCTTCTTCTTAACAAACAACACCAGTGCACCCCAAGGCGAAATACTAGAACTAATAAAACCCTTCTCAAGCAAGTCTTGCAACTGTTCCTTCAACTCTTTCAACTCCGGCGAGGCCATATGATACGGCGGGATAGAAATGGGCTGAGTGGCCGAAGCCAAATCAATGCAAAAGTCAATATCCCTGTCGGGTGGCATACCTGACAGGTCTGAAGGGAAAACCTCAAGAAACTCACAAACAACGGGCATAGAATCAATAGAAGGGACCTCAGCACTAGAAGCACGAACATATGCCAAATAGGCCAACCACCCCTTCTCGACCACACGTCGAGCCTTCACATACGAAATAACACTATGGGTAGAATGACCAGGAGTCCCTCTCCACTCTAAATAAGGCATACCCGGTAAATCTAAGGTCACAATATTGGCATGACAGTCCAAGATAGCGTGATAAGGTGATAACTAGTCCATCCCCAATATAACATCGAAATCGACCATGTCTAGAAGCAACAAATCCACACGAGTCTCAAGACCCCCAATCACCACAATACAAGAACGATGGACTCGATCTACCACAATAGAATCACCCACCGGTGTAGACACATAAACTGGAATACTCAATGAATCACTAGGCATGACCAGATACAGTGCAAAATAAGATGACACATACGAGTAGGTAGACCCTGGATCAAATAACACTGAAGCATCTCTATCATAAACCAGAATAGTACCTGTAATGACTGCATCAGAAGCCTGAGCCTTGGGCCTGGCTGGAAGGGCGTAACATCAGGGCTGGGCCCCACCACACTGAACTATATCTTTGGGACGGCCTGCAGCTGGCTGGCCTCCACCTTTAGCGGCCTAAGCTCCACCTCTATTACCTCTACCTCCACCTCTAGCACCTCTACCCCCACATCTAGCTGGTTGGGCGGGCTGTGGAACACCTGGTGCCTGTACCATAGTACGAGAATCCTGATGCTGAGAGCTACTCGGTGCTCGAGGGAAAAACCTAGCAATGTGACCCGTATTACCACAAGTGTAACAAGCCTTCGGTTGCTGAGACTGCTGGCCCTGATGACCTGATGACTACCCCGAAAACTCTGAAGCGGTGGTGCACTGATAGGAGCAGGTGGTGCACTGTAGGACTGCTGATCAGGATACTACATCTGGGGACCACGACCACCTGAAGTACAGTGAGAAATCTGGAGCACTGACTGAAAGGCCTAGGAGGATGGCCTCTACCATACGAATCTCAACCTCCAGATGAGGTACCACTGAATCGGCCTGAATAACGGGGCCTCTTATCTGATCCATGACGCCTTCCTGTGACAGAACCATCTCAACTCTACGGGCCACATTGGCTGCCTCCTGAAAAGTAATCTCACTCCCAGGCTCTCTAGCTATTTGAAGACGAATCGGCTGAATAAAACCGTCAATAAACCTCCTCACCCTCTATCTCTCTCTCTCTCTCGGTGGGGAGTATGATGAGAGCATGGTGAGCTAAGTCGATAACCTTGGTCTCATACTGGGTAACAGTCAGGGAACCCTGCTGGAGATACTCAAACTGCCTCCGATAAGCCTCTCTCTGAGTAACTGGGAGAAATTTCTCCAGAAACAACACTGTAAACTGCTCCCAAGTCAAGGATGGCGATCCGGCTGGTCTAGCTAAGCAATAATCCCTCCACCAAGTCTTGGCAGATTTAGACAAGCGAAATGTAGCAAAATCAACTCCATTGATCTCAACAATACCCATGTTCCTGAGAACCTCGTGGCAGTTATCTAGATAATCCTGGGGATCCTCAGTAGATGCACCGCTGAAAGTAGTAGTGAAGAGCTTGGTGAACCTATCCAGTCTCCACAAAGCATCGGTGGACATAGCTGCTCCATCACCGGTATGAGCTACCACACCCGGCTGTACTGCTCCAACTGCCTGAACTACTGGAGTCTGAATCTAAGGAGCTACCTACTCCGGAGTGCGAGTAGCAGGAGTCTGGGCCCCTCCTCCAGCCTGAGAGACGGCTGGTGCTATATGAAGCAAGCCTGCTCGGGTGACACTCTGCATAAGTCCCACTAATCAGACCAGAGCATCCTGAAGAACTGGGGTAGCAATAAACCCCTTTGGGACCTAAGCTGGGCCCACCGGAACTGCTAGAGCCGGAACCTCCTCATCAAAATCAACCTGAAGCTCCGTCACTGGAGCTGCTGCTCGGGGCTGAGATCTAACCCTACCTCGGCCTCTAGCACGGCCTCGGCCTCGCCTTCTGCCCCTCGTGGGAACTGCTGCTAGGGGCTCGGGTTGCTGAGCGGAGGATGAGAAAGCACGTGTTCTTGCCATCTGCGAAAGAACAGAGTAGAAGTTCAATTAGCATTGAGAAACAAAATCACACGACAGGAAAGAATGAATGTGAAGTTTTTCCTAACTTTGTATCCTCTGAGGGATAAATACAAACGTCTATGTACCGATCCCTCAGACTCTACTAAGCTTGCCCGTGAACTGTGAGACCTATGTAACCTAGAGCTCTGATACCAACTTGTCACGACCCAGATTTCCCCCCCTCGAGAGTCGTGATGGCGCCTACTAATGGGAGCTAGAAAAGCCAAACCTTAACTACCTACTACACTTTCATATTGCTTCTGTTTAACAAACACAAGACGACAATATAATAAAAGCGAAATTTTAAGGAATAAAGCGGAAGTCAACAATTATATAACTTAAGGCTACCTCTATTACAACTTTTAAAACCTCAATACCCCAAAATCTGGTGTCACAGTGTCACAGACTGTCTAAAAATTTCTACATACAAGGTCTGAAGAAATACAATACATTGTTTCTGAACAAAAGGAAATGAAACAGGAAATAGAGGTAGAGGGAGATGCCAGGGCCTGCGGACGCCTGCAGGTCTACCTTGGGTCTCCGGGTGGACTGATGGAAGCACTCCAACTACTATCCGAAAGCTGCTCCTAGATCTGCACTCAGTGCAGAGTGTAGTATCAGCACAACCGACCCCATGTGTTGGTAAGTGTCTAGCCTAACCTTGGCAAAGTAGTGACGAGGCTAGGACTAGACCACCAAATAAATCAGTGCAGTTCATATATATATATACAACGGAAAAGAAATACAGAAATAACCAGTCAATGTGGGAGGGGGAAACATGTTGTGGGGGAGATAATAGTTCCGAATAGCAAGGCATCAAGTAAGGAAAGAAACAACATAACTAGAATACCAACAAGGAAGCAGAAATCAACAAATGCACGGCATCACCCTTTGTGCTTTTACTCTCAGCCTCACCAAAGCAGTTATATAATAAGAAGGTGCACGACATCACCCTTCGTGCTTTTACTCTCATCCTCACCAAAACAATCATATAATCAAAATGTACACGGCATCACCCTTCGTGCTTTTACTCTCTTTCCTCACCATATAATCAATAGATTCGGCACGGAATGGTACGATGTGCGGCATGACATCACCCTTCGTGCTTTATACTCTTCCTCACAATAACAAATAATGCACGGCATCACCCTTCGTGCTTTAACACTCTTCCTCACCCAAACAACAATCACAAGCAAAGGGGGCAAGGGAATAAACAAAATAGTAATAGAGATCCCAGCAAGGGAACAATAGTTAAACAATTAAATCCCGGTAAGGGAACAACAATTAAACAATTAAATCCCGGCAAGGGAACAACAAATAAATCAACAATAGCCCAGCAAGGGTGACAACATAATGATCTCTTCTCTTCCTCAATTTTACTTCACAATTCACTTCACAACTCGAGCTAATGCTCTAGAGGTTCGATTATCACTTATACTTCCACAATTCATTTCACAACTCGAGCCAATGCCCTAAAAGTTCAATTGTCACTTATACTTTCACAACTTCGCTATACAACTTGAGCCAATGCTCCTCAATGTTCATAGGTCACAATTCTTCCCACAAACTTTATACAACAATTAGAAATCTTTACCAAGGCATGAATAATACAATAAAATCATGGAAATCACAATATAAGACTCACGGTCATGCTTGACATCAACATATAGATTCTCGTCACCATGCCTATACGTCGTACTCGACAAGAAGAAAATAGCTAATAGGACACAACTCCCAATTCCTCAAGCTAAGGTTAGACCAAACACTTACCTCGATACCTCGAACAGAACTGAAGTTTCAATTATAGCTTTACCCCTTGATTCCACCGCCAATTCGCTCGTATCTAGCCACAAGTTACTTAATTACATCAATAAACACTAAATGAATCAATTTGAATGCATGAAAATGAGTTTTCCAAAGTTTTACCCAAAAAAGTCAAAATCGCCTCCGGTCCCATGTGGTCAAAACCCGAGGTTCGAACCAAAACCCGATTACCCATTCTCCTACGAACTCAAATATATAATTTGTTTTGAAATCGGACCTCAAATCGAGGTTCAAATCCCCAATTTTTGAAAAACCTAGGTTTACCCAAAATACCCAATTTCCCCCATGAAAATAATTGATTTGAAGTTGAAATCATGTTAAAAGATGTTAATGATTAAAGAAAACTAGTTAAAACGACTTAAAAGTGATGTGGAGAAGAAAGGTTGTTTGAAAAATCGCCTTTTATGTTTTAGGGTTTTGAAAAGTGAAAAATAACTGGAAAGTCCGTTTAAATATACTCCTCCCAGGCCCTCTTCGTGGACCGCATAAAAATGACTGCGACCGGGGAGCTCCACCGCGGACCGCAAGAAATAGATGCATCTATGGTTAATAGATTCATCTATGGTTCGTGCAGTTCGACCTTCGGCAGTGCACAGTTTATATTTATGTTAGATCGGGTCGTATTTCCTCGACGAACTTCGTGTGTGACAATATAATTAGTAGTCCCTCTTGATATATGGTATTCTTTCACTTGCATTGAGAAGTTATTGGCTTTAAATGAAGGAAGTGAATTGATTCTTTAATGGTGTAAAAGGATTGTTTAGTTATTTCTTATTCTAAATTTTATCGTTATCTCTATATAAATGCTTAAATTAGAATTTCATATTATTATATTGTTGACCCTTAGTAAGTGTCGGAGTCGACCCCTCGTCACTACTTCTTTGAGGTTTGGCTAGATACTTACTGGGTACATATTATTTATGTACTCACGCTACATTTCTGTACTTAATTATACAAGATCTAAGGCAGGTGCATCTGGCTACCAGTCTGGCACGCTGATTTGATCCCCATCTCGAGACTTCACGGTGAGCTTCCTTCTAAGCCATTCTGCAGCGGCTGGAGTCTTCCCTATGTTATATTTTCTGTCTATTTTCTTTCAGACAGTAGATTAGTATTCTTTTTTATATTCTACTATAATGACCACATACTTGTGACACCAGGTCTTGGCACACACACTAGTAGACTTATGATTTTGGATTTTTTTTCATAATTATGATTTGCACTCATTTTCTTTTATTTAATTATTTTACATTTACAAATTTCTAAACTTTTAAACAACTGAGGATATGTTATCCACTTAGTAATTTATTTAGACACGGGAAAATCACTAGTTTGATCAGTGTTGGCTTGCCTAACAACGGTGTTGGGCGCCATTACAGCCTATAATGGAAATGGGTCGTGACAACACGGTATCATAGCACTAGGTTCACGTAGGTCTCACAAGTTATGGGCAAACCTAGTTGAGTCTTGCAAATTGGTGCGGAGACGTCCACACTTATCTTTGAGAGGCTATAGAGTGTTAGTTGATGGTATACTAAGTTCCTTCTCTCATTCTCTCACAGATGGTGAGGACGTGTATGGCAGATGTTCCAGACCCCGGAGGAGCTGCTCCCCACGTTGTTAGAGGCCGAGGCAGAGGCCGGGGCTGGGCACAGGCTCGAGGTAGAGAACAAGGGCATCCTGGAGCTGCCTCAGTAGCACCACCAGCGGATCTAGTGGAGGATCTTATCATCGAGGAGTAGGGCGAGGTTCCCGCAGGAGAGCCAGCCCTGGTAGATTTCATGTCAGCACCGGGCTTTCAGGAGGTCATGGGTTGTATGTTGCGGTTCATGGACACTATGACTCAGATTGGTCTATTTCAAGCGAACCCAACCATATCTCAAGTGCGAAGGGAAGCATAGACCCCTACTGCCCAGGCTTCGGGGCATGCAGCTGCCGTATATCAGACCCCGGGTGCACTACCCATGGGCAGAGCCCAGCCAGTTGCAGCAACTACACCTGAGCCTAGACCAGCTATGGACGGTGAGCCACAAAAGCTATTGGACAGATGGACTAGGCTACACACTCCTGTCTTCGGAGGTGAGAGACATGAGGATCCCAGGACTTCATTGATAGGTGCAGGGATAGACTGCACAATATGAGGATATTGGAGTCGCATGGGGTGGATTTCACTACTTTCTAGTAGGAGGGTAAAGCCCGCAGATGGTGGCAGTCTTATCTTCTCGGCATGCCACTAGGTTCTCCTTCCATGACTTGGGACCAGTTTACATAGCTTTTCTTAGATAGGTATATTCCACCCTCTCAGAGGGAAGAGTTGTGAGGTCAGTTTGAGCAGCTCGAGCAGGGTCAGATGTCAGTGACCGATTATGAGGCGAGATTCTTTGAGTTATCTCGCCTTGCACTTATGATACTTCTACAGACATAGAGAGAGTGCAGAAATTTGTTGTTGGGTGTTACTCTGGTATTCAGGCCACTATGGCCCGAGAGGTTGATATGGGGACTTCTTATCAGCTAGTCGTGGAGATTGCTCGAAGGATTAAGGGTTACCGCCCGAGGGGTAGAGAGCTGATGCAGCGGGACGAGGTCTCACTTTTCTGGTGAGTTCAGAGGTGCCCCAGCTGGGGGCAGAGGTCATTTTGGGAGGGGTTAGTCCAGCAGGCCCCCATATTCAGCACAATTACCTCCTCGGGGTGTTCCAGCTCGACCCTATTTCAGTGCTATGCTGGAGAGTTCTTACCGCCCGCCAGCTATTCAGGGTTATCCCAGTGGGCACTTCGGCCATTAGGGTTCTTCCAGTGCTTACTTTAGTGCCATGCCAGACACTTCATATCAACTACCAGCTATCTAGGGTTCTTCTAGTTGGTATTCAAGCCATCAAGGTCAGACTTTGGGGCAACAGTCTATGGCACTGAGAGGTTGTTACTAGTGTGGAGATTCGGGTCACATGGAGAGATTTTGTCCCAAACTTCGGGGCAAGGCAGTGTAGCAGGGTCATCAACCCATAATTATAGCACCAGCCATCCGACCGCCAAGAGGTGGAGGACAAACGAGTAGGGGCCGTCCTAGAGGTGGAGGCCAGGTAGGGAGAGGTCAACCAGCTATTGTTCAGTCAGGCGGAGGCTAGCCAGTTGGCGTTGTCGCGCCCCTGTTTTCCCTCTTTGCATCGAAAAATCGAGTTTATGACATTTTTTTGGTATGGGACAACTCATTCCTTTTGGGAACTGGGTTTGCATTTGAAGAGTCATCACCTAATGACTTAAGGTGCATTAGGACACATATAGGGTTCATTTCTAAGTTTGTTTGATAACCAGAGATAGGGTAAGGGCTTGAAATTATCCTAAGGGGAAGGTGTTAGGCACCCCTCAGGATCCACTAGTGTGGTTCCCGACTAGACAGTTTTGTGAATTTGTGCAATTAGCAAACAGACAAGTATATGCCCAAATAGTATGGGATTTAAGTTTAAACACATAAGTGTTTGAGAATAGTTATTAAAAGGTGAATTTTGAAAAGGAGTTGCAGTTCTACAAATACTTGAGAATATAAAGGGAGGGGGGTCCTAAGTTTGTTTGTAATATGGATCAAATCAATGTGATACCCGGTATGACACTCCTCAGAAGAGGGGATACACGTGGCATTAGTGCACCTATCATCATATCCATATCTACCCTTCCCACCTCGTTAAGGTATTAAAGCTCGGATTGGTCTAGACATCTATTGCATGTTATTATCCGTCCCATTCCTATCAATCCCGGAGGAATTTAGGACTACTATTCCTATAAGAGGGAGGATTTTAGGCTGACTCTCGGGTTTTAAAGGTAAAAAGGCTAAGGCGACATAAAAAACACATAGGACTGCATATTAGGGGAAACATATAAACAATTAAGAGGCTCATATATACCTCCGCACATAAATAGCACGACTTAAACACAGTTAGGGTCAAATTTAAAGTACTAAATCAGGGTGTTTAAATTGTTGAAGCAGAACCAAATTTATTACATAACTCAGATAAGAAGTCCGAATCAGGCCTGCCTGCTGGTTGTAGCAGTTGCTAATTAAACAAAGGCGGATTCAGCTTTATCATTATTACCTAAGGCTTGCCTAAGTGTGTATTGGTGATGTCCTATAAGTATAATATCTATTACTGATTAAGAATGCAGCAGAGCAGTGGTTAATTTTAAAACAGGTGATTTGGATCCTATAGGCATGCTTTCTAAACCGTATTAATAAAAGGAGTAGGTTGCTTAAACTGATTCAGAACAGTACGAGTCAAACTAAACTAGTTTTAGATCCTATAGACATGATTTCTATTATAGCTGATTTTAATTCTTACAGACATGGTATCTAAATATTAACGGCTGATTTGGGTCCTATAGGCATGGTATCTAGTTGAACGTGAAATGAAGCATGAAGGATTTATTTAATCATAGCGAAATTCCTATAGGCATGATTTCTATAAAAATATTGATTTTAATCTTATAGGCATGGCATCTAATTTCAAAGCTGATTTCAACCTTGTAGGCATGATGTCTGATTATAGCCATTTAGATATTATAGGCATGATGTCTAAGTGTGGAAGTAAAGCATGCAGAACTTGAATTAAAACAGAATAGATCCTATAAGCATGTTCTCTATCCTTCTAATTGCTAAAACATGCATAATTACCCATCCTTTTTCCCTAGCCAACCCAATATTTGTTACAAATTATTACAGACCAAATACTGAATTACATCAGAAAAGTACAAAAATAAGAAGTTACAACCATAGGAAGCCTGATTCTGACTTCCTATCTGAGTTATGGAATAAACCACCTCAAATGCCATTTGTTTCAAAGCCTTTCTCAGACCTGGGTGTGTCAAAGTTCCCTAAGGGTCTCAAGGGACCCCGAGAAGTGCTTACACCTAGGTTGCATAACCAGACAGAGATGAGTGCAGTGTGGAAGGGTCAGCCCTTATGTGTCCAAGTTCAGAGGGAGCTCAAGTATCCCAAGGCAAGGCGCACACAAGAGGGGCAGAAACTAAGTTCTAGGAATATAGTGGAAGTGCAGAACATAGAGATTTATTTAAAACTGGACTGGAAATAGTAAGGGGGAAGGATGCTCTAAAAAGAGTAGTAGTAAAACTCAAACTATATAGAATCAGCAGTTACACAAAAGGGTCAGGGGTTTTTGGAATACATTGTATGAAGCATATGACCCCAGAAAGGGTCAGGTTTGGTAATGCACAGCAATAGATGATAATGGTATGCCCACAAACCAGCCAGAGAACGCAAACATATAGAGGGGATGTGGGGTTTGGGATTCATACACATTGGAGAGCATTAATTCAAAAGGGGAAGGGAACATATTTCAACATGCTAGTAATGTAACTTGATTGCAGAAACATAAGCAAAAGTAGACAAGCATGAGAAGTTGGAACAATTAAAGAAACATGTTGTTGTTGATGCTTGAAAATTAACTAGGACATATCAGTAGAGAAACAAAGTGCAGAAAGGTAAAGCAGGCAAGATTCCACAGTCTAGCTTTGGCTTTCAGCCGGCTAGACAAAGCAATAGCACAAGTAATAGTAAAGAAAGAAAGAGTTTTTGAGTGTGAGTGTGTGTTTTTAACTCAAATTGTTCCTGTCTTTGAAAGAAGAGGGGGTGGGTATTTATAGTTTTTAAAATGAGTGAAGAAGAGGTAAAGTCTTAAACACAAACATGGAAAAAATCACAAGTCAGAATCAATTAACACAAGTGATTCCCTTTAATTAAGGAATCACTGTTCAACAGGTAGTAGCAGGTTTAATTAAGGAAAGAAATAAGTTTGGGGACAGATTGCTTATTGCCATATAAGGGGCAGTAAAAGCATGAAGTAAACAATCAAATCTAAGTACAAAATAGGCTTATTTTGGGAAAGGATTCAGCAAGGTAAAACATCAGAGTAAAAGAAAGGAATCAATTAATTTAAACAAGCGAGTGAAATTAGGGTTCATAAAAGAAAAGCTTTTGCAATGAGTAACAAGATCAAGATCAGGCAAGGAAGAAACATGATTCCGCACTTCAGTATATAAATAACAGAAGCATCAGACATGCGAGGCCAAACATATTGGCAAAAGAGATAACACAGGCATATAGTAGCAATAGGGTAAGCTAGGATTCAATAGTAAGAAAATATTCGGAGCACAGTAGTCACGTAGGTCAAGTAGTCATGTAGAATCAACAGTGAAGAAAACATAGCAACAGGTAAAGAGAATCAGAAATAAGTAAATGTCTCACAATATCAATTGAGGAAAACCTTTTAAGAAATTAGGTCTTCGACAGAAGTCGAGTTTTAGAGATGATAGGAACTCAAAATCAAATGAGTCAAATAAGGAAAAGAGAGTCAGGAACAAAGAACAAGTACACATTTAAACAAACAGTTTCAGAACTCGGATAAGACTAATAGGAACTAGGGTTTTTTAACATGCTGAAATAGATAGAAGAACAATATGAGCAAATCGTTTTAAACATAGCAAAATCACAAACAACATTAAAATCAGAGAAGAAATCTTTTCGAAAAACTTAAAGGAAAGCCCTAATCGCCGAAGAATAAAGAGTCGATTTGAAAGAAAAGTTGAAGAACCTTCGAGAAAATACTTAAGAAATTCATAGTAAGTACAGATCTAAGGTAGATCTGAAAGAAAATCTAGAAGATTAGGGTTTCGAAAACCCAAAAAAGGTGAGAAAGACCTTGAAACTTACCGATCTAACCAGGAAACTCAAGGATCTGTCTTGAAAGGCCAAAAATGGTCGGAGAGAGGTCATGGAAGGTCGGAGAAAGGCCATGAACAAAAGTCGAGAAAAGACTGGACCAGATCCCTTTGAGGTCTAGCCATGAAACCACAGAAACAAACACCTAGGAGCCATAGGAGGCTGATACACATCTCCAATGGCCATGAGAGGCCATGGATTAGGTAGGGGTTAAGGCGGATTAGAGTGGGATGAGATGGCGGCGGCTAGGGTTCATGTGAGGTTTCATAGAGAATTGAGAGAAGAGGGGATTCAGAGGCGGCGTTTGGTGAAAAATGAAGTAGGGTAAGGGGTCTTTTGGGTTAATTATGGAAAGGGAGGACGGTGGTCATTGATCTAAATGATCAATGGCCAGGATTAAAATGGTTAGGTGGGGAATCCGGGTTGGGTCGTTTAAATTGGGTTAGGGGTCGGGTTTAAAATGGAATTGGGCCGGGAAATTGGGTTTAATTTGGGGTCAGATTTAGGCTACAATTGAAATGCAATTGGGCTATTATTTAAATAGCCAATTTTTCCTTTTTAAAATTATAAAAGATAGTAAATTAATTTTTGGAAACAAATTAAAAGTACTAAAATTATTTATAATATATAATTAATAATTTAAAAATACAGTACTTCATTTTGTGAACATAGAACACAATTGAATCTTAAAAGGGCTAGTATTGCAATTATATGCAATTTAGCTTAAAAATACTAAATAAATTTGTAAAAATATGAAAAAATTACATTAGTTATATTTTAGCATAAATATAAAAGTCCAATAAATGAATTTCCAAAATAATAATTTTGGAAATAATTATTGGGTTTTTATGAATAAAAAAGGGAAATAAATTGGTTTAAAAACCTTTAAATATTATGGAAAAATAATAAAACACTTGGGTATGCTTACATATGCATATATATGCCATTTTGAAGTTATTTTTCATATTTAAAATATATAGGAAAAAATTATGTATCAACAGGTGCCCCTCTTTACCCGGGAAGGATGAAAGAGTTGTCGGGTAAAGATATAATGGCCAATTTTGACCGAGCAAAACGGTTTGAAGAAGATATGCCACACCATGGCTTCTGAGCTACCTACATATCCCTGGTTTTAAAGGAATCAGGCCATATGTAGTTCAGAATCCGCCGGCGGAGTATGCCGATGGAGACTTATCAAGAACGGACGCAATATCTAGGGTCGGGTGAGTGGCAGGTTTATAGGAATGGTTAGGTTTTGATATGGCTGCGGGAACTGGAGTGGGGTCGCTCCTACTAGGATGGACATTGCTCTCTGGTTTACTTGCAATTAGAAACAATACAAGCGTATATTGCACATAAATTTAAACATGATGCAAATTCCCGTCGGACCATGAATGTTGTCTTTGGACGGGTAGGATGACGTCCTTAGACCCTGACGTCCTAGGACATGAAGCATATGATAAAGGATTCGTAGGCCATGAAATGATGCTCTCGGGCTATGAGGATGGTGCCTCCGAACCATGATGCCTTTGAATAATGATATGCAAAAAGATTGAAAGGGATCTTTAGGCCATGACATGGTGTTCTCGGGCTATGAAGATGGTGCCTCCGAACGATGATGCCTTTGGATAATTTGGCAATTTTTCAGCCCATGAGATGCAGTATGAGGCGATCTTTCAGCCCATGAGATGCAGTATGAGGTGATCTTTCAGCCTATGAGATGTAGTTTGAGCGATCTTTCAGCCTATGAGATGCAGCATGAGGCGATCTTTCAGCCCATGAGACAGAGCTTAGTCTTGCGAATTGAAGGGAAGAGCTTAGCCCGTAAGAGAAACAAAATAAACGATGCTTGATATAGTGCTTAGTTTCGAAGAAAATTGGAGGCAGAGCTTAGCCTTGGAAGGTAGAATGATAGCCTTATGCAAAGATGCAAATGCGGAGAGAGGTAGAGATTAACCTCGGAAGGCAGAATGGTAGTCTTATCCAAGTATGCATATGGAGATAGTGTTTAGTCTCAGAAAGTAGAATAGTAGCCTTATGCAGAAATGCAGATGGACGTAGAGCTTAACCTCGGAAGACAGAATGGTAGCCTTATGCAAATTGGAAGGTAGAAAGGTAGCCTTATGCAAGTTGGAAGGCAGAATAATAGCCTTATGCAATGCAGATGGAGGTAGATCTTAACCTCGGAAGGCAGAATGGTAGTCTTGTGCAATGCGAATGCAGATGAAGACATCATTTAGTCTCAGAAGGCAGAATGGTATCCTTATGCAATGCAAATGCAGATGGAGGTAGAGCTTAACCTCGGAAGTCAGAATGGTAGTCTTATGCAAGAAATAAAATGGCAAATGGTAGTAGAGATTTCTTAGCTGATAGAAGATAGCGGTGTTGCGATTACTGGGATCATTGTGACATACAGGGCATCACCGGTGTATGCTGATAGCGAATGTTTGCAAGTGTAATGGTTCAGAGAATCGTGTTCTTGAATAATGTTTGTCCCATGAGTGTATAGTATGTTTGATGATTTTGCAATCCTGGTGCCTGCATCCAAAGAAAAATCATGAGTTTTGTATAGGGGGAGGTTAGTTCGTATCCCCGCTAGTTTTGCTTGACCTGCTCGGCTTTGGATCTAATGATACTATACGTATCATTGGGGTAGCGTTGCTAAACAAAGCAACTTCAGTAATAAACATGCATGGTTTCGTAAAAATATGACATAAATATATAATTAAGATAGTTTTTAGATGAACCGACGGTTGTGACATGGTTCAGGACATTGCAACCTTTCTTACTACAGAATTTTGAGGGGCCCCCTCAAAATTCTATCCCAGTTTAATGGGTTGATGCTTCTGACTGTTGCTTGCGACGATCGGCTGAAGTTACTTCAGAATTTTGAGGGTCTTCCTCAAAATTCTGCCCCAGTTTCCAATTGCGGGGGAGGGGGGAATGAAAATTTAGAGTTGTAACGGAACCCATAGGGCTACCTACGTATCCCCTCTTAAATGGGAATTAGGTTAGGTGTAGTTCAATTTACATCATATAAGGAAAGCATAAAGATTACACATAGTAATGCTTGACTGCATCTGAATTGATTGGCTTTGGCCAGACTTCTCCATCCATTTCTGCAAGTATGAGGGCTCCTCCTGTCAGAACCCGGTGAACCATGTATGGACCCTGCCAATTGGGAGAGAACTTCCCTTTGGCTTCATCTTGATGCAGAAAAATTTTCTTTAACACCAGCTGCCCCGGTGTGAATTGTCTTAGCTTAACTCTTTTGTTGAAGGCTCTGGACATTCTGTTTTGATAGAGTTGACCATGGCAAAGTGCATTCATTCTCTTTCCGTCTATAAGGGATAGTTGTTCATAACGACTTTTTACCCACTCGACGTCATCGAGCTCAACTTCTTGTATGATTCTTAGGGAAGGAATTTCTACTTCAGCGAGAATGACAGCCTCCATACCGTAAACCAACATATAGGGGGTTGCCCCGGTTGATGTGCGGACTGTGGTGCGATACCCCAATAGAGCAAATGATAACTTTTCGTGCCACTGTTTATGCTTCTCTATCATTTTCCTCAATATCTTTTTGATATTCTTGTTGGCGGCTTCCACAGCTCCATTCATTTTAAGGTCTATAAGCTATGGAATTCTTATGTTTGATCTTGAAGGTTTCACACATAGCTTTCATCAAGTCACTGTTGAGGTTAGAGCCATTATCCGAGGTGCTGATTGTGTGAGCAAGTGTTTTGAACTTATATGTTCGGTATTGTCCCTATTAGTAGAAGTGACGGTTGAATAACTATGTGATGAGTATGTTAGTACTGCGAGATGTATTCGTATGATTTGTAAACGACAAGAAGGGTCTGCTGGAGGATAGAAGAACTATTAGGTGCTTGAATTCCATCTTGATTCGAGGTATAGCCCCGAGTTATAGGCCTGTGAAGAATCTTTTCATGTTTCCCAGTTGTGAGTGAATTAAAAAAAATTCATACTGCGGTATGAGTTCCGACTCAAGAAGACTAAGTGACTGCGTACAGTTTATGATGGTGGAAGGTATACATAAATGTTAGTTAAGGCGGAGCAAGTGGGTTATCTCCTGCAAAATGTTTTGGAGTTGTATGATCTTTATGTTGTCCGTTAGAAAATCCCATTTACAAGTGAAATATATATGTGAATTTAATTTGGGTCGCTTAAGAGAGTGGGTTTAATTGTTATGAGAGTAAATACGAGATTTGTAGAAGATATGAAGTACCAGATGGTCTGTGTTCCACGAGCTTATGAAGGATTGAGTTAATCTGACTATGGTATTATGGCAGCAATAAAGCGTATGTGTTATGAGTTATGGTGCGTGTTTGACATATGGCTTTGAGCCAAGTCGGGGAGTTCGCCATTGAATAGTTGATTGCACGGTTATATGCTCTAATGGTCCTAGTTCGAGGCGCATTTGTGAATCAGTTATGGCTCGAGTAAAGGAAATTTCAATAAAGGCTTTGTTATGCTTTATGGGTGTATGAAAATTTGGGAATGACTTGAGTTCTGGTTGGTAAGGAATGCCCGATGCATAGCGCAAGAAATTGCTTGGTTATATTGGAATGAGGTCACATTCTGCAGTGTCGGAGTGCTAATGAAGCACAGGTTGTTCGGTTCGTTTAATCAATCTAACTACGGTTTGAGTAGTATGGATGACTCTAGAGAATGGTCTTATTGTTTTCAAAACTCTACATGCAATAACTGGAGGCTTCTAAGTTGTACTTATGGATAGAAACTGAGTTTTTAGTGGAAGATGAGAAGACTTGTGGAATTTTCTATATTAATTATGGGATTCTATATATCAGTATCAGGAAGGTGAATGTAATGGCTTTGGGGAACACTTAAAGAGTATTCAGTGGCTTAGGAGCCTTAGACGGTGTAGCTTTATGCTTGGATTTCGTGTGATAAGCCTAGGTTGAGGAAATTGTGGTGCTACAACAAGAAGGAATATCAAGTTGAAGTGAATCAGAAGGAATTTAGATAGATGGGGTATTTTGATAGTAGACCAAATCGGTACAGTAAGGATATGATGAATTCCTTGTGTGTGTTCGAGGTAATGAGTTCCTACAGCTATTTTGCAACAATGCTCTTGGGTTTTGATGGCTTGCTTAGCTTGGTGTAGTTAGAAGGATTCAGTCCTGAAAGTTGAATTTGTGCAAATGGAATTGGGAGAGTTCTTATTGATTTCTACCGTGGTTGGAGAGGTGCAATTTCTCGGAGTGTGAGAAGCATAGGATATGTAATTATTTTTCTTCTAGATGGGATCAATGGAAGTTCTTGGATAGATGAGTTACAGTTCAGTTCTGAAAGGAAGTTCATAAAACTCTTAGGTAGCGGGTAGCCTCAGATGATTAAGGAAATGGTACTGCTAATTGGAAATAATTTGACGAGAGTCTATGTTTTAGTAAAAGGGCAATGTTATTAAGTTGATAGCACTTCGGTAGTATTGCGACACCTTATTTTTAGGTCGACTGGTGATATTCGGGTTTGCTTGGTGGCACAGGGAAGTTTTAGAGTATCTATAGTGGAATGATTGGGTATTAGAGGTTGTGAGATGATACGATTTGTTGTTTATAGGCACCTATGGTGCGGTTCTATTGGAGTTTCATAATGGAAGTCGAGAGGGAAGAGTAATTTGGGGTTGCTCGGTGAACGGCGTATCGGTCATGTCCTATCGGGTGTGCGTGGTGTATGTTATTTGCTTCACCGTGAGTATGATGAATTGATTTGGTTCCAGATATCAAATTGTGCGTGGTTGTCAATTTCGAGCATAGTGACTTAAGGTAGTTCCATGTGGAGCAGTGTTTAAATAAGGTCGCGCATTGCAGTGAATATATGTGGAGGTATGACCTTGCAGGTTAGATTCGTGTGTTCTGTTCCTATGATGTGAGACGGGTTCTCAGTCTTGTGTTGTGGTGGTACTAGTGAACTTGAGGTTCAGCTCTTTCATTTGAGTCATTTTCATGATTTGAGTATGTTCGGATTGTTGCATATTGATGCGTGTATTGTGCAAGTTGTGGCTTAAATCTATGGACGTGTCATGTCACCAGAGTAATGTGTTGGATTAGAGGAGATCATTGGGGATCATTAATAAATACAAACGGATTCGATTTCAGCATGTTTGATGGGTAAATATCGAGGTCCGGTTCAGAAATTTGCTATGGTCCTTGCCAAAGGATAAGTAACCTTATGGATGACTGATCTGAGTGATGGTTATGATTTATTGCGTGTTTCATTTATCATTGGCAGTATATGGAAGTGTTGGAATGAGACTTTAGTTGATAAGAGGTTTCTACCGGTATTCGGGTGTTGTGTGCAGTTGCTGTGAATGGAAGCTATCGCTATATATGTTTGAGTTATGTGGTATATTAGATAACTGCACTTGAGGTTGCAGACATGGGTTACTACAGCTAGTTCGGGTCTATTCAAAGTATAGGTGTGAGGTTCTGATCGTATTGAGGATTTTAGAAGCAGAAATGTGGTTCTATGGTTTATGGACTAGGATGGATTGTGAAATTTCAGTTATATTGTGTTATCGAACCTATATGAGGTAGGGTAACGTGGGATCACCCCCGGGTATATGCATGGTAAAGTTATTCAGCAATTGGTTGGCTTCTAGAACAACTCTGGGCATGTTCGAGGACGAACATGTGTTTAAGTGGGGGGGATGTAACGACCCGACCGGTCGTTTTGAATTTTTGCACTTTGATCGCCAGTTCCCGGGCATGACTTGCCCCGTGTAACGTATTATGACTGATGTAGATCGTTGTTTTTGGTTTTCAGGAAAAATTGGAATGAATTTGAAGGATCAGTCTCAGTTGAAAGGTTTGACTAAGAGTTAACTTATTTATATATGAGCTCGGATCGGAAATTTTATGATTTGGATAGCTTCGTTGGGTGATTTATGACTTAGGAGCGCGATCGGAATGCATTTTGGAAGTCCGTGGAATGATTTGGCTTGAATTGGCAAAGTTAATATTTTGGCGAATTCCGATTGATAGGTGAGATTTTGATCCGAGGGTTGGAATGGAATTCCGAGAGTTTCGGTAGCTTTGTTATGTCATTTGTGATGTGTGTGCAAAATTTCAGGTCATTTGGACCGCGTTTGGTCGACTTTTTGATAGAATTCAGATTTCGGAAGTTTTGGAATTCTTAGGCTTGAATCCGAGGGTAATTTGATGTTGTTTTGAGCGTTCCGAAGGTTGGAACAAGTTTGAATTATGTTATGGGGTGTGTTGGCATGTTTGGTCAGGGTCCCATGAGTCTCGGATAAGTTTTGGAAGAGTTTTTGGAAGATTTGTCGTTTTGAGCATAAGCATGTAATGAACCAAAGATCCATTTTTAGTTCTAGAGATCGAAATTTGATTTCGAGACTTCCGGAATTTTGATAATGAATTATAGGACTGATCTAGAAAGTTTGGTCTAATTTCATCAAGTCGCGATTGGGTTTTTGACACGAAACATGAGTTAATTGTTTAACGAGCGAAATGGGTATTGAACTGAGCAAATGAGCTCTGAATTGAGTTTCGACTGAAGGGCTATGTTCGTATTATTATTTGTGACTCATAAAAACAAGAATCATCGAATTCCGAGTTCGTATGATGGAGTTAGAGCCTTTTTAGTGAAAACAAAAGCTGCTGCAATTTTCTGGCAGTTTCTGCATTTTTCGCACGTGTGAACAGTGACCGCACCTGCGTGAACAGTACTATGTACAGTACCCCGTCAACAGTACCGGACAAAATGTTAAGTTCTGGAAAATGGGATGGGACGAATCCCATTTTCCATTTTTACCAAATTGGAGCTCGGGGAGAGGTGATTTTCGGGAGATTTTCAGAGAAACAACGGGGTAAGTGTTTTTAACTTAATTTTGGTTAGATTACCCGAATCTATTACTAGTTTTGGCATTTAATTGGTGATTTTAGTTGGGAAAATCTTGAAAACTCTCTTGGTTTAATTTGAAGATTTGAGGGTCGAGTTGATGTCGGATTTTAGTAAAATTGGTATGGTTGGACTCGTGGTTGGATGAGGTTTCATATTCCGTAATTTTTGTCGGGTTCCGAGATGTGGGCCCCACGAGCGAATTTTGAGTGCAATTTCGGATTTTTAATGGAAAATGTAGAATTTCATATGGAATTAATTCCTATAATTTTTATTAACTAAATCGAATTATTGTGGCTAGATTCGAGGCATTCAGAGGTCGATTTGAGAGACAAAGGCTTCGCGAGCTAGAGGATTAGCCGATTCGAGGTAAGTAATGATTGTAAATACTGTCCTGAGGGTTTGAAACCCCGGATTATACGTCGTTGTGTTGCTTTGAGGTGACTTGCACGCTGGATGACGAGCGTGGGGTAGAGCACCACTGGGGATTGTGACCTAGTCCGTCCCGAACGAATATTTTAATGCATATTTGATAGTTAATTGTTTGACATTATTGCATTTTTGGGTTGTATGCCATGTTTGGGGCCTTGTGCCGACTTGTTGAGACCCTTAGGGGCATTTTTACTATCTTTCCTCACTCTATTTGTTTGAAAGCATATTCTCAGTCATGTTTTACCTGTTTATTTCTCAAATCTGGCTTTATCACTATATTCTTAACATGTGGAAATTGTTTTGGGCTGAGTTCCCTGTTTTACTGAGATAGACCGAGGGTCTGATTGTGAGATTGATGACTGAGATAGACTGAGAGTCTGATGGTGAGGTTAATGACTGAGAGAGGCCGAGGGCCTAGTTGTGAGGATTATATATCTATGGATCGGGTTGCACGCCGCAGCAATGTGTATATATATATATATATATATATACAGCGATATATGGATCGGGCTGCACGCCGCATCGATATGTTGGGTCGGGCAGCATGCTGCAGCGATATAGCGCTTGGGCTGTACGAGCCCCTCCGGAGTCTGCACACCCCCAGTGAGCGCAGTCGACTATTTATATGGATCGGGCTGTACGCCACAGCGATGCATGGATCGGGCTGCACGCCGCAGCGGTTACTTTGATTTCAGTTATTGTGAGAGATATACCGATCGGGCTGCACGCCACAGCGGTTACTATATGGTACCAATTGAGCGTGAATGCTGAGTGCGAGTATTGATTGGTAAGAGTTGAGTCACGAGTGACAGAGAGGCTATCCCGAGGGGCGATAGATATATACATGCATATGAGTGGTGTTTTGCCTGAGAGGCCTGTTTATGGACTTATTGATTTCACTCCTCTTAAAATGAGTTTCTATCGAATATGTTGATTTATTGACTGTTTTCACTCATCTTTATATTGAGCCTCTGTCGGAAAGTTGCACAAATGTTGTAAAATAACTTTTATTTAAACTGGGGTTTATGATATGTTCATAAATTAATCACTGATTTGACATTGGTTATTTCCACTGAGATTTTCAAGTTATGAAGTGTTTGTGATTACTGTTTTGCCCGAGGGGCTGTTTTACGAACTATGCTTTGCCCGAGGGGCCGATTATGACTTTAATCTCTATTATTATTTTAAATGGTATTGAACCCCTACTGAAATTGTAGGAAGGTATTTCAAAGATGATTTTTACTAAAAGTTGGATTTTAAAAGGGAAGATTGACTCGTATTATGATTTGAAAGCCTGTTGTGTTTATTGAACCCAGCGTAAATGCGGATTCATTGTTTCCTACTGCTCAGACTTTATTTACTCTTATTACTTACTAGTTTGGAGTACTCACATTACTCCCTACACCTCGTGTGCAGATTCAAGTATATCGGAACCCGGTAGCCGGTGTTGATAGCTCAACCGCGGAGTCATCAGAGTTAGCAAGGTGGCTGCACGACGTTTGTAGCACCGCTTCCTTCCTCATTGTTGTTACTGTATTTAGTACATTTTTAGACTTTTGTTGTATTCAGACCTTGGTAGTTGCTCATGACTAGTGACACCCCAATGTCGGGCTGGTATTTTATTCCGCACTGTTATTCCAGGATTTTATTATGAAACATTGTTTGATTTAAAGACTTAAAAATGACTCTTAATGCTTAAAAGGTTAAGGTGAGTGTTGTGTCGGCTGGCCTTGTCTTCACGAGAGGCGCCATCACGACTGGGCCGGTTTGGGGTCGTGACAAGTTGGTATCAGAGCCTAGGTTACATAGGTCTCACGAGTCATGAGCAGGTTTAGTAGAGTCTTGCAGATCGGTACGGAGACGTCTGTATTTATCCTCGAGAGGCTGCAGAACCTTTAGGAAAACTTCACATTCTTGAATTCTTATCGTGCGTCCTTTGATTCAGCTTGAAATGTAACTCTTTGAATTCCTTCCACGCATTCGTATACGCGCATGATCGCTCAGTATCAGATGTGCCTTGATGGTTTGTGATTTCCCGATCGAGGGGCGAGGTGTGATCTCTGTAAGTTGATGTTGGGCCAGTCTGAAGGTCTTGAGGCCGGATCTTTGCCTATGGCTTGAGCACCGAGGTGCTGATTGTGTGAGCAAGTGTTTTGAACTTATATGTTCGGTATTGTCCCTATTAGTGGAAGTGATGGTTGAGTAACTATGTGATGAGTATGTTAGTACTGCGAGATGTATTCATATGATTTGGAAACGACAAGAAGGGTCTGCTGGAGGATAGAAGAACTATTAGGTGCTTGAATTCCATCTTGATTCGAGGTATAGCCCCAAGTTATAGGCATATGAAGAATCTTTTCATGTTTCCCAGTTGTGAGTGAATTAAAAAAAATTCATGTTGCGGTATGAGTTTAGACTCAAGAAGACTAAGTGACTGCGTACAGTTTATGATGGTGGAAGGTATACATAAATGTTAGTTAAGGCGGAGCAGGTGGGTTATCTCTTGCAAAATGTTTTGGAGTTGTATGATCTTTATGTTTTCCGTTAGAAGATCCCATTTACAAGTGAAATATATATGTGAATTTAATTTGGGTCGCTTAAGAGAGTGGGTTTAATTGTTATGAGAGTAAATACGAGATTTGTAGAAGATATGAAATACCAGATGGTCTGTGTTCCACGAGCTTATGAAGGATTGAGTTAATCTCACTATGGTATTATGGCAGCAATAAAGCGTATCTGTTATGAGTTATGGTGCGTGTTTGACGTATGGCTTTGAGCCAAGTGGGGGAGTCCGCTATTGAATAGTTGATTGCACGGTTATATGCTCTAATGGTCCTAGTTCGAGGCGCATTTGTGAATCAGTTATGGCTCGAGTAAAGGAAATTTCAATAAAGGCTATGTTATGCTTTATGGGTGTACGAGAATTTGGGAATGACTTGAGTTCTGGTTGGTAAGGAATGCCCGATGCATAGGGCAAGAAATTGCTTGGTTATATTGGAATGAGGTCACATTCTGCAGTGTCGGAGTGCTAGTGAAGCACAGGTTGTTCGGTTCATTTAATCAATCTAACTACGGTTTGAGTAGTGTGGATGACTCTAGAGAATGGTCCTATTGTGTTCAAAACTCTACATGCAATAATTGGAGGCTTCTAAGGTGTACTTATGGATAGAAACTGAGTTTTTAGTGGACGATGACAAGACTTGTGGTATTTTCTATATTAATTATGGGATTCTATATATCAGTATCAGGAAGGTGAATGTAATGGCTTTGGGGAACACTTAAAGAGTATTCAGCGGCTTAGGAGCCTTAGACGGTGTAGCTTTATGCTTGGGTTTCGTGTGATAAGCCTAGGTTGAGGAAATTGTGGTGCTACAACAAGAAGGAATATCAAGTTGAAGATGAATCAGAAGGAATTTAGATAGATGGGGTATTTTGATAGTAGACCAAATCGGTATGGTAAGGATATGATGAATTCCTTGTGTGTGTTCGAGGTAATGAGTTCCTACAGCTATTTTGCAACAATGCTCTTGGGTTTTGATGGCTTGCTTAGCTTGGTGTAGTTAGAAGGATTCAGTCCTAGCAGTTGAATTTGTGCAAATGGAATTGGGAGAGTTCTTATTGATTTCTACCGTGGTTGGAGAGGTGCAATTTCTCGGAGTGTGAGAAGCATAGGATATGTAATTATTTTTCTTCTAGATGGGATCAATGGAAGTTCTTGGATAGATGAGTTACAGTTCAGTTCTGAAAGGAAGTTCATAAAACTCTTAAGCAGCGGGTAGCCTCAGATGATTAAGGAAATGGTACTGCTAATTGGAAATAATCTGACGAGAGTCTATGTTTTAGTAAAAGGGCAATGTTATTAAGTTGATAGCACTTCGGTAGTATTGCGACACCTTCTTTTTAGGTCGACTGGTGATATTCGGGTTTGCTTGGTGGCACAGGGAAGTTTTAGAGTATCTATAGTGGAATGATTGGGTATTAGAGGTTGTGAGATGATATGATTTGTTGGTTATAGGCACCTATGGTGCGGTTCTATCGGAGTTTCATAATAGAAGTCGAGCGGGAAGAGTAATTTGGGGTTGCTCGGTGAACGGCGTATCGGTCATGTCCTATCGGGTGTGCGTGGTGTATGTTATTTGCTTCACCGTGAGTATGATGAATTGCTTTGGTTCCAGATATCGAATTGTGCGTGGTTGTCGATTCCGAGCATAGTGACTTAAGGTAGTTCCATGTGGAGTAGTGTTAAATAAGGTCGCGCATTGCAATGAATATTTGTGGAGGTATGACCTTGCAGGTTAGATTCGTGTGTTCTATTCCTATGATGTGAGACGGGTTCTCATTCTTGTGTTGTGGTGGTACTAGTGAACTTGAGGTTCAGCTCTTTCATTTGAGTCATTTTCATGATTTGAGTATGTTCGGATTATTGCGTATTGATGCGTGTATTGTGCAAGTTGTGGCTTAGGTCTATGGACGTGTCATGTCACCAGAGTAATGTGTTGGATTAGAGGAGATCGTTGGGGATCATTAATAAATACAAACGGATTCGATTTCAGCATGTTTGATGGGTAAATATCGAGGTCTGGTTCAGAAATTTGCTATGGTCCTTACCAAAGGAGAAGTAACCTTATGGATGACTGATCTGAGTGATGGTTATGATTTATTGCGTGTTTCATTTATCATTGGCAGTATATGGAAGTGTTGGAATGAGACTTTAGTTGATAAGAGGTTTCTACCGGTATTCGGGTGTTGTGTGCAGTTGCTGTGAATGGAAGCTATCGCTATATGTGTTTGAGTTACGTGGTATATCGGATAACTGCACTTGAGGTTGCAGGCATGGATTACTACAGCAAGTTCGGGTCTATTCAAAGTATAGGTGTGAGGTTCTGATCGTATTGAGGATTTTAGAAGCAGAAATGTGGTTCTATGGTTTTATGGACTAGGATGGATTGTGAAATTTCAGTTATATTGTGTTATCGAACCTATATGAGGTAGAGTAACGTGGGATCACCCCCGGGTATATGCATGGTAAAGTTATTCAGCAATTGGTTGGCTTCTGGAACAACTCTGGGCACGTTCGAGGACGAACATGTGTTTAAGTGGGGGGAATGTAATGACCCGACCGGTCGTTTTGAACTTTTGCACTTTGATCGCCAGTTCCCGGGCATGACTTACCCCGTGTAACATATTATGACTGATTTAGATTGTTGGTTTTGGTTTTCAGCAAAAATCGGAATAAATTTGAAGGAACAGTCTCAGTTGAAAGCTTTGAATTTGAAAGGTTTGACTAAGAGTTGACTTATTTGTATATGAGCTCGGATCGGAAATTTTATGATTTGGATCGCTTCATTGGGTGATTTATGACTTAGGAGCAAAGATTGACTCGTATTATGATTTGAAAGCCTGTTGTGTTTATTGAACCCAGCGTAAATGTGGATTCATTGTTTCCTACTGCTCAGCCTTTATTTACTCTTATTACTTACTGGGTTGGAGTACTCACATTACTCCCTGCATCTCGTGTGCAGATTCATGTATATCGGAACCCGGTAGCGGGTGTTGATAGCTCAGCCGCGGAGTCATTAGAGTTAGCAAGGTGGCTGTATGACGTTTGCAGCACCGCTTCCTTCCCCTCATTGTTGTTACTGTATTTAGTATATTTTTAGACTTTTGTTGTATTCAGACCTTGATAGTTGCTCATGACTAGTGACACCCCGATGTCGGGCTGGTATTTTATTCCGCACTGTTATTCTAGGATTTTATTATGAAACATTGTTTGATTTAAAAACATAAAAATGACTCTTAATGCTTAAAGGGTTAAGGTGAGTGTTGTGTCGGCTGGCCTTGTTTTCACGAGAGGTGCCATCACGACCGGGCCGGTTTGGGGTCGTGACAGGAACTTTACTATCCCAATCAGACTTTAAACTCTCCCACTTCTGCATAAGTTCATCCATTGTAAGCTTCCCGCTTCCTCTAGCATCAGACATGATTTTTTTGAAAAAGCTAGAATGCTACTGATGAATATAAATTTTAATAAAATATGATAGAATTTTTCTATTGAACTGATTGTTTAATATAGTGAAAGTGTGCACCTACTAAATTTAAAATATGTATAAATGTAAGGGTAACTTTTCAGGTCTGTTAGATGTTTTATTAGGTTTAGAGATATGTAACTTTTCGCACATTCCAAGAAAAGTAGGTTATAAAATACGACACGAATCTGTATTGTGCACATCCAATATATAATACTGGACATTATGCTTTTGCATGATATTTGACCAGTTTAATATACTGGACATAATGTTTCAGTACTTTAGATAATCATTTGGTGTAGCCTTTTATGCATTTTTAACCACAAATTATTTTATACGTTGGGAGTTGTGTAAGAGTAATAATTACATTTTCTGTCATTTCATAGGATTCTAGTAAATTTTATGGATAGTAATTTGGATTTCATAATTTTACAGACAGCTTTATAGTAATCTACTTTACTAGATTCTATATTGATTTTTCAACGACGTGCCATTAATTAAAGCGTACCTCGAATTTCTCCTATATATTCTAATGGAGATATACCACCTGATAGCATAATCTCCTGTATTATGTACTCGAAGTGTACAATCCTGAAATAATATTATACCGCAAATTATATTATACATTTGGAGATGTGTCACAGAAATAATTATATATTCACTCATTTCATAGGATTCTATATTTTATGGATAGTAATTTTGATTTCATATTTTCCAGCTTTATACTGATCAAGTATACTGCAGTATATTTTACTTTTTCAAACGACGCGCCATTCACTAAAGCGTACCTCGAATTTTCAAACAATGCACCATATATTATCTCGAATTTTAAAATACACAGTCGTTAGGGTTTAATCTCGAGGTCTAATTTTTGAAATGTCAAGCTTAATTTAGAACAGTTGACGTTTTATGGGTAGAAAACACTCTCTCAAGCGTAAAAAACCTATTCATCCATTCTCAGCGTCATCAGATTTTTCTGATTTCGTTATGGATAACGAAAATTATTCTCTTACAATGGCAGAATCTTATATGAAAGATTCTCCAAGTGCGAATGCAGTTGGTGTATCATCATCAGCAAGTGGAACAAAAGTTGTTAGTTTAGGACGGACTCGTTTACAAAGGGCTAACGCACGAAATACCTCTAGATCAGCTTCGAATACTTCTGGGTCAGCTAGTATTAGAATAACGTGTTGTCAAAGTGCTAAGGAAGTTGATGTTTCTCAAAATAATATAAAGCCTACAAAAAAGAGGAAGGATTCTGAATCAAGCATTCATAAGAGAAGACATTCCAAATCATTTTTGAATGTAAATTATATTACACATTATTTGATTAATACATACTCTGTAGAATGTATACTATGTAATATACTTATATATGTATCTATATTGTATTGCAGCTTAGTGCAAGTGATAGACCAATACTTGGCAGTAACTTCAATTCTGAGATTGTTAGCAATTTGAAAACAAAATTATCAACAACGCAACTTGAACTTTTTAAGTCAACTTGTTTTGGCTATTTGTTGAATTTGCCTAGTATAAAACTGCAATCACAGTTAATATATTATTTGTTAACCAAGGAGGTAGAAAAAGGGAAAGCAAAAGATATGGTGTTTCTTGTCAATGGGGTAAAGCTACGTTTTGGCTTGGCAGAGTTTGCTTTTGTAAGTGGATTAAAATGTATCGGTGATGTACAACTTTGTAGTGAAGCTACGCAAAAGAATAATGGTTCAATTGCAAAGTACTTTATGGATTACCCTTCTGTTTCTAAAGAACATCTTGTGGATTGTTTTCTTACAAAAACATTTGAGTCTGATGAAGATGCTATTAAGATAGCAGTGCTATTTGTTGTAAATTCATTCCTCTTTTCTATTAAGAACACCAAACATGTTGATAGGAAGTACTTGGACTTGGTTGACAAGGATGATTACAATAGTTATCCATGGGGAATAGATTTATATGAGGAAATAGTGAGAACAATGTCAGGTATTTTAGATAAGCAACGACAGTATTATTGGATTTCAGGATTCCCTTATGCTATTCAGATATGGTTCTACGAATGTTTTGGATATTTGCATAATTCTGTTGCTTGACGGTGTCAAAATACATCTGCACCAATTATTCGATGGAGTGTTACACGGCAGCTGAAATTTGAAGAGTTAAATGATAAGCTATTTGGCTTACCTTCTGAGAAGGTAAATTAATTTCATTTTTGTTTTCTCATGTATTAAGAGTTACTTTTGCTATATATAATTTTGTTACTAAATTTTAGTAAATTGTATGTTTATGTAGTTGAATTTAAGGAATATGTCTCTTGAGAATGAGATTGCGGATAATGTTGATCAGAAACACGTTACTTCAGATGATGATTTTGTTGATCACCCAACTGAGACTTTAAAAAGATAGTGCAAAATGATGATTAATGTGAATGCGAAAAGGCAACGAACACATTCTAATGTTTTGGAGAAGAAGGGGAAAGATGGTAATAATTTGAAGAAGCAAGGGAAAACTGCTAATGAAACATCAAAAATGAAAAGTATTGGTTCTAATAATTTGGAGAAACAGATGATGGACAATGTCTCTAATAGTGCTAATGTTACGGCAGCAAATAATGACCTTGTTGATTCTACATCTGGAAAATTAAAAATCAAAAATGAAACTGGAAATGATTTGCAGAAAAAGGTGGTGGAGAATATTCATAGCCAACATCGAGGTATAGGTAAAGCCTCTGTTGACCCGTCAACTAAAGATAGTGAGTGGTGTATTCAGTTTAAGATTTTGCAAGATGGCCAAGATGAATTGAAGAAAGAAGTATCATCATTGAAGAAGGAATACAAGGATGAACTAGTGGTTTTAAAAAATTATCTTGATGAGAAATTTGTTGAGGTGTTCAATGCAATTAATTCAATGAAGAAGAGCACGTTAGAGGTATACTAGTACTCATTGTTTGTTTGTTTTTTCTTTTTTCTTTTGTTTTTTTATATCTAATATCATTTTATTTGAACATTTTGCAGCAGAATCACCACAATGGAGATATGAAAAAAAATGTAAAAGGTGATAGTGAACGGAAGCAGGATGCAGTCAATGAAATCAAACAAGGTATAGTATAAAATATACTGTTTGTATCGCTTCAATTTCTTGAAGTCCAATTGGTGGTTCTACATGTAATTTTAGTATTTTAATCGCACAAGTGATTCTGTATTATGTATTTGGATGCATTGGTGTAATTAATTGGCCTCTTGAGGGGTCTCGGGTGCGAATCAGACTTAGTTTTGGACTTGAGGGACTGTTGGGGGTTTCAGATATGGCGCAATCACACCTGCGAAGAAATGCTCGCATGTGTTAGCACGTAGAGACTCCTAACTGATTATAGAAGCAGAAATGACAAGCAATGATTGGGTTTACAGGTGCGCAAGGTTGTGGCCAGGTGGGCACCCGCAGAAGCACGATATTTTTCCGTAGAAGCGGATGTTTGGGGGCTGGCGTCTGATCTGACCTTTGTTGCCCAATCGTCAAAGTTTTAAACACAGAATATGGTATCTAGTTAATGTATGCCCCCAAGTCGCACAAAGCTTTGGCGGTGCAGAAAATTTAAATTAAATCAAAAAACATGATGTCAATGATGAACATTGAAAATTAGAAGATTTTAATTTAGCAATATAAAGGAAGGGATTTCTGGTATTGAAATATAAAGCTATATATTCAAAAATATTATTTATATTTTTTCTGACATATTTTTTTTTATGTAGCATCTGGTTTTGTTGATGTTGGAATTCCAGATGAAGATAAATGGTTAGAAATGTGTGATTAGAGGCTCATAAATTAACAGCTGAGCTTTGTAAGCAAACAAGAAATGAAGATATTCCGTCTGGTAAGTTGACTAAAGAGTCATTCAATGAGGATGTTCCAGCTTCAGGGGTTTATAAAAAATCATCAACCAAGATGATTCCAGATCATGAAATTGAGATAACTGACACTCAAATTGATTACCAGATTCATAAAATAATTTCTGAGTTTTTTAATGAGTCTATAGGTGTTGTTCCTATGACAACAACTATTCCAAAATGTTCTACACATGAAGATGCTGCCACTTCTTCCTTGCCCATTCAGTCAAGTTTTGAAGGTATCGAAGCTTATGAGATTTTGGACGACTTTATTGAAGAAGATGGAACAAGAATAAAAAAACCTCTTGTATCTCGTGTTATTGTGAAAGGGGATCACCCATTTAAAATGTCAATTACTGAAAAAATTCTAGTATCAATTAGAGATGACTTCAGTAAGTTTGTTCAAACAAAGTTAATCCAAACTCGCAGGTAGCTTTACATATGTATAACATATGTTTTGATTGAAGTTTCTTTGTAATGATAGTTTGGACTATTCTATTTATATCTTTACTAAATTTTTTTAGGAAGAAGGGGTATGAAAACAAGGATGATATACTGGAGGAAGAGTTTAATCTTGGAATTCAATTTATAGATAAGAAGACATGGTTTTTTGAACTTCATTATTCTGGTATAGGCATGTAACGACCCGACCGGTTGTTTTGAACTTTTGCACTTTGATCGCCAGTTCCCGGGCATGACTTGCCCCGTGTAACGTATTATGACTGATGTAGATCGTTGGTTTTGGTTTTCAGGAAAAATCGGAATGAATTTGAAGGAACAGTCTCAATTGAAAGCTTTGAATTTGAAAGGTTGACTAAGAGTTGACTTATTTGTTTATGAGCTCGGATCAGAAAATTTATGATTTGGATAGTTTCGTTGGGTGATTTATAGGTTAAGAGCGCGATCGGAATGCATTTTGGAAGTCCGTGAAAGGATTTGGCTTGAATTGGCAAAGTTAATATTTTGGCGAATTCCGGTTGATAGGTGAGATTTTGATCCGATGGTCGGAATGGATTTCTGAGAGTTACTGTAGCTTCGTTATGTCATTTGTGATGTGTGTACAAAATTTCAGGTCATTAGGACGTCATTTGGTCGACTTTTTGATCCAATTCGGATTTCGGAAGTTTTGGAATTCTTAGGCTTGAATCCGAGGGTGATTTGATGTTTTGATGTTATTTAGAGCATTCCGAAGGTTGGAACAAGTTTTAATTATGCTATGGGGTGTGTTGGCATGTTTGGTCGGGGTCCCATGAGGCTCGAATATATTATGGAAGAGTTTTTGGAAGATTTTGGCGTTTTAATTATAAGCATGTAATGATCCAAAGGTCCATTTTTAGTTCTAGAGATCAAAATTTGATTTCGAGACTTTTGGAATTTTGATAATGAATTATAGGACTGATATGGAAAGTTTGGTCTAATTTCATCAAGTTACGATTGAGTTTTTGACACGAAACATGAGTTAATTTTTTAACGAGTGAAATGGGTATTGAACTGAGTAAATGAGCTCCGAATTGAGTTTCGACTGAAGGGCTATGTTTGTATTATTATTTGTGACTCATAGGAACAAGATTCATCGAATTCCAAGTTCGTATGATGGAGTTAGAGCCTTTTTAGTGAAAAGAAAAGCTGCTGCAATTTTCTGGGCAGTTTCTGCATTTTTCGCACGTGTGAACAGTAACCGCACCTGCGTGAACAGTATCCGTGTACAGTACCATGTACAGTAAACATGAACATTATCCGTGTATAGTACATATGAACAGTACCCCGTATAAAGTATCCATGAACAGTAAAATACGTGAACAATAACCACGAAAATTCTGGACAGAATGTTGAGTTCTGAAAATGGGACTTCGTACCATTTTCCATTTTTACCAAATTGGAGCTCAGGGAGAGGCGATTTTCGGGAGATTTTCAGAGAAAACAATGGGGTAAGTGTTCTTAACTTAATTTTGGTTAGATTACCCGAATCTATTACTAGTTTTGGCATTTAATTGGTGATTTTAGTTGGGAAAAGCTTGAAAACCCTCTTGGTTTAATTTGAAGATTTGAGGGTCGAGTTGATGTCGGATTTTAGTAAATTGGTATGGTTGGACTCGTGGTTGGATGGGGTTTCATATTCCGTAATTTTTGTCGGGTTCCGAGACGTGGGCCCCACGTGCGAATTTTGTGTGCAATTTTGGATTTTTAATGAAAAATGTAGAATTTCATATGAAATTAATTCCTATAATTTTTATTAACTGAATCGAATTATTGTGGCTAGATTCGAGGCATTCGGAGGTCGATTTAAGAGACAAAGGCATCGCGAGTTAGAGGATTAGCCAGTTCGAGGTGAGTAATGATTGTAAATGATGTCCTGAGGGTTTGAAACCCCGGATTTGCACATCGTAGTGCTATATTGAGGTGAGACACGTATTGGATGATAAGCGCGGGGTCTTTTACTACCGGGGATTGTGACTTAGTCCATCTCGATTGATGATTTTACTGCATATTTCATTGAAACTTATTTGTTATCATCATGATTTAGGCTGATTGCCATACTTGGGCTTCGTGCCAATTATTTGAATCATTTGGGAATTTTTATCACTATTTCCTCACTGTTTTGACTTATATTTAAACTCAGTCCTGTTGATAATTATTGTTTTATAAACTCAGCCGCTTTTATGCAGATTTGAAAACTCAAATGATATTTCTAAATGGTATTTTGGGCTGAGAACTACTGTTTTACAAATGCCCGAAGGGCTTATGATGATTTCTGGACTGAGTGAGGCTGAGGCCATATGTGAGGATATGTTAAGTGATATGAGGCCGAGGGCCTGAGATACTATTTATGCCACGAGGTGGCTTGAGTGATGTGAGGTCGAGGGCCTGAGATACTTTATATGCCACGCGGTGGCTTGAGTGATGTGAGGATATGCTGAGTGATGATGCCACGAGGTGGCTTGATATAGCGCTTGGGCCGTAAGGGGCCCCTCCGGAGTCTGCACACCCACAGTGAGCGCGGGTACCCATTGTTCTGAGTGATTGATACTATGCCCGAGGGGCTGATATGAGTGATTGTGAGGTAGCCCGAGGGGCTGATACTATTCTGAGAGTGAGCCCGAGGGGCTGTTACTATTCTGATATTAAGCTCGAGGGGCTGGCACTGTTCTGATATTGAGCCCGAGGGGCTGGTTCTGTTGATATTATGCCCGAAGGGCAGTTTGTTGTACATGTTTTGCCCGAGGGGCTTTTACGTTTCTATCATTTTTGTTACTCACTTGTAAACTACTTTCTTTACTTGTTGGAAAAAGGGATTTTCACTTGATTTCTCACTGCTTTACTGTTTAAAGTGATTTTACTGCTTCAGCATGGAATGCCTTGTGTTTTTGCGTGATTTCTTGCCTTCGGTCTTTATTTATTATTATTACTCACTAAGTTGGAGTACTCACATTACTCCCTGCACCTTGTGTGCAGATTCAGGTATGTTTTGGCTGATCGGAGGCAGAGTCATCAAGGTTTAGCAAGGTAGCTGCCGGCGTTCGCAGCACTGCTTTTTTCTCTCCTCATTTCATTAGTCTGTATTTGTACACTCCAGGCTTTCAGTTGTATTTATGCCCTAGTAGATGCTCGTGACTTGTGACACCCCAGTTAGGGCTGTGTCGGGTTGTGCTTCCGTTAATTATATCATTAAATCATATTTAAACTGTTTATTAATGTTTAACAATTTTTGAAAAGGCGATATGGGTTTGTTGGCTGGCCTTGTCTTCACGAGAGGCACTATCACGACCGAGCGGGGTTTGGGTCATGACAAGGCATCAATTCAACGGTATGTCAATATACATTACTTTTTTTGTGTTGTTTTAGATTAAATGTGTCTATATATTAAATTAATGTCTATTTTCATTTTGTAGCATATTGATGTGATATTCTATTACTTCCGAAAGAAGGCAAAATATGGAAACATACGGATCACAACTACCGACAACTATTTCAGTTCCGCCATTCAAGAAGTGTACGGTAAATCAAATATGGATAGCATAAATGTAAAAAATGAGATTTTTGAATTGACAAAGACGTTAAGAGAGTATGTGCTTGGGTTTTACATTCTTTGTAACACCCCCTGGGTTTTCGTGGATTATGTTCTTATGCCAATCAATGTAAAAGATGCATGCCATTGGGTGTTGGGTGTTCTATCTTTGCATGATGGGTGCATATACGTATATGACTCAATAAGATCCTCAAGACATGATGTTGTAGTTCATACAGCTTTGAACTCGTTTGCTGTAATGATACCATTGTTGATCAACACTACTACATTTTATAAGCAAAGTGATATTGCAATGGATAAAGCACATTATTTGGAAAAAGAGGATCTAAGTAATTCATTTGCTATTATTTCAGTGGATAACTTGCCTCAACAAGAAAAAGCGTAAATGTTTTCCATTGTTTATCTTTCTTCTTTATATTACATCAGCTTTTTATCCTTTATTGTTTTATGTTATTCTTTCTTAATATGTATTTTATTGTAGTGATTGTGGTATATATTGTTCTGCATTTGCGGAGTATTTATTGAAGGCAAGAAGATACCAGTTGACAAGAACATCTTTGATCCTACACTTCTTCGATTCAGATATGCAGCATTATTATACAATTATGGTAAGAAGAAGCAGCTAGAATATCTTGTTAGTGAAGATGAGGCCACAAGAAGAATAGATAAACCTTCTGTTTCAAAAAGGCGCAAGATAAAGACCAAGAAATAGTTTTTCTTCTTTTCCGTCATTGACTACATATTTTTGATTGAAATGTAGGTTAATATGTTGTATATTATGCTAGAATTAAAGACTATAAAAATTTTGTTTACTGTATATTTGGCTACAGATATATCATTTGAAATCGTATTACCCAGTATTGCTCCCTATAAAATATACTGGTAACGCTACTTATGAAGGGATATAAGCCAGTATATTATGATAGAGAAGTGGAAAATAGTGGAAAATTGGTATCTAGAATAATTTACTGGAATTAAATAATTTAATATTTTATTTCCTGTATATTCCACTGGAGTTATAGATTGTTAAACAACTATGTCCCGTATTTAAGACTCGACTTGAATAATGCAGATTTTTTATGCTAAATTCGTCAAATTTTGATTACTCCCTGTAAATTATGCTGAAAATGCTACTCATGAAGGGATATAAGCCAGTATATTATAATGGAGAAGTGAAAAATAGTGGAAACTTAATATCTAGAACAATTAACTAGAATTACATAAATTAATATTTTGTTTCCTGTATATTACACTGAAGTTATAAATTGTTAAACCACTGTGTCCCGTATTTAATACTGGACGTGAATAATGCAGATTTTTATCATAAATTCGTCTAATTTTGGTTACTCCCTATAAATTGTGTTGAAAATGCTACTCATTAAGGGATATAAACCAGTATATTATAATGAAGAAGTGGAAAATAGTGGAAACTTGGTAATTAGAACAATTAACTGGAATTAAATAATTTAATATTTTATTTCCTGTATATTACACTAGATATATATGTAGTTATAAAACATAATGTCCTGTATTTAATACTGGGCATGACTAATTCAAATTTGTGTACCCTAAAGTCGTCCAATATTATGATGGAGAATTGGAAGTGAAAACTCGGTATCTAGAACAATTAACTGGAATTACATAAATTAATATTTTATTTCCTGTATATTACACTGGAGTAATTTATTTTTAAAACAGTATGTCCCGTATTTAATACTGTACTTAAAAAATCCTGAATTTTTACGCTATATTTGACCAATTTTGCTAACTCCCTATAAAATATTGTGACGACCCGACCCGTCGTCTCGTGAGTTACCGCTCCATTTTCCACATTTCCTATTTCTTTATGCTTCATTATCAGTGTTGGGTGTGAACGAGTTGATTTGGATTGGTTTTAGTAGGAAATGAGACACTTAGTCTCTTTAAGGAAGGTTTGTTTTGGAAAAGTCAACCGGACATTGACTTATGTGTTAGAGGGCTCGGATTTGAATCCCAATAATTCGGTTAGCTTCGGGGGATGATTTATGACTTAGGAGCGCGATCAAAATGCATTTTGGAAGTTCGTGGAAGGATTTGGCTTGAATTGGCGAAGTTAGTATTTTGGCGAATTCCGGTTGATAGGTGAGATTTTGATCCGAGAGTCGGAATGGAATTCCGAGAGTTGCTGTAGCTTCGTTAGGTAATTTTGGATATGTGTGCAAAATTTCAAGTCATTCGGACGTGGTTTGGTCGTGTTTTTTATCGAAAGTGTATTTCGGAAGTTTTTAGAAAATTAGGCTT
Organism: Nicotiana tabacum; assembly: GCF_000715075.1. NCBI lineage: Eukaryota > Viridiplantae > Streptophyta > Magnoliopsida > Solanales > Solanaceae > Nicotiana > Nicotiana tabacum. The sequence continues at coordinate 62,539,337 of NC_134080.1, read as the reverse complement.
GAATTCGATGAGTTTTGGGTAATTTGATGTTGTTTGATGATTGGAAGAGGTTTGAATAATGTTATGAATTATGTTGGCATGTTTGGTCGGGGTCCCATGAGGCTCGGATAAGTTTTGGAAGAGTTTTTGGAAGATTTTTGCTGTATGAGCATAAGCATGTAATGATCCAAAGGTCCATTTTTAGTTCTAGAGATCGAAATTTTATTTTGACATTTCCAGAATTTAAATAATGAATTATAGGAGTGATATAGAAAGTTTGGTCTAATTTCATCAAGTCGCATTGGGTTTTTGACACGAAACATGAGTTAATTGTTTAACGAGCGAAATGGGTATTGAACTGAGCAAATGAGCTCCGAATTGAGTTTCGACTGACTATGTTCGTATTATTATTTGTGACTCATAGGAATAAGAATCATCAAATTCTGAGTTCGTATGATGGAGTTAGAGCCTTTTTAGTGAAACGAAAAGCTGCTGCAATTTTCTGGGCAGTTTCTGCATTTTTCGCTTGTGTGAACAGTGACCGCACATGCGTGAACAGTATCAGTGTACAGTACCATGTACAGTAAACATGAATAGTATCCGTGTACAGTACCCATGTACAGTACATATGAACAGTACCCATGAACAGTAAAATGCGTGAATAGTAACCGCAAAAATTTCTGGACAAACTATAATTCGGGCAGTCCGAGAGTTTTCTCATTTTTGGAGCGATGGAGCTCGGATTGAAGCGATTTTCACCATATGGATTGGGGTAAGTGTTCTATATCCAAAAGTGATTATATTTAATGATTTCATGGTTATTTTCATCAAGAATTAGTGAATCAAATGGAAGAAATTGGAGAAAATTTGTAAACTTTTCAAAAACGAAAATTGTAGATTTGGAGGCTGAATAGTTATCGGAATTTAGTATTTTTGGTCTGGTTGGACTCGTGATTGAATGGGTTGTCGAATTTTGTGAGTTTAGTCGAATTCCGAAGCGTGGGCCCGGGGGCCGGGTTTGAGCAATTTCGGGATTTTGATGTTAAATTGGATATTTTCGAGTGGGCTTCGCTCCCTTAGCATATTTTAATGATTATGTACTGATTGTGGCTAGATTTGGAGCATCCGGAGGTCGATTCGTGCGGGCGAGGCATCGCGGGCTAGATTTTGGACCGGATCGAGGTGAGTAATTGATGTAAATGATGTCCTGAGGGTTTGAAACCCCAGAATTTCACATCGTAACGCTATATTGAGGTGACTTGCACGCCGGATAACGGGCGTGGGGTAGAGCACCGTTGGGGATTGTGACTTGGTCCGTCCCGAGAGATATTTTACTACATTTTTGGTTGAGACGTATACTTTATTATTGTGAATTGGGCTTGTTGCCATGCTTGGGGCCTTGTGCCGACCTGTAGAACCCTTAGGGGATTTTTGACTGGTTTTCCTCACTTATTTTGTTAAAGAATTTATATCCTCAGTCATGTTTCCAATTGTAGGCTTCTTGCCAATTATTTGAATCCTTCAGGGATTGATATCACTACTTTCGCATATTTTGCATATCATTTGACCTCAGTCCAAGGTTTTAAATACTGTTTTGCAAACTCAGCCATCTTTCTAAGATTTGAAAACTTAAATGATATTTCTAAATGATATTTCGGGCTGAGAACTACTGTTTTACAAATGCCAAGGGGCTTATGATGATTTCTGGACTGAGCATGAATCGGACTGCGCGCCGCAGTAGTGTTATATTGATATTGAGGCCGAGAGCCTGGTTGATTACATTGATATTGAGGCCGAGAGCCTGGTTGATTACATTGATATTGAGGCCGAGAGCCTGGTTGATTACATTGATATTGAGGCCGAGAGCCTGGTTGATTACATTGATATTGAGGCCGAGAGCCTGGGTGATTATACAGAGATTGATATCAGGCCGAGGGCCTAGATTTGATGCCACGAGATGGCTTGATATTGCGCTTGGGCTGTAGGAGCCTTTTCGGAGTCTGCACACACCCCCAGTGAGCGCCGTCGACGATAAATAAATGGATGGCTCGGGCTGCACGCCGCAGTGGGTACTAAAGTGTACCATCATATGCATTGCATTGAACTCATGCATTTGTTTTTATCTGTTATACCTGTCTCAGTATTTGGTACTCTGACTTAATTAACTTGTTGCTTCACTATTTGTTGTTCTAAACTGACAGTTATAGTTTACTTTGTATTTTTCTATGATTTCTTATTCTCAGCCTTTATTTATGTTTATTACTCACTGGGTCGGAGTACTCACATTACTCTGTGCACTTTGTGTGCAGATCCAAGTACACTACAGGCTGAGTGAGGATTTGTTTAGCTGAGCAGCAATATCTGGGAGTATCGAGGTAGTTGCATGGCGTTCGCAGCCTTGATCTCTCCCATCTATCTCTATCTTTTATTCCGTATTTTTTCCTAGACAGACTTGTAATAGGTGGATATTCTGTATTAGAGGCTCAAATTCGTGACACCGGATTCTGTTGGTCTATGGTGTGGTATTTTAATTGAACTTCCGCAGATTTTATTATTAATTATACACTTGAATGAAATGACTTAGTAAATTCTCTGTGATATTTATCTATAATCTGAATAAGAATTTGGGATAATGTTGTTGAATGGTCGGGCTTGCCTAGCAGTGTGTTGGGTGCCATCATGACCGGGGTTGGGGTCGTGACAAGTTGGTATAAAAGCCTAGGTTACTTGGTCTCGCGAGTCATGAGCCAGTTTAGTAGAGTCTCGCGGATCGGTACAGAGACGTTTATATTTATCCTCGAGAGGCTGCAGAACCTTTAGGAAAACTTCACATTCTTGAATTCTTATCGTGCGTCCTTGATTCATCTTGAAAAGAAACTTTTGAAACTTCCACGCGTTCGTATGCTCGCATGGGCGCTTAGTATCAGATGTGCCTCGATGGCTTGTGATTCCCCGATCGAGGGGCGAGGTGTTATCTCTGTGAGTTTATGGTGGGCCAGTCTGGAGGACTTGAGGTTGGATCTTTGCCTATGGAAGGAGTGTGTAAACAAGTGTTTTTGAACTTATATGTTTGGTAGTGTCCCCGTTAGTGAAAATGACGGTTGTGGCTATGTGAGGAGTATGTTAGTACTACGAGGCGTATCCATACGAATTGGAAGCGACGAGAAGGGGTCTGTTGAATGATGGAAGAATTAGTAGATGCTTGAAGTCTATCTTGATTCAAGTTATAGCCCGAGTTATGGGTGTTTGAAGAATCTTTTCATGACTCCTAGTTGGGAGTGAAGTAAATTTCATGTTGCGGTATGAGTACAGACTCAGGAAGATCAAGTGACTGCGTAATGCTTATGGCGGTGGAAGGTATACGAAAATGTTATATTGAGGCGAAGCAGGTGGGTTATCTCCCGTGAAGTGTGCTGAGGCGGTGTGATCCTCATGTGAATGACAAAAGATCTCATGTGCAAATGAATTGTAAGTGTTGAAGTTTGAAATTTTTGGTTCACTTAAGAGAGTGAGTTTAACTGTTGCGAGATTGCCAAAGAGTTGAAGTACTAGATGAAATGTGTTTACACAAGCTTACAGAGGATTTGAGTTTAACCTCACTAAGGTATTGAGGCAACAATGGAGTATATGCGTTATGAGTATAGTGTGTTGTGATCTATGGCTTCGAGCCAAGTTGGGGAGCTTGCTATTGGTTAGCGGATTGTGCGGTTATGTACTATGTTAGTTCCGATTTGATGCATGCTGGTGAATCAGTTCTGGTTGTGGAAATTGGGCTGACAATGGAACGAGTGAAGGAAAATTTTGACAAGATGTCATGAGCTCGGATGAGCAGGAGATAAGTTTCGATATTTACGGTAAGTTGGTATTGTCTTCAGCGTCACCTAAGATCGGTGTTTTGTAAAAAGGGTTTTGCGTCCTGGTTAATGATTCTTGATCGCTCTTTAGCGTTAGTGCAACCGGTGGTTTAGAGGTATGCTCCAGATATTGTTGTGGTAGGTTGTGGGAGTGTGTCCCACGGGAAGATTATATAAGTATGGCATGTGATCACTTGATTGATTAAAGATGTAAACCAAGTATGAAGTTTGTGATGGTGTCGTTAAATTGAAGATTCATGCCTGGAGGGCACTTGGCTTATTGGGTTGTGAACTGGGGAGGATTACTCCGATTGTGATGGTTGTTCTTGTATGTTATGAGAAAAATGAGAGTTATTATGGACCTTTAAAAGGTTATCAGACTAGTTCAGTGTGATCAGAATTAGCTTGCAGTCGGTGGATAGATTTAATGTGAATAATGGCTCTATATCAGGCCAGATGTGTGCATTTTAGTAATGCAGTCCTCATGGAGGAGTAGTTAGGTTGATGTTTCGTTGTCAGATATTTCGCGTAGTAATGTATTGCGCCGTGTGAGTTGTGAGACGGCTTGAGAAATTGCTATGTGTTGAGAATCCGCGTAGGAATGACGTTATATGAGCATCTTGGCTCTTGAAATTCAGACTGTACATCGCACCTCAGTTGTGCTTGAGTTTTGTAGCTTATAACGCTATATGTCCCTCAGAGATATTATTATGCACTTAGCATGCTTACGACCGATACTCGGTATTTTGTTGTAATGAGCAAATTTGGCTCGATGTGCATCTCCTTATATGAGATCTATGTGTGGATCGGGTGGCACGCCGCCATGGGTATATTATCTGGATCGGGTTGCACACCGCAACAGTGTGATGTTGAGTATAGTTTTCTATATGCTATTTTGTATGCCTTGTTTCCTGTTTTCTAAGAAAAATCCGTATTAGTGCGTGGGATTGGTAATTCCTTTCAGAGTTTGTTTTCTTTTTTTGTATCGCGTTCGAATTGGTAGCCTATTGGAATATTAGGGCATCATATGCGTCTTTTGATTATGTCTGGGGTGGCTTATTGCCTGAGCAGTTCGTAATGGGTGTAGACATGTGATTTTTGACCTTACCCAAGATTTTTATATTTTAGCATGTAAATATTTAATGTAGGCCTAATATAGCTATTTCAACTATTTTTGACTTCTTTACTTTATTTTCGTCATAAAAATGAAAGATTACAAAAAATATTTTAGCTTACGTATCTTTCCTAAATTTAAATAAAAATATACAAAAATAGTACCTTATTTTTTATCTTTACATAATCTTGAAAATACAAAAAATATGTTGCATTCGCATCTAGGATTTAATTTTTGCATTTTTAAATCAGTTAGTAATTTATCTGCTTTACAAAATTGAAAAAATCACAAAAAAATGTATTTTGCATTTTTATTGTTCAATTTCAAATTTTTGTAATTTTATTTTAATTTGGTATTTAATGTGTGGTAATTATTATTCAGAGATAATTAAGTTAATTTGGTAGAATAATTTGGTTTAGGGGTTGTTCAATAAGGGTAATGTTTACCTAACTTTAGGAAGCTTCTACAATCGTAGGGTCTAGGAAATGCACTACTAAATTAAATAAAAGCACTAAGCTAGTGTAGATAATTGAAAAATGGGAATGGGTAATAGAAATGGCATTAACTTAATGCCCATTTAAGTGCTGAAAATCATGGTCAGAGGGGGAGAACATTCAAAGAGGGTAGAAGGTTAGGAAATTCGGAGATAAAAAAAAAGAAGGGGCAGAGAGAGCGGTATACACTCGATATACACTCTGGATACACTGGATATACAGGGGCAGAGAGCTAAGAAAACTTGGAAGGGATTCTAAGAGAGATATAGGAAGAGAGATACACAAGAATAGATACAGAAAAAAAAATCAAAAACGATTGCAGAATTTCAGAAAAATACACTATTTCATTGAGTCATTTGGAATTTTCTGAAGTTTTCTTCTAGTATGGAAGCAATTCCTGGTTAGCTGATAATAAAAAGGGTTTAAGTCGAGTCTGGTTTGGGGTCTACTGATTCACTAAGACTAAAATTAGGGTCTGACTATCGTATCACATCCCTTGGTTTCAAAATTAGTCTGTTGGTTCATTTTCTGGTGTTGAATACTACTGCTGCTGTTGGTTACTGCTGATACCTCATTTTTCTGCTTCCTTCTTTCATTTCCACGTGCACACTTGAACTCAAATTGATGTAGCTTTGAGATGAACATGAAATGAAAGTACTCAGACATTTGTTTACTGGATGATGCATGTTTGGACGACTATACATCTGTAGTTAAGTAGATATTAATGATATGTAACTGTGTTGTGTAGTCTAATTGGATTTATATTCACATGAAACTCGGACTGCGTAATTTGTACCTAATTGAACTGTTAATTTGTGGTTATCCAGTTGTAGCCTTAGTATAGCTTAGAACTTGCTTTAGTTTAACGGTTTTGTTTTAAAAAACAAAAAAAAATCAGAAATAGTTTGGGTGTTGCAATTGATTTTGAGATCAGCGTATGATATCCACATTAATTTTAATTTCAAACTGAAGAGACTTCTCAAACAACTTTGTATTGCAGTAGCTAAGATCAGTAGATTAGTTACTCATATTAACATCTGCGTTTCATTAAGTAGTTTAGTTTAGATGTATGATGATTAGATGTGAATAAAGTGTGAAGTTAGGCTATTAACCTGTTCGTGTTAGTGTAAGTTAAAACTCGTAATTAAGTTGCTTAGCCTGCTCATCTGAGGTTTATATTCATGACTATTTTTGTTAAAATTCAATTCACGTTTCCCAGTTTGTTTTGCCTTTAGTAATATCCAGAAGTTCACTAGTAGGTAAATAGATAAGAAAAATCTGAATTTTAGAATATAAATCCAATCCAGTCGGTTTAGACGTCTAGCTGTTTTGAATTTTATTGAGATGAGCATATGAGTATGTCAAGTGTTGATTTGAATAAATGTAAAATAGCTCCATCATTTGCAAGTTAATAAGCCTGAATGTCAAGGTTGGGCCTGAATGAAGTCTGTCCGAAGCCAAACTTGAGTTTTGACTGTGTCTTATTCTTACTGGGCTGAGCTTGAAGCCCAAGGGAATTACTGAAATTTTGAATAAAAGTCAAGGACGTAAGTATATTAGTTCTTGAACAATACAAATTAATTAGGGCTTTTTCTTTTATTATTAGAGACAAACTAAGTAGAAAATTATAGTTTGCTTTAGGTTGGCCTTTAAATAATAAATGAGGCGAGCCCTGCTAAACAAAATGCATAAATTGCGGGGTCCTCTTAAATGTCTATAATAAAATACTTAGAATTCGAGATGGACCGTTTAGCGAATTTCACAGCCCTCCCCAAAGATAATAACGCATTAGTCACTTTAGGTGCGCTTTTAATAATTTACCTTCTTAAACTCGGGTGTGCATTTCATGTGACCCAAATCAAATCCCAAAAACGTTGAATAAAATGTGTTCAAGATTGCGGGTGCATTTCATGTGACGCGATCCAAAGACACGTTTTAAACGACGTTCAACTTTCTCTAAAAATAATTGAATAAAAGCGGTTGAAAGCTAAAATTGGCACATAGGTTCAACATGTATTAAAATCAGACAAATAAGCTAAATATGACAGTTGAGCGACCGTGCTAGAACCACGGAATCCGAGAATGCCTAACACCTTCTCTCGGGTTAACAGAATTCCTTACTCGAATTTCTGGTTTGCGGACTGTTAAGTAGAGTCATATTTTCCTCTATTCGGGATTCAATCGGTGACTTGGGACACCATAAATCTCCCAAGTGGCGACTCTGAATTTCTTAAAATAAATCCCGTTTCGATTGTCCTTTAATTAGAAAAACTCCCTTTACATATACCCTTTTCCGGGGTGTAGGTGAAAAAGGAGGTTTGACAGCTCTGGCGACTCTGCTAGGGAAAGAACCCAAAATCTCTGGTTCAGGGTTCAAGAATTCGAGCTTAGAATAATTGTTATTGTTGGCTTTATCCATTATCTGATTTTGTTACATGATTTTGGCCTAATGTGCTAATTGATTGCTTTTACCGCTTTGATATTCCGTGAACTGTATATAAACTGTTGTGAAATCCCTCTTCTCTCTGAGTCTTCTAAACCATGAAGAAGTGTGCACTTCATGTGACTTCTTTTCTGTTAGAGTCATATCCCAAATTTAGAACGAGGTTCGGACAAGTTGCAAAGCCGGCGAAGCTTCTATATTCCCGGTACGCTGCCCCCCTCGGCTCGAGTTGTCCGCTCGGGTAAGCCAGGTCTAGAACAAACACCCAAGTTCTGAACCTAGAATAACTCAACTTCATGCCGGATCCCTAGTAGGAACGCTTATTTGCATCATGTGCATTTGACTTAGGGGACTCAACACAGGGGTTAGGTCCGTCTAGGACAAGCAACCTGAAATGAAAAGACCATCCTGACTTGTTTGCATCATGTGCATTCGGACTTGCATGCTGACCGGCTTCTGAATCTCGGAAATATCAAAAATTTGAGAAAAAGAAAAAGGAGAGAGAGGAAATAACAATGTAGAGAGGTAATTACCTATTTTTAGAATAAAACCAATGCCCAAATACTGTCGAAACTCTGCTGAAATTTTAAGAAAATAAAAAGAAAATATTTTATGTTTTTAAAATTGTTTGTTTTACTCAAAAAGCAAAAATGCGTGAAAAAGAGTCTTTTATTTTAGTTTGTCTTGTTTTCAAAAAACAGAGAAGAAAAATAGTTTGTTTGTTTGTTATAAAAGGAACAAAGGAAAAAGAATCTTGTTTTCAAAAATAGCTAGTTTCTCTTCCCGAACTACGCAGGTTTGATTCTCACAGGATGTGAGGTACGTAGGCAACCCTCATCGGGTCCAACCTCCCCTTTTGAAAAAATAGCCAAAAATGTCAAATTTTAATTTTCGTCATAAATAAGTTGGGTGATGCCGTTTCTGTAAAAAATAGCCGAATGTCCCCAAAATGGATGCCGGAAGGCCGATTTTGCATAAATAGCCACCTTTGGTCATTTTTAAGATTTCGATCGGTTAATCCACACAGCCTTAAAATCTTCGTCTCTGAAGTGCTGAAAGGCCGTGTTTGAAAAATCGGGTCTTTCATTTTAGTTTGAAAAAAAAATAAAAAAAAATAGTAGTTTTGTTTTGAAACAAATAAATTTACCTTTTTCTTAATCACCTTAATAAATGTGCAGGATGAGCACAAATGCAAATGAATCTTTCACCATACTTAATGAGGTCCCCCTCCAGCTCCACATGTGGTGGAATGATTTGGGAGAAGGCAACAAAGAAATAGTGGCTAAAATCCTGGGAGGTCTTTTCGGTCTACTAAATGTCAAGCCAAAGTCGGATGTCATCGAGGCCTTAATACCATTTTGGGACTCTACCCGCAATGTGTTTCGCTTTGGGGGTTTTGAGCTTACGCCCACGCTGGAGGAAGTCGCGGGTTATGCAGGTCTAAATGGAAATCTGAGGGGTCAATATTTGCTGTCACCAAGACCGGTATCTACGCACAAATTTTTGGATTTGCTAAACATCAGCCGGAGTGTTCAGAATGATGATTTGTCAGGAGGATGTTGCACTCTTCAGTTCCTGTATCAGCGTTATGGTAATCCTCGGGGTTTCGAAGAACCAAATCTGGGACTAACCCATGCTGGAAACAGAAGTAAATGGGAAGCAAGGCGAACCTTGGCGTTCATAACGGCATTCTTGGGAATCGTGATTTGTCCACGAGAAGATAAGAAAATAAAGACAGGTCTCGTGGGTATGGTTGATGTTGCAATTAGAAGGGCAGATAGCACCATAGTTCCCCTGATTTTGTCAGAAATTTACCGAGCATTGACTATTTGCAGGGAGGGAGGACATTTTTTCCAAGGTTGCAATTTATTACTTCAGTTGTGGATGCAAGAACATCTGTGCCACCGGGCGGAGTACATGAACTATGGGCTGACTGGGTTAAGCTGTATCGAAGAATTTGAAAAGCGAGTAAGGGGTATTGCATTTCCTGAGGGTACCGAAGCTTGGCTCATACGACTGAGGTCATTTACTGCCGATCAAATTGAATGGGCATTTGGGTGGTTGCCCGTTACCGAGGTGCTATATATATCAGCAGGAGAATGTCATATCCTTTTAATGGGTGTTCGGAGTATCCAACCGTATGCTCCCCATCGGGTACTACGCCAACTGGGAAGGTTTCAAGTCATCCCCAAAGATGAAGACTTGAGCAAGCACGCCATTGAGTTAAGTCCGAGAGCCACATTCCCAGAAGATAAAATTCGCAAATTGTGGAACGAATGCCGGTTCCTCGAGCCTAAGACTATGGTCCGAGATCTGGCTAAAGGTGAGGTGGACCCGAAGTATAATGCGTGGTTTGGGAAAAGGTTCCAGATTCTCCAAAGTCCCGCCAAAAGAGCCCATGTCCAACAGTTTACTAATGATTCACAAGAGCAATAGGGTTGGTTAGCAAAAGAAGAGAGTTACAGGGCAGAAATAGGCAAGCTGAAGCAACAGATTAGAGACCTGGAATTTGAAAATAGTCTGCAAGTTGATTCCGATCAGGGAGAAAAGAACAAATTGGCCCAAGAAAATGAGGCACTGAAAGCCCAAATCCGACAAATGAGGATAGATGTTGACAACAAACAAAGGAGTCGGTCGGATGAGCGGTTAATAAAAGGGTTGAAAAAGGAAATCAGTGAGTGCCGGGATGATTTGAAGAAATCTGAGGGTACCATAGCATAGCTCCTGGAACAATGGGCAATATGAACAAAAGAGCGCACACAGTACTTACAGCAGGTGAGGAAGGATTATGAAAAGACTATTGCCAGTCTAAAAAGGAAGGTGACCACCCTAGAGAGCGAGGCGGCTAAACAAGCCAAGGCTTTTGAAACCGAAAGTGAACACTGCTATGATCTAATGGCCTTGATGGAAGATGAAATACAGTAGTTACAGAAACAACATCTGCATGATTCTCGGGTTTTGAAGGCTAGAGGGGATCAGATAGAACGCCAACTCCTAGAGAAAGACCGAACCAGGGACAATATTTTGACTATTGCTCATGCTATTACCAGGAAATGTTGGGTGTGTGAAAACATGACCCGCACTAATTTCTTTTTGGCAGTGATGATATTTGTGAAGCAAATCATGTATGAATTGGAACAGCTGGAAAGGGGCCTTACACCTAAGCCCGCGGCAAGGCCGAATGACGTCCCGCGGGCACCCAAATTTAAAACTTTAATGTATTCGTAGTTCGAGTCTGCATTTTCTTTTTCCTTAGAGTCTGTTGTCTGTTAGAGTCTATTTTTCCTTTCGCATCAGAGTTTGTCAGAAGTTCTTGAATTTGTACTTGGTTTGGTTTCGAGTCTGTTATTTTCCTTTCCTAAAGCGTCTAGTTCGTAATAGAATGTTTATTAATGAAAAATCGAAAATTTCCAAAAATTGTCTCTTTGCTTTTAGAACTTATTTTGATAGAACTACGCACGGTCTGATTCATGCGGGAACATGATACGTAGGCAATCTCTATAGGATTCGCCCACCACTAAAAAGAAAAAGGGGAAATAAAGAAGGATAGAATAAAAGAAGGGGCATAATTATGAGAGGCCGGTATGACGCACGCAACCGAAGCAAATGCATGATAGAAAATGGTTAATTTCCTAGGTGCATTGCATCCCAACGTGTAATTACATATGTGTTAAACTCTAAGAACTAACAAGTTTGTTGTTTTCTAGAGAGTTCAAGCAGTTTGTTTATTTAGAGGATACCGGCACATTATCATTACCAAACCAGATCAAAGGGACCAATACCAGAAATCATGTCTATCCCGGAGGTCGACACTAGTGTTGAGGTAGAGGAGTTGGACGTCAATAAAATGAAAGAGGAGATATTCAAGCTTAAACAACAGATGGCCGAAATGTACCAGGCCTGGTCCCAAGGGCAATCACCACCGTCTTACCCAGCCAACCCGGCTTTTACCCCACCATTAGCTCAGTCTCAGGATCATCCCGCCACCAATCCAGGTTTTCCCATTTATCAGCACTACCATGGCACTACTTCTCATATGCCGCAAGCTCCACCACCAAAATCGATTCCATGCCCTCCTCCGCCAGTCACCCTTGTCTTTGTGGCATCTCCACTAGCTGCACTCCATAAATCCCTGAGTGAACCCGTGTTCCAAGCTCAGGACAACCAGTATTATCCCTCGGAACCCACCTTCAAAGCTCCCAAAACCTACCCCTACGATCCACGTTCTGATCTCCCGAGAGAAGCTAAGAGACCAGCCAAAAATCCCGAACATGAGGAGATGTTTAGAAAAATGAAAAGCATAGAACAATCCTTTAGGGATATGAGAGGGCTAGGGGGTCAGGTAAGCGTGGATTACAAAGACCTGTGTTTATTCCCAAATGTACAAATACCGACAGGGTTCAAAATGCCCAAATTCGACTTGTACAACGGACACGGTGATCTTGTGGCTCATTTGAGAGGTTTTTGCAGTAAGATGAGGGGAGACGGAGGAAAGGATGAATTGCTAATGGCTTACTTCAGTCAGAGTTTGAGCGGAGTAGCATTGGAGTGGTACACCCGCCAAGATCACGGAAGATGGTACACATGGGATGATCTGGCACAAGCATTCGCTTGTCACTTTCAGTATAATCTTGAGATCATTCCAGACCGACTATCTTTGACTAAACTAGAGAAAAAGCACAGCAAAAGCTTTAGAGAATATGGTTTCCGGTGGAGGGAGCAAGCAGCAAGGGTAGATCCCCCAATGAAAGAGAGTGAGATGGTTGATTACTTTTTGCAGGCTTTGGAGCCAACTTACTTTCGTCATTTGGTATCCGAAATTGGCAAGTCTTTTAATGAGGTTGTAAAAATGGGAGGCATGGTCGAGGAGGGGCTTAAGTCCAACAAAATCATGAGTTATTCAGCGATCAAGGCAACCACTCAGGCCATTCAAAGCGGCACTGGGGGTGTACTTGCGAATAAGAAGAAAGAAGATGTCACGACTGTTGAATCCGGTGCCTGGTTCGGATCTGGAGGTCCGTCACCCTACTATATCCAACCACGACCCTACTACCAAAATTACCCCCACACTCCATATAGCCCTCCACAACATTACTATCCACCGACAGATCCCCATTTTTCCGTCCATCATGCACAAACCTATACCCAAACTCCGGCACACGCACAATGGCGTGCGCCGGCTCCACCAAATCCATACCCAGCTCCACAAAATACATATCCACCCCAAGAACCTACAGACCCCCCCCCCCCCGGAACGGGTTTCTGACCAAACCAAGCCTTCAAGAATGAGAGGTTACAGAAGCAAAAGACTTTCACTCCACTGGGGGAATGATATACCAGTCTTTTCCACAGGTTGAGGCAGTTGGGCATGCTGAATCCAATTGAGCCTAAAATGCCAAATCCTCCTCCTAAAAATCTTGACCACTTGGTGAGTTGTGAGTACTGTTCAGGAGCCCCGGGGCATGATACAAAGAAATGTTGAAAACTGAAAACAGCTGTGCAAGAGCTTATTGATACTCATCGAATCAAGGTTCATGCCCCAGAAGCACCAAATATCAATCAGAACCTACTGCCAGCTCACCGTGAGACCCATATGATTGAGTTGATACACAAAGGAGGGGATCCAAAGAAGCCCTCGTAGACGGTAATGATGGTTCGTTCCAGTGAAACCAGCTCAAAGGAAAAGGTAACTAATGGGAAATTAATGGTCCAGTTGAAAGGGGTAGACAATAAGCCAGCTGTGGTAGCCGAGAAAGGGTCGTCAAGCATTGTTGCAGTGAAACTCGAGAAAGCTAAAGTGGTAGTACCAGGGGTTGCAAGTGAACCTGTTGTGGTCGTGAAGGGGGCTCGCACAGAGCCTGTTATTATAAAACCAGTAACTCAGCTTCCAGTGATCAAGAGAAAAGTTGTTCCTTGGAATTATGAACGGGTGATGGTGATTTACAAAGGAAAAGAAATCAAGGAAGAAGTTTGTGAAGCACAAGGTTTGACTCGCTCAGGAAGGTGTTTTACTCCCGAGGAGTTAAGAAGAACTAAGGATGATCCAACGCCGGTGAAGAAAGCTATAACTAAAGAAGAGGCAGAGGAATTTTTGAGGAAAATGAAAGTGCATGACTATTCTGTTGTAGAGCAGTTGAGGAAAACGCCCGCTCAGATCTCATTTCTCTCATTGCTAATCCATTCAGATGAGCACCGCCGATCATTGATGAAAATCCTGAATGAGGCCCATGTTCCCGACAAGATCTCGGTAAACCATCTGGAAAAGATAGCCAGCAAGATTTTTGAAGTAAACAGAGTCACTTTTTCTGATGATGAATTGCCCATAGAGGGTATTGAGCACAACAAAGCCCTTTACCTGACAATAAAATACGAGGATTCTGTGGTTACCCGGGTATTGGTTGACAATGGCTCAAGTGCGAACATCTGTCCACTCTCCACTCTAAGCAAGCTGAAAGTAGAAGATGAGAGGATCCATAAGAACAATATCTGTGTGCGAAACGGCGGAGTCAAAGACTCAGTCGGGGACATAATGTTGGAGCTGACTATAGGTCCAGTAGAATTCACAATGGAATTCCAAGTGCTGGATATAGCTGTTTCCTACAATTTGCTATTAGGACGACCATGGATCCACGCCGCTAAAGCAGTACCCTCAATACTCCATTAGATGGTCAAGTTCGAATGGGACAGACAGGAAATAGTTGTGCACGGCGAAGATAATTTGTGCGCTCACAGCAACACTATTGTGCCATTCATTGAGGTGGAAGATGACAAGGGACCATGGGTCTACCAAGTTTCTGACACAATGTCAGTCGAGAAAGTTCCAGAGGGGAAGCGTATCCCAAATCCAAAGATAACCGCCGCATCAGTCATGGTAGCATATGAAATGTTAAAGAATGGTTTTGTACCAGGAAAGGGTTTGGGGTCAGATCTGCAAGGCATCATACAGCCCGTGTCTCTTCCTGAAAACTTGGGAACATTTGGTCTGGGATTCAAGCCCACAACCGTAGACATAAAAAGAGCCATGAAATTGAAACAGAGGACATGGGTTCTTCCAAAGCCGGTCCCACATCTTTCCAGATCATTTGTCAAGTCCGATACGAGGAGTCGCCCAGTGACAGCAATTCCTAGTTTTGTGATTGATCCAGACAAGGAGTTAATGGAAAGATTTGAGAAGTTGTTCGACAGTGTGAACATGGTGGAAATTGGATAAGGTTCTAGCAACGCGGAAGTGCAATTTGTCGGGCCAACAACAAAGCTTAATAATTGGAAGGCTACTTCTCTCCCTACTCGGAAGGAGTCTTGGTAGTTTGCTTTGATTTTCCTTTAAGTTTGTACGGATTATTCCAGGGTTGTAATCCGGATTTTATTTAGTCTGTTTGAGTGTGCAAACCTTGTTATCTTTTATCATTCAATAAAATATAATTTCCCTTTCTTCATCATTCCTGATGGTTTTCCTTTTTTTGCTTTCTTTTCTATACAGTTCTTTTTACGCTGGTTCTAATGACGTGGTATGCATAAGGAATCCTCAGCCCAGTCTTAAAAATCAATCTGATTCCGAAATGTTAGTTCAACAAGTAGATTGTGATTATGAATCAGAATACGGTGATAAGGATGAAGCCTTCGAAGAAATTAGTAAGGAGTTAATTCACTTCGAAGAAAAACCCAGACCCAACTTGAATAACACAGAAGCCGTCAATTTAGGGGACACAGACAATGTCTGAGAAACTAAAATAAGTGTCTACCTCGAGCCGAAAATCCGGGAGGAGTTAATCAAAACACTCATCGAGTACAAAGATGTTTTTGCGTGGTCATATGACGACATGCCGGGTTTAAGCACTGATTTAGTGGTCCACAAATTGCCCACTGATCCAGCATTCCCTCCCGTCAAACAAAAGTTGAGGAAATTCAAAACTGATATGAGTGTGAAGATTAAAGAAAAAGTTACCAAGCAGTTGGATGCAAAGGTTATTCGGGTCACTCGATATCCTGTTTGGTTGGCTAATGTCGTGCCTGTACCGAAGAAGGATAGCAAGATCAGAGTATGCATCGATTACCGCAATCTCAACAAAGCAAGTCCGAAGGATAACTTCCCACTACCCAATATCCATATTTTGATCGATAATTGTGCCAAGCATGAGATTGGATCTTTTGTGGATTGTTATGCCGGGTATCATCAGATTCTAATGGATGAAGAAGATGCGGAAAAGATAGCCCTCATCACTCCATGGGGAACTTATTACTACCGGGTAATGCCATTTGGGTTGAAGAATGCTGGGACAACTTATATGAGAGCAATGACTACTATGTTTCATGATATGATACACAAGGAGATTGAGGTATATGTAGATGATGTGATCATAAAATCAAAACATCAGGCCGACCACGTCAAGGATTTGAGGAAATTCTTCTAGAGGCTTCGCAGGTACAACCTCAAGCTTAACCCCGCCAAGTGTGCATTTGGTGTTCCGTCCGGAAAACTATTGGGATTCATAGTCAGCCGACGAGGCATCGAGTTGGACCCATCAAAAATCAAAGCCATACAAGAATTGCCCCCTTCGAGGAACAAGACTTAAGTGATGAGTCTATTAGGAAGGTTGAACTATATCAGAAGATTTATTGCTTAGCTCATGACAACTTGTGAGCCTATTTTCAAGTTGCTGAAGAAGGACGCTGTGATCAAGTGGACTGATGAGTGTCAAGAAGCATTCAATGAGATAAAGGGATACTTGTCTAACCCGCATGTGCTGGTACCGCCAGAACTAGGGAGACCTTTGATTCTTTACTTGACTGTCCTGGAAAATTCATTTGGCTGTGTACTGGGGCAGCATGACATCACTGGCAGGAAAGAACAGGCCATCTACTATCTTAGCAAGAAGTTCATGACTTATGAGGTTAAGTACACTCACCTGGAAAGGACATGTTGCGCCATAACTTGGGTGGCACAGAAATTGAAACATTATTTGCCATCCTACACTACTTACCTCATTTCGCGCTTGGATCCATTGAAGTATATCTTTCAAAAGCCTATGCCGATAGGGAGACTTGCGAACTGGCAGATATTGCTCACAGAGTTTGACATCATCTATTTGACTCGGACCGCGATGAAAGCCCAGGCATTGGTTGACCATTTAGTCGAAAACCCGGTCAATGAAGATTACGAGCCATTGAGAACTTATTTTCCGGATGAAGAAGTGATGCATGTCAATGAACTAGAACAGGCCGAAAAACCAGGTTAGAAACTTTTCTTTGATGGGGCTTGTCACACCTCCTTTTTCCGCCCTCGCGGGGGTACAGGAGTTTTTTCCAATTAAAGGACAGTCGAAAAGGGATTTGTTTATTTATTTCAGAGTCGCCACTTGGGAGATTTAGGGTGTCCCAAGTCACACACCAAGGAAAATCATTTTATTTTGCATTTTTTGGGAGTATTTCTCATATAGGGCAAAAATCACGTGCTTACAGGGCTGCTAACATGAAAGGAGTGGGGATAGGAGCCGTGCTTATTTCTGAAGCAGGGCATCACTATCCTGTTACAGCTCAACTTCATTTCCATTGTACCAACAATATGGCTGAGTACGAAGCATGCATTTTGGGTTTAAGGCTAGCTGCAGACATGGATGTCCAGGAAGTCTTGGTCTTGGGAGACTTGGATCTTCTGGTACACCAAATTCAAGGAGAATGGGAAACACGAGATTTGAAGCTCATACCATACCGATAATGTTTACATGATCTTTGTCAACGGTTTTGATCAGTGGAGTTCAGGCATATTCCGAGGGTCCATAACAAGGTCGCTGATGCTTTGGCTACCCTGGCATCAATGTTGCACCATCCGGACAAAGCTTATGTCGATCCTCTGCATATTCAAGTACGAGATCAGCATGCTTACTGCAACATGATTGAAGAAGAACTTGATGGTGAACCGTGGTTTCATGATATCTAGGAGTACATCAGAATGGGGATATATCCAGTGCAAGCCACGGGGGATTAGAAGAGAACAATTCGACAGCTGGCAAGTGGATTCTTCTTAAGTGGAGGAGTTTTGTATAAAAAAACACCAGACCTTGGATTGTTAAGATGCATAGATGCTAGACAAGCTACGGCTGTCATGTCCGGAGTACATTCAGGAGTTTGCGGACCACATATGAGCAGGTATGTACTGGCAAAGAAAATTCTCCTAGCAGGTTATTATTGGCTCACCATGGAGCGAGATTGTATCAGTTTTGTGCGCAAATGTCATCAATGCCAGATACACGGAGATTTGATTCATTCTCCACCATCGGAATTGCACACGATGTCGGCACCATGGCCCTTCGTTGCTTGGGGCATGGATATCATTGGACCAATTGAGCCAACAGCATCCAACGGGCACAGATTCATTTTGGTAGCCATTGATTATTTCACCAAGTGGGTTGAGGCCAAAACTTTCAAATCAGTGACCAAGAAAGCAGTGGTCGATTTTGTCCACTCAAATATTATTTGTCGATTCGGCATCCCAAAGGTGATCATCACGGATAATGGTGCGAATCTTAACAGTAAATTGATGGAAGAGGTATACCAACAGTTTAAGATTACACATCGCAATTCTACCCCATATCGTCCCAAGGCGAATGGAGCAGTTGAGGCCGCCAACAAAAATATAAAGAAGATGCTTCGGAAAATGGTAGAAAGTTCCAGGCAATGGCATGAAAAATTACCGTTTGCATTGCTGGGCTATTGCACTATTGTCCGTACTTCAGTAGGTGCGACTCCTTATTTGTTGGTATATGGAACTGAAGCAGTAATACCTGCGGAAGTTGAAATCCCGTCCCTTTAGATTGTCGCTGAGGCTGAAATCGATGATAATGAGTGGGTCAAGACCCGTTTGGAGCAGTTGAATTTAATTAATGAAAACCGATTAGCAGCAGTGTGTCATGGTCAGTTATATCAAAAGAGAATGGCAAGAGCATACAACAAAAAGGTACGTCCCAGGAAGTTTGAAGTGGGCCAGCAGGTGCTGAAACGTATCCTTCCACACCAGGTTGAAGCAAAAGGCAAGTTCGCCCCAAATTGGCAAGGGCCATTCGTGGTGACCAGAGTATTGTCCAATGGTGCTTTATGTTTAACGGATATCGAAGGAAAATGCATAGACATGGCTATCAATTCTAATGCAGTAAAAAGATATTATGTATGATTTCTTTGTTATAAATGTTGATTGTTTGTTTTTGGCATTATTTCAAAGATTGGAATGACGAAGGCAATTTGTTCTGCTATCTAAACACTTCACCCTTTGTTTCCCCTTTTGAGCCTTATTTCTTTCTTTCATACCCCTCTTTTGGAATCAATAACGAAAAAGAGAGAAAAAGAAAGAAAAGAAAAAGAGAAAAGAAAAAAAGTAAAAAGTATAACAACAAGGAAATTCATGTGTGAACTACGTTTGACCTGATTCCTGTTAAGGATACGTAGGCAGCTTCCCGTCTCGGTCATAGTAAAATAAAATATCCAAAGATCCTCAAGCAAGAAACTGGGGCAGAAGTTGTAATTGTAATAAGAAATGTGATTCCAAGAGTTGTAATTTTATAACCTGTGTCGAAATTGCTTTGAACCTTTGATACCCTTTCTTTCTAACCCCATCCAAAAGCCCACATTACGGTCCAAAGAAAGACCTTTCGATCAGTCTCTGAGAGATGCCAAGTCGAGCAATGTACAGAGAATTCATATCAGGTGCAACACTCCAGTTTAAGTAAGAAAAATAAAAAAATGAGAGAGTCTTATTGGTGAAAACCCTCATGGGCACCATGAGGCGATGAAAGTTGAGAGAAAATAAAAATGAGAGAGTCTTATTGGTGAAAACCTTCACGTGCACCATCAGGCAACAAGTAACTGAGGAATCAACAAATGAGAGAGGTTTGTCGGTGAAAACCCTTCAGGGCACTGCAAGTCGAACGAGGTCCGTAAGTTGGCGGAAAGTAAAATTGGGTTGTGGAAATCTTGGAGAACAAAGTAAAATAATTGGAAAGGAGATTGGTTAAATAGACTGGGCTGATTAATTCAAATGCATACCATGATCATTGGTGTCGGTGATTCCGCTCAGATAAGTCCTTTTTCCTGTCCCCAATAGTCAACCAAATTTGGATTCTTTTCTTTATTCTTAAAATCCTTGCATTTCATTGTTGTTAACTTTACTTCTCTAAAGCTCTACCAAGTTTAGCCTTGTAAGAAGGAATTTTAAAGCTTACTACCAGTTTTGGAATTGCACAGAGCAAAATGCATCTAGAACATGCCAAAGATGATATGATGAAAAATGGGACCTATGGTGTAAGCAAAAGTTAAAACTGTGAAATGGTTCAGTAATGTCGTGGGAGATATACGGTTTCAGGCAGAAAGGTCAGGAGGGGAGAATAGCAGTTGGGGATCTTGCAGTTAAGGATCAGTCAGAAGGTCAAAACAATCTTTTCGATCAGTTCAAGGCAGTTGGACGAAGCAAAGAATGGCAAAGAGAAAACCACCTCCAGCAAGAATGCCACGATGAACCACCACGTTTTAAACTGACGAAATTTTCTTTGATTTGAAATAGGGGAAAAAATGGCATTTGTTTGGGGAAATCATCCGTAGGAAGAGTAAGTACCGGGCAGAATTGATCGCGGAAATTCTCAGGACCCTCCTGGAAAATAGGACTTAGTTTAAAATTCAAAATAATCATGAGTAGCGGAATTTGGCATGAGTGCACCCTAGAAGATTATAAGTGGAACTTTGAAGTTTGTATGTTTGAGATACACTTTGGACATTACCCCATGAGAACAAAGATTCTGACTTCTCTTCTTTCCCAGATTAATGATTATGATTTTCTATTTCCTCAACATTTTCCTCAAGCAGAAACGCCATCTTTTTCCGCCTTTTCCAAATTTAGTCGGAAATTTTCAGGAACCTCCTGTAAAATGGGAACTAGTTTAAAAAAAAAATCAAAACAATCATAAGTAGCATGAATATACCCCAGGGAATATAAGTTGGTTTCAAAGTTTGCATGTCTAAGATAGGATATAATTAGGAGTTTTCAGGACCCTCCTGGATAATGGGATACCTTTAAGACCCTCTTAGATAACAAGATTTAGCGGAAGTCATACCTTTAGAAGATATAACTTAGATTTAAAATTGTCGTTTAGGTAAGAATTGTCAGGACCCCCTGGATAATGGGACCTAGCTTTCAAATTCTTAGTAATATTTGGTAATATGATTCAGTTTAACACTCACATATGTGCCCAACATCCAAACGGGGGCAGAAAGTTTTCTTTGTTTTATCTGTTTCATTGAAGTCAGGAGCCCGCCTGGAGAGCAGGGAATACTTTCAAGCGCAGCAGTCAGGAGCCCGCTTAGAGAGCAGGGAATACTTTCACGCGCAGCAGTCAGGAGCCCGCCTGGAGAGTAGGGAATACATTTCAAGTTAGCAGTCAGGAGCCCGCCTGGAGAGCAGGGAATACATTCAAGTTCAGCAGTCAGGAGCCCGCCTGGAGAACAAGGGAGTACAATTCAAGTTTTAGTTTTCAAGTTCTTATTGATATTTGGTAATGTGATTCGTTTTACACTTACATATGTTCCCAGATACCCAAACTGGGGCAGAAAAAATTCCTTTGTTTTCGTCTATTTTGGTTGAATTCGGGCGCCCGCCTGAAGAGTAGGGAATACATTTCAAGTTAGCAGTCATGAGCCCGCCTGGAGAGCAGGGAATACATTCAAGTTCAGCAGTCAGGAGCCCGCCTGGAGAACAAGGGAGTACAATTCAAGTTTTAGTTTTCAAGTTCTTATTGATATTTGGTAATGTGATTCGTTTTACACTTACATATGTTTCCAGATACCCAAACTGGGGCAGAAAAATTTCCTTTGTTTTCGTCTATTTTGGTTGAATTCAGGAGCCTGCCTGAAGAGCAGGGAATACATTTCAAGTTAGCAGTCAGGAGCCCGCCTGGAGAGCAAGGAATACATTTCAAGTCTAGCAATCAGGTACCCGCTTGGAGAACAGGGAGAAGCAGTTCAAGTTTAGCAGTCAGGAGCCCGCCTGGAGAGCAGGGAATACATTTCAGCCTTTATATTTTTCAAGTTTTGAAGTTGGGAGCCCGCCCATATAAAAGAGGAATACATTGAAGTTTGAAGTCAGTAAAGCGGATGGTTACAACAAAAATCCCCAGCAGAAATCAGAAGGAAGATCACAAGTCGAGCCAGAAGTAAAGAAACAACGGAGGAAGCACAAAGCAACAAGGCAACATCAGTCACAAGATCAAGTTTGGAAATAAATCTTTGTAAAACATAGATTATAGCTTAGTCTAGCTTCTTCATTTTTGTCATGGTGTAATAAAGAGGTCAGTAGGCAGTATCAGTAGCAGCAACAGCAGTAACAGTAAAACAACAGCTTCATGGTAGTCCCAGCTACCGAAACTTTCTGAACTACATGTGACTTGATTCCTTTATAGCCAAGGATATGTAGGCAGCTCAGATACCAGGGCTCGGTCACATTCTCCTTCCTCTTAGCTTTTTTTTCTCCTCAATAATAGGGTCGGGTCAAAAAACATGTCTAGTCGTTCTTTGTCTGAAAATACTTCGTATTTTCAGTCAAAGAGGGGCAGATGTAGACATGTGATATTTGACCTTACCCAAGATTTTTATATTTTAGAATGTAAATATTTAATGTAGGCCTAATATAGCTATTTCAACTATTTTTGACTTCTTTACTTTATTTTCGTCATAAAAATGAAAGATTACAAAAAATATTTTAGCTTACGTATCTTTCATAAAATAAATAAAAATATACAAAAATAGTACCTTATTTTTTATCTTTACATAATCTTGAAAATACAAAAATATGTTGCATTCGTATCTAGGATTTAATTTTTGCATTTTTAAATCAGTTAGTAATTTATCTGCTTTACAAAATTGAAAAAATCACAAAAAAAATGTATTTTGCATTTGTTCAATGTCGAATTTTTGTAATTTTATTTTAATTTGGTATTTAATTAGGTGTGGTAATTATTATGCAGAGATAATTAAGTTAATTTGGTAGAATAATTTGGTTTAGGGGTTGTTCAATAAGGGCAATATTTACCTAACTTTAGGAAGCTTCTACAATGGTAGGGTCTAGGAAATGCACTACTAAATTAAATAAAAGCACTAAGCTAGTGTAGATAATTGAAAAATGGGAATGGGTAATGGAAATGGCACTAACTTAATGCCCATTTAAGGGATGAAAATCATGGTCAGATGGAGAGAACATTCAAAGAGGGTAGAAGGCTAGGAAATTCGGAGAGAAAAAAAAAGAAGGGGGCGGAGAGAGCGGTATACAGTCGATATACACTCTGGATACACTGGATATACAGGAGCAGAGAGCTAAGAAAACTTGGAAGGGATTCTAAGAGAGATATACAGAAATAGATACAGAAAAAAAATCAAAAACGATTGCAGAATTTAAGAAAATACACTGTTTCATTGAGTCATTTGGTATTTTCTGAAGTTTTCTTCTAGTATGGAAGCAATTCCTGGTTAGCTGATAATAAAAAGGGTTTAAGTCGAGTCTGGTTTGGGGTCTGCTGATTCACTAAGACTGAAATTAGGGTCTGACTATCGTATCACATCCCTTGGTTTCAAAATTAGTCTGCTGGTTCATTTTCTGGTGTTGAATACTACTGATGTTGTTGGTTACTGTTGATACCTCATTTTTCTGCTTCCTTCTTTCATTTCCAGGTGAACACTTGAACTCAAATTGATGTAGCTTTGAGATGAACATGAAATGAAAGTACTCAGACATTTGTTTACTGGATGATGCATGTTTGGACGACCATACATCTGTAGTTAAGTAGATATTAATGATATGTAACTATGTAGTGTAGTCTAATTGGATTTATATTCACATGAAACTCGGACTGCATAATTTGTACTAAATTGGACTGTTTGAGACTGTTAATTTGTGGTTATCCAGTTGTAGCCTTAGTATAGCTTAGAACTTGCTTTAGTTTAACGGTTTTGTTTTAAAAAATAAAAAAAATCAGAAATAGTTTGGTTGTTGCAATTGATTTTGAGATCAGCGTATGATATCCACATTAATTTTAATTTCAAACTGAAGAGACGTCTCAAACAACTTTGTATTGCAGTAGCTAAGATCAATAGATTAGTTACTCATATCAACATCTGCGTTTCATTAAGTAGTTTAGTTTAGCTGTATGATGATTAGATGTGAATAAAGTGTGAAGTTAGGCTATTAACCTGTTCGTGTTAGTGTAAGTAAAATCTCGTAATTAAGTTGCTTAGCCTGCTCATCTGAGGTTTATATTCATGACTATTTTTGTTAAAATTCAATTCACGTTTCCCAGTTTGTTTTGCCTTTAGTAATATCCAGAAGTTCACTAGTAGGTAAATAGATAAGAAAAATCTGAATTTTAGAATATAAATCCAATCCAGTTGGTTTAGACGTCTAGCTATTTTGAATTTTATTGAGATGAACATATGAGTATGTCAAGTGTTGATTTGAATAAATGTGAAATAGCTCCATCATTTGCAAGTTAATAAGCCTGAATGTCAAGGTTGGGCCTGAATGAAGTCTGTCCGAAGCCCAACTTGAGTTTTGACTGTGTCTTATTCTTACTGGGCTGAGCTTGAAGCCCAAGGGAATTACTGAAATTTTGAATAAAAGTCAAGGACGTAAGTATATTAGTTCTTGAACAATACTAATTAATTAGGGCTTTTTCTTTTATTATTAGAGACAAACTAAGTAGAAAATTGTAGTTTGCTTTAGGTTGGCCTTTAAATAATAAATGAGGCGAGCCCTGCTAAACAAAATGCATAAATTGCGGGGTCCTCTTAAATGTCTATAATAAAATACTTAGAATTCGAGATGGGCCGTTTAGCGAATTTCACAGCCCTCCCCAAAGATAATAACGCATTAGTCACTTTAGGTGCGCTTTTAATAATTTACCTTCTTAAACTCGGGTGTGCATTTCATGTGACCCAAATCAAATCCCAAAAACGTTGAATAAAATGTGTTCAGGATTGCGGGTGCATTTCATGTGACGCGATCCAAAGACACGTTTTAAACGACGTTCAACTTTCTCTAAAAATAATTGAATAAAAGCGGTTGAAAGCTAAAATTGGCACATAGGTTCAACATGTATTAAAATCAGATAAATAAGCTGAATATAACAGTTGAGCGACCGTGCTAGAACCACGGAATCCGGGAATGCCTAACACCTTCTCCCGGGTTAACAGAATTCCTTACTCGAATTCCTGGTTCGTGGACTGTTAAATAGAGTCATATTTTCCTCGATTCGGGATTCAATCGGTGACTTGGGACACCATAAATCTCCCAAGTGGCGACTCTAAATTTCTTAAAATAAATCCCGTTTCGATTGTCCTTTAATTAGAAAAACTCCCTTTACATATACCCTTTTCCGGGGTGTAGGTGAAAAAGGAGTTGTGACAATGGGTGAGACGAGATCATTGAATTTGAGATCAGTGCAATCTGAGCATATGAAGTAAATTAAGGGGCTAAGGCCATTGTTTGGTTCATAATGAGGTGATAGTTCTTGCCATAAGTATAGACCCAATGAATTGTTGATTCGGCGGTGTTATGAATTTATACATATCTCATCCGTCGTGTTGGTATTGTAAGAATTTGAACAAGACCTATGTATGTCATGCAGAGCATGGGATGTGTAATGATTTTTCTTCTAGATGGGATCAATGGAAGTTCTTGACTAGTTGAGTACGTAAACGTTCATGGTTTGGAAGGGAGGTGAAGTCCTCATGTTACCTTAGGATGATATGGTATATGCGATATGTTGTGAAGGATTGAGATTTGCGTGTGTAAGGTTATGGTTCAGTTTTAAATGGAAATTCATAACATTCTTAGGCAGTACAGGCAGCTTTAGGTGATTAGAGGGATAAGCTTCAGATGATTAGGGTGAATGATCTTCAGATGATTAAGGAAAT
Organism: Nicotiana tabacum; assembly: GCF_000715075.1. Taxonomy (NCBI): domain Eukaryota; kingdom Viridiplantae; phylum Streptophyta; class Magnoliopsida; order Solanales; family Solanaceae; genus Nicotiana; species Nicotiana tabacum. Next base: position 62,513,510 of record NC_134080.1, on the reverse strand, counting down.
TGTATTTCTAATCATAGTGATTTGTAGAGGGTATATGTTTCAGAAAAAAAGGCCAATATGATTAAGTTGATGGCACTTCAATAGTATTGCGGCACTTTAAGGCAGGATCGACTGCTGATATTCGAGTTGCTTATATGGCATATGGAAATTTTAGAGTATTTATCGTGGAATGATTGGGTATCAAAGGTGTGCATGTATTTGCACGGTGGAAACTGGAATCGGGTATGATGATTTGTGTGCCATATGGAGTTGGAGACTGGGAATTCTCATGTACAGGCTAGGTTGTGGTGGTGGATCGTGTGTATTCGGCACCGTTTAGCGGCAATCGGAATTTGGAGGCTCGAGTGGATTTTTGTTTGATGGTATGTCAGATTTTGGATGTGATGTCGGAATTCAGACTGGTTGTCTTAGTGTTGAGTGATTCTGAAGTATTGCACTACGGGCAATACCGAAAATGCCACGAGTTGAGTGATGAAGTGCATTGGATTATGTTCTAGTAGAGTGGTTTATATTTCAAAGGACCAGCGGACGATTGGGAAGGATTGCTTTCTTAATTGGGCATTCGTGATGGATGTCAGTGCAAAGGTTGCTATCATTAATTCAGTTACGGTGTTGGGGGACTTTTCAGATGAGTTTCATATGGCTAGGCATGTCGCCGGGTGAGGTTGTTGATTTCGGTAATAATTTGGTGCCGGGCACCAGATCATCTGGCTCCGATAGGAGTTGTAGTAGTGGAAGTCGAGCAGGATGAGTAATTGGTGTTGCTCAGTGGATAACGTACCGGTTATGTTCTATCAGGTTTGCGTGGTGTGTGTTATTTGTTTCACCATGGGTGTAATGATTTGCTTTGGCTCCAGACATCAATTGAGCATGGTTGTTGATTTCAAGCATAGTGACTTGAGGTGTTTCATATGGAGTAGTATTTGGATAGGATCGCGCGTTGCAGCAAAGCTGTGTGGAAACATGACCTTGCGGGTCAAATTTGTGTGTCCTATTTCTATGATGCGAGACAGGGTCTCAGCCTTGTGTTGTGGCAATACTGGTGAGTTTGAGGTACAACTCTCTCAGTTGAGTCATTTTTATGATTTGAGTATGTTCGGACCGTTTCTTATTGGTGCACGTATTATGCAAGTTATGGCTTAGGCATGTATTGATGCGTCATGTCACTTGAGTAGTGTGTTTGGTCAGAAGAGATCGTTGAAATCATTAATGAATGCGAACGGATTTGATTTCAGTATGTGTGATGGGTAAATATTGAGGTTGACATAGGAAATGGTTATGATTTATTGCGTGTTTCCTTTATCATTGGCAGTATGTGAAAGTGTTGGAATGAGGCTTTAGTTGTTAAGAGGTTTCCTATCGATATTCGATTATTATGTGCAGCTACTGTGAATAAAAATTTTCGTTTCGAGTGTTTGAGTTATGTGGTATATCAAATAATTGCACCTGATGTTGAAGGTATGGGTTATTACAGCTGGTTCGGGCTTATTCTGAGTATGGATGTGAAGTTCTAATCTTGTGTATGATTTCGGAAGGTGCAGTGTGGTTTTATGGTTTATGGATTAGATGGATTGTGAAATTTCAGCTATGTTGTGTTATCGGACCTATGCGAGATAGGGTAGTGTGGGATCACCCACGGGTATATTCTTGGTAAAGTCGTTCAACTATTGGTTGGCTTCTAGGACAACTCTGGGTACGCTCGAGGACGAACGTTTGTTTAAGTTGGGGAGAATGTGACAACCCGACCCGTCATCTCCTGAGTTACCGCCCCGTTTTCCCCATTTCCTATTTCTTTATGCTTCATTATCAGTGTTGGTTGTGAACGAGTTGATTTGGATTGGTTTTAGTAGGAAATGAGACACTTAGTCTCTTTAAGGAAGGTTTGTTTTGGAAAAGTCAACCGTACGTTGACTTATATGTTAGAGGGCTCGGATTTGAATCCCGATGATTCGGTTAGCTTCAGGGGATGATTTATGACTTAGGAGCGCGATTGGAATGCACTTTGGAAGTCAGTGGAAGGATTTGGCTTGAATTGGCGAAGTTAGTATTTTGGCGAATTTCGGTTGATAGGTGAGATTTTGATCTGAGAGTTGGAATGGAATTCCGAGAGTTGTTGTAGCTTCGTTAGGTGATTTGGGATATGTGTGCAAAATTTCAGGTCATTCGGACATGGTTTGGTTGGGTTTTTGATCGAAAGTGTATTTCGGAAGTTTTTAGAAAATTAGGCTTGAATTCAATGAGTTTTGGGTAATTTGATGTTGTTTGAGGTGTTTTGATGATTGTAAGAGGTTTGAATAATGTTATGAACTATGTTGGCATGTTTGTTCGGGGTCCCATGAGGCTCGGATAAGTTTTGGAAGAGTTTTTGGAAGATTTTTGTCGTTTGAGCATAAGCATGTAATGATCCAAAGGTCCATTTTTAGTTCTAGAGATCGAAATTTTATTTTGAGATTTCCAGAATTTAAATAATAAATTATAGGAGTGATCTGGAAAGTTTTGTCTAATTTCAAAAAGTCGCGATTGGGTTTTTGACACGAAACATGAGTTAATTGTTTAACGAGGGAAATGGGTATTTAACTAAGCAAATGAGCTCCGAATTGAGTTTCGACTAAAGGGCTATGTTCGTATTATTATTTGTGACTCATAGGAACAAGAATCATCAAATTCCGAGTTCGTATGATGGAGTTAGAGCCTTTTTAGTGAAACAAAAAGCTGCTGCAATTTTCTGGGCAGTTTCTGCATTTTTCACAAGTGTGAACAGTAACCGCACCTGCGTGAACAGTATCCGTGTACAGTATCATGTACAGTAAACATGAACAGTATCCGTGTACAGTACCCGTGTATAGTACATATTAACAGTACCCCGTATACAGTACCCATGAACAGTACCGTGAACAGTAAAATGTGTGAACAGTAACCGCAAAACTTTCTGGACAGTGTATAATTCGGGCAGTCCGAGAGTTTTCTCATTTTTGGAGCTATGGAGCTCGGATTGAAGCGATTTTCACCATATGGATTGGGGTAAGTGTTCTATATCCAAAAGTGATTATATTTAATGATTTCATGGTTATTTTCATCAAGAATTAGTGAATCAAATGGAAGAAATTTGAGAAAATTTGTAAACTTTTCAAAAACGAAAATTCTAGATTTGGAGGCCGAATTGTTATCGGAATTTAGTAATTTTGGTATGGTTGGACTCGTGATTGAATGGGTTGTCGGATTCTGTGAGTTTCGTCGAATTCCAAAGCGTGGGCTCGGGGGCCGGGTTTGAGCAATTTCGGGATTTTGATGTTAAATTGGATATTTTCGAGTGGGCTTCGCTCCCTTAGCATATTTTAATGATTATGTACTGATTGTGGCTAGACTTTGAGCATACGGAGGTCGATTCGTGCAGGCGAGCCATCGCGGGCTAGATTTTGGACCGGATCGAGGTGAGTAATTGATGTAAATGATGTCCTCAGGGTTTGAAACCCCGGAATTTCACATCGTAACGCTATATTGAGGTAACTTGCACTCCGGATAACGGGCATGGGGTAGAGCACCGTTGGGGATTGTGAATTGGTCCGTCCCGAGAGATATTTTACTATATTATTTGTTGAGACGTATACTTTATTATTGTGAATTGGGCTTGTTGACATGCTTGGGGCCTTGTGCCGACCTGTAGAACCCTTAGGGGATTTTTGACTGGTTTTCCTCACTTATTTTGTTAAAGAATTTATATCCTCAGTCATGTTTCCAATTGTAGGCTTCTTGCCAATTATTTGAATCCTTCAGGGATTGATATCACTGCTTTCGCATATTTTGCATATCATTTGACCTCAGTCCAAGGTTTTAAATATTGTTTTGCAAACTCAGCCATCTTTCTAAGATTTGAAAACTTAAATGATATTTCTAAATGATATTTCGGGCTGAGAACTACTGTTTTACAAATGCCCAAGGGGCTTATGATGATTTCTGGACTGAGCATGGATCGGGCTGCGCGCTGCAGTAGTGTTATATTGATATTGAGGCCGAGAGCCTGGTTGATTACATTGATATTGAGGCCGAGAGCCTGGTTGATTACATTGATATTGAGGCCGAGAGCCTGGGTGATTATACTGAGATTGATATGAGGCCGAGGGCCTAGATTTGATGCCACGAGATGGCTTGATATTGCGCTTGGGCTGTAGGAGCCCCTCCGGAGTCTGCACACACCCCCAGTGAGCGCCGTCGACGATAAATAAATGGATGGCTCGGGCTGCACGCCGCAGTGGGTACTAGAGTGTACCATCATATGCATTGCATTGCACTCATGCATTTGTTTTTATCTGTTATACCTGTCTCAGTATTTGGTACTCTGACTTAATTGACTTGTTGCTTCACTATTTGTTGTTCTAAACTGCCAGTTATAGTTTACTTTGTATTTTTCCATGATTTCTTATTCTCAGCCTTTATTTATGTTTATCACTCACTGGATCGGAGTACTCACATTACTCTCTGCACCTTGTGTGCAGATCCAGGTACACTACAGGCTGAGTGAGGATTTGTTTAGCTGAGCAGCAGTATCCGGGAGTATCGAGGTAGCTACATGGCGTTCGCAGCCTGGATCTCTCCCATCTATCTCTATCTTTTATTCCGTATTTTTCCTAGACAGACTTGTAATAGGTGGATATTCTGTATTAGAGGCTCATATTCGTGACACCGGATTCTGTTGGGCTATGGTGTGGTATTTTAATTGAACTTCCGCAGATTTTATTATTAATTATACACTTGAATGAAATGACTTAGTAAATTCTCTGTGATATTTATCTATAATCTGAATAAGAATTTGGGATAATGTTATTGAATGGTCGGGCTTGCCTAGCAGTGTGTTGAGCGCCATCATGACCGAGGTTGGGGTCGTGACAAATATGCTGGAAATGCTACTTATGAAGGGATATAAGCCAGTATATTATAATGGAGAAGTTGAAACTATTTGACAGTTGGTATCTAGAACAATTTACTGGAATTAAATAATTTAATATTTTGTATCCTATTTATTATACTGGAGGTATATATAGTTAAAAACATAATGTCATGTATTTAATACTGTACGTGAATAATCCAAAAAAGTTTACCCTAAATTCGTCCAATTTTGGTTATTCCCTATAAAATATGCTGGAAACGCTCCTTATGAAGGGATATAAGCCAGTATATTATAATAAAAATAGTGAAAACTTGGTATCTAGAACAATTTACTGGAATATACATTAATTTATATTTCACATTAGGAGTTGTGTTAAAGTAATAATTACATTTACGCTATTTTCATTAAATTGTGATTCCTTAATCTTTGTTTTTACCCCTTAGGTTCAATTTGCCTTCTATCTTTTATATACAGTTTTAAAAAAAATTTACTATATAAGTAGCATATCGTTAACAGATTTATTCATACAAACTCATCTAATTTTATTAGACAAAACAGAAAAAAGAAGGTAAAATGGATGCAACAATCAAAACAATAGTTGATCAAATGAAAGAAGATATCATCGAAGCCTTTGAGATGAAGTTTGATGAGTTCATGGACAAGTATAAAAGGGAATTAAGAAGACTCAAGGACAAGCTAGATAGGCTGGAGAGCATTGTCACAAATGGGAGTATAGATGATAGTTCGTTTGACTCTGATGATATGGGAGATGCTTAGTTTTTTTTTATGCTTTTTTGTGTGTGTTTTTGTGGAAGTATTTCTAATCTAAATAGTGGCAATGTAATTTTGGTTTATATTAATATAACATCTTTTTGTTAATGTCTTTATCTGCCTTACTTTTGATCTCTTTAAATTGCACATATAGTATTAGCAGCTATATTTCCCACTATATTATAATGGAGAGAAGTCTATAACAGTGCAAAATTGGTATCAAGAACAAGTTAGTGAAATTAAATAATTTAAAATTTTGTTTCCTGTATATTTTACTGGATATATATATTGTGAAACCATAATGTTCCTACAAAAGATGTGCACAATGCTGGAAAAACTACTTATTAAGCCATATAGTCCAGTATATTATTATTGACCAATTTTGGTTACCTCCTATAAAATATAGTGGAAATGCTACTTATGAAGGTATATAAGCCAGTATATTATTGAACAATTTACTTGAATTAAATAATTAAATATTTTGTTTCATGTATATTACACTGGCGTTATATATTGTTAAAACATGATATCCCGTATTTATTACTGGACTTGAAACGTGGTATCTAGAATAATTTATTGGAATAAAATAATATAATATTTTGTTTCCCGTATATTATACTAGAGGTATATCTTGTTAAACCATAATACCCAGTATTTAATAATGGACGTCAATAATCCAGAATTATTTATCCTAAATTCTTTTAGTTTTTGTTACTCCCATTAAATTATGTTGCAAATTCTACTTATGACCAATTTTCGTAACTCTGCTTAGATATTGTTATGGTGTATGATACAAGTCACTCTAGTTTAGCTGCCAATAATATTTAATAATTTGTTCAGTACTTATGACGATTTGGTGCAGTCTTTTATGCATTTTTAGCTACATATTATATTGTATGTTGGGAGTTGTGGTAAACTAATAACTAGATTTTGGATAATAAATTGGATATCATAATTTTACAGGATTATACTTATTAAGTATACTGCAATCTAATTTTCATTTATTTTTGTAAATTTATTTCCTGTATATTATGATGGAAATGCTACTTATGAAGGTATATAATCCAGTATTTTATAATGGAGAAGTTGAAAATATTGGAAAGTTGTTATGTAGAATAATTTATTGGAATTAAATAATTTAATATTTTGTTTCCTGTACATGAATAATCCAGAATATTATATCCTAAATTCGTCCAATTTTATTTACTCCCTATAAAATACGCTGAAAATGCTACATATCAAGGCATATATGCCAGTATTTGTTTTCTGTATATTACACTAGAGGTATATATTTTTAAACAAAAATGTCAATTATTTAATACTGGACGTGACTTGTATTATAGCTTTTTGATGGCGTATGATACAAGTCACTCTAGTATAGCTGCCTGTAATATTAATTATTTTGTTAGTACTTCATGACTATTGGATGCAGTCTTTTATGCATTTTAAGCCACTAATTATATTATACGTTGGGAGTTGTGTTAAACTAATAATTACATTTTGAATAATAAGTTGGACATCATAATTTTACAGAATATACTTATTTTGTCTAATATTCATTTGTTTGTGTAATTTTAATTCATGTATATTATGCTACAGCTATATCAAATACAAGTATTTTCTCTAGTATTTTAAACTCGAATGTGTACAATAAATTATATTATGCTGCAACTATAATATATGAAAGTATATTGATTTATGCATAATAAGTTTGATTTTTCATGGGTTGGTTTCTGAAAATTCTAATTATGAAGCGATATAAATCAAACTACAGCAATTTGTAGTCTATCAAGTAATAGCTATTATATGACGTGACATACTGCTGACTCTAGTTTACTTGCCTATAATTTTTCATTATTAGCTATAATATTTCATCATTATCTATGAATTTCATTAAGTAACCATTGGGTACAGTTTTTTGTGCATTTTTAATCACAAGTTATATTATATGTTAGGACTTGTATCACAGTAATTAGAGCGTTTTTACTTATGCATTATACTGGTGCCTAATTTTTGAAATTTTTCTGTATCTTATATTGGAGTTGTATATATATAATAAGAAATTTGGAAAGCTTGGAAATTTTTTATCCAAAATAAATTACTGGAATATTATACACATTGCTTTGTATTACATCATAAATATGGTATTTTATGACATAACATGCAAGTAAATCTATTTCGTCTACATTTAATTACTTTATGAGGTGCAGTGTTTGATGCATTTTTAACCACTAAAATTAATTTATTGTGATGATCCAAATGGGCCATCACCTATTTTCTTACCCATTATGTGCTTTCGAGGCCTTGAAAACCTCATTTAGAGTTGCTTTGATTTGCGTGCGCAGTCTGGGCGCGTAGCCGGAAAGCTTAAATATGAAATTCTGTGAAAAATGCTATGTTTTGATATAAAAATGAATAAAATTTGACTTCGGTCAATATTTTAGTTAAACGGACCCGGACCCATGATTTGACAGTCTCGGAGGGTCCGTAGGAAAATATGGGACTTGGGCATATGCCCGGAATCATATTTCGAGGTCCCAAGCCCGAGAAATGAATTTTTGAGTAAAATTATTTTCTGAAATTGTTAAGGAAAATTGAAATGAAAATTGATTAGAACGTGTTGGTATCGGGTCTGTATTTTGGTTCCGGCGCCCGGTACAGGTCTTATATTTGATTTAAGAGGTTTCTGTAAAGATTGGTTAAAATCGGACGTCGTTTGACGTGTTTTGGACTTGAATTCCTAAATTTGAACTTGATGGTGTTTTTGAAAATTCCATTGATCTTGAGGTTTAATTCGATGTTCATAATGTTATTTTGGCAATTTGATTACACGAATATATTCGTAGAATGTTTTTGAGGTTGTGTATATACTTGGGTTAGAGTTTCGAGGGCTCGGGTGAGTTTCGAGTAGGTTCCGGGATGCCTTAGGCTTAAAAAGATCAGATGTTGAAGGTTCAGGAAATATTGCAGGTCTCTGAACCCTCTTGCGCGGTCCGCGAGAAATCGCGTGCGGCCGCGGAGGGGCCAGCGCGGTCGCGGTCGCCTCTGAGCGGTCCACGGTGGATGCTGTGTGGCCGTGGTCGGCTTTGTGCGGTCCGCACGGGGCTATGATCTGTAGGTCTTCAGGGAGACCTGTACGGCCGCGGTCCTTTTTGTGCGGTCCACACAAGGAGTTTCAGAGGGGTATAAATTCACGTGAATTTCAGTTATTTTTACACTTTTCAAAATCCCAAAATATAAGAGGCGATTTTCTAAACAACTTTTCTTATCCAAAACGATTGATTCGAGTGGATTGGTGGTGGAATCAAGAGGTAAAGCTATAATTGAGACTTGAGTGGTGTTCAAGGCATTGAGGTAAGTGTTTGGTCTAACCTTAACTTGAGGGATTAGGAGTGGAGTCATATTTGCTATTTGCTTCTTGTTGAGTACGACGTATAGGCATGGTGATGAGTATCTATACGTTGGTGTCGAGCATGACCGTGAGTCTTAAATTGAAAGTGGTTGTGTCCTTAAATGACATTTCAGATGCTTTAATTAATGATCTTCTATATTGCGCAATGAATTGTTTTATCCTTGCAGATCTTATTTATGTTTGAGCATTGTCATTATTTGGGTTGAGTACAAGCAAAGTTAAGATTGGTTATAGCTAATTCTCCCTTGCCGGGATGATAGTTTCGATATCTTTGTTCCCTTGCCGGGAAACTATTATATTGCTTTTGTTCCCTCGCCAGGAGGTTATTATATCGCTTATGTTCCCTTGCCGGGATTTCTTGTAATTGTGTGATGAAATGGGAACGGTTGGTACGCCTACCACAAGATATTATGAAATGGGAGCGGGTGGTACGCCTATCACAAGATATTATGAAATGGGAGCGTGTGGTACGTCTACCGCAAGATATTATGAAATGGGAGCGGGTGGTACGCCTACCACAAGATATAATGAAATGGGAGCGGGTGGTACGCCTACCACGAGAAATAATGAAATGGGAGCGGGTGGTACGCCTACCACGAGATATGAGAAATGGGATCAGGTTGCACGCCTGCAACAAGATGAAACTGAAAGTGAAAGTTGCCTTTTTTTTCTTCATTTGTGATAGAAGTTATATTGCTAGCTTCCTTATTATTCCCTGTTATTTTCTTTTAACTGCTATCCCTGAAGCATGTTTCCCTTCCCCAGCTTTAACTGCTTATTACTTGTTTACTTTTCCGCCATATATTGTATAACTGCACAGGTTTTTCTGGAGTCTAGTCCTAGCCTCGTCACTACCTCGCCGGGGTTAGGCTAGACACTTACCAGCACATGGGGTCGGTTGTGCTGATGCTACACTCTGTGCTCTTTTGCACAGATCCAGGTCTTGGACAACAGCAGTAGCGCGGGAGCCAGCCTTCAGTCCAGTGAGACACCGAGGTAGCTTTGCAGGCGTCCGCAGGCCCGGCGTCTCCTCTATCTTTTATTTCAGTCTGTTATCTCATGTATTTGAGACAAACAGTTTATATTTTCTTTGAAATAGTTGTATTTAGTACTCTTAGAAGTTCGTGAGTAATGTGACACCAGTTCTTGGGTAGAGACATATATTGATTCTCGCATTATTGTTTCGTCTTCTTTAATTGAAGTCTTCCGCATAATTATTTAATTTCGTTGCTTCATGTTATCACTGAAAATTTTTAAAAGAAGTAATTGTTAATGAAGTAAGCAGTTAAGGATTGACTTGCCTAGCTCACATTAGTAGGTGCCATCACGAGTCCCGAGGGTGGAAAATCCGGGTCATGACAAGTTGGTATCAGAGCTCTAGGTTACATAGGTCTCACAACTCACGGACAAGCTCAGTAGAGTCTGAGGGATCGGTACGGAGACATCTGTATTTATCCCCCAGAGGCTACAGAGTTAGGAAAATCTCACATTTGTTCTTTCTTGTCATGTGGATTTGTTCCTCAAATGCTAATTGAACTTCTACTCTGTTCTTCGCAGATGGCGAGAACACGCGCTTCCTCATCTACCGCTCAGCAACCCAAGCCCCTTGCAGCAGCTCCCACTAAGGGTAGAGGGAGAGGCCGTGCTAGAGGCCGAGGTAGGGGCAGAGCTCAGCCCCGAGCAGCAGCACCAGTGGCGGAGCCTCAGGTTGATTTCGAGGAGGAGGTTCCGGCCCCAGCAGTTCTAGTGGGCCCAGCTCAGGTCCCAGAGGGGTTCATTGCCACCCCTGTTCTTCGAGATGCTCTGGTCCGATTGGTGGGCCTCATGGAGAGTGTCACCCGAGCGGGTTTGCTTCTAGTAGCACCATCCACTTCTCAGGCTAGAGGAGGGGCTTAGACTCCCGCTACTCGCACTCCGGAGTAGGTAGCTCCCCAGATTCAGGTTCCAACGGTTCAGCCAGTGGTGGCAGTTCAGCCGGTTGTAATGGCTCAGACCGGCGATGGAGCGGCTATGTCTGTCGATGCTTTGTGGAGACTGGACAGATTCACCAAGCTCTTCACTACTACTTTTAGCAGAGCTCCTTCTTAGGATCCCCAGGATTTCCTATACAGCTGCCACGAGGTTCTCAGGAACATGGGCATTGTTGAGACTAATGGGGTCGATTTGCATTTCGCTTATCTGGATCTGCCAAGACTTGGTGGAGGGATTATTGCTTAGCCAGGCCAGCCGGGTCGCCATCTTTGACATGGGAGCAGCTTTCAGTGTTGTTTCTGGAGAAATTTCTCCCCCGTGACTCAGAGAGAGGCCTTCCGGAGGCAGTTTGAGCGCCTCCAGCAGGGTTTCATGACAGTCACCCAGTATGAAACCAAGTTCATTGATCTAGCTCGCCATGCTCTTGTCATACTTCCCACCGAGAGAGAAAGGGTGAGGAGGTTTATTGATGGTCTTATTCAGCCGATTCATCTTCAGATGGTCAAGGAGGCCGAGAGTGAGATCACATTTCAGGAGGCGGCCAATGTGGCCCGCCAAGTTAAGATGGTTCTGTCACAGGGAGGTAGTCATGGGTCGGATAAGAGGCCCCGTCATTCGGGCAGATTCAGTGGTACCTTGTTTGGAGGTAGAGATTCATATGGTAGAGGCCATCGTCCTAGGCCCTTTCAGTCAGCTCTTCAGGTCTCCAATGGTACTCCAGGTGGTCGTGGTTCTTAGACGCACTATTCTGATCAGCGGTATTACAGTGCCCCATCAGCACCTATCAGTGTACCGCCGCTTCAAAGTTTCCAGGGTCGTCAGCCCCAGCAGCCGAGGGCTTATTTTACTTGTGGTGACATGAGGCACATTTCTAGATATTGCCCTCGAGCTTCGAGTAGTTTTCCGATTTAGGGTTCTCGTGCTATGATACAGGCACCAGGTGTTCCACAGCCTGCCCAGCCAGTTAGAGGTGGGGGTAGAGGTGTTAGAGGTGGAGGTAGAGGTCCTAGAGGTGGAGCTCAGGCCGCCATAAGTGGAGGCCAACCAGCAGCAGGCCGTCCCAGAGAGGTAGTTCAGGGTGGTGGGGCCCAGCCCCAATGTTATGCCCTTCCAGCTAGGCCCGAGGCTGAGGCTTCAGATGCAGTTATTATAGGTACTATTCTGGTTTGTGATAGATATGCTTCAGTGTTATTTGATCCGGGGTCTATGTATTCGTTTGTGTCAACTTATTTTGCATTGTACCTGGTCATGCCTAGTGATTCGTTGAGTATGCCTGTTTATGTGTCTACACCGGTGGGTGATTCTATCGTGGTCGATCGAGTTCATCGTTCTTGTATTGTAGTGATTGGAGGTCTTGAGACTCGTGTTGATTTGTTACTTTTAGATATGGTCGATTTTGATGTTATATTGGGGATGGACTGGTTATCCCCGTACCACACTATCTTGGATTGCCATGCCAAGACTGTGACCCTATCATTACCGGATTTGCCCCGTTTAGAGTGGAGAGGGACTCCTGGTTATTGTACCTTCAGTGTTATCTCGTATGTGAAGGCTCGGTGTATGGTCGAGAAGGGGTGTTTGGCCTATTTGGCGCATGTTCGCGATTCTAGCGCGGAGGTCCCTTCTATTGATTCTGTGCCCGTTGTTCGGGAGTTTCCTGAGGTTTTCCCTTCAGACCTGTCGGGTATGCCGCCCGACAGGGATATTGATTTTTGCATTGATTTGACTCTAGGCACCCAGCCCATTTCTATTCTGCCATACCGTATGGCCCCGCCTGAGTTGAAAGAATTGAAGGAGCAGTTACAAAATTTGCTTGAGAAGAGTTTCATTAGACCCAGTGTTTCGCCTTGGGGTGCACCGGTGTTGTTTGTTAAGAAAAAGGATGGTTTGATGAGGATGTGCATTGATTACCGGCAGTTGAACAAGGTCACAATCAAGAATAAGTATCCACTACCAAGGATTGATAATTTGTTCGATCAGCTTCAGGGTTCCAAGGTATTTTCAAAGATTAACTTCAGATCTAGCTACCATCAGGTGAGGATTAGGACATCTGATGTCCCTAAGACAGCATTCCGTACTCGGTACGGGCATTACGAGTTCGTGGTTATGTCATTTGTGTTGACCAATGCCCCAACAGCCTTTATGGATTAGATGAACCGAGTGTTTAGGACTTATTTAGACTCATTTGTGATAGTCTTCATTGATGATATTTTGATATATTCCCGCAGCCGAGAGGAGCATGAGCAGCATCTTAGAGTGGTTCTTCAGACCTAGAGGGATAGTCAGTTATATGCTAAGTTCTCGAAGTGTGAGTTCTGGTTAAGCTCAGTTGCATTTATGGGTCATATCATATCCGCAAAGGGTATTCAGGTTGATCCGAAGAAGATTGAGGTAGTCAAGAACTGGCCTAGACTAGCATCAGTTATAGAGATTTGGAGTTTCTTGGGATTGGCAGGCTACTATCGTCGGTTCGTGGAGGGGTTTTCATCTATTGCAGCCCCGATGACCTGGTTGACTCAGGAGGGTGCCCAGTTCAGATGGTCAGATGAGTGTAAGGCGAGCTTTCATAGGCTTAAGATAGCTCTGACTACGGCACCGGTGTTAGTTTTGCCCACAAGTTCAGGGCATTACACCATTTATTGTAATGCATATCGCATTGGGCTTGGTGCAGTGTTAATGCAGGAGGGAATGGTCATTGCCTATGCTTCGAGGCAATTGAAGATTCATGATAAGAACTATCCAGTACATGATTTAGAGTTGGCAGCCATTGTTCACGCATTGAAGACTTGGAGGCACTATTTGTATGGCGTGGCATGTGAGGTGTTCACTGATCACAAGAGTCTTCAGTATTTGTTCAAGCAAAAGGAATTGAATTTGAGGCAGAGGAGGTGGTTGGAGTTGTTGAAGGATTATGATATCACTATCTTATATCACCCAGGAAAGGCCAACGTGGTGGCCGATGCTTTGAGTAGAAATTCAGCCAGTATGGGCAGTCTTGCTTATATTCCAGTCGGTGAGAGGCCATTTGATTTGGATGTTTAGGCTTTGGCCAATCGATTTGTGAGATTAGATATTTTTGAGCCTAGTTGAGTATTAGCTTGCACGGTAGCTCGTTCTTCTTTATTGGAGCGTATCCATGATCGGCAGTATGATGATCCCCATTTGTGTGTCCTTAGAGACATGGTGCATCACGGAGGTGCCAAACAGGTCACCTTAGATGATGATGGAGTTTTGAGATTGCAGGGTCGAGTTTGTGTGCCTAATGTGGATGGGCTCCGAGAATTGATTTTAGAGGAGGCCCATAGCTCCCGATACTCTATTCATCCGGGCGCCGCGAAGATGTATCAGGATTTGCGGCAACATTATTGGTGGCGTAGAATGAAGAAGGATATTGTTGCATATGTGGCTCGGTATTTAAATTGTCAGTAGGTTAAGTATGAGCATCAGAGACCTGGTGGTTTGTTTAAGAGGATTGAGCTTCCCGAGTGGAAGTGGGAGCGGATCACTATGGACTTCGTAGTTGGACTCCCGCAGGCTCGGAGGAAGTTCGACGCAGTATGGGTCATTGTTGATAGGCTGACCAAGTCAGCGCATTTCATTCCTGTGGCAGTCTCCTATTCATCCGAGAGGTTAGCTGAGATCTATATCCGGGAGATTGTTCGCCTTCATGGGGTTCCGGTATCCATCATTTCAGACCGAGGTACGCAGTTTACCTCGCACTTCTAGGGAGCAGTTCAGCGAGAATTAGGCACTCAGATTGAGTTGAGTACAACATTTCATCCTCAGACGGACAGGCAGTCCGAGTGGACTATTTAGATTTTGAAGGATATGCTTCGAGCTTGTGTTATTGACTTCGGAGGATTGTGGGATCAGTTCTTACCTTTAGCAGAGTTTGCCTACAACAACAGCTACCAGTCGAGCATCCAGATGGCTCCCTATGAGGCTTTATATGGTAGGCAGTGTCGATCTCCGGTTGGATGGTTTGAGCCGGGAGAGGCTCGGTTGTTGGGTACAGATCTAGTTTAGGAGGCCTTGGGCAAGGTCAGGATTATTCAGGACAGGCTCCGTACAGCTCAGTCCAAGCAAAAGAGCTATGCAGATTGTAAGGTTCGAGACAAGGCTTTTATGGTTGGTGAGCGGGTGTTGCTCTGAGTGTCGCCTATGAAGGGCGTGATGAGATTTGGTAAGAAGGGCAAGTTTAGCCCTAGGTTCATTGGTCCATTTGAGATTCTTGATCGAGTGGGAGAGGTGGCCTATAGACTTGCATTGCCGCCGAGATTATCAGCTGTGCATCCAGTTTTTCATGTGTCCATGCTTCGGAGGTATCATGGCGATCCATCCCATGTGTTAGATTTCAGCACTGTCCAGTTGGACAAGGACTTGCCCTATGAGGAGGAGCCGGTAGCTATTCTAGACTGGCAGGTTCGTCAGTTGAGATCCAAGAGTTTCCTTTTTGTTCATGTTCAGTGGAGAGGTCAGCCTCCTAAGGCATCGACCTAGGAGTCCGAGTTCGATATGCGGGACCGTTATCCTCACCTTTTCCCTGCCTCAGGTACTTCTTTCTTCTATCCGTTCGAGGACGAATGGTTGTTTTAGAGGTGGAGAATGTGACGACCCAAAGGGGCCATCACCTATTTTCTTACCCATTATGTGCTTCCGAGGCCTTGAAAACCTCATTTAGAGTTGCTTCAATTTGCGTGCACAGTCTGGGCGCGTAGTCGGAAAGCTTAAATACAAAATTCTATGAAAAATGCTAAGTTTTGATTTTAAAATGAATACAATTTGACTTCGGTCAATATTTTGGGTAAACAGACCCGGACCCGCGATTTGACGGTCTCAGAGGGTCCATAGTAAAATATAGGACTTGGGCGTATGCCCGGAATCGGATTCTGAGGTTCCAAGCCCGAGAAATGAATTTTTGAGTAAAATTGTTTTCTGAAATTGTTAAGGAAAGTTGAAATAAAAATTGATTAGAACGTGTTGGTATCGAGCCCGTATTTTGGTTCCGGCACCTGGTACAGGTCTTATATGTGATTTAAGAGATTTCTGTAAAGTTTGGTTAAAATTGGACGTCGTTTGACGTGTTTCGGACTTGAATTCCTAAATTCGAACTTGATGGAGTTTTTGAAAATTTCATTGATCTTGAGGTTTAATTCGATGTTCATGATGTTATTTTAGCGATTTGATTACATGAATATGTTTTTTGAGGTTTTGTATATACTTGGGTTAGATTTTCGAGGGCTCGTGTGAGTTTGAGTAGGTTTCGGGATGCCTTAGGCTTAAAAAGATCAGATGTTGCAGGTTCAGGAAATATTGCAGGTCACTGACCTCTCTTGCGTGGTCCGCGAGAAATCGCGTGCGGCCGAGGAGGGGCCAGCGCGGCCGCGGTCGCCTTTGAACGGTCCGCAGTGGATGATGTGCGGCCGTGGTCGGCTTTGTGCAGTCCGCACGGGGCTATGATCTGCATGTCTTCAGGGAGGCATGTGCGGCCGCGGTCCTTTTTGTGCAGTCTACACAGGGAGTTTCAGAGGGGTATAAATTCACGTGAATTTCAGTTATTTTTACACTTTTCAAAACCCCAAAACGTAAGAGGCAATTTTCTAAACAACCTTTCTTCTCCAAAATGATTGATTCGAGCGGATTGGTGGTGGAATCAAGAGGTAAAGCTATAATTGAGACTTGAGTGGTGTTCAAGGCATCGAGGAAAGTGTTTGATCTAACCTTAGCTTGAGGGATTTAGGAGTGGAGTCATATTTGCTACTTGCTTCTTGTTGAGTATGACGTATAGGCATGGTAACAAGTATCTATACGTTGGTGTCGAGCATG
Organism: Nicotiana tabacum; assembly: GCF_000715075.1. Lineage (NCBI taxonomy): Eukaryota > Viridiplantae > Streptophyta > Magnoliopsida > Solanales > Solanaceae > Nicotiana > Nicotiana tabacum. The sequence continues at coordinate 62,496,645 of NC_134080.1, read as the reverse complement.
ATCGTGAGTCTTAAATTGAAAGTGGTTGTGTCCTTAAATGACATTTCAGATGCTTTAATTAATGATCTTCTATATTGCGCAAAGAATTGTTCTATCCTCGCAGATCTTATTTATGTTTGAGCATTGTCATTATTTGGGCTGAGTACAAGCTAAGTTAAGATTGATTATAGTTGATTCTCCCTTGCCGAGATGATTGTTTCGATATCTTTGTTCCCTTGTCGGGAAACTATTATATTGCTTTTGTTCCCTCGCCAGGAGGTTATTATATCGCTTATGTTCCCTTACCGGAATTTCTTGTAATTGTATGATGAAATGGAGGCGGGTGGTACGCCTACCACAAGATATTATGAAATGGGAGCGGGTGGTACGCCTACCACAAGATATAATGAAATGGGAGCGGGTGGTACGCCTACCACGAGAAATAATGAAATGGGAGCGGGTGGTACGCCTACCACGAGATATGAGAAATGGGATCAGGTTGCACGCCTGCAACAAGATGAAACTGAAAGTGAAAGTTGCCTTTTTTTTCTTCATTTGTGATAGAAGTTATATTGCTAGCTTCCTTATTATTCCCTGTTATTTTCTTTTAACTGCTATCCCTGAAGCATGTTTCCCTTCCCCAGCTTTAACTGCTTATTACTTGTTTACTTTTCTGCCATATATTGTATAACTGCACAGGTTTTTCTGGAGTCTAGTCCTAGCCTCGTCACTACCTCGCCGGGGTTAGGCTAGACACTTACCAGCACATGGGGTCGGTTGTGCTGATGCTACACTCTGTGCTCTTTTGCACAGATCCAGGTCTTGGACAACAGCAGTAGCGCGGGAGCCAGCCTTCAGTCCAGTGAGACACCGAGGTAGCCTTGTAGGCGTCCGCAGGCCCGGCGTCTCCTTTATCTTTTATTTCAATCTGTTATCTCATGTATTCGAGACAAACAATTTATATTTTCTTTCAAACGGTTGTATTTAGTACTCTTAGAAGTTCGTGAGTAATGTGACACTAGTTCTTGGGTAGAGGCATATGTTGATTCTCGCATTATTGTTTCATCTTCTTTAATTTAAGTCTTTCGCATAATTATTTAATTCCGTTGCTTCATGTTATCACTGATAATTGTTAAAAGAAGTAATTGTTAATGAAGTAAGCAGTTAAGGATTGGCTTGCCTAGCTCACATTAGTAGGCGCCATTATGACTCCCGAGGGTGGGAAATCCGGGTCGTGACATTTATATTTCATATTGGAAGTTGTGTTAAAGTAATAATTACATTTACATTATTTTCATTAAATTGTGATTCATGAATATTTATTTTTACCCCTGAAATTCAATTTGCCTTCTGTCTTTTCATATACAGTTTTAAAAAAAAATTACGCTATATAAGTATCATATCGTTTACAGATTTATTCACACAAACTCATCTAGTTTTATTTGACAAAACAGAAAAAATAAGGAAAAATGGATGCAGCAATCAAAACCATAGTTGATCAAATCAAAGAAGATATCATCGAAGCCTTTGAGATCAAGTTTGATGAGTTCATAGACAAATATGAAAGGCATTTAAGAAGATTCAAGGACAAGCTGGATAGGCTGGAGATCATTGTCCGATATGGGGCTAATGGTGACAGTATAGATGATAGTTCTTGTGACTCTGATTAATTTTTTATTTTATGCTCTCTTTTTTTGTGTGGAAGTACTTGGAATCTGAATGGTGTCAATGTAATTTTAGTTTATATTAATATAATTTCTTTTTGTTAATGTATTTATCTAACTTACTTTTGATCTCTTTAAATTCAAAGAAAATATAAATAATGACTATGATTTTACTGTTACAAATGTGAAAAATCAAACAATACCATATATAATATTGGCAGCTATATATCCAACTATATTATAATGGAGAGAAGTCGAAAATAGTGCAAAATTGGGATCAAGAATAAGTTAGTGGAATTAAATAATTAAAAAATATTTCCCGTATATTACACTGGAGTTATACGTTGTTAAAACATCATATCCTGTATTTAATACTGGACTTGAATAATCCAGATTCTTTTATCCTAAATTCGTCCAATTTTGGTTACTCCCTATAAAATATGCTGCAAATGCTACTTATGAAGGCATTTAAGCCAGTATATTTTAATGAAAAATTGGAAAATAGTAAAAACTTGGTATCTAGTACAATTTACTGGAATTAAATAATTAAATATTTTGTTTCCTGTATATTACACAGGAGTTATATGTTGTTAAAACATGATATATTGTATTTAATACTGGACTTGAATAGTCCAGATTCTTTTGTCCTAAATTCGTTTGGTTACTCCCTATAAAATATGCTGGAAATGCTACTAATGAAGGGATATAAGCCTGTACATTATAATGGAGAATCGGAAAATATTGGAAACTTGGTATCTATTGCAATTTACTGGAATTAAATAATTAAATATTTTATTTCCTGTATATTACACTGGAGTTATATGTTATTAAAACATGATACCCTGTATTTCATACTGGACTTGAATAATCCAGATACTTTTATCCTAAATTCGTCAAATTTTGGTTATTCCCTATAAAATATGCTAGAAATGATACTTATGAAGGGATATAAGCCAGTATATTATAATGGAGAATCGGAAAATATTGAAAACTTGATATCTAGAACAATTTACTGGAATTAAATAATTAAATATTTTATTTCCTGTATATTACACTGGAGTTATAGTTTATTAAAACATGATATCATGTATTTCATACTGGACTTGAATAATCCAGATTCTTTTATACTAAATTCATCCAATTTTGGTTACTCCCTATAAAATATGCTGGAAATGCTACTTATGAAGGCATATAAGCCAGTATATTATAATGGAGTAGTGGAAAGCAGATGAAACTTGGTATCTAATACAATTTACTGTAATTAAATAATTAAATATTTTGTTTCATATATATTACACTGGAATTATACGTTCTTAAAACATGATATCCTGTATTTTATACTGGACTTGAATAATCCAGATTTGTTTATCCTAAATTCGTCCAATTTTGGTTACACCCTATAAAATATGCTGGAAATGCTACATATGAAGACATATAAGCCAGTATATTATTATGGAGAAGTGGAAGATAGTGTAAACTTGGTATCTAGAACAATTTACTGGAAGTAAATAATTAATTATTTTGTTTCATGTATATTACACAGAAGTTATATGTTGTTAAAACATCATATCCTGTATTTAATACTGGACTTGAATAATCCAGATTCTTTTATCCTAAATTCGTCCAATTTTGGTTACTTCCTATAAAATATGCTGCAAATACTACTTATGAAGGGATATAAGCCAGTATATTATAATGGAGAATCGAAAAATAGTTGAAACTTGGTATCTAGAACAATTTACTGGAATTAAATACTTAAATATTTTATTTCCTGTATGTTACACTGGAGTTATATGTTATTAAAACATGATACCCTTGTATTTCATACTGGACTTGAATAATCTAGATACTTTTATCCTAAATTCGTCCAATTTTGGTTATTCCCTATAAAATATGCTAGAAATGCTACTTATGAAGGGATATAAGCCAGTACATTATAATGGAGAATCGGAAAATATTGAAAACTTGATATCTAGAACAATTTACTGGAAGTAAATAATTAAATTTCCCTGTATATTACACTGGAGTTATATGTTGTTAAAATATGATATCCTTTATTTAATACTGGACTTGAATAATCCAGATTTTTTATCCTAAATTCGTCCAATTTTGATTACTCCCAATAAAATATGCTGAAAATGGTACATATGAAGGTATATAAGCCAGTATATTATAATGGAGAAGTGGAAGATAGTGGAAACTTAGTATCTAGTACAATTTACTGGAAGTAAATAATTAAATATTTTGTTTCCTGTATATTACAATGGAGTTATACGTTCTTAAAACATGATATCCTGTATTTCATACTGACATGAATAATCCAGATTTTTTTATCCTAAATTCGTCCAATTTTGGTTACACCCTATAAAATATGCTGGAAATGCTACATATGAAGGCATATAAGCCATTATATTATAATGGAGAAGTGGAAGATAGTGAAAACTTGGTATCTAGTACAATTTACTGGAAGTAAATAATTAAATTTTCCTGTAAATTACACTGGAGTTATATGTTGTTAAAACATGATATCCTTTATTTAATACTGGACTTGAATAATCTAGATTTTTTTATCCTAAATTCGTCAAATTTTGGTTACTCCATATAAAATATGCTGGAAATGCTACTTATAAAGGTATATAAGCCAGTATATTATAATGGAGAAGTGAAAGATAGTGGAAACTTGGTATCTAGTAAAATTTACTGGAAGTAAATAATTAAATATTTTGTTTCCTGTATATTACACTGGAGTTATACGTTGTTAAAACATCATATCCTGTATTTAATACTGGACTTGAATAATCCAGATTCTTTTATCCTAAATTCGTCCAATTTTGGTTACTCCCTATAAAATATGCTGCAAATGCTACTTATGAAGGGATATAAGCCAGTACATTATAATGGAGAATCGAAAAATAGTGCAAACTTGGTATCTATTACAATTTACTGGAATTAAATAATTAAATTTCCCTGTATATTACACTGGAGTTATATGTTGTTAAAACATGATATCCTTTATTTAATACTGGACTTGAATAATCCAGATTTTTTATCCTAAATTCGTCCAATTTTGATTACTCCCAATAAAATATGCTGAAAATGGTACATATGAAGGTATATAAGCCAGTATATTATAATGGAGAAGTGGAAGATAGTGGAAACTTAGTATCTAGTACAATTTACTGGAAGTAAATAATTAAATATTTTGTTTCCTGTATATTACAATGGAGTTATACGTTCTTAAAACATGATATCCTGTATTTCATACTGACATGAATAATCCAGATTTTTTTATCCTAAATTCGTCCAATTTTGGTTACACCCTATAAAATATACTGGAAATGCTACATATGAAGGCATATAAGCCATTATATTATAATGGAGAAGTGGAAGATAGTGAAAACTTGGTATCTAGTACAATTTACTGGAAGTAAATAATTAAATTTTCCTGTAAATTACACTGGAGTTATATGTTGTTAAAACATGATATCCTTTATTTAATACTGGACTTGAATAATCCAGATTTTTTTATCCTAAATTCGTCAAATTTTGGTTACTCCATATAAAATATGCTGGAAATGCTACTTATAAAGGTATATAAGCCAGTATATTATAATGGAGAAGTGAAAGATAGTGGAAACTTGGTATCTAGTAAAATTTACTGGAAGTAAATAATTAAATATTTTGTTTCCTGTATATTACACTGGAGTTATACGTTGTTAAAACATCATATCCTGTATTTAATACTGGACTTGAATAATCCAGATTCTTTTATCCTAAATTCGTCCAATTTTGGTTACTCCCTATAAAATATGCTGCAAATGCTACTTATGAAGGGATATAAGCCAGTACATTATAATGGAGAATCGAAAAATAGTGCAAACTTGGTATCTATTACAATTTACTGGAATTAAATAATTAAATATTTTGTTTCCTGTATATTACACAGGAGTTATATGTTGTTAAAACATGAAATATTGTATTTAATACTGGAATTGAATAGTCCAGATTCTTTTATCCTAAATTCGTTTGGTTACTCCCTATAAAATATGCTGGAAATGCTACTTATGAAGGGATATAAGCCTGTACATTATAATGGAGAATCGAAAAATATTGGAAACTTGGTATCTAGAACAATTTACTGGAATTAAATAATTAAATATTTTATTTCCTGTATATTACACTGGAGTTATATGTTATTAAAACATGATACCCTGTATTTCATACTGGACTTGGATAATCCAGATACTTTTATCATAAATTCGTCCAATTTTGGTTACTCCCTATAAAATATGCTTGAAATGCTACTTATGAAGGGATATAAGCCAGCACATTATAATGGAGAATTGAAAAATATTGGAAACTTGATATCTAGAACAATTTACTGAAATTAAATAATTAAATATTTTGTTTCCGGTATATTACACTGGTGTTATAGTTTATTAAAACATGATATCCTGTATTTCATACTGGACTTGAATAATTCAGATTCTTTTATACTAAATTCGTCCAATTTTGGTTACTCCCTATAAAATATGTTGGAAATGCTACTTATGAAGGCATATATGCCAGTATATTATAATGGAGAAGTGAAAAATAGTTGAAACTTGGTATCTAGAAGTGGAAAATAGTTGAAACTTGGTATCTAGTACAATTTACTGTAATTAAATAATTAAATATTTTGTTTCCTGTATATTACACTGGAGTTATACGTTTTTAAAACATGATATCCTGTATTTTATACTGGACTTGAATAATCCAGATTAATTTATCCTAAATTCGTCAAATTTTTGTTACACCCTATAAAATATGCTGGAAATGCTACATTTGAAGGCATATAAGCCAGTATATTATAATGGAGAAGTGGAAGATAGTGGAAACTTAGTATCTAATACAATTTACTGGAAGCAAATAATTAAATTTTCCTGTATATTACATTGGAGTTATATGTTGTTAAAACATGATATCCTTTATTTAATACTGGACTTGCATAATCCAGGTTTCTTTATCCTAAATTCGTCCAATTTTGGTTACTCTCTAATAAAATATGCTGGAAATGGTAATTATGAAGGCATATAAGCCAGTATATTATAATGGAGAACTGAAAAATAGTGAAAACTTGGTATCTAGTACAATTTACTGGAATTAAATAATTTAATCTTTTATTTCCTGTATATGACACTGCAGTTATATATTTTTAAACCACTATGTCCCGTATTTAATACTGGATTTTAAAAATCCAGAATTTTTTATGCTAAATTTGATCAATTTTGGTTACTCCGTATAAAATATTCTGGAAATTCTACTTAAGAAGGGATATAAGCCAGTATATTATAATGGAGAAGTGTAAAATAGTGCAAAATTGGTAAATAGAAAAACTTACTGGAATTAAATAATTTAAAATTATGTTCCTGTATATTTTGTTGGAGCTATACGTTCCGAAATTATAATGTCCAGTATTTTATACTGGAACTTCATAAACCAGATTTTTTTGCAGCAAATCAAGAAACCAAAAAAAATAGACAATAATAATATTTTGAAAAACAAGAATACCAAACAAATTATTCGGGATTACAATCACTTTTTCATATCAGACAACGCAACCTTATTGTATATAATCGATCATTTTTTTCCTGTATTTTCTTGCATAAGGATGAACCACAGCAGAATTTGTGCAATTTGTTCTGTTATGCCCATATTGTTTGCAGCGACCACATCTTGGTTCCTTCTTGAATTCTGTACCGGAAACATGTCGATTCTTCTGTCTTCTTCCTAGCATTACTTTTGCATCTGGAGGCTTAGTGATTTCTGATTTAATAGTGTCTGGTATAACCCATGTTGATGAATCACCTACAGAATTTACTTGCCCTTCATATGTTTTCAACAAAAAGTTCCTTGAATAATATGCTAAGCAAAAGGCCGATTTCTTTTGATATATATTGTCAATTGGAGCAATTGCATGTTCACAGGGTATTTCATCTAGCTGAAATTGATAACAATCACATGTTCTTTTGTCTAGATCAACAATAAATTTCATACCCCATTCTTTGACATTGAATTTGAGTCGATCAATGGGCAATACTCTAAATGTAAAAGTTGGTTTAATTTTTTCTTCCAATGTTGCTTCTGCCCAATTTGATATCTCACGGAATATTCCTTCTGCAGTTGTCCTTCTTTCATAGAACTAGCTTTGCAACTTTTTTTTGTATAAAATCCATCATTGTTAAAAGTGGCAATTCTCTTGCACGTCTCAAAACATTATTCATTGACTCAACAATATTTGTTGTTAACATATCATATCGTCTTCTCGGACAATGTGAACGAGCCACCTTCCTGGTGGTTCCTCCATCAAATAATTGAATGTTTCCTTATCAACAACAGCTATTTGGGACATGAAGTCATCAAATTCTGATTGAAGGTATACTCTTGCAGCACTTTAAAAAAGGTTCAGTGCAGTGTTTCTCACTCTTCTTTGCTTTAGATTCTTTTCTAAATGATATATGCAAATATCATGGTAGCACTCAGGGAAAACTTTTACAATACCATTTGCAATGGCCTTGTGTCGATCTGACAAAAACATTAAATCCTTACGAATCCCAATTGCTTTTCTTAATTCTCTAAAATACCATTCATATGATTCGTTATTCTCTGAATCCGCTACCCCAAATGCTATAGGGAAAATCTGGTTATTTGCATCTTTTGTAACAGCCACTAACAGAACACCTCTATATTTATTTTTTAGTAATGTTCCATCAACTGCAATAAGTGATCTACAATACTTCCACCCAGAAATTGATGCCCCATACATGAAAAACATGTAAACAAACCTGTTCGATTGAAAAGTAAATAACTTTCAATTATACCATGTGACAAGCTAAATACTAATAACATACTAGACAACAAGCTTAAAGACGACAAACTTCCATTAAAATATACTGAAATCAAACACAACTCAAATATTATATACTGGACTAAAGATCATAATAAGAAAAGAAGACGAATAATCACTCAAAAAAGTAATGACAAATAAAACAAACTTCTAGGTTAAACAGAACTAATCCAGTATAATATACTGGACAGAAAACTTAAACAAGGCAGACATTCGGTAAAATATACTGGAGAGAAAGCTTATACAAGGCAAACATCCTGTAAAATATCCCGTATAACATAATGGAGGACAAACATTCACACGAGAATTCAGTATAATATACTGGACAAAATTTATTACTAAATTTTGAAGGCCACTATTTTATACACAAACATAAGAAATTTACCTATTTTCTGCATCTCTCTGAATATTAGTATATAATCCTGGATTTTTTTGTTCGATCATATACAAATATGATGCCAGCTGCTCATAATTCTGTTCAGTTGTTCCTCTTAATAAAGATAACCCTTTTTGAATAGCATGTCATGCTTTTCCATAACCAACATCTATTCCATGTGCTCTTTTCATTTCTGAAATGACAAACTTAGGCTTTACTTCAGTAGCTATGTCCCTTAAGTTGTCAATCATATAATCTCTAATCACATTTGAAGTTGCTTGTCTTTGGTGTGATTTTCTAATATCAACCGAGCACTCATGTGTTCTCTGAAATTTAACTATTTTAAAAAGTATTGATTCTTTAATTCTTGAACATCGAACAGTCCAACCACACTTTTCATCAACACATACCAAAGAATATCTTGTGTTACTTGACCTCTTAACATAAAACTCAAAGTGCTCCTTTAGAGCTGCTAAGCAAAAACATCTAATCATAGCATTTTTGTCTGGAAAAACTGACCCGAGTTTTACATCATCCAATGATGCATTTTCCTTTAGTATTATTGATGGGGATTCTTTTGCCTTTCCTTTTGCTTTCCTTTTTCTTCCTTCAATAGTGTCTAGTGATTTAATCTGTTGATCTTCCACAGGAATTACAATTTCATTTTCCATTGTAATTTCATAAATTGGCATCTCCTGCTACTTCAGATATCAGCATTACTTGCTCTTCCGGAACATATGTGTTTCTGTGCAATAATTGTTGATTGTCAATTTCCATTATTGCACTACCTTCTGATTGTTGATCTGGTATTTTTTATATTTCAACAACAAATTTGGAATCTTTATAGTATGGATCATTTTTTAAAAGCATCATACACAAGCTAAGATCTTCATCTTTTATCACTTGTATTCCCTTAGCAGTACCTAGGTTAATATTAAGCCATACTTTTGCTTCAAACTTGTTGTTGTTGAACTCCATAACTTCAAAATTTTACTCATGAATTCTTCAAACGAAGTCCCATCATTTATAAGGAGAAGCTTTGTTTTATGATCTAAGTACTTGTAATCTGCTGTCCATTTGCCATCAAATGCGATAAGCAAGAAATTTGTATGCATCATGTATTTAATGAAACCAGATAATAAGCTGGAGTTATAATTCGAGCAAAGTATAGTAGATACAAATTATAAACTGTCTTACCCATTTCTATTACAATATACTGGCTTATATAGCTTAATAACTAGATTTTCCAGTATAATTATCAGGAAGCAACTAAAATAAGAAGTACAACAATAGTATCAGCAAACTTTGAGTAAAATATTTGGTTTGTGAACATCCTGTAAAAAATACTGGACATTATAATTCTGCAAGGTACATCTCCAGCAAAATATACATGGACCCAAATAATTAGATATTTAGATGTTATACTGCAGTCAAACATACTTCCAGTATATTATACTGGAAGTGTCTAAGTTTTACATATTAATTTAGAAAAGTCCAGCTAATTATACTGGCGTTATGTTCTGAAGGATTTTATATTATTTTTTGTGGTTTTGAACAATGCAGATTTTAACAGTTACGATCTAAATTACAGAATAGAAGATATTTAATACAATTAAGCACAGATTAACGCATTGAGAAAATGTGTCAAAATAACACAGATTAAAGTATTAATTGAGAGAACTTACTTCGATTTGCAGAAAATTCGAAGAATCAAAAAATTTTACTGAGGGAATTTTCTGGTTTGAATTACAAACAGACAAATTGTAGAGAATCACAATTAAATCTGTGATGGTAGAAGATAGATTTAATTGAGAGAGCTTACTTCGATTTTCAGTTTAACGCCGGAAGATTTTGCTAAAGAAGAATATAAGGTCAAGTCGCGTAAATTTAATAAACATAGTAGGGGTATTTTAGTCAACAAATTGTTACCGTACTTAATTCGCGGCTAAACATAGTTGACCTTTGATTATGTGGCTAAATTTGATTGACCATGCATAAAACTGGCCATTTATAAATTTTCCGCATTAAAATCGCACCTGCAAAAGAAATTTAAGGAAGAGGAAGAGAAGCGGATAAGTAATCCAGACGTGGATAACTTGAAAGCTTATTAGAATCTTAAAGCATATTTTATTTACTTAATTGGAGGAAAACCTAATATAAACAGATGTGGGCTCATTTAAAATTACAAGTAATGGTTGTGCATAGAAAAATAAGACACGTACATAATTTATTAGTAAGATTTGATGTGAAATGACATAAATGGCCCGACCTTTTCCAAAAAGGACTCTTAAGCATACAGGTCGAAACCCACAAGCTCTTCTATAATATAGTAAAGTAAAGTAAAGTAATTTGCAGCTATGTTATTAAAGCTTATTTTTGTCTTACTTGGTGAACAGACTCAGCAGATTCAGAATTTTGAGTTCATCTATGCTTAAATTTTTTTATTTAACATAAAGTTGCCACCAATCAAATTATAAGCGTGCAACTAATTAAATACGAAAAAAACTAGTGAGAAACCCATAGTATTAATATTACAAATGCCATAAAACTATGATGATAACGCAATTATATTGGCGAGAAAAAAAATTAGTGGACATTACCGTTTCGGAGGAACTCTCGATTTTTTTAAAGCAAACTTTCATTTTCTTTCTTTGCTACAGTGACTTAGATGAAGCAGAAGGAAAAGCAAAAAAAAAAAGTAGTATTGGGTAAATAATCGCTCGTGAAAAGCAAAAAAGATGACCTAATAATTGAGGTAAAAGAAAAATAGCGCTTGATAAAATAAGAAAAGAAAAAGGGAGTAAAACAATCTTAAATTCTTAATCTTGTTAGGAGTCAGTTTCAATCTCTCAACCTTTAACTTTCATAACCCTCTAGCACCCATCAGGCTTTTTGTTATCTGGATGCTTGTTGTTTAATTATATCGGTTCCCTTAAACTTTCTATGTAATTATACATACTCCGAGTCGAGGTTAATGGGTGCTCAAGAACCCAATTTTTATATGTAAATCCGCCCATGAACAGAATCCGCATCAAATATAAGCACACATCAAAAATATTTACTTTGTTGCGATGAAAATCCATGTTTAAAAAAATCAGGTGTATTTTATATAGATTGATAAGACATTTTGCGTGAGCGTATTCTTGAAGCCAAAGCTAAGGCAGAGGTAAGTGGAGGTTTACTTTTCTTATAAAAACACACACACACACACACACACACACACACACACACACACACATATATATATATATATATATATATATATATATATATATATATATATATATATATATATATATATATATATGAATGTGATAGGTTGATATTCGATAGTTTGGACATATCCAAATTTAATTGAATATTGATAGTTATTATGCTCAAACCGAAACAGTCTCACCGAAGTAATGTTATCCATTAGCCAAGGATGATATGAACTTATTAAGACCAAAATGTGCAATGATTTGAAGCCAATGATGACATATGAAAACCTAATGCGAGTATTATGACTAAACTCCATCTGAATGATACGATAGAATATAGTTAATCTGAACAAGATAAAATACTCTAAGATCGATTGTATAACCATATTAGTAAATACATTATATGGCTTCATGGAAAGTGTGTTGTATCATTTGTCTTAATGATATAATATTAACCTTAATGTGAAAAACACCTCAGGCAAGGAGGTGATGACGATATCTCGAAGTGGTTAAGCAAGTGAAATAATTAATTGTTGAACTATGAATTAGAACAACCTAATGATTTTGGAAATGAACTTAAGGAAAGAATCCACGGTTTAATTTGTTGCGACACTCTTATTTAGATACACATGTTGAAATGCTTAACAAAGCCTGTGATTATTTTGTACATATTGTTCATGTTTTACTAAAGACTTGCCATATCTTTCGGATAATGAGGTCTATGGCACTTTCTTTTGACATACAGGTGCGCCATCCGACGGGCATATACACTTGAGATGACAATTCTAGCTTTTCTCATACCAAGTGGTTGATAAGCCCTATTTGTATTTCGATAGTGGCCAATAATCATTTCTTATTTTTGTATTGGGATATGTCCTGAAGGAACTCACGTGTTCTTTCTTTTATAATTTAGTGAATTTCTATTGAATTGGGAAAAATTGAGTTTACATGTTAAAGTGATTGGAAGATGACGTGTCATAACACGTAGACTGGTCAAAGAGTTATGATTGGCAAAGGGGCACGAGTTGCAACAGATACGAGCAGAGGCATAAGAGAAGGCACGAGCGGATAATCAAAAGACTCAACGCCCGTACCTATTTAAGTCCAAGAATTAAGGAGAATGAATCTGACAGCTCAAAAGAGTACAGATACAGTATTTAATGAGCATTAAATACTAAAAATGTTAGAGAATCTGTATTAAAATACAATGATTATGTAACGTAGCATTTAATGTCTTTAATTGTCTATAATGACCTTATTATGACAAAGGCAAAACGTATATTTCCAAGATAGCTATAAAAGGGAAAGAATGGGTCAATTGTAGACACACGAAATACAATCTGAATACATTGGTTTTACTTTGAATCTTATTGTTGGCAAAAATCACTTTCCTTTATTCATTCTTTGATTATTAGTAACCCGAGTTCTTCTAAATTAAGGCTTTAACCGAAATTTCACTTTTTGGTTAAACAAATTGGCTCCGTTACCGGGAATCTGATAATCTTTTCGTTTTTAGTTTAACTTTCCTTGTTGCATCAACCATGTCGAACAATAATGACAACATTCAAGGAAACCAAGGAAACCAACAACTTCAGGGAAATCTACAGGATAATCACACCCCGGTCCCTTCTCCACAAAGCTCTCCTCGGCGGTCTCGAAAAGGCACTCCTGATGGATCTCATGCAAATGGAAACACTCAATTTGAAAATGTTGAAGCTATCGATGAAGTTCTGCAAAAACTAATTGCTGAACAAGTCAATAAAGCTCTTGAGGCTTTTGCTAGCCAATTACCAGCTGCACCACCCACACCCACTCCAAATAACAACACTTTGGAGAACCCTCGCTCTAGGCTTGTTAATTCAGGTAGTGGTGGAACCCCCAGCGAATCACAAGAGGGAGTACCAGGTAACTTAGTCAATTCTGATTTACAAAATTTAGTACTAACATTGCAGAAACAGCTCAAGGAGCAAACTGACCGCATAGAGCAAATACCCAGAGTGCCGCCCGTAATCAAAAGGATAGATATGGATAAATATTCGCAACAACCCTGGAAGCCAAGTGCTGCTCCCTTCCTAATTCCAAAGAAATTCAAAATGCCCGATATTCCAAAATACGATGGAACAACTGATTCACGAGACCACGTGACTGCATTCACAACAGGCGTAAAAGGTAACGACTTGACCAAACAGTATTGGTCAAGAAATTCGGTGAAACACTCACTAAGGGTGCATTAACATGGTATTCTCTTTTACCCGAAAATTCTATAAATTCTTTTGCTGAGCTTGTAGATTCTTTCATCAAAGCACACTCGGGAGCTCAAAAAGTCGAAAAAAGAATGGAAGATATTTTCAAAATCAAGCAAGGGGACTCAGAATTGCTTAGACAGTTCGTGGATAGATTCCAACGTGAAAGAATGACATTACCGCGTGTACCTGACAATTGGGCAGCTTTAGCCTTCACAAGTAATTTGAATGAAAAAAGCTCAGAAGCTACGAGGCGACTCAAGGAAAGTTTTCGTGAATTCCCAGCTACAACATGGAATGATGTTTACAACAGGTATAACACGAAGCTGAGGATAAAGTAAGATATTATCTCATGGTCTTAAAAAGAAGAAAAGGTAAGTTCGAGACGGGCGGAAATCGAAAAAAGGTCCGGTAAGAATAGGTATGAACCATACATGGGACCAGCGGGAAAAGACTCACGGTCAAAATAGGACAATCAAAGGTACGATCACAGGTCGAGGAATAGAGAGTCGGGCTCGTCATCAAGATTTGGGAATGATCGAAACATGCATAAGTCACGAGATGATGATAGAAACTTGAAGGCGAGGTTTGGCGGTTATAATTTCAATGTGAGCACTTCCGAGCTCGTAGCTATTTTGAGAAACATGGGTGACAAGGTAAGATGGCCATAAGAGATGAGATCGAATCCAAATAGGCTCAATCTTGATCATTGGTGCGAATTTTCACAATGATCACGAGCATAAAATGACAGACTGTAGGTTTTTACAAAGTGAAGTTGATCATTTATTAAAACAGGGTTATCTTACCGAATTATTCAGTGAGAAAAGTAAGCAAGCATACATGAAGAATAGGCAGGAGCCCCCTAAACCACCTTCTCCCAAAAGGACCGTCAACGTTATAAGTGGAGGTGAAGACATTAATAGTGTGACGTACACAGCAGCCAATAAAATTTCTAAAGTCACAATTACCCAAGGGAAGCGGGTGTGACATGTCTTAGAGGAAGAAAGCATTACGTTTGATGATGCAAATGTGGATGGCGTATTATCTCCTCATAACGATGCACTGGTAATATCTCTACTTGTACATGATACTAATGTAAAACGAGTTTTGATTGATCCAGGTAGTTCCGTGAACATTATTCTGTTAAGAGTATTACGTGAGATGCAAGCTGAAGATAAATTAATAACAAAGGCACATACTCTATCTGGATTCGACAATTCCAGTGTTGTGACGAAAGGAAAGGTAATACTTACTATATTCGCAGAAGGAGTTGTCAAAGATACAAAGTTTCAGGTAGTAGATATGGAGACGACTTACAATATGATCCTTGGGAGACCATGGATCCACGAGATAGATGTCGTTCCGTCAACCTTGCATCAAGTTATTAAATTCCATCACCATGGGGAATATGTTAAATCCGTGGGGACCAACGTACATCAAGGAACATCAAATCTGTAGCGGATTCAAGTACGAGAAACGAAGAAAAATAACAATCACAGAATCCAGTTGAGGGTACCACAAAACAAACTTCAACTGAATAAGGGCGAACAGACGTGGACTCAAGGCCAGATACCATTTAAGAACCAGTGGAAAACGAAAATATCAAGACAATAATTGAAGAACTAGAGGCTGTGGTGTTATTTGCACAATGGCCTAATAGGAAAGTTTACGCAGGGGCCAATCTAAGCCAGGACATGAAAGGTAAGTTGATTGAATTTTTGAAAACTAACGTGGATTGTTTTGCTTGGTCCCACTCTGATATGACAGGAATACCACCGAAGGTAATGACTCACAAATTAAATGAAGACCCATCGTATCCTCCTGTCAAACAAAAGAAGAGAAAGCAAGGAACTTTCAAAAATCAGATGATTCAAGATGAGGTTCAAAAATTACTAAAGATTGGGTCTATCCGTGAGGTAAAGTATCCTAATCGGTTAGCCAATATTGTTGTGGTACCGAATAAGAATGGTAAGTGGCGAGTTTGTGTAGATTACACAGACCTTAACAAAGCCTATCCTAAATATTCTTTTCCACTACCGCATATAGATCAACTAATTAATGCTACTACAAGACATGAATTATTAAGTTTTTTAGATGCGTATTCAGGGTACAATCAGATCAAAATGGATCCGATAGATGAAGAAACAACTTCCTTCATAACTGATAGGGGGACATACTGTTATAAAGTAATGCCTTTTGGTCAAAAAAATGTTGGTGCAACATATCAAAGACTAGTGACTAAAATGTTTCAAGAACATTTGGGGAAAACTATGGAAGTTTATATAGACAACATGCTCGTCAAAACTCAACATTCAGGGGATCATATATCACACTTGTCTGATGCATTTCAGATTTTGCGAAAATTTAATATGAAATTAAATCCTGAGAAGTGTGCATTTGGTGTTGCATTGGGTAAGTTTTTAGGTTTTCTTGTCTCTAACCGTGGTATTGAAGTGAATCCCACACAGATTAAGGCCATTGAAGAAATCCCTAATGTACTTACAAGTAAAAAAGAAGTGCAGAGGTTGACAGGGAGAATTGCAGCATTGGGAAGATTTATTTCTAAATCATCAGAAAAGTGCTTTAAATTCTTTTCAGCTCTTAAAAAGCAAGATCATTTCGAATGGAATGAGGAATGTCAACAGGAACTCAAAAATTTGAAGACATACTTATCTAATCCGCCACTGCTCGCAAAACCAAAGGTTGGGAAAGACTGCTCATCTACCTTGCCGTCTCAGAAGTAGCGGTAAGTGCTGTTTTAGTCCGAGAGGACCAGGGTAAACAATCTTCAATCTATTATGTCAGCAAATCTTTATTAGATGCGGATACGCGGTATCCTCAATTAGAAAAGCTTGCACTTGCATTAATCATGGCATCTAGAAAATTAAGGCCTTATTTTCAATGTCATCTTATTGCTGTATTAACTGCTTATCCATTACGTAATATATTACACAAGCATGAGTTGTCAGGTAGGTTAGCCAAGTGGACTATAAAATTAAGTGAATATGATATCACATACCAACATAGAACAGCTATAAAATCTCAAGTGTTAGCTGATTTCGTGGTTGATTTTAGCCAAGGGGTGCAATTAGAAGCAGAAAAAGAATTGTAGGTGCTCAACGGAGCTAACCCAGGGTGAAACCATTTGACAAGCCATTAAAAGTCAGTGAGGCAGTGATTGTAGGTTTAGAACTGGCGTAAGAACTTGGCATTAATCAGATTGTAATCAAGAGCGATTCACAGCTCGTGGTTAACCAAATGCTGGGGACTTATACCACTATGGAAGCACGAATGCAACAATATTTAGAGAAGGTACGGGATCTAATCAGGAAATTCCAAACCTGGAAGGTTACGCTAATACCAAGAGATGAAAATGTTGAGGCGGATGCCTTAGCTAATCTCGCATCTACAGCAGACGTGGCAAACAATGAAAATGCTTCTGTAATACATTTGTTTCATTCAGTGCTCGATCTAGATAAAAATGAGGTAAATTTTATTAACTTAACCTGGGATTGGAGGAACGAGATTGTTGCCTTTTTTCAGAATGGTATCGTTTCTGAAGACAAGAGGAAAGCTCACGCGCTTCGAAAAAAGGCTGCTCGATATTGCTTAAAGCAAGGCAATCTTTATCGGAAAATGTTCAGTGGTCCCTTAGCAAGATGCCTCGGACCTTCTCAGACAGAATACGTGATGAGAGAAATACACGAGGGGCATTGTGGGAATCACGTAGGAGGAAGATCACTGGTAAGAACCCTAATCAGGACAGATTATTATTGGCCCAAAATGGAAGAAGAAGCAGAACGTTTCATGGCTAAATGTGATAAATGCCAAAGGTACGGTAATAATATGTATAGACCTGCAGAGTTGCTACATCCGGTCACTGCACTGTGGCCGTTTATGAAATGGAGGATGGATATCGTGGGTCCACTACCACAAGCAAAAGGACAAGTAAAATGTTTGCTCGTACTCACTGACTATTTTACTAAATGGGTAGAAGCAGGAGCATTCAAACAGGTGCGTGAAAAAGAAGTTAAAGATTTCATTTGGTGGAATATCATATGCCAATTTGGTGTACCAAAGGAAATCATATGCGACAATGGACCTCAATTTATAGACACGCAAATCACAGAGTTCTTTCAAAGTTGGCAGATCAAAAGAATTACATCCACACCTTATCATCCGGTGGGTAATGGGCAAGCTGAGTCAATAAACAAAATCATTATCAATAATTTAAAGAAACGTTTAGAGGAGTACAAAGGTAATTGGCCAGAAGTGTTACCTGGTGTTTTATGGGCATACCGTACAACCGCAAAAACAAGTACAGGAGAAACACCCTTTTCATTGGTTTACGGAGCTGAAGCTTTAATTCCAGTAGAGATAGGAGAGCCAGGTACAAGATTTACACAAGCGTCAGAAGAGTCTAATAACGAAGAAATACGCATAAATCTTGATCTACTTGAAGGGAAGCTGCACTAATAAGAATGACAGCACAAAAGCAGGTCATAGAACGATACTACAACCGAAAAACACACCTAAGATTCTTCAAAATTGGGGACTTCGTGCTCAAAAAGGTTTTTCATTCTATGAAGGCAGCTAATGCAAGGAAATTAAGTCCAACATGGGAAGGACCCTATAGGATTCATGATATTGCAGGTAAAGGAGCATACGAGCTGGAAACAATCGATGGCAAGATACTACCGTTGCATTGGAATGCTGTTCACCTAAAGAGATACTATTTCTAAAGAATACCCACGGTTAGGTATCCATATTTTAAAATTTAATTTTTGAATTGTTAAATTTTACTAACGATTTTAGATGATAGGCAAAAAGCTAGCCCGTACTAAATGATGAGTCACGACATGCAAGGCACGTGGAATAAATTAAACTTCCCGGTCTAGGGTTACAATTATTCTAATAGAAATTCAAACGGGTTAAGCAATCTTCATCTATAATCGCACCTCCGAGTCTGGTATGTTTTTTTCTTTTCAGGGAAAGGACCAAATGAGAGGAACAATCAAGTTCTCGAGGCTTCATACTTCAACGCTCAAACACTTGGGGGACTATATAATATATACAGGCATGTGTATAAAGAAGGCAAAGAAGATTGGGAAATAATCAAAGATCAAGCCTGAAAAATTCACTCAATGAATAAGTCAAGTACAGAGCAAAGTCACGAGCTAAGCCTAAAGAAAGACCTTACCATAGCTAGGGTAAAGGCTATGTACTGAAATGGGTTATAAATAAAAACCTCGTATTTATTTTTCTTTTTTAAATCTGTTATGAGGAAAACAGTTACGAGAAAGTTATAGATGTAATTCAAATACATGTAAAGTGTTATTCAAAACTAGACAAAGTTCAAATAAAAACTTGTCAAAGTTATTTCAAGAAACATGTGTATTCTTATTTCTTTTATCGTATATTAACACCGTTATGAAGTTGAGACGTCTTCTTCATTAAGTGTCGAATATAAAAGGGCCCTCTTTTATAAAATTCATGATTAATTTAAGTATTCATGAAGTTAACAGAAGCATTTTTTGAAGAGTAAAAATGCAAGTTATTCAGTAAGTCATTAGAAATAAAGGCAGGAATAAACAAAACAGAAGTTCAAATAGTAACGAAAAACTTCTTACTATTAAAAAGCTTAGACTAAGTATGAACTTAGTCATAAACTGAAAATTGTTTATACATATTGCCCCATAAAAGGTTTGGGGACTTAAATTTCCAAAACAAACCCTCAAATGAGACCAAGGATTTTAACCAAAAAAAAAGAGACACAAAGGAATTCAAACAACTTAAACTTGTCACTGAGAAGATAAAGGAACTGAAGCAGGTGCATCAACAATAGCGGGTTAAACTTGGCTTGAAGGAGTGGGGATACCCGTATCATCTTCAACATTTACGGAAGCTTCGACCACGAGAGAAGGAAAATCTTGGTTCTGCTGAGTCTTCTCAATAGTTTCATTGATCTTAGCTAACTTAGATTCCAAGTTAAAATTCTCTTGGCTAGCTTCAACAAGGGTATCACGGCAAGAATTCAAAAACGCCCAACTCACTTCAATGGCAGACTTATCTTCAAGGATCTCATAATCTATTTCCCAATCAGCGATTTCGTTCTTTAGCTTTTCATTTTCAGCCAAGGCAGATTCATAAGAAGCTTGAAGAGAGGCGTGGGAATTTTCTAAGGAACAAAACTTATAAGAAGAAACCCGAAGGTCTTCTTGGGCTTGAGTCAAATTCTGCACGAGTTCACCAGCATAAGCTTCGTTTGCATCCAAGAGAGCCTTCAACTCTCTAATATCTTCACTCGCCTTGGAAAGCTGCTCGGAAAAGGAAGTTTCAAGACGAGCCTTTTCCTTGTCTATTTGACTGGAGGAAGCCTTTTCAACTGCCAATTCCGAAGTCAAAGCCCGTGCCTGCTGCTCCAAGGTACTTTTACTTTATTCTAAGTACTCCATGTTGATCTGAAGACTTTCATACTATTCCTTCCAATTATATGCCTCCAACTTGTAATCACGCACTAACTGCTCTGAGAGGGTAACCCTTTTCATCATCTCCATGCCGATGAGATTAGCCTAAAAAGGGGGAAAGAAAAGGAAAGGAAATGAGAATCCTAAAGATAGAAAAATGACAAAATAAAAGTTAGGAAAAAGGAATACCTTTAAAGAAGCATGCACAATGTCATTCATCAAAGTCAAAGAACTATGGCTCTCTAGCTTGGCTCTCTTAACAGGACCAATTAAAGGCTTTAGCCACACATCTGCTTGACCCGATTTCCTTAAAAGGTTGCCCTCAGCGGGGACTTCAATAATCACTTGCCTCATAGCACCACTCCTACTTGAGGAGCCAACCTCAGTACGGTGAGTATGTGGAGGAGGAATTGTCGAAGGAGGAACAGTAGAAGTAGTAAAAATAGCCTGGGGAGGAACGGAAGCAGCCATAATCAGCAAAGTAGGAGTCACAAGCACGGGAGGAGAAAAAGAAGCCAAGGGAGCTTCATCAAAAATGGGACCTAAACTTTTACTACCAAACTCGTGGTCAAAAAGCTGCTCAACAGAATCATGAGCAGCAGCGGGAGCATCATCAACATCATCAGGGATCACTATCAGGGCTTCAACAAATTCGGTAAGAGAAATAGAACGGCGGGGGGATGCTTCTGCTTCATCATCGGAAATAATGCGTCTGCGAGCCCGTGGCCTTGTTACCAAGGAACCCTCGTCTTCCTCTTCTTCAGAATCTTGGTCAATAATGCCTTTTCTTTTCGATGAAGAGCCCAGAATTATTTCTTGAGCCCTTTCCAAAGAAATACGAGAAGCCACAACCGTCTCAGCAGTAACTCCTCGAATAGCAAATCCTGATAGAAAGAAGGATTGGGTTAAGTTCAGGATAAAAGAATATGTAAAATAAAATAAAAGCTCTTACCATGAGTTTTTACTTTCCAACCAAAACATTGGGAAAGGGTCTTCCAAGATCTACCATCCATTGGTGCAATACTTAACAGCTTTCCTACCCAATTACGGAAATTGAGAACATCTTCCACAACTTCCATGGTTGCTAGAAAGGAAAAGTAAAATTAGAAAAATCAACAAAACCGAAGAAAAAGGTACGAGAAAGTTAGAAGACTCACGTGCAAAATTCCACTTCTCAGGGAAGGGAACGTTCTCATCACCCACTAAACCAACAGTGGGGGAAGCAACAAATCTGGTATACCAGCCATGGTCTTTATTATCTTCAGGGCTAACTAGAACTCTTTTGCTCTTGGCAACTAGTGTAAAAACACCATCGCGAAAGAGTCTAGGGGAGTAAAGATGAATTAGATGTGGGAAAGTAAAAGGCACACTGGCTATGTTGGT
The DNA here is from genome assembly GCF_000715075.1 of Nicotiana tabacum. Taxonomy (NCBI): domain Eukaryota; kingdom Viridiplantae; phylum Streptophyta; class Magnoliopsida; order Solanales; family Solanaceae; genus Nicotiana; species Nicotiana tabacum. The sequence continues at coordinate 62,474,447 of NC_134080.1, read as the reverse complement.
TAAATGCCTCAAACAGGCAACAACCCTCCATATTATTGGGCCAATTTGACCTAAGCAAACATCAAAGAAACGACAGAACTCGAGAATAACAGGATCAATAGCAGGTTTGAATCCTAATGTGAAAGGGTACGTATAGACAAAGGAATATCCGGTTAAGTAAGAGGTAATTCTTTGATTCGGATTAGGAATAATGATAGGAAAGTCATGACTCCAATGGCAGTCTCTACGAACTAAAGAAATCAAACCTTCAGTGATTTGAGTGGGATAGATATCGGCGTGATCTAAAGAAGATACTTGATTTCTAAGAGATTCTCTGTCATTATAGAAAGATAGTTCTAGAGGAACTATCTCCTCTACTAGAGGTTCACGAAGAGGTTCAGAAGATTCCTTACCTCTAGAAGAAGATCTGTGTGAAAGAGAACCTCTAATTCTAGAAAAAGGGCCAGAACTAGGCAAAGGAAGAGAAGAACCACGCAAGGATGAAGATCCTAAATTACGAAGCCTACCTCCTCTTCTGCTCCTACTGGGGGCATCAGGGAAGCTATCAACTATGGGGACCTTCTAGGGTTAGGGTTTGATGAAGACATGATAGTACGAGGAAGAAACAAACAAAGATTCAAGAACTGAATATTTTGAAAACTTTATGTGATAAAGACAAAGAAGAAAACTATATTTATACTACGAAGCAACTGTCAAAGGAAAAGGTACACTGATGGAAAAGTCATAATGAGAACTGACGCTTCGTGATTAGTGAAGCTGTGAAAAAGCCCTAAAAAGCGTTGCAAAGTTGCAGATCCAGTAAAAGGGTGCCACGCGTGAAGAGCATTAAATGGAAGTAACAAATGAAGCGTTGATTTTGCTATAGCATTAATGGTGACAAAAATTCATCTTTTAATGAATTCCACTTCCCAAATATTCAATTGATGAATAAATGGCAAGTGGGGGACTATCTGTATTGGAAAAAATTGAGTTTACATATTAAAGTGATTGGAAGATGACGTGCCATGACACGTAGACTGGTCAAAGAGTTATGATTGGCAAAGAGGCACGAGTTGCAACAGATACGAGCAGAGGCATAAGAGGAGGCATGAGCAGATACTCAAAAGATTCAACGCCCGTACCTATTTAAGTCCAAGAATTAAGGAGAGTGAATCTGACAGCACAAGAGAGTACAGATATAGTATTTAATGAGCATTAAATACTAAAAACGTTAAAGAATCTGTATTAAAATCCAATGATTATGTAACGTAGCATTTAATGTCTTTAATTGTCTATGATGGCCTTATTATGACAAAGGCAAAATGCATATTTCCAAGATAGCTATAAAAGGGAAATAATGAGTCAATTGTAGACACACGAAATACAATCTGAATACATTGGTTTTACTTTGAATCGTATTGTTGGCAAAAATCACTCTCCTTTATTCATTCTTTGATTATCAATAACCCGAGTTCTTCTAAATTAAGGCTTTAACCGAAATTTCACTTTTTGGTTAAACATCTATATTAGTGGGTTATTCTTTTGGATTGTATGTACATTGACGTCTCGCATAGTTGGGACATTATGCTTATATCGATATTCGTAATCTTATGTGCAAATATATATTTGTTGCATTTAAATATAAATGTTCGTTGCATGATACGGAACTACTTGGATTCCGTGATAATGATATGCATATGATGGTAAAAGGAAACTCGTGTACATATATGTGTTGGTGTTAAATATAACATAATATGAAATGTCGATTTACTCGGGGGATTGGGTAGTCGAATGGCACTGACGTAACCCCTGAATCTAGGGCATGCCAAATCTAACTTTAATTAAGATGAACTTGCAGCTACAACAACAATCTCATTGTGGATAAAGATTAATTTTTATACTTTTTATTTTAAATAAAAGACATTTTTTTTTTTGAATTTACTGAAGTATCAAATGCGGACTTTTAATGTAATATTTTGCTTCAATATGGAGCATTTGACTAGTAAGAGAAACTTACTTTGTATGTTCTTTTGTATTTAGCATTCTTGCCATCCAAAAATAGAATGTTCACATTAAATAAAAGAGCCCGAGACAAATAGACAACTTAAGCTACTTTTTAGTAATTAGTACTTAACAGATTACAATTAATATTTTTTACCAGCTTAAATTTGAATGGATGAACATAACTAAACTTATAATTATCTCAAATCATATTATCGCGTTTGAGAAAATAGATGATAGCCTTATAAAGGACGTTTTCAGTATCCTCAATGTTATCTTGCTTCTATATTTTCTTCAATATCCGAATTAGATGAATAGATCATATAAAAAAGAGAGTGATTATTCTCATCATCAATTATTATTATGAAGGGTAATGCCCTAAATAATGTTGCGGCATATATGGTTTGAAAGGGAAAATCTACAGCTAAGAAGAAAACTAAGAAAATAGAAATGATAATTCTTCAATTGATAAAAGCAACGATTGTTTATAGTGATATATGTGCTTCCACTATCAGTTAAAAGACAAAATAGCATAACTAATTCTATTGGACTATAAGTATTTGAAATAGATATCTAACAGGGCTAATCCGTAAATATCAAAACTTATACTTAAACTATTCTGGGACTTACTTGCACTAACTACAAACTTTAACTCTCTTGACTATTTAACTAACTTAACCGTTAGGTACAACTCCGCATGCCCAGTGTACAACTTCTTAAACAGCTACAATTTATCTTTGTATCAGTGCCCCCTTGTTAACATCTTTCTTATCCTCAAGGAAGAAAGGCTGGAAAACGAATCTTCAGGACCTGATAGTCTTCCCACGCAACTGACTCTATTGGTAATTGCTTCCATTGAATTAAGACCTGAGCTGCTGCCTTGTTTCCTTTTTGAATCATACGCCTCTCCAAGATCTTTTCACGTTGTGGAGAATAAAAGCTTGATAGATTTATGACTGGGGGTGGGAAATGGTTGCTGGAAGCTCATGACAGAGTTTGAGCTAGGATACGTTGAAGGTTGGATGTAACATAAGCTGAGAAGGAAGTGACAATTTGTAGGCCACAGTTCCAACATTTTGTAGGATGTAGTAGGGGCCATAGTATCTAGCAAATAGCTTAGAAAAATGTTTACCAGACATGAAAATTTATCTATAAGGCTAAATTTTTAGGTAGACCCAATCGCCCTCTTTAAATTGTTTATCAGACCTCTGTTTGTTGGCTTGGGCCAACATTTTCTACCATGCTCTTTTTAGATGATATCTTAACAGCTGCCCCTAAAATTCACGTGTTACCAGACTTTTGTCTACCTCCTCTAGCTCAGAATCATCAGCTGCAAGGCTGGAGGCTGGCCATACAAAGCCTCATAAGGTGTGCTTTGATTTGAGGTATGGAAGGTGGTATTATACCACCATTCAGTAGATGCTAAGAACTGAACCCAATCAGCCCGAGAGTCTGAGCATAAACACCTTAAATAGGTCTCTAAACACCTATTTACCACCTATTGACGTGTTCAGAGTCACCCTCATCATAGAAAATAGTCCTTGCCAAACTTTGCTTGTAAAAATTAGGTCCTAGTCACTGGTGATATCTTCTGGAACCCTATGTAACTTGTAAATATTTTTCATGAAGAGCATAGCTATATCATAAGCAGAATAAGAGTGAGAAAGACCAATGAAATTAGGGGTGTTTAAAACCAAATCGAAACCAAAAACTGAAACTTAATGGCTTATTGGTATCGGGTTAACGATTTAACGGACGGAGAACGAATTAAATTTTTTTTATTAACGACTTATCGGTTTGGGGGCGGATTATTCAATTTTCTTAACGGATAATCTGTTAACCCGTTAAGAATATATATATATATATATATATATATATATATATTATAAAATTTATTTTTATCCATATCTATCTATATTATATATATATATCCATATATATATATATATATATATATATATATATATATATATATATATATTATAAAATTTATTTTTATCCATATCTATCTATATTATTATAAATGCACGAATGTTCCACGCTAAATGTTGATCGACAAAATATCCTCAAAATATTAATCGACTTTTATGCCCTTACAAGCCTAAATTCCTTCAACGAGATAATTTATGTTGGATAAAATTGTAATATTGAATTTTACCAACTATTTTCGACGTTTGAATTCAAGTAAATTTCTGCCTACTTGAATTTTTGTCAATCCACTAGGAATTTGAAATTGTTCCCAGTTCAAATTGATAACTATTTCAAACTCATCTTTCTCCTCTTCACTGTTTTCGAGTATTAAGGTTTACATGCGCTAATAACTTTTATCTTACTTAACATAATATCAAGACACATGATTTTCTTTTCAATTGTTTTGAATTATTAGTAGGTAATAATTTTATAAACTTTTTGTGATCCTACATTGTTTGATTCGTAAAGAAATCTCTTCCTATTCATTTTATACATAATCGACGTGGGGTAACTTTTTATATGTTTTATTTATGTTCTATACAATAGGATTAAGATTTTAATGTACGATTTTGTACTAATTGACCCAAAATTATCTCTGTGACTTCTACGTCTATAAATTAGAGATGCTAATTTTCACTTTTACCTAAAATTACATTTGTTTTTTCTTATCCTGGGCAAACATATCTTCCTAAGTCCTAACTAACAGAACTTTTGGCCTAGCAATTCTATCCAAGCAGATGACATGTTAAAATATACAGTATGCCCACTTCTAATCATTATATTAGTACACTAAGAAATCTTTCACATGGACTAAGGCCAATGTGCATAAACATAAATAAGATTCTAGACAGATGACTTATCCATCACGGTGTCTCTTCTGCGTCGTTCCTCTTAGTACGTTGACCACCTATTTAAACATACAGAGACTAAATTTTATTTTATTTTGATTGAATTAGGCCAATAAATGGCCCGATAACCGCCCGATAAGAGCTAAACCGATATCAATCCGCTCGATATCTTATCGGATGGCTAGCGGATTAATACATTTAAAAGCCGATAACTGATAAGACAAACCGTTAAGAGTAAATAACCGCCCAATCTGCCCGATAAGCAACCCCAAATGAAATGGGAATATTTTATGAGTCTGTCTACCACTATCCAAATCATAGTTTTCCTTTGATTTAGGCAATCTTTTTATGAAGTCCATGCTTATACTACTCCATGTTGTATAGGAATTTTGAGAGGTTATAATGGTCCAGGGTAAGGAGCATTATCATATTTATGCATTTGGCATATATCATAAGCTTTCACATAGTTCTGAACCTTCTCTATCATCTCCTTCCACCAGAAAAGTGATGCCAGCCTTCTATAGGTGTTGTCAATGCCAGAGTGCCCTCATACTGGTGAATTATGCCAGAGCAGCAGGATGTCCCTTCTCAACTGCTTTTCTGGACCTACTACCAGTCTTCCTACCATTAACCTCAGTTCCTTTTTTCCATCAGTGCTTGAATTAGTTCTGTTAATTCTTCATCCTTGTCCCAGCTTTTCATGATCAGCTCCAAATAGGTCAGTTTTCATAGTTGATAGTGTCATTGTAGCCAGTTTAACCAAAGGCAGTCTTGATAAAGCATCAACTGCCTTGTTCTCCTTCTTTTTATGTACTCAATTTCAAAGTCAAACTGCATGAGCTTAGTGATCCATTTGAGTTGATTGCATGTGCGTAACTTCTGCTCCAATAAGAACTTGAGAGCCTTTTGGTCTGTCTTCACAATGAAGGGTCTAGCTGTCAGATACCGTGACCACTTATTCAGCTATTACTAAAGCCAATAGTTCATTCTCCAATTGATGTCTTTTGGATAGCCCTTTGCTGACTAATGTAATAAGGTTCCCTTTTGCATTACGACAGCCCCAATGCCCATGTCACATGCATCAGTCTCAACCATAAATATTAGAGAAAAATATAGGAGGATTAAGATTGGTGATGTAGTCACATGCCTGTCTTTTATAAGCATGTCGGTTAGAGGTTTGCTAATGACCCCATAGCTCCTGCTGAATCTCCTGTAATACCCTGCCAGTCCTAGAAATCCTCTCAATTGTGTCACAGACTGTGGCTCTGGCCAAGATCTCACAGCTTTCACTTTTCTTGGATCAATGGACACCCCTTGTGCTGAGATATAACATCCTAGGTACTCAAATCTTTTCGCAACAAAGACACACTTGCTCTTCTTGGCCAACAACTGGTGTTGCACTAATAATTCAAATGCCATCTTGAGATGTTGTATGTGTTCTTCCAAGTTCTTGTTATAGATGAAAATGTCATAAAAAAGACTAGAATGAATTTCCTAAGGTGATCCTGAAAGATATTGTTCGTCATCCCTTGGAAGCTAGAAGGTGCATTGGTCAAGCCAAATGGCATGGCCAAGTGTTCATAATGGCCAAAATGTGTTTTGAAGGCTATTTTAGGGACATATGTAGGTGACATTCTTATCTGGTAATAGTCTGTCGTCAAGTCTATCATAGACTAAACATGAGACCCCCTAGCTCATCCAGTAATTACTCTATAATAGGAATTTGGAACTTTTCCTTCACAATCACCTTGTTTAATGCTCTATAATCTACACATAACCTCCAAGAGCCATCCTTCTTCCCCACTAACACCACATGTGATGCATAGGGACTTGAACTATACTATATAATTCCCTGGTTAAGCATCTCTTTAACCATAGTCTCAATGACATATTTTTAAAGGGGTGAGTATCTATAAGGCCTTGAGTTTACTTGTGAGGTACCTTCTAATATGGGAATGTGATGGTTAAAAACTCCTCTCAAAGGTGGTAATTGAGTTGGTTCCCCAAAAATACCTACATACTTAGCAAGTACCTCCATAACCTCAACAAGTTACTCTTTATCCTGGCTTCCCTTTACCTCTGAGACCTCATCTTCTGCCTCCTAAACCTTGATCATGAAGAGTTGTGACCCCTCCACTACCATTTTCTCTAGTGACTTAGCCTTCACTGTCTTAAAGTTAGGTTGTATCCCTTTTAAGGTGAGCAATTCACCCTAGTACTCAAACTCAATCACCAATTTTCTGAAGTTGAATTTGATATCTTCTAAGGGATATAGCCATTGGATACCACTACATCATTATTTCCAATGGGGAATACTAAGAATTTATCCTGGAATACATCTTCTTGCATCAACCATTGGAAACCTTTGCATATGCTATCTGTTGGTATTTCTCTCCCATCTGCAACATGTGCCAGTTGGGGTTTGATTTTGCTAATCTTGCACCCAATACTTATTGTTGTATCCTCATCTATGAAATTGTGTGTGGATCCACAGTCTATGAATATCTCCAAGGGTTGTTGTTCTGTAAATCCTCTAATTCTTCGCGTCTAGTAACCCATGGTTCCTTTCAAGGCTAGCAGGGATATTGCACAGTTCTCTAAAGGCCCCACTACTATTGGGTTTTCCTCCTCTTCTTCCACTTCTGGATCCTCCCCGTGTTCTTCTTCTTCTATCATTCCAACCTCTTCTAAGTCTAATGAGAATAATTGTCTTTTAGCTTGGCATTTATGACCTGTTACATAATTCTCATCACAGAAGAAACATAAACCATTGGACCCTTTTTCCTCTATCTCTACAGGACTTAGTCTCCTTCTCTTTGTGTTATCTAGTTTAGCAGTGGTAGGTTTCCTGAGAGTATTGTTATTGTTCTTCTGCCAATTCCTTGAGTTGTGCCCCAATGTTACTTTATTCCAAGAAGTTATTGATGAGAAGGCTTTAATGGCCTTGCTTTGTGCAACAAAACTGGCCTCATGAAGCCTTGCCAGGTAATATGATTGGGGTAAGGTGCATGAGTTCCCCACTTTAACTGCATGACTTAGTTCTGGTTTAAGGTTATGCAGAAAAATGCTGATAGCATGTTCTACTGAAATGTCTAGTCTAGTCATTACCCTAACAAAAGCCTTTTGATACTCCTTCACAGTGTCTGTGTGCTTAATGTTCATAATTCCTGTCATACGATCCGAGTACTCATCTAAAATACTGTCACATAGAGCCCAGATATACTCTTTCCAAATAGGTAGAGGCAATTGCCCTTACTCTTCATGTATCCTAGATGCCACTACAATGCATCTTCTTCAAAATATAGGGACATCATCTTCATTCTGAGTTGTATAGTGACTTTTCCATCAGCAAAAAAGTCGATCCACTTTATACAACCAGGTTCTCAGATCCTCATCATTAAATTTAGGAAACTCTACCTTAGAGTATTTGGTGAATGGTATCCTGGCAGGGGAACATTATGGTTATTATGGGCCGTTTGCTGAGCATTATTTGTAGGGGTGTTTTGATAGAATGGAAGTGTTGTTGACTGTGGCACATAGGGAAGCTGGTGGTATAGGGAAGGTGGCAGATGAGTGTTTTATAAGTTTTAGGCAGGTGGATACTGCACATTGTTAGCATAGAGTTTATATGACATGTGAGCATTGTTAAATGTTCCTTGGTACTAGTTTTGGTTTGTGTGGGAAGATCTGCTCAAGTCAAGGGGACCAATATAAGGTTGAGAAAGAGTTTTGTTAGTTCATAGCTATAAAAAATGCTTGTTGAAAACCTTGGGTTTGAAGGGGTACATGTTGAGCTAAGGGTGATTGAAATTGGTTGTTTGGGTTAATATATCAGTGAGTGATTAGTACTGATGAGGGATAACTAGGGCCAGCTGGGGCATTTTGTGGAAGATGTAAGGGTTCCTGCATCATTCATTAATAAGAGGTGGAGTGGTTGATATCGCATTCCCACTAACCCCTATAGGACCACTAATTCCAACTGTAGACGGAGTAGCTGACTTACCAAAATCGAAGAGTTTATCCTTTGGAGAATACAACTCTCACCATTGCAGCTCATGTTTTTGTCTCGCTCAGGTCTCTTCCCGCCATGGATGACCTCGTTGAGTACCTTTCTAATTTCACACATGGCCTCTTCTTGATTTTTGCAGGTTTGGTCTTGGCTTGCCTCAAGATGATTATGTCTAGACACGAAGCTGGACATGTCTATGGACATCTTCCGCAACATTTTCATGACTTCATTCATCTCTGTTGATATTTACCCACAGAGCCGAAGAATTGCTCTGATACCATTGTTGCGGTAGCTAGGGTTTGAAAGGCAAAATCTATAGCTAAGAAGAAAACTAAGAAAATAGAAATGATAATTCTTCAATTGATGAAAGCAACGGCTATTTACAAGGATATATATGCTTCCACTATCAGCTAAAAGATAAAATAACATAACTAATTCTATTGGACTATAAGTATTTGAAATAGACATCTAACAGGACTAATCCGTAAATACCAAAACTTGTGCTTAAACTATTCTGGGACTTACTTGCACTAACTACAAGCTTTAACTCTCTTGGCTATTTATCTAACTTAACCGTCGGTACAACTTTGCAAGCCCAGTTTACAACTTCTTAAACTACTATAATTCATACCATTTTTTAGAGGCATCTTGACGCCATATGAATTGATAGAAATGACATTTTTCATATTTTATTTCTACATCAGGTAAATATTTTTTAAAATAATAGTCATCTGTATAAAATCCGTTAAAACTTGAAGTGAGTGAGAACTGAATAAAAATGGAAACATAAAGTAACAACTAAAAAATTTCTAATATTTAACGCATTTATCCATAACTATTTATACAACAACAACAACAACAACAACAACAACAACAAAACCCAGTAGTTTCCTACGAGTGGGGTTTGGGAAGGGTAAAATGTACGCAGTCTTACCCCTACCCCTGGAAGGGCAGAGAGGTTGTTTTTGATAAACCCTCAGCTAGAGAACGACTGAAAAAGAAAAGGTAATTACAACAAGTAGGAATAACAGCAAGATGAAATAAGATCGAATCCAAGAATGCAGTCAAACTCTAGGTAGTAATAGTCATCTATGGATAAAAGATAATATACTAACACTAATGCTAGCGAACTAAGTAAGACAAAGAGAAATGCTCGACTACCTACTAACCTTCTACCTTAATCTTTGACCTCCACACCCTCCTGTCTAGGGCCATGTCCTCAGTCAGCTTCAGCTACGCCATGCCCCACCTAATAACCTCTTCCCAAAACTTCTTAGGCCTACATCTACCCCTCCTGCTGTCCACCGAGACTAACCGCTCACACCTTCTAACTGGGGCTTCTATACTTCTCCTCTTAACATGACCGAACTATCTCAATCTCGCCTCTCGCATCTTATCCTCCATAGGGGCCACTCCCACCTTTTTCCGAATAACTTCATTCCTACCTTCTCCATAACTATTTATACAAAGAACATAAATCCACATCAACAAATTCAAATTTATTTTTTAAAAGAGAAATCATCCATCACACCATTATATACAATATTTTATGTACGAATGTTATTGAAAGAAAAACAAAGATCTAAAAGGGGTGCAAACTTTGTCATGGTATTTGTATTGGGTAAAATTTATAGGTTACAGGTGTACGCCTCTCGAGCAGACACGTGACAGTGATGACAAGGTGAAAATGAGTCAGCATGTAGTTAATATTAGATATAGTCACGTGAACAATATTGAGTAGATTCTGAGGACATAATGATCCGGGAAGAGAATTTAAAAGTAAGTACCGATTGGAAAGAATAGTATCAAAGGAGCCGTTACAAAAAATCACAGCATTTACTCCTGTTGTTATGCATTCATCAAGAAAAGGTTTTATTTATTTTTAAGAGGGCGTCTTTGCATGAAAACTCTTCATGTTCTCGAGCAAAGAGGGGCAACTGTAAATGCCTAATTTTTTATTTTTTATTTTCTTCTACATTACAATTTTTAAGATTATTATGTGTATTTGTAGTTTTTTGAATTAGATTATATATAAATAGTTTGATAAGGGTTAAGGTATTTGGCTTATCAAATTCAAGCCAAAATTGCCCCAAATCAGTGGCCCAAATACGCTAGACCCGGTCCAACATGGGGCCTGGGATTGACATGACATAGCTTTTGTTTAAACTACATCGTTTCGTTAAATGAAACCAAGATCAAATCCTTGCCATTCATTCTTCATTATCCAGTGGTCCACTATTGATAAAAAACAAAAACTAGCAGCTACTCAATCTAAGTGTCAAACGATGGTCATGAACCAACAACGAAACAACCAAACTTATAACTTCTAGTCCCAAGTCAATTATGCGATCTGAATCTAGCAAATATTCATCCATTTAAGCATGAAAAGATCAAAACAAGATAGACTAACAAAATTGTTCATGCTTCTCGGGCTATGCCTATCCAAACAGAAAATACAACTAACACAAACAAGACAAACCGAGCATATATTAACAAGAAAATACTTAAAGTTTGAAAAAAATACATAATTCAAACTAATACCCGAATCTAGACAAATACTTAACGCTACCTATAAACAATAATGAAGCAAAACTGAAGCTAATTGAAATAAAAACTACTACCTAATTACATAGGATTAAACGAGATAGAAACTAAACATGATCCTAGTCTTGACTAGTCGAAGGAAAAACAATAAAAGAGGAAAAGGGATAAAGGTTTTACAACACGAGGGAGTTCGAGGCCAGGTCGAGTAGCGAGAAAACACTGAGAGTATGAGGTGGTGGTTATCCAACCTTGGACAAATGTTTCTTTTTAGGACAACACTGGAATTCAATAGCTTCAAGGTGATTTTGGGATCTTGTCTCCTTTGGATTTACCTATCAATAACAACATTCACATTCATTGTAAGGGGATGAAATACTAGAACTATAAATACTATCATTCTTTCTCTCATTTTCCTAAGCTTTATAAAAGTGTTATTCCTCTCTACCTTCACAAGGTAAGGGTAAGGTCTACGTACATACTAGTCTCTCTAAACTCCACAATGTGGATAATGCTGGGTATGTTGTTGTTGTTGTTATTGTTGTTGTTGTTATTGTTAAGAGTGTTATCAAGTGTTCTCGATTATTCTTGGATTCTGTGTGTCATGACCCAAGTTCACCCTCCGTGAACTGTCGTGATGGCACATAGTCTCTACGACTAGGTAAGCATAAATTTTTTGGAAAAAGAACAAAATGCGGAAAAACAAATAAAAACTGAAGATAAGCAAATGTAGAAGCGTTTAAGATGCCGCTCGGCATATACAATATAACTCTCAAACTGAACAACTTCCCAAAACTCGGAATCTCATGAAATCACGAGCTGTTGAATACTACAAGTGTCTAACTCCAGAATGTCTAAACAAAAGTAAATACAGAAGGGCTAATACTATAAGAGAGAATGAAAAGGGACTTTTCGGTCTGCGGACGCGGCAGATATACCTCGAAGTCTCTGGAGAATCACCTCACCTCAAGAGTAGTAGGGCTGAGTCGAAGTACCTGGATTTGCACATGAAAAACATGCGCAGAAAGGGCATGAGTACACCATAGCGGTACTCAGTAAGTGTCAAACCTAACCTTGATCGAGTAATGACGAGGAAGGTCAGGGCCCAACCGATTATAGCTGAAAAATGAGGTAAACAGTATAGAATACGACATATAATTAAATGCTACCAGTATGAAGTAACACAGGATAATAAGAATAACAATAACTATAACAGAGACAAAATAATCACAGAAGGAATATAGCTGAACACAGAGATAACAACCGGGGATCTCCCAGGATACCGTCATGTAGTCCCCAAATGTAAATATCCAGTAGATCTCCCAGGTGTCATCCCGTAGTCCAACTCATAGTGCACGAGGATCTACCGGAATCCCGATCCGTAGTCCCAAATATAAATACCCAGTACTGAGGAAATCTACCGGGTGCAGTCCCGTAGTTCCAATATAAATGTGCAGGGGGATCTACCGGAATACAAATCCTTAGTCCTAAAGTAAACATGCAGGGGGATCTTCCGGGATACCGTCTCGTAGTCCCAAAGTAGACAAACATCAGCAACACGAAGAATACTCAATTCAATTCAAATTTCATACCAAGGTAAAACAGGTATTTCTAATCTAGCATGCTGCACATAATCCAAATAAGACAGTTTGAGAAAGTAAAGCAATTAAGTCAATTAGACATGCTTCCCTAAGCTAACAGTAGGCTTAAATTGCAAGTAGTATAAACGGGAAAGGAAACACAATTATAGTTACTTAATGAAAACCGGATTTTCAACAATTAGCACAAGTACGCACTCATCACCTCACGTACAAGGCATTTCAAATATCAACAATACCAAATCCTAAGGGAAGTTCCCCCACACAAGGTTAGGCAAGCCACTTACCTCGAACCCGCTCAATTAACTCAATACCACGTTCCTGCCACGAGTATCTGACTCCGAATGACCCAAATCTATTCAAAGTAATTGCATAATGTAAATATAACTTCAAGTAACTAATTCAACTAATTAATTCGAAGTTAATACGCGAAATTAGAAAAATTGCCCAAAAATCCTCCCGGGCTCATGTCTCGGAATCGGGTAGAATTTACAAATTCAGAATTCTCACACTCTCACGAGTTCATATATGCAGAAATTACTCCAATCTGACCTCAAAATCTTGATCAAAACTCTAAAATTAGACCTAAGAACCTTTCCAATTTTCCACCCCAAATTCGAATTTAAAGGATGAATTTAAGCATAGATTCGTGGAAATTAATCAAAACCGAGTAAGAATTACTTACCCAAAACACTCAGGTGAAAATCTCTCTCAAAATCGCCACTCCCGAGCTCCCAAACCAATTTTTCAAGTTTTGAGACTAAACCCTCGTTCTGCCCCTTTTCTAAATAGTGGAACATCATCTGCGGCTCTTGGACCGCACCTGCGATCCCGCTTCTGTGGAACTCAAGTCGCATCTGCGACATTTCATTAAAACCCAACTTCCGCACCTGTGGCTCACCTACTACACCTGCGGTCTCGCAAGTGCGTTTGCCTTATCGCACCTGCGATTTCTGGAGCCTAGCCAAATCCCGCTTCTGCAGTCACACAGCCGCTTCTGTGGCGTCGCACCTGCGGTCCCACTCACGCAGGTGCGGTTATGATAGGTTCAGCCAACATCAAATTTCTCCTAAGTCCAATCCAACTTCCGTTAAGCACCCGAAACTCATCTGAGGCCCCCGGGACTTCAACCAAACATGCCAACCAATCCTAAAACATCATTCAAACTTGTTTCAACCTTTGGAATGCTCAAGACAACATCAAAACACCAATTTAACATCGGATTCAAGCCTAAAAACTCCAAAAACTCTCAAATTACTCTTTCGATCAAAAAGTTTATCAAACCTCTTCCGAATGACCTGAAATTTTTCACATACGTCATATTCTACACTACGGAGGTACTCCAACTTCCGAAATTCTATTCCAACCCCGATATCAAAATCTCACTATCGAACCGGAAACTTCAAAAATTTAACTTTCGGCATTTCAAGCCTAAATAAGCTACGGACCCCCAAAACATAATCCGAACACGCCCCTAAGCCCGAAATTACCCAACGGAGCTAACGAAACAGAGTCGTCTTCACACTGCTCCGACTATAGTCCAAATTCTAAAGCTTAAACTCTCATTTAGGAACTAAGTCTCCCAAAACTCTCCGAAACTCCAAATAAATCCTCCCGAAAACTCATAATAGCAGAAACAAACACAGGAAATGCAGTTAATAGGGGATCGGGGCGTAAATTCTTAAAACGACCGGCCGAGTCATTACATCCTCCTACACTTAAACATTCGTTCATCCTCGAACGAGCATAGAGACATACCTGAAGTAGTGAAAAGATGAGGGTAACGGCTGCGCATATCCTACTCGGTCTCCCAGGTCGCCTCCTCGACCAGCTGACCCCGCTACTAAACCTTCACTGATACAATATTCTTTGACCTCAGCTTTCAAACCTGTCTATCCAATATCGCCACTGGCTCCTCAACATAAGATAGGTCCTTGTCCAACTGGACTAAACTGAAATCCAACACGTGCGATGGATCACCGTGATACTTTCGGAGCATCAAAATATGAAATACCGGATGAACTCTTGCCAAGATGGGAGGTAAGACAATCTCTTAAGCAACCTCCCCAACACGCCGCATTATCTCGAAAGGACCAATAAACCTCAAAATCAACTTCCCTTTCTTCCCAAATCTCATAACGCCCTTCATAGGCGAAACCCAAAGCAGAACCCGCTCTCCAACCATATAGGAAACATCACGAACCTTCCGGTTTGCATAACTCTTCTGTTAGGACTGGGTTGTACTAAGTCTATCCTGAATCACCTTAACCTTCTCCAAAGTATCCTAAGCCAAGTCTGTGCCCAATAATCTAGCCTTACCCGGCTCAAACCAACCTACCGGGGATCTACACTGCCTATCATATAAAGCCTCGTACGGTGCCATCTGAATGCTGGACTGATAACTGTTGTTGTAGGCAAACTCTGCCAATGGAAAGAACTGATCCCAAGACCCTCCAAACTCAATCACACATGCACGGAGCATATCCTCAAGAATCTGAATAGTGCGCTCGGACTGTCCGTCCGTCTGAGGGTGAAATAATGTACTCAACTCCACCCGAATACCCAACTCATACTGTACGACCCTCCAGAACCGTGATGTGAACTGAGTACCATCTATCTGAAATGATGGAAACTGGAATACCATGCAAACGAACAATCCCCCGGATATAAATCTTTGCCAGTCGCTCCGAAGAATAGGTAGTTCATACAGAAATAAAGTGTGCGGACTTGGTCAGCCAATCCACAATTACCCAAATGGCATTAAACTTTCTCAAAGTCCATGGGAGTCCAACTACGAAGTCCATGGTGATTATCTCCCACTTCCACTCCGGAATCTCTATCTGCTAAACCAACCCACCCGGTCTCTGGTGCTCATACTTCATGATCACGCCCAACAATGCTTTATAAAAAGGACAAAGCGGTCGTTGCAAATATAATCCGATTTACAAGTCCGGAGTCGAATCCCACAGAGAACTAAGACTTAGCTACAGTTGTTCACTATCACCAATAATACAAGTTTGAACAATTTCTAACTTATAGATATTAAGATTCTTGTATTTAACTAACTAACTAACTAACAAATTAAAATAATAAATTAACACTAAAGATACTACAGGTTGGAGAAAAGATTAAGGAGGTCTAGTGTTATGATTTCCCTAATTGTCGGAATCCTTCCCGCTATATCTTCTATAGTTTCGCCTAAGTATTCTCTACCGATCATGAGCGCTCTGCGTGTTGTAATTCTCTCCCGAGTAACTACGACAATTTACTAGACATACTCTCCCGAGTTACGCTAGCTGGCTTTAATTAGAGCTCACTTAGATCGCACCCAAGATTTCGTTATCCCTAATCCCACCTTTAAACCCTTGGTTATTGATTCCTCACATACGTCGGGAGTGATGTTGTTCAACAACTACCTAAATATGCACTCTCTCTCGAGTAATACATAATAAATAGGCACATCTAATTGATGTCCCTTCAATCAACCACAAGAATAATATAGTTGAACAAATAGAGAAAATACTACGGCTCAATTATATAAAAACATAAGAAGAATTTATCCTACAAAAGGTTCCATCAAAACCCTAGATAACAAATTAGCTATTCATAATAGTATGTAAAACTATAATACTAAAAGTCATAACCAACAATGAAAAAATAGGAAGAGGAAGGAAAAACTCGTAGAAGAATTCCCCGCCTTGCTCCTGTTGTGTCTCTGCCTCCCTTTGCCTTCAACTAAGCTGTAAAAACCTTGATACTCTCTTTTTGGGTAAGCTGGACCTCTTATAGGTTAAGTGGAATTACCCTTAAACTTTCAAGTTTACCCCTGAACTTCTGCGCTTTAGATTTGACTAGCGTGGCCGCGCATATTTCATAACATTCTGCCTAAATTTTCTGGGCTAGCGCGGTCGCGCTAAGGGCGCGCTAAGGCTGTGCTAAGCTGGTTCAACATTTTAACTCTTCTTTTATCTCTTCTTTCATATGTACTCAGCTCCGAGGGGCTTCCCTTACTTTAATTTAGCTACAAACACTGTCCTAAGTCCTCATAAGCGCAACTCGCTCCTGCAAAACATGAAATTCATAATTAGAGCCAATTTATCGTCATTTAACTATCAAATAACAGTGAAGCATAGTCAAGTTAGGGCATAAACAGTCGTCAAACTACATGAATCTAGCCTATTATCAATACCCCACACTTAATCATTGCTAGTCCTCGAGCAATCCACCATACTCTATAAAGGTTCATTCACTAAACTTTTCCCTTAACGTATCCACCAAGAACAAATCACCAAAGTTACGTCTAGTAGTGTACAATCTTTGCCTCAAGAGTCGACTCTCACATGCCGTGCAATATTATACTTACTCAAATTACTCTATACAAAGGTCAAGACTTACCTTTCCTTCGTGAATCACATGCCCTCACATCACACAAGAGAGTAGTTCCACAAATAATAATATTAAGAACAATTAGGAACTTAGATAGACAAAGCTCACTCTCAAAAAGAACATTCATATGTCACACAGATGCACCATAGGCTTGCCCGTAATGTACTACTCTACTAATCGAGCTCATTCAGTCTAAGATCAAGTAGGTCTTTATTTGGTTGTAATGTAGGCTAAGGGACGGGTAGGATATATTTGGTGCTGACATCCAATTTTGTCCCTCCTTCCTTCCAAATTATTTCTTTAAGCTTCTAATATGAACTAATAATATAAGGTAGTTATTCTACTATATTATTTACACAAACTATGCCTATTTGTTATTATTATTAAAACTATTATAGCTATTATTATTATTATTATTATTATTATTATTAATAATAATAATAATTCTATAGCTATCGTCTTTATCATTCATACCTTAATCGTATTTATTGTTACATTTCACGAAAAAACATTTTTATTTCATTTATATCACTAGTGAAAATATTTTTTGCAATAACTTTTAAATATTATGAAATTATATTTAATAAATATTGTAGTATCTTGCGATTAATATTTTATTTAAACATTAGTAATTGTGAATAGGTATAATAAATAAGTTAGTTATTTTTTTTAATATTATTGTTGACTATTAGAAGCCCAAAGAATTTGGAAGGAAGAAAGGAAATTTTGCCTAGTTAATAGTCCAATATTTTCTACTAATTCTACGGACCCAAATTACTCCAAATGACCCACCAATTTTATCCAATATGCTGAATGATCAAATGACCAACTCTTTGGTTCTAGATTATTTTTTTTAGCGCAAATTACTTTTGTACCCCTAATTAGATATAGCCAAAAGAATAGCCCCTCTCTCTTTTCACGTGTAAAGCTATCTCTTTCGTTACAAAAACTTTTTGACTTTCCAAATCACATTGCCGTCTTTTCAATTAACATAATATATTGCCTACTTTGAATTTCTATGGCAGATATTATGTCACACCATTTGGTGAAGCTTCGGTAGAATGGTAGCACTACCGTTTCAATTTTTTTTTGAAATTCAAAATCACTAAAGTATCTCTCTTTTGGATTTCAAATTTTCATTTAATTACAATGAATTCTCGCCTCACATCCAGTGCCAAGAAGTCTAAATTGGGATCTTTTCTCTCTCTTTGCTCACATGGAGTTTCTCCATTTTTTCTTTTTCTTGCTGCACAACATCCCAACCATTTTGGGTATAATTTGAAACAAATCTGCTCAAAGTCTCAAGCAAATCTGAAACAAATCTGCTCAAATCTCGCTCATTAAATGATGAACGACTATTTTACTGTTCGAAACCCCACACTCTTAATTTCAAACGTTAGAGGTAAAAATCCCGCCCATGAACTCTACTTCTTCACTTATAAATACTTGCATTTGAAATATATTGAAAAGAGAGAGCTTTTGGAGCGGTTGCACCTCTCTTTAAACCCACAGGTTTCAGCCCCCTCCTTTAACCTTATTTTTAGAGCCGCGCCTTTACCACCCAAAAACCTTATGGTTCAGCCGCCCATTTTTACTCCAAACGATTCACGATCGTCTAAGGTAGCGAGTTCGAGGTTGGAGTTCAATAGTGCATCCAAGACCCCGCCTTGGTTCGCTGCCCTGCAAAAGGTCCGTAACTTTGAAATTCCTCTCCTTATTTTATCTTTTTTCTTATATCCAAAATAAATATTTGAAATGTGAGTTACAGTTTGTTTTCTATGCATAAAGTGTGTCTTAAGGCTCATTTGTGTATAGAATCATTTGGGATTGCGCACTCTAGCTTATGTTAGTCAAACAGGAAAATACGATGTCGAATAAGCACTGACGAATTAATTATCTACATGTTCAGTTTAAATGATGTTGTACTCAGTAGGAAATTTTAAAAAGGTTTCCTCTTAATAGAACTAATGTCAAAGACCATGATACTAGACCTTTTGTTGAGACATTTTGTGTAGATTTAGGACACATCTTTTGAAGTAGATCCAGTTATATGTATTGTGTTATATGAAGATTTAATTTACCTAGTGTCTTTTATACTATAGACAGCATGACTATTGGGGTTTGTTTATTCATTTTGGCTTATACTCATTTTAAATTAAAAAAAGAAGAAGAAGAAGTTCCTGCATTTTTCATGAACTATAAGTCTATTTCATGTTGAAGTATTAATGTCTTCTCTTAGTTGCTTCCAGCAGTAGAAAGATGGACTTTAGATTTGCTTGAAACTTAGAGATATTATTTATAGGTTTAGAGAAATTATTTGCTCACATTTAGAACCCCTGCTTATAAGAGTTTAAATTTAGACTCACTACTTGATGAAAATAAATCTTGAACTTATCACGACTTTATTAGAACTTTTTTGATACATGTGTTCTTTTTGTCAAGACACTAGTAGTGAAATTCAGAATTTATGTATCAGTTTTCTTTTGAGTATATTTATGTAGTTTTGTTGCTTTGTTTTCATCCAGTTAGTTAGTGTAAAATATACAAAGTCCTTCTGTTAGTGTATTTTTGTTGAAAGTAATGGATTCCTTATCCCGTTGTGAGCTTATGATTTAATGCAAGTTAGTAGTTTAATTCGTGCCATTGTTCTTCCTTTCTCGTTTCGTCATAGTACTTGTCTAAGATTTTCTCTTTTCTAATTCTTGTTTTCTCTTTCTTTGTTTTCCATATGCACTTGGAGCAATATGAGTCTTAATGCAAAACTCCCACCATATCCCGTGCATAGAGCCATCACAGTACATGTCGTTCGTAAAATACATCGGATCGCAAGAAAACAGGCGAAACGCTTGGAGACGCCTATGACGTCTTTTATTTGTCTTTTCTCTTATCATTTGTTTAATTTCTTTATGATTGTCGATTTATTTGGGGTTTGTCTTATATTAGATTTGGTAGCTAAATCTTATTTTGTTTAGTGGCATTTACTCTAGGTAATAATAAACTGCCGATTTTAATTACATGAGTTTTAAGGGCTTTTAAAATCAACAATTTGAGATAATGGCTTTATTTATTTATTTCTAAAATATTTTCCCACATCAATTTTGGAAATACTTAGCTTTCTTTGTCAGCATTTGTCCATAAAAAGTTTGCTTCTTACAATGTTCAAGTCTAATTAAGGTTTTCTAAAAAATGGCCTTTGTAGCGTTTTTTTGGCATATCAAACTCAAGTTTTACGCATTTAGTAATATTTTAATATATAAAATAGTTACATGTTATTTTCCAACTATGTATAAAAATATTAAATTTTCTACTTATAATAATTAACCTAAGTTTAGCCGGTTAACCATTTTTAATGGATCTTAAAAGGTGCCTTACCCCTTCCTTTTGAGATAACCAGAACCCTTACTTAGAACTTCTAAAACTAAGCAGATCATATAAAACAGAATTAACTTTAAACACTACTTAGTTAAAATTGGTGTCCTAATTCACCGTTAAAATAATTAGGTGGCGACTCTCTTAATTAATTAAACTTTCAGAATTACCAATATGTTATACTCTAGTTTGACCCGTGTTAAAATGGGGTGTAACATTTGGATATATTGACTAACCTCTCTAAGCACTTTTAATACAAGACCCTTCGTATTCCAACACTTTACTCATGTCAGGCCAGACATTCCACCACACTTCTATTTATAATACCCCAAACTCCATTAGGTGCAATTGTATCAAATTACCACTTATCAAGTACTACATTTACTCATTCTCTTTTTCTTTTTCTTTTTTTTTCTTTTTAAGTGGTGATTATTCTTTTACTTTTTCAAATACTGCACTTTTTTCTCTATTTCATCGGTTCCAATCAAAAACAAACCACCACCTCACACTTTAACTTTTGCATATTTCATAACCATTCAAGTGCTCATGGGAGGTAAATGGGTTCAAACAGATGGGCCGTTTAAACAATTGGGTAAGGTTTGTAATGTGGTTGCCAAAGAAACAGGCTTATTGTCACGACCCAATCCTCGAACCCGGTCGTGATGGCACCTCTCGTGAAGACAAGGCCAGCCAGACCAAAACGGAACACCTCTTTTAAACAATTAATCATCATAAACAGTAATAACATATAATATAATATTCATAAATTGCGAAACTTTAACGATAACAACAGTGAAAACTATCCCGACACAGCCCAAACCGGGGTATCACAAGTCATGATCTACTACAGAATCTGCTATAGGTCTACAAAGTACGGAATCCGACACAACAGTCTGAAGAAAATATAAATGATAGAGGATAAGAGAGACAAGGGGTTGTGGACGTCAACAACTACCTCGTAACTCCAAATCACTGCCTAGCCTAGAAGGAATCAACGCTCAGGTGCGAACTCTGCTATGCCTGAATCTGCACACACGGTGCAGGAAGTAATGTGAGTACTCCGACTCAGTGAGTAATAATAATAAATAAAGACAAGGCATTCCATACTGAAGTAGTAAAATCACTTTAAACAGTAAAGAAGTGAGAAATCAAGTGAAAATCCCTTTTTCCAACAGGTAAAGCAAGTAGTTTACAAGTGAGTAACAAAAATGATAGAAATATAAACAGCCCCTCGGGCAAAACATGTACAGCAAACCGCCCCTTGGGCATAATATCAACAGAACCAGCTCCTCGGGCTCAATATCAGAATAGTGCCAGCCCTTTGGGCTCAATATCAGAACAGTAACATCCCCTCGGGCTCACTCTTAGAATAGTATCAGCCCCTCGGGCTACCTCACAATCACTCATATCAGCCCATCGGGCATAGTATCAATCACTCAGAACAATGGGTACCCGCGCTCACTGTGGGTGTGCAGACTCCGGAGGGCCCCCTTACGGCCTAAGCATCATCACTCGGCACTCGGCCTCACATCACTCGGCACTCGGTCTCACATCACTCGGCACTCGGCCTCACATCACTCAAGCCACCTCGTGGCATATAAAGTATCTCAGGCCCTCGGCCTCATATCACTCAGCATATCCTCACATATAGCCCTCGACCTCACTCAGTCCAAAAATCATCACAAGCCCCTTGGGCATTAGTAAAATAGTAGTTCTCAGCCCAAAACATGATGTAGAAATATCAATTAAGTTTCAAATCTGAGTAAAAGTGGCTGAGTTTGTAAAACAGTAGATATCAACAGGACTGAGTTCAAATAATAAGTCAAGCAGTAAGGAAACAGTGATAAAAATCCCTGAAGGGTTCAAATAGTTGGCACGAAGCCCAAATATGGCGATCAGCCCAAATCATGATCATAACAAATGAATTTCAGTCAAATACGTGGTAAAATCATCAATCGGGACGAACCAAGTCACAATCCCCAGTAGTAAAAAACCCCACGCTCATCATCCAGCGCGTGTCTCACCTCAATATAGCACTACGATATGCAAATCTGGGGTTTCAAACCCTCAGGACATCATTTACAATCATTACTCACCTCGAACCAGCTAATTCTCTAGCTCGCGACGCCTTTGCCCCTCGAATTAGCCTCCACGCACGTCGAATGTATCCAAATTCAGAACGAATACATCACAATATGCCAAGGGAACAAAGCCCAAGCAAAAACATTCAAAAAATATCAAAAATCCCGAAATTAGCAAAATCTGAGCCCCGGGCCCACATCTTGGAATCGGGTAAAATTTACATTTTCAGAATCCTCATACCCTCACGAGTCTAACCATACCAAAATTATCCAATTCTGATACCATTTGGTCCTTCAAATCATCATTTTACATTTTTGCAAGGTTTCACAATTTTTCTTCCCAAATTCCATCCCAAATCACGAATTAAATGATGAATTCAGTGATAGATTCATGTATTCTAGCCAAATCTGAGTTAAAATCACTTACCCCGATGAATTTCTTGAAAAACCTTCGAAAAATCGCCAAAATCCGAGCTCTCTAGGTCAAAATATTAAATAAAACCCAAAACCTCGTATTTATAGAGTACCCCTTAGATTTCAGCCTCCGCGGGCCGCACCAAATCGACCGCGGTCCGCACAAGCCAGTGCAGTCCACGCAAAAACAACCGCGGCCGCACAGGCCTTCCTCTGCAGTGACAGGCTTTAGTATTTTGGCCATACCCTTTTCTACAGATGTCCAAATTGCAATATCTTTACTTTTCTGGTAACTAAACACGAAAGTGCTACAACTTTCAATTTTGAATAACTTCAAAATTCCTTGTAGATCAAAAGATATGAGCTTCCGAAATTGGACCAGCGGGAAGGTTCTTCACCGCGGTCGCGCCCCCTTTTGTACGGTCCGCGCGACACCTACCGCGGCCGCTGCCGCTTTTGTGTGGTTCGCACAACATTCACCGCGGGCGCACTCATTTTTGTGCGGACCGCGTGGGTGAGTTCCGGGACCTGCAACACTTCTGAACCTGCTACGGCAATGATTTTCGCACTAAAATATCCCGAAACCTCCGGAACTTCAAACCAATCGTACCAACACATCCCACGACATCGTTCAAACTTGCTCAAAACTTCGGAACCCTCACAACAACATCAAATCACCAATTTAACATAGGATTCAAGCCTAAGAACTCCAAGAACTCTTAAATTATGCTTTCGATCAAAAAGTCTATCAAATCTCGTCCGAATGACCTGAAATTTTTTGTACACACATCCTAAATGACACAGCGAAGCTACTGCAACTCCTGGAATTCCATTCCGACCCCTATATAAAAGTCTCGCCTATCAACCGGAATTTGTTAAAATATCAATTTCGCCAATTCAAGCCTAAATCTTCTCTACAACTCCAAAACCCATTCCGATCGCGATCCTAAGTCATAAATCACCTCCCGAAGCTAACCAAACCATCAGAACTCACATCCAAGCCCTCTAACACATAAGTCAACATCCGGTTGACTTTTCCAACTTAAGCCTTCTTAAAAGAGACTAAGTGTCTCATTTCTTACCAGAATCCTCCCCGAACTCAAACTAATCAACCCGATCACATAAAACACGGATAACGAAGCGTAAAGAAGCAGAAATGGGGAAAACAGAGCGGTAATTCATGAGACAACTGGTCGGGTCATCACATCCTCCCCAACTTAAACAAACGTTCGTCCTCGAACGAGTCAAGAAACATACCTGAAGCCTCGAATAGGTAAGGATATATGTTCCGCATCTCCCGCTCGGTCTCCCAGGTAGCCTCCTCCACAGGCCAACCTCTCCACTGCACTTTCACTGAAGCTATACCCTTTGACCTCAACCTCCGAACCTGACGACCCAAAATAGCTACTGGCTCCACATCAAAGGTCAAATCATCATCCAACTGAACCGTTCTGAAGTCCAAAACATGAGATGGATCCCCAATATACTTTCGGAGCATAGAAACATGAAATACCGGATGCACCCTCGACAAGCTGGGTGGTAAAGCAAGCTCATAAGCCACCTCCCCAATCCTCCGAAGCACCTCAAAAGGCCTAATGAATCGAGGACTCAATTTTCCTTTCTTCCTAAATCTCATAGCACCCTTCATGGGCGAAACCTTCAACAAGACCTTCTCATCCACCATATAGGGCACATCCTGAACCTTTCGGTTTGCGTAACTCTTCTGACGTGACTACGCTGTACGAAGCCTCTCCTGAATCACCTTCACCTTCTCTAAGGCATCCTGAACCAAATCTGTCCCCAATAGTCTAGCCTCGACGGGCTCAAACTAACCAACTGGAGATCTACACTGCCTCCCGTACAAAGCCTCATACAGAGCCATTTGAATACTCGACTGGTAGCTGTTGTTGTAGGCAAACTCTGCAAGAGGCAAAAACTCATCCCATGAACCTCCAAAATCAATGACGCAAGCACGCAACATGTCCTCCAATATCTGAATAGTACGCTCGGACTGTCCGCCCGTTTGAGGATGAAACGCTGTGCTCAATTCTACCTGAGTACCCAACTCTCTCTACACGGCTCTCCAAAACTGCGAAATAAACTGAGTACTTCTATCTGAGATGATGGAAACCGGATATAAATCCCTGCCAACTGCTCTGACGAATAGGTGGTACACACAGGAATGAAGTGCGTGGACTTGGTCAGCCTATCCACAACCACCCAAATAGCATCGAACTTCTTCAAAGTCCGAGGAAGACCACTCACAAAATCCATAGTGACTCTCTCCCACTTCCTCTCGGGAATAACCATCTGCTGGAGCAAGCCACCCGGTCTCTGATGCTCATATTTCACCTGCTGACAGTTGAGACACCAAGCTACAAGTCCTATAATATCTTTCTTCATTCTCCTCCACCAATAGTGTTGTCTCAAATCCTGATACATCTTCGTGACACCCAGATGAATAGAATACCGCGAGCTGTGGGCGTCCTTTAGAATAAACTCCCTGAGCCCATACACATTGGGCACATAGATCCGGTCCTGCATCCTCAATACACCATCACTGCCTATAGTCACATCTCTAGCATCATCATGCTGAAATCTATCCTTAAGGACAAGCAAATGCGGATCATCATACTGGTGCTCTCTGATATGGTCATATAAGGAAGATCGAGAAACCACACAAGCCAACACTAGGCTAGGATCCGAAATATCTAATCTCACAAACCGATTAGCCAAAGCCTGAACATCAACTGCAAGAGGTCTCTCCCCAACTGGAATATACGCCAAACTTCCCATACTCACTGCCTTTCGGCTCAAAGCATCGGCCACTATATTGGCCTTTCCCGAATGATACAGAATAGTAATATCATAATCCTTTAGCAACGCTAGCCACCTCCGCAGCCTCAAATTAAGATACTTTTGCTTGAAAAAATGCTGAAGACTGCGATGATCAGTGAATACCTCACAAGATACGCCGTACAAGTAGTGCCTCCAAATCTTCAATGCATGAACTATGGCAGCCAACTCCAAATCGTGAACAGGGTAGTTCTTCTCATGGGGCTTCAACTGACAAGAAGCATAAGCAATAACTCTACCCTCCTGTATCAATACACAACAAATCCTAACTCTCGAAGCATCACAATACACGGTATATGAACCTGAAGCTGATGGCAAAACCAA
This sequence comes from Nicotiana tabacum, assembly GCF_000715075.1. Lineage (NCBI taxonomy): Eukaryota > Viridiplantae > Streptophyta > Magnoliopsida > Solanales > Solanaceae > Nicotiana > Nicotiana tabacum. The sequence goes on along the minus strand of NC_134080.1, from coordinate 62,448,070 downwards.
TACTAGGGCCGTGGTCAAGGCTGTCTTGAGTTTCAGAAGCTCTCCTCACACTCGTCCGACCATACAAATGGAACACCCTTCTGAGTCAACTTGATCAAGGGCAATGCGATAGATGAGAATCCCTAAACAAACCGGCGATAATAGCCTGCCAACCCAAGAAAGCTACGAATCTCTGTGGCTGAAGATGGTCTGGGCCAACTCTGAACCGCCTTTATCTTCTTCGGATCATCCTGAATACCCTCGCTGGACATCACGTGCCCCAAGAAAGTCATTGTACTGAGCCAAAACTCACACTTGGAAAATTTTGCATAAAGTTTCTCCTCCCTCAGTCTCTGCAACACAACTCTCAAATGCTCCGTGTGCTCCTCCTGACTACGCGAGTATACCAGAATATCATCAATGAATACAATAACGAACGAATCCAGATAAGGCCGAAATACACTGTTCATCAAATGCATGAATGCTGCTGGGGCATTGGTTAGCCCGAAGGACATAACAAGAAACTCATAATGACCATATCTGGTCCTGAAAGCAGTCTTAAGAATATCTGAATCCCTGATCTTCAACTGGTGATAACCCGAATGGAGATCAATCTTGGAGAACACCGTCGCTCCCTGAAGCTGATCAAATAAATCATCAATGCGAGGCAAAGGATACTTGTTCTTAATTGTTACTTTGTTCAATTGCCTATAATCAATACACATTCTCATCATGCCATCCTTCTTCTTCACAAACAAAACCGGTGCACCCCAAGGGGACACACTAGGCCGAATGAACCCCTTATCTAGGAGTTCCTGAAGCTGTTCTTTCAATTCCTTCAACTCTGTTGGTGCCATAAGATATGGCAGAATAGAAATGGGTTGAGTGCCCGGCACCAAGTCAATATCAAAATCAATATCCTTATCCGGTGGCATGCCCTGCAGGTCTGCAGGAAACACATCGGGAAAATCCCTCACAACTGGGACAGAATTGATACTGGGAGTCTCAACTCCAACATCCCTCACAAATGCTAGATATGAAAGACAACTCTTCCCAACCATACGTTGGGCCTTCAAGAAGGATATCACTCTACTAGGAATATAATCAGTCACACCACGCCACTCGATCCGCGGTACACCCGGCATAGCCAAAATGACTGTCTTAGCATGACAACCTAGAATAGCACGATATGGAGATAGCCAATCCATGCCCAAAATGACATCAAGATCCACCATGCTCAATAGCAATAGATCTACTCGGATCTCCAGACCCCCAATAGTCACCACACATGATCGGTACACACGGTCTACAACAACAGTATCGGCCACCGGGGTAGATACATGAACAAGTAAAGCAAGAAACTCACGAGGCATACCCAAATAACGAGCAAAGTACGATGACACATAAGAAAAGGTGGAACCGGGATCAAATAATACAGAGGCATCTCTGTGGCAGACTAAAACAATAACTGTAATGACAGCATCTGAAGCAATGGCGTCGGGGCTGCCTAGGAGTGCATAGAAACGGGCCTAACCGCCCCTTGATCGACCTCCCCCTCTAGGGCGACCCATGGCTGCCTGACCTCCACCCCTAGCTGGCTGAGCGGGTGGTGAAGTAACAGGAGCAGAAGTCGAGGGCTGACCCCTCTACTGGGACGAACTAGCAACATGATGAGGACACTGCCTCCACACATGCCCGAACTCTCCACACTCAAAATAACTCCCAGGTGCTGGAGAAGGGGACTGAAGGGAACCCCTCGCACTGGAGTGACCAACTGATGCACTAGGCATAGAAGAACCCTGAGTCGACGGGGTACGAGATAAACTCTGAGCTGGGAGGGCATTGAGTGATGACTTACCCAGCTGAGATCCATGATGACCATGACCCGAAGATGCCCCGCGATGATCTAGACGGGCTGACTGAGCAGGCCTGAAAGAACGACCTCTACCATGCTAGAACTGGCCCTTCAAAGGAGCACCACTATATTTGCCAGATCCTCGCGGCCTCTTGGCCTCCCTTTCCTCTCGATCCTGACGGTGAACCGTCTCAATCTCGCGAGCGATATCGACCACCTCCTCGAACGTAGCACCCAACACCCTCTCTCGGGTCATAAGAATACGGAGATGATAGTTAAGGCCATCAACAAATCTCCTGATCCTCTCACGATCTGTCGGAACCATCCAAATGGCATGACGAGCCAACTCAGAAAACCTCGACTCATACTGTGACATAGTCATATCCCCCTGTCGCAACCACTCAAACTGTCTACGCAGCTCCTCTCTGCGGGACTACGGCACATACTTCTCCAAGAAGAGAGTAGAGAACTGCTGCCAAGTAAGGGGCGCTGCTCCAACCGGCCTACGCCTCTCATACGCATCCCACCATATGAAGGCAGCCCCAGTAAACTGAAAGGTGGTAAAGGCCACACTACTAGTCTCAAGAATCCCTGCTGTACGGAACATCCGCTGACACTTATCCAGAAAGCCCTGGGCATCCTCGCCCTCGGCACCACTGAATGACAGAGGTTGGAGTCTACCAAACCTCTCAAGACGACGCTGCTCATCATCCGGCATAACTGGCACAACAAACTCCTAAGCTGGTGCAACCGGTTGAGCTGGAGGTACCCTTGGTGTCTGCAGTCCCTGCACTACCTGCTTAGGTGTGCGAGCAGTGGGGGTTTGATTGCCCCCACGACCTGTGAAGTAGCAGTTGTTGTAGTGGCTGAAACTGCCTGAGCTAGGCCAGTGCAAACTGATAAGATCTGTACCAAGGCCTCCTAAAGACCCGGAATCACGATGGGCAGAGCTGGTGCCTGAACTGGTGCTGCTGGAGTATCCATAGTTGGAGCCTGATCCGGAGCTGGGGCAGTTGGTGGATCAACAGGTGCTGCCCTCGCTACTCTGCCTCTGCCATGTCCACGACCGCATCTACGGCCTCTGATGGCCTCAGTGGGTGGCACTGGTGGTCGTCCACCTCGTCCGGTAGCGCGAATCCTCGCCATCTACGAGAGATCGAATAACAAAAGTTTAGCACTCGGATCAACAAGTTCGCATGACAGGAGTTTCAAGAATATGAAGTTTTTCCTAAAGGTTCTGCAGCTTCTCGAGCATAAATATAGACGTCTCCGTACCGATCCGCGAGACTCTACTAAACCTGCTCATGACTTGTAAGACCTAAGTAACCTAGGCTCTGATACCAACTTGCCACGACCCAATCCTCGAACCCGGTCATGATGGCGCCTCTCGTGAAGACAAGGCTAGCCAGAACAAAACGTAACACCTCTTTTAAATAATTAATCATCATAAACAATAATAACATATAATATAATATTCATAAATTGCGAAACTTTAATGATAACAACAGTGGAAACCATCCCGACACAGCCAAAACTGGGGTGTCACAAGTCATGAGCTACTACAGAATCTGCTATAGGTCTACAAAGTACGGAATCTGATACAACAGTTTGAAGAAAACATAAATGATAGAGGATAAGAGAGACAAGGGGCTGCGGCCGTCAACAACTACCTTGCAACTCCAAATCACTCCTAGCCTGGAAGGAATCAGTGCTCAGGTGCGGACTCTGCTATGCCTGAATCTACACACACGGTGCAGGGAGTAATGTGAGTACTCCGACTCAGTGAGTAATAATAATAAATAAAGACTGAAGGCAAGAAATCACATAAAAACACAAGGCATTCCATACTGAAGCAGTAAAATCACTTTAAATAGTAAAATAGTGAGAAATAAAGTGAAAATCCCTTTTTCCAACAAGTAAAACAAGTAGTTTACAAGTGAGTAACAAAAATGATAGAAATGTAAATAGCCCCTCAGGCAAAACATGTACAACAAACCGCGCCTCAGGCATAATATCAACAGAACCAGCCCCTCAGGCTCAATATCAGAATAGTGCCAGCCCCTCGGGCTCAATATCAGAACAGTAACAGCCCCTCGGGCTCACTCTCAGAATAGTATCAGCCCATCGAGCTACCTCACAATCACTCATATCATCCCCTCGGGCATAGTATCAATCACTCAGAACAATGGGTACTCGCGCTCACTGTGGGTGTGCAGACTCCGGAGGGGCCACTTACGGCCCAAGCGCTATATCAAGCCACCTCGTGGCATCATCACTCGGCACTCGGCCTCACATCACTCAAGCCACCTCGTGGCATATAAAGTATCTCAAGCCCTCGGCCTCATATCACTCAGCATATCCTCACATATGGCCCTCGGCCTCACGCAGTCCAAAAATCATCACAAGCCCCTTGGGCATTAGTAAAAACAGTAGTTCTCAGCCCAAAACATGATGTAGAAATATCATTTAAGTTTCAAATCTGAGTAAAAGTGGCTGAGTTTGTAAAACAGTAGATACCAACAGGACTGAGTTCAAATAATAAGTCAAGCTGTGAGGAAACAGTGATAAAAATCCCCGAAGGGTTCAAATAGTTGGCATGAAGCCCAAATATGGCAATTAGCCCAAATCATGATGATAACAAATGAATTTCAGTCAAATACGCGGTAAAATCATCAATCGGATGGACCAAGTCACAATCCCCAGTAGTAAAAGACCCCACGCTCATCATCCAGCGCGTGTCTCACCTCAATATAGCACTATGATGTGAAATCCGGTGTTTCAAACCCTCAGGACATCATTTACAATCAATACTCACCTCGAACTGGCTAATTCTCTAGCTCGCGACGCCTTTGCCCCTCGAATTAGCCTCCACGCGCGTCGAATCTATCAAAAATCATAACAAATACGTCACAATATGTCAAGGGAACAAAGCCCAAGCGAAAACATTCGAAAAATATCAAAAATCCCAAAATTAACAAAACTCAAACCCCGGGCCCACGTCTCGGAATCGAGTAAAATTTATATTTTCCGAATACTCATACCCTCATGAGTTTAACCATACCAAAATTATCCAATTCTGATACCATTTGGTCCTTCAAATCATCATTTTACATTTTTGCAAGGTTTCACAATTTTTCTTCCCAAATTCCATCCCAAATCACGAATTAAATGATGAATTCAGTGATAGATTCATGTATTCTAGCCAAATCTGAGTTAAAATCACTTACCCCGATGAATTTCTTGAAAAACCTTCGAAAAATCGCCAAAATCCGAGCTCTCTAGGTCAAAATATTAAATAAAACCCAAAACCTCGTATTTATAGAGTACCCCTCAGATTTCAGCCTCCGCGGGCCGCACCAAATCGACTGCGGTCCGCACAAGCCAGTGCGGTCCGCGCAAAAATAACCGCGGCAGCACAGGCCTTCCTCTTCAGTAATAGGCTTTAGTATTTTGGTCATAACTTTTTCTACAAATGTCCAAATTGCAATATCTTTACTTTTCTGGAAACTAGACACGAAGAGCTACAACTTTCGTTTTTGAATCACCTCAAAATTTCTTGTAGATCAAAAGATATGAGCTTCCAACGTTGGACCAGCGGGAAGGTTCTTCACCGCGGCCGCGCCCCCTTTTGTGCGGTCCGCGCGACACCTACCGCGGCCGCGCCCACATTTGTGCGGTTCGCACAACACTCACCGCGGGCACACTCATTTTTGTGCGGACCGCATGGGTGAGTTCCGGGGCCTGCAACCCTTCTAAACCTGCTACGACTATGATTTTTGCACTAAAACATCCCGGAACCCCCAGAACTTCAAACCAATCGTACCAACACATCCCACGACATCGTTCAAACTTTCTCAAAACTTCGGAACGCTCACAACAACATCAAATCACCAATTTAACATAGGATTCAAGCCTAAGAACTCCAAGAACTCTTAAATTATGCTTTCGATCAAAAAGTCTATCAAATATCGTCCGAATGACCTGAAATTTTGCACACACATCCCAAATGACACAACGAAGCTACTGCAACTCTCGGAATTCCATTCCAATCCCTATATCAAAATCTCGTCTATCAACCGGAATTTGCCAAAATATCAATTTCGCCAATTCAAGCCTAAATCTACTCTACAACTCCAAAACCCATTCCGATCGCGCTCCTAAGTCATATATCACCTCTCGAAGCTAACCGAACCATCGGAACTCACATCCGAGCCCTCTAACACATAAGACAACATCCGATTGACTTTTCCAACTTAAGCCTTCTTAAAAGAGACTAAGTGTCTCATTTCTTACCAGAATCCACCCCGAACTCAAACTAATCAACCGATCCCATAAAACATGGATAACAAAGCGTAAAGAAGCTGAAAAGGGGAAAACGGAGCGGTAATTCATGAGAGGACTATCCGGGTCGTCACACTTATAGGCTCAACGGGGTTAACTACGATGTATCGCATTTAGGTGGGTCTACTTTATATATCTGGCTTAACAAAGAAATGCCTATATCACTTCTAAGACTGAATAAAGCTACTATTTCACTTTTGCAAACACACGGGGCAAGTTTTAGGCATCAAATGCAGAGCATAGAATACAATACAACTCACACACACATGGCACATGAGTCACTCCAGATTGGCTTATCAAGACACTCTCTTTTGAGTACTCAAGTCAGTTACAAACATACAATTTAAGGCACTCTAACAAGAATCAACCACTGAGACTAAGTGTCACACTCTAATGTCTAATGTGTTCAGGTGTATCAACGCCAAGGGCTTCTCTTTCTATTTCAGCTCATAGCTCATCAGTACTAACTAAAAACTAGAAACAAAATAAACAAAAATTAACTACACTCGGTTCACGCAAACCCCTTGGAAATGAACCATGACCCAAAGAAAAATCAAGGGGGAGTTACTACACTACCTAAAACAAAAAAAATCTTTTTGGTATTTTTTGTAGACTTACTTCCCTCAAGAAAACTGTCTAGAAGATCCGTCATCAGGAAAAGTCCAATCTTTTTTAAAAAATATTATTTAATTAAACTAACACAACTAAAGTAGCATGAAAAGTCACCCAGACAATCTCCTCACCCCACACTTAAAATTGTGTATTGTCCCCAATGCACACCCATACATACATACAAGAGGGTAAAAGAAACTCCCTGATAGGCCCAAGGCCAAAGCACTATCATCTTATGGGGTACTCAGACTTCTCCCAGGCCTGGTCCTTCGTGCGGGTACCTCACACTTAGTTCAAACCATCTGGTTTGCTATTGCATCTTTCCAATAGCTTTGTTCTTCATGCTCCTAGAAACTCAAAATTTGACACAACAAAATTAATACAATAAAAAAAATAAAAAAATAAAACAAAGTAGTAAAGATGGGTTGCCTCCCAACAAGCGCTTGATTTAATGTCGTAGCTCGACGTGAATCACTTTCTGCCTCCACTTTGAACTTATGAATTGGACCCCAAGTTTTGATTCTGCTCTGTGATCATGCTCCTGGGGTGGTAGAACGAATCTGACTGGCCCAATAAAATAATGTAGTATTTTGCACTTCTTGGCCTTTGGATGAGATGTGTATTCCCGACTTTCTGGCATGAAGAATTCCAGAATGTAGGCATCTTATTCCTTACTCCTTGACTCCTCAAACGGCTCGGACGACTATATTTCTATATCATCATCTAAACACAATGCGGAAAGATGCTTGGAGTGAGGACCAATGCGCTTAACTACATGAACATTGGGACTGTTTACATTCTCAACACTAATGACAATAGAGTCAACTAAATATGTATCATCAATATCCTTGGTTGACTCTAGTATATCTTCTACAACATCGACATCCTCAAAATCTAGTGAGATTGATTGTTGGTGTTCTACTCTGGCCTCCTCCTCTAGCCCACCCTCATATTTTTTTAAATCCTTTAGTATAATGGCAATTTCTACAGCCAATTCATGCTCATATTGGCTACTATCCACAATATCAACTTGTTGCGCTTTACAAGGTTCAATTAATTCATTCTCTTGAGTCTCCAAGTTGTGAATAGTTGTCTCTTGCCTTTGTATCTGTCGTGTTCTCTTATCATATAGTTCCATGCAACACTTTAACATATCTTTGATCTCTTTCCGGTCATCATCCCTGGGTTTTTTGTTCCTATTAACTTCACAAGAAAAGGAAGAACCATCAAAGTAAGGGGTTGGGGGAAGATAAGAACTATAAGCACAACCATGAAAGTGACCATCTTGACCACCACACATGTCACACACATTCTACATATAAGATTGAGTTGGTACATAAAACTCGCTCTCGGGAATATTTTGATAATTTTGCCCTGGGTGGTTTCCTTCACAATATGCATAAGGAGGATTAAAAGCAGAATTACCAACATCAAAATTCTTATAATTCTATGATGCCATGTCTCTCAGATCAAAAATAAAAAGAAATTAAAAATAAATAAATAATCAAATACATGAAAACAAAAATAATAGTTCAAACTTGTAACCTAGAAATATGTACATCTACTGCTACACCGTTAGTTCTCCGACAACAATGCTAAAATTTGATCACGCCCAACTATGCCTTATAAAAAGGACAAAGCGGTCGTTGCAAATATAATCCGCTTTACAAGTCCGGAGTCGAATCCCACAGAGAACTAAGGCTTAGCTACAATTGTTCACTATCACCAAGAATATAAGCTTGAACAATTCCTAACTTATAGATATTAAGATTCTTGTGTTTAACTAACTAACTAACAAATTAAAATAATAAATTAACACTAAAGATATTACATGTTGAAGAAAAGATTAAGGAGATCTAGTGTTATGATTTCCTCAATTGTCGGAATCCTTCCCGCTATGTCTTCTATAATTTCGCCTAAGTATTCTCTACCGATCATGAGTGCTCTGCGTGTTGTAATTCTCTCCTGAGTAATTACAACAATTTACTAGACATACTCTCCCGAGTTACACTTGCTGGCTTTAATTACAGCTCACTTGGATCGCACCCAAGGTTTCGTTATCCCTAATCCCACATTTAAATCCTTGGTTATTGATTCCTCACATATGTCGGGAGTGATGTTGTTCAACAACTACCTAAATATGCACTCTCTCCCGAGTAATACATAATAAATAGGCACAGCTAATTGAGGGCCCTTCAATTAACCATAAGAATAATATAGTTGAACAAATATAGAAAATACTACAGCTCAATTATATAAAAATATAACAAGAATTTATCCTACAAAAGGTTCCATCAAAACCCTAGATAACAAATTAGCTATTCATAATAGTATGTAAAACTACAATACTAAAAGTCATAACCAACAATGAAAAAATAGGAAGAGGAAGGAAAAACTCGTAGAAGAATTCCTGCCTTGCTCCTATTGTGTCTCTGCCTCCCTTGCCTTCAACTAAGCTGTAAAAACCTTGATAATCTCTTTTAGGGCGGGTTGGACCTCTTATAGGTTAAGTGGAATCACCCCTAAACTTCCAAGTTTACCCCTAAACTTCTGCGCTCCGGATTTGACTAGAGCGGCCGCGCTCGTGCCCACGCTAATGGCTGTGCATATTGCATAACATTCTGCCTCGATTTTCTGGGCTAGCACAATCGCGCTAAGATGGTTTAGCATTTTAACTCTTCTTTTCTCTCTTCTTTCACACGTACTCAGCTCCGAGGGGCCTCCCTTGCTTTAATTTAGCTCCAAACACTATCCTAAGTCCTCATAAGCACAACTCACTCCTGCAAAACGTGAAATTCACAATTAGAGCCAATTTATCGTCATTTAACTATCAAAGAACAATGAAGCATAGTCAAGTTGGGGCATAAACAGTTGCCAAACTACATGAATCTAGCCTATTATCACTTCACCTGCTGACAATTGAGACACTGAGCTACAAACCCAACTATACCTTTCTTCATCCGCCTCCACCAATAATGCTGCCTCAAATCCTGGTACATCTTCACGGCAACCGGATGAATGGAATACCGCGAACTATGGGCCTCCTCTAGAATCAACTCCCGAAGCCCATCAAAATTGGGTACATATACCCGACCTTGCATCCTCAATACCCTATCATAACCAATAGTCACATCTCTGGCATCGCCATGCAGAACCTTGTCCTAGAGGACAAGCAAATGAGGGTCCTCAAACTGACGCTCCCGGATACGATCAAACAAGGAAGACCGGGAAACCATGCAAGCTAGAACCCGACTAGGCTCCGAAAGATTCAATATCACAAACTGGCTGGCTAAGGCCTGGACATCCATCACCATGGGCCTCTCCGCTGCTGGTAAATAAGCCAAACTCTCCAAACTCTCTGCCTGGCGACTCAAAGCATCGACCATCATATTGGCCTTGCCCGGGTGATACAAGATAGTGATATCATAGTCGTTCAGTAGCTCTAACCACCTCCTCTGATGCAAATTATGATCCTTCTGCTTGAACAGATGCTACAAACTCCGGTGATCAGTATAAATCTCACAAGGCACGCTGTACAAATAATTATGCCAGATCTTTAAGGCGTGAACAATGGCAGCTAACTCGAGATCATGGACATGATAAATCTTCTCATGTACCTTTAACTGTCTGGACGCGTAGGCAATCACTCTACCGTCCTGCATCAATACTACTCCAAGTCTAATCCTCAAGGCATCACAATAGATAGTATAATACCCCGAACCTATAGGCAATATCAAAACTGGGGCTGTAGTCAAAGCTATATTGAGTTTCTAAAAGCTCGCCTTACACTCTTCCGTCCACTGGAACGGAGCACCCTTCTGAGTCAGCCTGATCACAGGTGCTACAATGGATGAAAACCCCTCAACAAATCGACGGTAATAACTCGCCAAGCCAAGAAAACTGCGAATCTCTATAGCTGAGGATGGTCTGGGCCAACTCTGCACTGCTTTCACTTTCTTCGGATCCACCTGAATACCCTCACTCGATACCACGTGGCCTAAGAATGCCACTGAATCCAACTAAAACTCATATTTCGAGAATTTTGCATATAACTTCTTTTCCCTCAAAGTCTGAGGCACTATCCTCAGGTGCTGCTCATGATCTTCTTGACTCCGGGAGTATACCAGAATATCATCAATAAAGACAATGACGAACGAGTCAAGATCTGGCCGGAACACACTGTGCATCAAATGCATGAAGGCTTCTAGGGCATTGGTCAGCCCAAATGACATAACAAGGAACTCGTAATGACCATACCGAGTCCTGAAAACAGTCTTCGGGATATCTGGCTCCCGAATCTTCAACTGATGGTAACATGAATGCAAGTCAATCATAGAAAACACTCGTGCTCCCTGTATCTGGTCAAACAAATCATCAATACGAGGCAAGGGATAACAGTTCTTCACTGTAACTTTGTTCAACTGGCGATAATCAATGCACATATGCATAGAACCATCCTTTTTCTTCACAAATAAGACAGAAGAACCCCAAGGTGATACACTGGGCCGAATAAAACCCTTATCAAGCAATTCATGTAACTGATCCTTCAACTCAAGAGGGGTCATACGATACAGAGGAATAGAAATGAGCTGAGTGCCCGGCAACAGATCAATGCCAAAATCAATATCTTTATCGGGCGGCATGCCTGAAAGATCAGCTGGAAACACATAAGAAAAATCCTATACTACTGGGACTGAATCAACTGTAGGGTTATCAATATTGACATCTCTCACATAAGCTAAATACGCGTCACAACCCTTCTCAACCATACACTGAGCCTTAAGGAATGAAATAACTCTACTGGAGGTATGATCTAAGGTACCTCTCCACTCTACTCGCGGTAGACCTGGCATAGCCAGCGTCATGGTTTTGGCGTGGCAATCAAGAATAGCATAATGGGGAGACAACCAGTCCATGACTAAGATAACATCAAAATCTATCATGCTGAGCAATAGTAAATCTGCTCTGATCTCAAAACCACTAAGAGCAACCACACACGACCGATAAATGCAGTCCACAACAAAAGAATCTCCCACAGAAGTAGAAACATAAACAAGGGAACTCAAAGAATCCTGAGATACACCCAAATGCGGGAAAAATAAGAAGACACATAAGAATAGGTGGAGCCTGGATCGAATAAAACTGATGCATCTCTATGACAAACCAGGACAATACCTGTGATGACAGAATTGGAGGCGACAACCTCGGTATGGGCAGGAAGGGCATAATATCTGGCTTGGCCTTCACCCTCTAAGGCAACCTCTACCTCCCCGACCTCCACCTCTAGCTGGCTGAGCAAGTGGGGTAGCAACTGGAGCTGTAACCATAGCCTGAGAACTCTGCGGGGCACGCTGTGGCTGAGGAGTCTGTGGAAGTGCACCCCTCCTAAGTCTGGGGCAATCCCTCACCATATGGCATGTGTCACCACACTCAAAACAAGCTCTGGGAGGATGTGGTGGCTGTGACTGGCTCGGGCCAGGTATGCTGGACTGACCACTGAAAGTACCCCGTGCAGGAGGCGCACTAGATACTAGAGGTGCATAATAAGGCTCTTGAGGCCTAGGAGGAGCTGGAATACCACTGGCTGCTGGAAGAGCTGAATGAACGGGGCGACTCATGTAACCCCTACCATGACGAACTGTAGCTGGCGCATGGGCAAATAATAATGGGCCGACTCTCGATACCTCTTGGCCTCCCTCTCCTCTCTATCCCTTGCATGCATATCCTCCACTCTCCTAGCAATTCTCACCACCTGCTGATAAGAAATATCCATCTCTAACTCACGAGCCATTCTAGACCTGATGCTGGGAATGAGCCCCTCAATAAACCGGCGAACTCTCTCACACTGTAGTAACCAAGGCTGGTGCATGCCTAGCCAAGCTAGTGAAACAAACAGAATACTCTGAGACAGTCATAGCACCCTGGTGCAAATACTCAAACTCTGCGCGCCATGCGTCCCTGAGGCTCTGAGGAACATACTCTCTCAGGAACATATCTGAAAATGAGTCCAAGTCAGGGAAGCTGCCTCATTCGGACTGTCTAACTCATAGGTATGCACCACTCATAGGCGACTCCTCAAAGATGGAAGGTAGTGAAGGAAACCCCGCTTGATCCTAATATACCCATGGTACGGAGGATATGGTAGCACTCATCTAGAAATCCCATAGCATCATCTGATGCTAGACCACTGAATACATGAGGCTTGTACTTCTTAAACCTCTCAAGCCTCAGCTGCTCATCCTCAGAAGCTGATTCCCTGTCCTCGAGCTGATTTGGGACTGCAGGTTATACAGGAATAATCTCTAGGACCTGATCAACATACACTCGTTGCTCAGGAGTGTGGGCAGTGGGAGTCTGTGCTCCTCCCCAGGCCTGAGATATAGCTGTAGCAAGGGGAAGCAACCCTGCCTGAGCCAGAGTGGTGTACATGCTTATGAACTGTGCATGAATCTCCTAGAGAGCTGGAGTAGTAGTAGGAGTAGGCGTATAAGGTTCCTGGACTCCGGCTGGAACTGCTGGTAGAAACTCGGTGGCATCTCGCGCGGGTGCTCTGGCTGTACCATGTGCGCGTCCTCGGCCTCTACCCCGACCTCTGACGGCTCCAGTAGGGGGTACGAGTGTTTGATCATCTCTGGTTGCACGTGTCCTTCACCATCTATGAGAGAATAGAAGACAGAAGTTTAGAATTGTGATATCAAAATCTCGCATGACAAGGAAATCAAATGAAGTGGAATTTTCCTAACAGTTACATAGCCTCTTGTAGATAAGTACAGACGTCTCCGTACCAATCCACGAGACTCTAATAAACTGGCTTGTGATTCATGACTCCTATGAACCTAGAGCTCTGATACCAACTTGTCACGAACCAAGTTCATCCTTCGTGAACTGTCGTGACGGCACCTAGTCTTTACGACTAGGTAAGCCTAAAATTTTTGGAAAAAGAACAAAATGCAGAAAAATAACTAAAAACTGAAGATAAGCAAATATAGAAGCGTTTAAGATGCCGCTCGGCATATACAATATAACTCTCAAACTAAACAACTTCCCAAAACTCGAAATCTCATGAAATCACAAGTTGTTGAATACTACAAGTGTCTAACTCCAGAATGTCTAAACAAAAGTAAATATAGAAGGGCTAATATTATAAGAGAAAATGAAAAGGGACTCATCGGTTGCGGACGTGGCAGATATACCTCAAAGTTTCTGAAGAATCGTCTCGCCTCAAGAGTTGTAGGGCTGAGTCGAAGTACCTGGATCTGCACATGAAAAACATGCGCAGGAAGGGCATGAGTACACCACAGAGGTACTCAGTAAGTACCAAGCCTAACCTCGGTCGAGTAGTGACGAGGTCAAGGCCCTACTGATTATAGCTGAAAAACGAGGTAAAATAGTATAGAATACGACAATATAATTAAATGCTAATAGTATGAAGTAACGCAGGATAATAAGAATAACAACAACTATAACAGAGACAAAATAATCACAAAAGGAATACAGCTCAACATAGAGATAACAACCGGAGATCTCCCAAGATACAGTCCTGTAGTCCCCAAATATAAATATCCAGTGGATCTCCCGGGTGTCGTCCATTAGTCCAATTCATAGTGCGCGGGGATCTACCGGAATCCCCGATTTGTAGTCCCAAATGTATATACCTAGTACTGGGGGAATCTACCGGGTGCAGTCCTGTAGTTCCAATATAAATGTGCAGGGAGATCTACTGGAATACAAATCCATAGTCCCAAAGTAAACAGGCAGGGGGGATCTCCCGGGATACCGTTCCGTAGTCCCAAAGTAGACACGCAACAGCAACACGAAGAATACTCAATTCAATTTAAATTTCACCCCAAGGTAAAACAGGTATTTCTAATCTAGCATGCTGCACATAATCCAAATAAGGCAGTTTGATAAATTAAAGCAATTAAGTTAATTAGACATGCTTTCCTAAGCTAATAGTAGGCTTAAATTTCAAGTCGAATAAACGGGAAAGGAAACACAATTATAGTTACTTAATGAAAACAGGATTTTCAACAATTAGCACAAGTACGCACTTGTCACCTCACGTACATGGCATTTCAAATATCAACAATACCAAATCCTAAGGGGAGTTCCCCCACACAAGGTTAGGCAAGCCACTTACCTCAAACCCGCTCAATCAACTCAATACCACGTTCTTGCCACGAGTATCCGACTCTGAATGGCCCAAATCTATTCAAAGGAATTGCATAATGTAAATATAACTTCAAGTAACTAATTCAACAAATTAATTTGAAGCTAATACGCGAAATTAGGAAAATTTCCCAAAAAGCCTCCCGGACCCACATCTCGGAATCGGGTAGAATTTACAAATTCAGAATCCTCACACTCTCACACGTTCATATATGATGAAATTACTCCAATCCGACCTCAAAATCTTGATCAAAACTCTAAAATTAGGCCTAAGAACCTTTCCAATTTTCCACCCCAAATTCGAATTTAAAGGATGAATTTAAGCAAAGATTCGTGGAAATTAATCAAAACCGAGTAAGAATTACTTACCCAAAATACCTAGGTGAAAATCTCTCTCAAAATTGCCACTCCTGAGCTCCCAAATCAATTTTTCAAGTTTTGAGACTAAACCCTCATTCTGCCCCTTTTCTAAACAGTGGAACATCATCTGCGGCTCTTGGACCGCACCTGCGATCCCGCTTCTGCGGAACTCAAGTCGCATCTGCGACATTTCATTAAAACCCAACTTCCGCACCTGCGGCTCACCTACTACACCTGCGGTCTCGCAGGTGCGTTTGCCTTCTCGCACCTGCGGTTTCTGGAGCTTGTCCTAATCCCGCTTCTGCGGTCACCCAAAATCACCCAGCGTAGCTAAAAGAACTGACATAATTTTATTTCGAGGCCGTCTTCACACTGCTCCGACTATGGTCCAAATTCTAAAGCTTAAACTCTCATTTAGTAACTAAGTATCCCAAAACTCTCCGAAACTCCAAATAAATCCTCCCCACAACTCACAATAGCATAAACAAACACAGGGAATGCAGCTAATAGGGGATCGGGGTGTAAATTCTTAAAATGACTGGCCGGATCGTTACACTATGGGATTAATCCGAAGTCCATGCTTGTTCTTTTCTTTATCGTCTTTATTTTATTTCCTTTATACTTTTTTTTATTAATCAGATCAATTTAATCCACATATTTTTAAATCACGTTTATAAATTCAACTGTATCTTTTTTGCGGGTAGACAATATCAAAAATGTGGGGTAAGTACAATGGCGGCTCTTTGATAAATGAGTATTTAATCATTTATTTAAATAAAAATAAAGGTGACGATGATGCTTGTAGTAAGAACTCTTAATTTTAAAATTTTCCTTATGTTTTAACTTAAACTTTTAAATTATGCAATCTAGGTTCTATTGTTCCTCTCTTGCCTTGATATTTTAATAGTTTGATATTTCAGCATAATTGTATCTCCTTACTTGCCTATTTGGTTCTTGAATCTTTAGTTAGTATTTGCTCGAGCATTGTCAAATTAATTGCATTAGTGATAGCTTTGCCTACTTATTTATATTGTTATCTACCTATTTACATCTTTATTTCAGATATTTCTGTTCTAGTTTTGCACACTTTCTTTGTGACCTTTAGTTGTAGATTATAGCTTCCTTTAGCTCTTATATTGTATTTCTTCACCTATTTTTCTATTCTTTAGTGGTAAATTATAGTTCTTTTAATTCCTTTACTTTATTTCTTCACCTGTTTTTCTATTCTTTAGTTGTAGATTATAGCTCCTTTAGTTCCTTTATTTTATTTCTTCACCTGTTTTTCTGACCTTTAGTTGTAGATTATAGTTCCCATTAGTTCCTTTATTTTATTTCTTCACCTGTTTTGCAACCTTTAGTGGTATATTATATTTCGGTAATTCATTTTATTTTTGTCGCTTGTTTTCGGGATAGTGCTTGCGTAGTGACTCCTAGATTATAGTGGCTTTGGTGAACGATAGTAGGGTAAGGTCTTGTCCTTGGGAGTGTCAGCGCGAGGGAGGGAGTGCGAAGGGTAAGGGGGTAAGAGGGCTAAGGGAGCTACTAGGCTGAGAGTGGCATCTTGGAAAATAGGATCTTTTACTGAAAAATCTGTAGAGTTAGCGAAGATTCTCGAGAAAAGAAAGATTAATATATCTTGTGTACAAGAAACTAGGTGGGTAGGAGATAAGGCACGGGATGTGGTCAATTTCAAACTTTGGTATTCTAGGAGGGTGAGAGGAAGGAGCGAGTAGGTATCTTGGTTGATAAGGACCTCTGTGAACTAGTGGTGGAGGTTAGGAGGGTGAATGGCAGACTGATAACTATTAAAGTAGTTGTTGAAGGTTTTACTTTGAACACAATCAATGCGTACGCAACCGAAGCAGGCTTGGATAAGGAATTCAAGAGGCGTTTCAAGGAGGATTTGGATAAGATGGTGCATGGAATCCCACATACCGAGAAGATTTTCATAGGAGGAGATTTCAACGGTCACATTGGAGTGATGTCTATGGGGTATGATGATGTGCATGGTGGCTTTGGTTTTGGAGATAGAAACAGAGGAGAAACGTCCCTGTTGGACTTTGCTAGAGCATTTGATTTGGTGATAGCAAATTCGAGTTTCCCGAAGAAGAGGGAGTACTTTGTCACCTTTCGGAGTTCGGTGGCCAAGACTCAGATTGACTATTTACTCTGTAGGAAGTCCGATAGAGGTTTTTGTATACAAGGTCATCCTGAGTGAGAACCTCTCGACCCTTCATAGGATCCTAGTCATGGACCTCGAGATCATAAGGATGAGGAGGAAGAGGGCGATGTATAGCCAACATAGGATCAAGTTGGGAGCCTTGACGAAAGCTAAAGTGCAGGATTTGGGGGTCAAGCTGGTGACTATGAGGACTTGGAAGAGTAGTGGGGACGCAAGCACAATGTGGACTACGACAATGCAATGCATTAGGGAATCCGTGGGAGAGGTATTAGGGGTATCAATGGGTTACTCTGGTGGTCACAAGGGAGACCAGTGGTGGAATGGAGAGGTGCAAGGAAAAGTGAAAACCAAGAAAGCAACGTATCTAAAGCTAGTGAAAAGTGTAAACGAGCAAGAGAAGAGGGCGAATATGGAGGATTATAAATTGGCTAAGAAAGAGGCAAAGCTAGCAGTTATGGTGGCTAAGACTGCAACTTTTAGTCATTTGTATGAGGAATTCGAGGGTCGAGGTGGGGATAAGAGATTGTTCAGGTTAGCCAAGGCGCAAGAAAGGAAGGCGCGTGACTTGGACCAAGTGAAGTGCATCAAGGACGAAGAAGGTAGAGTTTTGTTGGATGAGGGGCTTATATGTCGGAGATGGCAGGCCTACTTCCATAGTCTCTTGAACAAGGAAGGGGACAAAAGCATTGTACTGGGTGATTTGGAACTCTCTGGGAGTTGTTGTGACTTTGGGTATTGTAGGTGGGTCAGAGTTGATGAAGTTGAGGGGGCTATACGTAAGATAAGCAGCGGCAAAGCGACTGGGCTGGATGAAATTCCGGTGGAGTTTTAGAAGAGTGCAGACAAGGCAGGGTTGGAGTGGCTCACTAGGTTATTTAATTTCATTTTTATAATGAAGAATATATCCGAAGAGTGGAGGTAGATACGATGGTTCTTGTATACAAGAACAAGGGTGATATCCAAAATAGCAATAACTATCGGGGTATCAAGCTTCTTAGGCATACTATGAAAATCTAGTAGAGAGTGGGGAGCTAAGGGTAAGGAAGTGTGTGCCTATTTCCATGAACCAGTTTGGGCTTATGTCGTGGCGTTCTACTACATAAGCCATCCACCTTATTGGGAGATTGATGGAGCAGTATAAGGACAGAAAGAAGGATTTACATATGGTGTTCATCGACTTAGAAAAGGCATATGATAAAGTTCTGAGGGAGGTTTTATGGAAATGTTTGGAGGCTAGGGGGTACCTGTTGCCTACGTTAGGTTGATTAAGGAAATGTATGATGGTGTAAAGACCCGAGTGAGGATGGTTGGTGGGGACTCTGACCATTTTTCGGTTATGATGGGGTTGCATCAGGGGTCGGCACTCAGCCCTTTTTTGTTTGCTCTGGTGATGGACGTACTGATGCTCCACATCCAAGGGGAGGTGCCATGGTGCATGCTATTTGCAAATAATATTTTATTGACTAACGAGATGCGAGACGGTGTGAACACGCAATTAGAGGTATAGAGGCAGACTCTGGAATCTAAAGGTTTCAAGTTGAGCAGGACCAAGACAAAATACTTGGAGTGTAAGTTCAGTGGTGAGACTCAAGGAGGGAAAGATGAGGTGAGGCAGGACTCGCAGGTTGTCCCTAGGACAGGAGTTTAAAATACCTTGGGTCTATTATTCAGGGGGTGGGGATATTGATGAAGATGTCACACATCGTATTGGGGCGGAATGGATGGAATGGAGACTCGCTTCCGGTGTTTTGTGTGACAAGAAGATGCTACCGAAACTTAAGGGTAAGTTCTACAGAGTGGTGGTCAGATCAACATTGTTGTATGGGATGGAGTGTTGGCCAGTCAAGATCGCTCATGTCCAGAAGATGAAGGTAGCAGAGATGAGGATGTTGCGATGGATATGCGGGCATACCAGGTTAGATAGGATTAGAAATGAGGTTATTCACGACAAGGTGGGTGTGGCCTCTATTGAGGACAAGATGCGGGAAGCGCGGCTTAGGTGGTTTGGGCATGTGAGGAGGAGGAGCACAGACGCCCCGATGAGGAGGTATGAGAGGTTGACATTCGAGGGACTACGGAGAGGTAGAAGTAGGCCAAAGAAGAGGTGGGGAGAGGTTATTAGGCAAGACATGGCGCAACTTCAGCTGACCGAGGACATGACCCTTGATAGGAAGGTATGGAGGTTGAGGATTAGGGTAGTAGAGTAGGTAGTCTAGAGTGTTCATGACAGTAGTATTGGCACGCAGTCTCGCTTTCTGTTGATAGTAAGTTTTTATGACTAGCCGTTGTTTTCTTTCATTGTTGATTATCATACTATCTTGTTATTTTTATTCTGATTTTATATGGCTTTTTGGTACTGTTCCTTCTTGTTTATATTTTCGTTGATGTAGTGCTTATGCTTTCCTGAACCGAGGGTCTATTGAAAACAACCTCTCTATTCTCACAAGGCAAAGATAAGATTTGCGTACACACTATCCTCCCCAGACCCTACAGTATGGAATAATACTGGGTATATTGTTATTGTTGTTATTTTAGATTAGAAATTAGGAAAGAGTTATTTAATGGAGCTAATTCTTGACGTTGTTATCAAAATCTCTAATGTATACATATTACTAATACTTATCATACAACAATTCACGATCTCTTAATAGTTAGTGCATTATAGAACAAAACACTAATGGTCTGTTTGATTCAGAACAATTGTATTCTGGAATTCTTTTGGAATTATAATCTCATATGCTATATTGGATCAATAATACCAAATTTTTTGTATAAAATTTATATCGAAATTAGCTAATACTAATAGGATAAAAGTTATCCTACATTTTATGTCGAAATTAATATCCTAATTACCATAATCTACATCTACATCTTCTACAATATATTAAAAGCAGGAACCCCTTAATTAAAAGGTTAAATTACAATATTATCCTTCTTATTTATCTAAATATCTCATTTAAAAAAGAAAAACTAACGCTTAGGAACAACCCAAATGAAAAGGCTACAAACGCTGGGAACACTTAACAGTGGCCTGCAATGAAGCATCCGAAAAGGAAAATGGCGTCAAAAGATCAAGAGAAATCACTCCGATTGGTATTTCATATTGATGACTTAAAGCAATTGGCGGGGAACTTAACAACAAGTTCTCATGTACCCAACTAACTTCCCTCAATCAAAGCCTTCCAGCCTTCCCAAACCCTTTCCGTAGCAGACATGTCTTGTGCCTTCATCTCTAATCTCACCGAACAAGTGAATTCTATTTTTGATGCGGCTCTTATTAAGATTTTAATTGCTTCCTTCTGACTGATCTGAATATTAGTTTGGAGAATTAAACAATCCAATTGTTACTGAAGGTGTCTATACATGAAGTTACAAAAATTACTGGTATTACTATTATACTGGTGAATATAAAAAGGGGGAATTACGCTCCTTGTCATTTGGCCCAATAGTCCATAAAAAAAGGCTCATATTTGAAGCTCTTACCTAATATGGCTCAGGTTGTACATAATTTGAAAATTATTTTTCACCAGTTAGTCCACCCTATTTAATTATTTTTTTCTTTTCTTTTTCTTCTTCCTCTTTCACGACTTT
Organism: Nicotiana tabacum; assembly: GCF_000715075.1. Classification (NCBI taxonomy): domain Eukaryota; kingdom Viridiplantae; phylum Streptophyta; class Magnoliopsida; order Solanales; family Solanaceae; genus Nicotiana; species Nicotiana tabacum. Next base: position 62,426,981 of record NC_134080.1, on the reverse strand, counting down.
GCACCCCAAAATTTCTCTATCATTATATATATTCTTCAATTCTCCTTCCAGATTCAAAGTTGATAATCACTATTAAGACGAGAAGAAAAAATACCACTTAAGAGAATTATTATTTTTGGAGTCACCATAAAGGTCATTCGAAACTTCAATTTCAGAAATTGGATTTTTCGATTTTGTTGGTTGTTTGGATTGGGTGTTAGCCCAATTGATTGGGATCGTCAAGGGGAGTTCAAAACTCAAATTTGAAGTGATTTGGAGCAAATTTGAGCTAGATTTGAGTTGAATTTTAGAAGATGCCCAAAGAAAAAGAAGAACCAGTGAAGCTCCATTAATAAGATTTATTTTTATAATAGTGTATAATATTGTATAAGTAATGTATAATAGTGTATAAATACCTCCGATACATTATTTTATACAAGGCTGATACATTATTTACAGGTATTTCGTGGATTTCTCACCTTTCTTCTTCTTCTTCTTCTTCTTCTTCTTCTTCTTCTTCTTCTTCTTCTTCTTCTTCTTCTTCTTCTTCTTCTTCTATACCTATATACATGGTGTATCACTAACATTTTCACTACTGTACTTATACATCTTTATACACTTTTATACAACTATATATATAATATACCTCTTTGTATAAAAGTGTATAATATTATATAAAAGTGTATAAGCATCTCTGGCGAATTTTTTGTAAGATTTTCACTTGCAATTCTTGATTAAAACTATTCCAAATCTTCACTAAATGACTTCAAACTTTGTATACAGTCTACTTAGATTAATTATAATAAGTTCAAACAATACCTTCTCCATATTTTTCACAAAATCATATTCAAAAACTAATAAGATTAGTATTGAAGAAGATGCGATTTTAGATTTCTCGCGTCTGTTTGTGAATTTTCGTAGTTGTGATAGGTATGTAGAAACTTGAGGAGAATGGAAATAATTCACGCTTGAAGATATAGAAAAAAAAACTGGAAAAAAATTAGATCTAAGCTTATTGATATTTGGCTACACATTTGTAAATTTGTAAGTGAGCTAAAATAATGCAAGATCAACTTATGGAGTGCATTATTATGTAATTTTGTCATATAAAAAATACAGTAAATTTAGAAAAGGTAAAAGTTTTTAATACCAAAAAAATAAATATATAATCTAAGACATTCATAGGTAAATGAATTGAAATCCAATTGTATAAGAGTTTATAATGACAAAACCAAATAAGTAAAAGCATTTCGATTCTCTTTGTAGTTTATAATGAGAGTGTTAATAAAGAATCTTTACTGTTGCAATTAATTCTGATGATAACTATAAATTTAATGACTTGGCATTTTCTAATTACTGTAGACGAAAAATGAGGGAGAAAACAAAACAAAAAAAAAATTGTTGGTCTGAAAGAAGTACCACGTAATCTAATGGTCCATCATTTTTTTGGACTCCCTAATGAATTGTTTTACTGATTTACTAATCGTGAATTTTCAAACATCTCACGAGATTGGCATAGAAATAAATTAAAAATATATTTTTAAACTCTTTAAATTTTAAAAAATAAAACGTGGCAATATTTTAAAGTCTCTTGTTGACAAGTGTCTTAAATAAAACCATGGAGCCCTTCTAGAAGCTATGAGAAATATGACAAAATGCTTTTGAAAAGTGGCAATTATTTTGTTACTTTCTTTTCCCTCAACATGTTGAATCCATGCACATGTCCCTATAAATAGGCTCTCAATTAAATAAGAAAACAATGATTAGCAAGACAAAGAAATCATTCTACTTCTTTCCTTCTAATTTTGGTCTTCATCAACTTTCCTTTGTTGTTTTCCTTCTCAAAGTTTAGTAGTTTAATCTCTTTAGTTCCCCTGTTTTAACTAGCTGGGTTTGTAATTATAACGACCTGATCGATCGTTTTGAGCTCTAGAGCGTTGTTCGGCGGTTTGAGGCTTTGAGCAACTTCACTTCAGGTATTATGACTTATACGCGTGGTCGAAACTGAATTTCGGAAGTTCGGAGTCGATTTGGAGAGAAAATTCTCATTTCGGAAGCTATAAGTTGGAAGAATTGACTAAGGTTGGATTTCTGAGTAAAAGACCTTGGAATCGGGATTTGAAGGCTCCAACAGGTTCATACGATAATTTCGGACTTAGGCATATATCCTTATAGGGTTTTGGATAACCCGGGAGCATTTCGGCGTCTATTGTAGAAGTTAGCATTTTGGAAGAAATTCATAAATTTGGGTTGAAGTGCATTTCAATGTTATCGATGTCCGTTTGGGATTCCGAGTATGGGAATAGCTCCGTATGGTGATTCTGGTATTGGGAGCGCGTCCAGATCTGGATTTGGAGGTCCGTAGGCCATTTCAGAGCCATTTGGTTAGAAATTTGAAGGTTTTTGAGAAGTTTGACGGGGAGTGAAAGTTTTGATATCGGGGTTGGATTCCGATTTCGGAAGTTGGAGTAGGTCCATAATGTCAAATGTGAGTTATGTGCAAAATTTGAGGTCAATCGGACGTGATTTGATAGGTTTCGGCATCGAATGAAGAAGTTTGAAGTTCTAAAGTTAATCAAGCTTGAATTGGAGTGTGATTCATGATTTTAGTGTTGTTCGATGTGATTTAAAGACTCGACTAAGTTCATAATGTATTTTGGGACACGCTAATATAATTAGTTAAGGTCCTGGAGGCCTCGGATGGATTTCGGATAGTTAACGGATTGGAATTTGGACTTGGTTAATGGCTGAAGCATCAGATTTGCTGGTGTCTTGTTTCCTTCTATGCGTTCGTGAAGGTATTCCCGCGTTCGCGTAGAGGAAGTTGAGGGCTTCTGGAATTTACCCTGGAGGCACCGCGTTCGCGAAGGGTTTACTGGTGAGGCAAGGTAGTTGTTCTCCGCATTCGCATAAAATGGATCGCGTTCGCGAAGGTCTGGCCTGGTGTGCTTCGCATTCGCAGGAGGAACCTCGCATTCGCATAAGAGAAATTCTGGGGCAGTGGCTTGTGTGCTTCGCGAACATGAGGAAGGTTTCGCGTTCGCAAAGAAGAAGGCCAACACCTGGGCAGATTGTTTTAAAATGGGGGTTGAGTTCATTTTACCATTTTTCACACGGCTTGGGCACTTTTTGGAGCTCTTGAAAGGGATATTTTCGTCATCTATGTCAAGGTAAGTGATTCCCACCTATTGCAAGTTAAATGCATGGTTTATATATAGATTTAAACATGGAAATTAGTAGAAATTTGGGGTTTTGGTGAAAAAACCTAGAATTTGTATTTTTGGATTTTGACCACGATTTTGGACATGAAACTTGGAATAAATAAAAAAAATATTTGAGTTTGTGGTATTATGAGTAAAGTTTATCTTCGAAATCCGAGCACTTGGGCTCGAGGGTAATTTCTATCAACTTTTCGAGCGGAGTTGAGAATTTTTATAAATTGTTAAATTTCAAGCATTGGAGTATATTTTTAATTACTTTGCACGTTGTTTGACTAGTTTCGGATTGAACGGCACCAAGTTGGGGCTTTAGAGCGAAATTGTGACCGGAAAGTGGGTTTTAAGACGAGGTAAGTCTCTTTTCTGACCTTGTAAGAAGGAATTAACCCCATAGGTGAACTAAATTATTATGTGCTTCTATTTATGGGGGGCTACGTACACACGAGGTGACGAGAGTCCGTACATAACTACTAGCTATGCCTATGTCCGGGTAGTTCTAGGCTTACATCATGCCTTATTGATATTGTTATTGATTTATGTTTATTGTTTGCCTTGAGAATGAGCGGAATTGAGTTTGCTTATTAAATATTTTGAAAGGAGTTGAAATTGAGGAAAAGTTGGGATCTTAAAAGTTTTCATTTGAACTTCGCATTTTGAAAAGAATGGAAGAATACTATAATAACTTAAGAAATCTATGTGTGACCGCGTCGCAAGTATGATCAGCGAGCGGGCTAATTCCTTAAATTTATATTCGATCACGTTGCATGTATGATTCGCGAGTGGGGTAATAGATGCATCTATGGTTCCGGCCGTTCGACTCTCGGCAATGCACAATTTACGTTTATATTGGATCGGGCCGAATGTCCTTGGTGAAAATTCGGGTGTGATAATAGAACTGGAAGTCTCTTTTATAGTTGGTATAAATTCAGAGTTTGTGTGATCATGTGTTTTAAAGGAAGGAAGTGATTTAGGTTCTTAAATATGGGGAACACCTGTTCAGTTATTTCTTGTGCTGAGTCTTATTCTTGTATATCATGCTTAATTTGAATCTCATATTATCATATTATTGGACCACTAGTAAGTGTCGGAGTCGACATCTCATCACTACTTCTTCGAGGTTAGACTGGATACTTACTGTGTACGCGTCGTTTTCGTACTCATACTACACTTGCTGTACAAGCACATGTGTTTCAGTGGCCTTAAATGCACAACGGTGCGGTTGATACGGGGACTTAGGAGAGCTGCATCTTATGAGACGATCCGCAGCCAACAGAGTCTCCTTCAGAGTACTTATATATTCTTTTCTGTCCAATTTGTATTCCGGACGGTTATTGTATTGTATTTTAAATTCCTAGTAAATGCTCATTCACTTGTGACACCAAGTTCTAGGATGATTATGGGATATTCAGTATTAAGATTTGAAAATATTATTAATTATTATGTAAAGTTCATCTTTTTACTAGTTAAATTGAAGGAAATTTAATTTCGCAAATATTAAAATGAGAATTTAATTAACTACTTAGTGTTGGCTTGCTTGATAGTGGTGTCCGGCGCTACGACCTTTAATGGATTTTGGGTCATGACAACATGGTATCAGAGAACTAAGTTCACTTAGGTCTCACGAGTCATGAGCGAGTTTAGTAGAGTCTTGCGGATCGGTACGGAGACGTCTGTACTTATCTTCGAGAGGCTACATGGCTGTTAGGAGCACTTCCTTTCTTGATTGCTCGTCGTGCAATTTGATTCCTTTGAGGCTTATGCCTTCATTTTCTTTCTATTCAATCTTATGCGACGTGAAGCGCTTGTTTTAAATTGGGGATCGAGGAAATTGTAATGGTACTGCAGATGTGGTGCGGGATGTTTCTCCCTATGTATTTGATTGGGCTATTGTCGTCTCCTTGCGAAAGGTTGTTTTGTCATTTCAGCTCGGTATAAGTATTACCTAAGGTTTTGAGATTTGGCATTGATTGTCATGACGATTCGTGTGTTGCTATCGCACAATATTGACATAATAGTAGGATGCTTGTCTATACGTTGAAGCAGTGAATGACTTGGAAAGATGGTTACGTAATGCAAGATTCAGAGATTCAAAAATTTTATTTCTGATGGAGAAAAGGCAATAGGACTATGAATGTTGAGGTTTGGGTTGACGGAGTAACTAGACTTGGTATTTTTGGTTGTGGTAGAACTTTCATCAATAATGTGGTGTCATCGCCCTTGATCGAATGTGTTAAGTTCGTTGGTGTTATGGTTCTCTTCAATTTGCCTTTGGGGCAGAATATTGTGAATGGTGCTGGGGAAGCAGCTATCAGAGTTCGCGATGTGTGGTGGTTCAGGATTGAGTCGGTGTTCCTGGTGTTGATGGCCCGAGAAAGATGATCTTCAAAGGGATTTAAACTGGGTAGTGATCTATTAGTTTAAGTGCTACAGAGAGGGATTTTGACTTAAGGCAATGACTGGTCAGCGAAGGATGAGGAAGGACATGTGGGAGGTGTCATACAGTGGCTAACTTCTAGAAGGCCAAGTGTGTGAAGCAGGAGTCGAGTAGTCGCTTAAAGAAGTGAGTTTGACCAAAGTGGGAGAGTGGCAGAGTAGCATGTGGGTTCTGTGATAGGATAGCTACATGCCTTGAGGAAAGTACGGAGTGATTTGGGATTCATGGTGAACAGTGACTAGGTCTACGGGCTTAATTTGAAGTATTGGCTATTATATGGCGGGAGATTGGATATAACAGAAAGGAGTTGCTTGATATGAAGAAGGATACAACATGACTTTGGATTTGAAGGTATTGTCGCACCTTTAGTTGATGTCCATGAGGAGTGAACAAACTTGTACAGCTGATGAATGAGCACGGGCTCAGGAGGGGATACTGATTTCATAGTATTTGTACCCAGTGCAGCAACGTTGGAAGATGTCGGCATGTAATTTCCGTAGGTGGGTTATCTCCTGTGAGCAAGCTAACAGTCGCGTGGTGTTGATGAAGCTTCTACAAATAATTCTACTGGTCATTCGGTAAGAGGTCGAATATGTAAATGTAGCTAGTGATTCAGAGTGTTCGTGAAATTTTAACAAAAGTAATTTCGAGGAATTTGGCGAGTTAATTGTGCAATATCATGTCAACAATGAAGGAAGAATGTTGGTGGGTTCCAGGTTATGCAAGGGTAGCTTCAAGATAAATGGGATTGTATGGTTACTACTTGTGAGGTTTTTGGTTATCGGCATATTGGTGGGTTGTTATGACTAAGGAAAGAGAACATCAGTGGTGATTGAGCATGGGATGTAAGGAATGTGTGATATAATTGGCCTTACCAATTTACGTTCAGGCTTTGAGAAGACTTAGGATTATGCTTCGTGTATAGGTGATTTACAAGAAAGGTAATCCAGCCGAGTGTTTCTTTGAGAAGGTATTCATATGCTAGCAGAGCCTTGGAGTTGATTATATTGGGGACCAAGTCAGAGTAGGTGACCCTCAACAATGGTCTTAGTGGATTCAAAAGTTAAAGTGTGGTGCCTAAGGATTTCGAGTCCATAATATGGTTAGGTATCGAGCTTTGGCAGCAGATTATAATAAAGGAGCTTGAGGTGTTCTGCATTATCTCCAGTCTGCTGTGTAGTATAAGAGGAATATGAGGAAATAACATTGGATTTATAGAAGAATTATCAGAATGGGTATACCAGTTGAAGACGCTATTATGCACATAATGAGGGTATGAAATGGTTTGTGGGTTTTGAGACAATGTGGTCTTGTGAAATGGGGTCACTCAAGACGAATGGGGATTGAGTTCGCTATGTTGTGGATGGAGCTATTGTTATTCCTAAGGCAAGTCCAGGGTAAAATAGAAGAAGTCGGATCGGTTAGCAATGGTTGGATTGGCATGATGATGTCAATGATCATCTCATTCAGCGTGTTGAGTTACTCATGTGATTCGTGACGATACGTACAAGGTTTGACGGTCGTTGTAATTGACTTTATTTGGAGGCTTTCGAGTATTATGGCTTGTTATGTGCAGATAGATCCCGGAAGAGTTATGATGGTTTAGACCACTACTTGAGGTTGGTATTTTCTGCGAATATGAGAATTCAGTCACGTGTTGAATTGGTTCTCTTGAAATGAGTTAAGTAAAAGGTTTCTATATGATAAAGTGTGTACCCTATTAGTGGATCAGGAGTTATGATGAAATCCTTGTACTCTTGCGCATTGGCACGATTAAGTGCATTGAGTAGTAGGGGAGTTAGAAGTTGAGGATCAAGGTTGCGGTTTGGGTTTCGACAAGAATGTCACCAGCTCGGATGAGCAGGGAAAAGGGATTCAGATGGTTAGAGTAAGCTGGTATTGTCTTTAGCGTCACCAGAGATCAGTGTCTTGTGTAAGAGGCTTTGAGTATTGATTTACGGATCCATGATTCGCTTTACAACATTAGTATGGCTGGTGGTATGGGTGTGCGGTGGTGCGGAAGGTCGTGGGGGCATATCCCACGGGAAGATGGTATAAGTGTGACAGGTAGTCACTTAATTGATTAAAGATTGAAAACCAAGTGTGGAGATTGTGGTACTATCTTTAATGTGAGAATTCATGCCTAAGGGCGCTTGATTCATTTGGTGGTGGACTATGGAAGTTCTTTCCGGATTTGACAGTTGTTCTTGTGTGTCATGGTAAAGATGGTTATTGTGAATCCTTGAAAAGTTACTAGTCTAGTGTAGTACGATCAGAATCGGCTTGAGGTCGGTGGATGGATCTAAATGTGAACGTGGGCTCTATATCAGGCCGGATATATTCAATTCAGCATAGCGCTCTTTGTGGAGGAGTATTCGGCCGTTGGATGTTGTTTTGTCGTCGGCTATCTCATGTAATACTATATTGTGCCGTATGAGTTGTTAAACGACTTGATAAATTTCATATATGTTAAGTTCCACATAGCGATGGTGTTATATGAGCAGGATGGCTCTTGAGATTCAGATCATATATCGCATCTTAGTTGTGCTTGAGTTTTATAGCGTATGGTGCTATTTGTCTCCCCGGGGATGGTATTATGCACTTAGCGTGCTTGTGGCCGATATTCAGGTATTTTGTAGTAATGAGCATTCTAGCTCGGTAAGTATCTCTTTATGTAGATTTAATATGTGGATCAGGTGTGTCACGACCCGGATTTCCCACCTTCGGGATCATGATGGCGCCTAACCTTTCAGAATGCTAGGCAAGCCAACAAATAGAGATTTAAATACGCTAACACTAACCAATTCAATAAATAGTAGCAATTGAAACCAAGACAGATTAAAGGAGTACGGTATCTCATAATAATCCAAGTACTAATACACAACTACCAAAATCTGGTGTCACAATCTACGAGCTTCTAAGAGTCACTACAAATTCTAGATGAAAGAAAATTACAACTGTTCTCGAAGTAAAAGAAATAGGAAACTAGGATAACTGGAAGGGGACTCCAGGGTCTGCGAACACCGGTAGATCTACCTTGAGTCTCCTGTTGGACTGAAGGTAGCAACTCCACTCGGGTCAACACGGTCCAGTACCAAAATCTGCACAGAAAGTGCAGAGTGCAGTATCAGTACAACCAACCCCATGTACTACTAAGTGCCGAGCCTAACCTCGACGAAGTAGTGACGGGGCTGGGACAAGACACGTACATAAACCTGTGCAGTTAAGTAATATACGGGCATAATAACAAATAATATAAGCTAAACACATAATAATGGGAGGGGAAAACATGCTGAGGGAAGTACAAGATCATGAGAATAGAACAATAAAGAAAACACAGTAAAACAAGTGCACAACATCACCCTTCGTACTTTTACTCTCATCCTCACCTTAACAAATAAAAGGAACAATGATAATGAATATGAAACGGCACGACATCACCCTCCGTGCTTTATTCTCTTCCTCACATGATAATGAATATGACATGGCACGACATCACCCTTCGTGATTTACACTCCTCCTCACATGATAATGCATATAAAATGGTACGGCATCACCCTTCGTACTTTACACTCTTCCTCACATGACAATGAATATGCAATGGCACGACATCACCCTTCGTTCTTTACACTCTTCCTCATCCAAGCAACAAAACAATAACAACCGGGCAATAGAATTATTAGTAACAAGCCCCATTTCAACATTTATTTTCCCAACGTCAACCTCAACTTCGAGTCAATACTCATTAATTATCCAATTCTAGTAAAACATGATAAGAATTGTTCAACATGAAGAATAACCAATTTAAGCATGAACAATACGAATAAAGTATACAACAACCATAAGAAAAATACTCACTCACATGCTATGACCCAAAAACAACGTATAGGCACTCGTCACCTCACATATACGTCGTACTCAACAACCAAACACATAGCAAATAGACAATAATATCTAATCCCTCAAGCTAAGGTTAGCCACAACACTTACCTCGCTACTACGGCTAAACTCAAAGCTAAAACACCGATTTTCCCTTCTCACGAGCCTCCGGACCAATGGAATCTAGCAAATTACCAACCAAACAATTTAATTTAAGCCTTAGAAACTACCCAGGATTGCAAGGAATTCAATTTAGGCCATTTTGGAAAAAGTCAACACTCGGGCCCGCTTGGTTCAAACCCAAAACTTGGACCAAATTCCGATTACCCATTCACATCCGAGGATATACAATTGGTTTTGGGATCCGATCTCAATTTGAGGTCTAAATCCCCAAATTTCGAAATTCCTAAGTTCTACCCAAAAATTCTCAATTCCACCATGAAAACCCTAGATTCTAGGATGAAATCTTGTAAAAAGAAGTGAAAGAGTGAAAAATATGAGTTAAGAATCACATACTTATGATTTGGGGAAGAAGAAGTGTTTGGAAAATCGCCTATTATGTTTTAGGGTTTGAAAAATTGAAGAATGAATGAAAAATCTCGCTTATATAGCACCCTCTAATCCTCACTACGCGGTCCACGAAATCCCAAGCGCGGCCGCGAAATCTCCACCGTAGTCCATGAAGTTCCCACCGTGGTCACGTTCCTCTACCGCGGTCTACGAATTTCCCACTGCGACCGCACTTCCAAGATCCGAGACCTGCAACTTTGCAACTATCCAACACCAGATTTTTCTAAGTCCAGACATCCCGTAGTCTATCCGAAACTCACCCGAGCCCTCGGGGCTCCAAACTAAATATACACACAAGTCTTAACACATCATATGAACTTTTCACGGACGATCAAATCGCCAAAATAATACCTAGAACTACGAATTTAACACCAAATTGCATGAAATCTTCAAGAGAGTTTTAAAACTTCTAACTTTTCAACTAAAGATCTGAATCACGTCAAATCAGTCCCGTTTCTCACCAAATTTCACAAATAAGGTATAAATATCATAACAGACCTGTACCAGCCTCCAGAACCAAAATGCGGCCTGATACCAATAAGATCAAATTCTTTTAATTATTACATTTTTAGCCTTTTCAATTTTCTTTAAAAATTTATTTCTCGGGCTAGGGACCTCGGAATTTGATTTTGGGCATATGCCTAGGTCCCACATTTTTCTACGGATCCACCTGGACCGTCAAAATACAGGTCTGGGTCTATTTACCCAAAACTTTGATCGAAGTCAACTAAAATTAACTTTTTTAAGCCAGAAATTATTATTTTTCTCAATTTCCACATATAGGCTTTCTTGAAATGTACCCAGATTGCGCACGCAAATCAAGGAGGAATAAAATGAGATTTTGAAGGCCTCGGAATACAGAATCGATCTCTAAAACATAAGATGACCCTTTGGGTCATCATGGGGTGGCATGCCGCCACGAGTATGTTGTGTGTATCAGGTTGCACGCCGCAACAGTGTGATGTTGAGTACAGTCCCTTATATCTATTCTTGTGTGTTTTGTTTCCCATTTTCAAAGGAAATTTAATGATACCTTTTCGGCTGTCTAATTAGTTACGCGGGTTGAGTAGTCCTTTCCAGAGTTCGTTTTCCTTATGTGTCACATTCGAATTTGTGGCTTAATGGCACGATGTGGCACCATATGAGACTTTTGGCAGTGCTGGAGGTGGCTTGTTGCCTGAGCAACTTGTACTGGGTGAGACAATATTATTGGACCTGGGATCAGTGCGATCAGATTTATATGAAGCGTATTAAAAAGAAAATATCGTTATTTGGTTCATAATGAGGTAATGGTTCTTGTCAAGAGAAGGAACTCAATGATTTGTTGACTCGACAGTTGGTTATGAATTTCTACGCATCTCTTCCATCGTGGCAGCATTACACTAGTTGGAACAGGACTTATATGTGTCATAAGGTGTATTGTGAGCATCAGATTCGTGAGATTCCGGCAATTGTTATCAGAGAATGTTATTATGGTCATGTGAATTATACGGTGCATGGTGTGGATTCAGCAAAGGTATGCAATCATGTATTGGTGCATCGTGTAGTTATTGATAAGGTGTTCGTATGATGGAAACAGGCTTGGTAGGGAATTTCGGGTGTTTGAATTGGGCTCCAAGGCTTATTCGATTAAGAAAAAGGGAGAATCTTCAGGCTAGCTCAAGCTAGTGTGCTCAACTGAGTTGTAGTAGCATGGGTAGGTGCACAAGGTGTTAAATAGTTATTTCGAACAACTCCAGAGCAGTTCTTAGTACGTTCGAGAACGAATGTATGTTTAAGTGGGAGAGAATGTAACAACCCGACCGGTCGTTTTGAGCTCTAGCGCATCATTCGGCAGTTTGAGTCTTTGAGCAGCTTCACTTCAGGTATTATGACTTTTACACATGATCGGAATTGAATTTCGGAAGTTCGGAGTCGATTTGGAGAGAAAATTCTCATTTCGGAAGCTTTAAGTTGGAAGAATTGACTAAGGTTGGATTTCTAAGTAAATGACCTTGGAATCAGGATTTGAAAGTTCCAATAGGTTTGTATGATAATTTTGGACTTGGGCATATGTCCGGATCAGGTTTTGGATGACCTGGGAGCGTTTCGGCGTCTATTGTAAGTTGGCATTTTTGAAGTAATTCATAAATTTGGGTTGAAGTGCATTTCAATGTTATCTATGTTCGTTTGAGATTCCGAGTTTGGAAATAGCTCCGTATGGTGATTCTGATATTGGGAGCGCGTCCGGATGTGGATTTGGAGGTCCATAGGCCATTTTGAAGCCATTTGGCAAAAGTTAGAAATTTGAAGATTTTTTAGAAGTTTGACCGGTAGTGAAATTTTTGATATCGGGGTCCGATTCCAATTCTGGAAGTTGGAGTAGGTCCATAATATCAAATGTGACGTATGTGCAAAATTTGAGGCCAATCGGATGTGATTTGATAGGTTTCGGCATCGAATGAAGAAGTTTGAAGTTCTAAAGTTCATCAAGCTTGAATTGGAGTGTGATTCATGGTTTTAGCATTGTTCGATGTGATTTTAAGGCTTGACTAAGTTCGTAATATGTTTTGGGACACTTTGGTAAAATTGATTAAGGTCCCGGGGGCCTCGGGTGGATTTCGGATAGTTAACAGATTGGAATTTGGACTTGGTTAATGGATGAAGCATTAGATTTGCTAGTGTCTAGTTTCCTTCTCCGTGTTCGCGAAAGTATTCCTACGTTTGCATAGATGAAGTTGAGGGCTGCTGGAATTTACCCTTTGCGTTCGTGAAGGAGGCACCACATTCGCGAAGGGATTACTGGTGGGGCAAGGTAGTTGTTCACCGCATTCGCAGAAAATGGATCGCGTTCACGAAGGTCTGGCCCGATGTGCTTCTCGTTCGCGGGAGGAACCTCGCATTCGCGTAAGAGAAATTCTGGGGCAGTGGCTTATGTGCTTTGCAAATGCGAGGAACGTTCTGCATTCGCGAAGAAGAAGGGCAGCACCTGGGCATATTGTTTTAAAATGGGGGTTGAGTTCATTTCACCCATTTTTCCCACGGGCTTGGGCAATTTTTGGAGCTCTTGAAAGGGAGATTTTTGCCATCTATGTCAAGGTAAGTGATTCCCACCTATTGCAAGTTAAATACATGGTTTATATATAGATTTAAACATAAATATTGGTAGAAATTTGGGGTTTTGGTAGAAAAACCTAGAATTTGAATTTTTGGATTTTGACCACGATTATGAGTAAAGTTTATCTTTGAAATTTTTTGGAATCCGGGCACATGGGCCCGAAGGTAATTTTTATCAACTTTTCAAGCGGAGTTTAGAATTTTTATGAATTGTTAAATTTCAAGTATTAGAGTATATTTTTAATTAATTTGCACGTTGTTTGACTAGTTTCGGATGGAACGACACCAAATTGGGGCTTTAGAGAGAAATTGTGACCGGAAAGTGGGATTTAAGACGAGGTAAGTCTCCTTCTTAACCTTGTAAGCGGGAATTAACCCCATAGGTGAACAAAATTATTATGTACTTCTATTTATGGGGGGCTACGTATGCATGAGGTGATGAGAGTCCATATGTAGCTACTAGCTATGTCTATGTCCGGGTAGTTCTAGGCTTACACCATGCCTTATTGATTTATGTTTATTGTTTGCTTTGAGAAGGAGCAGGATTGAGTTTGCTTATTATTTATTTTGAAAGGAGTTGAAATTGAGGAAAAGTTGGGATCTTAAAAGTTTTCATTTGAACTTAGCATTTTAAAAAGAATGGAAGAATACTATAATAACTTAAGAAATCTATGTGTGACCGTGTCGCAAGTATGATCCGCGAGCGAGGTAATTCCTTTATATTTGACCGCGTTGCATGTATTATTCGAGAGCAGGGTAATAGATGCATCTATGGTTCGCACCGTTCGACCCTTGACAATGCACAGTTTACGTTTATGTTGGATCGAGCCGAACGTCCTCGGTGAAAATTCGTGTGTGATAATAGAACTAGAAGTCCCTATTATAGTTGGTATAAATTCAGAGTTTGTGTGATCATGTGTTTTAATGGAAGGAAGTGATTTAGGTTTTTAAATATGGGGAAGACCTGTTCAGTTATTTTTTGTGCTGAGTCTTATTCTTGTATATCATGCTTAATTTGAATCTCATATTATCATATTATTGGACCACTAGTAAGTGTCAGAGTCGACCTCTTGTCACTACTTCTTCGAGGTTAGACTGGCTACTTATTGTGTACGCATCATTTTCGTACTCATACTACACTTGCTGTACATTTTGTTGTACAGGCATATGTGTCTTCAATGGCCTTATGGGCGCAGCAGCGCGGTTGATACGAGTACTTAGGTGAGATGCATCTTATGAGACGATCCGCAGCCAACAGAGTCTCCTTCAGAGTACTTGTATATTCTTTTCTGTCCAAATTTGTATTTCGGACGGTTATTGTATTGTATTTTAAATTCCTAATAAATGCTCATGCACTTGTGATATCGGGTTTTGGGATGATTATGGGATATTCAGTATTAAGATTTGAAAATATTATTAATTATTCTATAAAGTTCATCTTTTTACTAGTTAAATTGAAGGAAATTTATAATTTTAAAAATATTAACATGAGAATTTAATTAACTACTTAGTGTTGGCTTGCCTGATAGTGGTGTCCGGTGCCATCACGGCCTTTAACGAATTTTGGGTCATGACAGTAATCTTAATAATATCCTCTATTTAAATATAGATGGGCTTGTTTAATCCTGGAAAAATATTTCATATTGCTGAAATAGTTTCTTAGGACAGTGCCAGCACAACTCAAACCAAATTTGTGTATTTGCTTATATTATAGTAGTATTATTATTATTTTTCCGAGTTACTTCCCTACAATCTAAGAAACTATAGCAAGTAATACCACTACAAAAATTTTTGATGGTGCTACCAATTTTGGTGTTAACTCCGCAACTACTGTTCCAGCTGTCCTGCTAGATATCCACGATGTTGCAAATATGTTATTGCATCCACAACTTTGGCAGACACTAATGTCAAAATACAGGTATGTGAATGGACATGGTTACATATCCAATGCCAATATTAAAACCTTCAAGAAAAATGCACCTCAATGCAAGAGAAGAGTTGGGATAAATGATAATCACGCTAAGTCAAAATTAAATTTGACTAAAGTGGATAATATACTTATTGCGATCATTTTTCAAATAAATAATGTGGCTAATGTGAGAAATTAGGTGATAAACTCCAGTGCTACTAGGCACATTTGTGCATACAAAAATGAATTTTTGTCTTACACCCAAGTTGAGGAAGGAGAAGAAACTATTTATCTTGGTGACTCAAGAACAACTCGTGTTCTTGGGAAACGAAAAATTCTTCTCAAACTCACATCTAGTAAAACTCTAGTATTGAGTGATGTATTGCATGTTCCTAATTTCAAACCAATTTGATTTCTGTGGGGTTATTAGGAAAAGTTAGAGTGAAGGTTCCATTTGAAAATAATGAAGTCGTATTGACCAAAAATGATATTTTTGTGGGCAATGGATATTGTAACAATGGTTTATTTATGCTTAATATTTCTGATACTAGCAATGAAAATGCATCTTCTTCTGCTTATATGGTTGAGTCTGTTTCTTTATGGCGTGCTAGACTAGGACATGTTAATGTCGTGTATATAAAGAAAATGCAATCACTAGGATTAATATTTGGTTTAGACTCAAATAACATTGACAAATGTGAAATATGTGATGAAGCTAAAAGTACTAAAAAGACTTATGTTTCTATAAATAGAGAAACTGAATTGTTATCCTTGATTCACACTGATTTAAGTGATTTAAAGCAGACTATGATTAGAGGTGGTAAAAGATATTATGTGACTTTTATTGATGATTTTTCTAGATATACTAAGTTGTCTTTGCTTAGAAATAAAGATGATGCTTTTAATGCTTTTATTTCTTATAAAACTGAGGTTGAAAATCAATTTAGTAGAAAAATCAAGAGAATTAGATCAGATAGAGGTGGAGAATATTTATCTTTAAACGATTTTTGTGAAAAGAATGGAATTATTTATGAAGTAACTCCGCCATATTCACCTGAGTCAAATGGAGTAGTTGAAAGAAAAAATAGAACATTGAAAGAGATGATAAACTCTAAGTTAGTTAGTTCTAATGCTCCTGATAATTTGTGGGGTGAAGCTATTTTATCTGCATGTCACTTACAAAATAGAATACCATATAGGAGAACTGGAAAAACTCCTTATGAATTGTGGAAGGGTTATAAACCTAATTTGAAATATTTAAAAGTGTGGGGGTATCTTGCGAAAGTTCTTTTGCCTGAACCTAAAAAGAGAAAAATAGGTTCTAAAACTGACAATTGCATGCTTATTGGATATGCTTAACATAGTGTTGCATATAGATTTCTTGTTTTAAAAAGTGATGTGCTTGATTGCAATAATATAATTGAGACAAAGAATGTTAAGTTCTTTGAATATATTTATCCATTGTCTGATAAAATTTCTCATACACCTGTTGAAACAAATAATGTAATTACCTCTAATGAGGAACTGAGAAGGAGAAATCCTAGGAAAGAATATTTTTCTTATGGAAATAATTTTCAAACTTTTCTTGTCGAAAATGAACCATCAAATTATTTTGAAGCTATATCTTCTTCAGATGATAAATATTGGAAAGATGCAATAAAAGTTGAAATCGATTCTATTTTAAAAAATAAAACATGAATTTTAACAGATTTACCTCCTGGTGCAAAGCCTATTGGTTGTAAATGAATTTTCAAAAAGAAATTTAATCCTGATGGATCTTTAGATAAATAGCAAAAGGATTTTCTCAAAATCAAAACATAGATTATTTTGATACATTTGCACCAGTGACTAGAATTTCTTCTATTCGAGTTTTAGTTGTCTTAGCTTCAATCTGTAAGCTTTTTATCCACCAAATGGATGTCAAAACCGCTTTTCTAAATGGTGATTTAGAAGAAGAAATATATATGGTTCAACTTGAAGGTTGTGTTATTCCAGGACAAAAAAATAAAGTTTGTAAATTAACTATGGTCTTAAACAAGCTCCTATGTTGTAACGACCAGGCCGGTCATTTCAAAAGTCGTAGCCTCATTCCCCCATTTTCTGCTCTTTATGTGCTTTACAGTTGTTATTTGACTTATTGGGTTAGTTGGTTCGGGTCCGGCAGGATTTCGGAGTGAATGAGACACTTAGTCTCATAATTGAAAGCTTAAATTGGAAAAGTTAATCGGATGTTGACTTATGTGTAAACGACCTCGGATTTGAATTGTAATTGTTCTGTTAGCTCCGTTGGATGATTTTGGCTTAGGAGTGTGTCCAGATTGTGATTTGGAGGTCCGTAGTAGAATTAGGCTTGAAATGGCGAAAGTTTGAATTTTTGGCAAGTTTGACTGGAAGTGGACTTTTTGATATCGGAGTCGGATTCCGGTTTCAGAAGTTGGGGTAGGTTCGTGGTGTCATTTGTGACTTGTGTGCAAAATTTGAGGTCAATTGGACGTGATTTGATAGGTTTCGACGTCATTTGTAGAATTTTAAAATTTCAAAGTTCATTAGGCTTTAATTCGGGTACAATTCATATTTTTGATGTTGTTTGAGGTGGTTTGAGGATTCGACTAAGTTCGTATGATATTTTAGGACATGTTGGTATGTGTTAGCCCCTTGACAAAGTTCCTCGGCAGGTGTGGGTTGTGACAAAAAATTTTATTGTGGCCTTGGCACACAACCTAAAAAATGGGGCAACATCATGACGGGCAGCTCGGCATGACGAACTATATGAGGTTGACAAACACACCTTGAACGGAGGCAAGACGCATTTCACATGGACGTCTGGGTTAGAATAACAATGGCAAAACAAAGCCATGTCAAAGTAGGGGAAAAGACATGGTAAGACAAGGCAAGGCAATGCGTGACAAGCAATGACAATTGATGCAGGAAGATTTGATCAAGTTGAGGGCGATTTGACATAAGTGGGCAACTGTGGCAATGGACGTGTGCAGCTAAGTCAGTGGGCGGCAAGTTGTGGCCATGACATTGGAGCGGAGTAGTTTCAAAGGGCAAGGCTGGGCGCAATGCTAGCCTTGGGCATGCAGCAGTTGGGAAAAACAGGCACATGCAGTGCACAAGCAGTTACAAAAAGTGTGCTGGGCACATGACAGGCAGTTGGCGGTTACAACCATATCCAAAACATGGATGATCATGGGCTAAATTGTTGGCATGTTTTTGTATCATGTCTTAGCATGTTTGCCAATCAGTTGAGGCTTGTCAACTAATTGTCTTAGATGCTTCCAAGTGTAATTGGGCAGCCTACACTATAAATAAATGCATAGGTTGTCCCAAATGGGCAGAACTTAGCTTGTGGCATATGTGTTAGCCAAATTTTGTCTAAGTGTAGTCCTAAGGGTGGGAAATCATTTTGGGGGAGGGAACTAGGGTGTTATTTGTTCTTGGCTATAGGGTTGGCTTATTATGTTCTTTTATTCACATATTAATACGAGTTGGGAAGAGATTCCTGTAAATTCGTGTGTGCCTTTACTTTTCTTGCTGCCTAAATTTATTCTAAGTCCCAAACATCCTAAAATAATTCTAAGTGTTGGAAAGGCTGAAGTCAAGGCTGGGCTTGAGTGCCGCACAGTGGTGAACCTCGGGCAGAATTCGAGTGACATAAATCACCCCTATGATAACTAGTATCAGAGTGTGGCTGGATTGGGGAAAAAACGCGACATCCAGTGGCTGAATTTCATGAAAGATGGCTGGTGGTAATGCAGAACTGAGGAAAAAGGTTGTTGCATTGGAGGCACTCGTCGGAACTTTTGATGGTGATCAATTTCTAACTATTGTGACTCATCTCGCCTATCTGAGGCCGAGATGAATAGGCTGAGCCAGGAGTGCATAGATCTGAAAGCGAAAAATGGGTTGCTGCATCGTGTTGTTGGCAATGATGAAGCACAGCGTGGGGCAGATCGTACCAAGTCAAAATTATGGAGCCTAAAGTGTTTAATGGCGCAAGGATTTCCAAGAAACTCGAAAATTTCCTGTGGGATATGGAGCAGTACTTTCAGGCTACCCATGTGCGAGACGAAGACAAAGTCACCATTACGACTATGTACTTGGTGGACTATGCAAAGCTTTGGTGGAGGACGCGCGTGGCAGACGATGTAAGTGCTGGTAGGCAGAAAATTGACTCTTGGGAAGGGCTGAAAAAAGAGTTAAAGGATCAATTCTTTCCTAGCAATGCGGGCTGGATTGTTAGAGATCGTATGAAGAAGTTGAAACAAATTGGAACAATCAAGGATTATGTCAAAGATTTTAGTTCTTTGATTTTGGATATAAGCAACATGTCTGAGGAAGACAAGCTACACAATTTCCTTTACGGGTTGCAGTCGTGGACTCAGATGGAATTACGAAGGCAGAAC
Organism: Nicotiana tabacum; assembly: GCF_000715075.1. Taxonomy (NCBI): domain Eukaryota; kingdom Viridiplantae; phylum Streptophyta; class Magnoliopsida; order Solanales; family Solanaceae; genus Nicotiana; species Nicotiana tabacum. Next base: position 62,407,487 of record NC_134080.1, on the reverse strand, counting down.
GTGAAAGACCTTCCTAGTGCCATCACTGCTGCAGATGCGTTGGGTGATTTCCGGTTGGGACAAGATGGTTCTAATTTTTCTGCTACTTCAAAGTCCAAAAATGGGAACAAGGACAAGGCAAAAGAGTAGAGGAAAAATGGAAATGACAAGGGTAATGCTATTGAGGGCAATGACAATGGAAAGGAAAAGCAATGTGCTGGACCTTCAACAAACAAGGGACAAAACAACATATTTGATAACTATTTTATTTGCAAAGGACCACACACGGAGAGGGAATGTCCAAAACTTGAACAGCATACAACTTTGTTTGCTGAAGAAAAAGGTGAAGATGAGCTGAACGAGGAAGAACATGAGCAGGAGGCGACATATTTAGGCCCTATAGTGGTGCTGAAAAATGCAGAAACTACTTCGTCGAGGACGACGAATTCTTCGGGTGGGGGTGGTTTGTTATCCCCTTGACAAAGTTCCTAGGTAGGTGTAGGTTGTGACAAGGATTTTCATGATGACCTTGGCACACAACCTAAAAAATGGGGCAATATCATGATAGGAAGCTCAGCATGACGGACTATGAGGGGTTGACAAACGCACCTTGAATGGAGGCAAGGCGCATTTCACATGGACGTGCAGGTTAGTATAACAATGGCAAAGCAAAGCCATGTCAAATCAGCGTCAAAGACATGGTAAGACAAGGCAAGGAAATGCGGGACAAGAAATGACAATTGATGTTGGCAGATTTGATCAAGTTGAGGGCGACTTGACATAAGCGGGTAGCTATGGCAATGGGCGTGTGCGGCTAAGTCAGTGGGCGGCAAGCTGTGGCCATGACATTGGGGCGGAGCAGTGCCAAAGGGCAAGTCTGGGCGCAATGCCAACCTTGATAACGCAGCAGCTGGGCAAAACAGGCTCATGCAGTGCACAAGCAGTAGTTACGAAAAGTGTGCAAGGCACATGACAAGCAGTTGGCAGTTACAACCACATCCAAAACATGGCTGATCATGGGCTAAATTGTTGGCACGTTTTTGTATCATGTCTTAGCATGTTTTTCCATTAGTTGGGGCTTGTCAACTGATTATCTTAGATGCTGCCAAGTGTAATTAGGCAGCCTACACTATAAATAAGTGCATATGATGTCCCAAATGGGCAGAACTTAGCTTGTGGCATATGTGTTAGCCAAATTTCGTCTAAGTGTATTCCTAAGGGTGGGAAATCATTTTGGGGTAGAGAACTAGGGTGTTCTTTGTTCTTGACCATAGGGTTGGCTTATTGTGTTCTTGTATTCACATATTAATACGAGTTGGGAAGATATTCCTATAAATTCGTGCGTGCCTTTACTTTTCTTGCTGCCTAAATTTATTCTAAGTCCCAAGCATCCTAAAATAATTCTAAATGTTGGAAAGGCTAAAGTCAAGGTTGGGCTTCACTACCGCGCAATAGTGAACCTCGGGTAGAATTCGCGTAACATAAATGACCCATGTGATAGTATGTTTAGTTGAGGTTCCGGGGGCCTCGGGTTGATTTCGGGTTGCTAATGGATCAAAGTTAGATGTTGAAGGATTGTTGAAGCTTGATTCTTGCTGGTGTAATCGTACCTACGGATAGGGAACTGCAGGTGCGAGCTGAGAAGCAAGAAAGGGACCGCATAAGCGGCCAGGAAGGATTTGGGCAGAGGCCGTAGATGCGGACATGTTGGCATAGAAGCGGGCTGATGGGCGCAGGTGCGATGGGATTTTCTGCACATGCAATTGCACAGATGTGGTCTAGGGCTCGCTAAAGCAGTGGCAACTGGTTAAGTGGATTCTGCAGAAGCGGAGGTTTCACCGCAGAAGCGGAGGTTTCACCGCAGAAGCGGTTCCGCAGGTGCGGATAAGTGGCCGCATGTGCAAAAAGCCTGGGCAGAATATAAACGTTGGGTTCCGAGTGTTTTATCATTTCTTGACTTTGCAAACTCAGAATTGGGTGATTTGTGAGAGATATTTTGAAGAAATTCTTGAGGTAAGTCACTTGTGGTTAAATTTCTTCAATAATTATGTTTCCTCATTGATTTTCCCACCTAGTTGGTGTATTTTTGAGGTAAAATTGGGGGCTTGAGGCTAGGAATTTGGAGAGTTTATTTTGGGGGTTTGGATGGTCATTTGGTGTCAGATTTTGATGAATTTGGTTTGACTAGACTCGTGAGTGAATGGGCTTTCAAATTTTATGACTTTTGTTGGATTTCGAGACGTGGGCCCGGGGGCCATCTTTTGGCCAATTTCGGATTTTTGCTTATAATTTCGTATTTTTCTTATGGAATTGATTCCTTTAGCCTGTATTGACTGTATTGTACTGCTTGTGGCTAGATTCGGGATATTTGGAGGCTGATTCGCGAGGCAAAGGCGTATTGGAGTAGAGTTTTTCTTGTATTGAGGTAAGTAATAGTTCTAAATATATTCTAAGGATATGAAACCCCGGATTATGAGTTATGTGATTGGTTTGGAGGTGTTGCACATGCTAGGTGACGGGCATGTAGGTGTGCACCGTAGGATTTGTGACTTGGTCTATTCCATGGAACTATAAAGTTGAATAACTTGTTGTTAGCTATATGCTCTCTGTGTGTTGTAGAAATTTGACTGCAAATCAAGTTAGAAATCATGTTTAGGCTATGTGTTGACACTGTTGGGACCCGCAGAGGTTGTGTACTTGTTGAATTATTTGCTAATTATTGTCTTGTACTCAGTCATGGTTTTACTTGCATATCATATCTCAGTCTCTTCTTGTTTCTTGTTGATACAATATATTATCTCTGTTTGGGCTGACTTTTATAATTTCTGAGAGCCCGAGAGACTGGAGAGGTTGGTGACTTAGTAGAGCCTGAGTGCTGAATTATAAGCTATATGTATGTATGTATGTATGTATATATATATATATCTCTCTCTCTCTCTCTCTCTCTCTCTCTCTCTCTCTCTCTCTATATATATATATATATATATATATATATATATATATATATATATATATATATATATATATATATATATATTATGGAATCGGGTTGCACGCCGCAGTGATATAGCGCTTGGGCTGAAGGAGCCCTTTCGGAGTCTGTAAACCCCTAGTGAGCGCAGATACCTATTGAGTATGAGTATTGAGGGCTGATAGCCGAGTGATCAGTTATTGAGAAAGACTGAGTGACTGTTGCCCTGCGAGGATGTATTTGCTTTCATTGTTGTTGCACGTAGATGTTATATGTCACTATTTTGAAACTTCTGGGAGATATTATATCCAATTTTTTTACTTGAACTTGACATGAATAAATTGATTTGACTTAAATTGCCGGATTTGAAAGCATGCCTACTTTCCTTATTAAGACTACTGAAATTTAATTATAACTCTGTAGCTTGTCACTATCTTTCAGTTCTTATTTAGTATTGTTACTTAGTGAGTTGGTTGTACTCACGCTACACCCTACACTTTGTGTGCAGATCCAGGTGTTTCCGGATACAATGGGCGTTGATTTCGTGCACGGTTGATCTTTGGAGATTACGAGGTAACTGCCCGACATTTGCAGTCCTTGTTTCTCATTCCTTATCTTTTCTTTATTTGTATTTTGATCCAGACTTTCGTAAACATTTCTTTTCTAGATTGGTGATGTATAGATGCTCATGAGCTCAGTGACACCCCAATTTGGGAGTTATTTTTTGCATTTGTGTTATGGGTTTTTACCCCATTTATGAAAACTTTGGTTATTTAAAATTACTTGATTCATTTTCTGTTCAAAGTTGGTAGTAATTTGGAAATGTGTGCTTGCCTAGTACCACGATAGGTGCCATTATGACAGGTTAGGATTTAGGTCGTGACATAAGTAGTGGTATGAGAAATTTGAACAAGTCTTACTGAGAGATTGTTTTTCTTCAGTTGAGGTGGATAAATGTGTTTATACTAAAGTGGTAGACAATGATTATGTGATAATATGTCTGTATGTTGATGACATGCTTATATTTGATACAAGTTTAAATATTGTGCAAAGTACTAAATTATTTTTGTCTACTAATTTTGATATGAAAGATCTGGGTGAAGTAAATATAATATTGGAGTTAAAGTTATAAGGAGTGAAGATGGAATAATGTTGTCAGAACATTATGTTGAGAGACTTCTTAAGAAGTTTGAATATTTTAATGTCACACCTGTGAGCACTCCTTTTGATGCTAACTCTCAGTTGAAAAAGAATAATGGTGACCCAGTTGCTCAGTCTAAATATGTGCAAATTATTGGGGGTCTGATGCATTTAATGAATTTTACAAGGCCTGATATAGCCTATGATGTGTATAGACTGAGTAGATATATAGTCATAATCCTAACAGAGAACATTCGTCTGCATTAGATAGACTAATGAAATATCCTAGAGGAACCATGAATTATGGTATCCTATATTGTGGATTTTTTTCTACCTTAGAAGGGTACATTGATGCAAATTGGATCTCTAAGTCAGATGACACAAAATCCACTAGTGGTTATGTATTCACCCTTGGTGGTGGTGCAATATCGTGGAAATTAGCTAAATAGTCGATCATTGCTAGATCGACTATGGAATTAGAGTTTGTAGCTCTAGAGTTAGATGTGTTATATCCCGTACTTTTCTACATTGGTTTGTCATAAGATAATTGACATAAGATCAAGGACAAGACTGTTTTTGAGATTATAAATACTTATGATATTTATAACAAGTGATAAGTAAGTGTTATGAAGGTCAGAGAGTAAACAAATCGAAAAAATTGAGCATCGCCGAAGTTTGATATTTTGAGATGAAATATGGTCAAAGCTATAATACCTCATATTTATGAACTAGTGATATGCCACATGATCATGATAGTAAGGTATATTAAATATATTAGTATTTAAGTGAATCAACAACAACAACAACAACAACAACAACGACCCAGTATAATCCCACAAGTGGGGTATGGGGAGGGTAATATGTACGCAGACCTTACCCCTACCCCGAAGGGTAGAGAGACTGTTGTCACACCTCCTTTTGCCGCGCCCGATGGGGGGCGCATGGGAGTTTTTTCCAATTAAAGGACAATCGAAGCGGGATTGGTTTAATTATTTCAGAGTCGCCACTTGGGAGATTTAGGGTGTCCCAAGTCACCGATTTTAATCCCGAATCAAGGAAAATAATGACTCTATATTACAGTCTGCGTACCAGAAATTCGGATAAGGAATTCTGTTAACCCGGGAGAAGGTGTTAGGCATTCCCGAGTTCCGTGGTTCTAGCACGGTCGCTCAACTGTTATATTCGGCTTGATTATCTGATTTTATACAAGTGTGAACTTATATGCAAAATTTAACTTTTAACCGCTTTTATCATTTACTGTTTTTATCAAGAATTGCAACGTTGTGAAAATGTATCTCGAACCGCGTTACAATCAATGTACCCATGGTCGTCGACACACTTTGACTCCGTTGAGATTTGGATTTGGGTCACATCAATGTGCACCCGAGTTTAAGAAGGTAAGGTTTATTAAAGCGTGTCCTAAAGAGACTAACGTGTTGTTATTTTAGGAGGGTTGTGAGATTTGCTAAACAACCCGTCCTGGAAACTAAATGCTTCAATAATATACATTTAACAAGGGCCCCGCATATGCGTGTTTTGTTTATTTTCATCGAGGCTCATCTCGTTCTTATTTTAAAAGGATATCCTATAGCAACTACGTTTCTTGTCGTTTTTGTCTCTATCAATTGAAAACGGTAGAAAATCCTAATTAATTGCATGCTTGCAAGTTGTTTGTAATGGAATTCGGAAATGCTTGAAAAATCGGGACCAAAGCTGTGTGCACAGTCGGCCAAACAAATAATCATGGGCCCAAATCCAGCCCACGCGTGGTTGGCCAGACCTGGGCCCCTGCTCGTTCGACGCGGGCCTGCCTGGTCTGTCTTCGACCTGGGCTCGACCTTCATGAGATTGAGGCCCTGAATTTGTATTCTTTATCTTGAAACATGGTTTTAGGAGTTATATATGGCAATTTATTGGAAAGGGAAGAACTTAATCTACAGTGTACAAATTTCATGCTTGGACTGCATTACAACATATACGGCAAAGCAAACTAAATCTGAGAGGCAACCTAATTCATTGAGACCACTTTTATCTAGCAGCATACATATACAATTATCATTCGATACCCTATATTGACATCAACTAGGCTTATAAGCTAACTTCAGTATCCCAAATATGAGCTGTTAGACATTACATGACATTCAACACAACAGTACATGTATATAAACAACATCTGCAGATCTTCTCTTTTATACTCATTGCTCAAACTTTCGAGTTACATTGGTAGTGTAATTGTGTACCTGGTATGGAGGACAAAGCAGGAAGGAATGATCAGCTAGGCAGTATGCAGTAAACACAGCAATAACAGATGCTCAGCAACAACACAGCAACAACCAATAACCACGAAGATGAAGTTCACACGTTGGTCGAACAGCAGACAAATATTCCCATGAAACAAGATAGGAAACAAGACCAATCGAGAAAAGAACCAGAATATTTTGTGCTATAGCCGACAGAAATTCAGTAACCACCAAAGCTCAGTACACAACCAGCACAGTTTCAAACAATCAGGAAGACTACAACTCAATGTACGGCACACAAAACTCAATGTAGTAGCAATCACAGCTGAAGATACACAGGCTTCTCTTAATGGAACAGTAATCAACCTAGTTAGGATGACCAGCTTGATTTCTTATGCAGTTTTGGACAATGTTCAGTTACAGTATTTTCTGGAAATTTCTTTCTGTTTTTCTTCACTTTTCTTTAACTCACAAAATCCCTCTCAAGACTAAAATTTTCCAACCTTTTCTCTCTTTTTTCTGAAGACTAAAAATCCAGCCCCCCTTCAGTTCTCAAATGGCCTATTTATAAGCCAAATGACTCAGTGCAGCTAGGCTGCCCTTTTTGCTGCAACTTGCAGCCTGCCCATACCCCTTTAAGCCCCATGCCTAAGCATCTTTTGGTGTCATCCCCCTTTATTCCCCACGCCTGGTTTTGTTTAATCAGGAGTTATGGGCATCATTTTATTATTCAATTTAAGCCCCATACCCTTGTGTCTTGTTCCCCCATTGGCATTAGTTTAATCCTAATTTAGTATCCCATTTGTCAGCTCACTTAAACTAATTACTTCTGTTCTTTTTAACACCCCAGAATACCCCTGTCAACCTTGATTATTACTGCCCCTGCCTATTGCAGCATCAGGGCATTTTTGAACTGATGAAAGTTCGAACTCAAGACTGGCTGGGCTGAACCTTTTCAGTCAGCTTTATAGTGCAAACAAACCATTTCAAACAATGCTGGGGCATTCAGTCAATAGCAAGGTTCAATTAGTCATGCGACATTATTAGCTCATTCGACTCATTAGTTATAGAAAACTGATCGACGACATTTATCGAGTCGACTATACCAATCATAACAGGTAATAATCAGTCGTTCAAATAGACAACACATACAGGGACCTAAAGGGCATCAGACAGTTTTTGTTCAGTTACTAGGGCTATATGAATTAATTCGCTTGACGACTACTCTAATCGAACATGCACATCACAGAATACATTCAAATCATACACAGAAAACAATTGACCAAATAAAAGGTCTTTACAGAGATGAAAGAAGTCCGAATGAAAAATAACAAAATAACAAACAAACACAAAGAGATATGCTGACCACTTATTTAGAAATAAAACACAAGAAAGGAAAACTTACCAAAAGTGTTTAAATCAAACAGACCCAAATCCGATTCAACCTCGAACTTTTGAGGCCGAACAAACTTTAATCAGGGTGTTCTCACATGAGAACGCCTTGATTAAGGTCTATTAGACCTCAAACCCATGTCCAAACCGGCCGGATTCCCCAGGTGCATGTGTTCTAAAGTCTGGATTTCCAGATCTGATTTTTAGGGAGTTGTGGGTAGATTCGGACCAAACCAAGTTTGGTTTGGTCACGAGGAAGGTCAGGGGAGTGTCTGGTATGAAGATGGGATGGTTTGGCATAGATCCGGGTTCGACTCAAATCTTCAAATGAAGATTCGAGACGAACGGAAGTGATTCGAGGCTCGTGGTTAGTGGATTCGTGTTCAGGACAGTGAGGTGGTCCTAGGGTGTTCAGGAGGTGGCCATCGGCGTCCATGCCGCCGGCTTTAATGGCGAGGGAGACGGGGGCGGCTAGGGTTTCTAATGGGAGGTCTGGGTTTGAGCTTGGGGACGAAGGGGTGGGGTGTTGGTATAGGGGGCGTGGGTGTAAGGGAAGGTTTATATACGGAGTAGGGGATTGGATCTGAGCCGTTAGATCAAATGATCTCAACGGCTTGGATCTGATGGTGAGAAATGAGACGGGGTCGTTTGGTAGTTAAACGAGGTCGTTTGGTTTAAGTGAGGGGTTGGGTCGGATTGGTTATTGGGTCGGGTTTGAACACGGGTTGCTGAAAATGATCTTGGACCGTTGGATTGGATTGATTGGAACGGCTGGGATTGATTTGCCTGAAACGACGTCGTTTCAGGAGGTGCTTGGGCAGCCGGTTTGGACCGGGTCAGATCGTTGGTTTGGGCCTGTTTTTGTCTTATTTTTTTTTTTGGGCCCAAATTGATTTCAACTTTCTTTTGTTTTCCAATTTAAAGAGAAAGAAAGAAAAAAGAAAAGAAAAGAAAAAAAAATAATAACTAATAAAACAAATGAAATTAAAACAAATAACAATATGGCATTTCAACATAATTATCATACCAAGTAAGTTAAATCACAACCTAAAACGGACGATGCACAAATATTTATATATTTTTTGAATTTTCTTTTAACGCCACATATATTTTTTGTATTTTTGTTTGATAATGACTAGATGCAAAATGGACAGACTCACAAACGACTAACAACACATGTCACGGAAAGATCGAAAAATTGTACAGCGAAGCCTTTTGCCACTATTTTTATTTTCTTTTGGAGCGATTGTCCGTGAAGCAAAAATCACGTGCTTACAGCTGTTTCCAGGAGACCCTCAGCTCAAAAAGGTAATATGAGCCGATATATTAGTACCATAAAAATGCATAATAAAATAACAGCAATATAAGAGATATGAAATACAGAATACGAAATACGAAATAGATGGCTGGTATAGTAAAACTAGCAGGTAAAGCCCTGCATCAATAGACGACCAATGACATTCTTAGTCTAACTCCTAACTGGCTAGTCTCACTCTATTGTGCTGTAGAAATATTCACAACTTTCCCCTAACCTACAACCTTAATGCTCGACCTCCATAATTCCCTGTCAAGGGCCATGTCCTCAGTAATCCTAAGTCGCGCCATGTCCTGTCTGATCACCTCTCCCCAATACTTCTTAGGTTGCCCTCTACCTCTCTACGTGCCCACTACAGCCAGTCGCTCACACCTCCTCACCGATGCATCAGTGCTCCTCCTCTGAATGTGCCCGAACTATCTAAGTCTTACTTCCCGTATCTTGTCCTCCATGGGGGCCACGCCCACCTTCTCTCGAATATCTTCATTCCTAATCTTATCCATCCTTGTATGCCCGCACATCCACCTCAACATCCTCATATCTGCTACTTTCATCTTCTGGATGTGTGAGTTCTTTACCGGCCAACATTCAGTTCCATATAACATTGCAGGCCTAACCACTGCTCTATAAAACTTACCTTTTAGTAACGGTGGCACTTTCTTGTCACACAAGACTCCCGACGCTAACCTCCACTTCATCCACCCTACCCCTATACGGTGTGTGACATCCTCGTCAATCTCCCCGATCCCCTGAATAACCGATCCAAGGTATTTGAAACTACCCCTCTTGGGAATGACTTGAGAGTCAAGCCTCACTTCAACTTCCGCTTCCGTCGGCTCAACTCCAAATTTGCACTCGAGGTATTCCGTCTTCGTCCTGCTCAACTTGAAACCTTTAGACTCAAGAGCATGTCTCCAAATCTCTAGCCTCTCGTTGACGCTGCCTCACGTCTCGTCAATTAGAATAATGTCATCAGCGAATAGCATGCACCATGGCACCTCCCCTTGAATATGATGAGTCAGTGCATCCATCACTAGGGCAAATAGGAATGGGCTGAGCGCAGACCCTTGGTGAAACCCCGTAATAACTGGAAAGTGTTCAAAGTCGCCTCCTACTGTCCTAACCCGAGTCTTAGCTCCATCATACATGTCTTTAATCACCCTGATATAATCAACCGGGACCCCTTTATCCTCTAAGCAGCTCCATAAGACCTCCCTAGGAAACCTATCGTACGCTTTCTCCAGATCAATAAACACCATGTGGAGATCCTTCTTCCTATCCATGTACTGTTCCACCATCCTCCTAATAAGGTGGATAGCTTCTGTGGTAGATCGCCCCGGCATGAACCCGAACTGGTTGTCTGAATTAGACACCATCCCTCGCACTCTCATTTCTACCACTCTCTCCTAAACTTTCATGGTATGACTTAGTAATTTGATGCCCCTATAGTTGTTACAGCTCTGGACATCACCTTTGTTCTTATACAACGGGACCATTGTACTCCACCTCCACTCTTCAGGCATCCTATTAGGCTTGAATATAACACTAAACAATGCAGTAAGCCATTCCAAGCTTGCTCTACCCACACACCTCCACAGTTCAACCGGAATTTCGTCTAGCCCGGTAGCTCTGCCCCTTCTCATCTTACGCATTGCCTCCATGACTTCATCGATCTCAATGTCCCTATAATTACTTAATTCATGGTGACTGTCGGCATTCCTCGATTCCCCAAGTATAATATCCTGATCCCCTTCTTCACTTAGAAGTTTATGAAAGTAGGTCTTCCACCTCCTCTTAATCTGGTCATCTCCCATCAAAACTTTGTCGTCATCATATTTTATGCACCTCACTTGGTCCAGATCCCGAGTAGTCCTCTCTCTCGCCTTAGAGAGTCGAAATAACTTCTTCTCCCCACCTTTGTTCCTTAGTTCCTCATACAGACGAGCAAAAGCTATCGTATTAGCCTCCGTCACTGCCATCTTCGCCTCCTTCCTAGCTACCTTATACCTTTGACTGTTCTCTCTCTTCTCCTCCTCGTCAGTGCTCCCTACTAACCGCAGGTAAGCCGCCTTCTTTGCTTCCACTTTACCTTGGACAACTGCATTCCACCACCAATCCCCTTTGTGGCCACCATTGTGGCCCGTAGATATCCCTAACACCTCTCTCGCCGCCTTTCTTATACAGTCCGCCGTCGTCGACCACATTGTGTTTGCGTCCCCACTACTTCTCCAAGCTCCCATTGCCGCTAACCTTCCTTCCAACTCCTTAGCTTTATCCTTATTTAAGGCGCCCCACCTAATCCTGGGGCGTCCTTGTACTGACCTCTTCTTCCTCCTTATCCTAATACAAATGTCCATCACCAAAAGCCTATGCTGCGTTGAGAGGGTCTCACCTGGGATAACCTTGCAGTCCTCGCACAACCTCCTATCGCATCTCCTAAAGAGGAGATAGTCAATCTGAGTCTTTGCCACCGAACTTTGGTAAGTAATCAAATGTTCATCCCGCTTCGTAAAACTCGAGTTCGCAATGACTAGATCGAAAGCCTTGGCAAAGTCCAACAGCGAAATGCCCCCTCCGTTCCGCTCCCCGAAACCAAAGCCTCCATGTACCTCATTGTACCCACCTACAAATGACCCAATATGACCATTTAAATCTCCTCATATGAATAACCTCTTAGAAGGCAGTATACTATGAACAATCTCATCCAACCCCTCCCAAAAACGCCTCTTAATATCCTTATCCAAACCTGTTTGTGGTGCGTACGCGCTAACGACATTTAAAATACCCTCACCCACCACCAACTTAATAGTCATTAGCCTATCATTCACCCGCCTGACCTCTACCACGGACTCTCTAAGATGGCTATCTACCAGGATACCCACTCCATTCTTACCCCTCAGGACACCAGAGTACCACAACTTATACCCATCCACGTTTTTCGCCCTCGATCCGACCCACCTAGTCTCCTGGACACACGCTATAATAATCTTCCTCTTCTGCAGGATTTTCGCCAACTCTATGGATTTACTCGTTAGTGAACCTATGTTCCATGACCCGATTCTCAACCTATAGGCTCCTTTGCCCCCTCTACCTCCCCTTCTACCTGACCCACCACCTGACCCCAGCCCCACACTCTGCCCCACCCGAGGACATGCCCTTATTCTATCATCACAGACTGCAGCCACTACACCTACAACAATCTAGAGAAGACTCGCTAGTGCACAACGTACACAAATCAAACTAGAAGGAAACAAGTGGTAACTAGTATCCTAGTTGAAAGGTTTAACTATTGCGAAGTAAAGTAAAAGTAATTTAGCTAACACCAAAAGGGAAACGGTAAAACAGGAGGTACCAACTCCCGATTACAAAACCTGTGGCTGATTTGTTGTACTCGATGTAGTTGTACGCTCACGCACCACTTCCTACCGCCTTTTGCTGACACTCGCTCAGGTTGCTCTCCTTTGCCAGTGCTCGTGCACCCCACTTGTCTCCAATACTCTGAGAATTCCTGAAAACACAGAAAATACCACGACCCAAAAACCAGAAGGAGCTATCACCGCTACCACTGGTATAGCCCCAACAATATAAAATGTACCAGGAAAGGAGAAGAAGAAAACGAGAATATAAGGGAATCCTCCTGTTTTATTTATTTTGGCTAAGAGCGGGAAGGGAATCCTCAAATTTAGAAAATGAACTGAAATCTACCTTAGAAACAGTAAATAAAAGAGCAGCTCCCAAAACCCTAACGAATCTGAACTGAAATCTACCTTAGAAAATGAAGAAACAGTAAATAAAAATGGAATACATAAACAAAGGGAAATCGCTACCACAGAACAAGTGACTGACCAAACTCGAAGAAAACAGGTTGTAACTACAGACCCGCTAATATTATGACTAGACTAGTATCGACTAATATGACAACAAGAAGCTAACAAAAGAGGAAGGGAAAACAGAGAACGAGAGGTACCAACTCCCGAGAATAGAACCTGGATCAGAATACACCCGAGGCTGAGGAACCTGTCGCGCTCCCTTCCAAATCTTTGTCGTCCTTTGCTAACGCCAATCGGAGGTGACCCGTGCTGCTTGCCCGTACGCCGCGACTATCCACCTGGAAAATTACAACAGAACCACGAAAACCAAATAGGGAAGGGGGCTGTCACCACCGAACCTGGTGACCCACTAACCTGGCAGCCCTGGCTACCCACTTACACGACGCTAGAGTAGGTACTGGCAAAGGCAGCCGTTGACAAGACCCCAAAACAGCCGCAAGGATAAGAAGAGGAAAAATGGGGGAAAAAAAGAAAAAGGAGGGAGGAGGGCAAGGGCGAGGCATACAGCGGGGGCAAGAGTTGTCGCCGGCGGAGAGGACTAGGGTTGACAGAGAGAAGGGGGGAGAAGAGAAGAGAGAGGTGCAAGAGAAATGGGGATAAAAGAAAGAGAGAGTATAAAAGATAGGGAAAACGAACTACCTGGGCCGCTGCTCAAGGCCGGCGCCGGCTCGCCTGTGGAGGGCATTCGTCGGAGAGAGAGGGAGATGGTCGAAGTCGATCGTTAGTCGAAGAGAGAGAAAGTCAATTTTTTAAACGACCAACAATACAAGGGGGGAAATATTTCTACGAGGGAGAAAGTCGAGGTATTTAAGTGAATCGAGACCTAGAAATTGTTACGTGAATAATTGGTTAAATATTGGTATGAAGTCATGGAATATGGAATTAGTTATAAGTGGATAAGTGTCATTTGTATGAATTCACGTGGAATCATGAGGATAAGGGGGACTTATGACTAATCAACTTTATAAGGATTGAGGTAGCAACAAGTAAGGAATTCAATATTGACTAGGCAAGTCTTGGAACTAGGTGGCAAGATTAGGGAGTTTAGTGGATTAGTCATCAAATTTTTGGGGTGAATAAGTAATTAAAATGTTTGGATAGGCTTGATAAGCCTCCCAACGTGGCAGCAAGTATGGGTCTTGATCAATACAAATGGTGACTCTTTGGTTTATGAGATTAGGTGATATTTTAGGGGAATTTGTCGGCTGCCACATAGTATGAAGTTGGCCAAGGGTGGTACCAATATGCACATGAGTCATAGCACTTGGTGTGCCTTCTTTACACGTGACAATGCAAGCCTTTAAGACTTCATGATACATTTTTTTTTGCAATTAAGATGTATAAATAAGGATGAAATCCTTCCTTCTATTAATATGGTGTCTCTTACTTTTGAAACATTGCAAAAACATACATCCACGATACTCTAGATGTCCAGCAACATGAAATATGCCATGATCACAAGAAGTTCTTAGTTCTTGTTCAAAGATTTAAAGGAGCAAAAGTTTTTCGTGGCAAGCTCAAGTAAACGTGTTTGATAAACTCCTCGAGTAAGGTATGTTAAGGCTAATCCGTCTTTCTTTTGGCATGACACAAGTAACGATACGTAAACGTAATGTTATTCCATACGTGGTTCTACTCTTAGCAGTTAAGGATGTCTCTGTTATTCATTCCTGTAAAGTGATATTCAAGCATGTCTATGTATGTTCCCAAGTCTCTATTGAGATATTTGATAAAGATGTTAATGTTTGTTATATAGTGAAACATGCATATTCATTTACCATCATGCTATGACCGGTTGGGCAGTCCTGTATATTCATTTACCACCGTGATACATCCGGTCGAGCAGTCATGCATTTACCATCGTGCTACAGCTGATCGGCAGTCATTCATTTACCACTGTGCTACGGCCGGTTAGGAAGTCATACATTTACCACCGTGCGACGGCCGATCGGGGTAGTTACCACTGATTAGTTGGGCAGTCATGCATCATACGATATGGATAATAGTCTCAAAGAGAAGCATTATATATAAGTATAGTAAGTATGCACATACAGAGTTTCAGGTTGATTCTTATATATCCTTAATTAATGTTGAATTATGGTTATATTTCAGTTCAACCTTACATACTCGGTACATTATTCGTACTGACATCCTTTTGTTGGGGACGCTACATTCATGCCTGTAGGTATAGATAATAAGTTTGACAAGCCCTCATAGTAGACGAGGTTAGCATTCAGTGAAGGATCGGTAAGACTCCACTTCATCCGGAGTGCAACCGAGTCTATAAGTCATCGTGTTAGAGTTTTGATACAAACTTATTATTAGGCAGAGGCCCTGTCCCCTTTGATGTCGAATAATCTTAGAGGCTTTGTAGACAGAGGTTCATTTTGTACAGTATGTCAGAGGCCTTGACGGCCCATACGTATTCATGTGTCACGACCTCGGTTTGCCCTCCGTGAACCATCATGATGGCACCTAGTCTCTACGACTAGGTAAGCCTAAATTACGAAAGAAAAACCAAAATTTGCAGAAGTAAAACAATTTAAAACAGGAATAAAATAATAATAATGTTTAAATGTGTCACTCGGCATACACCATGTTTAACTCTCAATACCAATATGTAATTCCAAGACCCGTAAACCCACGAATTACAAGCTAAGATCAATACTACATAGCTCTACTCTGGAAAGTCTAATAAGAACAGAAAAAAAATTACAGAAGGGCTAAATACTAAAAGCAGGAATAGAAAGGGATTTCTCGGTCTACGGACGCGGCAGATGTACCTCGAAGTCTCTAGAGCAGTCGCCTCCTCAAGGATGATAGGCCTGAGTAGCGGTACCTGGATCTGCACATGAAAAACATGCGCAGAAGAGGCATGAGTACACCACAACGGTACTCAGTAAGTGCCAAGCCTAACCTCGGTTGGGTAGTGACGAGGAAGGTCAGGGCCCTACTAAGGTTAAATAAAATAATAAGGTCAACAGTATAGAACATAACAGTATAAATAAGTACAACAGTGAAATAACACAGGATGTACAGGACAACAACAACAACAACTATACAAAAATAGGGTAAACACGGAAAGGAAATATAGCTCAGCACCAATCATAACAATCGGGGATCTCCCAGCACCATATGTACATATCCAATGGATCTCCCAGGATCCCATCCCGTAGTCCAACTCATAGTGCACGGGGATCTACCGGAATCCCATTCTGTAGTCCCAAATATAAATACCCAGTACTGGGAGAATCTACCGGGTGCATTCCTATAATTCCATATAACTGTGCAGGAGGATCTATTGGAATCCCACATCCGTAGTCCCAAAATAAACAGACAAAGGGGAGCTACCGGAATCCCACATCCGTATTCCCAAGATAAATAGACAAGGGGGAGCTACCGGAGTCCCGCATCGGTAGTCCCAAAATAAATATACAATAGCAACAGGAAAATATACAGAAATGGCAATATTTCATATGAAGGCAACAAGTGATTCTAACCTAGCATGCTGCACAGAATTCAAGTAAGGTAGGTTGAAGAAATAGAGCAATTAAGTCACTTAGACATGCTTTCCTAAGCTAATAACAGGCTTAACAATGCAAGTAATAGAAACAGGAAAGGAAACATGCTAATAATTACTTAAAGAAAACCGGATTTCCAACAATTAGTACAAGTACGCACTCGTCACCTAACGTACAAGGCATTTCAATTGCCAAATATACCATTGCTAAGGGGAAGGTCCCCCAGACAAGGTTAGATAAGCCACTTACCTCGAACCGGCTCAAAAATCAATCCGAAACCATGTTCTTGCCATAAGTACTCGACTCCAAATGGCCCAAATCTATTCAATTCAATTTCATAATGTAAATAACACTTCAAGTAATTGATTCTACAATTAAAGTCTAAGCTAATACGCGAAATTATGTAAAATAACCAAAATGCCCCTCAGGCCCACATCTCGAAATCGGGTAAAATTTATAGTTTCAGAATCCTCAAACTCTCACGAGTCTAACCATACCAAAATTATCCAAATCCGATGTCAAATCCCCAATCAAAACTCAATTTCTTGGTCTAAGAACTTTTCCCCAATTTTCATACACATTTCGAAATTAAAGGATGAATTTATGTTTAGATTATTGGGAAAAAAGAAAAAAGGAGTCTAGAATCGTTACCCAATCGATATCTCTGAAAATCTATCAAAATCTCGCTCAAATCCGAGTTCCCAAGCTTAAGTTTTGATAAAAATGGCTAAACCCTCGATTTTGAAATCTTGTATCTGCCCAAGTAATTCCTTCTTCGCGAACGCGAGGCTACTATCGCAAACGTGATGCACAAAAGTCCTGCTGGCCAAATTCCACTTTCACGAATGCGAGGTCCACTCGCAAATGCATAGTTTACACGGGCAGACCCTACGCGAACGTGAGGACCATGTCGCGAACATGAGGACCATGTCGCGAACGCGAAGACCAACAGGTCCTTACCTTTGCGAACGCGGGACATCATTGCGAATGCGAAGCATATTTCAGCTGCTTCACCTAAATTCTCTACGTGAACGCGAGACCCCCTCGCGAACGCGATAAAGGTTTTCTCTTCAACACAACAGCAGAAAATCTGCAATCTTTCCAAGTCCAAAAATGGTCCGTTGAGCATCCGGAACACACCCGAGGCCCCCGGGACCTCAACCAATCCTAAAACATCATTCAAACTTGTTCCAACCTTCAAAATTCTCAAAACAACATCAAAATACCTATTTTTCATCGGATTCAAGCCTAAGAATTCTAAAAACACGCTTTCGATCAGAAAGTCTATCAAACCTCGTCCAAATGACCTAAAATTTTGCACACACGTCACATTCAATACTACGGAGCTACTCAAACTTCCAGAATTCCATTCCGACCCTCGGATCAAAATCTCACTATCGGACCGGAAACTTCAAAAATTCAACTTTCGGCATTTCAAGCCTAAATTAGCTATGAACCTCCAAAACACAATCCGAACATGCCCCTAAGACCGAAATCACCTAACAGAGCTAAGGGAACCATCGGATTTCCATTTCGAGGCCGTCTTCACACTGTTCCAACTACGGTCAACTTTCCAACACTTAAGTTCTCATTTAGGGACTAAGTGTCCCAAAACATCCTGAAACTCAAGATCGAATGTCGCGGCAAATCAAAATAGTAGAAATAAAATCGGGGAAAGCAGTTAATAGGGGATCGGGGCGGCCAGGTCGTCACATCATGTTTTAAGAACGATGGTTCATTGATACAGCATTTGCCTACTTATAGTTATACATTACAAGTTCTAACCATGTTGTCCCATGATAGTTACAAAAGAAAAGGAGTTACATAGTGGTTCACTCGGGCCAGTACGGCACCGGGTGCCAGCCACGCCTCCCCAGGTTTGGGGCGTGACAAAGTGGTATCAGAGCAGGTCATATCCTAGGGAATCTATAAAGTCGTGCCTAGTAGAGTCTCATTTATGGGTGTGTTGCGCGCCACATTTATAATTAAGAGGCTATAAGGCATTTAGGAAATGTTACCTTTCTTTTGTTTCCAGATCGTGCCATAGAGTTAAGTCGTAAGAATTCAGTATAAAGCTTCCATTGAATTTTGTATGCACCAAATGTGCTATCATAGTATAACTTTAAGGCATAATTTTTACCTATGTGGAAGGGAGGTTATGAAAGAAACAGAAGATACGATGCGAGATTGAAAGGCAAGTAAGGTAAAGGTGAAGAAGATACGAGATACTCAAATACAAAAGGTTGTGAACAGTCCAGATTTCAGATAGAGGTTGGGTTTTAGTTTAGTTTACAGAGGAGACCCTAGCAAAAAATTTGTAAATCTCTAAGAGTTAACATTCGAGGACAAATGTTTCTAAAGGGGAGAGGGATATTATATCCCGTACTTTTCTACATTGGTTTGTCAAAAGATAATTGACATAAGTTCAAGGACAAGACTAATTTTGAGGTTATAAGTACTTATGATATCTATAACAAGTGATAAGTAAGTGTTATGAAGGTCAGGGAGTAAACGAATCGAAGAAATTGAGTATCGCCGAAGTTTGATATTTTGATATGAAATACGGTTCAAGCTATAATACCTCATATTTATAGACTAGTGCTATACAACATGATCATGATAGTAAGGTATATGAAATATGTTAGTATTTAAGTGAATCGAGACCCGGAAGCTATTGTGTGAATAATTGGTTAAATGTTGGTATAAAGTCATGGAATATGAAATTAGTTATAAGTGGATAAGTGTCATTTCTATGAATCCACGTGGAATCGTGAGGATAAGGGGGACTCATGACTAATATCACGACCCCGGTTCGCCCTCCGTGAACCATCATGATGGTACCTAGTCTCTACGACTAGGTAAGCCTAAATTGCAAAAGAAAAACCAAATTTGCAGAAGGAAACAATTTAAAACAAGAATAAAGTAATAATAGTGTTTAAATGTGCCGCTCGGCTTACACCATGTTTAACTCTCAATACCAAAACATAAATCCAAGACTCGGAAACCCACGAATCACAAGCTAAGATCAATACTACATAGCTCTAACTCCGGAATGTCTAATAAGAACAGAAAAGTACAGAAGGGCTAAATACTAAAAACATGAATAGAAAGGGACTTATCGGTCTGTGGACGCGGCAGATGTACCTCAAAGTATCTAGAGCAGTCATTTCCTCAAAGATGATAGGCCTGAGTAGCGGTACCTGGATCTGTACATGAAAAACATGCGCAGAAGAGGCATGAGTACACCACAGCGGTACTCAGTAAGTGCCAAGCCTAACCTCGGTTGGGTAGTGATGAGGTAGGTCAGGGCCCTACTGAGATTAAATAATTATAAAGATGACAGGATAAGATAAGCAGTACAATTGAGGATCTACAGCAAGAATCTACACATGATAATAAGAGTACAATAATGAAAACAGAGATGAAGGCAAACAACAAGGAAGTAATTGGGGATCTCTCAGTATCCCGAGGATCTCTTAGTACCCTCAATATATATGCCAAGGATCTCTTGGTATCCTGAGGATCTCTCGGTATCCTCAATATATGCTAGGGATCTCTTGGTATCCCGAGGATCTCTCGATATCCTCAATATATGCTAGGGATCTGTTGGTATCGCGAGGATCTCTTGGTATCCTCAATATACGCTAGGGATCTCTTGGTATCCTCAATATACGTGCCAAGGATCTCTTGGTATCCCGCACCTCAGTCCATATCATAAATACGTACAGGGGATCTCCCGGGATGCCCTCCCGTAGTCCCTAATTAAAAACACATAGAAGCAACACCAGAATACTCAATTAAATTCAAATTTTGTACCAAGTAAACAGTTAATTCTAGCCTAACATGCTTCACGTAATGCAATTAAGGCAGTTTAAGCAAATAGGCAATTAAGTCAACTAAACATGCTTTTCTAAACTACAACAGGCTAAATTCGCAAGTAGAATAAAGCTGGAAAAAAAGGAACACAATTGAAATACTTAAAGTAAAACCGGATTATCAACAATTAGCTCAAGTACGCACTTGTCACCTCACGTACAAGGCATTTCAATTACCAAATATACAAATCCTAAGGGGAAGGTCCCCCAAACAAGTTTAGACAAGCCACTTACCTCGAACCGGCTCAAAATCAACCTGACACCACGTCTTTGCCACGAGTACTCGACTCCAAATGGCCCAAATCTATTCAATTCAATTGCATAATGTAAATACACTTCAAGTAACTGATTCTACAATTAAATTCTAAGCTAATATGCGAAATTATTTAAAATGACCAAAATGCCCCTGGGGCCCATATCTCGGAATCGGGTGAAATTTACATTTTCAGAAACCTTGTACTCTCACAAGTCTATAAATAACAAGAACACTGAAATCGGAGTCCAAATGACCCCTCAAATCCTCATTTAAAGGTCTCTTAAACTCAAGCCCTAAATACCCATTCTTCCCAAATTTTTCACCACTAATTAGGTCTTTAATCAAATAAAAATGAGTTATAAAGTCAAGGATGTTACCTCCAAGCGATTCCCCATTGTTTTCCTCAAAAATCTCTCTCAAAAGCTTCAAACCCGGATGAAAATGGTGAAAGAATAGCTTAAAATTGCAAAGGCAACTACATGTTCTGCCCAGCGATTCCCGCATTTGCGGCCCTAGGACCGCATCTACGGTCCCTCTTCTACGGAAACTACGTCGCATCTGCAACTTTCATTTAAATGCCAGCTTCCGCATCTGCGGAACTCTAACCGCATGAGCGGTTTCGCTTCTGCGAATATTTCACCGCATCTGCGGTTCCAGAGGAATTCCCAAATTCCGCTTCTGCGGTTCTGCATCTACGGTCCCCAAATCGCAGATGCAAAAATACCAGAAGCAGCAAAAAAAATACAACAACTGCAATATTTCCTCAAACTTCACGTTAACCATCTGAAATCACCCCGAGGCCCCCGGTGGTCATGGGGGCTGCAATCGATGAAAACCCCTCCACAAAACGACGGTAGTAATCCGCCAAACTAAGAAAACTGCGGATCTCTGTAGCTGAGGATGGTCTGGGACAACTCTGCACGGCCTTTATTTTCTTCGGATCCACCTGAATACCCTCACTCGATACCACATGGCCTAAGAATGCCACTGAATCCAACCAAAACTCACATTTCGAGAACTTAGCATATAACTTCTTCTCTCTCAAAGTCTGAAGCACAGTCCTCAGGTGTTGCTCATGATCTTCCCGACTCCGGAAATACACCAGAATATCATCAATAAAGACAATGACAAACGAGTCAAGATATGGGCGGAACACACTATGCATCAAATGCATAAAAGCTGCTAGGCCATTGGTCAGCCCAAATGACATAACAAGGAACTCGCAATGACCATACCGAATCCTTAAAGTAGTCTTCGGGATATCTAGCTCCCAAATCTTCAACTGATAGTAACCTGAGCACAAGTCAATCTTAGAAAACATATGTGCGCCCTGAAGCTGGTCAAACAGATCATCAATACGAGGCAAAGGATAACGGTTCTTCACTGTAACCTTGTTCAATTTGCGATAATCAATACACATACTCATAGAACCATCCTTTTTCTTTACAAACAAAGCAGGAGCACCCCAAGGTGATACACTGGGCCGAATAAAACCCTTATCAAGCAATTCTTGTAACTGATCCTTCAACTCCTTCAACTCAGGAAGAGTCATATGATATGGAGGAAAAGAAATGGGTTGAGTGCCCGGCAACAGATCAATGCCGAAATCAATATCTCTATCAGGCGGCATGCTTGGAAGATCAACTGGAAACACATCGGGAAAATCCCGTACTATTGGAATTGAATCAACTGAAGGGGTATCAATATTGACATCTCTCACATAAGCTAAATACGCGTCACACCCCTTCTCAACCATACGCTGAGCTTTAAGAAAAGAAATAACTCTATTAGAAGTGTGATATAAAGTACCCCTCCACTCAACACGCGGTACACCTGGCATAGCCAGCGTCACGGTTTTGGTGTGACAATCAAAAATAGCATAATTGGACGACAACCAGTCTATGCCCAAGATAATGTCAAAATCTACCATGTTGAGCAATAATAGATCAGCTCTGGTCTCAAAACCACTAAGAGCAACCAAACACGACCGATAAATGCGATCCACAATAAGAGAATCTCCCACATGAGTAGAAACATAAACAGGGGAACTCAAAGAATCTCGATATACACCCAAATGCAGAGCAAAATAAGAAGACACATAAGAGTAAGTAGAGCCTAGATCAAATAGGACCGGTGCATCTCTGTGGCAAACCAATATAATACTTGTGATGACTGAATCGGAGGCAACTGCCTCGGTACGGGCAGGAAGGGCATAGTATCTGGCCTGGCCTCCCCCTCTAGGGAAACCTCTACCTCCCGGACCTCCACCTCTAGTTGGTTGAGTAGGTGGGGTAGCAACTGGAGATGTAATTATAGCCTGTGAACTCTGCGGGGCACACTGTGGCTGAGAAGTCTGTGGAGGTGCACTCCTCACAAGTCTAGGGCAATCCCTCACCACGTGGCATGTGTCATCACACTCAAAACAAGCTCTGGGAGGACGTGGTGGTTGCGACTGGCTAGGGCTAGGTCTGCTGGACTGACCTCTAAAAGCACCCCATGCAGGAGGCGCGCTAGAAATTGGAGGTGCATAATAAGGCTCCTGAGGCCTAGGAGAAGCTGGAGCACTACTGGCTGCTGGAAGAGATGAATGAATAGAGCGACTCATATAACCCCTACCATGACGACCTGCAGCTGGGGTAATGGAACCAGAATAATGGCCCGACTCTCGAGACCTCTTGGCCTCCCTGACCTCTCTCTCCCTAGAATGCATACCCTCAATCCTCTTAGCAATTCTCACCACCTACTGATAAGAAATATCCATCTCCAACTCATTAGCCATGCTAGATCTGATGCTGGGAATAAGCCCCTCAATAAACCGGCGAACCCTCTCGCGAACAGTAGAAACCAAGGCTGGTGCATGCCTAGCCAAACTGGTGTAACGGACAGCATATTCTGAAACAGTCATAGCACCCTGGCGCAAATGCTCAAACTCTGCGCCATGCGTCCTTGAGGCTCTAAGGAACATACTCCCTCAGGAACAGATTTGAAAACTAAGCCCAAGTTAGTGAAGCAGCCTCATCTGGACTGTCTAACTCATAGGTGCGCCACCACTCATAGGCGGCTCCTCAAAGCTGGAAGATAGTGAAAGGAACCCCGCTCGATCCTGAGATACCCAGGGTACGGAGAATGCGGTAACACTCATCAAGAAATCCCAGAGCATGCTCCGATGCTAGACCACTGAATACAAGAGGCTTGTACTTCTTGAACCTCTCAAGCCTCGGCTGCTCATCCTCGGAAGCCACTGCCCTGTCCTCGGGCTGAACTGGCACTGTATGTGGCACAAGGATAATCTCAGAGACCTGCTCAACATGCACTCGCTGCTTAGGAGTGCAGGTGGCGGGAGTCTGTGCTCCTCCCCCGGCCTGGGGCGTAGCTGCAGCAAGGGGAAGCAACCCTACTTGAGCCAAAGTGGTGTCCATGCTCATGAACTATGCCAAAGTCTCCTGAAGAGCTGGAGTAGTAGTAGCAGTAGGCGTGTCAGGTGCCTGGACTTCGGCTAGAATTTCTGGTGGTACCTCGGTGGCAGCTCGCGCAGGTGCTCGCGCAGGTGCTCTACCCCGGCCTCGGCCTCTAACGGCTGCAGTAGGGGGCGCGGGTGCCTGATCGTCTCGGTTAGCGCATGTCCTCACCATCTGTGAGAGAAAAGAAGACAGAAGTTTAGAATTGTGATGTCAAAATGTCGCACGATAAGGAAATCAAATTAAGTGGAATTTTCCTAACAATTATATAGCCCCTCGTAGATAAGTAGAGACGTCTCCGTACCGATCAGTGAGACTCTAATAAACTGGCTTGTGATCCATGACTCCTATGAACCTAGAGCTCTGATACCAACTTGTCACGACCACGGTTTGCCCTCCGTGAACCATCGTGATGGCACCAAGTCTCTACGACTAGGTAAGCCTAAATTGCAGAAGAAAAACCAAAATTCGCAAAAGGAAACAATTTAAAACAAGAATAAAGTAATAATAGCGTTTAAATGTGTCGTTCGGCTTACACCATGTTTAACTCTCAATACTGAAACATAAATCCAAAACCCAAAAACCCACGAATCACAAGTTAAGATCAATACTACATAGCTCTAACTCCGGAATGTCTAACGGCAGGAGTGGTTTCGCTTCTGCGAACATTTCACCGCATTTGCGGTTCCTGAGGAATTCCTAGATTCCACTTCTGCGGTCTATGCGCCGCTTCTGCGGCTCCGCATCTGCGGTCCCCAAACCGCAGATGCAAAAATACCAGAAGCAGCAAAAAAAATATAGCAGCTGCAACATTTCCTCAAACTTCTCGTTAACCATCCGAAATCACCCCGAGGTTTGCGGGACCTCAACTAAAAGCACAAACATCGCCTAATACCTCATTCAAACTTGTACCAATCCTTAAAACACCTAAAACAACATCGAAACCTCGAATTAACAAAGGACTTAAGCCTAAGAACTCCAAATTTCCTCAAAATACGCTTTCGATCAAAAAGTCTATCACAACGCATCCAAATGACCTGAAATTTTGCACACACGTCACATTAACACTACGGAGCTACTCCAACCTCCGGAATTCTATTCCGACCCTCGAATCAAAATCTCATTATCGGACCGGAAAATTCAACTTTCGGCATTTCAAGCCTAAATTAGCTATGGACCTCCAAAATACAATCTGAACACGCTCCTAACCCCGAAATCACCCAATGGAGCTAACAGAACCATCGGATTTCCATTCCGAGGCCGTCTTCATACTATTCCAACTACGATCAACTTTTTACCACTTAAGCTCTCATTTAGGGACTAAGTATACCAAAACTCTCCGAAACTCAAAACCGAACATCCCGACAAATCGAAATAGCAGAAATAAACTTGGGGAAAGCAGTTAATTGGGGATCAGGACATTAATTCTTAAGACGACCGGCCGGTTCGTCACAACTAATCAACTTTATAAGGATTGAAGTGGCAGCAAGTAGGGAATTCAATATTGACTAGGCAAGTCTTGGAGTTAGGTGGCAAGATTAGGGAGTTTTGGTGGCTTAGTCATCAAATTATTGGGGTGGATAAGTAATTAAAATGTTTGGATAGGCTTGATAAGCCTCCCAACATGGACACAAGTATGGGTCTTGATGAAGACAAATTATGACTCTTTGGTTTATGAGATTAGGTGGCATTTTAGCGGAATTTGTGGGCTGCCATATGGCATGAAGTTGGCCAAGGGTGGCACCAATATGCACATAAGTCATAGCACTTGGTTTGCCTTCTTTACACGTGACAATGCAAGCCTTTAAGACTTCATGATATACTTCTTTTGTAATTAAGACGTAGAAAGAAGGTTGAAATCTTTCCTTATATTAATAGGGAGTCTCTTACTTTAGAAACATAGCAAAAACATACATCCATAATACTGCATATGTCCAACAACATGAAATATGCCACGATCATAAGAAGTGCTTAGTTCTTGTTCAAAGATTTAAATGAGCAAAAGTTATTCATGGCAAGCTCAAGTAAAAGTGTTTGATAAACTCCTCACGTGAGGTATGTTAAGGTTAATTCTTCTTTCTTTTGGCATGATCCAAGTAACGATACGTAAACGTAATGCCATTCCATAAGTGGTTCTATTCTTAACAGTTAAGGATGTCTATGTTATTCATTCTTGTAAGTGATATTCAAGCATGTCTAAGTATGTTCCTAAGTTTCTATTGAAATATTTGATACAGATATTAATGTTTATAATATAGTGATACATGCATATTCATTTACCACAGTGCTATGGCCGGTTGGGTAGTCATGTATATTCATTTACCACCGTGCTACGGTCGATCGGGCACTCATGCATTTACCACCGTACTACAGCCAGTCAGGCAGTTATTCATTTACCACCGTGCTACGACCGGTCGGGCAGTCATGCATTTACCACCGTGCTACTGCCGGTTGGGCAGTTATACATCTACCACCGTGCGATGGCCGGTCGGGTAGTTACTACTTATCAGTTGGGCAGTCATGCATCATACGATTTTTATAATAGTCTCAAAGAGAAGAATTATATATATAAGTATAATAATTATGCATATATAGAGTTTCAGGTTGATTCTTATATATCCTTAATTAATGTTGAATTATGGTTATGTTTCAGTTCTGCCTTACATAATCGGTATATTATTCTTACTGACGTCCTTTTGTTGGGGACGTTGCATTTATGCATGCAGGTGTAGATAGTTAATTTGAGGAGCCCTCATAGTAGACAAGATTAGCATTCAGCAAAGGATCGGTAAGACTCCACTTCATCCGGAGTGCAGCCGAGTCTATAAGTCATCGTGTTAGTATTTTGCTACAAATTTATTGTTAGCCAAGGGCCCTGTCCCCTTTGATGTCGAATAATCTTAGAGGCTTTATAGATAGAGGTTCATTTTGTACAGTATGTCAGAGGCCTTGACGGTCCATATGTATTAATGTTTTAAGAACAATGATTCATTGATACAGCGTTTGCCTACTTATAGTTATACATTATGAGTTATGACCATGTTGGCCCATAATAGTTATAAAAAAAGAGTTATAGAGTGGTTCGTTCTGGCCAGTACGGCACCGAGTGCCAGCCACGCCTCCCCAGGTTTGGGCGTGACAAGCTGGTTCCAAGGTTGAGTGGCTAAAAAACTTCTTAGCTAATATTCCTTTAATACAGGAAGTATTGCCTCATGTGTCTATACACTATGATTGCCAAACGGAAATAGCTATAGCAAAGAATAAATCTTATAATTGTAAAAGTAGACACATAAATTTGAGGCATGATGTCATAAAACAACTGTTGAGAGATGGAATAATTTCTATTGACTTTGTGAAGTCAAAGATAAATTGGCCGATTCTCTAACTAAACCCGTGGGAAGAAAATTAATTCTTCAAATCTCAAAAGAGGTGAGGTTAATGCCGACATGTTATCAATAGAGATGGTAACCCAACCTATGTGATTAGAAATCCCATGAAGTAGGCTTATATTGGTAATAACAGGTCGATATTGGCACTGAAGCACTAAAAGAGAGTGTTTGACTACTACTAATTGAGAGGTTGAGTTATAACTCTGAATGAAATTCATAGTCCTTATGGATGGTGTATTTAAAAGCATTATACACTTGATGAATTCACATATATGAGAGTGGATTGGGCTGCTCCTATGAGATTTTGGCCTACTCTCTAGAGCTCTCATGAATAACCAAGCACGCGCATGGCCTATTAGACGCAAAACCGCGTTGAACAGCAAAATTACCGGGGGTCAAAATGCGATTGATAAAATCTGTGACTTACAATAAGAATTATTGGTTCATAGAAATATTATATTTTGCCAGTAATTCCGTGAGTTAGATTTTATTGATCTAAGTTTGGTTCATAGTACAGAAGACACCAAACCTATTACATTTAGACCATACAAATCCAGCAAATTTATTTCAAAAAGTCTTTAAAATAGTAGGGGATTGTGACAATATTTTAAAGCCTCTTGTTGACAAGTGTCTTAAAAAACCATGTGGCAACCCTCCTAGAAGTTATGAGAAATATGACAAAATGCTTTTGAAAAGTGGCAATTGCTTTGCCACGTTCTTTTCCCTTAGCATGTTGAATCCATGCACATGTGCCTATATAGGCTCTCAATTAGATAAGAAAACAATGATTAGCAAGATAAGAAATCCTTCTAATTTCGGTCTTCATCGGCTTTCCTTTGTTGTTTTTCCTTCTTAAAGTTTAGTAGTTTAATTTCTTTTGTTCCCCTCTTTTAACTAGCTCGGTTTGTAATTTTAATAATTTGATGATTCTTGTATCCTCTATTTAAATAGAGATGGAATTGTTTAATCCTGGGGAAACATTGCACATTGATGAAATAGTTTCTTAGGACAGTGCCTAGCACGACTCAAGCCAATTCGTGTATTTGCTTACAAATAATATTATTGCAGTATTATTATTGTTTTCCCAAGTTACTTCCCTACATAAAATGTCAAAAGACAGTAAATATTGATTTATGCTGTAATTAATTTACGCTAAGTCAGTACACCATCTTAAAAAGAAAGAAAAGAAAAGAGATGGCCAAACGTCATGAAAAGAAATTATAAGAGACTTAGAAAAGTTTGAAATCGTAAAAGAGCTCATAATGTTAGGTGTTTGCCATAATTTTCTTACCATATTTGGTTTTTCTATTTGTTGAAGGAAAGGGAAATATAATTACCTTAATTGTGTTTTCCTTTTTTGTAGAAGGAAATTATAATTCTCCTATACTTGGCTAGTCCTTTTTCTTGTAGGAAAATGTTTGGACTTCTATAAATTGAGGATCCGTCCTTCTCATTCAGCAGCATCCACAATGTAGCCATAGGGGCTTAAGAGTAGTGTTTAGGGGGAGAAATTTACGAGACAAGTGTTAGTGTGTCACTTGTGTTTGCCTTTTCGTGAGGTTGTTCTCTCGATATTTTGTACTCTTTTTTTATATAGTGGATTGTTCATCTCCGCTGTGGACGTAAGTCAGTTGACCGAACCACGTTAAATATTTGTGTCTCTTTTGGTATATTTCTTTTTGTTGTATGATTTATCTTCACTCAAGGTTTGCTTTGCTAGCTTCCGTATAACACCTAAATTTTTCGGTCCTAACAAGTGGTATCAGAGCGAGGTTCAAGACAGGTTCATCTTGGCGGGTTCAGTTCTAGGCGCAACATATTTGACGATAATCGTGATTTTTGTCTGAGAAATTTGACCAGTGTGCTACGCACGTTGAGACAAACTTTGTGGTGGAGATTTGGAGATGCAACCTGTTAAAGGTTATGTGAAGAAGGTGGATCGAGTTTATTTTGTTAGAAAATTCCGGCCAAGGGGGAGAATTGTTAGGTATTTGCCATAATTTTCTTACCATATTTGGTTTTTCTATTTGTTGAAGGAAAGGGCAATATAATTACCTTAATTGGGTTTTCCTTTTTTGTAGAAGGAAATTATAATTCTCCTATACTTGGCTAGTCCTTTTTCTTGTAGGAAAAGGTTTGGACTTCTATAAATTGAGGATCCATCCTTCTCATTCAGCAGCATCCACAATGTAGCTATAGGGGCTTGAGAGTAGTGTTTAGGGGGAGAACTTTACGAGACAAGTGTTAGTGTGTCACTTGTGTTTGCCTCTTCGTGAAGTTGTTCTCTCGATATTTTGTACTTTTTTTTTATATAGTGGATTGCTCATCTCCGTTGTAGACGTAAGTCAGTTGACCGAACCACGTTAAATATTTGTGTCTCTTTTGGTATATTTCTTTTTGTTGTATGATTTATCATCGCTCAAGGTTTGCTTTGCTAGCTTCCGTATAACACCTGATTTTTCGGTCCTAACACATAAATGGATATGTTAAATTGTCTAACAGAAAAAAAAATGAAAAAAGAAGAGCAAAATGAAGACAAAACTAAGATAATATCTCTGTTATTTATTTTCTAAATTAATATAGTATTATAGTAATTTTATACATTTCTCAATATACTAAAATCAATTCTATTCTCAAGCTTCAAATTCAAAGTTACATAAAAGCAAAAGTTTAAGAAAAATTAAGATAACAATTCTGTATATTTCTCAATGTTCAAAAGCCGATTCTGTTCTCAAGTGCACAATGGATTACATTGTTATGTCATAAACTAAATTTCCTCTATCAACTCATATTATCTGAAGCATGTTGATTTAAAATTCAGGTACGAGAAGTAAATCTCACCCAATTTACTCCTTTTGATGCTATCCAAACTCATATGTGCTAAAATATCATGTCCATGAAAGCAAAATTAAGCAATGAAAATTTTCTATAGCAAAAGAGAAAACTCAATAAGAAACGAATACATGGAGATTCCTTTCCACTGTGACAGAATTTCTATTTGTCGGGAAGTTCACGCCTCTAAAATATGAACCGGTTATGTCATATGTGAACCAATGTTTATGATTCAAGTGTATGCATTGAATTGTAGGCATACTTCAAAAATTGTGAAAATGTTTACAAAGAAGTTTTGACTGTTTATAAATGTGATTCGTTTCCCGACTTAAGAAATGAAGAGTCACAAACTTTCGGGATCCGTCACTATAATAACCATTGCATTCCTTCTTGGATTTTTTTAGTTGTAAAACGCAGGTTTTTAACGGTGAAAAAAGAAGAAAAAGGCAAAAAGAAACTACTACAATAACAACAACACCAAAATCAATTCAAGGACATCAAATAATGCCAAAGAATGCAAATTCAATCGATAAAGGTCGAATTTTTAATAAAAAGTTCAAATCCAGTGTACTCCCACAAGTGGGGTTTAGGGAGGATAGGATATACGCAGCCTTACCCCCACTCTGAAAGGGCAGAGAGACTGTTTCCGATAGACCCTCGGCTAAAGATGGTGAAAGAAGCACTAATATCAAGTAATAGCAAGACAATATAATTAGAAAACTAAATCGAAGATAGTAATAGAGAATATGAAAAGGGTACCGATAACAAGTAATAGCAAGACAATATATTTAGAAAACTAAATTCAAGGTAGCAAACGCAAATATGAACAAAGTACTACTAGAAAACTACGGAAGTACCTGTATACGGCTAAAATCGGAGAGTCCAATTTTTTGATCATATGGCATTTCACAACCCCTCTTCAGAAGCCTCGAAGCATAGCTCGAGGTTCGACCCCGAGGGTTACCGATGCTCGACCTCGGGACAGCACAAATCGGTGGCTATCTTAGACAAGCAGGAAATTCCCAAAAGGCAGATGGTTGAAGCTGACCAAGTCTACAAGAATAGTACAAGTCCGTACCGTGACATTAAATAGTTGTACCAGCTGTTTATCTTTGTAATAAATGCATATGTACTATGTTGAGATTCCCCCTCCTATATAAAGGGGACCTTTGTCACTTTGTAAAGACACATGATATTCAATACAAGAACAAGAACATTCTCTGCTCTCTAACTTAAACGCTCTCCATTGTCTTTCCTTTGATTTATTGCTTACATTTATTGTGTTTTATTGATTGCTCTTCATTTATTACTCATCATTGATCATAAAGAGCCATTATTGAGTCCCTTGGAGCTGTTAGTCCCCCATCGATCATCTCCAATCGAGATTATTAGCTCAACCTCGAGGCCAACTCGAGACCCCGATTCACGATCGACTGGTTTGAATAACAGCACTTACTCTTACTTTTACTTTGCTTTCCTAGCTCACACTGTGATGACCCAAAAGGTTATATCTTGTTTTAGAAGTCAAAACTGTGTCCCGGGGTCTTAAAACCTCATTTTGTTTTACCTCGATTTGCGTGCATAGTCGTGGCGCATTTCCGGAAAGCTCTTATGTGAATTTTAAGAAAAATAATGAATTTGGCCTTTAAAATTGATTAAAGTTGACTTTGGTCAACATTCTTGGTAAACGAACCCGGACCCGTGATCTGACGATCCCGTAGAGTCCATAATAAAATATGGGACTCGGGCGTATGCCCGAAATCGAATTCCGAGATCCCTAGCCCGAGAAAAGATTTTTTTAAAGAAAAATATTTTCTAGAAAATATAAAGACTTTTTGAAATGAATGATGCATTTTTATTATGGTATTTGTCTCGTATTTTGGTTACGGAGCCCGGTACAGGTTTAAAATAATAATAAAGTCGAATTTGTGAAATTTGGTAAGAATCGGAGTTGATTTGGTATAAATCAGACCCTTAGATGAGAAAATGGAAATTTCAATGTTCTTAAAGAATTTCATGAATTTGAGGTTAAATTCGTAATTGTTGATGTTATTTTGATGATTTGATTGCACGAGCAAGTCAGTATGATGTTTTTAGACTTGCGTGCATGTTTGGTTTGGAGTCTCGCGGGCTCAGATGAGTTTTGGATAGGCTACGGAGTGATTTGGACTTGGGAAATTGCAGTTGTGCATCTGGTATTTTTGCCCAGGCATCTGATCTCGCAATTGCGAGATCAGGCTTCGCAATTGCGAAATGATCAGGCTTGCGAAATGCGACCAAAGTGTCGCAATTGCGAACCAAGCCTGAGCAGGCCCTCATCGCAAATGCGATCACTGGGCTGGAAATTGTGAAGGTCCATTATCGCAAATACGACGCCCCCTTCGCAAATGCAAAGTCAGCAGGTTTTCAAAGGGTTCGCACCTGGTCGCAATTGCGACATCTGCGACCTGTTAAGTGGGATTTTGACGGGATTCTTCATCATTTTACAATTTTCTGAAAACCTAAACTCCCATAGGCGATTTTCTTGAAGAGAGTTCTTCCCCAGATCATAGGTAAATGATTTCTAACTTATTTTCTTCAATCTATAACATCTTTTTACATGATTTCACTTCAAAATCTAGGATTTTTCATGGGAAATTAGGTGTTTTGAGTAGAAATTAGGATTTTTAAATTTTGGGGATTTGGACCTCAATTTGAGGTAGGATTTCAAAACTAATTTCATATTTGAGTTAGTGAGTGAATGGGTAATCGGATTTTGGTTAGAACTTCGGGTTTTGACTAAGAGGGCCCGAGGTCAATTTTTTTGAATTTTTGGGAAAGACAATGGTAAACATATTTTCATGCATTAGAATTGGTTTATTTAGCATTTATTAATATTATTAAGTAAATTATGATTAGATACAAGCGAATTGGAGGTAGAATCGAGAGGTAAAGCGGTAATTAAAGCTTAATCTTGTCTGTGGAATCGAGATAAGTGTTTCGCCTAACCTTAGCTTGATGGAATATAAGTTGTGGTCTTATTTGCTATGTGTTAGTACGAGTACGACGTATAGTTGTGGTAACGAGTATCTATACGTTGGTGTCAAGCATTCCCGTGGGTCTTATACCATGATTGTTATGACTTTAGTATTCACTGTCCACGCTTAAATTGACAATTATCGATGTTGAACAAAGCTTATGAGAGTTTCTTGGTAATTGAATATTGTTGAGTATTGATTCAAGTTGAGTTTCATTTTGTAACGTAATTGTTCAAAACGAGATTGGTTATAGATGAATCCCTTGCCGGGATATTTTTGTTGATATTGTTGATTCCCTTGCCAGGACGTATTGTTTCTATTGTTTGAGTGAGGAAGAGCGTAAAGCACAAAGGGTGATGTTGTGCATGATATCGTGAGTGAGTGTAATGTACGAAGGGTGATGCCGTACCGATATTATGAGTGTTAATGCACAAAGGGTGATACCGTTCCATGATTTGAGAGTTAATGCACGAAGGGTGATGTCGTGCCGATATTGTGAGGAATAGTGCACGAAGGGTGATACCGTGCCATGATTATGAGAGGTAATGCACGAAGGATGATGTCGTGTTGTTTCTGTTATTTCATATGGTGAGGACAAGAGTAAAAGCACGAAGGGTGATGTTGTGCACGTGTTACTATTTCATTATTCGTGTTGATATAGATATGATATTCATTATGCTTCTTTATTGATGCTTCTTTATTGGTTTATAGTTAGAATCTGATATCTGCCACAGCATGTCCCCTTTCCACAGTATTCTGTTGATTCATGTTATTATAATTTTGTTGTATATGATTTAACTGCATATGTATATATTTGATTGTCGTGTCCTAGCCTCATCACTACTTCGCCGAGGTTAGACTCGACACTTACTCAGTACATGTGGTCGGTTATACTGATACTACACTCTGCACTCTTTTGTGCAGATTTCAGTACCGGACCCGGTGAGTAGCTGAGTTAGCTGCCTTCAGTCCAGGGAGACCAAGGTAGATCTGTTGGCGTCCGTAGAGCCTAAAGTCTCCCTTCCCTGTTTTAGTTTTCTGCTGTCTCTTTTCATTCCGAGAATAGTTGTACTTTTCTTTTTAGACTTGTGTTTGTAGTAAAAATCTTAGTTGTTCGTGAAATTGTTGCACCAGATCCATGGGTAGACATGTATTGGATTATTTGGTTTTGTTATAACTCTTCCGTGCTTTTCATTTGTTTAGCTATAGTCATTGTTTATATCTATTTGGGTTGATTGCTAATAGGTTAAAACCTTAATAGTTAGCTTGCCTAGCTTTCACGAGTAGACGCCATCACGACTCCCGAGGGTGGAAAATCTGGGTCATGACACACATTTAGCATCTATTGCTTAACAACTAGCATAAATTACGTATTTTTAGAACCACAAAATCAAATCTAATTGTAATTACCATTTTAAAGGTAAACAGTTTGGCGTCCACCGTGGGGCTAAATAATAGTGATTGTTTTAGTGCTGGTTTACTAAAAAACGCAAGTTATTCTTCACACTTTTTCTTGTCCAAGAATCTTTGATTTCAGGTCAAGATGTCTAACTCAGTGAATGCACCTGAAAACAATGATCATGAGGATCATTGAGAGAATGGTGTAGTTGTTCCAGGCGCCGATATACCACTGCTAAACCCTGAGGACGCACCAGAGCCTATTCCCGTGGATGTGGTCTCACGCACGCCTAACACGTAGATATAAGCTCCCACACTAATGGGAATATACGCCAAGAAAACCAGTAAGAAGCTCAGAAAACCCCAGCTCGGGAGGAACGAGAGGTTAGCATTCATGTCATTTTTGAAATGTTGCAGGCACAATAGTTAGTGATTGCTCAACTGCAAATCCACCAAAAAACTCCAAGCACAATAGTGTCGGAAACGGTTCCTCAAGCCGAACAGGTGCTGGAGAGATCGAGCAACAACATGTCAGCAATCGACCCCGCTATTATGAAGATGTTCGAGGACCTCACAAAGAGGATAGAATCAGGCGAAAAGAAGATAGAAGCTAATGACAAAAAGGTGGAGACCTACAATTCAAGGGTCGATCAGATCCCAGGCGCACCCCCGATTCTGAAGGGTGTTGATTCAAAGAAATTCGTACAAAAGCCATTCCCATCAAGTGCCGCTCCAAAACCCAACCCGAAGAAATTCAGAATGTCCGATCTTCCGAAGTACAACGGAACTTCGGATCCCAACGAGCATGTCACTGCTTACACTTGTGCTGTAAAGGGAAATGACCTGAAAGATGACGAAATTGAATCCATCCTATTGAAAAAATTCGGGGAAACACTTTCAAAGGGGGCCATGATGTGGTATCACATCCTATCCCCGAATTCGATAGACTCATTCGCCGTGCTGTTAGATTCTTTTATAAAGGCACATGTTGGTGCCATCAAGGTTGCTACAAGGAAATCACACGTCTTCAAAATCAAATAGAGAGAAAAAGAGATGTTATGGGAGTTTGTATCTCGCTTTCAAATGGAGCGAATGGAGTTACAACCAGTCTCCGATAACTGGGCAGTGCAGGCCTTCACCCAAGGTTTGAACGAATGAATCTCGGTAGCTTCGAAGCAGCTAAAGCAGAACTTGGTTGAATATCCCGCCGTGACTTGGGCAGATGTCCACAACCGATATCAATCAAAGATTAGGGTCGAGGACGACCAACTGGGAGCCCCCTCGGGCTCAGTATATCCTAGCAGACTTCTGGAAAAGGAGCCAAAGCCAAACAAGGAAAGGTACCAACCATACACTGAAGATCGAAGAAACTCTCCAAGGCGTAACATACCCCGAAACGATCGAAGGGTAGATCGAGGTCAGAATCCTCGGGGACTCGTGAGAAGAGCCGGATTTGATAGATATGCAGGGCTGACGGAGGCACCCCGGTTATCTGAGTATAACTTCATGTCGATGTTTCAGACATCGTATCAGCCATAGGTAAAATTAAAGACACCAGGTGGCCAAAACCCATACTATCAGACCCGTCGCAAAGGAACCCTAACCTGATGTGCGAATTTCATGACACACACGGTCATAGGACCGAAGATTGCAGACATCTTCGAGAAGAAGTAGTCCGACTACTTAACAAAAGGCACCTCCGAGAGTTCCTCATCGACCGAGCCAAAAATCAATTTCGGGAAAAAAAGGCAAATATGAAAAATGAAACAGAAGAGCCACAACATGTCATCCACATGATCGTTGGAGGAATCGATATCCCACAGGAATCTATTATCAAAAGAACAAAAATATCCATTACCATGGAAAAGCAAACTCAAGGTTATATACCCGAGGACGCTCTCACACTCAGCGAAGCGGATATCGAGGCCCTGTTTCAGCCTCATAACAACGCATTGGTAATTTATTTCCTTGTGAACACATTTCAAATTAAACATGTGCTTGTGGATCCAGGTAGCTCGGCCAATATTATCAGGTCGAGGGTGGTAGAGCAGTTCGGACTGCTCGACCAAATCGTGCCCGCCTCTCGAGTCATAAACGGATTCAACATGGCAAGCGAGACAACAAAAGGGGAAATCACCCTCCCAGTCAACGTGGCTGGCACAACCCAAAATGTCAAGTTTCATGTCATCGAAGGAGACATGAAATACAATGCCTTGCTTGGAAGGACGTGGATACATTGCATGAGAGCAATACCATCAACCCTTTATAAGATGATGAAGTTTCCAACGAAGGACGAAATAAAAACGGTATACGGGGAGTAGCATATAGCAAGAGAGATGTTCGCAGTGCACGATATGGCACCAACATCGACACCTTAAACACCGAAGGAGCCAAAGGATAAGCAAACAACGAAGTAGCAATCACAAGCTACATTCTCGGTTGCACCCGAGTGAATGAGCAAAGAACCGTACCGCGTCCCCGAAGCGAGTAGTTGAAGCATATTAAGGCTCAAAACACCATCACTACTAAAGTATAACCGTCTCTTTTTTATTTACATCTTACACTAACCTGTGTGCAGGTGTCCGGCTAGAAATATCGAAGCACCTTCTAGCTTGAAGACCTTAGGTTTTAAAGCATGCGTTGCACTTTTTTCCTTCGATCGGATTTTATCCCAATAAGGGTTTTACCGGCAAGGTTTTTAACGAGGCAACATCTATATGCTACCTAAGGAGAACTTAACAAGTATTCAAGGCTTCCCTTCAATCAACCTCGAATACTGGGGGGCATCCCCCCCGGGAGATCATCTTCCTAGAGAAATCAGGATAAGCCAAGGGGAGTCTCGATAGAAAAATGATGTATCGGTCCAAATAGTCAAATGAATCGTGTCCACATAGAATAATCGAACCCTCAACGATGAAAACATGTATACTTGTACCAAGTAATAAAAGGAGTATTTTTACCATCAAAATGCTTCGTGCTTCAAAGAAGTTCTCTATTTCTACAAGAAGCGACCCCAGGGCCAGAAATTTCCCGAACACTCGGGAACTGACATCAAAAACTCAAAGTCGTAAGACCTCCGGGCCAAAAACTTCGAGTTCATAAGCCCTCAATGAGGAAACATCAAGATTAAAAAGAATGGCTCCAGAGCCAAAAACTTTCGATATCTCGGGGACTGTTACCAATTGTCACCCGTCGAGCTACCAAAAACTCGAGGCCATAAGACCATAAGCAGGCAACCTCGAGCCTGAAAGCTCTCCATGTGGCAATACTAGAAAATGTAAGACCTCCATAAGGCAATACCAAATCTATAAGACCTTAAGCAAGGCATGAATTATACTTGTTCCAAGTAACCAAAACATATGTAAGACCTCAAGTAAGGCATGTTCAAATTTATAAGACCTTACAAAAGGCATAATCCTGATCTTAAAGTCAAGGCTGCATATTCGAACTTGTGAGACCCCTAAAAGGGCATACCCTTGATATAGACGCCGAGGCTACCTCACTCGGGGAATAAAAGGCTACGGTCAAACACAATGACTACGATCACAAGGCTCCGGCCAAACTAACGTGACTCGGTGATGCCCGACCATCGCCATAAAATCACAGGCCTTCAATTACTTCGAAAATACTTCGAAAAGAACCGATTAATCAGGCTACCCTCGGCATAAGCAAAAGAGCTTTGATCATATCAGCTCCAAACAATAAAAAGGCTTTGAGACAATTCAGCCATCGAGCGAAACCTCTAAGGTGCTCATTTATCATTAAATAACGGCTCACAATTAAGGTCCTTATCAAACCATCGAAGAGTCGGACGAACACAAAAATTTCAAAAAGTCTTTAACGAGGGAAAAATAAATCTTATATTAAAGGTCATACCGACCCAACGCGTAAGAGCCTAAGCGCCAACTTATATTAAAGGTCGTACCGACCCAATGCGTAAAAGTCTAAGCGTCAGCTTATATTAGGGGTCGTACCGACCTAATACGTAAGAGCCTAAGCGTCAGCCTATATTAAAGGTCGTACCGACCCAATGTGTAAGAGCCTAAGCGCCAGTCCATATTAGAGTCGTGCCGACCCAACGCGTAAGAGACTGAGAGCTAGCTTAAAATTCAAAAACTTAAGGGTCGATGAGCCCGAGTCGAAACTCGACTCGAAGACTGAGCCTTAAACGGTTAACTAAAAAGTGCCTAAGGGCAAATGCGTAAAAGCCTACGGGCCAGCCCAACAAGCCTCATGGCCGGCTTGTAAACCTAAGGGTTTTATCTTGAAGGCCAACTCGTCTGGCTGATCATTGACAAACGTCAAAATTCAAAACAAAAGAAAGGCATACACAAGCAAAGAGAAATTCACGAAGGGGGAAAACCGAAAGGTTTCCTTTTATATGTATATCAGAAATGATACAAGGCTTCAGTTACATATGTTCTCTAAGAGCATTGTACATAGAATTAGAAAGAAAAAGCCTAGTCTACTTTCCCTTCGGGGACTTCGGCCCCATCGGCCTCTTTATCATTATATTCGGTATCGGGTCGAGGAACTTGGTGTCGTATTCATCCGCCTTGGCCTGCTCTATCTCTTCCGAGAGATCGAAGCCCCTAACGTGGATTTCCTCGAGGGTTTTCCTCCGAGATTTGTACTAGGCATATTCATTGCTTTTGCTCTCCTGATCGGAAGCCCCTCTCAACTCAGCTCGAGCGTCGCAACATCTTTTAAATAGATGGCCACTTTATTATTAACCTTAGCTTGAATCTCTTCAGCTTTAGCCCGGGCGTCTACGACCTCGGCCTTCATCTTCAAAAGGTCAAACTCGAGCCTTGTAATCCTGCTTGTTTGGACCGAGATATTTTTACGAGCATTCCGAAGTTGCACCTCGAGGGTAGAAGCCTTGGCCAAAACATTCTTCTTGGCCGCAATTTGGGCATCTATCTGAGCCCTTAGCTCATTACACTCATACTTTGCTTGACCAACTTTGCCCTAAAGGCGTTCCAAGTCCTCCGTCTTGCTCCTCAATTAAAGTATCAAAATATTAATCTTTGAGGATAGAATAAAAAGCATGCATTCCCTCGAGACAAAGGTTACATGTTTCTCGAGGCGGCCTTCGTAGTTTAGGCTTTGATTCGCCTCATACCGAAGGTGTCTAAACTCCTTTTCCTTTTTATTACAGAGAAGCCTGAGGGGTTTCTCCCCGTCCAAGGCTTTTTGCAACCTGGCTTCACAGCGGAGCAACTCGAATATGAGCTTATTAAAAGCCTATGAAAAAGAAGCTCAGTGAGAAAATGAAAATGCAAAACCGAAAAACCAACAAAGTCAACCAAAACTCACCACAGAATAGAGCCGTTGAGCCTTCTCAAAAGTTGAACGTACATCTACTTGCCTGGTCTCATCAGCCCCAGTCGAACCGCACTCGGTGGGGGTATGATCGCTCGAGACCCCGCTTGATTTAGGCGGCCCCTGACCTCGAAAATCCCTTGAAGTACCTTCGACGGGAAAAGAAGATGGCGGCAGAAAATCTTTATCCCTTAAAGTACCTTCGACGGGATAAGAAGATGGCGGTAGAAAATCTTTATCCCTCGAAGTACCTTCGACGGGAAAAGAAGAAGGAGATAAAAGAGGAACCATTTTTCCGAGGCTAGAAGCCTCGTGTGCTGTACGCTCAGTTGATACATCTTCTTTGAACCTCTGAGCAAGGCTTGCCTCACTATGAGTGCCCTCGTCCTTCAAGGATTCCTTCCGTTTATTATCATTCTTCGGCCTCGAAACCGGTGATCCTTCCTCCTCTCCCAGGGGGCACAGTCTCATCTAATAAAATTCTCTAATGCCTGCGGTGATGGAGTTAATACACATAAAAGAAAGTACCTTTCAAAGAAAACAAACCACACAGCACGTACCATAGTGTTTGGCCTCCCATCTACCTTTGGACAGATCTCGCTTCTTACGCTCATCGTAAGTCGAGCGAGCTGCCAATTTTCGAGTCTAATCCGCCAGGTCGGGGACCTCGTATAGCAGCCACGGGATTGCTGGAGAAAAGAGAAGGAGAGCGTGTTTACGGAGTCTGCCTCCACCATGAGCAAAAATGATAAAAACACAAGTGTACCACTTATGTGTGAAATTCCATTTCTCAGGAAATGGCAGAAACTCAGCGGGGATAATATCGACAGTCCGCACTTGGACAAATCGACTCATCCACCCTCGGTCCCCATTTTCTTCATTACTAGTAACAAAGGGCCGGGTGGATCGATGCCGTAAAGTAATCAGGCCTCGGTAATGCAAGGGTCGATACAATCTAATAAGATGGTTGAGGGTGAACTTGAGCTCGGCCTTATCTGCAAAGAACCTCATCATCAACACTATCCTCCAAAACGACAGGTGAACCTGTGCAACGATAACCCGATATCTTCTGGAAAACTCGAGCACGACTCTATCAAGAGGGCCCAAGGTAAAGGGGTACGTATATACGTTCAAAAACCCCTCTACATGAGCCATGATTCTCTCTTCCATGGAAGGTACTTGTAGTACGACCTTTTCTCCCCATCCGCAGTCTCTCCTAACCGCTCCGAGGTGTTCCTCTCCTATTGATGAAATGAACCTCGATGCATGCTCCCAGTGGCCCTAAACGTTGGATGGTCTCTCTAACATAAAATCCCTCCTCGAGACAAATCACTTCGAGGTTAGCTCACCAAACATCGGCGGTGTACCACCAACCGAGCGAGAAGTAGAGGCAGAACTCTCCTCTTTTTGGTGAATGGATTTTGGCATAGCAGCCATAACTATGGTGAAACGAGAGAAGGGAAATGAAAACTTAGGAGAAAGCTTCGAATTAAAATAGTGAAAGGACTGATGCAAGGAAGAAAAGCTCTACAAGAAGGATAGTTGATCAAAATAGCGATGATGATGATAATACCGGGAGTATGAGCGGATCTGAAGGCGAAGGCTACTATGAAGGCCAATTAATCCTGACTAGGCCATTATCACTTTTAGGGAAGTGTACAGGCAGGACTACCTCAGTCACTTCATGGCCATGTCATATGAATGACGTTGTCATACAGCATTCGAGGGGTCAATATTCCTGTATCAATCTAGCCTCGAGATGGTGCCCGATCTCGAGGATCTCTGTTACTATAACTGTAGGCTCTAAGGAGCCATCAATATCAGTCTAGCCTCGAGATGGTACCCAATCTCGAGGATCTATGACAAATATAAAAATAGGCTCTAAGGAGCTATCAACATCACTCTAGCCTTGAGATGGTGCCCGACCTCAAGGATCTTTGATACTACCAAAGTGGCTCCGAAAGGGCTATCAATCTAACCTCGGGATAGTGCCCGATCTTGAGGGTCTCTACTATCCCAAATATGGGCTCTGAAAAATTCAAAAGCAAGCTTTGCATAAGCACTGAAAAATAAAATTTGAAGACTTGGAACAGAAGGGTCTCTTTGCATTCTCAAAAATACATTTACAAAATATGTCTTTACAAAACTCCCCCAAGGAGCCCATACATAAAAAGAAAGAAAAAGAGAAGTAGGAAGAACGACACGAGTTTATTCCTCACCCTCGCTACCGTCTGAATCACTTTCGGAGTCCTCATCTGAAGTAGTTGAAGGGGCTGATTCTTCCTCCAAGGTTCTGGCTTTCTCAATCTCAACAGAGAGATTGACACCTTCGGTACTTGCTTCCTTGAAGGCCTGCCTCCTAGCTTACAGACGAGCATAAGCAACGGCCCGAGTCAGCTTCTGCTCGACCTTCTCGGATATCTCTCCGGCTTGATCATTTGCGATGGCGGCATCTCTCTTGTATGAGGACGAATCTTCATTGGCCTCAGCCTTGGCCACAGATAATGCAGTGACCTCATTCTGAGCATTTTGAAGAAGATCATGGGCCGAGGCAAGCTCTCCCCGCAGAAAGTCTTTCTCAGAGGTAACGGACCCATTCTGCCTTTTCAGCTCGAGGATCTCTGCATCCTTGGCTGCAACCTCTTCTGGAAGTTGCCCCACCAGGGCATCTTTCTGCCCAATCTGCAAAGGTGGAACAAGATAGTAAGCATCAAGTATAAGGATAAGAAGACGAACACACGAATGCCGTGTTACCTGCTCAGTGAAGCTAATCTGTTCCTGGTGCACTCCTTCCAGACTTGCCTAAAGCTTACTCAACTCCTCTTCCTTTTGGGAAGAGGAAGCCTTCAACTTATTTAGCTCCGATGTGAGCTTCTCTAGCTCCTACTCATGGCATGAGAGCTCATCTTGAAGCTTAGAGAAGGTTTGGTCGTACAATTTCTTGACCTGCAACAAAAAAGTTAGAAAGGCAAGGGTAAAAATTTAAAGCGCAAATGGTATGTCAAGAATATCACCTACTTTTGAAGCCTCTCAGCCTCCTCGAGAGAGATGAGGGTGTCAAGGCCCATGTCCTTGTCGACACCGACGAAGTAGTCCTTGAATGTCTCATCCTCTCCTTGAAAAGCCCCCTCATCAGTGACGCCCCTCATCTGGGCATCCCTTATTTCCCTGGGAGATAATGAAGGGCTCGATTCAAAGCCGCCCACAATATCAATGTCTATAGGGGTCTCTTCTCAACCCTGAAAATTTTTGGACTCAGGCACTCCAAGATCGCTAGCAGAAGGTTCGCTGGCACGGACTGTACCATGTCCAACTCGAGACTCGGGAATTGCACCCAAACCCTCCTCGGGGATCTCTTCAGCACGAGTTTGGTCCACATCGACCACCCCAGACTCAGCAGCCTTCTGACAAATAGCTTGTGGAGCATCAACACTCTGTCTACC
Organism: Nicotiana tabacum; assembly: GCF_000715075.1. Classification (NCBI taxonomy): domain Eukaryota; kingdom Viridiplantae; phylum Streptophyta; class Magnoliopsida; order Solanales; family Solanaceae; genus Nicotiana; species Nicotiana tabacum. The sequence continues at coordinate 62,364,106 of NC_134080.1, read as the reverse complement.
CTTTGTACCAAAGGGCGGTCTCCATCATCATCATCTTCACAAAGGCTTGCCGTAGCAGTCGAAGTCAAGACCGTGGCATCGGTCTTAAGCTTGCGGACCTTGGGTTTCTTTGATTCTGGAGACTCGGCCGACGCCTCCTTCTTCCTCTTCTTACCCTTGTGAGGTTTCGAGGTTTGTTCTTTACCAGGAGGAGGTGGTCTCATCAACACGCCATCTCCAAGGCCTGCACAGGCATGATGTATTAAACTTACCACCATAAAGAATACTTGTATGAAATTTGGCAACAACAGCAAGAAGGGCTTACCGTGGTTCTTAGCCTGCCACCGCGTCTTGGCCAAATCACTCCAAGCACGCTCGCCGTATGGAAAAGCAGAGTCTAAACGTTTGATCCATCCTGAGAGGTCTTGTACCTCGCCGGGGAACCAGACGATGGCTACATAGTCAAAGAAAATCGATTCATAAGAAGAAGAAGGGGCAGCAAAATGTGCTCGATGTAATAATACTCACGCTTCATGTTCCATTCCTCCGGGAATGACATCTTATCAACAAGGATGATGTCCGAGGTTCTTACTCTGACAAACTTGCTTATCCATCCTCGGTCTTTGTCCTCATCAGTGTTCATAAAGAATATCTTGGCGGATCGATGTTGAAGCTTGATTAGACCCCCTCGGAAGAGACAGGGGCTGTACAATCTGATCAAATGGTTGAGGGTGAAGGTCATTCCCTCGACCTGGTTGGAGAAATATCTGAGCATATAAATAATCCTCCAGAAAAAAGGATAGATCTAATCGAGTGTCCCTCGGTACTAACGGCAAAAGTTAAGAATCATCTGATCTATCGTTGGGGAAGAAGAATCTAAATGGCCCAGGGCAAAAGGGTATGTGTATACGCCGAGGAAACCAACTTTTTGGTCTACTATGCTTTCCTCAGCTTTGGGGATCTCTACTTGCACTCCCTCCCCCCATCGGCAGTCCACCTTAACTCTCTTCGTATCAGTCATCACACTGATGTACCGAGACATGGGCTCGCATCGGCCTGGTGTGAAAGGTGGGTTTTCAATGGTAAAATCGGAGATCGTATCGAAATGGTCGGGGGTACGTTGCTCAATACTTGGAGGCATTTTTGGTTTACCATTGGGCGGGTGTGATGAAGAAGCGGCGCCCTCTTTCTGGGGTACCATTTTTGAAGTTTTTGCCATGATTATAGCTTAATTTCAAAGAAAGAGGATGAATAAGCAAGCACAGAAAGAAGATGGATGCAGAAAGTTGTGAACTTAGCTCTAAAAACTTGAAGATATTGTAAAAAAGTGAATTACAAACAAATTGAAGTATTTATAGAAGTCGTTTGGGAAATGTTTGAGAAGCGGAAGAGTCGAATCAATGGTTGTTCGTGGGCTTCTCGATAATCGTGTTGACAGCAACCTCTGCACAGCCTTTGAGTCATAGCATTTAATGCTTTGATAGGATGACATCATAATGAGAGTATCGAGGAGGCAAAAATTCAAGACCGTTTCTTATCATTTTACTCTAAGAAATGTGGGGACTATCTGTATACAACTAAAATCGAAGAGTCCAATTTTGTGATCATATGGCATTTCACAGAGCACGTCTTCAGAAGCTTCGAAGCATAACTCGAGGTTCGACCCCGAGGGTTCCTGATGCTCGACCTCAGGGAAGCACGAATCGGGGGCTATCTTAGACAAGCGGGAAATTCCCAAAAGGCACATGGTTGAAGCTGACCAGGTCTACAAGAATAGCACAAATCCGTACCGTGACATTAAATAGTTGTACCAGCTGTTTATTTTTGTAATAAATGCATATGTACTATGTTGGGATTTCCCCTCCTATATAAAGGGGACCTTTGTCACTTTGTAAAGACACATAATATTCAATACAAGAACAAGACCATTCTCTGCTCTCTAACTTAAACACTCTCTATTGTCTTTCCTTTAATTTATTGCTTACATTTATTGTGTTTCATTGATTGTTCTTCATTTGTTACTCATCATTGATCATAAAGAACCATTATTGAGGCCCTTGGAGCTATTAGCCCCCCATCGATCATCTCCAATCGAGCTCATTAGCTCAACCTCGAGGCCCAGTTTAGGCCAACTCGAGACCCTGATTCACCCAAATTCACAAGCGTCTGGTTTGAATAACAACACTTACTCTTACTCTTATTTTGCTTTCCTAGCTCACAGTTAGCATCTATTTCTTAACAACTAGCATAAAAATAAATTACGTGTTTTTAAAACCACAAAATTAAATCTAATTGTAATTACCATTTTCAAGGTAAACAATACCGATGACAAGTAATAGTAGAACAAGAAATGTGATAATAGCCAACTAAGGATAAAAGGGTACCGTACTAACACTAATACTATCGAACTAGGGAAGACAAAGGGAAACACACGACTACCTACTAACCTTCTACCCTAATCTTCAACCTCCACACCCTTCTATCTAGGGTCATGTCCTCGGTTAGCACAAGCTGCGCCATGTCCCGCCTGATCACCTCCCCCCAAGACTTCTTTGACCTACCTCTACCCCTTCCTTACCTCCCAAGGACAACCTCTCACACCTCCTAATTGGGGCATATGTGCTTCTCCTCTTAACATGACCGAACCATCTCAGCCTCACCTCACACATCTTTTCCTCCACATGGGTCACTCCCACCTTGTCCCGAATAACTTCATTCCTAATTCTATCCAACCTAGTATGCCCATACATCCATCTCAACATCCTCATTTGATCTACTTTCATCTGTTGGACTTGGGAGTTCTTTGACTAGCCAATAATCCTCCCCATACAATATAGTCGGTCTAACCACTACCTTGTAGAACTTACCCTTAAGTCTCAACGACACATTCTTATCACACAAAACACCGAAAGCGAACCTCCACTTCACCCACCCTGCTCCGATACTGTGTGTGACGTCCTCATCTATCCCCCCATCCTTCTGAATTATAGACCCAGATACTTGAAACTCTATCTCATGAGAATGACTTGTGTATCAAGCCTCACATCCTCGTCTGCCTCCTGGGTAACACTGCTGAACTTGCACTCCAAGTATTTTGTCTTGGTCCTGCTCAACTTGAAACCTTTAGACTCCACAGTATGTCTCCAGACCTCCAACCTCTTGTTAACATCACCTCGCGTCTCATCAATCAGGACTATGTCATCCGTAAATAACAAGTACCAAGGCACCTCCCCTTGAATGTGTCGCGTCAATGCATCCATTGCCAAGGAAAATAAAAATGAACTAAGTGTTGATCCCTAATGCAACCCCATCTCAATCAGAAAGTATCCAGAGTCTCCTTTTGCTGCCTTAACCTGTATCTTAGCTCCATCATGCATGTCCTGAATCACTCTAATATACGCTATAAACACTCTTTTAGCCTCCAAACATCTCCATAGATCTCTATCGGGACTTTGTCATAAGCTTTCTCTAGGTTAATGAACACCATATGCAAGTCCTTTTTCATCGCCCTATATTGCTCCACCAATCTCCTCACAATGTGAGTAGCCTCAGTAGTCGACCGTCCCGGCATGAAACCAAACTGGTTCTCGAAAATGGACATACTTCTCCTCATCCTCCTTTCGATCACCCTCTCCCACACTTTCATCGTATGGCTTAACAACTTGGTACCCCTATAGTTATTGCAGTTTTGGATATCTCCCTTGTTCTTATACAACAGAATCATCTTAATCTACCTCCACTCTTCAGGCATTCTCTTCGTCCTAAAAATAACGTTAAATAACCTAGAAAGCTATTCCAAGCCCGCCTTACCTACGCGCTTCTAAAATTCTACCGGAATCTCGTCCAACCCGGTCGCTCTACTCCTACTCATCCTGCACATAGCCCCTACAACCTCCCCCACTCGTATGCATCTACAGTACCCAAAATCTCGATGTCGATCCGAGTACTCCAACTCCCCCAACATAATGCTCCTATCTCCCTCTTCATTCAAGAGTTTGTGGAAGTAAGACTGTCATCTCTGCCTAATATGTGCCCCCTCCAATAAAACTCCACCCTCTTCGTCTTTTATGCACCTCACTTGGTCCAGATCTCGGGCCTTCTGCTCCCTCACCTTCGCCAGCCTGTACAGCTTCTTGTCCCCATATTTATCCCCAATTTCTTCGTATAAACGACTAAATGCCTTGGTCTTAGCCGCAATAACCACCAACTTCGCCTTCCTTTTGCCCTCCTTTATATTAATTAAAATATATAGATAGATTGGTCCTAGTAAGTAATCCCTGATTTATAGTCCTTTATCTTAATGTTTTCTCTTTCACATTTCAACCTATCATTCTAGATAGCAATGATTATGGGATAATTAATTCGAATAGTAGCCAAGATTTGTAAGTTCACCAACCAATGGTAAACTAAAATCCATGATGCAAAACAACAGTAAGAATTAAGGCTTTTCTCCTCCAGGTTGTCTAATGGGAATTTTAATTTTCTTCTCTGTTTTTGTTAATAGTAATGCATTAGACCAAATGCATTTCATGGCCTTGTCCAGCAACCGTTCTTGTAAGATTGCACAAAATTTTGTGCCAAGACACTATCTGCAACAATTCCCCTGCTTGTATGAACAAACTACGCACACTATTGAATATACTACAGAACACCAGACACTAATTCTTCTTCACATAGATTGCATATTAGATACATATATGATATACATATATAGGATCTGGAATACAAAAGAGAATAAATATCGGCGAATTATAATGAATATTAGGTGAGGACCTGAGCTGCGTTATTACATGTCGTGTAACTCATGAAATCAAAATAAGTAAAAACAAGCACACATATCTAATTAAAATTTGATTGATCATCTTCGTAGGTTCAGACAATATTCAATGCTTGACTTCGACAAACAAGTCGTCACATGACAATCCACATTATTGATCATTTTCAGAAATTTGTACTCAATTCATTCATGTATAATTATTTATTCAAAGTTTTATTTTGATATATTAATGTCATTTTATAAAATTGTGTAATACATGACTCGGGAGATACATACAACACATGCTGAGAAGCTAATGAAACGAGATTTTTAGTCGTATACTAACTAAAATACAAAAGGTCTTGAAAGAAATGGAGAACAACTCAGCGAAATGCTTTCACACTCATTTTTTAAAGTTTGTTTTTTTCTTAGCTAAATAGCAATATGCAAAACAAGACAGAAAGGTTGCAGCGCAAATCATTCATCATGGATCGGCATCGAAGTCTATGGAAAACGTTTTTAACATTTATCCTAGTCCACAACTTTTGTCTTAACGTTATTTCGAAAATTAACGTTAAGTAAAAATTAAATATGCGAATATATTATAAAAATAATATTAAGTTATTTTATTTATAAATAAAATACATAGTTAAAAATATATTATATAGTATATAATATAGAAGGTATTACATAAATATGAAGGTTTATATAATATCAAGGATATAATAGACTTTTCAAGAAAAAATGTGACTTTTGTGATAACTAGAGCAAAGTAAAGTGATTTTTGTGTAACATAGAAAATGACTTTTGTGTAATGAACACAAAGTTGAATGATTTTTATGTAACAAAAAAAAAGAAAAATGACTTTTGGGTAACAAACACAAAAGTTCAATGACTATGGATAAAATTAATTCATAATATTTTGTGTATCCACAAATTTATTTTCCTAATATATTATCTTGCTATGAATTGCTATAAGCGCTTCTTCCATCTTCTTTAGCCAAGAGTCTATCGGAAACAATCTCTCTACCCTCCCAAGATAGAGGTAACGTTGTGTACATCCTAACAGGGGCAAAGCTAGCAAGCAAGATACAGGGTCGGACGAACTCAGTATCTTTAATCCAAACCATGTATTTATCTTAAGAAATCTATTAAATATGTACGAATTATCAATTTAGAACCCACTAACTTAAACAGATTATAATCCTGAACCTATAAATTTCAAATCCTGGATCCGCCTCTACATCCTACCTTCCCCACACCCCATTTGTGGAATTTCACCGGGTTGTTGTTGTTTCTTTTCTCCAAATAGAGAAAAATACACACAACCAATGTAAAAAATACTAGATGATACTTTTTATTTATTTAAATTTTAGATGGATAGAGTTATTTGATAATATTAGCAAAAGGTACTCCCTTCGGTCTACTTTAATTGATTTTTTAGCTTTTTTTAATGGTCCATAATATTTAATTTTCACATAACCTTATTTTTCCAAAGTTGCCTAGGAGTATTTGTTGTATTTTCGATGAACAAATTAAGATTAACATGATTAATTTTATTGTTAATTAGTACTAAATGATGAATTCCTTAATATATGTAAAAACATAAAAAAAAATCAATTAAAATAAACGGGACAGATACTAGATACTCATTATTTTCCGAGGTGTTTACAAATTAGCTCCGTCACCATTATTTAAAAGGAAAAGAACACACCATTCACAAAAAGAAAAATAATTAAATAAAAAAAAAAGTAGTCCCAGCATACTAAAGTATTAAGTAGCAGTAAATATGAGAAGACCAGCTGGATATGGAAAGATTATTAGAAACAAATCTATATATCTATAATAAAGTTGGGAAAATAAAAGATGATGTGACATGTTTCTTTGGCAAGGATCAACATTTATCTTTTTTCTTAGATTTTATACATTTTCCCTTATTTTTGCATTTAAATTTTATTAACAATTAAGCATGCCTCTTCATTTCTTTCATCATTAATATACTACTAATCTTATTTCCTAAAACGTTTTCTATTTTTTTTCCGTTACAATTTTTCAACCACTTAAACATCAGCATTATTGCTATTTATTTCTTCCCTTTAAATCTCTCTGCTTTCTTTCTTTGCTTTAGTTTTTTTCCAATAGCTCAAAAATAATTTCAATGCTCGAGGAGTGTTCCAATATAAGTATTTTGCTTTCCAGATATCCAATTCTAATCCTATATTATTTTGTTTGTTTTACTTGATATTTATTAGTTTGTGCAATTTATGTTTGATTTCCTCAATTGAATTTGAATTTGGAAGTAGTAGCTTCAGGCTTTTTATTTTTATTTTTTTTTTATTTTACTGCCGTCCCTGTGAGTGAAAATGAAAATGGAGAAGGGACTATGACTAACCAGAAATTGTAGAAGAACACCATGTATGTCACTATTTGTTTTGTTTAAAATATATCAATTTCATGGAGCCTGTTGAAGTAGAATTATAACTATGCACCAATAAATCGACGTCTTGACCATTCTTCTACTATAATTTTTAATTCTCACTTTTCACAAGTTTTTTTCATATAATCCTTGAAGTTTATTGAAAGAATTAAGAGTTTCAATAACACTTTATTTTTATCTTTCTTTTTGCCGATTTGCTTTTGATTGTTATATTGTATGAAAATTATCACATAACTGAATATTGATATGATCTGCAGATTGCTTGGATGGAAAATTTGTCAATGTATAATCTTCAGAGGAGAATTGGAACAACATCAAGTAATTGACTTTATAGTTTGTGGTAAATAATTGTAGTTCCTTCCGAATTTCTCCATGGGAAGAGAGAGCAATACTTTTTTTTGGTAATTGTGTAGTAACATAAAAGAATACTTACATGTGCTTCTTTGCCTTTCTATCTAATGCAATAGGTTTCTGAAGTTTTGTAAATGCCTATTTTAGTGAAAAGTAGTAAAATTAAAGAATTCACATTTCTTTAAAATTCTTTAGCTGATTATTTATAGATGTAAATATTATATATAAAAAATTTGTTAGCAGAAGTTTGTTAGTTGATTATCTATAAATGTAAATAGAATGGTTGTTATGGTTTCAACCTTTCATATTCCGTATTTTTGGACCGTTACAACCTTTCATCATAATCCATATTTATAAAGAATAAAAAATTCTTACAGTTGCAATGGCTCTATCCGCAAGTTTCTTCCCTTATCCTCTAGCCATTCATATTGCTTCTTCAATTCTCGCTTTCATTGAGAATATATTGAGTTAAGCTTCTGTATTGGCTATGTTTCAACGGAATTTATACTCATTTTTATTTTGGGAACTATTATGTTTTTTACTATTTTACAATTGATATTCTTGAAAAGAAAATTAACTAATTCAGTTTAGGTCCCGATACATGTGCCAACAGAAAGTGCCAACATTAATTGTTAAAATAAGATTATGAGAATGGTATTGGAAACAAATTAATTATACTACTAGGCATTAGTTGTGTTGCAAGATATATGAAGTCTAATAAAATAAGTATCAAATTCGATGAGTTACTCAAGTTTAACGAGCAATTTTGTGACGTTGGACATGTCTTTTGAAAAGTATAAGAAATGCATGTTACGTACCTGTATATTCTATGATTATGAAGATTTTGTGTTAGATATTGTACATTAAAATCTAAAAAATGAGATTTAAATATTCGAGAGAACAATCCACGAGAAATCATTTATTTCAAAGCTTATAAAAAATATACAAACAATAAAGTTGGTCAAACAAAACCACCTCGGCATCACCAATTGAAGGTGTTAGAGACTAACCATTTAAACTTTTATATATTTAATTTTTTTTATAAACTTTTGTATATTTTATTTTTTTTATATATCATTCTTGAATTGGAGTTTTATATTTTTAAAATTTAGATGATATGGAATATATATGTAATGAAAATATAGATTTACCAGTAGTACTATAATTACTTGACCAATTTGACTACTAATCCAAAACAATTTACCTCTTTTTGGCTTGGGCTCAACCACCCCGGAAAACCCCAATACCGCTTTCATTGACCCCTTTTCCCATCTTCTCCACTTCCACCCTTTTCTTTCTCCCCAGATCTCTCTATCTCTCTCTCTCACACACAGACGCTTTTTCTTTCATATTTAGGGTTTTGATTTGTTCTTTTTCCAGTCGAAACAGATATGAAATTCCGCACCTTTTTCACTCAATTTCTCGTTTGGCCATTCTGTAGGCCTGATCTGTGAAGTTTTGATTTTTCGTCTTTTATTGATTTCGTAATTCGTTGATTCCTGAGGGTTATTTTTGGAAATTGATGGTGGGTTCCGAGAGCTTAACGCCGTCGCGACCAGAGGCGGCGCCATCGCCGCTGAAGAAGTATGGTGTCACGAAGCCTTTGTCTAGTGCGGGGCCCACCGATGCAGATCTTCAAAGAAATGCATCATTAGAAAAGGTGTGAACCTTTTTCCCCTTTTAACTCTTTTCTGCGTTCATATAGTAATAAAAATTCAATTTTGCCTATGAATTTGTACTGAATTTTGAGCTTTTTTGGGGTAGTTTTTGAAGGACTCAGGGTTGTATGAGAGCGAGGAAGAAACAGAAAGGAGAGAAGAGGTGCTGCGTCAGCTTGATCAGGTAAAATTTTGAAGCTTAGTAGAGTATTGACTTAATCTGTTGCAGTAATTTTCCTTTAGTTTTTGCATGAGTTGTTAACATGTGTTTTAGCAAATGAAAAACTGTATGAGAAGTTAAAAAGATTTTTTCTTCTTTCGTTGGGCATGTTGATGTTTAGCCTTTCGGTTTCAGTTCTTAGCTTAGGGTGGAATTGAATAAATGAAAACTTTCTTGTTGAGCTCTGAAATAAAACAACTGCTTTTGAGGGCATTGCTAATAATCATGATGGCGTCCATACTTGTCGGCCAGCTCTTCATCCTAAAGGGTCTGTAAAAATTAGATGAATTTGGGTCTTATTGCGCTTTGGATTATTCCATATTCTAGGGATTTTGAAAAGAGGTATGGGACAGGAAATAGGATGCCTGACAGAATATATTTAGTGCCCTAGTGATTGGGGTTGAATTCAAGCCTTAACGTTGTTTTGTACTTTTACATGGTGATGGCTAGAGTGCATGGCAGAATACAATAGAAAACAAAAGCTGTGTAGCTATTGTCAAAGTGAAAGAATTTTTGTTCCAAGTATTGATGTTGTACCATAGAGCTTGTGTGAAAAGAGAAAAGAAGAAGAGAAAAGAACACTCTTACTGATAAAAGATGTACCTATATATTAGTTTTATATACAAAATACTCATTCCAACACATAACTAACTGAAGAACCTAGCTCTTTTAATGTCAAATTCTACCGTTTTAACATATTGTACTTTCTTATACGTTCCCTCAAACTTAAGTGGGGTAATCAACAGTAGTTTGCTTACTTTAAACTATTAAAAAAAAATAGTTGTGCGAGAACTTGTCTTTAAAGTAGCTGGAAAAGTTCTGATAGCAGGAATGTTGTGTGAAAGTTTTGTTCTCGGAATAGTGGTTGGGTAAGGTGGTTTTGCCTGTACTCTTATTGGAAAAGGCGGGGTGTTGCGGAGATGGTTATTGCAAAAAATGATGTGTCACTGGAACGATCTCTGAAAAGAGGTGCATGCTACTGGAATGACTAATGAAAGAGGTATGTGCGACATTGAAAACTGGCATGGTGCTTTGGGTCCTTGAGAATAAGAGTGGTGCTGCTAGAATGGTTACAAGATAAAAATAGAGAAGAATAGTGAAGCTATGAAAGTAAAGAAAATTTTAGCCGGAAGGGCGTATAAGGCCATTTGCTAGTAGGCATAAGCTACTTAAACTTGCTCTCAAAGCATTAAGGCTTTAATGCATGTTGAGGAGCTTTTAGATGAGCTTGATTTAAAAAGAAGAGCTTTTAGAAGAGACGGCTAAAAGCTCTGCTAGAACAGTTACCAGATTCCACATAGAAGAATAAAGTAGTGACATTATGAAAATAAAGAAAATTATAGCCGGCGGGGCAGACAAGGTCATCTGCCAGTAGGTATAAGCTATTAACTCTCTTCCAAGGTTATCGAGGCTTTAGTACATGTTGAGGAGCTTTTAGATGAGCTTGATTAAAAAAGCTTTTAAATGAGACAGTTCACACAACTCAATCTGGTAAATGTGTGTTTTACATTAGATTTTTTCCCTTATTAGACAATCATTTTTTGGTAACTTCATTGGACAATCATTGTGTGTGTGTGTGTATGAATGTTTTGTTTGAAACCATCCGGGCTGACCAAATCATGAGTAAGATGCTCTTTTCTATTTTTATATGATATGAGAGCAACCGAAGGCCTTGAGTTTGAGTCTCACCAGGTATCAACCAGCCAAGAAAAAGAGTAAACCATTTCTTGAGGGGACATTTTGGTGACCTAAAATTAAAGAAAATACGAATATTTCATCTTTAATAGCTGAGATAGGGTGGTTACAAGTTGGTCAGGTATGATTTGTAATTATTAAGCAGTATTGTGTGTAATTTTTCATACAATGATTAAAATTGGTTGTTGTGCTTTTTGAAATTCATATTTTTCTTAAAAAGGCGATTGTCGTGCTTGCAGCAATTAAGCAATGTGAAGTTAGGGGTTTTCGCATTGTGTGAATGAAGCGAAGCAACTTCGAAGAAGCGTGCTTCGGACAGTAAGGCATAAAGCCATCAAAAACTTTCTCTTCTTTGAATTTGACTGTGAAATGAGAAAGGAGAAAAAGAAGATATAGAAAATAAGAACTTTAGTTATCTGAATTCTAGTATTCCTCTTCAGAGGAGAGAGAACTTTTTTAACCACCCCAATGAAGAAGCTAAATGAGATTGGACTAGTGTATTATTGGTGTCCAATAGGATATGAGTGTGGGAATCAAACCGTATCAATAAAAGCAAACTGATGGTAGTGTCAAAAGCATTTGCGCTTGGTATTCGGGTGATTTTAGATAGGGTGTAATCTAGCCGAGTTGAACTAAGCTCTGGTTATTCAAGATTTCTCCTTAGTTTTTTTTTTAAATTGTAAAACTACCATACATAGCCTAGAATTTACTGTGTTTGAGTGCACCTACAATATTTAGCCTATAACTCGTTTGTTCTCCATACTCATTGGTGTTGGAATAGGCTTGCAGATGAGTCAGCTAATTCCTTGAAGCTTTTTTAGGCACAAAATTCTTATGCATGAGCTAGATACATGCTGTGCATTCACAGTCTTCTAAGTGTGCTAAATCATTTACTCATCCTACCGCACCTGTCTCTTTATGTCATAAAAATTTTAACCTCATATTGGTGGAGGGTGATTAGTTAACTTAATCTTCAAAACAACTTTGGCTTGAAGCTGTTTCTGATTGTGCTTTTGGCATGATACTGAGGTGACAATCGGCAGAGTATTATCTATTCCCCTTGTTTGAATAAGTTGACTTATGAAAAATTTCTTATCTGTGGTTAAAGATTCTCAAGCATCTTTTGATGGAAAAATTATACTTGTTTTAGTATTTTTATGTGATTTCTGATTTTTAGTTGTAAATAGGAAATGAGCCAAGTGGTTTGAATTTCACTTTGAATATTGAGTAAATTTGATCATGAAATGGGATAATCAAACTGGAGAGTCGGTACTAGTACACTGTACACATGGATCATATTAGGTCATAATTAAAGTGCTTGATGTTTCTATTGGTCAGATGTAATTTGATTGCGAAGAAGCTGTAATGACTGGTTACTATTGTTCTGTAGATTGTAAAATCATGGGTGAAACAATTGACTCACCAGAGAGGCTACACTGATCAAATGGTGGAGGATGCGAATGCTATCATATTCACTTTTGGTTCTTATCGGCTAGGAGTAAGTAATGTTTCAGCCAGTATTTTGCTCTCTGTGAATTAACTTAAATATTTGCTTATTAATGCATTGTTCATAAACTATATGAAAGTAACCTGCTTTAAAGCCAAGGGTTCTTGAGGGTTTGGATAATAGGGTGACTGGAAATAAAAATGAACATATCTAGGTACTAGGTGCTAAAGTTGCGGCTAGAGTAGGTCTTTCTTTGGTTTCAGTTCCAGGTTTTTCAACATGAGCATTTGAAATCAGATGTTTGGCATCTTGTTAAGTAGTTATTGGACTAGAAATAGATTCATGTATCTAAAGAAAATGCAATCACATTATGTATGTTATTCTGATAGTATGTCGAAGTTATATATTTATTGTTTTTATTACCTGAATGGCCTGTGGGTCACTGTTTCATTGTTGATGGTCACAACATCGTATGCTTTATAGCTGATAAAAAAAAATTGTATGTTTTCAGGTTCATGGGCCTGGAGCTGACATAGACACATTGTGTGTTGGTCCCTCTTATGTCAACCGTGATGTGAGTCCCATGTACTGGTCAAAACTTTGCTCCGCCTGATGATTCATCACAACCATTCATGATAGTTGTTCTACTTTTGTTTTCTATGCAGGAAGATTTCTTTATCATTCTGCATGATATTTTGGCTGAAAAGGAAGAAGTTAGTGAACTTCAACCAGTTCCTGATGCTCATGTCCCAGTTATGAAATTCAAATTTCAAGGAATATCTATTGATCTCCTTTATGCAAGTATATCTCTCTTAGTTGTCCCTGAAGTAAGTTGGAACATTCTTCTGTTGGATTATATCCTTTATTTAGTAGATTTTCCTTGTGTTGAAAAGCTTTAGAATTGAAAGGTCTTTACTGTCGTAGCTAATTTATGGAGAATTAGTCCTTATAGTTTCAGTTGATCAATGTGGATGTATAGCAGCTTCTTCATTACTGTCTTGTTTAAATGTGTACTTTGTCTGCCTTATTTCATGTCCTTCCGTACTTCAGAGGTATTCATGTTGTTGTTGAATATTGTTACTTGAGAGTTTAATGTGCTGCGAATTGCATTTAACTCGGACTTGTAATTCGTATGTTAACAGGATTTAGATATCTCAGATCAATCTGTACTCTACAGTGTGGATGAGCCAACTGTTCGAAGTCTCAATGGATGCCGGGTTGCTGATCAAATATTGAAACTAGTACCTAATGCTGAGGTAATCCTACTTTTTCCTCGTGTTATGGTGTCTTTAAATTACCATTGAATTTCCATTTTTTTCCAAAATTTTGTAGCACTTCCGCACGACTCTCAGATGTCTCAAGTTTTGGGCAAAAAGGCGTGGTGTTTATTCCAATGTGAGTTCTTATTCCTTCAACCCCCTCACTGGTTTGTCTATAGTATTCATAAGCTGGTCACTTAGTGAGCATGATTTTCTGCTTTCTCCTTGTGCACCCTTTTATTCAGGTTACCGGATTTCTCGGTGGTGTCAATTGGGCTCTTTTGGTTGCTCGCATTTGCCAGTTTTATCCTAATGCCATCCCCAGTATGCTTGTTTCTAGGTTCTTCAGAGTTTATACACAATGGCGTTGGCCAAATCCAGTGATGCTATGCCCAATTGAAGAGGATGAACTTGGTTTTCTTGTTTGGGATCCTCGCAAGAATCCAAAAGACCGAACTCATCATATGCCAATTATAACTCCTGCTTACCCTTGCATGAACTCCAGCTATAATGTCTCGCCAAGTACTCTTCGAGTAATGATGGACCAATTTCAGTTTGGTAACAAGATTTGTGAGGTATGACTCAAAATTCAGTGTTGTTTTCTTCTATTTTCACTGTACTTACTCATTTTGATTGGTAGTCTTGCTCTTTTTACTTGGTTCTTTCATCCAGGAGATAGAGTTGAATAAAGCACAGTGGGCGGCGCTTTTTAAGCATTATCTTTTCTTTGAGGTGTACAAAAACTATCTGCAGGTTGACATTGTAGCGGCAGATAATGATGATTTGCTAGCTTGGAGAGGCTGGGTGGAATCCCGGCTTAGACAACTAACACTAAAGGTGAGAGTTGTAAGCATTAAAGGGAAAAGAAAGAACTTTGGGAGGTTAAAATCGAATTCAGTTGTCGGGATAATGATATTTTGTTTTCTTTGGTTTAATTATGTCGATGAGAATGTAAGCGCTAAAGGGAAAAAGAAAGAATTCTGGAGAGAAATCTTTTAATTCAGTTGTCGTGATTCTACTGCTGGAACTCATGCTTATCCTTTGATGCATTTCAGATCGAGCGTGACACAAATGGGATGTTGCAGTGCCATCCGTATCCAAATGAATTTGTAGACTTGTCTAAGCCATGTCCACATTGTGCTTTTTTTATGGGCTTGCAGAGGAAACAGGGTGTAAAAGTGCAAGAAGGACAGCAGTTTGATATTCGTGGCACAGTTGATGAGTTTAAGCAAGATGTAAGCATGTACACTTATTGGAGACCAGGCATGGATATCTATGTATCTCATGTTCGGAGGAAGCAAATTCCTCCATTTGTCTTTCCAGATGGGTATAAGAGGCCACGTCAATCTAGGAATGCAAGTCATAGTACTCCTGAGAAAGTTGCTAGAGGCTGCATGTCTCCTGAAGAAAGGCATCCGAAGAGGAAGCAGGAAGCTGAAACAGTTGGTGTAAATTGGGGGAAACTAGGGAAACGTGCTTCTATCAGTCCGCAAAGGATAGGGTCGGTTTCTCCTCTAGGTGGTTCTAGTAGGTCTGATGGATCATCACAGATAATCATTTCTGACGAGTCACAGAAGGAGCTCGAGAGTTCTTGCCTACTGGACACTTCTGATGATAATTCATTACATAGGTGCAGCAGAAACGATGCCTCTCTGAGCGACAGTTCTGTTTGTGCACCTGTTAGTTTAAATTATACTATCTCAAGGAAATCCATTTTATCCGGACTTCCCAGAGAAGTTGATTTAGATAGTTCTAACACAAAATCCTTCCCAAGCCAGGAGATGCTTCGTCCGTTCCAAGACATTTGCACTAGAAATGTCCAAACTTTTCAGGTGTTGCAGAATGATGAGAAGGGGGAGACTTTGGGATCATTTCATCAAGATAATACTGGGCAGCTCAATGAACTGACTGGTTGCGCAGAAAGAGGTGAAAGAGTGGCTGTATCAAATTCCAACATTCAGAACCTCACTTGCGAGGTGAGTCTCTCTGTTTGCGTGTTTCGGCTCTTGAATTGTAGCTGATGGCAGTGATTTATGGAAGTGTTGAAGATAGTGAGAGCTAAGAGTCCTTTCAGGGTGATACAAGCTTGGCTGATCGGATTTCACAACTAGGGGATGGATGTTTAAGTGGGAATGGAGTCTTGGGTAATGGCTTGGCCGAGAAGTCACAGGTGGAGTGCAGAAGTCTCTGGTCTACTTTTTACCAATTTTTCATCAAAGCTATACTGCATATACGAGTTTCTGTTATTACTGTTCACATGCCTATTTTCCAGTGTTCAATCTCATTTTCTTTTTGTTAGGGTTATTAGGACTATTGAAGAGCTGGTCATATCATCAGCTGTGTAGTGGAAAATTCATGAAGTTAGGTTCTTTGATTGTGAGCATGTCGAGACTATCCCAATCTTGAAAATACAAGAGCTGGGGAATGTCATGATCTTGGATTTACGATTGGACTATACTCGGCTCCTCGAAAAGCAACGTTTTTTATTTTCCTTTTTTTTTTTTTTTGAAAAATCATTAATTAAATTTGATGGTTTTACGCACGGGTCTCTGACCAATACATGCTGGTGTGTTCTGCTAGCTTCCTACTTCCCTAATTAGCTATGAAACATGGATAGCTGCTCTGCATCTGGCTTTATATTTGGTATATTTTCAGGATGGAGAACTTACTCATTGTTTGTCGTTTTCTGTTTTCTAGCCAAATCATTCTCTCGCAAGGGCAATGGAATCGCAGGATGGGGCAAGCTCAGAAGCTGTGCAGGAGCCTGCAATAAGGCATGTGTTTCTGTGGCCCTATGTTTTATGATTTGATAGGCTATGTTATCTTTATGCTTTCTTGCTTTGTTCCTGTCGTGGTTTCTTTCTAGTAGGTTGAGTCTGGAATCAACAGCTTGAATTTGGGTAGGCGTTCCAAAGATTGGCATGTTTCAGAGCTAATGCCTTTTTGAAAATGCTTGCTCGGAAGATGGTTGGTGAGGTGTTTGGATTTGTTCAAGCTCACGTTTTAATGTGAGAAGAGGTTGCTGATTATGGCGTGTGGATTTGTCTTCAGGCCCACTTTGAAGTTGGATGAAGATGAGAATCTGTGCCTTTATAACACCCCCCCCCCCCCCCAAAAAAAAAAAAAAAAAAAACCAAAAAAGAAGAAAAGAACAGGAGCCGTGCCTGCAGTGGGTTCTTCAGTTGAAGCTAGACCAGTGTCCTGCTTATTGCTGCAGTCGAGAGCCAGCGTCGAGAAGAGACCTTTGTATACAATGTGGGTCCTGCTTCATTTGTTCAGAAACAAAAAAGAAAGAAAGTGTAAAACAGGATAGTGGCTACATTTTTTTTTTATTTTTTTATTTTATTTCGAGGGTCTGGAAGAGACTTATTTCCTTATGTTGTGATGTAGGAAACCTTAGTCTTTGTAGATGGTACTCCTTTGTTTAAAATTTTTATTACCTGACAAGATTATAGTAAAAAATCTGAGGTATATTTGTAGTTACTTTTCCTCAACTCATAGTTTCATATTATGTGCCTGTAACAGGTGATGAGAAGTCTCTCTTTACAGAGTCCTGACATCTTGGGATAAGGTATCTTAGCAGTCTATATTCCTATGCGAATGGAGACATTATGCTATTCCAGACTTCCCTCTTGATCCAGATGAAAGAATCTGGTAAAATAAGAGTCCGTGCCCTCCTCTCATCCAAAGGTCTAAAAATAAAGGTGACGGATCGTCCCACTAGACAAATTGTGACCTTCTCAAGGACTTAATGAATTTTTTTTAGAATTTGATGCTTAGCCAGGAAAAGAGGTCACAAGGTAAGGCCATAAGCCTTAGGTTCCTCGGCAAAAATGACTGCAGCCAAATATCTGAATGGGTAAACAGTCCAACATCCGATACAAGTGTGGAAGCATGTTATTTGATTTACAAGTAGTGATCAAACAGGAGCTGCTGATGAATGATGGAACCCTCAAAATTATAAAAAAAAGTCTTGGCTGGGTAGAGGAGGGGCCAGAGGATGGATAGAATTGTCCATGTTCCAATGGCCACGCGAGTGCTTAATTCCAGATTGCTCAAGAAACATTAACATTCTTCATAGTGGGTTTCCATCTCTTGAATCTTAGGAGAGCCATCAGAATACTGGGAGTAGTAAATACTGTGATATATCCAGGAATGAAATATTCTTGTTTTCAGTGCAATAGGATTCGCTTTACCTCTTCCGATTTCTACTTCTGAGTTCTGTCCAATGTTGAGTCTAATCCTCGAGAGCTATTGTCCATATCGAAACATGACTTGGAAATTGGTCGCTTATAGCACGATGAAAGTGTTAGGTCTCAATGTCCTGATATGAAAGACAACCAACTCTACACCTGACAAAATGGGGCGATATGTGAAATTGATTTGATCTGGATCTGCTTCAAAAGAAACTACATGCTCAAAAATTATGTTACTCAGTGGCACTATAGTCTACACAGTCTTAGAGCCAGTTTACTCGGATTATATTGGCATTTTCGACTACTTGCAATTTTCCACTTTTTGATTATCAAAAGTTAAATGATGCATTTCATTCGACTTGCAAAAATACACTAAGAAAAACATTATTATAGTGTTTTCTATCCTTAACTTACAACATGCTCAAACTTGTACTTAGTGGCACTATTCTATAGACCTACAACATGCTCAAACTTGTACTTAGTGGCACTATTCTTAGACCTATATCCTATAGTCATTTTACAAAGACTCAGATTACACTGGCATTTTCCACTTTCAGAGTATCTCTGGTATTACACAGTGGAGATTAGTAGACCATCATCACTATCATCTATTACCTTATTGGAATTAATACGCTTGTAACTTGCAATGTACTTTTCGGTGTTGTTGCCAAGGAGAGGAGCAACATCATACTCTTTATCTGGTGATTTTCCTCCGGAATTCCTAAAGTTCTTGCATCGATGAAGTATCTGCAGAACCTCTTTCATGGTAGGCCTACTTGAAGGTATGTTGCTTGTGCATATAAGCCCGAGTCTGAAAACAGTTTTCATTTCTTCCAAGTAACATGCTTCCTTGATCTCTGAATCTAACATATTATCGATGGCATTGTTCCCTTCTCCGTGCTGCTTCCATGCCCATTCTGCTAGGCTCATATGCTCTTCCCCGAAATTTGGTTGTCTTCCTGTCACTAGCTCCAATAGCACCACCCCGAAGCTATAGATATCAATCTTCTCGTTCACTTTCGTTGTATAAGCATACTCTGTAACCAAACAAAAAAATTCTTCGTTAGTCGTACTTTTGATAATGTTAAAAGAAATTGAGGTAAAGGGTTCATTGCAGAAAAAAGTTCAAGCTTGGATTTTGCTTTTACCTGGAGCAATATAACCAAATGAACCAGCAACAGCAGACATGGTGTGAAGCTCTTCTTTCTTATCTAGGAGCTTAGCCAAGCCAAAATCAGCAATTTTTGCCTTGAATTCAGAATCCAATAAGATATTGCTGGATTTCACATCGCGATGAAGGATTGGTGGAGTGCAATCATGGTGCATGTAGCAAAGTCCTTGAGCAGATCCAATGGCAATCTCCAATCTTGTTGGCCAATCCATGACTTTATTATTCAATGAACTTCTCTTCTTTCCATGAAGCCATCTATCAAGACTGTGATTTACCATGTACTCATAGACGAGCAACTTTGAATCCTCGCTCGAAATACAACACAATAACTTGACTATATTGGAATGTCTAATTGATCCCAATATCTGAACCTCAGCCAAGAATTCTCTCTCGAGCCTGTAGTCTACTTTCCTATCACTCCAAATCCTCTTCACAGCAATGTATTCATTCAATCTCCCAATGCAAATTTTGTACACCTTTCCTGATCCGCCACTTCCAATCATGTTATTTTCAGTCAAACTTGACAAAATGTTTGCCTCAGTGAAATCCAATCTCTGGAATGAAGTCAACTTCCAACTTGCAACATCGCGCTTATGCTTCTTCCTCTTGTAGTCCCTGACCAGGAACAAGGTCGATAGGACAGTAAATACGAAAACAGCGATTGCAAGGACTAGAACCAGGGCTAGAACTCTATGAGACAATCCTTTTGAATTACTGACTTTGGCATTACAATTTGGAAGATATGGAAGTGAGTTGCTGGTACAAAGGTTGGGATTGTTCAAGAAACTGTTTTCAAAGGCTAAGTTAGCAAATGAATCTGGGATTTTTCCGATAAGTTGATTGGAAGATAGATTAAGGCTAGTGATCCTCTTTACACCTAATTGAGGTGGAATTGGACCTGAAAGTTGATTCTGAGACAAATCTAGAGCAACAAGATCAGGGATTAAACCTAAAGCTGCTGGAATCTTACCAGAGAGTTTGTTCTTAGCAAGATCCAAATTTGTCAAAGATTTCCATGATGTTATATTTGCTGGAATTTCTCCAGAAAATGAATTCCCATCAAGCTCCAGCCGAGTTAGCCTAGAAAGACTAGTCAGCTCCACTGGAATCTGCCCCGAAAACGAATTGTTACTCGCCATAAGTACAACCAAACTAGTCCAAGAAGATATTCCCACTGGAATTTCACCTGAAAACTTGTTGTTATAGATCTCCAACCGCGTAAAATTGGATGCAACTTTACTCGGTAACTCCCCCGAAAACAAGTTATCATTCAATAACAAACTTGTCATGTTAACCAAAGTCCAAACTCCAGATGGAATCTGCCCTGAAAACTGATTCTTATAGAGCTGGATCGTACGTAAAGTAGAACAAGTTTCAAGTGATTTTGGTATTTCACCTGATAAATTGTTGACATAAGCTACCACACCAAAGAGAGTCCCTCCAGCACATAAATGCTGAGGCATATTTCCAGTGAATGAATTCTGTGAAACTTCAAAAACTTCTAGCTTTGAATGAAATCCTATTTCAGATGGTAAACTCCCATTCAATTTATTCCTAAACACTTTGAATTCCTTCAAAGTTGGAATCTTGGCTATGCTTTGTGGAATTTCTCCATACAATTGGTTTGAAAACAGATTCAGAATTTCCAACTGTTTCAATTCTCCAATACTTTCCGGGATTTTCCCAGTCAAATTGTTTGAGCTAACGTCAAGTTCAATCAAATTTGATGATTTATTAGTTTCAGGAATCAGATCCGAAAGCTGATTACTGTACAAGTAAGCATATGTCAAATTCTTTAACAAGAACAATCCAGATGGAATTTCTCCTTCAAGATTGTTATAAGCCAAATCAATATGCTCAAGACTTTGAAAATTCCCAAAACTTTCAGGAATTTCGCCAATCAAATTCGTCCGTCTCATCCAAAAATACTTCATTTTCTTCAGCTTCTCAAATTCCGGCGGTATTCTCGCCGGAGAAAACCCATTAAACGCCAACCCCAGATTTTCAAGATTGGCTAAATTTCCGATTTCTGCCGGAAATGTTCCATCAAACAAGTTCATATGCAAGAACAAGCTCTCCAACTCCGTTAAATTTCCGATCGCCGGCGGGATATCTCCGGTGAAGTTGTTACCACCCAAATCAAGATACTTGAGTTTCTGAAGCCGGTGAATATCCGCCGGAATGGGACCCACAAAATAATTCTGAGAAAGGTCCAAGTGTTCAAGACTTGAACAGTTGTATAGAAAAGTTGGAAACTTTCCGGGGAGATAATTCAACGCAAGATTGAGAAAAGTTAGATTTTTGAGGTCACAAATGGAACTTGGAATTTCGACAGTGATATCTTTTTCTTGAAGTATTATTCCGGTAACTTCTCCATCATCGGAGCACTCAATTTCCGGCCAATCACACGGCGAAGAAGTAGAGTTCCATGAGCTGAGTGATAATGGGTTTCCCCATTGACGCTTTATCTTCAGTAGAATATCACGTTCATTGGTGGTGGCCGGAGATTGTGAATTTACCAAAATGGGTATGAAGTTCAGTAGCAGTACGAACTGCATTCCGGTGATCATGGCGGTCGGAAAAACGAAGGGGAGGAATTATGGGTTGATTTTTGAGTCTTTGGTCAACATTAGAGTGTGAACAAAAAGACAATTCCACAAAATTTAATATATAGATAGGGTATGAGAACAGAGCATCATTAAATTGATTAAAATAAGTAAGTGGGAGAGTAAAGTAATGATTCTGATGAAGCTTCCATTGAGCTGCCTAACGCACAAAAACCTTCGAGATTTAGTTTGACTATAGAAAAGTTTTCAGCTCAAGAGCTCAGCGAACTGTGCGTTAGCCGTCCAACTACCTACGAACATAAATGTTTGGAGTTGCACTTCTAATTTTCTACTTTCATTTCGAATATTAGCTCTCGTTTTGACCTATATTTGATTGAAACTTGATAAATGAGTTTTTAAAATTGTATTAAAAAGTAATTTTGAAAGTTGAAACTGTGTTTATATGCATTTTATTTGAGAGAGAGTTAAAACTTTAGGAGTGCAAGAAATTTTTTTACTCAAAAACTGTTATAAATCAAATTTTGGGAACTTAAATTTGTAATATTTTTAAATTTATTTAAAAACTAATATATTTCATGAACAAATAATATTTTTAAATAATTTTAAAAAATTACGAAAATTTAAGACCAAACGGCATCTTAGTCGTTTAGACAAAATAAAATTTGCTTTAAACTCATCTCTATTGCTTCGTTAAATGGAATATTAATTAAATAGAACTTTTAACAGAGACATAACTGGTATTTTAATCAAATAAGACTATTAAAGAACTTTCTTAAAAAATGTGAAAAAATTCTTAAAAGATAGATAATATGAGATGAATATAGTATCAAATTTCTATTTGTTCTAACTTGTTTGGTAACTTTTATTTATCAAGGTCAAATCAATATTTATTAATATTAATTAGATAATATTAGAGAATTACACAAAAAGAGCTAGATAGAATTTTTTTTCTAATATTAAAATAAGATAAAATAATATAAGTTGCGGCACTAAAGTCCCAAACATTTGTAAAAATTATTAATTCATGAAAACAGGAAAGTAGCTCATAATATCTACTTGAATAGTCTTTATATTTTGCACGAAATGACGAAGACATGTTTCAACTGTTAGTCAAAGTTTATTTGTTTTAACTTTTTAGAAACAAAAATCGATAAATATATTGCAAGAACCATAATTTTTAGTCCGAAGCAAACTCCTCTGTCTACCAATTCTTCTTTAGGTGTTCCTTTAGTATCTAGAAACAAAACATTGCAAGAAATAGTCTTAGTTTTTATTTTTATTTTAGAAATAGTCTTAGTAATTTTAATAAATAAAACTTCTCAGAGTATGAGACAGAAGAGATGTGTCAAATATTCGTAGGTATTATTATTGTTATTATTATTATTATTATTATTATTAATAAAAAGAGAGTTGGATTCATCTTATCTAACCTGAAATATTGCC
This sequence comes from Nicotiana tabacum, assembly GCF_000715075.1. Lineage (NCBI taxonomy): Eukaryota > Viridiplantae > Streptophyta > Magnoliopsida > Solanales > Solanaceae > Nicotiana > Nicotiana tabacum. Next base: position 62,340,927 of record NC_134080.1, on the reverse strand, counting down.
CAATAATTTGACTAAGTTTTGTTCAAATTTGGTTTTGCTAAGCAACAAAGTCCAAAAGTATTGTATTTATTTTTATACAAATCAAAATGTGCACGCGGTCGACCGTAAGATTATCTTCTAGAGGGGGCGCACCAGTTTACAACAACTAATGGAAGTATTTGCCCGAAAAAAAGAAAAAAAGAAAAAAAGGTAAATCTTATAGGAGTATGTCTTTCTAACTAAATTGACCACAAAAAAGATGGTTTATAAAAAAGAAATCTACTTAATTTAATCATGATATTAAGTAAGAGACACTGATGATTCATAAAATTAATTCGTTTAATGAAAAAAAAAGTTGCTAAAATAGTTATTGTCAATAACTCTTTTGAAAATTTTATAAAACCAAATTATATAGCTAGCCAATTATGCTGTACAAACAAGCCAAGATTGTTATTTCAGGCAGGGGCAGATTTAGGGGACGGATGGGTTCACCCGAACCTCCTTCACCGGAAAATTACATTATACATATAAGATAAAATTCATTTTGTACCTTTATATATTGTTAAATCTCTTTGTCACATTCCAAAAGTATAGCTTAGTGGTCAAGGGCATTTAACACCTTTGTAAGGTTGCTAGTTCAATCCCACTAACCACGATTTCTTTTAATTTTTTAACTTTTTCTTTTTCAAATCCCTTAGCGAAAATTCTATTTCCGCTAGAGATCCACATTTATTGATGAACGCTTTACTTTTCCATGTGAAATTTTTCAATACAAATTCGGATTTGGTCGAACTCAGGTAATTGAGAAACCAACAAGTAGGGTAGCTAAATACAAATGTTAAAATAATTGACAAATAATAACTCTAAAAGAGTCTGCATTTATTTTGTTCCCTAATCTTCTCATGAGGATCATGTCATGTGGACCCTACTTTTAGTTTAAGACATGGTCTCAGTCGTGCAAAACCAGTAACTCTTAAACGTTGAACTCCACCCTTAAAAGCCAACTACTAGTCTACTACTAAACATGTCTTGGGTAAGTTAAGAATTGCTGTTATAGACTTGTAGCTGTTGAAATTTTAGCCTTAAATAACTTATACGTAGGATTTAATGTATACGGTCAAAATCAAGGAAGGTCGATTTTAAGGCTTATGTGGCGTTTCAGGCCCGGCCTCGATGGGCTCAGAGCACAGTCTTAGGCTCATCCCCGAAGCACTCGCCTCTAGGGGGTATATTGAAGACTCACCACAGCGTACCTCGAGGCAGTATGAAAATCGACGACCGCCAACAAAAGGAGGAAAACTCCCAAGGGCGGGCGCGTGATTAAAGGTGATAAAGTCTGCGAGAAATAGTACCAATCCGTACTAGGGCATTACACAGTTGTACTAACAGTATTTTTCTGTCATGATCAGACTTGTACTGTATTGAGATTCACCCCTCCTATATAAAGGGGACCCAAACATTCTTGTAAGGGGACTTTTTTTTTCACTTTACAACATACATGATATTGAATACAATAGAACATTCTCTGCTTTTCTTGCCTAAACGTGCTCAACGATTACTCTACAGATTCACTACTTGTTCATTTATTGTCCATTTATTGTTCTTTATTTGTTGTTCATTATCAACCGTTAAAGGCTGCCCCCGAGGTCCTATATCACTGAGCTCGAGGACCTCAATCTTGCTACCACACTGGTTTGCTTATACTTGACATCATTTACCTAACAACTAGTATTAAAATAAATCGCATATTTTTAGATCAAATATAATTTTAAATACCATTTTCAAGGTAAACAGTTTGGCACCCACCGTGGGGCTAAAAATAATAGTGATTGTTTTGGTACTAGTTTTCTGACAACACACGTTACTCTTCACACCTTTTCTTGTCAAAGATTCTTTAGTTTCAGGCTTAATCATGTCTAGCACACAAAATGCACCTCTTCACGACAATGAGGGACTTGGAGAAAACATCGGCATATGGCTCAATGTACCACATGTAAACCCTGAGGGAGTGCCAAATGTGGAGCCAGTTAATATCATCTCCCACAACGCTCTAAACTCGCAAGCAGGTGTAGACCCCATAAGGAATGAACGCAGGGAAGTCCAGGCTGGAGGCCAAGAAGCACGAGGAATGGAAGAAGGAGGAATCAGCCTCCAAGTGATATTCGAGATGCTGCAAGCTCAGCAAGTCGCCATCGCTCAACTTCAAAGTCAGAACAGAACCCCTGACACTGCCGAACCAGTAAACATGCAGCACGAACCAGTGCTAGAAAGACCCGATGAAAGCGGCTTGGGGACTGACCCTAGAATCGTGAAAATGCTAGAGGAATTGACCAAAAGAATCGAGCAAGGAGAAAAGAAGATAGAGGCTAACAATAAAAGGTGGAGACTTATAACTCGAGGGTTGATTAGATCCCGGGCGCACCCTCAATTTTGAAGGGTGTAGATTCAAAGAAGTTCGTGCAGAAACCATTCCCATCAAGTGCGGCTCCGAAGCCCATCCTGAAGAAATTCAGAATGTCTGATGTCCTGAAGTATAACGGGACCACAGACCCCAATGAGCACATTACAGCTTATACTTGTGCTGTAAAAGGGAATGATTTAAAGGATGACGAGATTGAATCCATCTTGCTGAAGAAATTTGGAGAAACACTGTCGAAGGGGGCCATGATGTGGTATCACAACCTACCCCCGAACTCAATGGATTCGTTTGTCATGTTGGCAGATTCTTTTGTGAAGGCACATGCCGGTGCCATCAAGGTTGCTACAAGGAAGTCTGACTTCTTCAAGATCAAACAAAGGGAGAACGAGATGCTGAGGGAATTTGTATCTCTCTTCTAGATTGAGAGAATGGAATTACCGCTGGTCTCCGATGACTGGGCAGTGCATGCCTTCACTTAGGGCTTGAACGAGCGAAGCTCGATAGCTTCGAAGCAGCTAAAGCAGAACTTGGTTGAGTATACCGCCATGACTTAGGCAGAGGTACACAACAGATATAAATCGAAGATCAGGGTCAAGGACGACCAACTAGAAGCCCCCTCTAGCTCAGTATATCCAAGCAGGCTCCTAGCAAAGGAACCAAGGGGGTCGAAATCAGACAAAGAAAGGTATCAGCCATACTTCAAGGAACGAAGAGACACCTCGAGGCTGAATATACCTCGAAATGATCGAAGAGTATATCAAGGCCAAAATTACCGGAAACTTATGAGCAAAACCGGGTTTGGCAGGAATTCGAGGCCAATGGAGGCACCCCGATTGTTGGAATTCAACTTCAACATCGATATCTCAGACATCGTATCAGCCATTGGTAGAATCAGGGATACTAGATGGCCGAAGCCCGCACAGTCAGATCCTTTCCGAAGGAACCCTAACGTGATGTGCGAATACCATGGAATTCACGATCATAGGACCGAGGATTGTAGATAGCACCGAGAGGAGGTGGCCCGGCTGATCAACGAAGGGCACCTTCGAGAATTCCTCAGCGATCGAGCCAAGAACCACTTTCAAGAAAGAGAGGGTAATGGAAAGAATGGACCAGAAAAACCACATCACATCATTCACATGATTGTTGGAGGAACCGATGTCTCGTAGGGACCCATGTTCAGACGAACCAAAGTGTCCATCGCAACGGAAAGGCAAACTCGGAGCTATATACCCGAGGACGCCCTTACATTTAGAGAAGAAGACATCGAGGCCTTGTCCCAACCACATAATGATGCACTGGTAATTTCTTTTCTTTTGAATAACGTTCAAATTAAACATGTGCTCATGGATCCATGTAGCTCGGCCAACATAATTAGGTCGAAGGTGGTGGAGCAGCTCGGACTACTCGATCAGATCGTGCCCACCTCTCGAGTCCTCAATGGGTTCAACATGGAAAGCGAGACAACGAAAGAGGAGATCATCCTTCCGGTCAACGTGGCCGGTACAATCCAAGATACCAAGTTTCATATCATCAAGGGTGACATGAGGTACAATGCCCTACTTGGAAGGCCGTGGTTACACAACATGAGGGCGGTACCGTCAACTCTTCATCAGATGATGAAGTTCCCAACAAAAGATGGTATAAAAATGGTATACGGGGAGCAACATGCAGCAAAGGATATGTTTGCGGTAAACGACATGGCACCAACATCGACTCTCCCCGTCCAGGATGAGTCAGGAAATAGGCTGGCCACCGAGGAACAGGTGGTCTATGAGCATTGAACGAAGATGACGATGAAGGCTTCCTCGCTCCTCGGACCTTCGTTGCTCCCGAGGAGTAGGATGCAACAAAATCAACGGTCAAAGAACTCGAATAGGCCATCTTGATCGAGCACCCTCCAGATCAAAAGGTATACCTGGGAATGGGATTAACCCCGAACTCAGGAAAAAACTCATCCAATTTCGTATTAACAACATTGATTGCTTTGCTTGGTCCCATTTAGACATGACAAGGATCCCGCCGGAAATAAATACCCATCGGCTAAGTGTCAATCCCATGTTCAAACCAGTAAAGCAAAAGAAGAGGCCTCAGTCTGAGGTAAAACATGCATTCATCAAAGACGAGGTAACAAAACTCCTCAAAATAGGATCAATTAGGGAGGTAATGTCACGACACGGACTTCCCACCCTTAGGAGTGGTGATGGCGCCTACTCGTAAAAGCTAGGCAAGCCGAGTGTTATAGGTTTTATTACCCTTTTTCCTTAACCTTTTAACAATTTCAAATTAACATGCGATCAACAACAACAACATAATAATAATAATAAAAGAAATGCGGAAGACGAAATCTAATAGTTTAACCAAATACTAGTGCGAAAATCCAAAATACAACTCTACCCAGAACTGGTGTCACAATGTCACGGACCATCTACGAATACTACAAACAGTGGTCTGAATAGAAAGATACAAGTCTGCCTTTGAAGTAAATAAAAATAGAATAGAAAAGATAGAAGGGGATGCCAAGGCCTGCGGACGTCTGCAGGACTACCTCGGGTCTCCGCTGGACTGAAGGCAACAACCTCGCTATGGTCCAAAAGCTCCGGTACCAAGATTTGCACACAGTGCAGACTGTAGTATCAGTACAACCGACCCCATGTGCTGGTAAGTGTCGAGCCTAACCTCGGCGAAGTAGTGACAAGGCTAGGACAAGACTACCAAATAAATCTGTGCAGTTAAATCATATACGACAAATAATAATAACGGGAACTAGTAGTTAAAGATGGGAAGGGGAAACATGCTGTGGGGAATATCAAGTACCAACAGAATTTCAGTAGAAAATCATAAAGAACATCTTAAATTTCGCATCAGTAAGAATAAGGAAAATAGTAACGAATCAATATCCACTTTTATTCTTTATTGTTATGGCATGCAACCCGATCTAAATCATATAATACTTTTGCGGCGTGCACCCTGATCCAAATCATATAATACTGTTGCGACGTGCAACCCAATCCAAATCACATAATATTGTTGCGGCGAGCAACCCGACCCCACATGTCCTCCCTTATTACTCCTTGTTGTGGCGTGCAACCCGATCCCATATAATATTATTGCGGCGCGTAACCCGATCCCAATATACAAATCAACACCAATCACAAAAGAATCCCGGCAAGGGAACAATGATATAACAACAATATCCCGATAAGGGAAATAATATCATAAGCAGTGACATCCCAGCAAGGGAAACAATATCCTAACAATAACATCCCGTCAAGGGAATTAACTACAACTAGTCCAGTTTCCACAGTTAATTCACAAAATAGACCTCAACTTGAGCCAATACTTTACAATTGCCAATTACTAAGAATTCATCATAAATCTTGTACCATAATTTCTAACCATCGAGTTAAGCATGATCAATACATAATAAAATCACAACAAGTCCAAATATAAGACTCACGGGCATGCTTGACACCAACGTAAAGATACTCGTCACCTCACCTATACGTTGTACTCGACACTAACACACAATAATTAAGACACAACACCTATTCCCTCAAGCTAAGGTTAGGCCAAACACTTACCTCAACTTCCACGGCCAAACTCAAGCCTCAAGCACCGCTTTCCCTTTAGATTTTGCCTCCAATTTACTTGTATCTAACCCAAATCAATTTAACAACATCAATAAATGCTAAAGAATTCAACCCCAATGCTAAATTATAGATTTTCTATCATTTTTCCCAAAAAGTCAAAAATTGGCCCCGGGCCCGCTTGGTCAAAACTCGAGGTTCGGACCAAAACCCGGTCACCCATTCACCCACGGGCCCGAATATGTGATTAGTTTCGAAATCCGACCCCAAAACGAGGTCTAAATTCCAATTATTCAAAAAGCCACAACTCTACCCAAATTCCCAATTTCTACCATGAAAATTCTTGACTTTTGATTAAAAAGTGATGAAAACATTGGGTAATTGAAAGAGTAGAGTTTAGAATTGATTACCAACATTTTGGGGAAGAATTTGTGTGAAGAAAATTGCCTCTAGGTCTTGGTAATTTGAAAATATGAAGAAAATGGGTTCTGCCCATTTTTAAATATGTTTTAAAAAGATTGGGCAGGCCTTCATCGCGTTCACGATAGGCCTACCGCGTGTCGCGCCCCCCTTTTTCCCTTCCGTCGGAGAGGAATCTGAGTTTCGACATTCATGGGGTGTAATGACTCATTTCTTTTTGAGAATTGGGTATTTTGAAGAGTCGCCACCTAACGATTTTTAAGGTGCGTTAGGGCACCTATAAGATTCAACTACAGCTATGTTTGATAACCAGAGATAGGGTAAGGGCTTGAAATTTTCCTAAGGGGAAGGTGTTAGGCACCCCTTAGGATACACTAGTGTGGTTCCCGGCCAGATAGTTTTGTGAATTTATGCAATTAGAAAATAAACAAGTAAGGCTCAAATAAGAGGGGATTTAAGTTTAAATGCACAAGTGTTTGGAAACAATTATTGAAAGGCTAGATTTTGAAAGAGTTATAATCTAAGCATACTTATAAAAATAAAAGGGGTGTCCTAGGTTTGTTTGTAATATGAATCACATCAATGAAATACCCGGTATGACACTCCTCAGAAGAAGGGATACACGTGGTATTAGCGCAACGATCATCATATCCATATCTACTCTTCCCCACCCCGTGAAGGTATTAAAGCGCGGATTGGTCTCGACCTCTATTGCATGCTATTACCCGTCCCATTCCTATCAGTTCCAGAGGAATTTAGGACTGCTATTCCTATAAGAGGGAGGTTTTAGGCTGACACTTAGGTTTAAAGGTAAAAGGCTAAGGCGACATACAAAAACACGTATGACTGCATTTACAGGGGAAACATATAAATAATTAGAAGGCTCATGTATACCTCCGCAAACGATACATATAAATAACATGACTTAAACACAGTTAAGGTCTAAATTTTAAAAATCCTAAAGCAGGGTTTGAGTCAGAACCAGATTCATTATATAACTAAGAAAAGAAGTTCGAATAAAGCTTGCCTGCTGGTTGTAGCAGTTGGTAATTAAACAAAGGCAGTTCTAATTTTATTCGAGTAATTACCTAAGACTTGCCTAGGCGTAATAGTGATGTCCTATGAGCATGATATCTACATTGATTAGGGATGCAGTAGAGCAATGATTAATTTAAAACGGACAACTTGAGATCCTATAGACATGCTTTCTAATGGTATTAACTTAAGGCAGTGTTTGAAAACTTATTAAAGAAGCGACATATTAATTAACTAATCCAATTCAGAATAAATATCGTGAACTAAACAGCTTCTCCAACTAAACTGGTTTTAAGTTCTATAGGCATGATTTCTATTATAGCTACTTAGATCCTATAGGCATGGTATCTAAGTATTAAAAGCTGACTTGGACCTATAGGCATGGTATCTAAGTATTAAAAGCTGACTTTGGACCTATAGGCATGCTTTCTATGGAGACGAATATGAATACATGCTGTAACGAAACCTGAACTTTAATTACTTTACACCTTATAGGTATGATATCTAGTTATAAGGCTGATTTTAACCCTATAGGTATGATCTCTATTATTAAAGTCATTTAGATCCTATAGACATGGTTTCTAATTATGTGAAAGTAAAACATGCTGAATTCATTTTAAACCAGAGCAGATCCTATAGGCATATTATCTAACAGACCATATCTAAAAAAATAGACCCTATAGGCATGTTGTCTACCCAATTTAGCCATAATATACAACTACCCACCCTTTTTCACTAGTCACCCCGATAATTGTTTACAAATTATTACAGACCAAATAATTGAATCATAAAAGAAGTGCAGAAATAAGAAACTACAACCAAAGGAAGCCTGATTTTAACTTCCTCTCTGAGTTATGTAATGAACCACTTCAAAGCCAATATTTCAAAGCCTTTCTCATATCTGGGTGTGTCAGATTTCCCTAAGGACCTCAAGGGATCCCGGGCAGTGCTCACACCCAAATTTGCATAACCAAAAAGAATTAGTGCAGTGTGGAAGGGCCAACTCTTATGTGTCCAAGTTTAGAGGGAACTCAAGGGTCCCAAGGCAAGGCTCACAAAAGAGGGGCAGAACCTAGATTCTAGGAATAGGTGAGAGTGCTTGATATAATTTGAAAAAAAGAGTTTATTTAAAACTGAGTTGAAAGTAATCAATAACAGAGGCAATTTGAAAGCAGTTGTAGTAATAAAACTCAAAACTCAAACAAACAAAATCAGTAGTCATACAAGAGGGGTCAAGGGATTTTGGGAATACACTTGTCTGTAAGCACATGACCCCAGCAGGGGTCTGGTTTGGACATGCACATCAATAGCTGATGTTGGCATGGTCACAAACCAGCCAAAAGAACACGAACACATAGAGGGGATATGGGGGTTTGGGATTCACAAGACAGTAAGTACACAACAAGTGACTGCCAGAGTATGCTTCAAAACACACATAGGGGAAGCATTAATCTAAGGGGGAAGGGAACATATTACAACATGCTAATAATGTAACTTGACTACAGAACCATAAACAGGAGTAGGCAAGAATAAGGGAAACTGAAACAACTAAGAATCATGTTGTTGTTGAGGCTTGAAAAATTAACTAGGACATACCAGTAGGGAAAACAAGGTGCAGAAAGATCAAGTAAGCAGGATTCCACAATCTAGCCTTGGATTTTAGCCGGCTAGTTTATTCAATAGCACAAGTAGTAACAGAGAAAGAGAGAGTTTTGAGTGTAAGTGTGTTTTGAACTCAATTGTTCGTGTGTTTGAAAGAAGGGAGGGTAGGGTATTTATAGTTTTGAAAACGAGTGAAGAATAAGGTAACCAGTAAAGTTTCAACTCAAACATGGAAATAACCACAATCAGAATCAATTAACACAAGTACTCCCCTTTAATCAAGGGATTACTGCTCAAATGGATACTAACAGGGTTAATTAAGGAAAGAAATCAGTTTGAGACAGATTGACTATTTCCATATAAGAGGGCAGTAAAAGTATGAAGTAATACGAAGTATGCTTAGTTTTGGGAAAGAATTTAGCAAGGTAAAACATCACAACAATTAAAGGAGGGGAATCAATTAATTTTAAACAAACGAGTAAAATTAGGGTTTATAAGGGAACCCTTTGCAATCAATCGTAATGTTGAGGAAATCAAGATCAATCAAGAAAGAAACATGATTCTGCACCTCGACATATAAATAGAACGAACAGAAATATAACACAAGCAAGGCCAAACGCATTGGCAAAAGAAATAACTGGATACATACAAACATGCAGCAATTACAAGAGTAAGCTAAGGCTCAGTAGTCAACAAAGTCAAATAGTCAGGGCTCACACGTAGAGCCAAAATGAAGAAACCAGTCCAACATGTAAAAAGAGTTAGAAACAAGTAAAGGTCTCACAGTGACAAGTGAGGGAATCCTTTTAAGAAATTAGGGTTTTAACAATAGTTGAGTTTAAGAGATGATGAGAACTCGAAATCAGATAAGTCAAACAAAGAAAAGAGAGTCAGAAATAAAGAACTTAATCGAACAAGTATACATTCAAACAAACAGTTTCAAAACTCGGATAAGACCAAAAAAGACCTAGGGTTTTCAACATGATAAATCAAATAGAAGGAAAGCATAACCAAGTTCGTTTGAACATAGTAAAAATCATGAAACAACATCAAAAAATCAGAAAAGAGATCTTTTAAAAGAGGTTAGGAGAAAACCCTAACCGTTGAAAAATGAAGAGTCATTTTTGAAAGAAAATCGAAGAACCTTCGAGAAAACACTTAAGAAGTTCATGATAAGCACAAATCTAAGATAGATCTGAAAGAAAATCAAAAGACCTTAAAGCTAGGGTTTCAGAGAGCCCAGAAAAAGTGAGAAAGACTTTGACAGTTACCGATATAGCCAGAAAAGTCAAGGTTCTAACTTGAACGGCCATGGATGGCCGGAGAAAGACCAGAGATAGAGGTTGAGCAAGGACTGGACCAGATCTCTTTGAGATCTGGCCATGAAACCATGGAAACAAACACCCAGGAGCCATAAGAGATCGATACACCTCTCAAGCAGCCATGGGGGTCCATGGATTAGGCAGGGATTGAAAGGAATTAGGGTGGAATTGGGTGGCAGCGGCTAGGGTTTATGTGAGGCTACAGAGAGAATTGAGAGGAGAGAGATTCAAGGGGCGGCGGGTGGTGATAAATGAGTTAGGGTAAGGGGTCGTTTAGGTTTATTTTAGGAAGGGTGGGGACCGTTGATCATTCCGGGTTTGGGTCGGTTAAAATTGGGCTTGGGTCGGGTTTAGTTCAGAATTGGGCTGGGGAATTGGGGTTCAATTTAGGCTAGAATTAAAATACAAATGGACTATTATTTAAATAACCAATTTTCCCCCTTTTAATTATAAAAAATAGTAAATAAATTTATGAAAATAAATTGAAAGTGCTAAAATGATTCACAACATGTAAATAACAATTTTAAAAATATAGGGCTTAATTTTATGAATATAAACACAATTGAACCTTAAAAGGCTAATATTGCCATTATATGCAATTAGCTTTAAAAAATACTAAATAAAATTGTAAAAATATGTAAAAACTACATTAGCCATATTTTGGCATAAATATAAAAATCCACAAAATGAATCATCAAAAATGATAATTTGGGCGTAATTATTGGGATTTTATGGATGAAAAAGGGAAATAAATCAATTTAAAAACCTTACAAAACTATGAAAAAATAATAAAACATTTGGACATGCTTATGTATGTATATATATATATACTATATGCTATTTTGAAAGTATTTTGCATATTGAAAAATATATAGGGAAAAATTGGGTATCAACACCGCATTCGCGATGGGTCAGGCCCAAATGGCCTTCGCGTTGGATGGCCCGCGTTCGCCGAGCTTTAGCTCCTCAGGCCTTCGCGTTCGCAGTCAAACGGCCGCGTTCGCATATAACAAATCGAGCTCCCTCCCCCAGGCCCACTAACTCTATGCGTTCGCATGGGCCAGAACGCCTTCGCGAAGGGTAACCCACCAGAGCTTTGTGTTCGCGTCCTAAGCTCCGCGTTCGCGAAGAACAAAATGACACCTGAGGAAATTTGCCTTACGCGTTTGCGAGTGAAGCCACGCAAACGCGAAGAACAAAATCACTGTGCACCTGCAACAACTGTGACAACAGAAATTCTAAGTCCAAATCATCCCTAACCCCACCCGAAACTCACCCGAGCTCTCGGGGCTCCAACCCAAACATGCACGCTAACCTAAAAATATCATAAGAACTTACTTGTGCGATCAAATCGCCATAATAACACCTAGAACTTCAAGTTTAGCATCAAAATTAAAGAAAAATCTCAAGAACTCTTAAATTTCAAATTTCACTACCGAGGGTCCGATTCACGTCATATGGACTCCGTTTCTTACCAAATTTTACAGGCATAACTTAAATACCATATAAGACCTATACCGGGCTCCGAAACCAAAAAATATGGGTCCGATACCATAAAAATCAATCACATTTAAATTTCCAAAAAACCTTTATAATTTCAGTTAAACAATTTTCTTCAAAAATTCATTTCTCGGGTTTAGGACCTTGGAATTCAATTCCGGGCTTACGCCCAAGTCCCATATTTTTATACGGACCCTTCGGAACCATCAAATTACGGGTCCGGATCTGTTTACCCAAAATATCGACCGAAGTCAACTTAAATTTAACTTTAACGACAAATTAGCATTTTTATCAAATTTTCACATAAAAGTATTCCGGATATACGCCCGGACTGTGCACGCAAATTGAGGCAAGATAAAAGGAGGGTTTTAAGGCCTCAAAATATAGAATTAACTTGTAAATCAAGTGATGACCTTTTGGGTCATCATATTCTCCACCTCTAAAACAATCGTTCGTCCTCGAACGGACATAGAAAGAAGTATCTGAGCCTGGGAAAAGATGGGGTTATCGGCTCCGCATATTGGACTTGGACTCTCAGGTAGCTACCTCGGTAGGCTGACCTCTCCATTGAACACGAACAGAAGGGTAACTCTTCGATCTCAACTAGTGAACCTGCTGGTCCAGAATGGCCACCGGCTCCTCCTCATAGGTCAGATCCTTATCCAACTGGACAGTGCTGAAGTCTAACACGTGGGATTGATCGCTGTGATACTTTCGAAGCATGGACACATGAAACGCTAGGTGCACAGCTGATAAACTTGGCGGCAATGCAAGTCTGTAAGCTACCTCTCCCACTCGATCCAGAATCTCAAAAGGACTAATGAACCTAGAGCTTAGCTTGCCCTTTTTCCCAAATCTCATCACACCCTTCATGGGCAACACCCAGGGCAACACCCGCTTTCTGACCATGAATGCTATATCATGAACCTTGTGGTCGGCATAACTCTTCTGCCTAGACTGAGCTGTACGAAGCCTGTCCTGAATGGTCTTCCCCTTATCCAAGGCATCCTGAACTAAATCTGTACCCAACAACCGAGCCTCTCCCAGCTCAAACCACCTAACCGGCGACCGACACCGCCTACTATATAATGCCTCATAGGGAGCCATCTGAATGCTCGACTGGTAGCTATTGTTGTAGGCAAACTCTGCTAATGGCAAGAACTGATCCCAAGAACCTCCAAAGTCAATAACATATGCCCGGAGCATATCCTCTAAAATCTGAATAGTGCGCTCAGACTGTCCGTCTATCTGAGGATGAAATGTTGTGCTCAACTCCCGCGTACCAAACTCACACTGTATTGCCCTCCAGAAATGTGAGGTAAACTACGTAACCCGATTAGAAATGATAGACATGGGCACACCATAAAGACTAACGATCTCCCGGATATAAATCTCTACCAACCGCTTAGACGAATAGGAAACCGCCACAAGAATGAACTGCACTAACTTGGTTAGCCTATCAAAAATAACCCATACTGTATTGAACTTCCTGAGTCCGTGGGAGTCCAACAACGAAATCCATAGTGCTCTGCTCCCACCTCGACTCAGGAATCTCAATCTTCTGAAACAAACCACTAGGTCTCTGATGCTCGTACTTTATCTGCTGACAATTCAAACACCGAGCTACATAGGCAACAATGTCCTTCTTCATTCTCCTCCACCAATAATGTTTCCGCAAGTCCTGATACATCTTAGCGGTGCCCGGATGAATAGAGTACCGGGAACTATGAGCCTCCTCTAAAATAAACTCACGAAGTCCATCCACATTAGGCATACAAATACGACCCTGCATCCTCAAAACTCCATCATCTCCAACTGTAACCTGCTTGGCACCTCCGTGCCGCATTGTGTCTCTAAGGACAAGCAAATGAGGATCATCATACTATCGATCTCGGATACGCTCAAATAATGAAGACCGAGCGACTAAGAAAACAAGAACATGGCTTGGCTCAGAAACATCCAACCTCACGAATTGATTGGCTAAAGCCTGAACATCCAAAGCAAGCATCTATCCCCGATAGGAATATACGTATTGCTGCCCATACTGACTGACTTTCTACTCAATGTATCGGCCACTACATTGGCCTTTCCCGGATGATACAAGATGGTGATATCATAGTCTTTCAATAGCTCCAACCACCTTCTCTGCCTCAAATTTAGCTCCTTCTACTTGAACAAGTATTGCAAACTCTTGTGATCCATGAACACCTCACATGACACGCCATATAAATAATGCCTCTAAATCTTCAGCGCATGAACAATGGCTGCTAATTCCAAATCACGAACTGGATAATTCTTCTCATGGATCTTCAACTATCGCGAAGCATATGCAATAACCTTGCCATTCTGCATCAACACCGCACCAAGTCCAATACGCGATGCATCACAATATACTGTATATGGCCCTAAACCTGTAGGCAATACCAACACCGGCGCCGTAGTCAAAGCTATCTTGAGCTTATGAAAACTCGCCTCACACTCGTTCGACCACCTGAACTGGGCACCCTTCTGTGTCAACCTGGTTATCGGGGCTGCAATGATGAAAACCCCTCCACAAACCGATGGTAATAACCTGCCAAACCCAAGAAACTCCGGATCTCTGTAGCCGATGTGGGTCTAGGCCAGTCCTTGACTACCACAATCTTCTTAGTATCCACCTGAATACCCTCTACTAATACAACATGACCCAAGAATGCAATCGAACTCAACTAAAACTCACACTTTGAAAACTTAGCATACAATTGACTATCCCTCAAAGTCTAAAGAACGACTCGAAGATGCTGCTCGTGCTCCTCCCGGCTGCGGGAATAGATCAAAATATCATCAATGAAGATAATCACAAAGGAATCCAAATAAGTCTTGAACACTCGGTTCATCAAATTCATGAAAGCTGCTGGGGCATTTGTCAACCCGAATGACATCACTAAGAACTCATAATGCCCGTATCGAGTGCGAAAAGCTGTCTTAGGGAAATTGGATGCCCTAATCCTCAACTAATGGTTGCCAGATCTCAAATCAATCTTTGAAAATACCTTGGCGCCCTGAAGCTAATCAAACAAATCATCAGTCCTCAGCAATGGATACTTGTTCTTGATGGTGACTTTGTTCAACTACCGATAATATATACACATCCTCATCGATCCGTCCTTCTTCTTAACAAACTACACCGGCGCACCCCAAGGCAAGACACTAGGTCTAATGAAGCTCTTATTAAGCAAGTCTTTCAACTGTTCTTTCAATTCTTTCAACTCTGGCGAGGCCATATGATATGTTGGAATAGAAATGGGTAGAGTGCCCGGAGCCAAATCAATGCAAAAGTCAATATCCCTGTCAGGCGGCATACCCGACAGGTTTGCAGGAAATACCTCTAGAAACTCACGAACAATAGGCATAGAATCCATAGAAGGAACCTTGGCACTAGAATCACGAACATACGACAAATAGGCCAAACATCCCTTCTGAACCAATACGCCGAGCCTTCATATATAAGATAACCCTACAAGTGGAATAACCAGGAGTTCCCCTCCACTCTAATTGAGGTAAACTCGGTAAGGCTAAGGTCACAGTCTTGGCATGACAGTCCAAGATAACATGGTAAGGTGATAACCAGTCCATCCCCAATATGACATCAAAATCAACCATATCCAAAAGCAACAGATCTACTTGGGTCTCAAAACCCTCAATCACAAATATACATGAATGATGGACACGATCCACCAAAATAGAATCACCCACCAGTGTAGACAAATAGACAAGAGCACTCAAAGAATCACTAGGCATGACCAAATACGAGGCAAAATAAGATGACACATAGGAGTATGTAGACCCTGGATCAAATAGAACTGAAGCATCTCTACTACAGACCAAGACAATACCTGTGATAACTACAGTGGAGGCCTCAGCCTTGGGCCTGGCTGGAAGAGCATAACATTGGGGCTAGGCCGCACCACTTTGAGCTACGTCCCTGGGATGACCTCCTACTGGCTGACCTCCACCTTTAGCGGCCTGACCTCCACCTCTAATACCTCCACATCCACCTCTAGCACCTCTACACCTACCTCTAGCTGGCTGAGTGAGCGGTGGAACACCCAGTGCCTAAACCATGGCACGGGAACCCTGTTGCCGTGACTGAACACCCACTAATATTGGACAAGCCCTCCAGATATGACCATACTCACCGCACTCAAAGCATCCACCTGAGTGTTGCGGCTGAGGAAATTGAGACTGACCCTGGCTGGCCGGCTGACCTTGAGAATAGCCCTGAAGAGGAGGTGCTTTGATAGGAGCTGATGGTGCATGGTAGGGCTGCTGATTAGAATACTACACATAAGAACCACGACCACCTGGAGCACCATGAGAAGTCTGAAGTGCTGAATGAAACGGCTTGGGAGGATGGTCGCTACCAAAAGAATCCCTACCTCCATATGAGGCACCGCCGAACCTACCTGAATGATGGGGCCTCTGGTCAGACCCCTAACCACTCCCCTGCGATAGAACCATCTTAACTCTCCAGGCCACATTGGCCGCATCCTGAAAATAAATCTCGCTCCCAGTCTCCTTAGCTATCTGCAATCAAATCGGCTGAGCGAGTCCCTCAATGAACCTCCTCACCCTCTCTCTCTCGGTAGGAAGTATAATAAGAGCACGACGGGCTAAAGCAATGAATCTGGTCTTGTACTGAGTGGCAGTCATAGAACCATGCTGGAGACGCTCAAACTGCCTCCGATAGTCTTCCCTCTAAGTGATAGGAAGAAAATTCTCCAGAAATAGCTGAGAGAACTGATCCCAAGTCAAGGAAAGTGACCCAACTGGCCTAGCCAAACAATAATCCCTCCACCAAGTCTTGGCGGAACTTGACAAACGAAAAGCATCAAAGTCAACCCCATTGGTCTCCACTATCCCCATGTTCCGAAGAACCTCATAACAACTGTCTAAATAATCCTAGGGATCCTCTGAAGATGTACCACCATAAGTAGTAGTGAACAACTTGGTGAACCTATCCAATTTTCACAAAGAATCGGCAGACATAGTTGCTCCCTCACCGGTCTGAGCTACTACACCCGGTTGAACTGCTCCAACTGGCTGAGCTGTTGGAGTCTGAAACTAGGGAGCCATCTGCTCCGGAGTGCGGGTAGCGGGAGTTTGTACTCCTCCCCCAGCCTGAGAGATGGCTGGTGCTATAGGAAGTAAGCCTTCCGGGTGATACTCTCCATAAGGCCCACTAGATGGAGCAAAGCATCCTGGAGTACTGGGGTAGAAATGAACGCCTCTGGAACCTGAGCTAGGCCCACTGGAACTGTCTGGGCTGGGACCTCATCATCAAACTCTACCTGAGGCTCTGCCGCTGGAGCTTCTGCTTTGGGCTGAGCTCTGCCCCTGTTTCTACCCCTCGTAGATGCTGCTGCTGGGGGCTCGGGCTGCTGATCAGCGGATGAAGAACCATGTGTTCTCGCCATCTATGAAAGAATAGAGTAGAAGTTCAATTAACATTGAGAAACCAAATCGCACGATAGAGAAGAATAGAAGTGAAACTGTTCCTAACTGTGTAGCCTCTGGGGGATAAGCACAAACATCTCCGTACCGATCCCTTTGAATCTACCAAGATTGTCCGTGAATTGTGAGACCTAAGCAACCTAGAGATCTAATACCTACTTGTCACGATCCGGACTTCCCACCCTCGGGAGTGGTGATGGCGCCTACTCGTGAAAGCAAGGCAAGCTGAGTGTTATAGGTTTTATTACCCTTTTTCCTTAACCTTTTAACAATTTCAAATTAACATGCGATCAACAACAGAATAATAATAATAATAATAATAATAAAAGAAATGCGGAAGACGAAATCTGATAACTTAACCAAATGCTAGTGCGAAAATCCAAAATACAACTCTACCCAGAACTGGTGTCACAATGTCACGGACCACCTACGGATACTACAAACAGTGGGCTGAATAGAAAGTTACAAGTCTGTTTCTAAAGTAAATAAAAACAAAATAGAAAAGATAGAAGGGAACGCCAAGGCCTGCAGACGTCTGTAGGACTACCTTGAGTCTCCGCTGGACTGAAGGCAACAACCTCGCTATGGTCCAAAAGCTCCGGTACCGAGATCTGCACACAGTGCAGAGTGTAGTATCAGTACAACTGACCCTAAGTATTGGTAAGTGTCGAGCCTAACCTCGACGAAGTAGTGACGAGGCTAGGACAAGACTACCAAATAAACCTATGTAGTTAAAGCATATACGACAAATAATAATAACAGGAGCTAGTAGTTAAAGATGGAAAGGGGAAACATGCTGCGGCGAATATCAAGTACCAACAGAATTTCAGTAGAAAAACATAAAGAACATCTTAAATTTCGCATAAGTAAGAATAAGGAAAACAGTAACGAATCAATATGCACTTTTATTCTTTATTGTTGCGGCGTGCAACCTGATACAAATCATATAACACTGTTGCGGCATGCAACCCGATCTAAATCATATAATACTATTGCGGCGTGCAACCCGATCCAAATCACACAATACTGTTACGGCATGCAAACCGACCCCACTTGTCCTCCCTTATTACTCCTTGTTGCGGCATGAAACCCGATCCCATATAATATTGTTGCCAATTCTACCCAAATTCCCAATTTCTACCATGAAAATTCTTGATTTTTGACTAAAAATTGATGAAAAACGTTGGGTAATTGAAAGAGTAGAGTTGAGAATTGATTATCAATACTTTAGGGATGAATTTGTGTGAAGAAAATCACCTCTAGGTCTTGGTAGTTCGAAAATATGAAGAAAATGGGTTCTGCTCGTTTTAAATATGTTTTAAAAAGACTGGGCAGGCTTTTATCGCATTCACGATGGGTCAGGCCCAAATGGACTTCGCGTTGGATGGCCCGTGTTCGTGAAGCTTTAGTTCCTCAGGCCTTCGCGTTCGCAGTCAAACGGTCGTGTTCACATAGAACAAATTGAGCTCCTTGCCCCAGGCCTACTAACTCTATGCGTTTGCGTGGGCCAGAATGCGTTCGCGAAGGGTAACCCACCAGAGCTTCGCGTTCGCGAAGAACAAAATGACTCTGGAGTAAATTTGCCTTACACGTTCGTGAGTGAAGCCACGTGAACTTGAAGAACAAAATCACTGTGCACATGCAACAACTATGACAACAGAAATTCTAAGTCCAAAACATCCCGAACCCCACCCGAAACTCACTCGAGCCCTCAGGGCTCCAACCCAAACATGCACGCTAACCTAAAAAAATCATACGGACTTACTCGTGCGATCAAATTGCCAAAATAATACCTAGAACTTCAAGTTTAGCATCAAAATCAAAGAAAAATCTCAAGAACTCTTAAGTTTCAAATTTCACAATTGAGGGTCCGATTCACGTCATATGGACTCCGTTTTTTACCAAGTTTTACAGGCACAATTTAAATACCATATAAGACCTATACCGGGCTCCAGAACCAAAATACGGGCCCGATACCATCAAAATCAATCAAATTTAAATTTCCAAAAACTCTTATAATTTCAATTAAACAATTTTCTTTAAAAAATTATTTCTCGGGCTAGGAACCTCAGAATTCAATTCCGGGCATATGCCCAAGTTTCTTATTTTTCTATGGACCCTCCGGGACCGTCAAATTATGGGTCCGGATCCGTTTACCCAAAATATTGACCGAAATCAGCTTAAATTTAATTTTAATGGCAAAATTAGCATTTTTAATCAAATTTTCACATAAAAGTGTTCCGGATATATGTCCAGACCGCACACAGAAATCGAGGTGATATAAAAGGAGGTTTGTAAGGCCTCAGAACACAGAATTAACTTGTAAATCAAGTGATGACCCCTTGGGTCATCACAGGTAAAATACCCCGAATGGTTGGCTAATGTAGTAGTGGTTCCCAAAAAAAGGAAATAAATTAAGAATGTGCATAGATTATATAGACGTGAATAAAGCATGCCCCAAAGACTCATTCCCATTGCCCAACATCGATCGCTTGATCGATGCCATGGCCGACCACGAGATCCTAACTTTTCTCGACGCCTACTCCGGGTATAATCAAATTCAAATGAACCTAGAGGACAAGGAAAAGACTTTGTTCATCACGAAGTATGGTACATACTGTTATAATGTGATGCCCTTCGGGCTAAAAAATGCAGGAGCTACGTACCAACGCCTAGTTAATAAGATGTTTGAACATCAAATAGGCCAATCTATGGAAGTTTACATTGATGATATGCTAGTTAAGTCCCTACGCGTACAGGACCATTTGACTCATTTGCAGGAAATATTCGATATCCTTAGAAGCTACAACATTAAGCTCAACCCCGAGATATGTGCCTTTGGAGTAGGATCGAGAAAATTTTATGCTTCATGGTGTCGAATAGGGGGATCGAGATCAACCCCGACAAAATCAAAGCCATTGAAGCAATGTGAAGGTCGCACAACGGTTGACCGGGCAGATAGCAGCCTTAGGCTGGTTCATCTCGAGATCGTCAGATCGGAATCATCATTTCTTATCCTTGCTCAAAAAGAAAAATAGCTTTGAGTGGACTCCGGAATGCCAACATGCTTTAGAGGAATTAAAGCGGTATCTCTCGAGCCCGACTTTGCTCCACACCCTGAAGGAATATGAAACATTGTACCTATATCTGGCCATATCTGAAGTAGCGGTAAGCGATGTGTTGGTTCGAGAAAAACAAGGTACGCAATTCCCTGTTTATTACGTAAGTCAGAATCTAGGAGATGCTAAAACTAGTTATCCACACTTAGAAAAATTAGCTCTTGCATTAATAATTGCATCTCAGAAATTAAAACCTTATTTTCAATGCCATTGTATATGTGTTTTAACGACATACCCTCTTCGAAACATCTTGCATAAACCTGAATTATCGGGCAGATTGGCCAAATGGGCCATCGAGCTCGGAGAGTATGATATCGAGTACCAACCCCGGATGGCTATCAAGTCCCAAATTTTGGTGGACTTTGTGTCTGACTTTATGCCTGCCCTCGTGCCCGAAGTAGAGAAAGAACTTTTGCTAAATACGAGCACGTTATTGGGAGTATGGACCCTTTTCACCAATGGTGCCTCGAATGTGAAAAGGTCCAGACTCGGGATCGTTCTAAAACCTCCTACGGGTGGCATGATTAGGTTATCTATAAAAACTCTAAAGTTTACTAACAACGAGGCCGAGTATGAGGCTATGATTGCAGGTCTCAAACTGGCCAAAAGCCCAGGAGCAGAAGTGGTTGAAGCAAAATGCGACTCCCTTCTGGTAGTCAACCAAGTAAATGGGAGCTTCGAGGTTCGAGAAGACATGATGCAAAGATACTTAGACAAACTTCAGGTCATATTGCATCGCTTCAAAGAATGGACTCTAGTCCACATCCCTCGAGATCAGAACAGCGAGGCTGATGCACTTTCGAACTTGGGGTCGTCCATTGAACAAGATGACATACTCCCGAGGGCTGTTGTATAGTTATACAAGTCGGTGATTGAAGAAGGCCACACCAAGGTAAACTCAACAAGTCTAACATGGGATTGGAGGAAAAAATACATCGATTATTTGAGAAACGGGAAGCTGCCCACAAACCCAAAAGAATCGAGGGCCCTTCGAGCCAAAGAAGCTCGATTTTCACTCGATGAGAATGGAACACTATAAAAAAGGACCTTCGACGGACCTCTAGCAGTATGCTTGGGACCAGGGGACACCGATTATGCACTTCGGGAAATCCACGAGGGCATTTGTGGAAATCATTCCAGTGCCGATTCTTTGGTTCGAAAGGTGATCAGAGCAGGCTATTATTGATACAACATGGAAAAGAACACCAAGGAATTTGTTCGAAAGTGTGACAAATGCAAAAGGTTCGCACCAATGATTCACCAACCCGACGAACAACTACATTCAGTCTTATCACCATGGCCGTTCATGAAATGGGGGATGGACATCGTCAGCCCCCTACCAATGGTGCCATGTAAAGCTAGATTTATTCTATTTATGACTGACTATTTCTCGAAATGGGTGCAAGCACAGGCCTTCAAGAAGATAAGAGAAAAAGAAGTCATTGACTTCATCTGGGACCACATCATATGCCGATTCGGGATCCCCTCCGAGATTACATGTGATAATGGGAAACAGTTCATAGACAGCAAGGTGACAAAATTCCTCGAAGATCATAAGATCAAGAGGATCCTATCAACGCCCTATCACCCATGTGCAAATGGACAGGCCGAGTCCACAAATAAGACCATCATCCAAAACTTGAAAAAGAAGTTAGAAAATGTGAAGGGAAAATGGAGAGAGGTATTGCCCGAAGTACTATAGGCATGTGAGCACGTGATTTTTGCTTTAATGAAAACTACTCTAAAATAAATCAAAAAATAAAATAAATTTCTTTTACTGTGTAATTTTTGAATTTGCGTGATGCTAAATACTTGTGTTATATCCGTAAGTGTTTACTTTGTCATAATAAAATGAAAAAATAAAATAAAATACATGTTGCATGCATATAGGATTTAATTATGCATTTAAAAGATAATTTAAATAAAATCACAAAAAATATGCAATAATTCTATTTTAAATATTCCACTGTGTAATTGATGTCTTGTCTATGTGTTAAATAATTGTTATAGAATAATTAATATATTTTTGTGAAGTTAAAATTGTTTTATAATTAAATTTGGAAATTTAAATTAGAAAAATGAAATAGTTGAAAAAGAAATAATAAAAAAATAATAATAATAATCGGACCTGGATTAAAATCCAGGCCCAAAACATTTTTAACCCCCACAGCCCAATCCAAAACAGCCCCTGTCCGGTCCAACTCGAACAAGACTAAACGACGTCGCATGAGGTACTCCAAATCTGAGCCGTTGATTCATTGCAATCAAACGGTCCAGTTCAGCCCTTGCATAAATAAAACGACGACGTTTAGGGCAACTAGATCTGAACCGTTCATCCATTTTGATCCCACGGTCTTAAAATACTCACTCAAACCCGATCCATTTCAGCCCCGGGTTGACCCTTTCCCCAACTTAAATCAAACGATGTCGTTTTGATAAGGGGATTGATCCTGGCCCTTCATCTTACTTGATCGGACGGATTGCATCAATCCACCCCACCCCTATATAAGTCCCAAGCCCTACCCCGGCCCCTAACTGAACACCCCCCCTCCTCTCACTGTTCATCATCTTCCTCAGACCCTCCCACCTAACCCTAGCCGCCCTAAGACCCCAAAGCCTGAAACCCGGCGGCATCAACGCCGCCGGTCACCAAAATAACACCCTAAGACCCCCTGAACATCCTCTACACGAATATGACCTTAGTTTCCTTTGAATCAGGCCCCAACCCTTCGAATCTCAAATTGAACGTTGGCCTGAAAACCTGATCTTCTCCGATGGCTTCCAAAATAACACCACAACTTCCCCTAGATACCCTCATCATGGATCTGTTAGTTGCATGGTTCGAATCATACTGGAACTACTCGAATCTTCATTTGAAGATTCGAGTAATTTCTGTTTCTTATGAGCATTCTATGAGTATTCTATGTTTGTTTTCATTAGTCTGTTTAATTTTTCATATTTTTTTAGTCAATTCTGTTATACTGTCTCATACTCATCTATTGGATCAGAATCATACTATTGTTTCTGTTGTTTACGAGTGGTCATAATATGTGTAATCGACTCGATTAAGTTCGTCGATTAGTTGTTTTGTAAATTCTTATTGCCATTAATGCTGTTTGTAATACCCTGTTTATCCGTTTGGAATTGTTTATTGTCATTGAACTCAGTCAATTAGTTCTTCCCAATTAATTGATTCTCTTTTAATAATTCAGAAAGTTTGTCAATGGTATGTATATATTGTTTTCTGAACAGGGCATTGTCAGTATATTGACAATGCTCCTGTATTTGTTTGCTTTTAGTTCAGTTTTGAATTTCAGTTGAAATAATCCTGCATGTTCTGTGTAATGTTAAGGGTGTTTTATTCAGTGTTCAGTTGAGAATCCCCTGTTTAAATTCAGTTCTTGTCAATCAGTTATTAGAAATGTGATATACTGTCTCAAAATCATAGGATTGGTTATAGCTGTAAATCAGAAGGATAATTAAGTTTATACAGATTATAGAATCTGTTTTACAGTGGGTTCTGATTTTTCAGTAATAACAGTAGGTTTTCAGGGGTACTACTGGTAATGAAACAGTGAGGTAATATGATATAATAGAGGGCTAAAAGTGGTATGTTAATGGCTATTAGTTAATGATACTAATGGGGAACAAGGGATAATGGGCTGCTAGAAATCAGGAAAAAGTTAACTTGATGGGATTTAAAGTAGTAAAGGCAGATTTTAATGGAATTTTTTCTGTTTTTAAAAGATAAAAGGGGGTCCGGGCAGCACTTAAAAAGGGGGGACAGACCTGTATAAGATAGAGGGAATGGGGACTGATTTAGAGGAGTTTTTTTTTCAGAAAACTTGAAGAGAATTTAAGAGTTTTTTTTGGAGAGATTTCAGAACAGAATTTAGACAGACTTTAAGAGTTTTCAGAGAGAGAGAAATCAGTTTTCAGACAGAAATTTTAAAGTTAAGTTTTCAGAGAGATTAGAACAAGGAAAACTGAGATTTTGGGTAGATTTTAAGAGGAGGAACAATCTGATTTAGAAAGGAAGTTTTGTTTTTCTTCAGGTTATCTGTTTAAGAGAGGCTGATTTCCAAAACATTAGGAAATACACACAGAAATACATACACATTTGTGAAAAACAGAAAGAAAGAAAATGTGAAATAGGAATCTGAAACAGGAAGAGGAAAGAAACTGAAATCTGAAATGTTATCTTTCTAGAATCTGTCCGTTGTTTGCTTGTGAATATTGTTCAGTCCAAATCTGAAATTTTTCTCAAGTCTCTGTCACTGTTCATCTGGTTTAATGGGTCTTATTCAGACTTGCTGTGTTATTGGTATATTCTGCTGATTTTGTTACTGCTGCTACTGCTGAAATTTACTCCTTCTACCTTCATCTTCAGGTACATGTCTTTTAAATTTTATGTTGGAAAGAGATTCAACATGACTCATCAATGAAGCTTGAATTGAAAATTCTGTTTTTCCATTTGTCCAAGTTCATCAGTTTAAATTTCATTTTTCGTTTCATGTTAGTTAATTAGTAGTGAATTCAATTTGATAGCTATGAGCTAATTGTCTTACTTTGAAAGTTCGTATAAAGCTTTGTAATAATGTTAGTCCTTCATCTCATTAGTTTAATCATATTTGAACTGTCAAGGCAAGAACCATGACATAAATATTGGCTATTTACTAGGCCTTATGACATTGTTAGAATGGAGTGAAAATATCAAAACTATATTGCTAGTTTATTCTTATACTTGATTTAGTTATGGATGGAATGGTATAAGTTGTATGTTCTTATGTGGTATGATAACAGGTATTTATAGAAACATTAGTGGATAGTGAGTTGAGTTGTTATGGCTCATTACGATGTTAAAGTGCTACGAATGTTTCAAGACATACAAATAGGTGGCATGTAAAGCAATGTTGTTAATTAATTTGTACAATAATTCCCTTTATTATCAATTTGATGCCTATTTACCATCCTAAATAAATAATTAGGCCTATTAGATTAAAAGCAAGTATATGAGAATAAGATGAGATATACAAATTGCAACACTTTTTATCAACGACAATTAGAAATAGGACTTGCACTAAATAGAAATAATAAAAGTTCTTTAAAAAAATATTCTTCCCTTTATAAATCATTTTTAGTTTCATATACAATTCATTATTGGGCATGTAGATATATATGTTGTATTTGTGAAGAATAGTATTAATCATGTTTTTATTCTTTATTTAGAATTTGAATAGTCTTGGATGAACATGTTATATGCTGAAATTATAATCAACGGGCAACATTCAACAAATTGTGAATTCTTTTTCAAGAATTAAAGGGTATCTTAAATGAAGATTTCTCATAATATAATAAACAATTTGTGAAAAAAAAATCCCTAATATCATTACAAATATTTTGCGCAATTAGGGATACGTTCACGTACCCTGATTATATTTTTAAAAGCAAAAAATTCGGATTATGCGTACGCGCAATTTCGAGCGAATATTTAATAAAAGGATTTTTCCAAAGGTGTTAAATCAATTTCATAAAAACCCGAGATGTATGGTTCACTATTTAAGAAAAAACAAATATTCTTGATTCGACACAATTTTGAAAAAATGATTGTTTAATAAATATATTACCAAAAGTTATCGTGTACACGTACGCGTGACACAATTCCGCATTTTTAAATTTATAACACGAATATACGTACGCGTAATTCGATTCAAAGAAGGGTCCTCAATCACAATAAGTATAAGCGGTAGTAAAATCATCAATATATTTAATAAAAATCAAGATAATTAAGCCAATAATAAAAATAGTTAAGCGACCGTGCTAGAACCACGGAATTCGGAAATGCCTAACACCTTCTTCCGGATTAACAGAATTCCTTACTCAGGATTTCTGGTTCGCAGAATAATAAACAGAGTCATATTCTCCTCGATTCAGGGATTAAAAGTGGTGACTTGGGACGCCTTAAAATTCCCAGGTGGCGACTCTGAAACAAATAAACAAATCCCGTTTCGACTGTCCTTCAATTGGAGAAAACTCCCCACGCGCCCCGCGGGCGCGGTAAAAAGGAGGTGCGACAGCTCTGGCGACTCTACTGGGGAACAAACCCAGAATCTCTGGTTCGGGGTTCAAGAATTCGAGCTTAAAATATCTGTGTTAATTGGCTTTATTTACTATATGATTTTTAAATGTTTATATGCTAATATGCTAAACGTTTTTTTACCGCCTTAATATTATTTGAATTGTGAATATATACAACTGCTACGAAACCCCCTTCTTTCTGAGTCTTCTGAATTTATGGTGTACACATGCGCGTGACCCACCTTTCTGTTAAAGTCATACCAAATAAGACGGAGTTGGGACAAGTAACTAGGCCGGACAGACTTTCGTGCTCCCGGTACGTTGCCCCCGCTTCGGCTCAAACTGTCCGTTTGGGTAAGCCAGGTTTAGAACAATCAACCTAAGGTTTTACACTTAGAATAACTCAGCCATGTACCGGATCCCTAGTAGGAACGAATATTTGCATCATATGCATTTGGCCTTGGAGACTCAACACAGGGGTTGGGTCTGTCTAGGACAGGTGAACCCAAAATAAAAAGACCATCATGATGCATCCTACTTGTTACTTGTGCATTCATTTGCCTCGAACATGCTTGTTGACCAGCTTAAATAAAATCATGGTAAGAAGAAAGGAATAAAATGGGTTGTTTTTTTAAAAAAAAATTTCGAAAATAAATAGTTTTAAATTTTGAAATAAAGGTATTTAATAAATTAAAAAAAAAAATTCGAAAATGATTTTTTTTTGTTTTAGTATAAATTTTCAAAAAATGAATTTTGACTTTATCAAAATTAAATTTCAGATACAAAATGAGCACCGCACAAAGCCCCTCATCCACAAGTACGGAAGAATTTCTATGTCAGCTTCAGATGCGGTGGTATGATTTAGGCGAAGACGGTCAAAAATGGGTCGTCAAGCATTTGGGAAATCTCACGGACATTATGAAAGTTAAACCCCGTGATGATCTGATTGCGGCGTTAGTAACTTTCTGGGATCCTGTTCACAATGTCTTTCGTTTCTCTGACTTCGAGCTTACTCCCACATTAGAGGAGATAGCTGGCTATGTTGGTTTTAACGAAAGTTTAAGAAATCAAAGCTTGATATTCACAAAGGCTCCTTCAGTACATCGATTCTTCGGTCTTCTGAACATCAGCAGTCAAATTAGGAAAAGCAATGTCATCATGGATGTTGTTCCTTCAACTTTTTGTATTCAAGGTTCGGAAAGTCAGATGAGTTCGAAATTCATGAGAAAGGCCTTACTAATAAGCAAAACAAAGACACTTGGCAGATGCACCGTCGATTTGCTTTCATGGTGGCTTTTCTAGGAGTCATGGTCTTCCCAAATAAAGAGCGAACAATTGATATTCGCACCGCAAAAGTTGTGCAAATCCTCACCACTAAAGAAAATCACACCCTTGTCCCCATCATTCTATCAGACATTTATCGAGCTTTGACTTTATGCAAATTAGGAGCAAAGGTCTTCGAAGGATGCAAAATTTTGTTGCAAATGTGGGTGATGGAGCATCTCCAACAACAGCCCAAGATCATACAGTATGGGTCAAACAATGCTAATTGCATCGAGAGCTATGAGGAAAGAACAAAAAATTATCAAGCTCCAGAAGGGATAGAAGCATGGGTATCTCATCTAAAGGCTTTAACGGCAAATCAAATTGAATGGACTCTGGGATGGCTCCCGATGAGGGAAGTAATACACATGTCAGCCTCAAATAGTTATCTACTACTATTGGGATTGAGAAGCATTCAGCCATATGCACCACTGAGAGTCCTAAGGCAATTAGGGAGATATCAAATAGTTCCTGATGATGAGGATTTGAGTGTGCAAGTAATCGAATTACACCCAGAAGCCACTATTCCCGAGGCTCTACTTCAGCAGATGTGGAATGGGTGCCGATACTTGAAAAGCGATACTCAAGTCCTAGACGCTACAAAGGGTGAGATAAATCCTGGATATGCAAGGTGGTTCGAAAAACGGTCTCGCGTGGATGATGTACCAGAACCTGAGCTAAAAAGGCCAACAAAAAGACCCCATATTCAAAACTTCAATGATAAAATCCAAGAGCGGTTGATCTGGGGAGAAAAAGAAAAAGGGTACAAAGCAACTATCCATGCCCTAAAAGAAAATCTAAGAAGCCTCAGTTTGGAGAAAGATTTGCAAGCACAAGAAGCCGAAGGCGAGAAAAAGAGTCTAGCTTGTGAGAATGAAAATCTTCATGCTCGATTCCAAAAAATGAAAAGAGTTTCTGAAATGCCAAAGAGGAGCTGGAAGGATCAAAAAACCATCGCCAATCTCTTTGAAAGAATGCAAGATTATGATTCCATTCTTGCGGAAAACGAAAGGAAATTGAGCAAGGCAAAAGAAAGGATCCAACAATTAAACGAAGAAGCCAGATCTAACAAGGAACGCCAAGATAGGCAATCCGAAAAAGACAAGGCACAATTCAAGAAGGAAAAAGACTATTGGATGCGATCAGAAGACCAACTTCGTGCACAAATAGAAGATGCAACAGAGAACATCAACAAGCAGACCTCGACATGGAAAGATCGCAAGCAAGATTAGAGCAGGCCAGACTCCGAGCTCTATTAGAATCAGCTCTAGATCGTGAAAACCGTGTCAGAGATATAGCCACCACTCGTCAGCAGCAATTGCAAGACCAAGACCAACGTCTCCAAGATTTCAGGGCACAAATCCACGACCTGGCAGTCTTCACATCTCAAAGTTATGTAAACTGCCAAGGAATGGATTATGAAAGATTTACTGAGCATGCGCCCCCTTTTGCTCGTCATCTAGCAATGGAGTTGGAAAGGATGTATCGTATGCTGGGAGGCCATCCAGGTCAAGCCCCACATTGAGCAGATAATCCAATATTTGACAACAAAAGTGGAAAGTAGGGCACATTGTGAGATGTTAAGAATTGTATTTTTTATTTTGATTTAAGTGTGTGTGTTTTCAAGCCATTTTCTTAAAGTTTTCAAATGTAATTCCATCTTTGTGTAATGAATAAAAGTGATTGCCTTTGGTCTGAACTACGCAAGGTCTGATTCATGTGAGGCATGATACGTAGGCAATCTCTCAGATTCGACCACCACGATAAAAGATATATATAGTAAATAAAAGTGAATGACAATTTTCAATTTCAAGAAAGCTGGGACGACACAAGCAGCCGAGCAAATGCATAATAGAAAGGGATTATTTGTCTAGGAGCATTGCATCTCAACGTGTGATTATATATGTGTTAAACTCTCAGAACTAGCAAGTTTGTTCATTTTCAGAATTCCAGCAGTTAGTTTCTCTAAAGAGTATACTGGCATATTATCACTATTACACAAGATCAAAAGGAACAATACCCGAAAGTATGTCTATCCCAGATGTTGACCCAGGTATGGAGATAGAGGAGATAGATGTCGGGAAAATGAAAGAAGAGATGTTTAAGCTCAAGCAGCAAATGGCTGAGATGTACCAAGCTTGGTCTACAGGACAGTTACCCCCATCTTACCCAAGTAACCCTGCTCCATCAATGACTCAAACTCAGGATAATATCACCACTGAATTATCCCCAAACTTCCCCATTTACCAGCACTACCGAGGCACCACCTCTCAGACACCACAGTCTCCACCTCCGAAACCCGTTCCATATTTTCCTCCACCTATGACTCCTGTTTTCGTAGCACCTCCCCCTGCTACATTCCACAAATCTCCTAGTGAGCCTACATTCCAGGCCCAGGACAACCAATATTACCCCCGGAGCCCACCCTCAAAGCCTCCGAAATTCATTCAACCACTCCTCGTTTTAATCTCCCAACCGAAATTGACAAGCCAGCCAAAAATGCTGAGCAAGAAGAGATGTTCAGAAAGGTCAAGAGTCTAGAACAATCATTCAGAGACATGCGAGGATTAGGTGGGCAAGTCAGTGTAGCCTACAAAGATTTGTGCTTGTTCCCCAACGTACAATTACCGGTTGGCTTCAAGATGCCCAAATTTGATTTATATAACGGGCACGGTGACCCAGTAGCCCACTTAAGGGGTTTCTGTAGCAAGATGCGAGGAGCTGGGGGAAAAGATGAATTATTAATGGCTTACTTCAGTCAGAGTCTAAGCGGATCAGCTTTGGAGTGGTATACACACCAGGACCATGGGAGATGGTACACCTGGGATGACCTGGCGCAGGCATTCGCATACCATTTCCAATACAATCTGGAAATCATCCCAGATCGATTATCTTTGACAAAATTCGAGAAGAAACACAATGAAAGTTTCAGAGAGTATGACTTTCGGTGGAGAGAACAGGCAGCAAGAGTGGATCCTCCTATGAAGGAGAGCGAAATGGTAGACTATTTCCTCCAAGCCTTGGAACCAACTTACTATGCCCACTTGGTTTCAGCGGTTGGGAAATCATTCAACGAAGTAGTGAAGATGGGAGGTATGGTGGAATAAGGCTTCAAGACAAATAAAATCATGAGCTATTCAGCAATTAAGGCAACTACTCAAGCTATTCAAGGCGGGGTAGGAGGAATCGGAAGAAAGAAGAGGGAGGAAGCAGCAATAGTTGATTCAGGAATTTGGCCGGGACCCAGAGGTTCACCGCTTTACTATAATCAACAACGACCTCGCCAATCAGCTTACCACCACGATTCATCCTACTATCACCCTTCAGAGTCTCATTTTTCCATTAACCATGCTCAAGCATACAATCAGCCACCTGTTCACACCAATTGGCGTGCTCCGGTCACACCAAATACTTACCCAGGAGCCTATCCCGGACCAGGTTTCAGGCCTAGGCCAACATTCAGGGGAGAAAGGGAACAAAAAAAGAAAACCTACACTCCATTGGGAGAATCTTACACTAGTCTGTTCCACAGGCCGAGACAACTAGACATGTTGAGACCAATACAATCCAAGCTACCCAATCCTCCTCCAAAGAATCTGGATTACACCATTAGCTGTGAATATTGCTCCGGTGCACCAGGCCATGATACAGAGAAATGCTGGCATTTGAAAAATGCAATACAAGAGCTGATTGATACTAATAAAATCGAGGTTCAAAACCCCGAAGCCCCAAATATCAATAGAAATCCAATGCCAGCCCATCAAGAGGTTAATATGATAGAAATCATACAAGCTGATGGGGAGACAAAGAAGCCGTCACAAACTGTCATGATGATCAAGTCTCATGAAACCAAGCCAGACAAGCAGTTAATGGAGGAGAAGCCGGTGTCTAAGCAGAACAAAAATGGTGATGAACCGTCTATGATAGTCGATGAGGGATCATCGAGCAAAGTTGCCGCAAAACAAGAAAAGCCGAAAGTGATAGTACCAGGGGTTGCTAACAAACCCATTATATTCGTGGAAGGAGCCCGTACAGATCGGGTTATTATTGCACCTGTAATCCAGCTACCGGTCATCAACAACAAAGCCATCCCATGGAGCTATGAACGGGTGACTGTAATGTACAAGGGCAAAGAAATCAAGGAAGAAGTGTGTGAGGTGCAAGGCTTGACACGTTCGGGAAGATGTTTTACTCCCGAAGAGTTGAGAAAAACTAAAAACAATCCAGCGCCAACAAAGAGAGCTGTGACGGAAGAAGAGGCGGAGGAGTTTTTAGGAAAAATGAAACTCCATGATTATTCTGTTGTGGATCAATTAAAGAAGACCCCCGCTCAAATTTCATTGTTGTCATTACTAATCCATTCAGAGGAGCACCGTCTGGCTTTGATGAAAATCCTGAATGAAGCTCATGTTCCTGAAAAGATCTCTGTAAATCATTTGGGAAAAATAGCCAACAGAATCTTTGAGACAAACAGAATTACATTTGCTGGTGATGAATTACCTATGGAAGGTACCGAGCACAACAGAGCTCTTTACCTCACCGTGAAATGTGAAAACTCCATAGTAACCCGGGTATTGGTTGACAATGGGTCAAGTGCAAACATATGCCCTCTCTCCACTTTAAACAAATTAAAGATTAAAGAGGAGAGGATCCAGAAGAATAGTATCTGCGTACGAGGGTTTGACGGTGGAAGCAGAGATTCATTTGGCGACATAGTGTTGGAACTAACAATAGGGCCAGTTGAATTCACAATGGAATTCCAAGTGTTGGACATAACTGTTTCTTACAACTTGTTGTTGGGTCGACCATGGATCCATGCTGCTAAAGCAGTCCCGTCAACACTACATCAGGCTGTCAAGTTTGAATGGGATCATCAAGAAGTAGTCGTGTATGGAGAAGAAAGTTTAAATGCTCACAGCAGTACCATTGTACCGGTCGAGGGAACAGAAAATGACCAGGGACCATGGGTATACCAAGTAACCGACACAGTGTCGATAGAGAGAATTCCAGAGGGGAAATATCTTCCAAATCCAAAGATATCCTCTGCATCAGTCATGGTAGCTTATGAAATGTTAAAGAATGGCTTTATACCCGGCAAAGGTCTGGGTTTATCTTTGCAAGGAATTATACAACCAGTATCTCTCCCCGAGAACTGGGGAACATTAGGTTTGGGGTTCATACCCACTGCCAATGACGTGATAAGGGCTAGGAAGCTGAAACACCAAGCATGGGTTCTTCCAAAACCAGTCCCACATCTGTCAAAGTCTTTTCTCAAGACCGACACTAAAAATCGCCCTATAACAACAATTCCTAAATCCCGGGTCAATCCTGAGAAAGAATTAATTGAAAGGTTCGAGAAATTGTTTAGTGATGTGAATATGTTGGAAAGCGGAGAAGGGTGTAGCAACGCAGAAGTTCAATTCGTTGGACCGGAAACAAAGCTCAATAATTGGAAAGCCACTCCTCTCCCAATTCGAAAGGAGTCTTGGTAGTTTATTTTGATTTTCTTTCAGTTTGTTTGGGTTATTTCAAGGTTGTAATCCCAAAGTTTATCTTACAGTTGGTTTGAAGTATGCAAAACCTTGTTATCTTTCATCATCCAATAAAAAGCAGTTTCCTTTTTATTATCATTCCTGATAGTTTTCTTTTCTTTTTTTTTCTTTCCTATACAGTTCCTTTTACGCTGGCTCTAGTTATATGGCATGCATGAAGAATCATCAGTCCAGTCTTAAAAATCAATCTGGTTCTGAAGTAATAATTCAAAAAATATATTGTGATTATGAATCAGAATATGAGGAAGATGAGGTTTTTGAAGAGATTAGTAAAGAGTTAATTCACTTTGAGGAAAAAATCAAACCTAACTTGAGTGATACCGAGGACGTCAATATAGGGGACACGAGTAATGTCCGGGAAACTAAAATAAGTGTCCATCTCGAACCAAATATTCGAGAGGAGTTAATTAAAGCACTTATAGAATTCAAAGATGTTTTTGCATGGTCGTATGACGACATGCCGGGCTTGAGCACTGATTTAGTGGTCCACAAATTGCCCACCGATCCAACGGTGCCTCCTGTCAAGCAGAGGCTGAGAAAATTCAAGCCTGATATGAGTGTGAGAATTAAGGAAGAAATCACCAAACAATTGGAAGCAAAGGTCATTCGAGTCACTCGATATCCTGTTTGGTTAGCTAATGTCGTTCCTGTGCCAAAGAAAGACGGCAAAATTAGAGTATGCGTCGACTATCGCAATCTCAACAAAGCAAGTCCAAAGGATAATTTCCCATTACCCAATATCCATATTTTGATCGACAATTGTGCCAAGCATGATATAGGGTCTTTCGTGGATTGTTATGCCGGGTATCATCAAATTCTAATGGATGAAGAAGATGCAAAAAAGACGGCATTCATCACACCATGGGGAACTTATTGCTACCGGGTAATGCCATTCGGTTTAAAGAATGCCGGAGCAACCTATATAAGAGCAATGACCACAGTGTTTCGTGATATGATACACAAGGAAATTGAGGTATACGTGGACGATGTGATCGTATAATCAAAACATCAGGCCGACCACGTTGGGGATTTGAGGAAGTTCTTCTTAAGACTTCGCAGGTACAACCTCAAGCTTAACCCTGCAAAGTGCGCATTTGGAGTTCCATCCGGAAAGTTGCTGGGATTCATAGTCAGTCGACAAGGCATCGAGCTAGACTCATCAACAATTAAAGCCATCCAAGAATTGCCACCCCCCAGGAACAAAACTGAAGTAATGAGTTTGTTGGGAAGGTTAAATTACATCAGCAGGTTTATTGCTCAGCTCACAACAACCTGTGAGCCAATTTTCAAATTGTTAAAAAGGATGCTACGATCAAATGGACCGATGAGTGTCAAGAAGCGTTCGATAAAATAAAAGGGTACTTGTCGAACCCTCCCGTGTTGGTCCCGCCAGAGCCAGGAAGACCTTTGATTCTTTACTTAACGGTTTTGGAAAATTCGTTTGGTTGCGTATTGGGGCAACATGACCTCAGTGGCAGAAAAGAACAGGCCATCTACTACCTTAGCAAGAAGTTCACAGCTTATGAGGTTAAGTATACCCATCTGGAAAAGACATGTTGCGCCGTAACATGGGTAGCTCAAAAATTGAAACACTATTTGTCATCCTACACTACTTACCTCATTTCTCGGTTGGATCCATTGAAATACATTTTTCAAAAGCCTATGCCAACGGGAAGACTTGCAAAGTGGCAGATATTGCTCACAGAATTCGACATCATCTATGTGACTCGAACTGCAATGAAGGCTCAAGCATTGGCCGATCATTTAGCCGAAAACCCGGTCGATGAGGAATATGAGCCGTTGAAGACTTATTTTCCTGATGAAGAAACAATGCATATCGACGAGGTGGAGCAAATTGAAAAGCCTGGCTGGAAACTTTTCTTTGATGGAGCCGCTAACATGAAAGGAGTCGGAATAGGAGCTGTAATCATTTCTGAAACAGGGCATCACTATCCTGTTACAGCTCAATTGCGATTTTATTGCACCAATAATATGGCTGAATATGAAGCTTGCATTTTGGGGTTAAGGCTAGCTGCAGACATGGGTATCCGAGAAATCTTAGTCATGGGAGATTCGGATCTTTTGGTACATCAAATTCAAGGAGAATGGGAAACCCGAGACTTGAAGCTCATCCCATACCGGCAATGTTTACATGATCTTTGTCAGCGGTTTCAATCAGTGGAATTCCAACATATTCCAAGAATCCATAATGAGGTTGCCGATGCATTGGCTACCCTGGCATCAATGTTGCACCATCCGGACAAAGCTTATGTAGATCCGATACATATTCAAGTCCACGATCAGCACGCTTATTGCAATATGGTTGAAGAAGAATTTGATGGTGAACCATGGTTCCACGACATCAAGGAGTATATCAGAATGGGGATATATCCCACACAAGCCACAGGGGATCAAAAGAGGACCATTAGGCGATTGGCAAATGGATTCTTCTTAAGCGGAGGAATTTTGTATAAAAGAACACCAGATCTTGGATTATTAAGATGCATAGATGCCAGACAAGCTACAACTGTCATGTCTGAAGTACATTCGGGAGTTTGCGGATCCCACATGAGCGGATATGTGTTGGCAAAGAAAATCCTCCGAGCTGGTTACTATTGGCTTACCATGGAGCGAGATTGTATCAGTTTTGTGCGCAAGTGTCATCAATGCCAAATACACGGAGATTTGATTCATTCTCCACCATCCGAGTTGCACACAATGTCGGCACCATGGCCCTTCGTTGCCTGGGGCATGGATGTAATTGGACCAATTGAGCCGGCAACATCCAATGGGCACAGGTTCATTCTGGTAGCTATTGATTATTTTACCAAATGGGTTGAGGCCAAGACATTCAAATCAGTGACCAAGAAAGCTGTGGTCGATTTTGTCCACTCAAATATCATATGTCGATTCGGAATCCCGAAGATGATCATCACAGATAACGGTGCTAATCTTAATAGCAACCTAATGAAGGAAGTATGTCAACAGTTTAAGATTACACATCGCAACTCTACCCCATATCGGCCCAAAGCGAATGGAGCAGTAGAAGCAGCCAACAAAAACATAAAGAAGATACTTTGGAAAATGGTAGAAGGTTCAAAACAATGGCATGAAAAATTACCATTTGCATTATTGGGATACCGCACTACTGTTCGCACTTCAGTAGGAACAACTCCTTATTTGTTGGTATATGGCACTGAAGCAGTAATTCCTGCGGAAGTTGAGATTCCTTCCCTTCGGATCATCGCCAAAGCAAAGATTGATGATGATGAATGGGTCAAAACCCGTCTAGAACAGTTAAACTTGATTGATGAAAAACAATTGACCGTAGTATGCCATGGTCAGTTATATCAAAGAAGAATAGAAAGAGCATACAACAAAAAGGTGCGTCCCCGGAAGTTTGAAGTAGGTCAGCATGTTCTGAAACGTATTTTTCCACATCAGGTTGAAGCAAAGGGCAAATTTGCCCCGAATTGGCAAGGACCATTAATTGTGACCAGCGTATTATCGAATAGTGCACTATGCTTAACAGACATTGAAGGCAAATGCATAGATATGGCGATCAAT
This sequence comes from Nicotiana tabacum, assembly GCF_000715075.1. Taxonomy (NCBI): domain Eukaryota; kingdom Viridiplantae; phylum Streptophyta; class Magnoliopsida; order Solanales; family Solanaceae; genus Nicotiana; species Nicotiana tabacum. The sequence goes on along the minus strand of NC_134080.1, from coordinate 62,303,928 downwards.
TCCGGCGCGGTAAAGAGATATTATGCATAACTTTTTGAGTGTTTGTATTTAGCACTATTTCGAAGATTGGAATGACAAAGACAATTTATTCTGCTATCCAAACACTATACCATTTGCTTCCTCTTTGAGCCATACTTGTTTCTTTCCTACCCTCTCTTGGAATTAATAAAAAAAAAAAAATCACTATTATGTAGTGAACTACGTTTGACCTGATTCCTCAAAGAAGGATACGTAGGCGCCTCACTGCTCGGTCATAGGGTGCACAATATACATAAAATGTGCACAAAAAGAAACATCAAGCGACCCCAATCAAGGAACTAGGGCAAGAATTGTATTGGAAATAAGAAAAAGATTCGAAGAGTTATAATTTTAAACACATACCAAAACTGTTTAGCTTTTAATACCTTTTCCATTTCTAACCCCATACCAGAAAGACCTTTCGACCAATCTTAGAAAAATGTTGAGTCAAGAAAATGAAGATGGTTCATAACATTCTGGTACAAACAAGAAAAGAAAGTAAAAACGAGAGAGTCTTATAGGTGAAAACCCACACGGGCACCATAAGGCGACGGAAGTTGAGAGAAAAGTAAAATGAGAGAGTCTTATTGGTGAAAACCTTCGTGGGCACCATAAGGCAAAAAAGAAGTGAAAAAATGAACAAATAAGGAAAGTTTATCAGTGAAAACTCTTTAAGACATTGCAAGTCCAACAGGTCTGTGAAATGAAAAATGAGGTTGGATTATGGGAATTTTGGCAAAAAAAAATAAAAAAAATGAGACAATTGAAAGGAGATTGATTAAAAAACTGGGTTGATTAATCCGAAATGCATACCCTGATCATTGGTGCCAGTAACTCCAATCAGATAAGTTTTTATTCTTTCTCTAACAGTCATCGAAACTTGGATTTTTCTTTTCATTCTATAATTGTCGAAATCAGCGTGTTTCGCCACTAATAAATCTTACTTTTCTAAAAAAGCTTTGAGATAAGTTTTATTCCAAACAAATAAGAAGGAATGTCAAGGTATACTACCAAGATTCAAGGTTACATGATGCAAAATACGGCCACGAAAGGTGGGAGATAAAGGATATGGGTGTAAGAAAGGTGAAATCAAAAGTGGATCAGCAAAGTCAGAAGGGACATATGATTACAGTTAAAAGGGTTTGAAGGAAAACATACAGAGGGGAATCCTATAGTCAAGAATCAATTACGAGGACAAAACAGTCTTTTCAACCATTCCAAGGCAATAAAGAGAGACGAAGAGAAGCCTTACCATCGGCAAAAAATACCCCAGTTAACCACCCTGCTTTAAATAACGAAGTTTTCTTTGATTTAAAACAAGGGCAAATACAATATTTGTGTCAGGAAATACCTGGTAAAAGAATTGAAGAAGTCAGGCGTCCACCTGGAGAATGAGGATGAGAAAAAGAAGTCAGGCGTCCACCTGGAGAATGAGGATGAAGAATTGAAGAAGTCAGGCGTCCACCTAGAGAATGAGGATGAAGAAAAAAAGCAGTCAGGCGTCCACCTGGAGAATGAGGATGAAGAAAAGAAGAAGTCAGGCGTCCACCTGGAGAATGAGGATGAAGAAAAAGAAGAAGTCAGGCGTCCACCTGGAGAATGAGGATAAAGAATTGAAAAAGTCAGGCGTCCACCTAGAGAATGAGGATGAGAAAAGAAGAAGTCAGGCGTCCACCTGGAGAATGAGGATGAAGAATTGAAGAAGTCAGGCGTCCACCTGGAGAATGAGGATGAAGAAAAAGAAGAAGTCAGGCGTCCACCTGGAGAATGAGGATGAAGAATTAAAGAAGTCAGGCGTCCACCTGGAGAATGAGGATGAAGAATTGAAGAAGTCAGGCGTCCACCTGGAGAATGAGGATGAAGAAAAAGAAGAAGTCAGGCGTCCACCTGGAGAATGAGGATGAAGAATTAAAGAAGTCAGGCGTCCACCTGGAGAATGAGGATAAGAATTAAAGAAGTAAGGCGTCCACCTGGAGAATGAGGATAAAGAATTGAAGAAGTCAGGCGTCCACTTGGAGAATGAGGATAAGAATTAAAGATGTCAGGCGTCAACCTGGAGAATGAGGATGAAGAATTAAAGAAGTCAGGCGTCCACCTGGAGAATGAGGATAAGAATTAAAGAAGTCAGGCGTCCACCTGGAGAATGAGGATAAAGAATTGAAGAAGTCAGGCGTCCACCTGGAGAATGAGGATAAGAATTAAAGAAGTCAGGCGTCCACCTGGAGAATGAGAATAAAGAATTGAAGAAGTCAGGCGTCCACCTGGAGAATGAGGATAAGAATTAAAGAAGTCAGGCGTCCACCTGGAGAATGAGGATGAAGAATTAAAGAAGTCAGGCGTCCACCTGGAGAATGAGGATAAGAATTAAAGAAGTCAGGCGTCCACCTGGAGAATGAGGATAAAGAATTGAAGAAGTCAGGCGTCCACCTGGAGAATGAGGATGAAGAATTGAAGAAGTCAGGCGTCCACCTGGAGAATGAGGATAAGAATTAAAGAAGTCAGGCGTCCACCTGGAGAATGAGGATGAAGAAATTGAAGAAGTCAGGCGTCCACCTGGAGAATGAGGATGAGAATTAAAGAAGTCAGGCGTCCACCTGGAGAATGAGGATGAGAAAAGAAGAAGTCAGGCGTCCACCTGGAGAATGAGGATGAAGAATTAAAGAAGTCAGGCGTCCACCTGGAGAATGAGGATAAGAATTAAAGAAGTCAGGCGTCCACCTGGAGAATGAGGATAAGAATTAAAGAAGTCAGGCGTCCACCTGGAGAATGAGGATGAAGAATTAAAGAAGTCAGGCGTCCACCTGGAGAATGAGGATGAAGAATTAAAGAAGTCAGGCGTCCACCTGGAGAATGAGGATAAGAATTAAAGAAGTCAGGCGTCCACCTGGAGAATGAGGATAAAGAATTGAAGAAGTCAGGCGTCCACCTGGAGAATGAGGATGAAGAATTGAAGAAGTCAGGCGTCCACCTGGAGAATGAGGATAAGAATTAAAGAAGTTAGGCGTCCACCTGGAGAATGAGGATGAAGAAATTGAAGAAGTCAGGCGTCCACCTGGAGAATGAGGATGAGAATTAAAGAAGTCAGGCGTCCACCTGGAGAATGAGGATGAAGAAATTGAAGAAATCAGGCGTCCACCTGGAGAATGAGGATGAAGAAGTTGAAGAAGTCAGGCATCCACCTGGAGAATGAGGATGAGATCTAAAGAAGTCAGGCGTCCACCTGGAGATTGAGGATGAGAATTAAAGAAGTCAGGCGTCCACCTGGAGAATGAGGATGAAGAAATTGAAGAAGTCAGGCGTCCACCTGGAGAATGAGGATGAGAATTAAAGTAGTCAGGCGTCTACCCGGAGAATGAGGGTGAAGAAAAAGAAGTCAGGCGTCCACCTGGAGAATGAGGATGAAGAAAGAAAAGAAGCAGTCAAGGCACCCACCTGAAGAACGAGGGAATGAAATTGAAGTGTTGAAATCAAAAGCCCGCTCATATGAAAAAGGAGCACACTTAGAACCCATAAAGCAGAGGAGTCCAACAAAATCCCCAGCAAGAAACAACAAGAGTTCCAAAAGAAAATACGGGACAATGAAAAGGAATACGTAATAAGCCAAATGCCCAAGAGTCACCAAGATATCAAGACAACAAGAAACACAAGGGCATGATCTAGATAAGATTTTTATAATTCCTGTACCATAATCTAGTTTAGTTTTTTTTTGTATTACCTTTGAAGTAAGGTGTAATAAGGAGGTCAGCAAGCAGTAAAAACAACACGAAGCAGCAGTAACATCACAGTCCCAAGGTAGTCCCAGCTACCCAAAATTCCCGAACTACATTGACCTGATTCCTTTATAGCCAAGGATATGTAGGAAACCTTTGAAGTAGAGGTTCGGTCAAATCTTTCTAAAAATGCTTCCCACGGTGTATTTGAACGGGCAAAAATCGCTCGTATCCGCTCACTTTATCTTTGCACGAAAACTCTTCGAGTTTCCGCACAAAGAGGGGCAGCTGTGAGCACGTGATTTTTGCTTTAATGAAAACTACTCCAAAATAAATCAAAAAATAAAATAAATTTCTTTTACTGTGTAATTTTTGAATTTGCGTGATGCTAAATACTTGTGTTATATCCGTAAGTGTTTACTTTGTCATAATAAAATGAAAAAATAAAATAAAATACATGTTGCATGCATATAGGATTTAATTATGCATTTAAAAGATAATTTAAATAAAATCACAAAAAATATGCAATAGTTCTATTTTAAATATTCCACTGTGTAATTGATGTCTTGTCTATGTGTTAAATAATTGTTATAGAATAATTAATATATTTTTGTGAAGTTAAAATTGTTTTATAATTAAATTTGGAAATTTAAATTAGAAAAATGAAATAGTTGAAAAAGAAATAATAAAAAAATAATAATAATAATCGGACCTGGATTAAAATCCAGGCCCAAAACATTTTTAACCCCCACAGCCCAATCCAAAACAGCCCCTGTCCGGTCCAACTCGAACAAGACTAAACGACGTCGCATGAGGTACTCCAAATCTGAGCCGTTGATTCATTGCAATCAAACGGTCCAGTTCAGCCCTTGCATAAATAAAACGACGACGTTTAGGGCAACTAGATCTGAACCGTTCATCCATTTTGATCCCACGGTCTTAAAATACTCACTCAAACCCGATCCATTTCAACCCCGGGTTGACCCTTTCCCCAACTTAAATCAAACGATGTCGTTTTGATAAGTGGATTGATCCTGGCCCTTCATCTTACTTGATCGGACGGATTGCACCAATCCACCCCACCCCTATATAAGTCCCAAGTCCTACCCCGGCCCCTAACTGAACACCCCCCTCCTCTCACTGTTCATCATCTTCCTCAGACCCTCCCACCTAACCCTAGCCGCCCTAAGACCCCAAAGCCTGAAACCCGGCGGCATCAACGCCGCCGGTCACCAAAATAACACCCTAAGACCCCCTGAACATCCTCTACACGAATATGACCTTAGTTTCCTTCGAATCAGGCCCCAACCCTTCGAATCTTAAATCGAAGGTTGGCCTGAAAACCTGATCTTCTCCGATGGCTTCCAAAATAACACCACAACTTCCCCTAGATACCCTCATCATGGATCTGTTAGTTGCATGGTTCGAATCATACTGGAACTACTCGAATCTTCATTTGAAGATTCGAGTACAACCTGACCTTATCCCAACCTACTTCAAACCCACACCAGTTACCCCCCTGACCTCCCTCGTGCCTAGAACATCTTTGGTTTCCCTCGAATCTAACCAGAAATGAGTAAATCCCAAATCGAACTTTCGAGAACCCTAAAATACCAAACTTTTGGATTCTGTCCAGATTGAATAAAGATTGAGGTTTAATCGACCTTAGTCGAAGTATTTTTTTCAGTGGAAAATACTTCGACTAAGGTCTGTTTGATTTCAAACAAAGTCCAAATCCAAGTCGAGTTGAGTTCGTTTGAATTTAAAGGTTCAGAGGTAATTTCTGTTTCTTATGAGCATTCTATGAGTATTCTATGTTTGTTTTCATTAGTCTGTTTAATTTTTCATATTTTTTTAGTCAATTCTGTTATACTGTCTCATACTCGTCTATTGGATCAGAATCATACTATTGTTTCTATTGTTTACGAGTGGTCATAATATGTGTAATCGACTCGATTAAGTTCGTCGATTAGTTGTTTTGTAAATTCTTATTGCCATTAATGCTGTTTGTAATACCCTGTTTATCCGTTTGGAATTGTTTATTGTCATTGAACTCAGTCAATTAGTTCTTCCCAATTAATTGATTCTCTTTTAATAATTCAGAAAGTTTGTCAATGGTATGTATATATTGTTTTCTGAACAGGGCATTGTCAGTATATTGACAATGCTCCTGTATTTGTTTGCTTTTAGTTCAGTTTTGAATTTCAGTTGAAATAATCCTGCATGTTCTGTGTAATGTTAAGGGTGTTTTATTCAGTGTTCAGTTGAGAATCCCCTGTTTAAATTCAGTTCTTGTCAATCAGTTATTAGAAATGTGATATACTGTCTCAAAATCATAGGATTGGTTATAGCTGTAAATCAGAAGGATAATTAAGTTTATACAGATTATAGAATCTGTTTTACAGTGGGTTCTGATTTTTTCAGTAATAACAGTAGGTTTTCAGGGGTACTACTGGTAATGAAACAGTGAGGTAATATGATATAATAGAGGGCTAAAAGTGGTATGTTAATGGCTATTAGTTAATGATACTAATGGGGAACAAGGGATAATGGGCTGCTAGAAATCAGGAAAAAGTTAACTTGATGGGATTTAAAGTAGTAAAGGCAGATTTTAATGGAATTTTTTCTGTTTTTAAAAGATAAAAGGGGGTCCGGGCAGCACTTAAAAAGGGGGGACAGACCTGTATAAGATAGAGGGAATGGGGACTGATTTAGAGGAGTTTTTTTTTCAGAAAACTTGAAGAGAATTTAAGAGTTTTTTTGGAGAGATTTCAGAACAGAATTTAGACAGACTTTAAGAGTTTTCAGAGAGAGAGAAATCAGTTTTCAGACAGAAATTTTAAAGTTCAGTTTTCAGAGAGATTAGAACAAGGAAAACTGAGATTTTGGGTAGATTTTAAGAGGAGGAACAATCTGATTTAGAAAGGCAGTTTTGTTTTTCTTCAGGTTATCTGTTTAAGAGAGGCTGATTTCCAAAACATTAGGAAATACACACAGAAATACATACACATTTGTGAAAAACAGAAAGAAAGAAAATGTGAAATAGGAATCTGAAACAGGAAGAGGAAAGAAACTGAAATCTGAAATGTTATCTTTCTAGAATCTGTCCGTTGTTTGCTTGTGAATATTGTTCAGTCCAAATCTGAAATTTTTCTCAAGTCTCTGTCACTGTTCATCTGGTTTAACGGGTCTTATTCAGACTTGCTGTGTTATTGGTATATTCTGCTGATTTTGTTACTGCTGCTACTGCTGAAATTTACTCCTTCTACCTTCATCTTCAGGTACATGTCTTTTAAATTTTAAGTTGGAAAGAGATTCAACATGACTCATCAATGAAGCTTGAATTGAAAATTCTGTTTTTCCATTTGTCCAAGTTCATCAGTTTAAATTTCATTTTTCGTTTCATGTTAGTTAATTAGTAGTGAATTCAATTTGATAGCTATGAGCTAATTGTCTTACCTTGAAAGTTCGTATAAAGCTTTGTAATAATGTTAGTCCTTCATCTCATTAGTTTAATCATATTTGAACTGTCAAGGCAAGAAACATGACATAAAGATTGGCTATTTACTAGGCCTTATGGCATTGTTAGAATGGAGTGAAAATATCAAAACTATATTGCTAGTTTATTCTTATACTTGATTTAGTTATGGATGGAATGATATAAGTTGTATGTTCTTATGTGGTATGATAACAGGTATTTATAGAAACATTAGTGGATAGTGAGTTGAGTTGTTATGGCTCATTACGATGTTAAAGTGCTACGAATGTTTCAAGACATACAAATAGGTGGCATGTAAAGCAATGTTGTTAATTAATTTGTACAATAATTCCCTTTATTATCAATTTGATGCCTATTTACCATCCTAAATAAATAATTAGGCCTATTAGATTAAAAGCAAGTATATGAAAATAAGATGAGATATACAAATTGCAACACTTTTTATCAACGACAATTAGAAATAGGACTTGCACTAAATAGAAATAATAAAAGTTCTTTAAAAAAAAAATATTCTTCCCTTTATAAACCATTTTTAGTTTTATATACAATTCATTATTGGGCTTGTAGATATATATGTTGTATTTGTGAAGAATAGTATTAATCATGTTTTTATTCTTTATTTAGAATTTGAATAGTCTTGGATGAACATGTTATATGCTGAAATTATAATCAACGAGCAACATTCAACAAATTGTGAATTTTTTTTCAAGAATTAAAGGGTATCTTAAATGAAGATTTCTCATAATATAATAAACAATTTGTGAAAAAAAATCCCTAATATCATTACAAATATTTTGCGCAATTAGGGATACGTTCGCGTACCCTGATTATATTTTTAAAAGCAAAAAATTCGGATTATGCGTACGCGCAATTTCGAGCGAACATTTAATAAAAGGATTTTTCCAAAGGCGTTAAATCAATTTCATAAAAACCCGAGATGTATGGTTCACTATTTAAGAAAAAACAAATATTCTTGATTCGACACAATTTTGAAAAATGATTGTTTAATAAATATATTACCAAAAGTTATCATGTACACGTACGCGTGACACAATTCCGCATTTTTAAATTTATAACACGAATATACGTACGCGTAATTCGATTCAAAGAAGGGTCCTCAATCACAATAAGTATAAGCGGTAGTAAAATCATCAATATATTTAATAAAAATCAAGATAATTAAGCCAATAATAAAAACAGTTAAGCGACCGTGCTAGAACCACGAAATTCGGAAATGCCTAACACCTTCTTCCGGATTAACAGAATTCCTTACTCAGGATTTCTGGTTCGCAGAATAATAAACAGAGTCATATTCTCCTCGATTCAGGGATTAAAAGTGGTGACTTGGGACGCCTTAAAATTCCCAGGTGGCGACTCTGAAACAAATAAACAAATCCCGTTTCGACTGTCCTTCAATTGGAGAAAACTCCCCACGCGCCCCGCGGGCGCGGTAAAAAGGAGGTGCAACAAGGCATACTAAACAACTTCAAAGTGAGCACAGGAGAGACACCGTTCTCTTTGGTATACGGGTCCGAGGCTTTGATATCGGTCGAGGTCGGAGAGCCAAGCGCCAGATTTCGACATGCCACCGAGGACTCGAACAGCGAATCCATGACTATAGCCCTCGAGCTACTAGATGAAAAGCGAGAGGCTGCACTAGCCCGAATGGCCGCCCAAAAATAGAGGATCGAGAGATATTATAACAGGAGAACAAACCTCTGATACTTCAAAGTCGGGGACTTAGTCCTAAGGAAAGTCACTCTCAACACTCGAAACCCAAATGAAGGGAAGCTAGGCCTAAGCTGGGAAGGACCGTACCACGTCCTCAGAGTAGTAGGCAATGGGTCGTACAAACTTGGCACAATGGAAGGCGAGCAACTTCCAAGCAATTGGAACACATCGATGCTCAAACGCTATTATTACTAAGGTATAACCTTCTCCCTTTTCGCTTTATGTCTCATACTAATTTTTTACAGGTGTTTGATGGGAGACACCAAAGCACCCTTCGACTCAAAGACCTTGGGTTTTAAAGCATACATTGCACTCTTTTTCCGTTCGATCTAATTGTATCCCAAATGGGTTTTACTGGGGAGGGTTTTAACGAGAAAACATCTATATGCTACCTAAAGAGAACTCAACAAGTATTCAAGGCTTCTTCTTAATTAGCCTCGAATTATGGGGGCATCCCCCTTGGAGGTTATCTTTTCGAAAAAATCGAGTTACGCCTAAGGGGACCTCGATAGGAAAATATTATATTGGGTCAAACGGTCGAATAAACCGTGTCCATGTAGAATAATCGAGCCTCCAAAGGCAAAAAACATGTACTCATACATCAAGTAATTGAGGAAACCTATTTGCTTATCAAAACACTTTGTGCCTCGAAGAAGTTCACTACTTTCTCATAAGATGGCTCAACGGCCAAACTCTCGAACACTCGGGAACTATCATCGACAATCAGCTCATCGAGCCATCAAAAACTTGAATTCGTAAGACCTCAATCAGGCAACTTTGAGCTTGTAAGCCTCAGTGAGGCAACACCAAATCTGTAAGACCTCAACGAGGCATGCCCAAACTTATAAGACCTTAAAAAAGGCATAACCCCGATATTAAGGCGAAGGCTATATATAAAACTTATAAGACTCCTAAAAAGGTATGTCCTCGATATAGACGCCAAGGTCATCTCACACGGGGACTAAAGGCTACGGTCGAACAAAAAGACTACAGTCATATGAAAAGGCTCCGACCAAATTAACGCGGCTCTAAGAAGTCCGAACGCCACCATAAAATTGAAGGCCTTCAAAAATACTTCAAAAAGAATCGGTTAATCAAGCTACCCTCAGCATAAGCAAAGGAGCTTCGATAATATCAGCTCCGAACAATAAAAAGGCTTTGAAAACAATCAGCCTTCGATGAAAGGTTTCAAAAACTCAGCCTTTGAGTGAACCTCCCGAGGTACTCAACTATCGTCACATGTCGACTCATAATCGAGGTTCTCGTTTAATCCATCGAAGAGTCGGACAAACATAAAACATGCCAAGGCATAATCAAAACTTCAAAAGTCTTTAGCCAAAATGAGGGAATACTATAGCCATATTAGAGGTCATATCGACCCAATCTAAAAGAGCCTAAGGACCAGCCTAAAGAGCCTAAGGGCCAATGCGTAAGAGCCTAAGGGGCAGCCTAAAGAGCCTAAGGGCCAACGCGTAAGAGCCTGAGGGCCAGCCTAAAAAAAGCCTCAGGGCTATCTTTATTTCGAGTTCGAGCGAACGCTCACTCGATTATTAAGCCCAAGGGATACTCGAGTTCGAGCAAGTTCTCACTCGGGGATTATTTATAAAGCCTTAGGGCTATCATTATTTCGAGTTCGAGCAAACGCTCACTCGACTATTAAGCCCAAAGGCTACTTGAGTTCGAGAAAATTCTCACTCGGGAACTATATGTAAAGCCTTAGGGCTATATTTATTTCAAGTTCAAGCAAATTTCCACTCTATTAAGAGCTACCCGAGTTTGAGCAAACTCTCACCCGGGGACTATTTGTAAAAGCCTAAGGGCTATCTTTATTTTCAGATGATCAAGCAAACACTCCCAGTTGCTCAGTCCAAAGGCTACCTGAGTTCGAGAAAATTCTCACTCGAGGACTATCAAAGAGGCCTAAAAAGGCTAGCTTTATTTCAAAAATTGAGACCTAGCTCTCACTCAATTCAGACTCAGAAGTCCCAGTGATCTAAGTTCACATCAAATCAGTCCAAGCTCAGTACGAGGGATAACAAAGGACTTTAAGAAGCATCATATCAATCAATTAAAAACCTAAGGGTTTATTACGTTCCGGGTATGGTATTTGCACTAATCTTAGATTCGTACACATGGATTCAACGCAAATCAAAGGAGAAATGAAGAAATCCTTGTATTATTAAAAGATGTTTACAAAGTCCACGAGGGGCCCATTAACCAAAAATAAAGAAAAACCTAATATACTGTCGGGGTCACTTGACCGGATGGAGCTCCCTCAGGAGTTGCGCTTTCTACGACTTGGCCCTCGGCCACCGAAACATCAACGGCCTCCTCCCCCTTAGGGACTTCACTTTCATCTTCATCATCCTCCGAGCCGCTGGCCGAACTACTGGCTGAACCATCATCAGAAGAAAGTAGAGCCACCGATTCTTCCTCTAGGGCCCTCACCCTCTCAATTTCATCAGACAAATTGATGCCCCCTGCATGTATATCCTCGAGATCCTGTCTCCGAGATCTTAATCGGGCATGCTTCAGGGCTCGGGTCAGTTCAAGCTCGGCCTCTTCAGATACCTTCTTGGCTCGAGCATTTGCAGCAGTAGCATCATCTCGGTATGAGGATATGAGCACATCGGCTTCGGACTTGGCTGCAGATAGCGCGTCGAGCAATTCAACATGGAGATCCTTATACTTGTTACTATTTGCCCTTGCATCCTGAAGATGATGCTCAACCAAGGTCAACTTCCTATTGAGGGTATCTCTCTCGGAGGTTATCTCGTCCACATGCTACTTGAGCCTGAGAATCTCAATATCCTTGACTCCGAGCCCCTCCCTTATCAGGACATCTTTCTTCTCAAGCTGCAAAAATCAATCCAAAGGAGGTAAATGCTAAAGTCAGAGAAGCACAAAAAAAACATACGAAGATTGTATTACCTGCTCAACAAGATCGGTTTGCTCTCGAGACACCGTCTCTGAATGACCCCGAAGGCCATGGAGTTCTTCCTCCTTTTTGGTAAAAAGAGCTCTGAGCTCGTCAGCCTCTGATGAGAGCCTCCTACACCCTCTCTCACAATGGGTCAACTCAGCTTGGGACTTAGCAAATGCCTGATTGTAAAGCAATATAGCTTGAAAGAACAAAATTAGGGAGATGAAGATCGGAGCTCAAAGCATAGTCGATGGAGGATTACCTATTTACAGAGCCTCTCGGCTTCCTAAAATATGAGCAAGGCGTTAAGCTCGAGGTTTTCTTCGACCCTAGTGAAGAGTCCTTCAAACACGTCATTATCCTCGAGGGACACCCCCGCATCAGAAATCTCTCTATTACGGGCATCCCGTGTCTCCCTCAGAAGGATTGTTGGGCCAGACGAAGAATCACCCACATCAATAACTCCGATTGGATCGATCAGGGCCTTCTCTTGCCTCCGAGGAGCCTCAGAACTGGGCTCCCCTAACTCATCTACCGAATGCCCCTCAGCTCGGGAACTGATTTGGCCGTCGACCAACTCAAGGACATCATCTGACCCACCCTTGAGAGCCTCCTCGGCCCGAGGTGGGACAAAATCAGAAACTTATGGTTTATTTGCTGTCGGCTTAACAACCATCGGCTCAGCAAGGTCCTAAGCAGTCACGCTTCCTCTTTCCCCGGGCGCTAGCAAGGAGTCATCTTTCTCTTTGCCCCCAGCTCGAGGTCTATCTGCTACTTCTAAAGTTAAGGCCGCTGAATCGACCTTGGGCTATTGATTTTTGGCTTTTTTGGTTTTCGAGGACTTAGTCGGCGATTTTCTCTTTCTCTTCTTCTCCTTGGTGAGTTTTGGGGTATCTGCCTCCATGGAGGGGGTCTCTCTCATCAAAGAGGCCTCTCCCATGCCTGCACTAACACAAAAAGAAGGTACAAAAAATGAGAATACAGTAAAGGTATATCTCCTGTAAAGAGCTCAAGTATGGCAGAAGAAAAACCTCACCATGATTTTAGCTTCCCATCGGGTCTTGGCCAGATCACGGCACACGTGCTTAGCATATGGGAAATTCGAATCGAGCTGCTGAACCCATCCCGAAAGATCCTTAACCACTTCGGGGTACCACACAACAACTGCATCATCAAAGGGAGTTAGTTTAAGGGGAAGATGGTCCAAAGGAAAGAGAAAATATTTAATTAGTAAACTCGCTTACGATTCATATTCCATTCCTTAGGGAATGGAATCCTTTCTACAGTAATTAGATCTGAGGTCCTAACTCGGACAAAGCGGTTCATCCACCCTCTGTCCTTGCCTTCGTTGGTGCAAGCAAAGAGAACCTTCGGGGCCCGACATTGAAGCTTAATTGGACCGCCTCGATAAAGTCGGGGGATGTACATCCTAATCAGATGGTCAAGGGTAAAAGCCATCCCTCGACCATGTTTTCGGAGTGCCTAATCATGTAAACAATGTGCCAGAATGATGGATGGATTTGGCCGAGTGTCACCCAATATTGTCTGAAAAAATCAAGGATTACAAGGTCTATCGATGGCGAGGATGGTTCTACCGGGCCTAGGGTAAAAAGATATGTGTATACACTAAGGAAACCAGGTTTGTGTGTCGTTACATCTTCCTCCCGAGAAGGAATCTCCACTTGCACCGCCTCTCCCTAGTGGCCATCAACTTTCACCTTCCCAGTGTCGGTTATCAGGCGTATGTATTGGGAGATGGGTTCACACTGCCGCGGTTTTGAAGAAGGCTTGTCAACGGTGAAATTGGAGGATGTTTCATAGGGTACGGGGATGCACTCCTCAAGACGAGGAGGTACTATGGCCTTGCCCTTAGACGAGCATGAAGATGAAGAAGCTTTATCATCTTGGGAAATGGTTCTAGAGGTCTTCGCCATTTTTACTGAAAGATTTCAGAGGAAAAGAGAAAACTGGATGAGAGACGAACACAAGAAAGAAGTGAGAAGATCTATTGAAAGTTGGAGATGTGATGAAGAGTAAGGAGTGAAGGATTGGATTATTTATAAGGGCCAGTAGTGCACATTGGGGAAAGCCAAAGGATGGCCAACCGTGTTAATCAATTCGAGGCTTTTCAAGAGCCGTGCGAATGTGGCTTTTGAACATCCCTTTTTGTCACATCAACTGCTCACGTGACATAACTGACGTAATGATGGAGGCATTGAAGAGTTGAAGAATTCAAAACGTTCCTTGTTATTTCATTCCAAGGAACGCGGGGACTATTTGTATACGATCAAAATTAGGGAAGACCGATTTTAAGGCTTCTGTGGCGTTTCAGGCCCGACCTAGATGGGATCAGAGCACGGTCTAAGGCTCGTCTCCAAAGCACTCGCCTCGAGGGGGTATGTCGAAGACTCACCACAACGTACCTCGAGGCAGCATGAAAATCGATGACCGCCATAAAAAGGCGGGAAACTCCCGAGGGCGCATGATTAAAGCTGACAAAGTCTGCGAGAAATAATACCAATCCGCACTAGGCCATTACACAGCTGTACCAACAATATTTCTCTGTCATGATTAGACTTATACAGTGTTGGGATTCACCTCTCCTATATAAAAGGGACCCAAACATTCTTGTAAGGGGACTTTTTTTTGACTTTACAACACACATGATATTGAATACAATAGAACATTCTCTGCTTTTCTTGCCTAAACGTGCTCAACGATTACTCTACAAATTCACTACTTGTTCATTTATTGTTCTTCATTTGTTGTTCATTATCAACCGTTACAGGCTACCCTCGAGGTCTACCACACTGGTTTGCTTATTATTTCTTGCTCATTTATACTTGGCATCATTCACCTAACAACTAGTATTAAGATAAATCGCATATTTTTAGAACCACAAATCAAATATAATTGTAAATACCATTTTCAAGGTAAACATTTAAATCTCACATAAAGGTTTTTATTTTGTTTCTTTCTTTTACTATTATTCATGAGCTCACCCACCAGAGTAATAGTTCTCCATATATATTTTCAAGATACAAAAAATTAATTGCAATCATAAAAATAAAAGAAATATAATTTTATTGATAAACAATTATGAATACACTTTTATTTATTCTTTTAATTTTTTTTTGGATCGTTCTGTCACGAACCAACTACGTGCCATACCGTGATGGCGTCCAACACCGTTGCTAGACAAGCTAATAGTGAACAATTTAGTGATTTCCTAATTTTAACGAGTTTCCCATGTAGAATGTTTTCCATGATTTAAAAGATTTAATGAGAAACCAATTTAAAAATCACAAGTCTACTAATGTGTGCCAAGATCTAGTGTTACAAGTATGTTGGAAACTAGTAGGATATATAAAAGATGTCTACTCTGCTGTCTGAAATAGAATAGACAAAAACAAAACAAAGAGAGACTCCAACATGCTGTTGAACGGCTCGGAAGGGCAACTCACCGTGAAATCTTGAACAAGAATCAAGTATGCATGCCGGTCGGGTAACCAGATGTACCTGCCTCAGATCCTGTACAAGTAAGTATAGAAGTGTAGTATAAGTGCATAAACAACATGTACACAGTAAGTATCCAGTCTAACCTCGAAGAAGTAATGACGAGGGGTCGACTTTGACACTTACTATGGGCTAATAGTAATATATTAAAAATATTATACTAAGCATGGATTTCATGAATAATACTGAAAGGTCAATAACATGAAATAATTAATTCTTCTTTCACAAATATTAAATTCCAAGTTAAGTTTTATCATTTAGCATCTTGCAATTCAAGACATTTAAGCAATATCAATTATGAAGAGTTTCAAAGAATTTTCATGCGCAAATTATGCCAAGGTCGTACGGCCCGATCCAACATAATATTTAAACTATGCACTGCCGAGGGTCAAAAGGCACGAACCATAGATGCATCTATCTGCTACCGAGGCATTTGGCCCACTCCACAAATAGAAAACATTTCAACTAAAATACTGTATACGGCTAAAATCGGAGAGCCCGATTTTATGATCATTACAACATCCCATAACCCGTCTTCAGAAGGCCCGAGGCCCAGTTCTAGGCTCGACCTCGAGGGTTCTCTATGCTCGACCTCGGGGCAGAACAAATCAGCGGCTATGATGAAAGAGTGGGAGCCTCCCAAGTCACGTGATTAAAGCCGACAAAGTCTATTAGGCTAGCACAAGCCCATACCGTGGCATTAAATGGCTGTACTAGTCGCATACCTTTGTAATAAATGCATATGTACTATGTTGGGATTCCCCCTTCTATATAAGTGGGACCTTTGTCATTTTGTAAAGGGGGATGATATTCAATACAAGAACAAGAACATTCTCTACTCTCTAACTTGAATACTCTCTATTTTCTTTCCTTTGATTTATTGCTTACATTTATTGTGTTTCATTGATTGTTCTCCATTTATTACTCATCATTGATCATAAAGAGCCATCACTAAAGCTCTTAGGACTGTTTGTCCTCCATCGGCCGTCCACTGCCTGACGCTTAGCTCGACTCCGAGGCCCTGATTCTCGGCCACTTGGTTTGTATAATTTACTATCATCAAGCTCTTATCTTATTTTCTAGTCTCAAAATTAGCATCTATTGCCTAACAACTAGCATAAAAATAAATCACGTATTTTTAGAACCACAAAATTAAATCTAATTACAATTTTCACGGTAAACATATATGTATTCTCATATATAGTCAAGTGTCTCATTTGTAACTTCAAGTAAGTAAATTTTACCTTTTACAATTCTTTTATCAACTTCCAGGCATTAGTGTACCACCACGAAATCCTGAGGACGCACCGGAACCAATTCATGTGGATGTGGTCTCGCGTAACGCCCAACACATCGATATAAATTCCCACACTAACAGGAGTATACACCAAGAAAACCAACAAGAAGCTCAGAAAACCCCATCTCGGGAGGGATAAGAGGTTAGCCTAAATGTTATTTTTGAGATGTTACAGGCACAACAACTGGCGATTTCTCAACTTCAAAGCCACCAAAAAACTCCAAGCACAGCAGCATCGAAAACGGCCCCTCGGGCCGAGCAGGTACCTGAAAGATCAAGCAACAACATGTCAGCAACCGACCCCTCTATTATGAAGATGCTTGAGGACCTCACAAAGAGGATTGAATCGGGCGAAAAAAAGATATAAGGTAATGATAAAAAGGTGGAGACCTACAATTCAAGGGTCGATCAGATCTCGGGCGCACCCCCGATCATGAAAGGTGTTGATTCAAAGGAATTCGTACAAAATCCATTCCTGTCAAGTGCAGCACCGAAGCACATCCCGAAGAAATTTAGAATGCCCGATCTCCCAAAGTACAACGGGACCTCGGATCCCAATGAGAATATCACTACTTACACTTGTATCGTAAAGGGAAATGACTTGAAAGACGAAGAGATCGAATCTGTCCTGTTAAAGAAATTCGGAGAAACACTTTCAAAAGGGGCCATGATGTGGTATCATAACCTATCCCCAAACTTGATAGACTCATTTGCAATACTAGCAAATTCTTTTATAAAGGCACATGCCGGTGCCATCAAGGTCACTAAAAGGAAGTCCGACATCTTCAAAATCTAACAGAAAGAAAATGAGATGTTGCAGGAGTTTATATTTCGCTTCCAAAAGGAGCGAATGGAATTACCGCTAGTCTTTGATGACTGGGCAGTGCAAGCCTTCACCCAAGGATTGAACGAACGAAGCTCAATGGCTTCGAAGCAGCTGAAGCAGAACTTGGTTGAATATCCTGCCGTGACTTGGTCGGATATCCACAACCAATATCAGTCAAAGATTAGGGTCAAAGACGACCAACTAGGAGCCCCCTTGGGCTCAGTATATCCTAGAAGTCTCATGGAAAAAGGAGCCAAGGCCAAACAAGGAAAGGTACCAACCATACACTGAAGATCGAAGAAACGCCCCAAGGCGTAACATACCCCGAAACGACGAAGGACATATCGAGGTTAGAATCCTCGGGGACTTGTAAACAGAGCCGGATTCGATAGATACATAGGGCTAACTGAGGCACCCCGGTTATCTGAATACAACTTCATCATCGATATTTTAGACATCGTGTCAGCCATAGGTAAAATCAAAGAAACTAGGTGGCCAAGGCCCGTACAATTAGACCAATCGTAGAGGAACCCTAACCTGGTGTGCGAATTTCACGGCACACACGATCATAGGACGAAGATTGCAGACAACTCTGATAGGAAGTAGCCCAACTACTTAGCAAAGGGCACCTTCGAGAGTTTATAAGCGATCGAGCCAAAAATCAATTTTGGGAAAGAGAGGCGAATAGGAAAAATGAAACAGAAGAGCCGCAACATGTCATCTATATGATTGTTGGGGGAGTTGACATCCTATGGGAACCTACTATCAAAAGAACAAAAATATCCATCACCATGGAAAAGCGAACTCGAGGTTACATACCCGAGGATTCTCTCACATTCAGCGACAAGGACATCTCAACTCTATCTCAGCCTCATAACGATGAATTGGTAATTTCTTTTTTAGTGAATACATTTCGAATTAAACGTGTACTTGTGGATCCAGGTAGCTCGACCAACATTATCAGGTCGAGGGTGGTAGAGCAGCTAAGACTGCTCGACCAGATCGTGCCCGCTTCTCGAGTCCTCAACGGATTCAACATGGTGAGCGAGCAACTAAAGAGGAAATCACCCTCCCGATCAACGTGGCCGGAACAACCCAGAATGCCAAGTTTTATGTCATTGAAGGAGACATGAGATACAATGCCTTGCTCGGAAGGCCATGGATACACTGTATGAGATCAGTACCATCAATCCTTCATCAAATGATGAAGTTTCCAACAAAGGATATAATAAAAACAGTATACGTGGAGCAACATGCTACGAAAGAGATGTTCAAAGTACACAATATGTCATCGACATTGACACCTTCAATATCGAAGGAGCCAAAGGATAAGCAAACAATGAAGTAGAAATCACAAGCTATATCCTTGGCTGTACCCAAGTGAAATATCAAGGGACCGTACCGCGTCCCCGGAGCAAGCAGTGGAAGCATATCGAGGCTCGAAACGCCGTCACAACTAAGGTATAGCTACCCCCTTTTTATTTTACGTCTTACACTAACCTTTGTGCAGGTGTCCAATTAGAAGAATTGAAGTACCTTCCAGCTTGAAGACCTTAGGTTTTAACGCATGCGTTGCACTCTTTTTCTTCGATCGGATTTTATCCCAAGAAGGGTTTTGCCGACAAGGTTTTTAATGAGGCAACATCTATATGCTACTAAGGGGAAATCAACAAGTATTCAAGGTTTCTCTTCAATAAACCTCGAATACTAGGGGGCATCCCCTCCGGGAGATCGTCTCCCTGGAGAAATCAAGACAAGCCATAGATCTCAATAGAAAAATGATGTATCGGGCCAAACGACAAAAGAACCATGTCCACATAGAATAATCAAACCCTCGACAACAAAAACTATGTAATACTTATGCCAAGTAATCAAGTAATACATTTTGAATTTTACCATCATAACGCTTTGTGCTCCGAGCGAAGATTGCTATTTTTATAAGCAACGGGCCCAAGGCTAGAAAATTCCCAAACTCTCGGGGACTGACATTAAAAGTTCGAAGCTGTAAGACCTCCAGGCCAAAAACTTCGAGCTTATAGGCCCTCAAGGAGGCAACATCAAAAAATGACAACCTCGAGCTCATAAGACCTCCATTTGGCACCTTCAATGCTATAAGACCTCTGGGCGTGCCCAAATCTGTAAGACCTCAAGCCAGGCACGATCCATATTTGTACCAAGTAGCCCACCTGTAAGACCTCAAGCAAGGCATGAATTATACTTGTACCAGGTAACTTATCTGTAAGACCCCTAAAAAGGCATACCCTCGATATAGACGCCGAAGCTACTTCACTCGGGGACTAAAATGCTACGGCTAAATACAATGACTATGCTCCCAAGGCTGTACTAGCCAAACTAATGTGACTCTGGGACACCCGACCGTCGCCATAAAATCACAGGTTTTCAATTACTTCGAAATACTTTGAAAAGAACCGGTTAACCAGGCTACCCTCGACATAAGCAAAAGAGCTTCGATCATATCAGCTCCAAACAACAAAAAGGCTTCAAAACAATTTAGCCATCGAGCGAAACCTCCCGAGGTGCTCATTTATCGTCATATAACATCTCATAATCGAGGTTCTTACTGAACCGTCGAAGAGTCGGACGAACACAAAAACTCAACCAGGGAAAAATAAAGCCTATAATAGAGGTCGTACCGTCCCTATGCGTAAGAGCCACTGCCACTAGCTTAAATTAAGGGTCGTACCGACCCAACCGGTAAGAGCCACTTCCGCCAGCTTAAATTAAGGGTCGTACCGACCCAATGTGTAAGAGCCACTGCCGCCAGCTTAAATTAAGGGTCGTACCTACCCAATGCATAAGACCCACTACCGCCAGCTTAAATTAAGGGTCGTACCTACCCTACGCGTAAGAGCCACTAGCTTAAATTAAAAGGTCATACCGACCTAATGCGTAAGAGCCACTGTCGTCAGCTTAAATCAAAAGTCGTACCGACCCAGTGCATAAGAGTCGTTCTTAGATTAAAGGTCATACCGACCCAATTCATCTGGCTAATCATTGATAAACGTCGAAATACAAGACAAAGAAAGACGCACACAAGAAAAGGGAAATGCATGAAAAATGAAACCGAAAGGCTTCCTTATACATGTATACGAGAAATAATGCAAGGCTACATTTGCAAGGCTCTCTTAGAGCCCTATACACAGAATCAGAAAAGAATAGCCTATTCTGCTTTCTCCTATGGGACTGCGGCCCCGTCGGCCTCTCCCTCATTATCTTCGGCATCAGATAAGAGGAACTTGGTATCGTATTCATCCGCCTTGGTCTGCTAAAACTCTTCCGAGAGATCGAAGCCTCTAGCATGGATTTCCTCGAGGGTTTTGATAACTAGGGATTCTAGTCCAGTTTATGCTCTTTTTTGCTTGAGTTTTGGACTAAAATGTGTACAAGTATTCCCCAAAAGCTAACTTGTTGTGCTTGTTTGTAGTGTTTGGTCAAAAGGAGACCAGGATGTCATAACTAGCTCATAAAGGAGTGAAACCTGCTCAAGTTCAAAGCCAAGCCAAAGCAGCTATACAACAGAAAATCCACTGCGGCCGCAGAAGACTCACTGCGACCGCGGTCCGCGATGGCAAAGTTCTGAGAGATACTAGTTGAGGCATTGCAAGTTACTGCTGTCCGCAATGATTTTATGCTACCACGGTACCCCTACCGCGATAGCGGTCCTTTTACTGAAATATACGGAGGAGAGATTCAGAGAGCCTTGAGTTTGAGCAAAAGCTGAAGACCGCGGCCCGCGGTTGATTTACCACAACTACGGTAGCCTCACCGCTGCAGTGGTCCATTTTCCGCTGTCAGCGGTACCTCCGTTAGGGGCATTTTTGTCCGGAAAATTTAACTGTGTATAAATACTTTCTTTTCAGATTTTTAGGTTATCTTACGTTAGTTGAGCACGTGAAACGCCATATTTGTCCATTTTGAGTAATTTTGTAGCTAGTTTAGCAATTAAACTTAGTTTCTAATCTTACAATTACAATTTATGGATTATTCTTCATCTCAATCTATGATTTCTTCTTCAATTATGAGTAGCTAAACCCATTAGCTAGGGTTGTGGATCAACCCCACTATGGGTATTTAATGAGTCGTTCATTTTAGGGCTTAGATATTTATGGGTGATTATTATTTGGCCTGGTTTATGCTTTTTATATTGAATTAGTGGTTGCAAACACTAATTTGTACCTTTTTAACTTAGGCCCTTCTTGAGAAAGAGAGACTAAGTCTACGAATTTTAGGCCAACAAGGATTTTTGGTGTATTCAAGAGATTGATAACCCCAATTAAAGGGTTAAACCTAGAGATAGTAATACCCGACTTGAGCCAACATTACTTGCACAAATTGAACATCCAATTGGGCTTGAGAAAGCCAATTAGGGAAAGGTCACTCTTACTACCGAGAGGTATAGAGTGAGTAGCTTCGTGCATTGGCTATATCATGATCCCAACTATAACATTATTACCCTAAGTTCTAGATCCCACTAGATACTCACCTAGGAGTAAGTCACTTCCCTAGTGTCTCTTTACGCATTTAGAAAACCCTACAAACATATCTACTTAGCTTAATTTCGCGCATCATTAGTGTAAAATTAGAAGTAACAAACAAACAAGAATGATTGGTAGTGTAATCAAGAGCACTACACACTGCTAGATTAGATAGGAATCTAACTCCAAACATTGTATTAGCACCCTGTGGATTCGATCCCGACCTTCTCGAGTAAAAGCTACATCGACCGCTCTTTCCACTCTGTAGTGGTGTAGAGTTGGACCCGATCACTTTTTGGCACCGTTGTCGGGGAGCTAACAGTTTTGGCTATCTATCTAAATAGTTTTGTGTATTGTTTTTCTTTCTTTCTATGATTCTAATTTGTGTGTGTCGACAATTCAGGTACAAAATGGCGAACAATAACAATGACCCTCTTGGAAATGCTATTCCCGGGGAGGAGGTAGATGACAATATTGATGATGAGGTACCTATAGTGTCTCAAGCTCAAACGAGAGGCTGCCTGACCAATGATAATGTTCCAGATCCTCCCCCACCTCCTCCAAGAGCGGATCCTCGGGTGCTTCCAAACGAAGGATATGCTAGTGCAATTGTCCCACCCCAGATCCGGGCGGGAAATTTCCAAATTACAAATATGATGTTTACTTTGTTGGAGCAGCGAGGGTATTTCACAGGTGCTCTCCATCAGAATGCTTACAAACATCTTAAAGGCTTCGTGGATACCTGTTGGGGAAGCAAGCAAACAAATGTGTCAGAGGATGCACTTCAGTTGAGATTGTTCCCTTTTTCACTTAGAGGGAAAGCTTTGAACTAGCTTGAAAGGCTTCCCAACCATTTCATCACTACTTGGGATGAGTTGGCGGACAGGTTTATAGCAAAGTTTTTCTCACTGGGGCATATAACGACTTTGAGAGATGAGATTTTAGCCTTCAAACAGGAACCTAATGAACCACTTCATGATATCTGGGAGAGATATCGGACAATGGTGAAATAATGTATGAACACTGACATGACCGAAGCAATAATTCAACAGACATTCTACCGTGGCATTAACACAACCAATCAGTGTATAGTGAACCAGCTAGCAAGGGAAAATTTTATGAACACACGTTATGATCAAGCGTGTGAGATATTGGATGAGATGGCAGATACTTCCTCAACTTGGCAAAGTCGAGCCAATGTGCCACAGGGTGACCCCACTGTCATCCACTAGCACAAAGAGCTCCATGATCATGGCCAGGCAATAGCAGAGTTAACTACCACAATGAACCAGTTAGCGAAAGCTCAATTGCAACAAGTTCAAGCTCCTAGACAAGTAAATGCTATGGAAGGTGTCAACATGTTGGTCAACAAGAGGCGACAAAGAGGTCAACAAGGTCAAGGTAGTCCGGATCAATATGACCAAGGTAGTGGTGGTTTCAATCAAGATGAGGGCTATGATGAGTAAAATGAAGAAGTGCAATATGTCAACAATTACCAAGGACAAAAGGGGCAGTGCTCCTAACCAACAACAACAATGGAGATCCCAAGGAAATTGGGGGACTCAAAACCAACAAGGCAATAGCAACTGGGGGAACAACAATCAAAATTGGGGCAACCAGAACAATCGGGGTAACTAGAGTGGCAACAACAACCAAGGGGGTTCGAACAATGGCAATCAAGGGAATCAGGGGCAAGACTTTCAAAGGCCTCCGATGTATCAACAAACAAACAACCCACCTCCATTTCCATCCCAAGGTCCTAGCTCATCAAACAATGAGATGGGAAGGATTAAGATGATGTTTGAACAAATGATGAAGAAGAACGCCGACTCCGATGCCCAGTTGGCATCCCACAATACTTCAATCCAGAATTTGGAGGTTTAACTTGGCCAGATTTCACAGTCTTTGAATACTCGCCCTAATGGGGCTCCGCCTAGTGATACGGTAGTAAACCCAAAGGGTGGGAACAACACCGGGCATGTAATGGCAGTGATTACTAGAAGTGGTCAAGGTGGTGATGTGAATACCTCCAAGCAAAAGGAAATTGTGAGTGATGAGATTCAAGTGCAAGATGATAATGTTCCTTTAGTTGATGAGCAAGTGAGAGAAGAGAATGTGAATGCGAAAGTGAGGATTGATGTTCATGATGATGAGGTGGAGACCCAAGATGGCGTGAACCCGTCTAGGGAACACGTAATAGACATACTGGAAATGGTAGTGCCCAAGGCTAAGGCTCCTTTGCCAAGGCCTCCTCCACCTTACCCTCAAAGGCTTGCGAAGCAAAAGAATGAGAACCAATTTAGAATATTTATTGACATGATGAAGAGCTTATCAATCAATGTTCCTTTGGTGGAAGCTCTTGAGCAAATGCCGGGTTATGCCAAGTTCATAAAAGACTTGGTGACTAAAAAGAGATCTATGGACTTTGAGACCATCAAAATGACTCACCAAGTAAGTGCAATTATGCACTTGATGGCTCCAAAGCTTGAAGATCCTGGTGCTCTCACCATCCCGTGTACCATTGGGAGCGCTAATTTTGCAAAGGCATTGTGCGATTTGGGTGCAAGTATTAATTTCATGCCTTACTCCGTGTTCAAAAATTTGGGTATTGGGCAACCGAGGGATACTTCAATGAGGTTGAAAATGGCAGATAGAACTATAAAGAGGCCGCTTGGTATTGTAGATGAGGTCCTTGTTCGGGTGGACAAGTTCATTTTACCCGCTAATTTGTGATCTTGGATTGTGAGGTTGATTATGAGGTTCCGATCATATTGGGAAAACCTTTCCTTGCAACTGGGAAGGCCTTATTTGATGTGGAAGCAAGGGAACTCACCTTTCGGGTGGGTGATGAAAAAGTAGTCTTTCATGTGTGCAAGTCAATGAAGCAGCCCAACAATACTGAAGTGTGATCTTTTATGGATTTTGTCACGATAGTGATATTTGATGATACTAGTGCAATGATTAATGTGGAGGACCCTCTAAAAACGGTATTGTTGAACCTTGATATAAATAAGGATGAAGGTCAGGTGGAGTGTGTCAATGCTTTACATGGAATGAGCTCTTACTCCTATGAACCTCGGAAGCTCTCTTTGGATTTTGAGAATAGGAAGACTCCACCAACAAAGACCTCAATCGAGGAACCTCCCATGTTGGAGTTGAAGTCGTTGCTTCCACACCCCAGGTATGAATTCTTAGGTCCTAGTTCAACTTTGCCAGTTATTCTTTCCTCTTGTCTTACCAACATGCAGGTAGATGCCACATTGGCGGTGCTCCAAAAACGGAAGAAGGAAATTGGATGGACTTTAGCTGATATCCAGGGGATAAGCCCGACCTTTTGCATGAACAAGATTATTCTTGAGGAAGATGCCAAACCATCCATGGAACATCATAGGAGGTTGAATGAGGCTACGCAAGAAGTTATGAAAAAGGAGGTGATCAAGTGGTTGGATGCAAGGGTTGTGTACCCCATCTCGAATAGTTCTTGGACTTCGCCGGTGCAATATGTGCCAAAGAAGGGTGGTATGACCGTGGTTACCAATGCGCAAAATGAGTTGATTCCCACTAGGACTATCACCGGATGGAGGGTGTGCATGGACTGCCGCAAGCTGAATAAAGTGACCCGCAAGGATCACTTTCCATTGCCTTTTCTTGACCAGATACTAGATAGAATTGTTGGACGTGCCTTCTATTGTTTCTTGGATAGGTAGTATGGGTACAAACATATTTTGATTGCTCCGGAAGATCAGGAGAAAACCACCTTCACGTGTCCGTATGGTATCTTTGCTTTTTCTATGATGCCATTTGGGTTGTGTAATACACCGACTACATACTAGCAGTGTATGATGGCCATATTTACCGACATGGTGGAGGACATTTTGGAGGTGGTCATGGACGACTTCAATGTTGTGGATGACTCATTTAATCAATGTTTGAAGAATCTTGACAAGGTATTGACCCAGTGTGAAGAGACCAATCTTTTCCTTAATTGGGAAAAATTCCACTTTATGGTCGATGAGTGCATTATCCTCGGCCGTAAGATCTCAAAGTACGGCATAGAGGTGGACAAGGCTGAAATTGAAGTGATCTAAAAGCTTTCCCCTCCTACCCCAGTCAAGGGGGTTAGAAGTTTCCTTGGGCATGTGGGGTTCTACTGAAGATTCATCAAAGACTTTTCTAAGGTAGTGAATCCCTTGTGCAAGTTATTGGAAAAAGATGCAAAGTTCGTGTTCAATGAAGAATGTATGAAGGCTTTTGAACTCCTTAAGTACAAATTGACAACCACTCCCATTATTACCACACCCAATTGGAGCTTACCTTTTGATCTCATGTGTGACACAAGCGATGTTGAGGTAGGAGCGATTTTGGGTCAAAGAGTGAATAAGATATTTCACCCGGTGTATTATGCAAGCAAAAAAATGAATGATGCCCAAGTGAATTACACGGTTACGGAAAAAGAGTTGTTGGCTATTGTGTTCGCAATGGAGAAGTTTAGGCCTTATCTCATGGGTACCAAGGTGATAGTTCATACCGACCATGTCGCACTCCACTACTTGATGACGAAGAAGGATTCCAAAACTCGATTGATGAGATGGGTCTTACTACTTCAAGAGTTTGATTTGGAGATTGTGGACCGGAAAGGGTGTGAAAACCAAGTGGCGGACCACTTGTCCCGCTTGGAGGAGGAGGGGAGGCCCCGTGATGACCTCGAGATTAATGATTCATTTCCTGATGAGCAACTCCTCTGTGTCTGTGAATAGTATGCCTTGGTTTGTGGATGTTGCCAATTTCCTTGTAACAAGTATTGTTCCTTATGAGCTCTCTTCTAACCAAATGAAGAAGCTTAAACGAGATAGCTTGGACTACTACTGGGATGAGCCGTACTTGTTCAAAATCTGTAATGATGGTGTGATCCGAAGATGTGTTCCGGATGAGGAGCAATTGAGTATTCTGGATGCTTGTCATTCCTCTCCCTACGGTGATCATCATGGTGGGGTGAGGACAACTTCAAAGGTGTTAAGTTGTGGTTTTTATTGTCCCACATTGTATAAGGATGCAAGTGAACTAGTGAAGAAATGTGATGAATGTTAAAGAGCGGGTGGAATTTCAAAGAAGGATGTGATGCCTTTCACCACTATTCTCAAGGTTGACATATTTGATGTGTGGGGCATTGATTTCATGGGTCTGTTTATAAGCTCTTGTGGCAACATGTATATTCTTGTGGCCGTTGATTATGTTTCAAAGTGGGTTGAGGCTGTGGCTTTACCCAACAACGAGGCCCGGAGTGTTGTGGCCTTTCTCAAGAAGAGTATCTTATTCGGTTTGGCACTCCTAGAGCAATCATTAGTGATGAAGGGTCTCATTTTTGCAATAAGGCATTTGACACTTTGCTTGCAAAGTATGGGGTCAATCACAAGGTTTCTACCCCTTAACATTCTCAAGCTAGTGGGCAAGTTGAAGTCTTCGACGGGGAGATCAAGAGTATATTATCAAAGACGGTCAATGCAAATAGGACTGATTGGTCAAAGAAATTGGATGATGCTCTTTGGGTTTATAGGACTACTTACAAGACTCCGATTGGTATGTCTCCGTACCGGTTGGTGTTTGGGAAAGCTTGCCATCTACCAGTCGAGTTAGAGCACAAGGCTATGTGGGCTTTAAGGAAGTCAAATCTTGAATGGGATGTGGCAGCAAATCTTTGGGTGGAGCAGCTTAATGAGCTTGATGAGTTTCGGTTTCATGCCTACTCCAATTTGTCCTTGTATAAGGACAAGATGAAGTACCTTTATGACAAGTATGCTCGTGGCAAAGAGTTCAAAGTAGGTGATTTGGTTCTCTTGTTCAATTCCCAATTACGACTGTTTCCGGGTAAGCTTAAATCAAAATGGAGTGGACATTTTGAGGTGGTGCTTGTGACTCCATTTGGTGCTCTTGATTTGAAAAACAAAAATGGTGAGATCTTCAGAGTTAATGGGCACAAAGTCAAGCACTATCTTGGCAAGTTTGATGACAGCCACATGGTGGCAATGATCTATCTCAAGTGATTGATGATAACTTGCATTGTGCCGCGACGTTAAATCAGGCGCTTCTTGGGAGGCAACCCATGTGTTTTTCTTTTTGTTTCTCTTTGATTTTCTTCTTAGTGTAGGATTTGCTTTTGAACTAACTGGTTGTGATATGTGCATAGAGATGTTTGATACAGTACAGGACCAATCTGGAAAAATCACTCTCTGAAGTTTGGACCGCGGCCGCGCTCCATTTTTTGTGGTCCACGGTGGCCTTATCGCGAGGTGGATATTGTTCGCGGTCAACGGTGCTAAAAGGTCAAAAATAGAGGTTCTCTGAAGTTTCAACTACTGCCACGGTGCATTTTTCACAGATCGCAATGGTCTGCCGCTGTCGCGAAGCATTCTTCGCGGTCCATGATGGTCTTAAAGCAACAACCGTTCCGAGTTTCACAATCGCGGTCCGCGGTAGGTAAGAATGTATGGGTCCCAGGGCCTACCTATAAATAGACGGTCAGAGCCCCTTTTTACACTTTTCCCTCTTTGCTTTCTCAAACACCATACACTACTGTTCACTCTCACCCTAACTTGCACAAACACAAGAACTGAATTGAATTTGTTTCACATTTCACATCTGGTAATTCTAAGCAACCCTTAATCTTTAATTTTGTTCTTATTTTCTTTTAAATTGATAGTTATTACTTCTTCTTTTTTTGATTTTGACTTAGAGTTTCGTAGTGCTAATTAGATTAGGATTTTAATTAGTCAGAAATAGTTATTAACTACCTAGTGGACTGATAATGTGTTGATTAATGCTGAATTGCATGAAAAAAATTAGAAACCCTAGGTGTTGAGCCCTAATTTGACCTCCGCGGTTCGCGATCATCTTTGTTTTGTGAAATTGTTAAGTCCTGCTAACCGCGGTCTGCGATGAAATTTTTCGCTGACCACGGTGCCTCTCCACGACCACGAAGGTTTTTTGCGGTTCGCGATGATAAAGTTCAGAGGGTTCAATTGAGGGATTGGGTCGCGATTGATTTTTTGCGATCTGCGGTGCCCTTACCGCGACCGCGTTCCATTTTTCGCGGTCCGCGGTGCTAATGAATCAGAGGGTGGATAGTCTGAATCCCATCTCTTCGCGGCGCGGTACATTTTTCGTAGTCTACGGTCTGCTATTTTGTCTTGCACTGTCAACTGCTTTCCGGCACTGTTTCTTTTAGTCTTTGCACTAACAAGTTTCGACTGATTAATACTTGCAGACAATGGTTAAATCCAAAGGAGGTGGTGACAAACAAAAGGGTAGAGCAGAGTCCTCCTGGGGTAGGGGATGATGCATGATTAAATTGACCCCAGCAGTTCGGAAAGCAATTGGGAAAACCAGAAAAATCATCAAGATAGAGTTGTTCCCATTCTGAGGGGAGTGAGTACCTGCCCTCCCGGGAGGCTTCATAGTCTGATTCTGTGCCAGAGTATGTACCCTACTTCCCGGAGAGACATAGATTAAGAGATGTACCTACACCTCCGACCTCTCCTACTGCTCATGTTTCAGTTCATGTTTCTTCTGAGTCGTCTGAGGGCTCAACAGAGAGCAGTGACAGTTTAGCTTTAACCTCACCTACACCTTCGTCACCTGGATAGGATGTAGATGCTGGGATACCAGATAAAGAGGGAGGGGTGTGCCCTAACCTGGGGGTGTGGAGAGAACTAGAAACCCCGAGGTGTGGCAAAAGCGGTTCATTAGTGAGCTGGCTTATCACAAGTTCCGAGAATGGTGGCCTCTAAGGCCGCTTATTCATGAGCGTCAGTTCATAGAGAGGGATCTCCTACCACACAACCCCAACGTAAAGCAGCAATTCAATGAATGAGTGGGGTGGGATTACTTCACCAGCAGGGTGTAATAGGCAAATGAGCACTTAGTCAAAGAGTTTTACGCCAATGCCTCCCACATCAAGAGGGATACCAAAGTGACTAAAGTGTGGAACTTGAAAGTGAAGTTCGATGGGAAGAGAATAAATGAATACCTAGGCTTTAATGAGGAAGATGAATCATTATACTTGGAGAAGTTGGCACTTGATGAGGCAGTCCGTCCATGGTTGGTATCATATATGGCTCTCCCGGGCACCAACCCAGCATGGTTGACATCATGAGTTGCTATCTTGAAGAAAACCCTAAAATTTGAGGTGAAGGGGTGGAAGACTTTTGTATGCAGCAGGCTGGACCCCACTACCTATGAAAACTCCATACCGGTCTCCCGGGTGATATTAGTAGCTACTATTATGGCGGGGTTCCCTCAATGTCGGGAATGTCCTGTCTAGGGTGATCACTAGGGTGGTCAATGAGGGTGACAAATCATACCCCTTTCCGAACTTCCTTACAATGTATTTAAAAGACCAGGAGGTGGAGAAAAGGAACTTTGACGTGAAGGTGAAACCCAATATGCCCTTTTCATGGTACAACCTCAAGGCTGATAACAACCCCAAAGCCAAAGATCCTAAAGGCAAAGCCACTACCTCTACTGGCCAGTTTGAAGAGCCAGTAGTAGTAGTCACTTCTTCTTAGCCCCCACTGCCATACCAGAGCCTACCTCTGGACCATCTACTTCCAACCCTCCAAATATTCCATCCTCATTAACAAACCCATTGACTGCCCACAGATTGAGCCAAACACTCTCCAGTATCAACAACTGGATGCAAGCAGCAACTTCTAAGCTGTCTGTACTTTTTAGTTCAATTGCAGCGCAGTCAGTACCCCCACAGCCATAGGTTCCAGCTTCGGTAGAGGAGACTCTCAAGGAGCTTCTGTACAACCAGAAGAAGCTCCTTGATAACCAAAAGCTGATAATGGATGCTCTTGCTAAACAAGGGAAAACACTGAAGGAGCTGAGCAAATACACAAAGAAGCTGAAGAAGACACGGGCCTCAAAGGAGTTAGTCAAGGAATTGAGGGGAGAAGTGGAGAAGATAAAGGCAGCTGATCATTTTCCTTTAGAGCTACTATTGCATGATCAGCCTCCAGCAGCTCAGACAGAGTAGGTTCCAGAGCAGGAGCTTGAGAGAGCTCCAAAGAGGAGGAGGATGATCCCCAGGTGAACGATGTTGAGATTGAGTTGGCAAAGACAGAGGGTGCTGCTTCTGATCAGCCACAAGCTTTTGGGACAGCTGATCTAGATGCCCAGCCACAGGATCCCGTGCTACCATAGGACCCCATGCAGACGGAGGATCCATAAGGAGTTTTCTTAACTCTCTATCTTTCTTTTTTGAGCTTATTTTTGGTTAGTTAGCATTGAGGACAATGCTAGATTTCATATGAGGGGGTGGCCCTACTTTGATTTTTGATTTGGTAGTTTGATTTGATAGTTGGACTGTAATTATGACACTATTTTCTTTCTTTATGCTTATTTTTCACTTTTGGTATGTATATAACTTTATCTTTTATTTTACTTTTTGTTATTGTTCTAGTTGGTCTGTATATAAAGTTACTCTCATGTTTATATTCATTCCTTCTTATGTATATTCATCTAAACCCCCCTTTTGTACATATTCAGTTTACTTTCCGCATTTTACTTCATAGCTTCTTTTGCAATTTTCTTAATAGTATAACTTCTTATTTCATTTGATAGTTTCTTTTTCAGTTGGTAGCTTCTTATTTTTCAAGTTTCAATGATCAATAAGCTTTTGGTTTTTTTAATGCCAAGGTTCTTTCCAAAGGTGGAGTTTGTGTGAACCAGGTAGCTCTTCCCGATGATGGATGGCATGACAACATTCTTAAGGGTTTGAGTCTGTTTTTCTTTTTGTTTTTGTGTAAATAGTAGTTAGTAAGAAATGGTGCCTCAGGCAAAGCTTCACTTGGGCCTAACACATTTACCTTTGACCTTTTGGTTAAAAACAAATTGTTGTGTATAGGATGGTGATAGTTGTGACCTTGAGACTCTTGTGTTGGC
This sequence comes from Nicotiana tabacum, assembly GCF_000715075.1. Taxonomy (NCBI): domain Eukaryota; kingdom Viridiplantae; phylum Streptophyta; class Magnoliopsida; order Solanales; family Solanaceae; genus Nicotiana; species Nicotiana tabacum. The sequence goes on along the minus strand of NC_134080.1, from coordinate 62,271,970 downwards.
TAAACAGTCATCGAGTGGTTTATCAGAACCATTTAAGTTTCTCAAATCTTAGCTAAGGTTGTTGTGGGCCCCCGACTCTGTTCTTTAGCAATCCTATAGCTTGTGTGGTGAGGTATTGATTTGCAAGTTCATGTCCCGTGCCAATGAGTCTAGAACTTGCCCTAAATGTTTGTCTATGTGAAATCCTAAGTGAAGCTCAACTTGAGAAGTGATTATAGGCTCTCCTTGATCCTAATTGAGACTTGAAAACATTCATAGCCTACCAATGATAATATCCCTAGTCAACCCCGTTGAGCCTTAGCCCTTATTCTTTCAATAACCATGATAAAAACCTTTCTCCGTTCTAAAATGATCCTCTCTTGGCACCCTATCTTTCCTTAGCACTAGGCAAAAACATAAGTTTTGGGGGAAAGACGAGGAATGCAAAAGTGATAAAAGGTACAAAATGAAGAAAAGGAAAGGAAAAGAAAAAGAAAAAGAAAAAGAAAAAGAAAGAAAAAGCCAAAGATTCAAAAAGAAAATGAACAATGTAGATGAAATGAAGGAATTCAATGAAAGCTAAAGATGAAAGGCATGGAAAGATAAGAAAGGAGAAAAATAATTGAAATGAACAAGAAAGTGTGACATTGTGTCTCTCTAGCCCCTAAAGAAGAAGTAAATGACTCAAAGAGTCAAGAAAAGGTGTGACAAAATGAATCAAATGAAGTGATTAAGGGAAGATGAAACCTTCTTAGATCAATATATCCTACCCTGAATCAAAAGCCTTCATTACATTCCCACAAAAGCCCTATATGATTTTGAGTTGAGTAAGCTTACATTAGTGGTGACTCACATAAGGGGCAATCTTATGGTACTTAGAGCCAGACTTGTGACCTTCCTTTGAGAGAGATGAGTATGTTTTATACAATCCTCATTCTGAGTGCTATAATCCAAAAGTGAGGTTTGCTTATGGAGAGTTGAGGAGTATGAGTTTGGGTTCCACAACGTCCAATGTAACAGAAAGAGTTTCCTTGATGAGTTGTGTCAACTTTTGATGCTTTTGTGTCGCACTATAGCCATGGTGCTAAAAGGTTGTGTATTGTTGATAATGCATTTGAGTTGAGGGTAATTGTTAGTCCCAATTGATTCTTGATGAGGCTACTTTAGAACAACTGGATTTTCCTTTCTTTTATCTTGAGGAGGTGGGAATTACTTTGTTTACTTGAGGACAAGCAAAAGCTTAAGTTTGGGGGAGTTGATAACTAGGGATTCTAGTCTAGTTTATACTTCTTTTTGCTTGAGTTTTGGACTAACATGTGTACAAGTATTCCCCAAAAGCTAACTTGTTGTGCTTTTTTGCAGTGTTTGGTCAAAAGGAGACAAGAATGTCATAACCAGCTCAAAAAGCAGTGAAACCTGTACAAGTTCAAAGCCAAGCCAAAGCAGCGCTACAACGGAAAATCCACTGCGGCCGTAAAAGATTCAGCGCATCCGCGGTCCGCGATGGCAAGGTTTAGAGAGATACCAGTTGAGGCATTGCAAGTTACCACGATCCGTGATGATTTTATGCGACCGCGGGACTCCTACCGCGACAACGGTCCTTTTACTGCGATCCGCGGAGGAGAGATTCAGAGAGCCTGGAGTTTGAGCAAAAACTAAAGACCACGGTCCGCGGTAGCCTCATCGTTGTAGCGGTCCATTTTCCACTGTTAGCGGTACCTCTGTCAGGGGCATTTTTGTCCTAAAAATTTAGCTGTGTATAAATACTTTCTTTTCAGATTTTTAGGTTACCTTATGTTAGCTGAGCACGTAAAACGCCGTATTTGTCCATTATGAGTAATTTTGTAGCTAGTTTAGCAATTAAACTTAGTTTCTTATCTTGCAATTACAATTTATGGATTATTCTTCATCTCAATCTATGATTTATTCTTCAATTATGAGTAGCTAAACTCATTAGCTAGGGTTGTGGCTCAACCCTAGTGTGCGTATTTAATGGGTCTTTTATTTTAGGACTTAGATGTTTATGGGTGATTGTTATTTGGCCTGATTTATGCTTTCTATGTTGAATTAGTGGTTGCAAACACTAATTTGTGCTTTTTTGACTTAGGCTCTTCTTGAAAAAGAGAGACTAAGTCTACATTTCAGGCCAACAAGGAATTGAGGTGTATTCAAGAGATTGATATCCCCAATTAAAGGGTTAAACCTAGAGATAGTAATACCTGACTTGAGCCAACATTGCTTGCACAAATTGAACACCCAATTGAGCTTAAGAAAGCCAATTAGGGCAAGGTCACTCTTACTACCGAAAGGTGTAGAGTGAGTAGCTTTGTGCATTGGCTATATCATGATCCCAACTATATCATTATTTCCCTAAGTTCTAGATCCTGTTAGATACTCACATAGGAGTAAGTCACTTCCTTAGTGTCTCGTTACCCATTTAGAAAACCCTACAAACATATCTACTTAGCTTAATTTCATGCATCATTAGTGTTAAATTAGAAGTAACAAACAAACAAGAATGATTGGAAGTGTAATCAAGAGAACTGCACACTGCTAGATTAGATAGGAATCCAACTCCAAACATTGTATTAGCTCCCTGTAGATTCGATCCCAACCTTCTCGGGTAAAAGCTGCATTGACGGCTCTTGCCACTCTGCAGTTGTGTATGGTTGAACCCGATCAGGTTTCCCTCCAGGACTTGCACCAGTCATACTCATTGCCTCTACTCTCCCGATTGTAAGCCCCACTCAACTCAGCCCGAGCATCGGCATCATCTTTTATATAGACAACCACTCTCTTATCGGCCTTAGCTCGAATTTTTTCGGCTCCATCCCGGGCGTCCGCAACCTCAGCCTTCATCTTCAATAGGTCAGACTCAAGCCTTGCAATCCTACTTGTCTGGACCGAGCTATTCTCAAAAGTATTTCGGAGTTGCACGTCGAGGGCAGAAGCCTTAGTCAAAGCATCATTCTTGGCCACAACTAGGGTATCTATCTGAGCTCTTAGCTCATTACACTCATACTTAGCCTGGCCAACTTCGCCCCAAAGACGTTCCAGGTGTTCCGCCTTACTCTGCATCTGAAGTGTCAAAATATTAACCTCCGAGGGTAGAAGAAAAAACATGTATCCTCTCAAAACGAAGGTTACCTGTCTCTCAAGGCGGCCTTCATAATCCAAGCTTCGATTCATCTTGTATCGAAGATGTATCAACTCTTTTTCCCTTTTATTGCAAAGAAGCCTGAGGGATTTCTCCCCGTTCGAGGCCTTTCGCAACCTGGCTTCACAGCGAAGCAACTCGGACTTGAGCTTGTCAAAGGCCTATGAAAAGAAGCTTAGTGAGAAGATGAAAATGCAAAACCAAAAAACCGACAAAGTCAACCAAAACTCACCACAGAGCAGAGGCATTGAGCCTCCTTAAAGGTTGAGTGTACGTCTACTAGCCTGGTCTCATCGGCCCCAGTTGAACTGCTCTCGATAGGGATATGATCGCTCGAGACCCCGCTTAATTTAGGCAGCCCCTGGCGTCGAACATCCCTCTAAGTACCTTCGGCGGTAGAAGAAGACGGCGACAGAAAATCTTTATCCCTCAAAGTAACTTCAACAGGAGAAGAAGACGGCAACAGAAAATCTTTATCCCTCGAAGTACCTTCGATGGGAAAAGAGGATGGCGACAAAGGAGGAATCATTCTTCTGAGGCTAGAAGCCTTGGTTGCCACAGGCTCAGCTGATACGTCCTCTTTGAGCCTCCGGGTAGGGCTTTCCTCACTATGAGCACCTTCTCCCTTCAAGGTTTCCTTCCGTTTGTTACTATTCCTTAGCCCTGAAGCCGACGATCCTTCTTCCTCTCTGAGGGGGCACGGTCTTATATCAAGAAATTCTCCAATACCTATGGTGATGGAGTTAATAAGCATAAATGAAAGTACCTTTCAAAAGGAATAAAACCACACGGCACATACCGTGGTGTTTTGCCTCCCATCTACTCTTCGACAGGTCTCGCCACCTATGCCCATCGTAGGTTGAGCGAGCTTCCAGTTTCCAAGTCCAATCCGCCAAGTCAGAAACCTCGTATGACATCCATGGGTTTGTTGTAAAAAGGAAAAGGAAAACATCTTTACAGAGTTCGCCTCCACCATAAACAAAATGATAAAAACGCAAGTGTACCACTTACGGGTGAAATTCCACCTCTCAGGAAATGGCAGGAACTCCACGGGGATAATATCGATAGTTCGCACTCGCACAAACTATTCATCCACCCTCGGTCCCCATTTTCTTCATCATCAACAACAAAGGGCGTGGTGGATCGACATCGTAAAGCTATCAGGCCCCGGTAATGAAAGGGCCGATACAATCTAATGAGATGGCTAAGGGTGAACTCAAGACCGGCTTCCTCCGCAAGGAACCTCGTCATCAATACTATCCTCCAAAATGACGGGTGAACCTGTTCCAGGGTAGCTCGATATCTTTGACAAAAGTCAAGCACGACTCTATCAAGAGGGCCCAATGTTGAACGAGTACGTGTATACGTTCAAAACCCCCTCTACATGAGCCATGATGTTCTCTTCCGGGGAAGATACCTGTAGTACCACTTTTCCTCCCAATCCGTAGTCTCTCCTCACTACCTCGAGGTGTCCCTCTCCTATTGATAAAGTGAACCCCGATGCATGCTCCCAATGGCCCTCAACATTAGGAGGTCTCTCTAACGGAAGGCCCCTACTCGAGGTGAGCTCGCCGAACGCTGGTGGTGTACCACTGACCGAGTGAGAAGTAGAGGCAGAACTCTCCTCTCCTTGGTGAGCAGGTTTTGGCGTAGCAGCCATAACTATGGTGAAACAAGAGAAGGGAAATGAAAACTTAGGCGAAAGATTTGAATAAAATGATGAAAGAGCTAATGCAAGGGAGGAGAACTCTATAAAAAGGATAGCTGCTCAAAGTAGCGGAATCCCCAAATAAAGGGAGAGCAAACTCATATATAGAGAAAACGACGACTGTCCGCCTACTTTCAAGGCCACTTAATTCTAACTAGGCCATTATCACTTTCGGGGAAGTGTACCGGCGGGTCCATCTCGGCCGCTTCATGACGGCGCCATATGAATAATGCTGTCATACAACATTTGAGGGGTCAAAAATTCACATGTCAACCTAGCCTTGAGATGGTGCCCGATCTCGAGGATCTCTGCTATCATAACAATGGGCTCTAAGGAGCCATATATGCCAATCTAGCCTTCAGATGGTGCCCGATCTCGAGGATCTCTATCAATGTGAAATTGGGCTCTAAGAAGCTATCCACATAAACCTAGCCTCGAGGTGGTGCCCGATCTCGAGGATCTCTGCTACCATAACAATGGGCTCTAAGGAGCCATCTATACCAATCTAGCCTCGAGATGGTGCCCGATCTCGAGGATCTCTATCAATGTGAAATTGGGCTCTAAGAAGCTATCCACATAAACCTAACCTCGAGATGGTACCCTATCTCGAGGATCTCAGCTATTACAAGTGCGGGTCATTCACCCGATTCTTTGACCCTCGGGCTACCTAAGCCCGAGCCAGTTCTCACTTGAGAATTATTAATAAAGCCTCAGGGCTCTCTTCTCCTTCAGATCAATTTAAATGCTCTCTCGGTTACTCTGGCCCAGGGGCCATTGAAGTTCGAGTGTATCCTCGTTCAGGGCCATCTATAACGCCTTAGGGCTATCTTCATGTTAAGTTCAAATAAGGTTTTTGAGGCCGCCCGAGTTCAAGTAGACTCTCACTCAGGGACTGTTTGTGAAAATCTAAAGGCTATCTTTATTTTCAGATGATCCAGCAAACCCTCACTCGAGGATTAGCGGCAAGGCCAAAAAAGGGCTAACCCTTATTTCAAAGAAAATTGGGACCTTGCTCTCGCTCAACTCGAACTCAGAAGTCTTGACGGCCTAAGTATGTACCAAATCAATCCAGACTTAGTCCGAGGGGTGACAAAGAATCTCAAGAAATATCGTATTAACTAATCAGGAACCAGAGGGATTACGATGTCCGGTTCGAATGTTCGGGCCAATAAAAAGCAAAATAAAAGTTCAGCACAAGCCAAAGGCAAATCAAAGCAGCTTTTATATTAATATAAGAAGATTACAAAAGCCCACGAGGAGTCCTTACATAGAAATAAAGAAGCAGAAAACAACAGTCTAAAAAGCTTAGTCTACTTTCGGAGGTACAACCTCAGGAGCGACATCTGCGAGAACCGTTTCCTTGGGGACCCCATTTCGATCTTCCAAACAACGTCCTTGAGAATCTCCTCCGAAGTAGAAAAAGATAAGGAAGAGGTTGTAGCCTATCAAAGAGCAAAAGCTTTTAACAGGCAGGGAAAATTGTGGCTTGGTGAAAAATTTAGCGAGTATGGGCCTCGCTAGCTGTTACACCCTATGTTTTCATATGTTAGAGTATCCGTAAATCAATTGATGTAAGCTCAAAAATGAGATCAACTTTGAAAGTACATAAATTAAGTTAATCCTTTTATAATGGAGGTCACAAATCTTTATGATCATGAATAACGAGTACCAAAAGGGTTGGAAAGCTTAGGCGCTAAATGAATTAAAGAAAATAAGTTTCGTCGAATGTCGACAAGTTTGGAATGTTATAACCTATACTTTTGGGGTGAGGCAAGGGTGATTAACATGATGATGAGGTTATGTTATGAGTTAGTTTAGTCGTATGATAGTCGTGTGTTATGTTTTTAAGTCAAGCAAGTTGTGGAACAAAAGTTGGAAAAGGTCATCACAAGTTACAATCAAAAATGAGTTGAAACTTAGATTAAATGTAGCTGAGCTTTTCTCCCAACATACTTTGAATCAAGGGATTATCTACATATTTAATTTAAGATCTATGAGTTTAGTTTTCAACTCATTAAACCGTTTATCAATACAATCTCGGAGTATAGAGATATTTGCATTTTCGCGAGACCGCGCAACTAGTAGGTGACAAGTAGGTGCATCACCTACTTGCCAAAAAGAGAGGCCTCAACTAAGTCGGTAAAGAGGGGACATTTAAGGGATTATAAACTCAGTTATTTTACCTATCTTTCAGACCAAGAAAGCCTAATTGAACCCCTGCAACTCCACCCCAAAAATCCCACACAAACCCTAGGGTATTCCGGGTGTTACGACGCGATTCTAGTGCTGAAAAGTCCGGACAGCTTGCTAGTTTCTCTTTCTCCTTCTTGTAGCCGTGTTGAGGAACTTATTTTTGATGAAAAAGGACCAGGTTTCGTGGGTTATACTCAGTACAAGGTAAGTTTATGCTTCTCCTTCCATTATCTATGCGTTTGCGAGTTGTAACTCGATCGTAAAGAATAGACCTAGCTAGTTTCGAAAGAATGATATGTTGTTTGTTCTTGTGTAATGGTTGGCTGGTTGTAAACTTATTTTTAAGTTGAATTCATGGCTGTTTTATTGGATAAGAGGTATAATGATGTACTTTTTGTTGTATTTCCCAATTTGAAAGAAAAGACAAGTCGAAACGTGTTTAAGTAAACTGAAAAATTATTTTTGAGTTTAGGAACTTGTGGGAATATTTTTGGGCTGTTTCGTGTTGGTATTGGGTTGTCTCTTTTACTACTATTTTTATGGAGTTGAGAGGAGGAAGGTTGTAGAGAAAAACCACATAATGGCAAGGTTGTTTGTTGGTCGTTCGTCGTAACATTTTCGGGTTGGTTGACACTATTATGGTTGTCGTGTTGTGTATGAAGTGATAGGGGTATGTTGGACTGTTTGTGATTGTTTTGACTAGTGTGAAGTCATATATATATGGGAGGTTCTGTCCGTTTCATTGTAAAATAGGTTGTGGTCGATACATAATAGTTACGACGCTTAAACGATAACGAGAGTGTCATTTCTCTTATTGTAGACTAAGGAGCCGTGAAATTGCATAGCTTGAGGTTGGGAAGAATATACAAGGTATGTTAAGGCACTTACTTCTTTCTTTTGGCATGATCTAAAGTGACATGAACATAAACGGTACGCTAATTCATAACGGATCTACTCCTAGAAACTAAGGTTGTCCATGTTGTTCTTTCCTTATAAAGTTATTCTAAACAAGTGTGTATGATCCTTAAATCCCACTAAGGTTCATATTGATGGTAGGGATGTCCATAATGTTAATCGAAGGTGCAATGACCTTACATCACTCCGAAAGGGTTAGAACGTGATTCCATGAGTCGAGCATGCATTATATATATATATATATATATCTATTTTACTCTATCGAGCCACACTATAGTCGGCCGGGTATGGCATCTATTGTGCGACCACAGATCAGTTGGGTTTACCGAGCTCCATGTGGCCGGGTACGATTCTACCGAGCCTTATGATGGCCGGGTACGTTTTTACTGAGTCCTCTTTGAGGCCGGGTACGATATGATGATGATGATGCCCACAGAGGCGAATGTTTTTAAAAAGTTCATGTATATATATGTATTATGCATTTCATGTCAGTAGCCCCCAGAGGCACTCAGATGTTACAGGTTGTATCTCCTCTATCTCTCTTTACATTACTTGTTCTTGTTTATGCTTTCCTACCTTACATACTCGGTACTTTATTCGTACTGACATCCCTTTTGCCTGGGGATGCTGCGTGTCATGCCCGCAGGTCCCGATTGATAGGTTGACAGTCCTCCTAGTAGGCTATCAGCTCAGCGAAGGTGTTGGTGCACTCCACTTGCTCCGGAGTTGCCTAGTTGGTCAGTATGCTTTGGATATGTATTGATTGGTATGGCGGGGCCCTGTCCCGATCTTTATGATTTTATGTACTCTTAGAGGCTTATAGACAGATGTCAGGTGTAGGGACACTTGTATGGCCTTGTAGGCCTATGTTTTGAGTTTACAAATGGTCATGTCAGCCTTATAGGCCCGTATGTCACATATATAAGTTTGTATATCATTTTGGGTCTTCATATGTTGAGTATTCCCTTATGTTTTATTCTTGTTATCTCATGAATGGTTTTCTGGCTCATTTACTCATGATAGTATGATAAGAAAGATATGTTACGTTGGTACTCGGTTGAGTAAAGCACCGGGTGCCCATCGCGGCCCTCTGATTCGGGTCGTGACAAAAGTGGTATCAGAGCAGTTCTGTCCTAGGGATTCTACAAGCCGTGTCTAGTAGAGTCTTGTTTATGGGTGTGTAGTGCACCACACTTATAAGCAGGAGGCTACAGGGCATTTAAGACTGTCACTCTTTCTTCTTATTCTAGATCGTGTGGTAGATCTCTGTTGTAAGAATTCAAACTCCTAAATTCGACTTTAGTCGTAATATAACGATACCTACATTTAAAAAGATGGTTGGTAAAAGATTGTATGTGGTTGTGAAAGAGTTGAGTTAGAGGAGCTCGATTTTTGCATGATGCATATGATGGGTAAATATAAGGTCTTTGATAGATCGTGTGTGTACTAAGAAGTGTAAGCTTCTCGATAAAGAGCCTTAAGGCAAAGAATATCTATCCACCCCTAAAGGCAATGAAAGATTCAAAAGATAGATACAAGCTTCAACAAGTAAAAGGAGCAAGATGGGAAGGGTACAAGGCACCTAGTTAATAAAGACTATCGGTATTTTCATCTCCGGTAGAAAAATATAAGCATTGTAAGTTACCCTCAACAGTAACAGAGGTATGTATAATTGACCATACCCATCTCAGTTATACCCTATTGGGGGATAACATGTGTAGATTAAGAAAAGGACGAGATATCAGGATCCGGTTGGGGTTAGGATAACCCATAATGGTGAATTGATTGTTTGTGTTAGTTGACAATTTCTGAAGCATAATGCAAATGTGCTAATAAATCTCCTTGTGAGATACCCAGATGGCGCACTCTAAAATAGTACATCTAGATATGAGTACTATAAAGATAGCCACTGGAAGCCTTGAAGGGATAAATATTACCTTAGCATGGCTCATGTCCCTAGGAGAGAGAATTTTAAGCATCCCGAAGAGCCAGTGAGATGAAGCAATGGGAGCTAAAAACAAAAGAATGTCTTGTTGATGTTTTCAGAATAAAGTGATAGACATAAATACTAGTAGGAAAATAAGAATAGAGTTAATGAAGAATTATGAGTAAGATGTCCACATGGATGACAACGGTGGAAAAAAAATGATGATGAAAATGACAGAATTATAGAGTCTATACTTAAGTGAAGGAAAAAGATGAGAGGTGACAGGCCTTGAAACAAAAAAGGAGTATAGGCCATAAATTCATATCTTCTTTTCGAGAAATAAGTTCGTAACTCTAACGCGATCACCTGCAGGAAAAGATATACCCTCAGAGTAGTAGAAATCAGTATGGGCTGGTAAACAAGATAAACTAAACGTGAACTAGGGACTAAATGATATGATAATAGTCGGCATCATGAGAATTTTAGAGGTTGCGTTCCGGCGATAATAGAATGGATGTCAAAAGAATGCCCTTTAATGGTCATTCAGGAAGTCGCTTCCCTAAAGCAAGCAATATGAGCAAAGTTAAGCTTAAGGGACTATGTGCGCCAGTTACACTAAGTGTCATCCTCACGAGCAAGGAATTTTATTATCCTTGGTACAAAAAGCATTACCGCAAGGAGAGTAAGGGTAATCGATGATGTGAAAAGACGTCAAATATATAGAGGTAAAATATCTATAGGTAGATCGTCGTAGCTCCAGCTCTTAGTACTCCTCTAAAGGGGGGAATATGGAGTGATGTGGCATGATGTCAGAATTTAGTGGTTCTACTAATCATGGAGTGGTAAAAGAATAATGTGGTAATGTGAAAAAGGGATGAGATTGTACTTATTCAAAGCCTACAGATATGCTATAATATCAGTGCATTATACAAACACGACGTCAAGGAAAGGAAGTAAGGGTTCCTGCCCGAAATGTCATTGATATATCAGAGGCCAGTGCATGAGGTAAGTTAAAACAAAGTAAATAACCCAAGAAAGATTACGCGGAAAATTGATGTGAGGATAGGCCAACGAGTATTTGGGATTTGATTAAGGAAGAGCCCAGTTATGGCTAAATAGGAGGTTATAGACGAGTCAACAGATCATGCAAGATAAATGTAGTGAATCCTAATATAGTAAATTCAGTCTCGCAAATATGACGTCATAAACCTTGAGAAATGCTCAGATAGGAGTTGGGGTATTTAAAGGTATTGTATAAGTATTACGGGAATAATGGAGGGTGCCACTAAGGAGATAATCAAAATTTGATTTTACAAGTAATCCTACGAGCACAACGGCACGAAGGTATGTAAGTAAGGATGTTTGTAGGCGAGTAAGAATATCAAAAATTCCTTCGAGTATACAGTATAACAAGATCACAACTTTACAAGATCCAAAAGGTCTCCTAAGTACTACCACGAAAGACTAGCTGAGAAAATAAGGAAGAAGGTTTCCACCTAAGCATAGTGACCTAAAAAGGAAATGATCTTTGATCTTGTAACAGCAGTCTCACTATAATATTGCATGCACTCCATAAGAAAGTGGCACCTATCATGGCTAATGAACAGAAAAAAAGGAAAAAAAACATCAAAGGTGATACTTGAGAGCATACGAGTTACAGGGAATTCCAGTGTTCGTGGGCACTATGATAATCCAAGTATCCATGTAGCAAGTGGCAGAACGACCAGAAAAAGTAATTATTTACATTTAAAGACAGCTGAGAATGCGCAAAAGGGAATCTAAGGTGCTAGCAAGTTAAAGGAAGGTTCTGAGTAGAATAAGTAAATATGTGTAGGTCGCAAGCGAAAGTATAGTAGAGTGAAAAGATTTTGGGTAGATGTGAGTAAGGGTGAGAAAAGGTGAGTTAGAAGCTGATAAGAATAGGTAAGACCTCGGTATTAAGCCCATCAAACAAGAGAACTGATGGTTTATATATGTTATAAAAGGCTCAGTATAACTTGAATTAACACGGAGGAGTCTAAGACTAGGAGCATTTAGAAGAGATGGAATGCTCCTCTGGTTGTAATGTAAGGATGTAATAGTGGTAAATTATAAAAGGATGATATATAGGCCTTCATTTGAGTAATGATTCAAAGAGAAGAGATTTCATGGATGGCACGGGACTAGGATACCCCCATAAGACGAATCACATTGGGATGCTATGAAATACGGTTATTGAAGTATAGTATTGTCCCTAGGTGGATTAGGAAAACCACTTCAAATGTTCCCCGATGAGACGTGAGACTTGTGGCAATGTATTACGTAAGAGGTTTCAAGTTATCAGTGGTGGATTATAGATTAACATTAAGGTAAATCAATAATAGATGGATAAAGATTCCAAAGTATGAGAGGAGATTATGATGTCATTCTTTAGATGAACAGTAATAAGGATTATACATATAGGATAAGCGGTGAGAGAGTAACCTGGAGTTGGGTGGCAGACCTCGGTAATAGTAAACCGAAGTAAGAGTTATTGTATAATATGACCTACCTAGTTGTATTAAAGCCATTAGCATAGATAACTGAGGCTATGAAACAAGATATAGCAAAAGTCGTAAGTTTAACAAAGTATTGAGTGAAGAACTTCAGTATACCCATAGATGCCCAGACGGACAACATATCAAGCTTTGTATATGTTTACAACGTGCTACCTAGAGATTGGATAAAACCTGGAGAAATAAAAAAGAGTCGCATAGGCACACATACAAGGAAAAAGTCGTACAGGCTGCATGACAAAAAGAGCAACAGTTACGAGATTGGAAGGGGTTCGACCACAAGTCGTGGTATGAGAAGGAGGACTAAAGGGGGAATACCCTAGACTTTAGATTTATTTAAAGAATAGTTGCATATATGGCTAGAAGAGTATTAAAGTGTTCACAAGAGCTATGGGTTATGAAAATGATAAGTGGATCAGTCAACATTCGAGGACGAATGTTCCAAAGGGGGGAATGATGTTACACCCTATGTTTTCATATGTTAGAGTATCCGTAAGTCAATTGATGTAAGATAAGAAATGAGATCAACTTTGTAAGTACGTAAAGTAAGTTAATACTTTTATAATGGAGGTTACAAATCTTTATGATCATGAATAACGAGTACCAGGCGCTAAATGAATTAAAGAAAATAAGTTTCGTCGAATATTGACAAGTTTGGAATGTTATAACCTATACTTTTGGGGTGAGACAAGGGTGATTAACATGATTATGAGGTTATGTTATGAGTTAGTTTAGTCGTATGATAGTCGTGTGTTATATTTTTAAGTCAAGCAAGTTGTGGAACAAAAGTTGGAAAAGGTCATCACACGTTACATTCAAAAATGAGTTGAAACTTAGGTTAAATGTAGCTGAGCTTTTCTCCCAACATACTTTGAATCAAGGGATTATCTACATATGAAATTTAATATCTATGAGTCTAGTTTTCAAATCATTAAACCGTTTATCAATACGATCTCGGAGTATAGAGATATTCGCATTTTCGCGAGACCGCGCAGCTAGTAGGTGACAAGTAAGTGCATCACCTACTTGCCAAAAAGAGAGGCCTCAACTAAGTCGGTCAAGAGGGGACTTTTAAGGGATTATAAACTAAGTTATTTCACCTATCTTTCAGACCAAGAAAACCTAATTTAACCCCTGCAACTCCTCCCCAAAATCCCACACAAACCCTAGGGTATTCCGGGTGTTACGACGCGATTCTAGTGCTGAAAAGTCCGGACAGCTTGCTAGTTTCTCTTTCTCCTTCTTGTAGCCGTGTTGAGGAACTTATTTTTGATGAAAAAGGACCAGGTTTCGTGGGTTATACTCAGTACAAGGTAAGTTTATGCTTCTCCTTCCATTATCTATGCGTTTGCGAGTTGTAACTCGATCGTAAAGAATAGACATAGCTAGTTTCGAAAGAATGGTATGTTATTTGTTCTTGTGTAATGGTTGGCTGGTTGTAAACTTATTTTTAAGTTGAATTCATGGCTGGTTTATTGGATAAGAGGTATAATGATGTACTTTTGGTTGTATTTCCCAATTTGAAAGAAAAGACAAGTCGAAACGTGTTTAAGTAAACTGAAAAATTATTTTTGAGTTGAGGAACTTGTGGGAATATTTTTGGGCTATTTCGTGTTGGTATTGGGTTGTCTCTTTTACTACTATTTTTATGGATTTGAGAGGAGGAAGGTTGTGGAGAAACACCACATAATGGCAAGGTTGTTTGTTGGTCGTTCGTCGTAACATTTTCGGGTTGGTTGACACTATTATGGTTGTCGTGTTGTGTATGAAGTGATAGGGGTATGTTGGGCTGTTTGTGATTGTTTTGACTAGTGTGAAGTCATATATATAGGGGAGGTTCTGTCCGTTTCATTGTAAAATAGGTTGTGGTCGATACATAATAGTTACGACGCTTAAACGATAACGAGAGTGTCATTTCTCTTATTGTAGACTAAGGAGCCATGAAATTGCATAGCTTGAGGTTGGGAAGAATATACAAGGTATGTTAAGGCACTTACTTCTCTCTTTTGGCATGATCTAAAGTAACATGAACATAAAAGGTACGCTAATTCATAACGGATCTACTCCTAGAAACTAAGGTTGTCCATGTTGTTCTTTCCTTATAAAGTTATTCTAAACAAGTGTGTATGATCCATAAATCCCACTAAGGTTCATATTGATGGTAGGGATGTCCATAATGTTAATCGATGGTGCAATGACCTTACATCACTCCGAAAGGGTTAGAACGTGATTCCATGAGTCGAGCATGCATTATATATATGTATCTATTTTACTCTACAGAGCTGCACTATAGTCGGCCGGGTATGGTACCTATTGTGCAACCACTGATCAGTTGGGTTTACCGAGCTCCACGTGGCTGGGTACGATTCTACCGAGCCTTATGATAGCCGGGTACGTTTTTACCGAGTCCTCTTTGAGGCCGGGTACGATATGATGATGATGATGCCCACAGAGGCTAATGTTTTTAAAAAAGTTCATGTATATATATGTATTATGCATTTCATGTCAGTAGCCCCCAGAGGCACTCAGATGTTACAATTTGTATCTCCTCTATCTCTCTTTACATTACTGTTCTTGTTTATGCTTTCCAACCTTACATACTCGGTACTTTATTCGTACTGACATCCCTTTTGCCTGGGGATGCTGCGTATCATGCCCGCAGGTCCCGATTGATAGGTTGACAGTCCTCCTAGTAGGCTATCAGCTCAGCGAAGGTGTTGGTGCACTCCACTAGCTCCGGAGTTGCCTAGTTGGTCAGTATGCTTTGGATATGTATTGATTGGTATGGCGGGGCCCTGTCCCGATCTTTATGATTTTATGTACTCTTAGAGGCTTGTAGATGGATGTCAGGTGTAGGGACACTTGTATGGCCTTGTAGGCCTATGTTTTGAGTTTACAAATGGTCATGTCGATCTTATAGGACCGTATGTCACATATATAAGTTTGTATATCATTTTGGGTCTTCATATGTTGAGTATTCCCTTATGTTTTATTCTTGTTATCTCATGACCGATTTTCTGGCTCATTTACTCATGATAGTATGATAAGAAAGATATGTTACGTTGGTACTCGGTTGAGTAAAGCACCGGGTACCCATTGCGACCCTTTGATTCGGGTCGTGACACCAACACTACTATTGGTAATCCACTTCTTGAGACATTGTACCGGTGTGGAATGCAAGAGTTAGTAGATGGCACCATCTCACTCCATGGAAAGCAAAAGGAATGAAACGCCACACCAGGTTGAAGTTAAGAGAGATGAGCAGCAGTTCATGGTCCTCATATCCTCTAATACGGGGATAATTCGAAGGCCCTCTCTCATTATTTCGGGCCAACAACAACAAACCAATATGAACCGACTCAGCGGGGAAAAGCTCTAAAGAAGAGCCATGACATAACTGACAAAACTGTTGTCGTGTGACCCTACAGTCACGGGCCTGAACCATGTAAGTTAGAGTTTGGATGAGGATAAAGAGAAGAAAAGGGTTAAAAGCTATTGAAGAATAGCTGGGTGGAGTTTTAGTTCAAGTAACCTTCCATTTATAGAAAGGCAGTACTGTAACCGATGGCGCAATCAATGCCTTTGGGAAACGTATCGACAGGCGCAATCAATGCTTTTTGGGAAACGGATCAACGGCGATATTATCGCTTTTGGAAAAATAAACCGGCGATACGTTGAATGCTTCTGGAAAGATGAACTGATGGGACGTTTTAGTTATCACAAAAGCTTACATCATAATCATGTTGTCATCATGAGAGGCTCAAGGAGAATGATGTCAAAATCGTTTCTTATAATTTTACTCTAAGAAAAGCGGGGACTATCTGTATACGGCTAAAATTGGAGAGACCGATTTTATAATCATTACTACATCCCATAGCCCGTCTTTAGAAGGCCCGAGGTCCAGTTTGAGGCTCGGCCTTGAGGGTTCCCTATGCTCGACCTCGGGGCAGAGCAAATCGGCGGCTATGATGAACAAGTGGGAGACTCCCAAGTTACGTGATTAAAGCTGACCAGGTCTATTGGGCAAGCACAAGCCTGTACCATGACATTAAATGGCTGTACCAGCCGCATACCTTTGTAATAAATACATATGTACTATGTTGGGATTCCCCCTCCTATATAAAGGAGACCCTTGTCATTTTGTAAAGGGGGATGATATTCAATACAAGAACAAGAACATTCTTTGCTCTATAGCTTGAATGTTCTTAGGATTGTTTGTCCTCCATCAGCCGTCTACTGCCTGATGCTTAACTCGACTTCGTGGCCCCGTAGTCTGGCTCGAGGCCACTCGGTTTGCATAATTTACTATCATCAAGCTCTTATCTTGTTTTTTAGTCTCACACTTAGCATCTCCTCCATAACAATTAGCATACAAATAAATCACATATTTTTAGAACCACAAAATTAAATCTAATTGTAATTACCATTTTCACGGTAAACAAATACATATTCTCATAAGTCAAGTGTCTCATTCGTAACTTCAAGTAAGTAAATTTTACCTTTTACAATTCTTTTATCAACTTCCGATATGATTTAAGCAATTAAATCAACAAGTAAGGATGCAAACATTTCAAATAAAGCATGGTGCGGGTCCTAGACTACCCAGACAATAGCATAATAGTAGCTACGTACGACTCTCGTCACCTCGTAGGTACGTAGCCCCCACAAATAAGTACACACATTTATTTAGTTCACCTATGAGGTTAATTCCCTCTTACAAGGTTAGAAAAGAGACACCTCGTCTCAAAGCCTACTTTCTAGTCCAAGATTTATGCCCAAACCCCCAAATCGGTGCCGAACAATCCGAAAACTATTCAAATAGTGTAAGAACTAATCAATATATGTTCAAAAGTTTATATTCTAGCTATTTAAGTGATTACCCAACCCTAAATGTAAGATTCTTAAAATTCACCCGGGGCCCACGTGCCCGGATTTCGATTTTTTGTTGAATAAAGTTGTTAACCATAACCTTAGTAACATAAATATATGATTTTCACTAAGTTCCATAATTATTTTTGTGGTTAAATCTCATTTTTATCAAAAACCTAGGTTTTCATCTAAACCTATGATTTTCACTAATTTACATGTTGTAGTCTACCTATAATCTATGTATTAAACTCAAATTAGGTAGAGATTACTTACCTTCAAAAGCTAGGTCGAAACCCCCTCCTTAAAATCTCTCAAATCGCCCAAGAGGGAAAGAAAATGGGAGAAAAATGCCTAAATCCCGTATTAAATGAACTTCACTGCCTCCAGCGATTCCGCATCTGCGGTTATAGGGCCGCACCTGTGCCCTCGCTTCTGTGGACAAAAGTCCACTTGTGCGGAAATCCCCTAGGCCGGCTGGCGTCGCTTTTGCGGACGAGTTCCCGCTTCTGCGGAGGATGGGCCGCACCTGCGGAACCTAGAATGCCCTTCCTTTGCTTGGCTCGTACCTGCAACTCGCTAAGCGGAGGTGCGATTGTGACAGCAGCTGGAGCTTCTACTCTTGCTCCAAGTTTCCAACTTGGTCCGAGCCTCGTCCGATTGACACTCGGGACCCCGCCCGAACGTACCAACAAGTTTGTAATCATAAAACCGGCTCGCTCTAACTCTCAGAACGCCCGAAACAACATTAAAACTAAGAATCACACCCCAAAACCAATTGAATCAAACTTATGAACTTCAAGTTCTTCATTTTACTTCCAATGCGCCGAAACGTACTTAAACTACTCGGAATGACTCCAAATTTTGCGTGCAAGTCTTAAATGATATCATGGAACTATTTCTGGTCTCAAAATTCCGTTTGGACCTCGATATCACCAATACCCGTTCCAAACCAAATTTTAAAAACTTCTAAAATTTTCAAAGAACGAACTTTTACTATTAAGCGTCAAAATGCTCTCGGGCCATCTAAAATCTGATCCGGACATACGCCCAAGTCCGAAATCATCATACGAACCTATTGGAACCATCAAACCCCGATTCCGAGGTCGTTTACTCAAAATGTTGGCCGAAATCAAACTTAGCCTTTTAAGCCAACTTAAGGAACCAAGTGTTCCAATTTCAACCCGAACTCTTCTAAATCTTGAACTAACCATCCCTGCAAGTCATAATCAGTAAAAACATGTACGAAAAGTCTTATTTATGGGGAACGGGGTTCTAGAAAACAAAACGATCGGTTGGATCGTTACACGTTCTCTATGATTCGAGGGACTAAGCAATGTGCATCTCGATCGTAAAATGATGAAAAATTTCTTGAAATGTATTTGATTTCTATAAAAAGAAAGAATATTTTTTGGCGGCTTTAAAAAATAATATTCTCGCGTGTTTCTATCGTTTCCAAACCTCAATGATGAACCCGACTCTCTATTCCTCGATCTATGATCATACCTTGAATTGTCCTGCTTTGATCGTGAGTCTTTTCCTGCTAGGCCCATATATAGTTCGTATCTATTTTTACCGGACCTTTTTTCGATTTCTGCACGTCTCGAACTCACCTTCTCCTCTTTTTGAGATCGGGAAATAGTATCTTCTTCTATCCTTAGCCTCATGTTGTATCTGTTGTAAACGTCATTCCAGGTTGTTGCTGGAAATTCACGCAGACTTTACTTGAGTCGCCTCGTGGCTTCTGAGCTTTTCTCATTCAAATTACTGGCAAAAGCCATAGATGCCCAGTTATCAGGTACGTGTGGTAACGTCATTCTTTCACGCTGGAACCTATCCACGAACTCTCTAAACAACTCTGAATCTCCTTGCTTGATTTTGAAAATATCTTCCATTCTTTTTTTAACTTTTTGAGCTACCGAATGCGCTTTGATAAATGAATCTGCAAGCTCAGCAAAAGAATTTATAGAATTTTAGGGTAAGAGGGAATTCCATGTCAATGCTCCCTTGGTGAGCATGTCACCAAATTTCTTGACCAATACTGATTCGATTTCTAGTTTGGTTATATCGTTGCCTTTCACACCAGTTGTGAATGCAATCATGTGGTCTCGTGGATCAGTTGTGCCATCATACTTTGGAATATCAGGCATCTTGAACTTCTTCGGGATTGGCACCGAGCAGCACTAGGCTTCCATGGTTGTTGCTAGTATTTATCCATGTCTATTCCTTTGATTATAGGTGGTACTCCAGGTATTTGCTCTATTCGATCGCTTTGTTCCTTGAGCTGTTTCTGCAGGGTTAGAACTAAATTTTGTAAATCAGAATTAACTATGTTACCTGGTTCGCCATCATGAGACTCGCTTGGAGTTCTACCAGTGCCTGAATGAACGAGCCCAGAACGTGGGTTTTCCAAAGTATTCTGATTCGGAATTGGTGTTGGTGGCGCAACTGGCAACTGGCTGGTAAAAGTACGGAGAGCATTACTGACTTGTTGAGCAATTAGATTTTTCAGGGCATCATCGAGTGCTTGTTCGTTCGCAACTTCAGCATTTTGATTTGCCTCAAATCCGTTTTGGTTCGCAATCCCGTTATTTGTTTCAGAGCCATCTGGAGTTCCTTCTCGTGACTGACGTTGTGAATCACGCGGTAAGGAAAGTGGGGTCCTGTCACCCGCATCATTCTCTTGATGTTGTGGATCTTGTCGGTTGTTGTCGTTGTTATTCGACATGGTAAGTTTTTTGATGAAAGAATTGATTAAGAAAGCAAACGATTATCAGATTCTCGGTAACGGAACCAGTTTGTTTAACCAAAAATTGGGATTTCGGTCAAAGCTTATTTTAGAAGAACTCGGGTTACTGATAATCAAATAGAAATAAGAATAATTGAAAAATAATAACTAAATATGATGCAAAGTAAACCAATAGTATTTCGTGTCCTTACAAATGATCAGTCTTCTCCTTTTATAACTATCTCTAGGTAATACGTTTTGTTTCTGTCATAATAGAGCCATTATTGAAAATTAATGGTATTTAATGGCCTGTAACGTTACAATTGGTAATCATATTTGATTCGCTACAGATTCCTTAACATTTTCTGTATTTAAAGCTCAATAATACGTATCTATACCTCTTTTACTATCAGATTCATTCTCTTTAATCATAAAGAGGTTCGAGCGTCTATCTTTTTGAATATCTGCCCGTGCCTGTTGAAGCTCGTGCCTCTTTGATCATTCTTTGCTACCTATCCTCCTTTGACTGGTCCACGTGTCATGATGTGTCATCTTATAATAAATTCAATATATGAACTTAATTTTTCCCAATACAGCAATAACACCTCAAACCTCTCATCGTCGAAACAGATCCACATGCACTATTAGGTATGTTTAACTCAACTACCATGCAATACACTAACATTGTTAATGATTGCAGGTTACTCCTCCTACAGCTGGATAACCCTCCTATAATACCCATCTACAGAGAGCAGAACTGTGTTGCAGATACTTTAGCTAAATATGGACCCATCCATGCACAGGAGAAGTGCATACTTTTTGCGACACCACCATCTTTTGCAGAGCCTCCATATCAGAAAGATTGTAGCGGTATATTACAAAGGAGGCTTGTTCCGAAAAATTCTAGTACTTCAACACAATTGCACTCTGCTATAAATAGTTTGTGTAATAGTAGTGTTACCTCTAATTCTACTGGTGTAGTATCTACTTTTCATTTTCAGTCTACTAATGCTTCCCATACAGGAAGCTTTGTTGTAAACTCTAGCTTAGCACCTATGATGCCTCTTATGCATCTACTTAGTTCTCATGTATTTGTGTAGCTTATCTATAATATAAGTACATCCTCTTGACCAAAAAAAAAAAAAAAAAGGAACGCCATTTTCTCTCCTTTGAGGGGAAATATTTTTCTTTCTGCTAACGAAATATAGAGAATACCTCCCTCATGATTTTTTTCCCTGAAAAGAACAAATTTTTGTCGCACCAAACACACCTTAATGTTATGTACGCTATGTTGCTGGATATGGATATAGGCACTGACACCAATTAGGATCTAGAAGTGGGATTTATCATTACGCTAAATCTTAGAATTATTGGGGAATACATATAGGAGCATAGGTACGGTTCTTAAGGTACAACCAATAAATATCTATTACGACACCTATAAATATATATTTCAACATTAATAATTGAAGTTATTAAATTATAAGGTCGCACAATTAAATTCTTGGTAAGCATTTATATTTTATTCATACGTTATCTGTACAATATCAAAATGTTTTAGTACTTTTATGTAAACCTAAATCTAGTACCCAAGCTAGGTTGACTAAATCTAGTGCACATCTCACGCCCACACCCAAATCGTTCATCGTATTTTGAAAGATGTGAGCAATTACATAGTGTGCAAGCTTTAGAGCCTATTTATGGGACATAATTACCTAGTTAGCAAATGCATGGCTACCTTATCACTTCTGCTAGTAGTCAAATCCCAATATTAGAAGAGTATAATACATGTGATCTTTCTTGGGTGCAAATAGAAAGTATTTTTCATAGACAGGTAAAAGGCTACAACTTTGAATTATTTGTCCATTGAAAACGAATGGATTGTTAGCAGCCCACAAAAACGATTGACTGCTACTAAAACCATAGGTTAACAAGCTAAAATATGTGGGTTTTCAACACTAGGAAAGAAAAATGGTTCAGTAGATAAGAAGAGATTTAATTATAAGACCCGTCATAATTGCATCTTCCAATCACTTTGCCACTTGGAAAAAAATAATTTCTTTTTTTGTCGATTTTTGTAGAATTCGGAGGAGGGAAATTAATGATATAAGTTCGAATTTTTTTCCACTTTGATGAGATCTGATTTTGTAGTTTATTACAAATTTTGTTATAATTATATGATCCTTTTCACAAGAGATTAAATGAAGTAATACATCAAATATGTAAACTAAATATAGGAGATTTTGTAGAGTCATTTTATTTTATTCAAATTATAAGTGTGTATATATAAGGTATACACCCATGGATTTCTAATTTTCAGAGGCGCCTCAACGAAATTGGTGACCTAAAGCTGAACGTTAAGAAGAGGCCCAAAATTTATTTAATAAAATTGTATTATTTATGATTTATTTTCTTTTTTGTTATGTAATAATAGTCTTATAGACCGTCTTGTACGTATTTTGTCCTTTCACTCGGTTACCTGCTAGCTTTCACCATCGAAGATATTTAATAACGTACTCTACTCACCAAGGTTTCAAATTTTTTTTATAAGAAATATCCGCGGTTAAGAAAATATTTTTATAAGTTCTCAGCATCTAATGATCGTAATTTTGTACTATTAAAATAGATTTTTAAAATAATTTTATACATTTGAAATAATTAAAGTTTATTTGAAATAAAAACATGACTTGATCTACTCTTTACAAGAAATAATTTATTCTACAAGACATTACAAGAGATGTTTTTTTAATTATTTATGTCATCATCAAACTGTTATTGTGCCATAATGTATGTTTATTATGAAAATCAATTATTTATTTAAATAACCCCTTTTTTTTCTAAATAACTTCTATATCCAAAAAGAAAAAAAATATTATCATTTTTTTAATAATATAAATTTAACTAATAATAAAAATTGAGGCCTTCATTTAGGGGGCCTAAAGCAATTGTTTTAGCTGCCTCCCCCTGGCCGACACTGCTAATTTTAGTCCATGATAATATGGAAAGAATTAGATTATGGGTGTGCATTCGATTTATCGATTCGATTTTGACCCTTATCGATAATTACTTATCGATTATCAATTGTACATATGCTTATCGTTATCATTTCAATAAGGTTTCGATTTTTTCGATTTCGATTTATCGATTTTTGTGGCTTATCGATTCGATTATCCATTACACCAATAAGAAAATTTGCGAGATTCCACGGAAAGTATATCGCTATAAACACGCCTAACTAATATGGACAAAGAGAAGCTAAAATAAGACGAATGTTGTTTATAACATAAAATTGTGTCAACAAGCACATACAACGGAACTAAAGTAAGGGTTCAAATGTATGTCACCGACACATCAAAGGTTTATAACATAAAAGTCAATGAACTTGCACAAATAACATGTCTAGCTTTTACTTGTTCTAATTTTTATAAAACCTTCTGTTCTATTGTTGAAAACATTTTTTATTTCACTAAACTTATGCTATTTACGAACTAAAGTATATTATAGTTTTTTTTCATAAAATAAATTATCTCATAAGACTAATTAGTAACGTAATAAACTATTTTCAAGAACTTAAAATACGTACACTAAATTCAGAGGGAAAGTTTATTCATTTTGTATGGAAGTAAAGGGCATAATAGTCATAACAACGTCTTAATCAGAAGTATGCCAAATGTGGTGAGAAGAACAACGGTCAGCAGAATAGTACTAGTGTAGTAATAGGCATAGTTAGTAGGAAGATTGGCCTGAATAGAGTAGTAAAAGAAGCCAAGATTATCCTCTATCTTATCGATTTATCGATAAACCGATAACCGAATAGGACAAAATTGAAATCGAAATCGATAACTCGATAAGAAAAATTTCGAAATCGAAATCGAAACCGATAAATCGATAAACCAATAATAAATAATCGATTCGATTTATCGATAAATCGATTCGAATGCACGCCCCTAAATTGGATACTTAAAATTAGTCTTTGTAAATTGCAAATCATAGTTGGTCCACACAAGAAAGTGACAAAATTGTAAAAAATGAACAACTTGGAGTTCATGAAGCTGTTCTTGTTATTTTAAATGGGTAAAGACAGTTTTTCTTATTTAAAGTTGAAGGTTTATTTTAATTTTTTTGTTTTGTCGTAATCTCCACTTGAGTTACTTTGCTTGAGTTCACACATGCAACAGATTACAGTTCATTTAAAAATCAAAAACGAAAAAGGTGCGATTCGCTTGGGTCAATGTGATTGATTAATTGGGTAAAAGGTAAGATAGTGTCGGACACTCTTTATCGGATTTTATTTTATCATTATTGAGAAAATACTTTTCAATTAAGATATGTAAAATTTCTAACTTATTTGTTTACAAAATGATAAGACGACAGTTAAAATGAATTTACCTTTTCTCGAAAAAAGTAAATTTACTTTTTTTTGTGGAAATTGATAACTTCTTAGAACAGCTCTAATACTATTTGTTGAGTTTTGTAATGCTTTGAAGATTAATAAATGAAATGTGCTTAATATTAATTTGTAGAAATTAGTCTAGTTCAGTTATAAAGTTAAAATTGATTTTGAGCTGATTTATAAAAATGTACTTATTTGTATTGTCAAAATTGAGTATAACCTAAAGATCTTGGAGTGTCTTGAAAGACTATGTGGCTATATTTCAAAACCTAAATGGCAAATGTCTTATCTATTCTAGAAGCCTATCATAAGTGGCAAAAGAAGTGTAAAAAGTGACAAATCCTCTGCTATGTTTTTGCCATACAAAACAAAGTTTTATGCAAATGAGACTATAAAAAGCCACTATCAACCTCTCTTTTCCTCATCATTAGTAAGAAAAAGTAATTCTTCTATCTTATTTCCCTTTTATACGTCCTTTTTTCCCTCTTATACTTCGAATAGCTCCGTTTAGAGTTCCTCGATTTGCATGCGTAGTCCGTATCTTTTTCCGAAATTTTTTTTATGAAAAATTGAAGAAAATGTGAAATTTAGTCTTAAAAATGATTTGAGTTGACTACGATCAATATTTTATGTAAACGAACCCGGATTAGTATTTTGACGGTTTCGATGGTCCATATCGTAATTTGGGACTTGTGCGTATGCCCGGAATTGAATTCGGAAGTCCCTAACTTGATTTAACATGATTTGTTGAAAACTAGTAATTTGAAGGTTTAAAGAATTTCAAAGTTTGACTGTAGGTTGACTTTATTGCTATTGGGTTCGTATTTCGGTTCCGGAACTTGGCGTAAGCTCATTTCACTATTTGTGACTTGTCTGCAAATTTTGGTGCAAAACGGAGTTGATTTGACGTGATTCGGACGTCCGGTTGTAAATTTAGAAGTTCTTAAGTTTCTTTAAAAATTTCATTCATTTTGATGTCCGATTCGTAGTTTTAGGTATTATTTTAGTATTTTGACCGCGCAAGAAAGTTCGTATGATGTTATTACACTTATGTGTATGTTTGATTTGGAGCCCGAGGGGCTCAAGTGAATTTCGGATAGGCTACAGAGTGATTTTGAACTTAGAAGGAATGCTGGTTTTGCTGATATCTGGTGCCCGAGACTTTGTGGTTCACGATCGCGAGGGACTGGGCCGGGGAGGAATTTACTCTTCGCGAACGCGAGGACTTGGTTGCGAACGCGGAGTAGTGGAGGGTCTACCCTCTGCGAACGCGACCTATCCTTCGCGAATGCGTAGTGTTAGGAGGGGGACTGGGGATTGAGTTGTTATTCTATGAGCTCGCAAACGTGAAGGCGAGGAGGGAGAAGCCTTCGCGAACGCGTAGGCCAATAGGGCTGCTGTGCTTTGCAATCGCGTCAGGCCCTTCGCGAACGCGAAGAAGGCATGACGCCCAGTCAATTAAACATCCCAAAGACGAGTTTTTCTTCATTTTTCACCATCTTCACATTAGAGCTCGGCCTAGAGGCGATTTTGAAGAAAACTTTCATCCCTATTTCATAGGTTAGTATATTTTAACTCGTTTTCTTCCATTTCTATCAATACCCATTTATTTCTAACCTTAATATATTGCTTTTTCATGGTAGAAAATTAGGGATTTGGGTAGAATTGAGAATTTTTGTAAAATTGAGATTTAGACCTTAAATTGAGGTTGAATTTCGAAACTAATCACATAATCAGGTTCTGGGATGAATGGGTAATTGGATTTTAGTTCGAATCTCGGGTTTTGACCAAGCAAGCCACGGGTTGACTTTTGTTGACTTTTTTCAAAATTATTAAAGATTGAATCTTTTTTCACTCATGGGTAGTTTTTAAAGCTTATGTTGTATTGTTTGAACTATATTTGATTGGTTTGGAGGTGAATTTTAGAGGAAAGGCCCCGGTTGAGCTTTGATTTGATTGCGGAGCGAGGTAAATATAGTGGTTAACCTTGACTTTAGGGACTAGGACTTGTTAGTCTATTTTCTACGTGTTTAATATGTGGGTACAATGTATATATGAGGTGACAAGTACTTATGCATTATTTTGGGTTAAAGCATGGGGGTGGAACTTGTTTCCTTGTGTTTTATTGCATTATTAATTATGATATCTATGCTTAGGTTAGGTTATTACTTCTTGATTTATTCCTTCCGTAATTATTGCTTATTTCGTAATTGTTGAGTATTTTGGAAGTTGAAGTTTGGTATCTTGGCATCATACTTGACGTTAAATTCATTCTCTACATTATTTATTTCCTTCATATTATCTTCATTATATGGTAAGGAAGAGTTGTAAAGGCACGAAGGGTGATGCCATGACATTGCATTTACCTAATTTATTGATTAATATAGAGTGAGGAAGAGAGTTGAAGCACGAAGAGTGATGTCGTACCGTTTATATCTTTTGTTCATTATTATTTGGTGAGGAAGAGAGTAAAAGCACGAAGGGTGATGCCATGCCATTCATCTCACTTATTCATTGTTACATGGTGAGGTTGAGAGTAAACGCATGAAGGGTGATGCCGTGCCATTTCATTTTGCTTATATCCTCATTTCATGGTAAGGACGAGAGTAAAAGCACGAAGGGTGATGCCGTGCCATTTTCATATCATTGGTTTACTTGATTTCATTGGTTGGTGATTATTTGGCTATTTCATGATTTCATACCCGTAGTTATCATATTTCCCCCTTTTTCATGCCCCTCCCAGTTTGTACGTTGTTATTCTCTGTTACTATTACTGCTTCGCATATACTTGCAAATGTTTATTTACGTCGGTGTCCTGTTATAGCCTCGTCACTACCTCATCGAGGTTAGGCTTGATTTACGGAGTACATTGGATCGGTTGAACTCATACTACACTTCTGCACTTCTTGTGCAGATTCTGGTATTGGTCCCAGCGGCGCATGAGGTGCGTCAACTCGGATCATTGCATACAGAGACTTGAGGTATATCTGCTGGCGTCAACAGACCTTGAAGTCCCCTTTCTCTTCCCTCTTTTACTATTCATTTCCTTCTAAACAGTTGTATTTATTTCAAATTCTGTTTGTAGAACTTCTAGTTGCTCGTATACTCATGACTTTAGATCTTTGGAAATAGATATTATCACATGACTCATGTTAGTTTTATAGTAGATTTGGTTTCTATTTCTCGTTGTATATCATCATTGTATTTATACTATTAAAAATAGGCCATTTAATTATCTCACGTCGGCTTGCCTAAGCAAATGGATGTTAGGCGCCATCACGACCCCGAGGTTGGAATTCCAGGCCGTGACAAGTTGGTATCAGAGCACTAGGTTGTCTAGGTCTCAGGAGTCATGAGTAAGCTTAGTAGTGTTAAGAGGATCGGGACGGAGACATCTGCACTTATCTTCTAGAGGTTATGGAGTTTAGGAAAAATTTCACTTCTTTTCTTCTCTATCGTGCAATTTTATTTTATCATTGATGATTGAACCATTCTATTCTTGTTCTCTCGCAAATGGGGAGAACACGCACAATATCCACAGCTGAACAGAAGCCGAAGCCCCCTGTGGTAGTGACTACTAGGAGCAGAGGCAGAGGTCGAGGCAGAGGCAGAGCTCAGCCTAGAGCTTGAGCAGTAGCACCCGCAGTGGAGCCTCAGATTGATCACGAAGAGGAGGTCCTAAGTCAGATCGTGCTCGTCGGACCAACTCAAGTCCCAGAGGGGTTCATAGTCACTCCAGAGCTTCAAGACACTCTAGTCTGCTTGGTGGGCCTTATGGAGAGTGTGGCCCAGACCTGTGCATTTTCGGCGGCGCCAGCCGTCTCTCGGGATGGGGAAGGAGTGTAGACTTCCGCTACTCACACCTCAGAGCATGCGACTCCCATATATCAGACTCTAGCAGCCCAGCTAGTTAGGGTAGTTCAGCTGGTTGTTGTGGCACAGGTCGGGGATAGGCCCGCTATGTCTTTTGAGGCCTTGTTGAGGTTGGATAAGTTTACCAAGCTCTTTCCTATTCATTTCTGCAGTGCACCTTCTAAGGACCCACTGGATTACTTGGACCGTTGCCATGAGGTGTTGCGCAACATAGGTATTGTTGAGACCAATGGGGTCGACTTCGCAGTGTTCTAGATGACCGGTTATGCCAAGAGATGGTGGAAAGATTATATGTTGACTAGACCAGCTAGTTCGCCAGCACTTACTTGGGATTAGTTTTTACAGCTATTCCTAGAGAAGTTCATTCCTGTCACTATGAGAGAGGATTATCGCAAGCAATTTGAGCATCTTCAGCAAGATAGTATGACTGTTATCCAATATGAGACTCGATTTGTGGACCTAGCTCGCCACGCCATTATCTTGCTTGCTACTGAGAGGGAGAGAGTGAGGAAATTCATTGATGGGCTCACTTTCACTATCAGGATACAGATGGCCAAGGAGACCTGAGATGATATATCTTTTCAGAGGGCCGTAGACATTGCTAGACGGATCGAGATGGTTCGTGGTCAGGAGAGGGGTCCGGTGTCTGATAAGAGGCCTCATCATTTTAGTGGTTTTAGTGGTGCCTTGTCTGGATGCAAGGGTACTTTTGGTAGAGGAAATCCTCCCTGGCCGTTCCAATCAGCGCTTTAGGCATCCCTCGATGCTTCGGGCAGTTGTGGTCCTTATGTGTCTAATCTTGAGCAGCTAGCCTATAGTGCACCACCAACACCTCTTAGTGCACCTCCAATCCAGATATATTAGAGTGGTTATCCAAGTCGACAAGGCGAGCTCTAGGGTCAGCAAGCACAGCAGTCGAGGGCTTGTTATACTTATAGAGATTCGAGGCACCTTTCTAGAATGTTCCTCAGATCACAGGGCGGCATGCACCAGCAGGGTTCTCGTGCCATAATTCTGGTACCGATTTCTCCACCACTCGCTCAGCCACCAAGAGGCAGGGTTCAGGATGCTAGAGGTAGAGGTCAGGCCGTTAAAGGTGGAGGCCAGCAAGCTAGAGGTTGTCCGAGAGATAGAGGCCAGAGTGGTGGGGCCTAACCCTATTTTTATACATTCTCAGCTAGACCTGAGGCCGAGTCATCTGACATTATTATCACAGGTATTGTTCCAGTTTTCCATAGAGATGCTTTAGTTCTATTTGATCTGGGATCTACTTATTGCTATGTGTCATCCTATTTTGCTTCATATCTGGTTGTGCCTCATGATTCTTTGAGTGCTCCTATGTATGTGTCCATGCCAGTGGGAGATTATATTGTTGTATATCGTGTCTATCGCTCGTGTGTGATTACTATTAGGAGTCTTGAGACTAGTGTAGATCTCCTACTTCTTCATATGGTAGACTTTGATGTTATTTTGTGCATGGATTGGTTGTCACCTTATCATGTTATATTGGATTGTCACGCTAAGATGGTGACCTTAGCCATGACGGGGTTGCCTCGATTAGAATAGAGAGGGACTCCTGGCCATTCTACCAGCATGGTTATTTCTTATGTGAAGGCTCGGAGCATGGTCGAGAAGGTAATATTCGTGATTCGAGTGCAGAGGTTCCTTCTATGGATTCAATAACTGTTGTGCGTGAGTTTCCAGAGGTGTTTCCTGCAGATCTGCCGAGGATGCCACCCGACAGAGATATTGGCTTATGTATTAATTTGGCTCTGGGCACTCAGCCCATTTCTATTCCACCATACTGTATGGCCCTGCCGTGGTGGAAGGAATTGAAGGAGCAGTTGTAAGATTTGCTTGATAAGGGATTCATTAGACCTAGCATCTCGCCATAGCATGTGCCCATGTTGTTCGTGAAGAAGAAAGATGATTCGATGATATGTGTATAGACTATTGGCAGTTGAACAAAGTCACTATCAAGAACAAGTATCCATTGCCGAATATTGATAACTTATTTGATCAGCTTCAGGGTGCCAAGTTGTTTTCAAAGATTGATTTGAGT
The DNA here is from genome assembly GCF_000715075.1 of Nicotiana tabacum. Lineage (NCBI taxonomy): Eukaryota > Viridiplantae > Streptophyta > Magnoliopsida > Solanales > Solanaceae > Nicotiana > Nicotiana tabacum. The sequence continues at coordinate 62,241,635 of NC_134080.1, read as the reverse complement.
TATGGCTACTATCAGCTGAAGATTAGGGCATCTGATGTCCCTAAGAGGACTTTTTGGACTCGGTGTGGGCAGTATGAGTTCCTAGTGATGTGATTTAGGATGACAAATGCCCCAGCCACATTTATGGATTTGATGAGCTGGACATTTAAGATTTATTTGGATTCTTTTGTAATCGTATTCATTGATGATATCTTTATCTACTCCCACAGTCATGAGGAGAATGAGAAGTATATTCGGATTGTACTTCAGACTCTAAGAGATAGTCAGTTATATGCCAAGTTTTCAAAGTTTGAGTTTTGGTTAGACACGATCGCCTTTTTGGGGCATGTTGTATCTGTCGAGGGCATAAAAGTGGAACCTAAGAAGATTGAGGCAGTTCAAAACTGGACTACACCCACTTCAGCTATAGAGATTCAGAGTTTCCTTGGTTTGGCAGGTTATTATCGCCAGTTCGTGGAAGGGTTTTCATCCAGAGCAGCCCCATTGACTAGATTGACCCAGAAGGGTGCTTTGTTCAGGTGGTCTGATGAGTGTGAGTTGAGATTTCAGAAGCTCAAGATTGCTTTGACTATGACGCCAGTGTTGGTGTTGCACACAGGTTCAGGATCTTACACGGTGTATTGTGATGCATTTCGTATTGGGCTCAGTATAGTATTGATGCTAGATGGCAGGGTGATTGCATATGCGTCGCGGCAGTTGAAGGTTCATGAGAAGAATTACCTTGTTCATGACATAGAGTTGGAAGCCATTGTTCATGCGCTAAAGATTTGGAGGCATTACGTCTATGGCGTGTCGTGTGAGGTGGATCATTAGAGTCTACAGTATTTGTTCAAGCAAAAGGATCTCAACTTGAGGTAGAGGAGGTGGTTAGAGCTATTGAAAGACTATGATATCATCATATTGTATCATCCCGGGAAGGCCAATGTAGTGGCCGATGCTTTGAATAGAAAGTCAGTCAGTATGGGTAGCCTTGCATATATTCCAGTTGGTGAGAGGCCGCTAGCATCAGATGTTCAGGCTTTGGCCAACATGTTCGTGAGGTTAGATGTTTCGGAGCCTAGTCATGTTCTTGCTTGCACGGCCTCTTGGTCTTCTTTGTATGAGAGCATCAGAGAGTGTTAGTATGATGACCCCAATTTGTTTGTCCTTAAGGACATGGTACGGCACGATGGTGCCAAAAAGGTTACCGTTGGAGATGATGGGGTGTTGTGGATGCAGAGTCGTATTTGCGAGTCCAATGTGGATGGGCTTCGTGAGTTGATTATTGAGGAGTCCCGCAGTTCTCGATATTCCATTCATCCGGGTGCCTCCAAGATGTATCAGGACTTGCGGCAACATTATTAGTGGACGAGAATGAAGAAGGATATAGTTTCATATATAGCTCGATGTCTAAATTGTCAGCAAGTAAAGTAAGAGCATCAGAGACCTGGTGGTTTGCTTCAGAAAATAGAGTCCTGAGTGGAATTGGGAGTGTATCACCATGGATTTAATTGTTGGACTCCCACAGACTCAAAAGAACTTCAATGCGGTAGGGGAAATTGTGGACTGGTTGACCAAGTCGGAACATTTCATTCCAGTGGTAGTTACCTATTCTTCAGAGCGGTTGGCTGAGATTCTGTGTCCATTATTTCTGATTGAGGTATGCAGTTTACCTCGCACTTCTGGAGGGCCGTACAATGTGAGTTAGGCACACGGGTAGAGTTGAGTACATTATTTCACCCCCAGACGGACGGACAATCCGAGTGCACCATTCAGATATTGGAGGATATGCTTCGCGCTTGCTTTATGGATTTTAAGGGTTCTTGGGATCAGTTCTCGGCGCTCGCGGAGTTTGCCTACAACAACAACTACCAGTCGAGTATTCAGATGGCTCCCTATGAGAAAATATACGACAGGCGATGCCATTCGCCAGTTGGTTGGTTCAAGCCATGAGAGGCTCGATTGTCGGGTACCTACTTGGTCCAGGATGCCTTGGAAAAGGTCAAGATAATTCAGGATCAACTTCGCACAACTCAGTCTAGGCAGAAGAGTTATGCCGACCAGAGAGTTTGTGATGTTGCATTCATGGTTGGAGAGAGGGTATTGCTTTGGGTTTCACACATGAAGGGTGTGATGAGGTTCGGAAAGAAGGGTGAGTTAAGCGGTAGGTATATCGAACCCTTTGAGATTCTTGAGAGAGTGGGTGAGGTAGCCTATAGATTGGCATTGCCACCTAGTTTATCAGTAGTCCATCCGATATTCCATGTGTCTATGCTCCGGAAGTATCACAGTGATCTATCCCATGTGTTAGATTTTAGCTCAGTCCAGTTGGAGAAGGATTTGACTTATGAGGAGGAGCGGGTGGCCTTTCTAGCCTGGCAAATCCGGAAGTTGAGGTATAAGAGTTATGCTTGAATTAGAGTACAGTAGAGAGGCCAGCCGATCGAGGCAGCATCATAGGATTTCGAGTCCGACATGCGAAGTAGATATCTAAACCTTTTCACCAGTCCAGGTACCTTTCTATGTCCGTTCGAGGACGAACGTTTTCTTTAGAGGTGGAGAATGTGATGACCCGATAGGTTATTTTTAGTTTTAGACTTTATTTCTGTATTTCAAGACCTCGAATAGCTCTGTTTAGCATTCCTCGATTTGCATGCGCAGTCCGTGTCGTTTTCCGAAAACTTTTTATGTGAAAATTAAAGAAAACGTGAAATTTAGTCTTTAAAATGATTTGAGTTTATACGATCAACATTTTATGTAAACGGACCCAGATCAGTATTTTGATGGTCCCGGTGGGTCGTATCGTGATTTGGGACTTAGGTGTATGCCCGGAATCGAATTCCGAAGTCCCTAACTTGATTTAACGTGATTTGTTGAAAACTAGTAATTTGAAGGTTTAAATAATTCCTAAGTTGGACCATAAGTTGACTTTGTTGCTATCGGGTTCAAATTTCTGTTCTGAAACTTGGTGTAGATTCATTTCACTATTTGTGATTTGTATACAAAATTTGGTGCAAAACAGAGTTGAGTTGACGTGATTCAGACTTCTAGTAATAAATTTGGAAGTTCTTAAGTTTCTTTGAAAATATCATTCATTTTGATTTCCGATTCATAGTTCTAGCTGTTATTTTGGTGTTTTGATCGCGCGAGCAAGTTTGTATGATGTTTTTACACTTGTGTGCATGTTTAGTTTGGAGCCTGAGAGGATCGGGTGAGTTTCGGATAGGCTAGGTAGTGATTTTGAACTTAGAAGGAATGTTGTTTTTGTGGATATCTGATGCCTGAGACTTTGTGGCCGCGAAGGAGAGACTGGGGTGGGGAGGAATAACTCTTCGCAAATGCGTGAAGTTGGTCGCAAACGCGGAGTAGTGGGGGTGTCTACCCTCTGCGAACGCGACCTATCCTTCACAAACACGTACTGTTAGGAGAGGGGACTGGGGATTGAGCTGTTACTCTACGAGAATGCGAGCCCTGGCTCGCGAACACGAAGGCGAGGGGGAGAAGCCTTTGTGAACGCGTAGGCCAATAAGGTTGTTGTGCTTCGCGATCACATCAGGCCCTTCGTGAACGCAAAGAAGGCTGACGCCAAGTCAATTAAATATCCCAAAGATGGGATTTTCTTCATTTTTCACCGTCTTCACATTAGAGCTCGGCCTAGAGGCGATTTTGAAGAGAAATTTCATCCTCACTTTACAGGTTAGCATATTTTGACTCGTTTTCTTCTATTTCCATCAACACCCATTGATTTCTAAGCTTAACCTATGCTTTTTCATAGTAGAATATTAGGGATTTTGGGTAGAATTGGGAATTTTTGTAAAATTAAGATTTAGACCTCAAATTGAGGTCAGATTTTGAAACTAATCACATAATCGAACTCGGGGATGAATGGGTAATTGGGTTTGGTTCGAATCACGGGTTTTGACCAAGCGGGCCCGATGTTTACTTTTGTTGACTTTATAAAAAATCATTAAAGATTGAATATTTTCACTCATGGGTAGTTTCTATAGCTTATTTTGTATTGTTTGAACTATATTTGGTTAGATGAGATTGGTTTGGAGGCAAATTTTAGAGGAAAGGCTCAAGTTGAGCTTGATTTGATTACGGAGCAAGGTAAGTATCGTGGTTAACTTTGACTTGAGGGATTAGGACTTGTTAGTCTAGTTGGTATATGTTTAATGTGTGGGTACAACGTATATGTGAGGTGACGAGTACTTATGCGTTGTTTTGGGTTAAAACATACGGGTGGAACTTGTTTCCTTGTGTTTTATTGCATTATTAATTATGATATCCATGCTTAGGTTAGGTTATTACTTCTTGATTTATTCCTTCCGTAATTATTGCTTATTTCGTAATTGTTGAGTATTTTGGAAGTTGAAGTTTGGTATCTTGGCATCATACTTGACGTTAAATTCATTCTCCGCATTATTTATTTCCCGAATTCATATTATCTTCATTACATGTTAAGAAGAGTGTAAAAGCACGAAGAGTAATGTTGTGCCTTTGAGTTTACCTCATTTATTGATTAATACAGAGCGAGGAAGAGAGTTAAAGCACGAAGGGTAATGTCGTGTCATTTATCTCATTTATTCATTGTTACATGGTGAGGTTGAGAGTAAACGCACGAATGGTGATGTCGTGCCATTTCATTTTGCTTATATCCTCATTCATGGTAAGGACGAGAGTAAAAGCACAAAGGGTGGTGTCGTGCCATTTCATATCATCGGGTTACCTGATTTCATTGGTTAGTGATTATTTGGCTATTTCGTGATTTCATGCCTGTCGTAGTTATCACATTTCCCCTTTTTCATATCCCCTCCCAGTTTGTATATTGCTATTCTCTGTTATTGTTACTGCTTCGCATGTACTTGCACATGTTTATTTACGTAGGTGTCCTGTCATAACCTCGTCACTACCTCGTCGAGGTTAGGCTCGACACTTACAGAGTACATTGGGTAGGTTGCACTCATACTATACTTCTGCACTTGCAGATTCTGGTATTGGTTCCAGCTGTGCGAGGTTTGAGCCCTTATGCAAGCACGGGGGTATTTAACCATGCTCGGGGTAGTGCTTAGGCTATGATATGCCTAGAATTGACAGTTAAGATTTAAGCTATAATGATTCTCATATGTGTAACATTGTTGTGAACTATTTGAGCCTTGTTTGAGGCTACAAAGAGGCTAATTCTTTTAATAAACTCGGTAATTGCTATTTCTGTGATAAAAGTGCCAATTTGAGCTATGATAGCACACTTTGCACATGCCTACACTTTAGCATGTAATTATACCAGTCCAGGAGCATGAAATATGATATTTATTTGTCATATACATGTGTTTTTGTATACTTTCTTCTGAGTAATATGATTTGGACTGGATGCTTGTGACTACGCCAGGCGAATTGTGTTGTTATGCATATGCAGGTGACCATGCTGGGTGGATTGTGTTGATATGTCTATAACCATGTCGGGTAGATTATGTTGATATGCTTGTGACCACGCCTGGCGGATAATGTTGATATGCATATGACCACACCGAGCGGATTGTGTTAATATGCGTGTGACCATGCCGGGCATATTGTGATATATCCTGAGACCATGCCAGGCGGATCCATCACATTGAGCCTGTGACCACGCGAGGCGGTTAACAATATTTAGCCTGTGACCACGCCCGGTTGGTTGTCACGCCTCGAGCCCGAGGGCGAGACTGGCACCTAGTACCTCATCTATTCTTCCATACCACTTGCGACTAAGAGACTCTGAACATGTGATGTCATACTTTGGCCATGGGCCAATTGCAAGATAACTGCGAATGCTAACTAAATATCAATATAAAGTTGGGCCGACAAGGCCGTCGTAATTATTGCAGCTGACAAACCAACCAAATATACATACAGGGTCTATAAGCCAAACATATTGCACTAACTAACAGGATACATCTACAAGCCTCTACTGGTGGATACACTGTGATCGAAAACAGCTCCTCGGCCTATTCATACCATATATACATATATACACAAGATGTACATAAAGCTCTAGACCCGGAAACTCCGAAAGGCATGGATCTTACCGATCAAGCTGAACTCGGGCAACACTTAATGAGGAGATCTACCCGCCTTTCTGTCTGAACCTGCACGTATGAAACGCAGCGCCTTCAGAAAAGGGACGTCAGTAAAAAAATAATGTACTAAATATGTAAGGCAATATACTGAAAGCTGAAACTGAACTGATAATATAATAACTTCAAGTAACTGGAAGTCAAAGATAATCTGAAGATATGCTTACTTGCTGACACTTACTCAATTCTCTCAATATAGTAAGTAAAATAGTTGTCCGGCCCTATAAGGTCAATATATATATATATATATATATATATATATATATATATATATATATATATATATATATATATATATATATATATATATATATATATATAACTGCTCTGCCATAGTAGGCTCGCTCATAGGCGCTCGGCCATACTGGGCTCTGTATCTTGGCCATTTTGGGCTCGCTCATAAGCGCTCGGCCACAATAGGCTCGGTATATAACTTACCATCTGATCAGAAGTTGCCCAATAGGGGCCTGCCCATCGATTATAGCTCGATGGTAATGAAAATACTTTTAATACTATATATATGTAAATTCTCTTCTCTCTTGACTGGAAGAAGAAAATACTAAATTGAATATGAAGTCCCAATAAGGAGAATATTGTAACTTACAAAACTAGGAAAATATACATAATTTTTTAGACTAGCAAAATATACGTAAATTTCGGGATATGAATTTTTCTTTATGGCTCATTAACAAACTCATGTAATGACAAGATCATGCAAAATGAAATAAGAGCTTAGCCTTAACATACCTGGAGTAGGAAAAACTCCGTATAATATTCTCGTTGGATTTTTCCTTGGTTGGAAAACGTTTTTGTTGAAGCTCGTTAATGTTCTGTTGGTGTTTGTTCGCCGAAATGGAAAAGTAGCTTTGTTGAAGCTTGAAATGGCTAATCATGATCTAATGCTTTCAAGACAAGGAAAGCTAACGTTTCCTTTCTAATCTCAAAGCTCCAGGGAGTTTTTCATGTTTTTTTTAGCAAGGAAGTTCATTTGATTTTTGTTAAGATTTTTGTACTGCCCAGGGAGCTTTCACGTTTTTGGGGCATTTGAAATTCATTTGATGTTTGTTGAAATTTGGCAATCTCCTAAAGAATGGACAAAAGAACCCCAATGTGACTCATATGTTATGTGGGTTCTTAAAATGACACTTTGCATATAAAATTAAGAGTCATTTTTAAATGCCTATTGGGCTGCCACGTGACTTTGGGGGAAATTTATTATTTTTATACACTTATTAGATTATTTGGTAATGTCCTGTTACCTGGTAATTAACCAATTACCCGCATAATTTAAAAATTACCTCAAATTATTTAAAATTATACTTATTTTTAATATACCTTATACACCTTACTATTATGGCCATGTGGTACCTTGTGTGGTACTAGTCTATAAATACCGGGTATTTTAGCTTCGGCCGTATTTCATCCTAAAATGTCAAACTTCGACGAAATTTATTTTCTTCCATTTGCTTACCTCTCACCTTCCCAAGTTTATTCATCACTTGTTTGAAATAGCGTAATGCTTATAATCTCGAAATACTCTCATTCCCGAACTTACGTCGATTAACTTACGACGAAACTTTAACGTGCGGAAAATGCGGGATGTAATATCTCATTTTCCGAGCTTCCGTCAATTTAATGATGGCGTGCCTTCACGTACAAATATGGGGTGTAACACTGGTAGCACGTTGAATTGGCCCTACTTGCGTGTGGATAAAGATCCATCCCCTAGGATCACCCTCTCATGTTTCTCTCTTGATGGTGTACATGCGGATTGTGAGAAACTGACGGGTTTCTAGTTGATGTGAGCTCTGGGAGAGCTGGTTACTATTATTGGATCGAATTACACACCACAACATGCCTTATTGGCTTATTATTAATGGATCGGGTTGCGCACCACAACAAACTGATATTTGGTTACTGCATTTCATCTTTACTTGCAATTTCCTTGACTATTTACCTGATTTACTTGCATATCCTCTTTATATGCTAGATTGTTGACTGAGTAGAACACTTTAAAACAAAGAATTGTGAGTATTGAAGTTGATGCTAGATCTTGCGTGCAGATCTTGGAGTTGGTGGTGCTGTGTATGGCGGGAGCTGGCATTGAAGTTGTACCCGTATTCCAATTGTGTCTATCACTTGTCCTTGGTATCTTTTTTATTCGAATTTTGTTCATGTACATTCCAAACAGATGTTGTAATTATTTAAATTCTGTTTTGTAAATCTAGGTCTTAGTGGCTCATGACTTGTATTATTAGTCCTTGGGTTGTTGTATAAAAGTTCAATTATTTTATCATTTATTTCTTATTAATCTCATTTGAATTGTGTTATTATTAATTGGCTTAACTAACGGGTTGGGTTAGGTGCCATCACGACTATTTGAATTTTGGGTCGTGACACCTTCGCGAACCCGAGCTCCTCATTGCTAACGCGAAGGCTACCAGCCTGACCCCAACCCAACTAGCCTTCCATTACGAGAACGCGACCCAATAATCGCGAAAGTGAAGGACAATGGCCCAGAGCATCGCAATCGCAACACCATGTATGCAAGCCCATAGAATAGAAGTCTCGTAGCCCAATTCCTTCATCGCGAACACGAGGCTTCCTCCGCAAAGGAAACCAATAGCAGATTTTTCTGCAATTTTGGACTTAGCTCTGGGTGTTCGAAATACATCCGAGCTACATAGGACCCCGTCCAAATGCACCAACAAGTCTATAAATATAATATGGCCTGCTTGAAGACTCGAAACACATAAAACAACATCAAAACTAAGAATCGCACCCTAAAACAAAATTAATCAACTTATGAACTTCAAACTTCTTCAACTAGCTCCGAACGCGATGAATCACACTTAGACAATTCGGAATGATGCCAAATTTTGCACACATGTCATAAATCACTCTACGAGCCTATTATCACGTTCTAAATCCAAAACGGACATCGATAACACTAAACTATACTTCAAACCAAATTTAAGAATCTCTAAAACCTTCAAGGTCCCAACTTTTAACATTAAGCGCCGAATTGCTCCCAGATCACCCGAAACTCGATCCGACTATACGCTAAATCATAAATCATCATACGAACTTATTGGAACCATCAAATCCCAGTTCTGAGTTCATTTACTCAAAATGTTGATTCAAGTCAAATTTGGCCATCTTAGGCCATTATTAAGGAACTAAGTGCTCCGAATTCAACTCGAACCCTTCCAAAACCAAATCAATCATCCCCGCAAGTCGTAAAACAGTAAAAGCACATACGAGAAGTATTAAATAGGGGAACTAGGATCTAGTAACCAAAACAACCAGTCGGGTCGTTATATTCTCCACCTCTTAAACAAAGTTCATCCTCGAACGGATCTAGAATCATACCTGGAGTGATGAATAGGTGTGGATATGTCACGAGCCAAAACACCGCCTTAGACGTTGTGATGGCACCTAGTCTCTAAGACTAGGTAAGTTGATTACTTACAACAGTTAAGTTGGTTTAACAATGATATTTTTAAATAGAGTTTAATATAAACACCGAAATAAAGGTGAAACAAGCCTACACGACAATAATCACAACAACCTCCCAAGAATAGGTAATATAGAGTCACAAACTCTAGATGAATACATAGAAATATCTCAAAAAATCAAAATACAATACCGTTGGGGTAACGAATTGATAGTACAATAAAAAGGGAAAGGACTCCAAGGGACTACGACGACCAAACAGCTCTACCTTGAATCCTCGCGATCAAGAAGCTAACTCTGTCTGAGTCTGATATCTCCAATACCTGGATCTGCACAAAAATATGCAGAAGTGTAGTATAAGTACACCACGGTCGGTACCTAGTAAGTATCAAGACTAAACTCGGTGGAGTAGTGACGCAAGTCAAGACCCCTACTAGTCATAATAACCTATGTAGTAAATGAGTATAAAGCTTATAATGGAAGCAATAAGCAGTAAATGACAACAAGGAATAAATATGTGATATAACCGTAAAGTAATCCGAACATTGTTAAGTACTAATGAAACCAATTAAGGAAAAAAATGACAAACAAATACTCATACCGTTCTAACACAAATTTCACAACAGAATTACTCCAAGATACCTCATATCATAAACACAAGTCACGAGTCTCAAACCACAACTCATATGCTCATGGCACCTTGTGCACACATTATTAATCACAATTGTACAGACAACTCACGCGCCAATATCTCAATCAGCCCGGCATGATCACGGTCTCACAATCACAATGCGCCCGGCATGGTCACATGCTCACTAGCACAATCTGCCCGACATGATCATAGGCTAAATATCATAATGGAAGCAGATAATGCAAGTATAAATGGGCATGATCAATGAATGCCATGTTTCATGCTTCTGAACTGATATACGTGCCATGCTATGGTGTATACTTGTGCGAGTGTACTATTATAGTCCAAGTCAACAAGTAATATCAAAGACATTGAGCAGCTCATTGAAAGCAACACATAATGCCCCCAGACCATCACATATTATCCCTAGCATAGCCACTTTTATCTCTCCGTATTGATAACATCATAATAGCCACTCTTATCGCTCCGCCCAAACATTTAACATAATAGCCACCCGTATCACTCCGATAGACACCCGTATCACTCTGTCCTAACAATAATAATACAATAGCAAACTTTATCGCTCCACACAATCATCAATGGCGAGATGCCACCCTTATGCTCCGCATAATGGCAACTGTGGGATGCCATCCTTATGCTCCACATAACAACAATCAATCCACACAATAAATTCACATGTGTTAACATCACAACAACACGACATATCAACTCGTACTACAAGTGCTCATAGGCCACAACCTCTCAACAATAACAATACCAATATCACCACAACACATAACCCACGGCTCTAACACGATGTGTACAAAATATCAATAGCAACAAAATGAACGAGGAAAATAACTCAACAAATGTACAACATCCCATTAAATAACAACTTCAACTAAAATAACTTAATGGCTTTCAATCACTTAAACTTCAATTAATTTGTTAAGAGTAAACTAAAAAAATGAAGGTATTTCCATAAAATGACAAACTTCAAATTCTCGTGTATGACATAAGCTAACAATGAAAAAGATAACATGAACTAGCAACTACGTCAAAATGCATGAGAATAACCCGTCAACGAAAGGATATCATGTAACAACAATTTCAACTAAGAATAACTCAACAATAAAGGAAGTCACATAATAATAAAAAAGTTAACAACTACGAATAAAGCATATAAGAGTAAACTTGACAAGTAAAAGATATGACATGTGCTAACAACTTCAAATAACATGTGAGAGCAAACTTGACAAATAAAAGATATAACATGTGCTAACAACTTCAAATAAATACATGAAAGAACAAACTTGACAAATGAAAGATATAACATGTAACAATTTCAATTTAATACATGAAAGAAGCCTAAGAGTCTAAACCGGTCAATTTCCACATACAAGTCTGAGTACGCACTCATCATCTCGCGTACATATCTTTCACATAATTCAAATAATACAATAAATCCCAAATCCTAGGGGGTAGTTTCCCCACACCAAGTTAGGCAAGATACTTACCTCAACGAAGCTAAATCAATACTCAAAAATGACCTTCTCGTGTGAAACAACCTCCGGATGGCTCGAATCTTGCAAAAATAACTTAATACCATAAATAAAAGCTATAGAAAATAATTTCGGATAATAAAGCTTTGATCTTTAACGAAATCCAAAAACTCAACCCCGGACCTGCACCTCACAACCTGGAAAACCTCACAAAATATGAATATCTACTACAATACGAGTCCAACCATACCAAAATTATCCTATTCCGACATCAAATCGGCCTTCAAATTATCATTTTAGAAAGTTTTTACAAAAATTTCCAATTTCTCCAATTCAACTCACTAATTAAATGATAAAAATAAAGATTGATCATTAAATATAATCAAATCAGGGTCAAGAATACTTACCCTAATCCAAATCGTGAAAATCCCCTTCAAAATTGCCAAAATCCGAGCACTACAACTCAAAATATGATAAAAATATCCAAACCCTCGATATATATGAAGCTGCCCAGCGACTTCCGCATCTGCAGACAAAACATTGCATCTATGCTCTTGCTTTTGCGAGCCAATTACCGCATCTATGGTTTCCACTTACCAGATCAGCGACTGCACCTGCGCAAAAGCGATCACACCTGCGACACTGCAGAAGCGCCCACACAAACACAGAAGCGGACTCTATCGCATCTGCAAGCCATAACCCGCAGATGCGACCATCTCACCTGCGATCCTTCACCCACAGAAGCGAATCTCCCACCCAGGCCTCAACATGGCAGAAGCAACATAAAATACGCAGAAGCAAATCAGCACCTGTGATCCAAAATGTGTAGATGCGAAACACCAGAACCAGACTTCCTTAACCACATGGAAATGACCCAAAATTTGTCTGAATCACACCCGAGGTCCCCGGGACCCCGTCCAACCACACCAACCAATCCCAAAACACCCGCTCAAGGCCTCAAATCACTTCAAACAATATCAAAACTACGGATTGAGCCTCAATTCAAGTCTAATGAAACTAATGAACTTTCAACTTCTACAACTCGCGCCGAATCATATCAAACCAATTTCGAATGAGTTCAAATTTTGCATGCAAGTACCGAATGACATAACAAAGCTATACCAACTCCCAGAGTCAGAATCTGAACCCGATATCAATAAAGTCAACTCCTGGTCAAACCTCTCAACCTTCCAAACCTTCCCTTTCCAACTTTTGCCAAAATGCATCAAATCAACCTATGGACCTCCAAATCCAAATCTAGACATATGCCTAGGTCCAAAATCACCGTACAACACTATGGGAATCATCAAAACACCATTTCGGAGTCGTCTAAATGAAAATTAAACTCTGGTCAACTCTTACCACTTAAGCTTATAAAACAAGAATCATTCTTCAGAATCAATCCTGAATCGCCCGAAAATAAAAACCGGCCATACCCGCAAGTCAAAATTCATAACACAAAGCTAATAGAGACCTTAAACCACCAAACGAAATGATAAAGCAAAAAATGACCGGTTGGGTCGTTATAGGATATCTGCTCCACATGTCCACCTCGGTCTCCCAAGTCGCCTCCTCGACTGGTTGACCCCTCCACTAGACCTTTATTGAAGAAATCTTCTTAGACCTCAACTAGTGGACTTGCCTATCGACAATCGCAATTGGATCCTCCTAATAACCCAAACTCTCATCTAGCTTAACTGTGCTATAATCTAACATATGTGACCTGTTGGAAGGGTATTTTTGGATCAGAGACACGTGGAAAACTGCATGAACTCCCGATAGACTGAGAGACAAAGAAGGTTTGTAAGAAACCTCTCCAATTTGCTCCAACACTTCAAATGGAACAATTAACCTAGGAACTTGCCCTTCTTTTCGAACCTCATGATACCCTTCATCGGTGAAACTTTCAAGAAAACCTTCTCGCCCACCATAAATGATAAATCACGCGTCTTCTGATCCGCGTAACTCTTCTGTCTGGACTGAGCTATGCAGAGTCGCTACTGAATCAACTTTACCTTATCCAAGGCATCTTTTACTAAATCAGTACCATATAACCTAGCCTTGCTGGACTCAAACCAATAGTTAGGGGAATGATACCGCTAGCCATAAAGGCTTCATATGGAGCCATCTCGATGCTGGACTGATAACTATTGTTATAAGCAAACTCAGCTAAAGGTAAGAATCAATCCCATTGCCCTAGGATCTGATCCAAAATCAATTACACATGCTCAGAGCATATCCTCTAGGATCTACCATCTTCTTCGACTACCTGTCGGTCTACGGATGAAAAGTCGTGCTGAGCTCTATCCGGGTACCCAACTCATTTGTACTACTCTCTAGAAATGTGAAGTGTCTAAGGGCCTCTATCTAAAATAATGGAGGTAGGAACTCCATGCAACAGAACGATATCCTGAATATAAATCTAGGCCAACCTCTTTGAAGAGCACGTAGTCACTATCTGAATAAAGTGCACAGACTTGGTCAGCCTATCGACAATGATCCAAATGGCAACAAATTTCCTTAATGTTTGCAGAAACCCAAATACGAAGTACATAGTGATGCGCTCCTACTTCGACTTCGATTTAACCATCTGCTGAAGTAGGCCACCCGGCCTCTGATTCTCACACTTAACCTACTGGAAATTTAGACATCTCACCACATACTGTATTATGTCCTTCTTCATCCGCCTCCACTATTAATGCTACCTCAGGTCACGATACATCTTCATAGAACCTAGATAAATAAAATACCGTGAAATGTGTGCCTCTTCTAGAATCGTTTACCTCATGCCATCAACATTACGAACACATAGGCGACCCTGAAGCCGCAGAATACCATCATCAACGATAGTAACCACTTTGGCACCACCCCATAGCACCGTCTCTCTAAGAACCAGCAAGTGCGGATCATCATACTGACGGGCCGTGATCCGGTCAAATAAAGGAGACTTAGCCACAGCACATGCAAGAACTTGACTGGGCTCCAAAATATCTAACCTCACAAGTCTGTCAGCTAAGGATTGAATGTCCAAAGCTAATGGCCCCTCCTCTGCTGAAATGAATGCCAAGCTACCCATACTCTCGGCCTTTCTGCTCAAGCCATCCGCAACTACATTCGCCTTGTCTGGATGATGAAGGATATTAATATCATAATCTTTTAGTAACTCAAGCCACCTGCTTTGCCTCATATTAAGAACCCTCTACTTAAACAAATGCTTCAACTGTGATGATTTGTATAGACCTCACATGATACCCCCTAAAGATAGTGCCTCCAGATCTTGGGAGCATGAACTATCGTGTGCTAACTCCAAATCATGCACGGGGTAATTCTTCTTGTGGAGCTTCAGCTGGCATTAAGCATATGCAATAACTCGTCCCTCCTATATCAATACACAACCCAATCCAATGCATAAAGCGTCGCAATACACAATATAAATCCCTGAACTGGAGGGCAATACTAATAACAGTGTTGTAGTCAATGAGGTCTTGAGCTTCTAGAAGCTTGCCTCGCAGTCATCAGAATATCTTAACGGAGCACCCTTCTGGGTCAATCTAGTTAAAGGATCTGTAATAGACGAGAAACCCTCAACAAACCGACAATAATAACATGCTAACCCTAAGAAACTTCTGATCTGGATCGCTATGGTAGGATGAGGCCAACTCTAAACCGCCTCAATCTTCTTGGGATCCACCTTGATACCCTCACCTGATATAACATGCCCCAAGAAAGTCACTGAATCTAACCAGAACTCACACTTGGAGAACTTAGCTTATAGTTTTTGTTGTCGCAAGGTCTGAAGCGCAATCCTCAAATGCTGCTCATGGTCCTCTATACTATGCGAGTAGATCAATATGTCATCAATGAATACAATGATAAATGAGTCAAGATATGGCCTGAACACCCTATTTATCAAATCCATAAATTCTGTCGGGGCATTATTCAAGCTAAAGGACATCACTAGAAACTCATAGCGCCTATATCTAGTCTAGAAAGCCATCTTCGAAACATCCAAAGCACGAATCCTCAGCTGATGATACCTAGATCTCAATTCGATCATAGAGAACACCCTAGAACCCTGTAAATGATCAAATAAGTCATCAATGCGCGACAACGAGTACTTATTCTTTATAGTACCTTTGTTCAACTGGCAGTAGTCAATGCACATTCGCATTCTCCCATCTTTCTTCTTTGCAAACAATACCGGTGCACCCCAAGGTGACACACCCAGCTTGATGAACCCTTTCTCGAGTAACTCCTCAAGCTATTCCTTCAACTCTTTTAACTCTTTTTGATCCATGCGGTTTGGTGGGATAGAGAGAGGCTGGTTGCCTGGCATCAAATCAATACTTGAATCTATATCACGATCTGGTGGCATGCTTGGTAGATCAGAAGTAAATACATCAGCTAACTCCCGCACCACGGGAACTGAATCAATCATGGGAGTCTCCACAGTGGTATCCCCAACACAAGCCACATAGGCCAAACAACCTTTTTTGACCATATGTCGAGCTTTTAAGAAAGATATAATCCGGCTAGATGTACTGATAGATGATCCCCTCCACTCTAATCATGGAAACTATGGTGATATAAAGGATAAATAAAACATAAGAGTGAAATGGTGATATTAATAGGCAAAAATCTATAATCATCTACTAGTAACTCGCAAAACTCGGTGTCACAAGTGCACGAGCAGTCTAGTAGAATATACAAAACTCGAATAGCTACTGTCTAAGATAAAATAGACAGAAATAATAAATACAATAGGGAGGAGACTCCGGGTGCTGCAAAACGGAGCATGAGAAGCAGCTCACCGCTAGGTCTCCGAGTAACGGGGATGGGCGCCCGAATGGCCGCTAGATGTACCTGCCTCAGCACCTACACAATTAGTGCAGAAGTATATCATGATTATGTAAACAACGTGAACCCACTAAGTATCTAGTCCTCGAAGAAGTAGTAACGAGGGGTCGACATCGATACTAAATAGAGGTCAATAAAAAAATAAAGTGCAAGAATTATAACTAAGCATGAAATACAACAGTAACAATAGAATAAGAAGTAATAAATAAGTGATTCTTTATCCAAATACCAATCTAAAGTCCCCGAATATCACATACCAATTTCAACAAATATGGGCCATCAGGTAGTTGCAAATTCTCAATTCATGAAGGAAATATCAAGTATAATTGGACTCCTGGTGACATCACGCACGAGTTATGTTGAGGTCGTATGGCCCAATCCATAATAATCGTGTACATACAATACTGAAGTCGTACAGATATATATATATATATATATATATATATATATATATATATATTGCCGAGGCATTCATCCTGATCCACAGGAATAGGGAAACTCTTCGGACTACGGAACATACATTTACAACACCATGATAGGCACATACAGAAACAAGATTTTCTATCAACATTCGAATATTTCGCCAAACTCAAACGAAGCTCAAGCTAAAATAATCCTTAATCAAATTTCAATTATTAATACGAGTAGTTAAACTAACAAGTTGGGCTCAAATAATACAGATATTGCATGATAAAGTCCTATGTCTACATGGACATAACATGATTTTAGCTACGTACGGACTCTCGACACTTCATGCATATGTAGAACCTGCAATTATTAACAAATAATAATTAAATACCTATGGGGTTAATTCCCTCTTACAAGATTAGGCAAGAGACTTACCTCGTTCCTAAGTCCACTATTAGGCCTTTTAACCTCACTAATTGCCCCAAATCAATGACGAGCAAGCCAAAACGAGCCAAAGGTCGTACAAACTAATCAATATATGCTCAAAAGTTCATAATTCATGTATTAGACAAAAATTCCTAAAAGTCACTTCGGGGCCCACGTGCTCGAATTTCGAAATTTATTGTAGAATAATGGTACCCACGACATTACGAACTCAAATATATAATTTCTACTCAATTTCATAATCAATTTCATGTTATAATTCTATTTTTATCAAAACCTAAGTTTTTCAATATAATCCCATAATTTATACCATTTCTAAGATAAAATCTACCCATTATCTATGTATTAAATTCACATTGTGTAGGAATCACTAACCTAAAAATGCTAGATGAAAAATCCCCCTCCAAGAACTCCAAAATCAACCAAGAAAAGTGGAAAATGAAAAAGAATGGCCTAAGTCCCGATTTTTATTAAGTGTTTTGCCCAGTGATCCTTCTTCGCGATCGCAAAAGAAAAGTTTCCAAGGGCCTATAAAACGTTCCTCGCAAACGCGATAGGATCCTCGTGATCACGAAGTCTAAACTAGCCTATCCTTCGAGAATGTGAGCTCCTCTTCGCGAAGCCTACCAACTTGACCCCACCCCAGTTGGCCTTCCACTACGCGAACGCAACCCAATTGTCGCGAACCAGAAGGCTAGTGGCCCTAGAACATTGCAATTGCGCCCCCATATTTGCGAACACATAGAACAAAATTTCCCCAGCCCAATTCATTTATCATGAATCCAAGGCTTCCTCCGCGTTCATGAAGAAGGAAACCAGTAGCAATGTTTTTGCATTTTTGGACTTAACTCTAGGTGGTCTAAAACATACCCGAGCTATCCGGGACCCCATCCAAGTACAACAACAAGTCGATAAACATAATACGGACTTTCGGAAATGTTATGGCATATGGGCATGTGTGGCACGAGTTGATTATTGTATTGTGATAAGATGCGCATGCGACGACATAAGGGTTTTGATATTGTGTAATGATCCGGCCGATCATTTTGAGTATTTTAGCCTTATTCCCCTATTTATTGCCTCCTCTATGTTATATTATAGTTGTTAGGGTGGTTGGTTTGGTTTCGGGTGAGGTTCGAAGTGAATTGGGGCACATAGCTCGAAAGTTGGAAGCTTAAGTTAAAAGAATTGACTGGAGTTTGACTTTTATGTGGATGACTCCAAAATGGAGTTTTGATGGTTTTAATAGCTTCGTATGTTGATTTTGGACTTAGGAGCGTGTTCATATATTGATTAGGAGGTTTGTAGGTAGTTTTGGCTTGAATTAGCGGAAGTTGGAAACTTAAAGGTTTGGAAGGTTGAGAAGTTTGACCAAGAGTTGACTTTATTAATATCAGGGTCGTATTTCTATTACGGAAGTTGGAATATGTCCGTTGTATCATTTATGAGTTGTGTGCCAAATTTGAGGTCAATCGGAGTTCGTTTGATGTGTTTCGGCATTAGTTTTGGGAAGTAAAATGTTCATGGTTTCAATAGGTTTGAATTTGTTTGCGATTCATAGAATTGATGTTGTTTGATGTGATGTTAGGTCTCGAGTAGGTTCGTTATGTGTTTTGGAGCTTCATGGTATGTTCGGACGGAGTCCTAGGGGGCCGTGGGTGAATCAGATTAAAATCAGGTTCATTTTGGACTTAGTTGATTGCTGAAGCACTGCTGAATCTGGTGCAATCACACCTACGCACATTGGGCTTCAGGTGCAGCATCATAGAAGTGGCCTCAAATCCGCAAAAGCGAGACTTGGCCCGGTGCACAGGTTTCGCAGGTGCGGAGGAAAGTCGCACAGATGTGCATTCGCATAAGCGGAAGTGGCACCGCAGATGCGGAAGTTGGACCTTTGGTATTGACCGCAGACGCGGTCAAGCATTGCAGAAATGGGCTTGCTGATGCGGACGTTATTTCACAGAAACGGGACTGCAGGAGCATTTCTTGTTCGCAGAAGCTGAAGTCCCTATCTTAAGTGAAAGTCGTACATGCGAAGGATTTTCCTTAGGTGCAGAGCCACATGAGTTGGTTTGCAGATGCGGAATCACGGGGCTAAAAAAGGGTAGATCGAGGGTTTGCTTACAGTTTTCCATCTTTTGAGTCAGAGACCTCGGTTTTGGGCAATTTTTGAAGAGATTTTCAACGAGTTGATCAGGGTAAGTGATTTTAACTCGGATTTGATTATCCTAATCCATCATTATTTTTATCATTTAATAAGTGTTTTGAGTTGGAAAAAATTGGGAAATTTTTTGAAAACTTTCTAAGCTATAATTTGAGTATTTGAAGGTTGATTTGAGGTCGGGATTGAATAATATTAGTATGGTTGGACTCGTTATTGAATGGGTGTTCAACTTTTGTAAGTTTGGCCGAGTTCTGAGACGCGAGCTGGGGGTTGAGCTTTTTAGTTGACTTTTTGATTTTCTTTGAAGATTGAAATTTATTATCCAAAATAGTTTTCTATGGTTTGTATTTATGGTATAAACTTATTTTGTCTAGATTCAAGCTATTTAGAGTTGGATATTCGCGAAAAAGGCTTACTAGTGGATTGAGTTAGCTTGTTTGAGGTAAATATCTTGCCTAACTTTGAATGGGGGAACTACCCCTTAGGATTTGGGTTGTTTGTGCTATTTTTGATATGTGAAAGCCATGTATGCAAGGTGACGAGTGGGTACACGAGCTATACGTGGTATTTGACCGGTTTATGCTATTTGGACTCTTTTCATACCTTTAATTGAATTGTCATAGCATGTTATATTTTTTTTCATTGTTAGTCTACCCTTACATGTAATAATCTACCCTCATGTGCCTTATTTGTCATTGTTAGCACTTGTTTCACCTTTTACCTATTATTTGCTCTTATATGCTTAATTGAAGTTATTGTCTTCCTTATTGTCTGTTACCCCTTTAATTATTGAATTATTTACTTGAAGTTGTTGTTTTCATGTAATAACTTCTATTTGAGTTATTGGTGTTGGAGTTGTAAAAGCTGCGATCACATTGAAGCAAAGTTGTTAATTGTTGAAGTATCTTTCTTGTTGAGCTATTCACTTTCAGTTGCGATTGTTGAGACTCTTGTATATATTGTGGTTGAACCATGGGCTATTTGTTGTGGAAATATTGGTATTGTTGATTTTTTTGGCAAGTTGTGGCATATGGGCACTTGTGGTGCGAGTTGTGATTATGTTGTGATATTGATGCGCATGCAATGGTATAAGGACGTAAGGGGGATTTATGTGCGTGTTGCTAGTTAGGGAATTATTTGAAGCCACGCGGCTACATAAGATGGGCTAAAGTGCGTGTAGCTATTTTGGGAAAACTATTTTCAAAGCTATCTAAATGTAAGCCTCACGCAGCGGTATACGGAAAGATTGTGATTGTGATTGTGAAATGAGATACGAGGCAGTGCCTTGGTTGTGATTCTTATTGTTATCTTTAATTTACATCACTTGTGTTTGTCTGCATCATTTTCTTGGTATTATTATTATGTGTTCCTTCTGTGTTGCCTTTGTTGCCTTAAATTCAGTTGTAGTTTATCTTGTTGTATTCCTCGGTTGCCTCATTTCCTCGTTTCCATTATTATATTGTACTATACTTGTTCAGCTTCTTTTATTATCCTAGTAGGTGTTTTGACCTGACCTTGTCATTACTCTACTGAGATTAGGCTTGATACTTACTGCGTACCATTGTGGTGTACTCATACTACGCTTCTGTACATCTTTTTATGCAGTCCAGTACCTCATACCAGGTTAGGCACCAGTGAGTA
The DNA here is from genome assembly GCF_000715075.1 of Nicotiana tabacum. NCBI lineage: Eukaryota > Viridiplantae > Streptophyta > Magnoliopsida > Solanales > Solanaceae > Nicotiana > Nicotiana tabacum. The sequence continues at coordinate 62,220,443 of NC_134080.1, read as the reverse complement.
GACAGATCAGAGTCTTCAAGGTATACATGTCGGTGTTCGCATGCCTCAGAGTCACCCCATGTCCTTGTTTTTCTATTGCATACTTTGTACTTAGACAATGATGTATTAGGGATGTTTCAATATACTCGTGTAGAGCATATGAATCAATCTCACCAGATTTTGGGAGTAATTGCCAGCGGTATCGTTGAGTTCTATTATAGTAGCTAGATGGTTTAATTTGAAGTTTTATTGTTATTTCCATTATTTTTGTTTTATATATGTTAGGCTTGCATAGTCTTAGCGACTAGGTGCCATCACGACATCCTACGATGGGAGATTGGGGTCGTGACAAGTTGGTATCAAAGCTCTAGGTTCATAGGTGTTACGAGTCATAAGCAAGTTTTATAGAGTCTTGCAGATCGATACAGAGACGTTTGTACTTATCTTCGAGGGCTTATAGAACTGTTAGGAAACTTCACTTATTTGATTCCTTATCGTACGAATTTGTTGCCTTCAAAATTCTGAATCTTTGTTTTTTTATTCTCTCACAGATGGCGATGACATGCACTTCTGGATCCGATGATCATACACCCGCGCCCCTACTAGAGATGCGAAAGGCTGGCGCCGAGGCAGAGGACAAGAAGGGGCACGTGGTGGAGCTAGAGCACCTGGTCGAGCCGCGACAAAGGATCCACCAGTAGATCCAATTGGGGGGCAGGCACCTGAGGCGCCTGTTGCTATCCCTGCACTCCAAGAGGCCCTCGCACAATACTTGAGCATGTTTGGTACTCTAGCTCAGGCGGGATAGATTCCACTTGCACTAGCCACATCTCAAGCTAGGGGAAGAGCTCAGACTCCCGCGGCCTGTACCCTAGAGCAATGATTCCATGTTGATCCGGCCCTAGAGGTTATACCAATACAACCTATTGTTTCGGTTCAGCCAGAGGTTAGGGCAACAACATCAACGGAGGAGCAGCTTAGACTTGAGAGGTACAAGAAATACCATCCTCCTACTTTCAGCGGCCTAGCTACATAGGATGCATTAGGTTTTCTAGTGAAATGCCATCGTCTTATCAGCATCATGGGTATTGTGGAGACGAGCAGGGTTACCTTACTGCATTTCAACTGTTAGGAGCTGCGTATCAGTGGTGGCGGGCTTACGAGGTGGGTAGCTCAGCTGATGCAGCTTCACTCAAATGAGCTCAGTTTTCAGAGATGTTCTTGAGAGAGTTTGTTCCCCAAAGCCTTTGAGATGCATGGCGTGCAAAGTTTGAGTAGCTGTACCAGGGTACTATGACAGTGTCAGAGTATGCTGTCAGATTTAGTGAGTTGTCCTAACATGCACCTCCCTTGATTTCCACACTCAGAGAGCGAGTCCATCAATTTATCGAGGGGCTCAACTATAGTATTAGATTCAGCATGGCTTGAGAGTTGGAGAAAGATACCCCATATCTATAGGTGGTAGAGATCGTGCGGAGATTGGAGGGTATGCGGGGCAGTAAGAGAGAGGACAGGGAGGCCAAAAGGCCTCGAGGTACTGGGGGATTTAGTTTTGGCCAGCTGTTGCTACAGCCCATCATGGCAGGGGCTATGTGAGCCGTCCAGTTCATTCAGCACTTCCATCTTCTAGTGGTGCTCCGGCTATTTCCAGTTCTCAAGTTTCCCATTATGCACCGCCACTATCTGGTGCACCTCCTGCACCAGGTGCTTTAGCGGTTAGTCTTGCCGACCAGGCCCGAGCCAGTTTTAGCAGCCATACCCATCGAGATCTTGTTTTGAGTGTGGAGATACCCATTATATGGTGAGGAACAACCCTAGACTTAGGAGGGATGAACCTTCACAGACTACTCAGGCTCCATGTATTCCACAGGGGCCACAAATTTCTCAGGCTGTGGTTATTGTTCCAGTTTCCGCTCTACCTGCACAGCCAGCTAGGGGTGGAGGTCAGGAGGGTAGGGGTCGCCCTAGAGGGGGAGGCCATGCTAGATGCTATACTTTTTTGGGTAGGACGGAGGGGGTTGCATCAGATGCAGTTATCACAGGTATTGTCCCGGTTTGTCGAAGAGATGCATAAGTATTATTTGATCCAGGCTCCACTTACTCATATGTATCATCTTACTTTTCTCTGTAATTGGGTATATCTCATGATTCTTTGAGTTCTCATGTATACATGTTCATGCATGTGGGAGATTTTATTGTTATGGGTCGTGTGTATCGGTCGTGTTTAGTTCATATTGGTGGTTTTGAGACCAGAGTTGATATACTATTTCTCAATATGGTAGACTTTAATTTTATCTTGGGCATGGACTGATTGTCACCCTATCATGCTATTCTGGATTGTTATGCCAAGACGGTGACATTGGTTATGCCAGGTTTACTGCGGTTGGAGTGGAGTGGTACTTTGGATTATGTTCCTAACAGGGTTGTGTCCTTCCTTAAGGCACATCAGATGGTTGAGAATGGGTGTGATGCATACCTAGCCTTTGTGAGAGATTTCAGTGTTGATTTTATACCGCTAAGTCAGTTCTAGTAGTGAGAGACTAACCAGATGTATTTCCGGCAGATCTTCCAGGCATACCGCCCGATAGAGATATTGATTTCGGTATTTACTTATTGACGAGCATTCAGCCCATTTCTATTCCACCATATCGTATGGCCCCAGCAGAATTGAAGGAGTTAAATGAGCAGTTTCATGAGTTGCTTGATAAGGGTTTCATTCGGCCTAGTATGTCACCTTGGGGTGCACTCCAGTTCTGTTTGTAAAGAAGAAGGATGGTTCTACGTACATGTGTATTGACTATCGGCGGTTGAACAAGGTTGCAGTGAAGAACAGGTACGCAATGTCGTGCATTGATGACTTATTTGATCAGCTACTTGGTTCCAGTGTTCTCAAAGATTGGTTTGTGGTTGGGGTATCATTAGCTGAAGATCCGAGATCCGGATATCCCGAAAACTACCTTTAGGACTCGGTATGGTCACTACGAGTTTCTAGTGATGTCATTTGGGCTGACCAACGCCCCAGCAACATTTATGCACCTGATGAACGGTGTATTCCAGCCATATCTTGATTCATTAATCATTGTGTTTATTGATGACATCTTGGTGTATTCCTGCAATGGGGAGGATCATGAGCAAAATTTGAGGATTGTGCTCTAGACCTTGAGGGAAAAGAAGTTGTATGCAAAAATTTCAAAGTGTGAATCTGGCTTGATTCGGTGGCATTTTTGGGTCATGTAGTGTCGAGTGAGGGGATCAAGGTAGATTCAAAGAAGATTGAAGCACTGTAGAGATGGCCCAGACTGTCATTAGCTACTGAGATCTAGAGTTTTCTTAGTTTGGCCGGATATTATCGTCGTTTCATAGAGGGTTTCTCATCCATTGATGCACCTATGACTAGATTGACATAGAAGGGTGATCCTTTCAGATGGCCTGAGAAGTGCGACGAGAGCTTTCAAAGCTCAAAGCTGCTTTGACTAAAGCCCTAGTATTGGTGTTGCCTATATGTTTGGGGTCTTACACTGTGTTCTATGATGCGTCACGTATTGGCCTTGGCGCAATGTTAATGCAGGATGGTAGGGTGATTGCTCACTTGTCTCGGCAGTTGAAGGTTCATAAGAAGAATTATCCAGTCCACTACTTGGAATTAACAGTAATTGTTCATGCATTGAAGATCTAGCAGCACTATTTGTACGGTGTCCCATATGAGGTCTATACCGACCATTAGAGTCTCCAGCATCTGTTCAAATAGAAAGATCTTAATTTGCAGTAGCAGAGATGGTTAGAGTTTCTTAAAGACTATGAAATCAATATTCTATATCATCCCGGAAAGGCCAATGTGGTGGCCTATGGCTTGAGTCGAAATGCGGAGAGTATGGGTAGTTTGGTATATCTACCAGCAATAGAGAGGCCACTAGCCATTGATGTTCAGGCCTTGGCCAATCAATTTGTTAGATTTGATGTTTCGAATCCCATTTGAGCCCTTTCTTGCATGGTTTCCCGGTCTTTTTTATATGAGCGCATCAGAGAGCGTCAATATGACGACCCCCATTTACTTGTCCTTTAGGACACAGTGCAACACGGCGATGCCAAGGAGCTTTCTATCGGAGATGACTATGTGTTGCAGATATAGGGCCAGTTATGTGTACCCAATATGGATGTGTTACGTCATTTGATACTTCAGGAGGCCCACAGTTCGTGGTACTCCATTCATTCGGGTGCCGCTATGATGTATCAAAATTTGAGGTAGCACTATTAGTGGAGGAGAATGAAGAAAGACATAGTGGAGTATGTAGCTCGGTGCCTGAATTATTAGCTAGTGAAGTATGAGCACTAGAGGCTAGAGGTTTGCTTCAGAGACTTGAGATTCCTGAGTGGAAATGGGAGCATGTTACCATGGACTTCGTTGCTGTCTCTCACAGACTCAGAAGAAATTTGGCGTTGTATGGGTGATTGCGGATATGTTGACCAATTCGGATCATTTCATTCCGGTGGTGACTACCTATTCTTTAGAGCAACTAGCTCGGGTCTATATCCACGAGATTGTTCGATTTCATGGCGTGCCGGTATCTATTATCTCTGACTGGGGTACACAGTTTACGTTACACTTTTGGAGGGCCGTACAGCGTGAGCTAGGCACACAAGTTGAGTTGAGCACAACATTTCACCCTAGATGGATAGACAATTTGAGCGCACCATTCAGATATTAGAGGATGTGGTTCGTGCCTATGTTATGGATTTTGGGGTTTCTTGGGATCAGTTCTTACCACTTGCAGAGTTTGCCTATTACAACAGCTACCAATCGAGTATTCAGATGGCTCCTTATGAGGCCCCATATGGGAGGCAATGTCGTTCTCCAGTTGGTTGGTTTGAGCCGTGTGAGGCTAGATTGTTGGGCACATATTTGGCTCGAAATGCCTTGTAGAAGGCCAAGTTGATCCAGGAACGATGACATACAACACAATCTAGGAAAAAGAGTTATGCTTATCGGAAAATTTGTGATGTAGCATTTATGGTTGGGGAGCAATATTTGCTCTAGGTTTCGCCCATGAAGATGTGATGAGGTTCGGGAAGAAGGGAAAGTTGATTCTTAGGTATATTGGTCATTTTGAGATCCATGAGAGAGTGGGAGAGGTGGCCTACAAGCTTGCATTGCCACCTAGTTTATCTGCAGTTCATCCGGTATTCCATGTTTTCATGCTCTGGAAGTATCACAGTGATTTGTCCTATGTTTTATATTTCAGATCAGTCCAATTGGACAAGGATTCGTCTTATGTTGAGGAGCCAATGGTCGTCTTAGACAAACAGGTCCGAAAGTTGAGGTCAAAGAATATTGCTTCTGTGAAGGTTCAGTGGAGGGGTCAACTAATCGAGGAGGTGAGTTGAGAAATCGAGCATGATATACATAGTTGTTATCCTCATCTTTTCACCACTTGGGGTATGTCTTTATACTCGTTCAAGGACAAACATTTGTATTAATAGCGGGAGGATGTAACGACCTAGCCAGACATTTTGAGTATTTTAGCTTCGTTCCCCTATTTATTCCTCATCTATGTTATTTTGTGGTTTTCGGGGTGGTTTTTTGTTTTCGAGTGAGGTTCAGAGTGAACTGGAATATTTAGCCCCAAAGTTGGAAGCTTAAGTTAAAAGAGTTGACTAGAGTATGACTTTTGTGTAGACGACTCTGAAATGGAGTTTTGATGTTTCCGATTGTTTTGTATGGTGATTTTGGACTTAGGAGCGTGTTCAGATATTGATTTGGAGGTCCGTTATTCGTCTTAGCTTGAATTGGTGAAAGTTAGAAAGTTGAAGGTTTGGAAGGTTGAGAAGTTTGATGGAGAGTTGACTTTATTGATATCGGGGTCAGATTCTTTCGGAAGTTGGAATAGGTCTGTTGTGGCATTTATGACTTGTGTGCAAAATTCGAGGTCAATCAGAGTTGGTTTTTACATTTTGGCATTAGTTTTGGAAGTTGGATATTTATGGTTTCAATAGGTTTGAATTAGGTTGCGATTCGTAGAATAGATGTTGTTTGATGTGATTTTAGGCCTAGATTAGGTTCGTTATGTGTTTTGGAACTTGATGCTATGTTCGGACAGGGTCCCAGGGGCCCCGGGTGTGAATTGGATTGAAATTAGGTTCATTTTGGACTTAGTTGATTATTGAAGCACTGCTGAGTCTGGTGCAATCGCACCTGTGTATATTGGGCCACAAGTGCGGCATCGTAGAAGCAGCCTCAAAGCTGCAGAAGTGAGACTTGGCTTGGTATAGTGTTCTGCAAGTATGGAGGAAATTCAGATAGATGCGCATCCGCAGAAGCGGAAATGGCACCGTATATGCAAAAATTGGACCTTTGGTATTGACTGTTGGTGTGGTCGAGCACCGCAGAAGCGGGCTCGCAGAAGTGGATGCTATTCCGCAGAAGTGGGACCGCATGAGTGTTTTTCTTGTCCACAGAAGCAAAAGTCCCTGGCTTAAGTGAAAGTGTCACCTGCTAATAGGAAAAAAAATCTTTTTTTTGGCAGGTGCGGAGCCGCAGAAGCGGTTGTTGGTCCGTAGAAGTGGAATCATTGGGCTGAAAAGGGGCAGATCGAGGGTTTTCTTCCATTTTTCATCTTTTGAGTTAGAGACCTCGGTTTTGGATGACGTTTGAAGAGATTTTCAAGGAGTTGATCGGGGTAAGTGATTTTAACTCGGATTTTATTATTATACATGAATCAGTCATTGTTTTTATCATTTAATTAGTGTATTGAGTTGGAAAAAATTGAGGAATATTTTGAAAACTTTAAGCTATAATTTGAGAGTTTGAAGGTCGATTTAAGGTTGGAATTGAATAGTTTTAGTATGATTGAACTCATTATTGAATGAGTATTCAAATTTTATATGTTTGGTAGGGTTTCGAGACGTGGGCCCAGGGTTGACTTTTTAATTTTTTGAAGATTGTAACTTTATTATCCAAAATAGTTTCCTACGGTTTGTATTTATTGTATTAAGTTATTTTGGCTAGATTCGAGCCATTCTGAGTTGGATATTTGCATAAAAGGCTTACTAGTGGATTGAGTTAATTTGTTTGAGGTAAGTATCCTGCCTAACTTTGTGTAGTGGAACTACCCCTTAAGCTTTGTGTTGATTGTGCTATTTGTGATATGTGAAAGTCGTGTACGCAAGGTGACAAGTAGGTACACGAGCTATACGTGGTATTTGACCCACTTAGGCTATTTGGACTCTTGTCATGCTTTTAATTGAATTATCATAGCATGTTATATATATTTTTTCATTGTTACTCTACCCTTACATGTATTAATCTACCCTCACATGCCTTATATCTCATTATTAATACTTGTTCCACCTTTTACCTGTTATTTGCTCTTATATGCTTAGTTGAAGTTATTGTCTTCCTTATTATCTGTTATCCTTTAATTATTGAATTGTTTACTTAAAGTTGTTATTTTTATGTAATAGATTCTTGTTGAGTTATTGGTGTTGATGTTGTAAAAGCTGTGATCACATTGAGGCAAAGTTGTTAATTATTGAAGTACCATTCTTGTAGAGCTATTCACTTTCAGTTGCTATTATTGAGACTCTTGTACATATTGTGGTTGAGCCATGGGCTATTTGTAGTGAAAACATTAGTATTGTTGATTCTTTTGGCAAGTTGTGGCGTATGGGCACTTGTGGTGCGAGTTGTGATTATGTTGTGATATTGAAGCGCATGCGGCGGTATAAGAATAGGGATTAATGTGCATGCTGCGGCATAAGAGGGATTTATATGCATGTTGCTAGTAAAGGAATTACTTGAGCCACACGGTCATCATAAAGTGGGTTAAAGTGCATGTAGCTATTTCGGGGAAACTGTTTTCAAAACTATCTAAATGTAAGGTTGATGCGAAGGTATAAGAAAAGATTGTGATTATGATTGTGAAATGAGATACGATGCGTACCTCGGTTGTGATTATTGTTGTTACCTTCCACTTACATCACTTATGTTTGTCTACATCGTTTTCTTGGTATTCTTATTATGTGTTCCTCTCTGTGTTGCCTTAAATTTAGTTGTATCTTATCTTGTTGTATGCCTCCATTGCCTCATTTCCTCGTTTCTAATATTACAGTGTACTATACTTGTTCAACTTCTTTTATTATCCTAGTAGGTGTCTTGACCTGACCTCGTCACTACTCTAACGAGGTTAGGCTTGATACTTACTATGTATCGTTGTGGTATACTCATACTACGCTTCTGCACATTTTTTTTTGCAGGCCCAGGTACCTCATACCAAGCTAGGCACCAATGAGTAGGGCATTCAGATCGGAGACTTCAAGGTATACCTGCCGGCGTTCGCAGGCCTCGGAGTGATCCTCTATCCTTGTTTTTCTATTGTATACTCTGTATTTAGACAGTGACGTATTATGTATGTTTCGGTATACTCATGTAGAGCTTATGAATCAGTATCACCAGATTTTGGGAGTTATTGTCAGTGGTATTGTTGAGTTCTATTATAGTAGCTAGGTGGTTTAATTTGAAGTTCTATTGTTATTTCCGTTAATTATTTTTATGTATGTTAGGCTTACCTAGTCTTAGCGACTAGGCGCCATAACGACATCCTACGGTAGGAGATTGGGGTCGTGATAAACTAGCTCCGAACACGATAAATCACACTTAGACAACTTGGAATGATGTCAAATTTTGTGCACAAGTCATAAATCACCATACGAAACTATTACGAGACTCGGTCCCAAACAGACATCGATAATACTAAAGTCTACTTTAAACCAAAGTTAAGAAACTTTAAAACCTTCAAGGTGCCAACTTTCAACATTATGCGCCGAAACGCTCCTAGATCATCCGAAACTTGATTCGGGCACACGCCCAAGTTCAAAATCATCATACGAACCTATTGGAACCATCAAATCTAGGTTCCAAGATTGTTTACTCAAAATGTTGACTCAAGTCAAACTTGGTCATCTTAGGCCACTATTAAGGAACTAAGTATTCTGAATTCAACCCGAACTCTTCCAAATCAAACCAATCATCTCCGCAAGTTATAAAATAGAAAAAACACATATGAAAATTCTTAAATAGGAGAACGGGAATCTAGAAAGCAAAACGACCAGTTGAGTCGCTACACAATATCGTGAAAATCAGCTAAACGGACAATTATTGCTATATTGACTGTGGAATCAGAGTTTGTAGCTCTGAAGTTAGCTGGTCCTGAGGTTGAGTGGCTAAAAGCTTTTAGCTAATATTCCTTTAATAAAGAACGTATCACCTCCCGTGTCTATGCATTATGATTGTCAAGCAGCAATAGCTATTGTAAAGAATAAATCTTATAATTGTAAAAGTAGAGACATGAAATTGAGACATGATGTCATAAAGCAGCTTCTGAGAGATGGAATAATTTTTATTTATTATGTAAAGTCAGAAGTTAATTTGACCGATCCTCTAACTAAAATTGTAAGAAAAAAATTAATTGTTCAAACCTTAAGAGAGATGGGGTTAAGGCCGACATGTTATCGATAAAGATGGTAACCCAACATATGTGATTGAAGATCTCATAAAGTAGGTTCATATGGGTAATAACAAGTCGATACTGGCACGGAATCACGAAAAGAAGTGTGTTTGACTGATACCAATTGAGAGGATGAGTTATAACTCTTAATGAATTCATATTTCTTATGAATGATGTATTTAAAAGCAGTATACACTTGATGAATTCACATATATGAGAGTGGAGTGGAGCCGCTCCTCTGAGATTGTCACGACCCAAATCTACTATGTCGTGATGGTTCCTATTGCGGAACTAGGTAAGCCGACTCTTTTACCAAACAGCCTGATATTTCAATTTAAATATTACTTCAAACTATTTAAACAATAAAAAATTTTAAGATAAATCTGAATAACAAAGTGCAGAATGAAAAGCCCGACATGAGGGTGTCACTAGTCATGAGCATCTACTAAGAACTGTCCGATAATACTAAGACTACTACAATCTGGAAACCAACTAATAACATTTATAGGAAGATATGAGGGAGAAGAGCAGGGCTGCGATCGCCATGCAGCTACCTTGCTAATTCCAATAGATTCGCAATAGATGAAAACAACACTCACTAGCACGTCCAGCAACCCCTGGATCTGCCCACAAGGTGCAGGGAGTAATGTGAGTATGCCAACTCAGTAAGTAATAAAGGTAAATTAAGACAGAGCAGTAGTGACGAGCGATAAAGCATATACAGTTCATATCATGAAATCTCAGTAGAATACAACAGGCTTTTAAAATCAGGATATTGTATCAACTCAGCTTATTTAAATAAAGTTTCAGTAAAACCATTTAGAACATCTTTCAATAGTTTTCAAACAAAGTGATAAACCATTGAGTAAAAGTGATGAAAACATAATTAGCCTCTCGGACAAAACTCACTCGTATACAGCCGCTCGGGCAACATAAATCATAAACAGCCCATTGGGCAAACATCACTCGTGTACAGCCCCTCGGGCAAACATGAATCATAAACAGCCTCTTAGGCAAAAAGCAATGTCACTCATATACAGCCTCTCGGGCATACCTCACAATCACTCATAAACAGCGCCTCGAGCACAGCATGAATCAAAAACAGCCCATCGGGCAAAACATCATATCACTCACTCAGGGTACCCGCGCTCACTAGGGGTGTACAGACTCCGGAGGGGCTCCTACAGCTCAAGCGCTATAACAAGCCACCTCGTGGCATAAATCAATCAGACCCTCAGCCTCACAAAAATATGAATCAGAAACAACATGCTACGGCGTGCAGTCCGATCCCATAAATATCCTCACAAAAATAGGTCCTCGACCTCACTCAGTCATAAACCTCTCAAGCCACTCGGGCTATCAGTAAAATAGGGTGCTCAACCCAAAATAACATTTTTATGCATCAAAACGGAGTAATAAAGACTAAGTTATGAAATCAGTAAATATAGCATGGTTGAGTATAGATTCTTAAATCAAAACAATGAGAGGATAATAAGAAGAAGGCCCCTAAGGGTCCAAGCAGCTTTGGCACAAGGCCCAAATATGGCATTCAGCCCAATTTATTGAAATTCTTTCTATATCACATAAGTATCATATAGTTTCAGTCAAATACGCAACTTTATAGTTGCTACGGGAAGGACCAAGTCACAATCCCCAACGGTGCATGCCCACACCCCCGTCACCTAGAATGTGTGTCACTTCCAAGCAGTAAAACAATGTGAAATCCGGGGTTTCATACCCTCAGGACTAGATTTACAATAATTGCTTACCTTAAACCAGTCAAATCCCTACTTCGCGATGCACTTGCCTCTGGAATTGGCCTCCAAACGTCCTGAATCTAACCAAAAGCAATACAATGCAATCAATAAAGACCAAGGAACCAATTCCTTATGAAAAACTATCAATTTATACCAAATTCCGAAATTCACCCAAACTCGGCCCCCAGGCCACGTCTCGGAATCCGACAAAAACCACAAAACTAGAAACTCCTTTCACTCACGAGTCTATACATACCAAATTCATTAAAATCCAACACCAAATGGTCCCTCGAATTCCCAAATCAAACTCTCCCATTTCAAGCCCTAATCCCCTCAATTTCATCCCTAATTTCCCCTAATTTCATGCTTAAACAACTAAAAATTACCATAATCACAAGTATTGAGTTCAAGTAACTTACATCCATGAAAACCCCCTTGATTAACTCTTCAAAACCCTTCAAAAAGCTCCAAGTCCGAACAAGAATGGTGGAAAATAACCCAAATTTCGCAAAGTCTCCAATTTATAGGTTCTACCCAGCAAAACCGCATCTGCGGTCCCATCCCCGCATCTATGGGACCGCTCATGCGAAAACCTTTCCGCTTCTATAGAATTTCATTAAAAGCCCACTTCCGCTTCTGCTATATCTTGACGGCATTTGCAGTCATCGCAGATGCGCGGACCAAGCCGCACCTACGATCCCATCTCTGCACCTACGCCTCACACCCGCTTCTGCGGACCTCGCACCTGCTATTCCCACTCCGCAGGTGCGGTTAGGACAGAATCAGTAGCTTCACTTGCATTACCAAATTTTCAAACTCTCCGATAACCATCCGAAATCATCCCGAGGCACTCGGGACCTAAACAAAAAATACTAACAAGTCACATATCAACATTCAAACTTAGCTAAACCTTCGGAATACTCAAAACAACATCAAAACACTGAATCACTATCGGATTCAAGTCTAAGAACTCCTAAACTTCCGAATTCCGCAAACGATGTTGAAACCTACCAAATCTCATCTGAATGACCTGAACCTTTGCACTCACGTCACAAATGATACCACGAACCTACCCCTGCTTCTGAAATTCCATTCCGACCCCGATATCAAAATTTCCACTATCGACCGAAAATTGCCAAATTTCCAATTTCACCAATGCAAGCCTAATTTCTACCACAGACCTCCAAATCACATTTTGGATGCGCTCCCAAGTCCAAAATCACCTAACGTAGCTAACCGACTCATAAAAATCCAAATCCGAGATCGAATACTAAAAAGCCAAAACTTGGTCAAACCTTTCAAATTTAAAGCTTCAAGCTGAGAATCATTCTTCCATATCTGTTCTTATTAATCGGAAAACCAAAACCGATGATTTACATAAGTCATAATACATCATACGGGGCTAGTCATGCCCGAGAACTGGCGAGCAAAGTGCAAATGCTCAAAACGACCGATCGGGTCGTTACATCCTCCCCTACTTAAACATACGTTCGTCCTCGAATGCGTCCAGAGTTGTTCCAAAAGCCATCAAATAGCCATGTATCCCCACTATGCACATACCCAGGGGTGATCCTATGCCACCCTATTCCATATAGGTCCGATAGCACAACATAACTGAAGTTTCGCAATCCAACCTAGCCCATAAACCTTAGAACCAAATTTTCACTTCCGAAATTATCTATAAGATCATAATCTCACATCTATACACTGTATAAGTCCGAACAAGCTAAATCAAACCATATCCGTAACCCAAGATGAAATCGCATGATATACCACATAGCTCAAACACTCGTAGCGATAACTTCTAATCACAACAGTTGCTCAAACAACCCAATACCGATAATAAACATTTTATCAAACAAGCCTCATTCCAACACTTTCGTATACTGCCGATGATGAGAGAAACACGCAGAAAGTCATAACCATTCCTCAAATCAACCAGTCATGGAGCTCCCTCTCATTCGGCAAGGACCATAGTAAATTTCTAAGCTGATTTCTGATATTATCCTTCCAATATGCTGAAATCGAATCCATTAGTATTCATTCTAGATCCCAATGACCTCATCTCATCCAACACGACTACTCTAGTGACATGACACATCGATACAATCTAAAGCCACAACCCGTGCAACTCGCGCACCAATAAACAATAGTCCAAATGTACTCAAATCATGGCAAATGACTCAAATGAGAGAGCTGTACCGCAAGCTCACCAGTACCACCACAACAAAATGCTAAGAACCCATCACACATTGTAGAACCAGAACACACGAATCTAACCCGAAGGATCTTGCCTCCACATAACTTCGCTGCAATGCGTGACCCTATCCAAACATTGGTCCACATGAGATACCTCAAGTCACCATGCTCAAAAATCATCAACCACGCGCAATTTGATGTCTAGTACCAAAAGTAAATCACCATAACCACAGAGAAGTAAATGACGCAATGTCATACTAGCCCGAGAGAACATATCCAATGTGCAATCAGTCATGTAACACCCAAATACCCGTCTCACTCAAATTCCGCAATAAAGCCCAAATAGAACCGTATCATTTGTGCATAAAATCAACGAATCACAATCCTCCGTAGCTCACAAGAGTAACTCACAAACAAATCTCGGGACATAATAAGCTTATCAACAATCGAATGGCACCTCCCTCAACAATATCAGTTCGGAGACCCGACTCGATGCAGAATACACATCCTTATTGGGCCTACCAATGAACCCCAAATCAACCCTGGCCACCCACAATAGATGAATAACTTTCCAAAAGTTCACAATGAATCATGGCACGTACAACATGTGACTAGATTTGCCTACATCTTTACAGTACACAACCACAAAATAACCTGTTTATGAGAAATCTCAATCTCCAAATCCATAAAGCACACGAATCATCATATCTGATCCCAACTCCACCGCTCGAATATCTAACACACCTCTAATACTTGATCACTCCATGAGGGATACTCCTATAATTCTTCTGTGCCACCAAGCAAACTTGAATATCAGTGGTCGATCAAACAAGAGAGTGCCGCAATACCAATGAAGTATCCTTAACCCAACCACATTGCCCTTTCTGAAATGTATACCCTCATCAAGCCACACCAATTAGTAATATCATTTACCTAGTCATCTGAAACTGTCCATGCTGCCTAAGAATTTATGACCTTCCTTTCAGAACTGAACCGTGACCTTACACATGCAAATCTCAACCCTACACAACATATCGCATATACCATGTCATCCTATGATAAATATGAGAACTTCATAATCCACTATGAGCCATAAGCAACTATGTACTTAACTAGCCAAGAACTTTCCATTTGATCCCATCTAGGAGAAAATCACTATACATCACATGCTCCTCACGCCCGTAGAAAATATACATCTCTAACCGTGGTAGGAATCATCAAGAACTCTCTGAATCCTCTTTACAAAAAACCAAACCGTCAGTACTGAATCCTTCTAACTCAACCCAGATACACAGGTCACCAAAAACCCAAGAAAATTGCCACGAAACACTTGTAGAAACTCATTACCTCATAAGCACCCAAAGAACTAATCATATCCCTTACTATGCCAATCCGACCTACTACCAAGCTGTCTTATTTATCCAAATTCCTTCTAAATTACCTTCAAATTGATACTCCCCCTCGCCATAATACCACAATCCTCAACCCAGACTCACCACACCAGACCCAAGCATAAAACTGCACCGTCTAAGGCTCATAAACCACTGAATACTCTCTTAAATATCCCCAAAAGCACCACTTTCAAAATACTTACCCTGAAGAGACTTCCTGTGAATCTAAAGCCATTACCTTCACCTTCCTGATACTGATATGTAAAATCCATAATGATATAGAAATGCCACAAGTCTTGACATCATCCAATGTAAACCTCAGTTTCTAGCCAAATACACATCTTGAAGATCTCCAATTACTACATGTAAATTTTGAATCCTTTAAAACCATTCTCGGGAGTCATCCACTCTACTTAGGTGTCAATTAAACTGATCAAACGAACTGAACGACATGTGCCCTATTAATACAACAACACCTAAGGAAGTACCCATCCTTCTAAGTAACCGAGTGATATCCTACTCCATACCCGTTACATCCCTTACAACAATAGCTAATTCATCCAACGATTTCTCATATACCCATAAAGCAAAACACAACCCTTATCCAAAATTTTCTTTACTCGAGTCATCCTCGATCTCAACCTTTGTAAGTCATAACTGATTCGTCGGTATACCTCAAACTGAAACTAATACGACACTTCGCCGCGCAATCAACTTATCACTAGTAGACTCCCCCACTTGGCTCAAAGTCATAGGTCAAAACACACAAAAACTCACAATGCCCATACTCTATTACTTCCATAATACCATAGTGAGATTAAACTAAATCCTTCATAAGCTCGTGCAACACAAACCATCTAGTTCTTCAAATCATCTGCAAATCTCGCATTCACCCTCGTAAGAGTCAAGCCCACTCTCATAAGCAATCCAAACACAAATTGCAGCACACATATTTCACTGATAAAAGAGGACTTCTAACAAACAACATAGGGATCACACGCCCTCAAGACACCCTGCAGGAGATAACCCACCTGCTTCGCCTCAAACTAACATCTCTTCATACCCTTCCACCGTCATAAACACCATGCAATCACTTAATCTTCCTAAATCTGAACTCATATCACGACATGAAATCTACTTCACTTCCCATCTAAACAACATGAAAAGATCCTTTAACACATCCATAACTCGGGGCTATACATCAAATCAAGATAGAAATCAAGCACTAAATAGTTCTTTCTTCCCTCAAGTAGACCCTTCTCATTACATTCAAATCATATGATATTTCGCAGTCACATCATACTTATCACATAGCCATCCGGCCATCACTACCACCAATAGGGACACTACTGAACATATAAATCCAAAAGCACGCGCTCACACAATTAACACCTTAGTGCTCAGCTACAAGCAAAGCCCGGCCTTAAATCTTCCAGACTGGCCCAACATCAACACACAAAAATCACATCTCGCCCCTCGTTCAGGGAATCACAAGTCATCGATGCACAGCTAATACCGAGCGCTCATGCGCACATACGAACACGTGGAAGGAATTCAAAGAGTTACATTTCAAGCTGAATTAATGTCGCACGATAAGAATTCAAAAATGTGAAGTTTTCCTAAGGGTTCTGCAGCCTCTCGAAGATAAGTACAGACGTCTATGTACCGATCTGCAAGACTCTACTAAACCTGCTCATGACTCGTGAGACCTATGTAACCTAGTCTCTGATACCAACTTGTTACGACCCAAATCTACCATATTGTGATGGCGTTTATTGCAAAACTAGGAAAGCTGACTCTTTTACCAAAATAGCCCGATATTTATATTTAAAGATTACTTCAAGCTATTTAAAGAATAAAACTTTATAAGATAAATCTGAATAACAAAGTGCGGAAAGAAAAGCCCGATATTGGGGTGTCACTAGTCATGAGTATCTACTAAGAACTGTCCGATAATACTAAGACTATTACAATCTGGAAACCAACTAATAACATATATAGGAAGATAAGAGGGAGAAGAGTAAGGCTGCGATCGCCATGCAACTACGTTTCTAACTCTAACAGATCCGCGACGGATGAAAACAACACTCACTAGCACGTCCAGCAATCCCTGGATCTGCACATAAGGTGCAGGGAGTAATATGAGTACGCCAAATCAGTAATTAATAAAGGTAAATAAAGACTGAGCAGTAGTGACGAGCAATAAAATATATACAGTTCATATCATGAAATCTCAGTAGAAGACAGCATGCTCTTAAAATTAGGGTTTTGAATCAACTCACCTCATTTAAATCCAGTTTCAGTAAAACCATTTAGAACATCTTTCAACAGTTTTCAAACGAAGTGATAAAACAGTGAGTAAAAATGATGAAAACATAATCAGCCCCTTGGGGCAACATAAATCATAAATAGCCCATTGGGCAAACATCACTCGTATACAACCCCCCGGGCAAACATGAATCATAAACAACTCATCGGGCAAAGAGCATTGTCACTCATATACAACCCCTCGGGCATACCTCACAATTACTCGTAAACAGCCCCTCAGGCACAACATGAATCAAGAATAGCCCATCGGAAAAAACATCATATCACTCACTCAGGGTACCCGCGCTCACTGGGATTGTACAGACTCCGAAGGGGTGCTATAACAAGCCACCTCGTGGCATAAATCAATCAGGCCCTCAGTCTCATAACAAGACACCTCGTGGCATAATCTATTAGACCCTCGACCTCACAAAATCATGAATCAGTAAAAATATGTTGCGGCGTGCAGCCCGATCCCATAAATATCCTCACAAAAACAGGCCCTCGGCCTCACTCAGTTATAAACTTCTCAAGCTACTCGGACTATCAGTAAAATAGGGTGCTCAGCCAAACATAACATTTTATGCATCAAAACGGAGTAATAAAGAGTAAGTTGTAAAATCAGTAAATATAGTGTGACTGAGTATAGATTTTTAAATCAAAACAGTGAGAGGATAATAAGAACAAGGCCCCTAAGGGTTCAAACAGCTTTGGCACACGGCCTAAATATCACATTCAGACCAATTTATAGAAATTCTTTCTAAATCACATAAGTATCATATAATTTCAATCAAATACGCAACTTTATAGTTGTTATGGGACGGACCAAGTCACAATCCCCAATGGTGCACGCCCATCACCGAGCATATGAGTCACCTCCAAGCAGTAAATGTGAAATCCGAGGTTTCATACCCTCAAGACTAGACTTACAATCATTACTTACCTCAAATCAGTCAAATCCCTACTCCGCGATGCACTTGCCTCTGGAATCGGCCTCCAAACGCCCCGAATTTGACCAAAAGAAATGCAATGCATTCAATAAAGGCCAAAGAACCAATTATTTATGCAAAACTATCAATTTATACCAAAATCCCGAAATTCACCCAAACCCGGGCCCCGGGCCCACGTCTCGAAATCCGAAAAAATCACAAAACTAGAAACTCTTTTCACTCAAATCTATACATACCAAATTCATCAAAATCCTACACCAAATGGT
This sequence comes from Nicotiana tabacum, assembly GCF_000715075.1. NCBI lineage: Eukaryota > Viridiplantae > Streptophyta > Magnoliopsida > Solanales > Solanaceae > Nicotiana > Nicotiana tabacum. The sequence continues at coordinate 62,202,094 of NC_134080.1, read as the reverse complement.
CCCTCAAATCCTCAAATCAAACTCTCCAATTTCAAGCCCTAATCCCCTCAATTTCATCCCTAATTTCCGCTAATTTCATGCTTAAATAATTGAAAATTGCCATAATCACAAGTATTGAGTTCAAGTAGCTTACCTCCACGAAAACCCCCTTGATTCACTCTTCAAAACCCTTCAAAAAGCTCTGAGTCTGAACAAGAATGGTGGAAAATAACCCAAATTTTGCGAAGTCTCCAATTTATGGGTTCTGCCCAGCAAAACCACATCTGTGGTCCCATCCCCGCATCTGCGGGACCGCTCCTACGAAAACCTTTCCGCTTATGCTGAATTTCATAAAAAGCCCACTTCCGCTTCTGCGATATCTTGACCGCATCTGTAGACATCACAGATGCTGGGACCAAGTCGCACTTGTGATTCCATCTGCGCACCTGCGCCTCATACCCGCTTCTATGGACCTCACACATGCGGTTCCCACTCCGCAGATGCAGTTAAGACAGAATCAACAGCTTCAGCTGCATTACCAAATTTTCAAACTCTCCGATAACCATCTGAAATCATCCCGAGGCTCTCGGGACCTCAACTAAAAATACCAACAAGTCACATATCAACATTCATATATACTTAGTCAAACCTTCGGAATACTCAAAACAACATCAAAACACCGAATCACCCTTGGAGTCAAGTCTAAGAACTCCTAAACATCTGAATTCCGCAAATGATACCAAAACCTACCAAACCTCGTCCGAATGACATGAAATTTTGCACTCACGTCACAAATGATACCACGAACCTACCCCAACTTTCGAAATTCCATTCCGGCCTCGATATCAAAATTTTCACTGCCGATCGAAAATCACCAAATTTTCAATTTTTCCAATTCAAGCCTAATTTCCAGCACGAACCTCCAAATCACATTCCGGACGCGCTCCCAAGTCCAAAATCACCTAACGGAGCAAACCAACTCATAAAAATTCAAATTCGAGATCGAATACTAAAACGCCAAAACTTAGTCAAACCTTTCAAATTTAAAGCTTCAAGCTAAGAATCATTCTTCCATATCTGTTCTGATTAACCTGAAAATCAAAAGCGACGATTTACATAAGTCATAATACATCGTACGGGGCTAGTCATGCCCGAGAACTGGCGAGTAAAGTGCAAATGCTCAATACAATCGGTCGGGTCGTTATAGAGATTTTGACCTAGTCTCTAAAGCTCTCATGAATAACCAGGCACGCGCATGGCCTAGTGGCGCAAAACGGAGTTGAACAACAAAATTACGGGGTTCAAAATGTGATTGATTAGATCTATATCTTACACTAAGAATTATTGGTTCATAGAAATATAATATTTCACTAGTAATTATGTAAGTCAAGTTTTATCGATCTAAGTTTGGTTCAAAGTCCAAAAGACACCAAACCTATTACATTTAGATCATATAAATTTAACAAGCTTATTTCAAAAAATTCTTTGAAACAGTGGGGGACTGTGGCTATATTTCAAAGCCTAAATGATAAATGTCTTAGTCATTCTAGAAGCCTATAATAAGTGAAGAAGTGTAAAAGTGGCTAATCCTCTGCCACATTTTTGCATGCAAAACAAAGTTTTGTGCAAATGAGACTATAAATAGCCACTATCAACCTCTCTTTTCCTCATCATTAGCAGGAAAAGAAATTCTTCTATCTTCTTTCCCACATTATTCTCCTTCTAATTTCTTCTTCTATAATATTTTAATTGGCATAAGATATTAGGTGCTCTTTCTCTTCCAACTAGCTAGGTTTGTAATTTAATAATTTGCTGATTACTGTATTCTCTTAAATAGAGGTACGCTTAATCAATCCTGGAGAAATATTTCATATTGCTGAAATAGTTTCTTCGGACAATACCTAGCACGACTTAAGTCAATTCGTACATTTATTTATAATAACATTATCGAAGTATTGTTGAAATTTTTCTGTATCATTTTACTACAGACTGTGTGTTATGAGAAGATTTGACTTAGTTGTAAGAAATGACAATGAGAGGAATGAGTTGAGATTTGAAGGAAGAATTGATTGTCCTTTGTCTTTTGAAGCATGGACAACTACCTAAAGCCATGCGATAGTTGTTGAAATAGTTGGAGTTGGTAGTTGCCTTCGAAAGGAAAAGACCTTGTTAAAGTAACTCTATATATTATCTAAGTCTTTCTTTTGTTGGCAATCACGTTCAACTCTTCAGAACAAGTAATAGCAAATACTCCAAAAAAAAAATGAGTATTAAAAGAGTGAATTTACAAGCAAAAATGTGTAGTTTTCTGAAGCTGGAACGTGACAGAAGAACCAAGCTGTGAACCTGTTCCATCTCAGTGTATCATGACTATTATTTTCAGAGTTTTTTTGAGTTTTACCAATTTTTACTTACTCTAGAAGCTTTATTCAGGTATTTTCTTTTGAGAGATTTTTAGCATCATGCTAGAGTTAGCTTGAAGGAGTTATTACAATCGAGTGGTTCTAGGCAGTGAATGGGCTAGGGGTAGTTTCTTAGGTTACATAAATTTGTAATCTGAATTTCGCTCGATATTGAAGTTAAATCTTACATGCGTATATGTTAGGGGATTTTTTCACCTTTTGAGTTGGATATGTTTCACGTAAAAAATCTTGTGTTCTTACTTATTTCGTTATTTTTAATTCTGAAAATAGTAGCATAAGAACCACATAGATGAAACTGTTCCTTTTAGTTCGTCAAGGATATAAAATTCAGATAAATCTTAGCTAGTTACGAGAATTTGGTACGATCCAATGCACCCCCTTGAGTCGTAATGGTGTTTAAAACAATAAACTTACTACACCAATCTGAAAATCAGGCCTTACTACTTGTAAAATATCCAAGTAGGGTACTGTTATAGGAAGGCCAATTCTGTAATTGACACTCTAGCTAATATTAGAAATGCGAGTTCGTGACAAAACATAAGATATTCTTCACACAAGCTATTACATTATTTTGGAATGTTAAAGCGCTATTGAAGAATGATCAAAGAGAATTTTTTCATTTTATAATCAAACTGGGAATGACCACTTTCTTTTTGAAAACAAGATTTCATTCAACTGTATTGGTTCTTTTTCCATTTTTCTTATCGTTAGATCAAATTGTAACACAAAGGAGGAGTCTTCCTTCATCTTAACTTTTGCTTCTGCCCCAAATTGTAATAGAATGAGAACACCCATTCTTCATATTATTCTAGAGGCTAAGATGTGTAACTTCCTCCGTGTAGTTTGTTGGATAATACTATAAACCGGTAAGGAATTCTTGCTAGACCATCCATCACCACAAGCCAGTATATAGTTTAGTTGATAGCTTGTAATGAAAAAATAAGAAAGGGCCAAAAATACCCTTAACGAAGAAAATGGCTCAAAAATGCGTTCCTTTCAAAATTGCCCTTAATATTATTTTTAGGCTAAAATATGCCCCTCTTTTAACGAAAATATGATATGGCATTGACGAATCTTTTAGTTTAACATGTGGCATGTATTCAGTGGTCCACATGAATTTTTCTAACTCAGTCCAAAAGATCCGACCCTTTTAAATAACGCAAAGAGAATCAAAACCTGGTCACCATTTTTGCATCGCTGGTATGTGTGGTCTCAGTTTAACAACATTGATATTTTGATGTCGCTTTCTGTATTATTGGACTATTTATCAGTAGGGACAAAGACGATTTTAAGAATTTTATGTCATTTAGTGCAATGTACTGTACTAAACCAGCTACCTTTTTGTGACATTAAGTTTAAAATCGGGGTAATAAATAAATACCATTTGTCCCATTTTTTCAGTTGCACACTTAATTTTGAGAATTTTTCATAAAGTACCATCTTTTAGCCCTAATTAGTTATTTATAGATACACTTTGCTCTATTACTTGTTATAGATACCTTTTATGTTTTTATACAATGTATTTCATGTATTTAAGCAGTTGTATTCATTAATACAACCAAAAAAATAGGCGTAAAAACGGGAACTCCAGCTAATGGGTATCTGTATTTATCTATATTCAAGCTGAATACAAATAAAATACAGTAATATTTTTGCGCAAATTCTGGGAAGTTAAACTTGTTAAAAACGGAAGGAAATAAATTCACATGATAGTCTCCTAATTTAACTCAAAGAAATAATACGAGTACACATTAATCTGCTCAAAGAAAGCAGAATAATCTTCTCCCTTTTTTCGTGAAAAGAAGCAAAAACAGAGCAAACACTTACAGAATTGCATATTTCATAGCAAATCAGTTTTGAATACATATCAATACAACTACAAACACTTACAGAAGACTAAATACAGTAACAAGGCTAAATACATATTAAAAACTAGATACCACACACATGACATAAAAAATAAGTAAGTTGAATACATATGAATACATTTGAATACTTACTGGTTTGAACAGTTGCAAACAAAAATACAGTTGAATACATTGCATATTTCACAATGTAAAAGAGAGAGAGAGAACGTGTTTAGGAGTTATACAGTAATTAGGTAAGAGAAAATACAAAAAAGGAGAGAGAAAAATATTTTTTAGCATATATGGTGCCTTAATTGTAAGATGGAACTATATTTAGATTTTTTGCTATAAAGAATAAAAGATATTTATAGAATGTAATATTTTAAAATGGTATTTATTTAATATAAATAGGGTACTAATGTATTCTATAGGTTGTCCTTTAATTTTTGTGGTTAGAATATATTTTCGATGTGGTATAAATATCACCTTTTTAGCCCAAGTAGCAATGTTTGCACCTTTAGTGATGCAGCTTGAATGGAAGAAAAAGTTGGGTATAATATTTCGGGTCCTCTAAGCTTAGCACCGGTTTTTCGGTAACCTATTTTTGGTCGTAATTACTCTCTATAGTTGGTTATTCGTCGGGACAGTTATGTCCATTTATAAGTAGCTTATTATAAAAATTGGTTAATTCATAAAATATTACTAATATTAGCCAATTAGCTATTTGTAGCAAAAAAGGTCAAATTTTTGCTTTCTTTGAGTGGGTGTTATTAGAATAAACTGGGTACATCTTAAGAAGCTTGAATCTCAGTTTTGGGATGATTTGGTGGAGTTTTGAATTGAAAATTCGAAGTAAAAAATGAACATGAAAAAAATAATGTGTATCATTTATGTATCACATATGTATCATATTTGTATGAATTGTGTATCACATGTATATCCATGTATACCTGTGTGTGAGATACATGCGTGATACATGTTTGATACATGTGTTGCAGAAGAATTTTTTGAACTTGATTTAATTACGAATTTTGATACAAAACCAGTCCAAATCACCTCCAATCTTCCTCAAATTTTATATATTGACTTATCTATATGTTTTCAATGAATTTCAATTATACTTATTGAAAAATTTCCTCTTTTGCTTAGATTTTGGAATATTGTATATATTTTTTTTGTATTTCATCACCTTATTTGCTACCTCATCCATGAAATTTCTTTTCCGTCTTGCATCTAATGTTGCTAATCATGTTTAAAAATATGGAAGGAGAGTTTTGCATGTGATTCTTTAAGAGAAAGAACCTTATTTATTTGTTTTTTCAATTTTGAAATTCGTGTGACTAGTTTTGGTAAGTCTATGACTAATGGCTAGAGGTTGGTAAGTTGAAACTTATTTGGGATATTTGTGTAAGTTTCCCTTATTCGTCGGGGTGGCAAAACTAATCCAAATCCATTTGACCCGCCCAAATTTTAATGGGTTTGGGCTGGAATAATTTTGAAGATGGAATGTTTTGGGCTAATCTAAGTTAATCCATCACAAATCATTAGCCCAAATGGATCTATGATGATGTCTAACTTTAACCCATGAAAATGCTCAAGCTTAAAATTCTACCTTGACCCATGTTATAATTTCAATCACTTGCTCAGGCCATCTCCAAGGCTGCACCAAATTTTGCACCAAATTCAAATTTGGTGTAAAATTTGGTATTTTTTTGCTCCAATAGAATACCGAATCTTGCACTATTATAGTGCATGAATAGTGTTGCACCAAATTTGGTGCAATATTCATCACACCAAATTTGATTTATTATTATTTTATTCATCTTTTTATTTTTTGGACTTTTAATTTATCATATATTGTGTATATAATTAATTTTTATATTAAGATCTTTATAATTTTAATTTTATATCCTATTTTTTTTATATATTAATTTTTGTATATATTATATTTATATTAATGATTTCACTTTTAGTTGATTTATCTTTTAAAATAATTTTGTAATAAATAATTATATAACCGGTGAATATGAATTATGTATAATGAATATGGAAAAAAGAAAAAAGATAGTATTTGTTTGAAGGAAATAAAAAATAAAATTTGAATAGAAGATAATAATATTATATAGAAGAGAGAAAAAAATATTATTTTTTGATGCAAAAAATAGTGTAATAGATGGAGTAAATTTGGTGTTATACTATTTTGGTGTGAAATTTGGTGTTAGGGTTGGAGATGGCCTCAGTTGTTTGTTTCTCATTCTTAGGTAATTGGTAATTAGTAATTTTTTATTTTGTTTATCCAAGTTTATATATATTTTTATTTTATGAAATACTTTTTTTATTTATTCACCAAAAAAGTGAGATTAGTACATTAACTTATATATATATATATACACACACTATTATAGTAATCCGGGACACATAACTAGATGAACAAACCTTTATAAGTGTTATATATGTTCTCATTTTAAATTATTATTATATTCTCTATTTGAAACATATCAAAGATATCCAACTTTCACTCAATGATTGACACACAATATTTCAATTATTCTGTTAATATATTTTTTTATTTACATAACATATAAGTCAATTTGTTAAAAAGACTTTAATATGAAAATATTAACTATGAATAAATGAAACCCGGAAACTTCCAAGTTGAGAATATTGGAAATATTTAGGTCAAATTGAACGAGTTGAGTTATGACCCATTATTTAACTCATCTTGAACCAGCCAATCTTGACTCAAATGAACTTTGGGTAGGGTTGGACATTAGCCCATTTATTTACTTAACCTATCTTGCCACCCCTAGTTATTCGACAACCTTCACACCTTGGACGACCTCAACTGAAAGAGGTGTAATGCACTTGCTGCCTTGTGGATAAATTTTGTCCACATAACATTTCAAAACTAAAATTTATCTTTTAAATTTCTTAATTTTCATGGATCAATCTTTTCAAAGCATGTCTTGAACTCCATTGTGAAGCTAATTTTTTTTTTTTTTTTTGCTAAGTATAACGGAGTTTCATTTAATTTTTTGTTTTTACAGATTTGACCCAAAAAAAATTAACAATTGAATTAAATCATCATTGCATTTTATGATGAAACATAAAAAAATACACAGTGTTCTTATTTTTTCTAAATATTTTATTTCGTTAAAAATAATGGACTTCTAGCCAATATTTTTTTTTATAGATTTCGCCCGGTAAGGAAAAAGTACATAATTAAAATAAATAATTGTTGCATATAAATAAGCAACAAAAATAATCTGTCGCTCGAACTAGCTTATTTTGGCTAAAACTCCTTATTTATGTGGTAAAAAAAAATGGAACTCCAGTTAAGTATTTTTATAGATTTGGCCGGAGAAAGAAAAATATATAGTTAGAGTAAATTATGTACCATTGCTTCTAAAGAAGAAATTGAAAAAAACTACACCCCTAGAACTCCATTATTTTATTTAATTTTTTTGTCTAACTAACAATAATGAAGTTTCAATCAAGTCTTTTTTTAATAGTTGAAAAAAAAAAAGAAAAAAAAATACGCAGTTGGAACAAACATTCATTGCACCTAACAAAGAAATAAAATAAAGTTGCGGTAACATATGCGTGGTATATTAAACAAAAGTAAAAAAAAAAAAAAAAAAACACACACACACACACCCCTTTACCGGCAAGGGAGAAGATGATCAGAACATTTATACAATTGAGACCTCTTTAGCTCTGTGAATTCATTATGTAATGATAATGATCAATTTTTTTCTAGTATTTTCTTTATATCATTGTCTATTTTAAAGGCCAACTCATTATTTATTAACCTTATACTCATTCATTCATTTCACCTCATAAAACATATCTTTAATTGAATATGGGAATGCTACTAGCTACCTTAGTCAGTCGCTTATCAAGTTTTTGTTTGATTTGTCTTTGTTCGTACCCCACATTAACAATCATCTTTTATGGGTCTTAATGTTGGAATCTTCCTATTCTTGTTCGTTGAGACATAATATAGGACATAAAAGGTAATCTATCTATGCTAACGAAATTCCTTAACGAAATGTTGTTCGCCCTTTTTACCCGACAATTGAAACACTGCTTCTTCTTGTTGAATTTGGCAAATTTTGTCCCACATCGGTGGGCTCTTGAGTTTTGGGGGGATTTTCCCCCTATAAAAGAAGGTCTAATGTTTAGGATTTAAACACACCTCTCATTTGCCTTCTCATCTGTTTAAGGCATTTGTATCTTTTCTCTTTAGTATTATTTCACTTGTATTTTTGGAGTGAAATAAAATATTGGTTGTGTTCGAGGAGTAAGCAAAATTAGCCGAACCTCGTAAATTTTGGTGTTCCCTTTATTGTTGCTTTATTGTCTTATTTATTATTTGGTGGCTGTCATAATTTATGGTATAGTAGTTGTGATTTATTCACACTATATACATTTGGCTTCCGCCACAATTGGTATCAGAGCCAAGGTACTGTCTAAGTATGCTCTGTGGTTGCAGCATAGTCTGATCTTCCACATCAGAAAAGATTTATCTTGGTAACTGAGTCAAGGTTCTGTCTGAGTATGCTCTGTGGTTGCAGCTTAGTCTGATCTTCTACATCAGAAAGGAATAATCTTGATTTGTGTCGTCAGCTATTAAATAATATTTGTGTCAAATATGGGAGACAATAAACAAGAAGAATCTACATCAAGTGTCAACAATACGTCATCATTGGCATCTTCGCTTATGACAAGAATTGTGTCAAATGCGAAATTTGCGGTAGAAATTTTTGACGGGTCCGGGCATTTTGGGATGTGTCAAGGCGAGGTTCTAGATGTCCTTTTTCAACAGGGGCTAGATCTGGCCATTGAAGAAAAGAAACCAGATGTTATTGGAGAAGAAGATTGGAGAATTATCAACCGTGTTGCTTGCGGTACCATTCGATCCTATCTTGCTAGAGAGCAGAAATATCCATACACAAAGGAAACTTCTGCAAGTAAATTATGGAAAGCACTGGAGGATAAATTTTTGAAGAAAAACAGTCAAAATAAATTGTACATGAAGAAGAGACTGTTTCACTTCACCTATGTTCCTGGTACCACGATGAATGAACATATCACCAGTTTCAATAAGTTGGTCACAGATTTGCAAAATATGGATACAACTTATGATGATGGTGACTTGGCCTTGATGTTGTTGGCGTCACTTCCTGATGAGTACGAGCACCTTGAAACTACTCTACTCCATGGAAATGACGAAGTTTCTCTCAGAGAAGTTTGTTCGGCTTTGTACAGCTATGAACAAAGAAAGCGAGAAAAACAGAAGGGCGGAGAAGGAGAAGCACTATTTGTGAGGGGTCGTCCTCAAAGTCAAATGAGGACAAAGAAGGGAAGATCCAAGTCAAGATCCAGACCAAGCAAAGATGAATGTGCCTTTTGTCGAGAAAAGGGCACTGGAAGAAAGACTGTCTGAAGCTGAAGAATAAGGCCAAACATAACAATGGAAAGGCTATTATGGATTCAAATGTAGCTGATTGTGATGATTCAGACTTCTCATTAGTTACAACAGAGTCATTAACATCATCAGACATATGGTTGATGGACTCGGCTTGTAGCCATCATATGTATCCCAACAGGGACTGGTTTGTGGAATTTCAAGAAGGAGAATATGGAGTCATCCACACAGCGGATAACAGCCCTCTTACCTCATATGGCATTGGTTCAATACGATTAAGGAACCATGATGGAATGATCAGAACATTAACAGATGTTCGATATGTACCGGATTTGAAGAATAATCTCATCTCTGTAGGAGACCTGGAATCAAAAGGGTTTAAAATCATTGCAGAAAATGGAGTGATGAGAGTATGTTCCGGTGAACTAGTGGTAATGAAGGCTAATCGGAAGAATAATAATATGTACCGATATCGTGGTAGTACAGTTATTGGGATAGCGACAGTGACATCCAGTGACGACAAAGAGGCAGAAGCAACCAAGCTATGGCACATGCGCTTGGGATATGCTAGAGGAAAATCCTTGAAAACTCTATCATATCAAGGATTGTTAAAAGGAGTAAAGGCTTGCAACTTGGAGTTTTGTGAGCATTGTGTTAAAGGGAAACAGACAAGGGTTAAATTTGGTACAGCGATCCATAATACTAAAGGCATTTTGGATTATGTACACTCTGATGTTTGGGGTCCTTCCAAAACACCTTCATTGGGTAGGAAGCACTATTTTGTAACCTTTGTTGATGATTTTTCTCGAAGAGTGTGGGTGTATACAATGAAAAACAAAGATGAAGTGCTGGGAATTTTTCTCAAATGGAAGATGATGATGGAGAATCAAACAGGCAGGAGGATCAAGTGTATTCGCACAGACAATGGAGGTGAATACAAAAATGATCATTTCAATAAGGTCTGTGAAAATGATGGCATCGTCCGACACTTCACTGTTAGACATACACCACAACAGAATGGAGTGGCAGAACGTATGAACCGGACCTTGCTGGAGAAGGTACGGTGTATGTTGTCCAATGCTGGCTTGGGCAAAGAATTTTGGGCTGAGGCAGTTACATATGCATGCCACCTCATTAATCGTCTACCATCTGCTGCTATTGATGGCAAGACACCATTTGAAAAATGGTATGGAAAGCCTGCTTTAGATTATGACTTTTTACACGTGTTTGGCTCAACTGCATATTATCATGTGACGAATTGGATCCAAGGGCAAAGAAGGCTATTTTTATGGGAATTACTTCTGGAGTCAAAGGATATCGCTTATGGTGTCCTATGACAAAGAAAGTAATATTCAGCAGAGATGTTACCTTTGATGAATCTGCTATGGTAAATAAGGTAACAGAAGACACCAAACAAAATAAAGGTGCTTCTAAGCAGGTGGAGTTTGAGGGAAAATTTATTTTTCCTACACAAGAAGCAGAGGAGGAAACAAATGAAGATTACTCTCTGGAAGAAGATCCAGTAGAGGAGATTCCAACTCAGGAACCTCAACAACAACTTGAATCAATAGCAACCAGCAGGCCAAAAAGAACAATAACGAAACTTGTTCGTCTCATAGAGACGGTTGCTTGTGCAACCTCAATTGTAGCTGATGATGTTCCTACCACTTATAAAGACGCTGTCCAAAGTTTAGAAGAAGATAAGTGGAGGATTGCCATGAATGATGAAATACAGTCCCTTCATCAGAATCATACATGGAGATTGGCCAATCTCCCGAAGGGAAAGAAAGCAATTGGGTGCAAATGGGTATTTGCAAAGAAGGAAGGATTTCCTAACCAAGTAGATGTTCGCTACAAAGCAAGATTGGTGGCCAAAGGATATGCTCAAAAGGAGGGAATTGATTACAATGAAGTATTTTCTCCAGTTGTAAAACATTCCTCCATTAGAATTATGTTGGCTTTGGTAGCACAATTGGATTAGGAACTAGTTCAGATAGATGTAAAAACTGCATTTTTACATGGAAACTTGGAAGAGGAAATCTACATGACTCAGCCAGAAGGATTCAAAGTTGCTGGAAAATAAAATATGGTGTGCAAACTTGAAAAATCGTTGTACGGATTGAAACAATCTTCTAGACAATGGTACAAGCGATTTGACGAGTTTATGTTGCGGCAAGGGTACAAGAGAAGCAAATACGATCATTGTGTGTATTTGCACAAGCTTAAAGATGGTTCCTTTGTATATCTTCTCCTATATGTTGATGATATGTTGATAGCTTCCAAGAATTCGGAAGAAATTGATAAGTTGAAGATTCAACTGAAGAAGGAGTTCGAGATGAAGGATTTGGGTGAGGCAAAGAAAATTCTTGGCATGGAGATAATTAGAGAATAGACGTTCAAAGAAACTCTGTTTATCTCAAAAGGAATATTTGAAGAGAGTACTTCAACGTTTTGGCATAGATGACAAGACTAAGCCAGTTAGTACTCCACTTGCTTCCCATTTTAAGCTAAGTACTACTATGTCGCCAATGGATGAAGCTGAACGAGAGTATATGTTAAAGGTACCATACGCAAATGCTGTTGGTAGCTTGATGTATGCAATGGTTTGCACAAGGCCTGACATTTCACAAGTTGTTGGAGTTATTAGCAGATATATGCACAATCCAGGGAAGGAGCATTGACAAGCTGTGAAGTGGATTCTACGGTATATTCATAATACTGTAGATGTCGGGTTAGTTTTTGAGCAGGAAGACAATCAGTCTGTAGTTGGATATTGTGACTCAGATTTTGCGGGTGATCTGGACAAACGAAGATCAACTACTGGTTATGTGTTTACTTTTGCAAAGGCACCAGTTAGTTGGAAGTCTACTTTGTAGTCAACAGTTGCTTTGTCTACAACAGAGGCAGAGTACATGGCTATTACAGAGGCTGTGAAGGAGGCAATTTGGCTTCAAGGATTGCTAAAGGAGCTTGGTGTTGAACAAAAAGGTATCACAATTTTTTGTGATAGTCAAAGTGCTATTCAATTAGCGAAGAACCAAGTTTATCATGCAAGGACGAAGTATATTGATGTTCGGTATCATTTCGTACGAGAAATCATAGAAGAAGGAGGAGTCACAGTGAAGAAAATTCATACTACGGAGAATCCTGCTGATATGCTAACTAAGGTGGTGACTGCGATCAAGTTTCAACATTGTTTGAATTTGATCAACATTGTTGAAAACTGAAGATTGAAGATGAAGACACAATCAAAATTTGTTATTGAGAGAAAATTGAAGATGTGAAATTTTGCCAAGGTGGAGATTTGTTGAATTTGGCAAATTTTGTCCCACATCGGTGGGCTCTTGAGTTTTGGGGGGATTTTCCCCCTATAAAAGAAGGCCTAATGTTTAGTATTTAAACACACCTCTCATTTGCCTTCTCATCTGTTTAAGGAATTTGTATCTTCTCTCTTTAGTATTATTTCACTTGTATTTTTAGAGTGAAATAAAATATTGGTTGTGTCCGAGGAGTAAGCAAAATTAGCCGAACCTCGTAAATTTTGGTGTTCCCTTTATTGTTGCTTTATTGTCTTATTTATTATTTGGTGGCTGTCATAATTTTTGGTATAGTAGTTGTGACTTATTCACACTATATACATGTGGCTTCCGCAACACTTCTTGCGTTGAGTATACTGACAGTACCTCCCTTCTGTTATTTTCAAGTCAATGTTTTTTCTTTTTAAATTTGACAAGTCAATGTTGGTAGCACTTTCCTATAATAGCCAGCTAATGATACACAGTTACTTTAAAGCTAATGGTCCATTGAAGATGACACTAGCCAATCAAAACACTTGAAAAGAAGCTTGTAGAGAATGGGGTGGTCGGTGATCGTGATCGTGATCGAGCTAGGAATTTATATTAGGGATTAACAAATAAAGGTACCAGACTGTCAGGTTTAAGATTTGAACCTACGACTTAAAGCATTGTTGAGTCTTCAAAAGTTCATATAAACAAAAAATTCATTTTTGCCCAATTTGAGGGATTCAATTGAACCCCCGGCCTGAACTTGACACTACCCTGGGGTAGTATTATAGTAATATACTCCAGAAAATGGACAATCAAACAAAAGGAGCCATGAAAATTAACCATGTTGTCAAATCTACATTTTCAATTCCCAAGAAACAAGTTTACATTTTCATTGTTTCCATACTTGTCTTTCTACATTTCCAGGCCGGTTTACAGAGTAACGTATACGAAAACAGAAAGAGCATTCTGTTAGAGCTGAATCAGTTATGGAGAAATCAATTAGGATTCGAATCACTGAATTCTGATTCCTCATACTGCAATTGGTTTGGTGTAGAATGCAGAAATGGTTCTGTCACAACTCACAAGCACTGATTTGTTGGAACTTAGTGAGAGGTGACGCAATTGATGCAACTAGAACAAATGATTTGTTATTGAACCACGTAGAGAATTATGTGACAGGTCCAATTTCACAAGACTTTTCAAGTTCTCAATATCTTTTGGTATCGAACCGTTCAGGTAGTTATCAAAGAGATTAAGATTTTTAAGTTGGGAGGCTGATGATATTTGTTTTGGCATCTCACATCACTTGATTTTAAACTAAATTTTGTGTTTCCGAGACCTTTAAAAACCTCATTTATCATTACCTCGATTTGCGTGTGCAGTCCGAGCGCGTAGCCGGAAAGCTTAAATATGAAAATCTGTGAAAAATGATAAATTCTAATTATAAAATGAGCTAATTTGACTTTGGTCAACCTTTTGGGTAAACGGATCCAGACCCATGATTCGACGGTCCCGGAGGGTTCGTGGGAAAATATGGGACTTGGGCGTATGCCCGGAATCGAATTCCGAGGTCCCAAGCCCGAGAAATGAATTTTTAAAGAAAATTGTTTTCTAAAATTATTTAAGGAAATTTGAAATGAAATTTGATTAAAACATGATGATATCGGGCCCGTATTTTGGTTCCGGCGCCCGGTACAGGTCTTATATATGATTTAAGACGATGCTGTGGAACTTGGTGAAAAACGGATGTCATTTGACATGATTCAGACCTAAATTGAAAAAGTTGATTTTTATAAAGTTTGAGAAAAGTTCTTTGATTTTGAGGTTTAATTCGTTGTTATTGAGGTTATTTTGGCGATTTGATCGCACGAGTAGATCCATATGATGTTTTTGAGTTAGTATGCACACTTGGTTTGGAATTCCGAAGGTTCGGGTGAGTTTCAGGTAGGTCTTAGGCTTAAAACCAGATGTTGCAGGTTCAGAGAAGTTGCAGGTCTCTGAACCCGCCAGTGCGGTCCGCAAGAAAACATGTGCGACCGCGGAAGGGGCCAGTGCGGTCCGCGGTTGACTTTGTGCAGTGCGCGGTGGAGGGCTGTGCGGTCGCAGTCGACTTTGTATGGTCCGCACAGGGGCATTGGACTGCAGTATCCTTAGGAAGGACTGTGCGGCCGCAGTCCATTTTGTGCGCTCCGCACAGGGGGTCTGAGAGGGGTATAAAATGACGGGATTTTCAGTTACTTTTCATTTTTCAAAACCCCAAAAACATAAGAGACGATTTTTCAAACAACCTTTCTTCTCCAAAACGTTAATAAGGGATTTCTAACTCATTTTCTTCACTACTTAACATCTTTTAACATGATTTCAACTCAAAATCAATGATTTTCATGGAGGAAATTGGGTGTTTTAGGTAGAACCTAGGTTTTTTCAAAAATTGGGGATTTGGACCTCGATTTGAGGTCCGATTTCAAAACAAATTATATATTTGGGTTCATGGGGGAATGGGTAATCGGGTTTTGGTTCGAACCTCGGGTTTTGACCATGTGGGCCCGGGGGCGATTTTTGACTTTTTGGGTAAAACTTTAGAAAATTCATTTTCATGCATTGGGGTTGATTCATTTAGCGTTTATTGACGTAATCAAGTAACTTGTGGCTAGATACGAGCGAATTGGTGGTGGAATCAAGGGTAAAGCTATATTTGAATCGTGAATTGTGTTCGTGGCATCGAGGTAAGTGTTCGGTCTAACCTTAGCTTAAGGGATTAGGAGTTGAGTCTTATTTGCTATTTGCTTCTTGTTGAGTACGACGTATAGGCATGGTGACGAGTATCTATTCATTGGTGTCGAGCATGACCGTGAGTCTTAAATTGATACTTCTTGTATTCTTAAATGATACTATGGATGCTTTAGTGGGTAAATTCTTGACATAGAGTAAAGGCTTAGTTTATTTTTGTGGAATCTACTTATGATTGAGTAATGGTGATAACTGAGATGAGTAGGAGTTGAGTTAAGATTGGTTATAGCTAATTCTCCCTTGCCGGGACGTATATACTTGTATTGTTGAATTCCCTTGTCGGGATAGTATAGTTTATTATGGATCCCTTGCCGGGACTATCATTATGATTATTGTTGACTATATATTTGGATAAGGTTGCACGCTGCAACAATTATATATTTGGATCGGGTTGCACGCCGCAACAGTTATATATTTGGATCGGGTTGCACGCCGCAACAGTTATATATATTTGGATCGGGTTGCACCCTGCAACAGTTATATATTTGGATCGGGTTGCACGCCGCAACAGTTTTATATTTGGATCGGGTTGCACGCCGCAATAATTATATATATTTGGATCGGGTTGCACGCCAAAACATGTTAAATGATAAGGGATCGGGTTGCGCGCCGCAACAATATTACTTGTATATTGTTGTAGATATTGAACTGTCCTTTCATATTTTTATTAAGTTTCTGTTGGATTTGATATGTTTCCCCGAAGCATGTACCCCCTCCCATTTAAACTGCCTATTCGTGTTTATTTTCCACTGTACATTATACAATTGCACAGGTTTATCTGGAGTCTGGTCCTGGCCTCGTCACTACCTCGCCGGGGTTAGGCCAGATACTTACCAGCACATGGGGTCGGTTGTGCTGATGCTACACTCTGCACTCTGTGCAGATACCGGAGCAACACTGGGACAGCAGCAGTAAGGGAGCCAGCCTTCAGTCCACCGAGATCCCGAGATAGACCTGCAGGCGTCCGCAGGCCCGACGTCTCTTCTATCTATTTAGATGTTCTGTTTTCTTTTGTATCCGAGACAGACTATATCCCCTTTTTCAGACACTTGTATGTAGCATTCCTAGACAGTCCATTAATGTTGTGACACCGGTTTCTGGGTAGAGATATATGTTGGCTTTTATTTCGTATCGATTTTGGTATTACATTTATCTAAGTCTTCCGCTTAAATTTCATCTTTCGCCATTATTTAAATGCTGATCACTCGTTAATTTAATTGGTTAAAAAGGCAAAAATGAAAGCGATTGAATTTTTCCGCATTTCGCGGCTTGCCTAGCTTTTACGAGTAGGCACCATCACGACTCCCAAGGGTAGAAAATCCGGGTCGTGACAAGTTGGTATCAGAGCCCTAGGTTACATAGGTCTCACAATTCACAGACAAGCTTAGTAGAGTCTGAGGGATCGGTACGGAAATGTCTATATTTATCCCTAGAGGCTACAGAGTTAGGAATACTTCACATTTGTTCTTTCTTGTCGTGCGGTGCCGTTTCTCAATGCTATTTAAATTTCTACTTTGTTCTTTCGTAGATGGAGAGAACACGTGCTTCCTCATCCATCGCTCAGCAACCCGAGCCCCCAACAGCAGCTCCCACGAGGGGTAGAGGGCGAGGCCGAGGTAGGGTTAGAGCTTAGCCCCGAGATGCAGCACCAGTGGCGGAGCCTCAGGTTGATGAGGAGGTTCCGGGCCCAACAATTCCTATAGGCCCAGCTCAGGTCCTAGAGGGGTTTATTGCTACCCCAGTTCTTCAGGATGCTCTGGTCCGACTAGTGGGCCTCATGGAGAGTGTCACCTGGGCAGGTTTACTTCCCGTAGCACCAGCCGTCTCTCAAGATGGAGGAAGAGCCCAGACTTTTGCCGATGCTTTGTGAAGGCTGGACAGGTTCACCAAGCTCTTCACTACTACTTTCAGCGGTGCATCTACTGAGGATCCCCAGGATTATCTAGACAGTTGTTATGAGGTTCTCAGGAACATGGGGGTTGTTGAGACCAATGGGGTCTATTTTGCTACATTTTGCTTGTCTAGATCCGCCAAGACTTGGTGGAGAGATTATTGCTTGGCTAGACCAGCCGGATCGCCAGCCTTGACTTGGGAGCAGTTTGCACAGCTATTTCTGGAGAAGTTTCTCCCCATTACTCAGCGAGAGGCTTATCGGAGGCAGTTTGAGCGTCTCCAACAGGGTTGCATGACTGTTACCCAGTATGAGACCAGATTCATCGACTTGGCTCGCCATGCTCTTGTCATCCTTCCTACCGAGAGAGAGAGAGAGAGGGTGAGGAGGTTTATTGACGGTCTTATTCAGCCGATTCATCTTCAGATGGCTAGGGAGGCTGGGAGTGAGATTACTTTTCAGGAGGCGGCCAATATGGCCCGTAGAGTTTAGATGGTCCTGTCATAGGGAGGTGGTCATGGGTCGAACAAGAGGCCTCATCATTCAGGTAGATTCAGTGGTGCCTCATTTGGAGGCAGAGATTCATATAGTAGAGGCCATCCTCCTAGGCCCTTTCAGTCAGCCCTTCAGGTTTCTCACGGTGCCTCAGGTAGCTGTGGTTCGCAGATGCAGTATTCTGATCAGCAGTCCTACAGTCCACCACTAGCTCCTATCAGTGCACCGCCGCTTCAGAGTTTTTGGGGTGGTCATTCAGGTTGCCAGGGTCAGTCTCAGTTTCCTCAGCCGCAACACTCAAGTGGATGCTATGAGTGTGGTGAGTATAGTTATATTAGGAGGGCTTGTCGGAGATTGGTGGATACTCAGTCGCAGCAGCAGGGCCCCGTGTTATGGTTCAGGCACCAGGTGTTCCACAGCCCAGCCAGTTAGAGGTGGGGGTAGAGGTGCTAGAGGTGGAGGTAGAGGATTTAGAGGCGGAGCTCAGGCCGCTAGAGGTGGGGGCAGCCAGCAGCAGGCCATTCCAGAGATGTAGTCCAGGGTGATGGGGCCCAACCCCAATGTTATGCTCTCCCGGCCAGGCCCGAGGTTGAGGCTTCAGATGCAGTTATTACAGGTACGGTTCTGGTTTGTGATAGAGATGTTTCAGTATTATTTGATCCAGGGTCTACGTACTCGTATGTGTCATCTTATTTTGCACCATATCTGGTCATGCCTAGCGATTCATTGAGTGTTCCTGCTTATGTGTCTATACCGGTGGGTGATTCTATTATGGTAGATCGAGTCCATCGCTCTTGTATAGTTGTGATTGGGGCTCTTGAGACTCGCGTAGATTTGTTGCTTCTAGACATGGTTGATTTCGATGTCATATTGGGGATGGACTGGTTATCACCTTACCACGCTATCTTGAATTGTCATGCCAAGACTGTGACCTTAGCTTTACTAGGTTTGCCTCGTTTAGAGTGGAGAGGGACTCCTGGTTATTCTACCCATAGTGTTATATCTTATGTGAAGGCTCGGCGTATGGTCGAGAAGGGGTGTTTGGCCTATTTGGCATATGTACGTGATTCTAGTGCTGAGGTTCCTTCTATTGATTCTATGCCGTTTGTTCGTGAGTTTCCTGAGGTTTTCCCTTCAGACCTGCCGGGTATGCCACCCGACAAGGATATTGATTTCTGCATTGATTTGGCTCCGGGCACTCAGCCCATTTCTATCCTGTCGTATCGTATGGCCCCACCTGAGTTGAAAGAGTTGAAGGAGCAGTTGCAAGACTTGCTTGAGAAGGGTTTCATTAGGCCGAGTGTTTCGCCTTGGGGTGCGCCGGTGTTGTTTGTTAAGAAGAAGGACGGATCGATGAGAATGTGTATTGATTACCGGCAGTTGAACAAGGTTACAATCAAGAATAAGTATCCATTGCCGAGGATTGATGATTTGTTTGATCAGCTTCAGGGTGACAAGGTATTTTCGAAGATTGACTTGAGATATGGCTACCATCAGTTGAGGATTAGGGCATCCGATGTCCCTAAGAGAGCTTTTCACACTCGGTATGGGCATTATGAGTTCTTAGTTATGTCATTCGGGTTGACAAATGCCCCATCAGCTTTTATGGATTTGATGAACCGAGTGTTCAGGCCTTATTTGGATTCGTTCGTGATAGTCTTCATTGATGATATTTTGATATACTCCCGCAGCCGGGAGGAGCACGAGCAACATCTTAGAGTGGTTCTTCAGACCTTGAGGGATAGTCAGTTATATGCTAAGTTCTCGAAGTGTAAGTTCTGGTTGAGTTCAGTTGCATTCCTGGGTCATGTTGTATCAGCGAAGGGTATTCAGGTTGATCCGAAGAAGATTGAGGCAGTCAAGAACTGGCCTAGACCAGCATCAGCTATAGAAATTCGGAGTTTCTTAGGATTGACAGGCTACTATCGTCGGTTCGTGGAGGGTTTTTCATCTATCGCAGCCCCGATGACTAGGTTGACCCAGAAGGGTGCCCCGTTCAGATGGTCGAATGAGTGTGAGGCGAGTTTTCAAAAGCTCAAGATAGCTATGACTACGACACCGGTGTTGGTTTTGCCCATAGGTTCAGGGCCTTATATAGTTTATTGTGATGCATCTCGTATTGGGCTTGGTGCAGTGTTGATGCAGGATGGCAAGGTCATTGCCTATGCTTTGCGGCAGTTTTTTCCTTTAGTAGAGTTTGCCTACAACAACAGCTACCAGTCGAGTATCCAGATGGCTCCTTATGAGGCTTTATATGGTAGGCGGTGTCGGTTTTCGGTTGGATGGTTTGATCCGGGAGAGGCTCGGTTGTTGGGTACGGATTTGGTTCAGGAGGCCTTGGACAAGGTCAGGATTATTCAGGATAGACTTCGTACCGCTCAGTCTAGGCAAAAGAGCTATGTCGACCGCAAGGTTCGTGATTTGGCATTTATGGTCGGTGAGCGAGTATTGCTTCGAGTGTCGCCTATGAAGGGCGTGATTAGATTCGGGAAGAAGGGCAAGCTTAGCCCTAGGTTCATTGGCCCGTTTGAGATTCTTGATCGAGTGAGAGAGGTGGCTTATAGACTTGCATTGCCGTCGAGCTTATCAGCCATGCATCCAGTGTTTCATGTGTCCATACTTTGAAAATATCACGGCGATCCATCCCACGTGTTAGATTTTAGCACTGTCCAGTTGGACAAGGACTTGTCTTATGAGGAGGAGCCGATGGCTATTTTAGACCGGCAGGTTCGTCAGTTGAGGTCGAAGAGTTTTCCTTCTGTTCGTGTTCAGTGGAGAGGTCAGCCTCCTGAGGCATCGATGTGGGAGTCCGAGTCCGATATGTGGAGCTGTTATCCCCATCTTTTCCCCGACTCAGGTACTTCCTTCTTATGTCCGTTCGAGGACGAACGGTTGTTTTAGAGGTGGATTGCTTTTAAACTAAATTCTGTGTTTCTGAGGCCTTGAAAACCTCATTTATCATCACCTCGATTTACGTGTGCAGTCCGGGCGCATAGCCGAAAAGCTTAAATATGAAAATCTGTGAAAAATGATAAATTCTGATTATAAAATGAGTTAATTTGACTTCGGTCAACATTTTGGGTATACGGACCAGGACCCGTGATTCGATGGTCCCGGAGGGTCCATAGGAAAATATGGGACTTGGGCGTATGCCCGGAATCGAATTCCGAGGTCCCAAGCCCGGGAAATGAATTTTTAAATGAAATTGTTTAAGGAAATTTGAAATGAAATTTGATTAGAACATGATGGTATCGGGCCCGTATTTTGGTTCCGGCGCCCGATATAAGTCTTATATGATTTAAGACGATCCTATGGAACTTGGTGAAAAACGGATGTCATTTGACGTGATTCGGACCTAAATTGCAAAAGTTGATGTTTTATGAAGTTTGAAAAAATTCTTTGATTTTGAGATTTAATTCGTTGTTATTGAGGTTATTTTGGCGATTTGATCGCACGAGTAAATCCATATGATGTTTTTGAGTTAGTATGCACACTTGGTTTGGAATTCCGAGGGCTCGGGTGAGTTTCGGGTAGGTCCCGAGATGTCTTAGGCTTAAAACCAGATGTTGCAGGTTCAAAGAAGTTGCAGGTCTCTGAACCCGCCAGTGCGGTCCGCAAGAAAATGTGTGCGGCCGCGGAAGGGGCCAGTGCGGTCCACGATCGACTTTGTGCGGTGCGCGGTGGAGGGCTGTGCGGCCACAGTCGACTTTGTGCGGTCCGCACAGGGGCACTAGACTGCAGTATCCTCATGAAGGACTGTGTGGCCGCAGTCCATTTTGTGCGGTCCGCACAAAGGGTCTGAGAGTGGTATAAAATGATAGGATTTTCAGTTACTTTTCATTTTTCAAAACCCCAAAAACATAAGAGGCGATTTTTCATTCAACCTTTCTTCTCCAAAACTTCGGTAAGGGATTTCTAACTCATTTTCTTCACTCCTTAACATCTTTTAACATGATTTCAAATCAAAATCAATGATTTTTATGGGGGAAATTGGGTGTTTTGGGTAGAACCTAGGTTTTTTCAAAAATTGGGGATTTGGACCTCGATTTGAGGTCCGATTTCAAAACAAATTATATATTTGGGTTCGTGGGAGAATGGATAATTGGGTTTTGGTTCGAACTTCGGATTTTGACCATGTGGGCCCGAGGGAGATTTTTGATTTTTTGGGTAAAACATTAGAAAATTTATTTTCATGCATTGGGGTTGATTCATTTAGCGTTTATTGACGTAATCAAGTAACTTGTGGCTAGATACGAGCGAATTGGTGGTGGAATCAAGGGTAAAGCTATAGTTGAATCGTGAATTGTGTTCGTGGCATCGAGGTAAGTGTTCGGTCTAACCTTAGCTTGAGGGATTAGGAGTTGAGTCTTATTTGCTATTTGTTTCTTGTTGAGTACGAGGTATATGCATGGTGACGAGTATCTATACGTTGGTGTCGAGCATGACCGTGAGTCTTAAATTGATATTTGTGGTATTCTTAAATGATATTATGGATGCTTTAGTGGGTAAGTTCTTGGCATTGAGCAAAGACTTGGTTTATTTTCGTGGAATCTACTTATGATTGAGTAATGGTGATAACTGAGATGAGTAGTAGTTGAGTTAAGATTGGTTATAGCTGATTCTCTCTTGCCGGGACGTATATACTTGTACTGTTGAATTCCCTTACCGGGATAGTGTAGTTTATTGTGAATCCCTTGCCGGGATTGTCATTATGATTATTGTTGACTATATATTTGGATCGGGTTGCAAACCGCAACAGTTATATATTTGGATCGGGTTGCACGCCGCAATAGTTATGTATTTGGATCGAGTTGCACGCCGCAATAGTTATATATATTTGGATCGGGTTGTACTATGTAACAGTTATATATATTTGGATCGGGTTGCACCCCGCAACAGTTATATATTTGGATCGGGTTGCACGCCGCAACAGTTATATTTTTGGATCGGGTTGCACGCCGCAACAGTTATATATTTTGATTGGGTTGCACGCCGCAATAATTATATATATTTGGATCGGATTGCACGCCAAAACATATTAAATGATAAGGGATCGGGTTGCGCGCCGCAACAATATTACTTGTTTATTGTTGTAGATATTGAACTATCCTTTCAGAAAATGGATAATCAAACAAAAGGAGCCATGAAAATTAACCATGTTGTCAAATCTACATTTTCAATTCCCAAGAAACAAGTTTACATTTTCATTGTTTCCATACTTGTCTTTCTACATTTCCAGCCCGGTTTACAGAGTAACGTATACGAAAACAGGAAGAGCTTTCTGTTAGAGCTGAATCAGTTATGGAGAAATCAATTAGGATTCGAATCACTGAATTCTGATTCCTCATACTGCAATTGGTTTGGTGTAGAATGCAGAAATGGTTTTGTCACAACTCACAAGCACTGATTTGTTGGAACTTAGTGAGAGGTGACGCAATTGATGCAACTAGAACAAATGATTTGTTATTGAACCACGTAGAGAATTATGTGACAGGTCCAATTTCACAAGACTTTTCAAGTTCTCAATATCTTTTGGTATCGAACCGTTCAGGTAGTTATCAGAGAGATTAAGATTTTTAAGTTGGGAGGCTGATGATATTTGTTTTGGCATCTCACATCACTTGCTTTTAAATTAAATTTTGTGTTTCCGAGACCTTGAAAAACATCATTTATCATCACCTCGATTTGCGTGTGCAGTCCGAGTGCGTAGTCGGAAAGCTTAAATATGAAAATTTGTGAAAAATGATAAATTCTAATTATAAAATGAGCTAATTTGACTTTGGTCAACCTTTTGGGTAAACGGATCCAGACCCATGATTCGACGGTCCCGGAGGGTCCGTGGGAAAATATGGGACTTGGGCGTATGCCTGGAATCGAATTCCGAGGTCCCAAGCCCGAGAAATGAAATTTTAAAGGAAATTGTTTTCTAAAATTGTTTAAGGAAATTTGAAATGAAATTTGATTAAAACATGATGATATCGGGCCCGTATTTTGGTTCCGGCGCCCTGTACAGGTCTTATATATGATTTAAGACGATGCTGTGGAACTTGGTGAAAAACGGATGTCATTTGACATGATTCGGACCTAAATTGCAAAAGTTGATGTTTGATGAAGTTTGAGAAAAATTCTTTGATTTTGAGGTTTAATTCGTTGTTATTGAGGTTATTTTGGCGATTTGATCGCACGAGTAGATATATGATGTTTTTGAGTTAGTATGCACACTTGGTTTGGAATTTCGAAGGTTCGGGTGAGTTTCGGGTAGGTCCCGGGATGTCTTAGGCTTAAAACTAGATGTTGCAGGTTCAGAGAAGTTGCAGGTCTCTGAACCCGCCAGTGCGGTCCGCAAGAAAACATGTGCGACCGCGGAAGGGGCCAGTGCGGTCCGCGGTTGACTTTGTGCAGTGCGCGGTGGAGGGCTGTGCGGTCGCAGTCAACTTTGTGCGGTCCGCACAGGGCACTGGACTGCAGTATCCTCAGGAAGGACTGTGCGGCCGCAGTTCATTTTGTGCGCTCCGCACAGGGGGTCTGAGAGGGGTATAAAATGACGGGATTTTCTGTTACTTTTCATTTTTCAAAACCCCAAAAACATAAGAGACGATTTTTCAAACAACCTTTCTTCTCCAAAACGTTAATAAGGGATTTCTAACTCATTTTCTTCACTACTTAACATCTTTTAACATGATTTCAACTCAAAATCAATGATTTTCATGGAGGAAATTGAGTGTTTTGGGTAGAACCTAGGTTTTTTCAAAAATTGGGGATTTGGACCTCGATTTAAGGTCCGATTTCAAAACAAATTATATATTTGGGTTCATGGGGGAATGGGTAATTGGGTTTTGGTTCGAACCTCGAGTTTTTACCATGTGGGCCCGGGGGCGATTTTTGACTTTTTGGGTAAAACTTTAGAAAATTCATTTTCATGCATTGGGGTTGATTCATTTAGCGTTTATTGACGTAATCAAGTAACTTGTGGCTAGATACGAGCGAACTGGTGGTGGAATCAAGGGTAAAGCTATAGTTGAATCGTGAATTGTGTTCGTGGCATCGAGGTAAGTGTTCGGTCTAACCTTAGCTTAAGGGATTAGGAGTTGAGTCTTATTTGCTATTTGCTTCTTGTTGAGTACGACGAATAAGCATGGTGACGAGTATCTATACGTTGGTGTCGAGCATGACCGTGAGGCTTAAATTGATATTTGTGGTATTCTTAAATGATACTATGGATGCTTTAGTGGGTGAGTTCTTGGCATTGAGCAAAGACTTAGTTTATTTTCGTGGAATCTACTTATGATTGAGTAATGGTGATAACTGAGATGAGTAGGAGTTGAGTTAAGATTGGTTATAGCTAATTCTCCCTTGCCGGGACGTATATACTTGTATTGTTGAATTCCTTTGTCGGGATAGTATAGTTTATTATGGATCCCTTGCCGGGACTGTCATTATGATTATTGTTGATTATATATTTGGATAGGGTTGCACGCCGTAACAATTATATATTTGGATCGGGTTGCACGCCGCAACAGTTATATATTTGGATCGGGTTGCACGCCGCAACAGTTATATATTTGGATCGGGTTGCACGCTGCAACAGTTATATATTTGGATCGGGTTGCACGCCGCAACAATTATATATATTTGGATTGGGTTGCACGCCAAAACATGTTAAATGATAAGGGATCGGGTTGCGCGCCGCAATAATATTACTTGTATATTGTTGTAGATATTGAACCGTCCTTTCATATTTTTATTAAGTTTCTGTTGGATTTGATATATTTCTCCGGAGCATGTACCCCCTCCCATTAAACTGTTTATTCCTGTTTATTTTCCGCCGTACATTATACAATTGCACAGGTTTATCTGGAGTCTGGTCCTGGCCTCGTCACTACCTCGCCGGGGTTAGGCCAGATACTTACCAGCACATGGGGTCGGTTGTGCTGATGCTACACTCTGCACTCTGTGCAGATACCGGAGCAACACTGGGACAGCAGCAGTAAGGGAGCCAGCCTTCAGTCCACCGAGATCCCGAGATAGACCTGCAGGCGTCCGCAGGCCCGACGTCTCTTCTATCTATTTAGATGTTCTGTTTTCTTTTGTATCCGAGACAGACTATATCCCCTTTTTCAGACACTTGTATGTAGCATTCCTAGACAGTCCATTAATGTTGTGACACCGGTTTCTGGGTAGAGATATATGTTGGCTTTTATTTCGTATCGATTTTGGTATTACATTTATTTAAGTCTTCCGCTTAAATTTCATCTTTCGCCATTATTTAAATGCTGATCACTCGTTAATTTAATTGGTTAAAAAGGCAAAAATGAAAGCGATTGAATTTTTCCGCATTTCGCGGCTTGCCTAGCTTCTACGAGTAGGCGCCATCACGACTCCCGAGGGTGGGAAATCCGGGTCGTGACACCAGACAACATGTTACCGTTAAGATACAAATTGACTAATTTAGTCATCCCAAACAACTCACCTGGAAACTGATCTCTCAAATAATTATTGGATAAGTCCAGATGTTGTAGCTTTGAGCAGTCCTTCAGGCTAGCTGGTATGGTCCCTGAAATGTTATTGTTGGAGAGATCAATTAAGGTAAGGTTCTTGAGCTGACAAAATGTAGATGGAATTATTCCAGTAATGTTCTTTTCTCCAAGATTTAGCTCTGTCACCTTGCCATTGACGCATGAAACTCCTGACCAATTGCATGCTGAAG
Organism: Nicotiana tabacum; assembly: GCF_000715075.1. Taxonomy (NCBI): domain Eukaryota; kingdom Viridiplantae; phylum Streptophyta; class Magnoliopsida; order Solanales; family Solanaceae; genus Nicotiana; species Nicotiana tabacum. The sequence goes on along the minus strand of NC_134080.1, from coordinate 62,175,244 downwards.
AATTCAAATCCCAGGAGTGGAGGAACTCCGAATCGCGCCAATGTTGTTTCAAGCTTTGCAATATGGACTGTTCTGTGCTTGAAAATTGTAAGTTTTCCTGGAGAGACAAGCTAATTAGGAAGAAGAAAGTGAGTAGTAGGATTTGCAAATTATGAAAATAATTGCTAGAGTAAGATTAGATTTTAAAAAGATTAGATGATTTATAAAACGGAAAAGGGCATAAAGTACCTCTATCGTATGGTAAATAGTTTATAAAAGCCCCCGTCCATCTATCCGTCTGAAAATATGTAAAACTTTAATTTTATTATCAAATATACCCCGCGACTAACGGAATTTCATGTGGGCATCTCATTAAATGTTGTGGCGTTTTTTCATTTGTCCATATGTTAGTGGGGATGACATTGTATTTGGGTAATTTTCGACTCATTTAACCAATCCGACCCGCTCCTTTTACCTTATACCGCTCTTTTAAATCTATACCTACATATTTTACTTGTCTTCTTCCCCAATTTAAAACCTAGGTCGTCAAGTTGCTTAACCGATTCTTCTTCCCCAAAATTTCTCTTTTTAACTAATTAAATCTTGTTTTTTTCCTCGAAAAAAGCAGTTCCAAAAAGCGATTCAAGAGTGAATGTATTCCCTGAAGCATGAGTATTGTTATCTTCCTTCCTAGATCTGTCTTGCACGGTAGTCTCACCACGTGCCTTCAATGATTCAATGCCAGCCTTGGACCTCTGTGTCACATTTCCAAGATTTGGCCCCTTCTATAATAATGAAAGGAGGTGCTGATATCAGAGGCGGATCAGGATTTTAAGTTTATGGGTTCCTGTCGCAATTTTAAATTAATAAACAATAATAACTGGGTTCACAAATAGACATTTATAGATATTTAATAATTTTTTTAACAAAAATACAGGATCTACGCAAAAGTTACTAGGTTCTCGAGAACCCGTATATTACACCCTAGATCTGCCCCTGTCTGATATGCCTGGCTATCCACATTTACAGGTTTTTCAGTCTTTGTGCGCTTAGTACTCCAGCCTTGTGGCTGTGAATTAGACTTCTTCTCGCTGAACTCTGACAACATTGTATGCTCAAGGTCTTCACAAGTAAGGATCATCGGTGTTGCCACCCTTTTACTGGACTTGTACACAAGCTTAGGCCCCTCAAGCGCTGAAGAAGGTAAATTCGAGACAGACTTACTTGTAGGCTCAAGACTTTGATAGGAGATTTCTGATGGTAATTGTTCCGAATTATCACCCTCAAAGGGCTGCGTTCTGTTTTTATCACCACCAACAATTAATGCAAGCAAATCGTTGGGTATAAGGTAAAATAAGTGACCCACATAAAAAAAGGGTCGGATCGGTTAAATGGGTCGAAAATTACCCAAATATAATTTCATCCCCACTGAGACACGTGGACGAATGAAAAAACGCCACATTATTTAATGAGATGCCCACATGGAGTTCCGTTAGTCACGGGTATATTTGATAATAAAAAGATGGACGGGATTTTTATAAACCATTTACCATAAGATAGGGGTAATTTAGCCCTTTTCCGTTTATAAAATGTCAATTTTGTTGTAATAAATTCAGTTTATGAAAACAGTTGGTAGCTGGGCTTGCTCAAAAGGAGACAAACTAGCCAATGATTCTGGCCTGATAGTCTTTTCACATTGATTTATTTCCAGTGCTTTTATTAGGAAAGCACACTGCAGTTTCCACCCTAAAAAAACAAACGCAAATTCGGATTTACTTGACAAGGGAATACTTTGACTTGAATCACCTTTTCTGTTGTTGTTAATACAGTACTAGTTCTTTATTAAATTAATTCATAATGTTCACTTGACTGACTTCATTGTAATAAAAAGAAACAAAAAGTAAGTATCAATATGCACAACGCAAGTGAACCCCTTGCCTAAACTTGACTCTATCCTGTGGTAGTATTATAGTAATATACTCCAGAAAATGGAGAATCAAACAAAAGGAGCCATGAAAATTAACCATGTTGTCAAATCTGCATTTTCTATTCCCAGGAAACAAGTTTACAGTTTCATTGTTTCCATACTTGTCTTTCTACATTTCCAGGCCGGTTCACAGAGTAACGTATATGAAAATGAGAAGAGCATTCTGTTAGAGTTGAATCAATTATGGGGAGATCAACTAGGATTCGAGTCATTGAATTCCGATTCCTCATACTGCAATTGGTTTGGTGTAGAATGCAGAAATGGTTCTGTCACAAGCATCCATCTCGGAGAGAAACAACTTACTGGAATAATTCCACCAAATATATGTGGACTCAAAAGCCTAGAAGAGATAGACCTGAACTCCAACAACATCAGAGGAGAATTTCCTACATATTTGTACAATTGCTCAAAGCTGAAGTTTCTTTATCTTTCTTGGAATCAATTCCATGGACCACTGCCTAGTGACCTTAATCGCTTGTCGAGGCTAATCCATTTAGATATTGCTGGAAACAGCTTCACTGAGATCCCAGGATCCATAGGTCAGCTTTCTGAACTGCAATATCTGTCTCTTAAATTTAATAATTTCAACTTGTCAATACCCCAAGAAATTGGAAATTTGTCAAAGCTTGAGACCTTGGATATATCCTATATTGAGAGCTTTAAGCAAGCCATAATTCCAGTGGAATTCGGAAAATTGAAGAAATTGAAATACTTAACTATTAGTCAGTCAAATTTGATGGGGAGCATTCCAGAAACATTTTCTGCTCTTTCAGGTCTAGAGACCTTGGATCTGTCTGGCAATTACTTAAATGGAACGATTCCAAGCTATTTTTTCCACTGGAAGAATTTAACCTCTCTTCTCTTGCTGGATAACCAGTTTTCTGGTAGGTTACCGACTTTGGCAGCAAATTTGGAAATGATGAGGAAAACTCAAGAAATATCTTTTAGTCTTTCAAATCTCCAAGTCTTGGATCTCTCAGGAAACCACCTAAATGGTTCGATTCCAGGCTACTTGTTTCATTTCAAGAAGCTATATACTTTGTATCTGCAACATAACCAATTTTCTGGGATTTTACCAAATATAGCTGGAAATTTGAGATTAAGGACATTGGATCTCTCAGGAAATCACCTAAACGGCTCAATTCCAAGCTACTTGTTTCTTTTCAAGAAGCTGGATACTCTGTATCTGCAGGGTAACCAATTTTCTGGGAGTTTACCCACTATAGCTGGAAATTTAAGAGTAAGCACATTGGATCTTTCGTCAAATCAGCTCTCTGGATATATTCCACGAGAATATGACAAGAATTATGGTTACTTATTTAGCAATAATCTCAATCTCTGTAGCAGTTACACCACTCTTTACATCCAAGTTCCACGTTGCAGTCGCAAAACCAGAGTTGCTATAGCCATTGCGGCTCCTATTGGATTTTTACTCATTGTAACATTGTTATGCTGCATAGTTAAAAAGAGCTGGAATTTCTCTGTAGTCCAATTCATATGGAGTAAGAAGAGGCATGAGAACCAAGATCCAGAGTGGATGTTCATTTCTTTTCAACGATTAGAATTCACAGAATCTGAAATTTTAGTGAATATGACAGAAGAAAGCTTGATTGGAAGTGGAGGTTCAGGGAAGGTCTATCGAGTTGGTGTTAATCCTAATGGGAAGTTTGTCGCAGTTAAGAGAATATGGAACAAGGGAAATTTAGACAACAGACTTGAGAAACAGTTCCTTGCAGAAGTTGAAGTATTGGGTAGCATCCGACATTCCAATATTGTGAAGTTGTTATGCTGCATTTCTAGTGGAAACTCAAAGATTTTAGTGTATGAGTACATGGAAAATCAAAGCTTGGACAACTGGCTGCATCACAAGAGAAAAAGAGCTATTACTGCTTCAGCACATTGTGTCTTGGAATGGAATACTAGGCTGCAAATTGCAGTTGGAGCTGCCCGAGGTCTATGCTACATGCATCACGAGTGCTCCCCACCAATCATTCATCGCGACATTAAGTGTAGCAATATCCTTTTAGACCATGAATTGAATGCCAAAATTGCAGATTTTGGACTGGCTAAGGTTTTGGCTAAGTGGGGAGAGACGGAGACTGCTTCTGCTATCGCTGGCACGTTTGGTTACCTTGCACCAGGTATATCTCATTATTAGAATACAAGTTATGTTTCTTATTCTTTTTATCCTAATACCTTGTTATTCTTGGAATTTAAGAGTATGCATATACGTCAAAAGTGAATGTCAAGAGCGATGTCTACAGCTTTGGTGTGGTATTATTGGAGCTGGTTACTGGGAGAGAACCAATAAACAGAGACGAGCATATGAACCTTGCACAATGGGCATGGAACCATCGTGAAGAAGGCAATCCAATCATTGATGCTTTTGATGAAGAAATCAAGGAAGCATGTGTCTTGAAAGAAATGAGCTCCATGTTCAAATTGGGGCTTATTTGCACCAGTAGTATGCCTTCTGTTAGGCCTTCTATGAAGGAAGTTTTGCAAATTCTATTACTAAGTGTTGCTACGTCTTCCTAGAGAAAGGTTGTATTTCTGCAAGAGGTTGTTTCCACGGCTTGAACCCGTGACCTCCTGGTCACATGTCAGCAACTTTACCAGTTACGCCAAAGCTCCCGTTGGCTACTATAAAAGGAAGAAAACTATGTAAAGAAAGCTGAAAGGAAGAATAACCACTTTATCAAAGTGTTACGTGTAGATATCCTTTCAGTGACACATCACAACAGTATAAAAAGTTTTTTGAAACTAGTTCTATTCTTTCGAAGTTAAAGTTTCTAAACTTAAATTTATCCCTATAGAAGTAAGAAGTAGAATTTGGCAATACTTGAACATGCCAATGCAATCGAGTGTCTAAAACGGCTGTAAATTTAACCATATTATTATGCAAAATGACTCGCCTTGATTTTGCTGTTTCAAATAATGCTTGTACACGTACCATTTATGTTGTAACTTTGAGCAATTATCCGGTCTAACAGGTTATTTTCTTGGAATGATCAGTTGAAGTAAAGTTTTGAGTTGAATGATGAAGAAGCATTGGGCTGATGCTAGAGTATACATTCTGGAGACATCGTTACCAACATGGCTTTGTCATTCTATTTCATTTACAAATAAGAACTGTGCTTGTTGACATAAGACTACACATTATCCTCCCTCAAAATTTGGGGTCTCTGCAGCTTTGAAGCATGTAGCAAACCTCCTTCATTGACGGCCTACCAGATGGTAATGCACCAGTACACATCAGTCCTAGTTTAAAAACACTCGTCATTTGTTCCAAATTAATTGCTTCCATGATTTCTCCATCAACCGCCTCAAGAATGGAATTGCCCTCCCTGAAATGCTGTTGAGACCATTGTGCTAGATTCATTTGTTCGTCCCTGAGAATGGGTTCTCTCCCCGTTGTCAATTCTAATAGCACCACTCCAAAGCTATAGATATCAGTCTTCACATTCACTTTGAATGTAGAGGCATACTCTGTCAAATACAATTTCAAAATTAGAGTTGGATAAATTCTTTTTGAAATACTCAAGAGGTGAAAATACATAACTTGAACTGTAATGTACCAGGGGCAATGTAACCAAAAGTTCCAGCAATAGCAGAAGCTGTCTCAGGATCATCATCGTGCTTTGCTAGCATTTTCGCTAGCCCAAAATCTGCTATTTTTGGATTGAATTCCGAGTCTAGAAGGATATTACTGGACTTAATGTCTCTATGAATGATAGGCCGAGTGCAATCATGGTGCATATAGCAGAGTCCTTGAGCTGCACCAATGGCTATTTTTAATCTCTTTTGCCAATCCAAGGGTGGGGTACTACTTTGACCTGGTGAGGCTGCTCTTCTCTTTCTGTGAAGCCATTTGTCCAGGCTTTGTTTCTCAAAGTATTCATATACTAGAAGGTTTTTGTCTGCGCTAAAGATGCAGCAAAAGAGCTTGACAATGTTTTTATGTCGAATGCTACCAAGTATTCGAACTTCTGCTAAAAAATCCTTTGGGAGTTTTCCACCTGAACTTTTGTCATGCCGTATACTTTTAACAGCATAAGTATCGCCTGTTTGGTCGATCACATCTCGATAGACCTTCCCTGATCCTCCATGTCCTATCACATTTTCGTCTTTCAAGCCAGACATAATGTCCTCCGTAGTTACCCTCAACTTGTGAAATGAAATTAACTTCAAGTCCTCTTCAATGTTCTGCTTCTTTTTCCACCAAGGCTTTCTGATCAAGGAAAAGATCCATACTAATTGCATCGATATGCAGTCTTTTTTCCACCAATGCTTCCTGACCATGTAAAATATCCATACTGACTGTATAGCTATTCCAACAACTACAGCAGGAATTATGATAATCAAGTGTTTTTCTCTCAGAAACTTTCGAACCTTATCACCAGAAGAGCAGCTTGGTAAATCAGGGAAGGAGTTCTTGGATGTAGAACAAAGGTTGGACTTGTCAAAGCAATTGTCTTCATATGTTAGCTTCACAAATTCAGCAGAAATTCTCCCCGAGAATTTGTTGGAACAAAGCCTTAAAGTGTTACTAGGCAAAAGATGTTCTATACTTTCAGAAATGTCTCCTGATAATTGATTATAAGACAAATCCAAAGCATGCAATCCAGAAAAATCCCAAAATCTCTTTGGTATAGAACCTTTCAATTGGTTATGAGAAAGATCCATACTATACAAACTAAACAAGTCCATTGCATTAGGTATCACGCCAGATAAGTAGTTATGACTCAGTAACAAGTGACGCAAATGATGCAACTGGAACAACTGATTAGTAATTGAACCACTTAGAGAATTATGTGACAGGTCCAATTTCACAAGTTTTTTCAAGCTCCCAAATTCTTCTGGGATCGAGCCGTTCAAGTAGTTCCTAGAAAGATCAAGATTTTCCAGTTGGGATGCTGATATTTCTTTTGGCATCTCACCCGAAAACATGTTACCTTTAAGATACAAATTGGCTAATCTATCCATCCTAAACAACTCACCTGGAATCTGGCCTCTCAAATAATTGTTGGATAAGTCCAGGTGTTGTAGCTTTGAGCAGTCCATCAGGCTTACTGGTATAGTTCCAAAAATGTTGTTGTTGGAGAGATCAATCAAGGTAAGGTTCTTGAGCTGACATATTGTTGATGGAATTGTTCCAGTAATGTTATTTCCTCCTAGAACTAGCTGTGTGACTCTGCCAAAGCCATTCATACATGACACTCCTGACCAACTACATGGCGAATATTTCAAATCCCATGACTGGAAGATCTCTGGATTGCTCCAGTGCTGTTTCAAACTTAGTAAGACGGACTTTTCCGTGCTTGTAAATAAATTTTCTTGGAAAGACAGTCTAATTAAGAAGAAAAACATGAGGAAGAAGATTCGCATTGTAAGGAAAAAATAGCAAGACCTTTCTTTGAGAGTCACCTTGAATTTGATAATGAACTTATATATTAAGAGTAACAAATAATTAAGCTAACAGTAAGATGCTTCCTCAACTTTAGGACAAGCATGCCACAAGCTAGGCTTTTTTTAAACAATCTCAAATTTGTCACGTGCTAATTTGGAGGAAGTCTAAGCTGCCTTCACACTTCCTCTCTGGCCACTTCATCTTCTTTTGGGTGGAAGCTGCACAGAAGCAAGTATAGTAGTAGTATAAAAGACTGCCAAGCCAGAATCTTTGACAAGTTGTCCCCTTTTGAGGTCTGGCTAGCCTGGCACACGTTTTGTAAAGCATTACTAGTTTACTAAATAAATGCCCCACTGCATTTTGATATATTGCTAGGCTGGCACCGGCCCACTATGTAAATTGGTGTATTTTTAATTGGGAAAGAGTCAATATTCTCCCTCAGTTATTGGAAAAGGGACAACTATATTCTCCGTTTGAATTTTGGTCCCAAATAAGCCATTACTGTTATCTCAATAGCTTAGACCTACCCCTCAAAACTAACATACTCCACATATGATTTAAAACATACTATTTCATTTCTAAGATGGAAGAATAGAACTCGCTTTAAGGGAGCCCAACATGATAGGAATCTTCTGCCTATGGGAGTCAACAGCGCACCTTCTTAAAGCACCTATCCAGCTTTCTTCCTTTGCCTTATTTAGCTCTTATGAGAAGAAATGGAATCCTGCGAAACAGTCGATAAAAGTAAAAGCCAAATGTAAGAGTTCAGTATCGATACAACACCTATCTTATGACTTCCAGGTCTCTTCTAGTACTTTCTGCCTCTAAGCTGAACTCACAAAACTCCCTTCACCTTTGAGAGAGCCTATCCAACTTATTGTTCATATTTTGTGCGTCTCCTTCCATTCACATACCACTCACTCTCAATTATCCATTCTGATACACAAATTACACAGTAAACTCAAGAACCAATCCAGCTCAATACCACGTCAGCTTAGTGGTTAAAAGTTAGTTAGAAGGAGTTAAAAGTTAGTTAGAGGTCAGCAGAGTTAGTTAGGAAGAACAATAGAGAAGGATTCTTTCAATTATAATAAATAGTAGTCGTTTTCAATTCTTATATAGCATTGTAATTCATAGTTACAAACCATATATGAAACTATTACAATTTCCTCTAAAATCTCTTCCTATCTCTCTCTCTCTCTCTCTCTCTCTCTCTCTTTCTTTTCCCCTCTTTATATTTTCTTCTTCGCAACTCCATAGCTGAATTCTTGAGTCCTCGAACTCCTGAACAGCTACTCGATCCTCGAATTCCTCGCTGAATTCCTGCAATTGAGTAACAGTGGTATCAGAGCTGATCATCCTCGGCAATCATGGTGAAAGGTGCTCGATTGAATGACGCAACCACAGAAGAAACAGGGGATTTACGTGAATTGATGCAGAAGTTAATCACAAAAGTTGGGACTTTATCTGGAGAAGTCTTGAATCTGAAACGTTTGGACAAAACTGTTCTCGAACTAAAGGAACAGTTAAATCATTCTGGAGAAAATCGAAGGGAACAAACACCTATGCAAAATGAAGGCGAACCATCTGATGAAAGGTCACCAAGAGAAAAGAGTCCTGGCTGTTATAACCATCACAATTCTAATTTCTCGAGGTGGTCAATGATGGAATTCTTGAGGTTTAATGGAGAAGATCTGAAATCATGGCTATTCAAAATTGAGCAGTTCTTCTCCATGGAGAAGGTTCCTGCTGAAGAAAGGGTGGAGGTTGCTGCAATGCAGTTAGAAGGTGAAGCTATACAGTGGCATTTAACATTTATGAGGTATAGACAATATCTTCAACCAGCTACATGGACTGAGTATGTAATGGCATTGGTGGAAAGATTTGGAGTAAACTTTGATGATCCTATGGAAGAAATTAAGAAGTACCAAGCTGCTTTTGAAAGGAATCTCACAAGAGTGAATCTGTCACAAGAAAATGCCATCAGTTGTTTTCTTGGTGGACTGAAACATGAATTGAACATTGCAGTAAAACTCACTAATCCCACAACCCTATCTCAGGTGTACAAAACTGCTAGGATGCAAGAGGCCTATTTAGCTGCTATTAGGCTACCTTCTTCAACTAGCAATGTACCAGCAAGTGCTCTTAGAAGGGTCATGGATCAAAGAAGCAATAGCATACCATTGTTGCCAACTCCTAACCAAGGTAATGCTGGGACTTCTAAAGGATTTAACAGGAGAACTTTGAGTATAGAAGAGATGAATGAAAAAAGGGCTAAGTGCCTATGCTACTTCTGCAATGAAAAATATGTAGTAGGGCATAAGTGTAAGAATTTGAAGCAAATATACTTGCTTGAATTGGAAGAACCAGAAGAGGGGTTGTTTTCAGAAGAAGTAGTGAATGAACTAGAAGAGCAGGAGATGGAACTGACACAACCAATGGAGTAGGTGGGAATTTCCATTCATGCTCTGAATGGATCATTGGGGTACAGGACACTAAGAGTGTTTGAGTATCATTCTCAAAAGCCTTTGCTCATCTTAATGGACACAGGAAGCTCTCACAATTTTATGGATCCTGAGTTAGTGGAGATATTGAAATGCCCTGTGAGAGAAACTACACCACAGTTGGTAGCAGTAGCTAATGGGAACATGTTGAAGGTGGATAAAGTTTGCAAAATCTCTTGACTTCTACATGGAGCTGAATTTTCTGTTGAATTCTTACTACTGCCATTAGGATCTTGTGGGGTGGTATTAGGAGTACAATGGTTATTAACATTGGGGGATATCAAAATGAACTTTAGAATACTTACCATGGAGTTCTATTACCAAGGAAGGAAGCATGTACTTAGAGGATCAGGGAAGCAAATTTTGACTCCTGGAGCTGGAAAGTTATCCAGAATTCCAGGTAAACAATCTGAATTATGCATGATACAAGTAATTCCTACTATGTGTAATAAAGTACAATGTTGTTCTGTGGAAAATAAGGAGACATTTGAACAAGATCCTAGACTACTGAAATTGTTAAATGAGTTTAAGGAGTTGTTCAAAGAACCTACTCAATTGCCACCATCTAGAGGAGTGTTTGATCATAGGATTGTCCTTCAAACTGGAACTGAACCTATAAATAAAAGACCATATAGGTATCCCTCAGTCAAGAAGGATGTTATTGAGACCTTAGTAAAATAGATGCTAGATCAGGGTATTATCCAACCAAGTAACAGTCCCTTTGCTGCACCTGTAGTTTTGGTTTAAAAGAAAGATGGTACATAGAGGTTGTGTGTCGATTATAGGGATTTGAACAAGCAAACAGTAAAAAAACAAATTCCCTATTCCTATTGTAGAAGATTTACTGGATGAACTAAGAGGATCTAAAATCTTCTAAAAAATAGACCTGAGATTTGGTTATCATCAACTAAGGATGGCAGTTGAAGATATACCAAAGACTACTTTTAGAACCCATGCTGGTCATTATGAATATTTAGTAATGCCCTTTGGGTTGTCAAATGCTCCTGCAACTTTTCAAGGATTAATGAACTCAGTTTTTCAAAAGTTCCTTAGGAAGTATGTCTTGGTCTTTTTTGATGACATACTAATATATAGCAGCAACATAGATGATCATCTGTTGCACTTGAAATCTGTTTTTGAGGAAATGAAGAAGCATCAATTATTTGCTAAGCAGAGCAAATATTTCTTTGGGGTTCAAAAAATAGAATACTTGGGGCATTTTATTACTGTTGAAGGGATTTCAACAGACCCCCCAAAGATAGAAGCTGTGAAGGAATGACATGTACTTAATAATGTTAAACAACTTAGAGGATTCCTTGGGTTAGCTGGTTACTATAGGAGGTTTATCAGAGGGTTTGGTTCCATTAGCAAACCATTAACTGACCTCCTCAAGAAAGATAATTTCAAATGGTCACCTGCTGCTTCAGAAGCCTTTGAACAACTGAAGACTACATTGATTCAAGCTCCAGTGTTGGCATTACCTAATGCTAACAAGACCTTTATTGTTGAAATTGATGCAAGTGGACATGGTATATGGGCTGTTCTAATGCAGCAAGGGCACCCTATTGCTTTTATCAGCAGAGCACTCTCTCCCAGGTATGCTGCTCTTTCAGTCTATGACAGAGAACTTCTAGCTATTGTTCATGTTGTCACAAAATGGTCCCAGTACCTACTTGGTCAGAAATTTATTATAAGAACTGATCAGAGGGTCCTTAAATTTCTAATAGAGCAGAAACTACACACAAATTCTCAGCTTATGTGGCTCACTAAGCTGATGCCTTTTGACTATGTTATTGAGTACAAGAAAGGGGTGGAGAACAAAGTAGCAGATGCCCTATCTAGGGTACCTCGAGCTGAGTTATTCTCTTTAGTAATTTCCCAACTAGCTCAAAGCTGTTGCGGGCTATCTTTGACAGTTGGAATGCAAATGTTGATTTGAAGACCCTCATTGAACAATTGCAGACCAATCCAGCAAGTCACAGTCAATTTACATGGACTCACAATCAGTTGAGAAGGAAGGGGGAAGCTAGTAGTTGGGAAGGACCCTCAGCTTAGAAGTAATATTATATAATTATGGCACTCTACCCCTCAAGGTGGTCATTCTAGCATAGAAGCAACACTCAAGAGAATTCTGTCATTGTTTTACTGGAAGGGAATCAGAGAAGATGTCAAGTTTTTTGTTCAAAAGTGTGATATTTGCCAGAGAAATAAAGCGGATTTGGCAGCATATCCTGGTCTGCTGCAACCACTCCCTATTCCTGAGGTAGTTTGGTCTCAAATTAGTATGGATTTCATAGATGGCCTCCCTAAATCTCAAGGGTATGAAATCATCTTAGTCATAGTGGATCGATTGAGTAAATATGGTCATTTTATTCCTTTAAAACACCCATATACTGCTCAATCTGTTTCAAAGGTATTCATGGAGATCATATACAAACTATATGGATTACCAGATTCCATAGTAAGTGACAGGGATGCAGTATTTCTAAGCACCTTTTGGCAGGAGCTATTTGCAATTCAAGGAGTTCAATTAAACACCTAAATAGCTTATCATCCTCAGTCAGATGGCCAAACTGAGGTCCTAAATAGGTGTTTAGAGACCTATCTAAGGTGTTTCTGTTCTGAAGAAGCCACGGATTGGTATACTTATTTACATATGGCTGAGTATTGGTATAATACTTCCTTCCACATTGCCATAAAAACTACACCTTATGAGTCATTGTATGGCAGACCACCACCACTTCATTTACCTTATTTGACAGGAGAATCAGCTTCCACAGAGGTTGATAACACCTTACTCAATAGGGAGATAAAGCTCCAATTATTGCAGCATCATCTATTGAGAGCTCAACTCATAATGAAACAGCAAGCGGACAATCATAGAAGTGACAGAAATTTTGAAGTGGGGGATTGGGTATATTTCAAGGCCTAGCCTTTCCACAAATTAGCTTCCAAATATTATGGAACCTTCCAGATTGCTAAGAAGGTAGGTCCTGTAGCTTACACCCTCTTGTTTCTACCATCAGTTAAGATACACCCCATTGTACATGTTTCTCTCCTAAAAAAATGCTATGAATCACCTACTCAAATTACCTACCCTCCTACCAATGACATTGCTAATCCTAATTGTGCTGAACCAGAAGCTATTCTATAGAGAAGGATGATTAAGAAAGGAAATAAGGCTATTGCCCAGGTTTTGGTTAAATGGACAGGTTTGCCAGCTGATAATGCTACATGGGAGTTCTTCAATGTCCTGAAGACTAGGTTTCCTCACTTTGATCCTCGTGGTCAAGGATCTTCTGTATGAGGGAGTATTGATACACAAATTACACAGTAAACTCAAGAACCAATCCAGCTCAATGCCACGTTAGCTTGGTGGTTAAAAGTTAATTAGAGGGAGTTAAAAGTTAGTTAGAGGTCAGCAGAGTTAGTTAGGAAGAACAATAGAGAAGGATTCTTTCAATTGTAATAAACAATAGTCGTTTTCAATTCTTATATAGCATTGTAATTCATAGTTACAAACCATATATGAAACTATTACAATTTCCTCTAAAATCTCTTCTATCTCTCTCTTTCTCTTTCTTTTCCTCTCTTTACATTTTCTTCTTCGCAACTCCATAGCTGAATTCTCGAGTCCTCGAACTACTGAACAACTACTTGATCCTCGAATTCCTCACTAAATTCCTGCAATTGAGTAACACATTCTCTCATAATACAATGGCAACACAAACAGTGGCGTACGCAAGATTTTTTGTAAAATGATGTTACAATTAATTGGTAGATGGTGACTCGTAGAAGTTAGGGAGATGAAAAGAGAGATGAAAAGCCGATTATAGTAGCAGCAAGCCAACATATTCAAAATAGCAAATCGTAAAGGAGTTTACCGAGTGTGGCAGGTCCACTGAACTAAGAACTGGATTTGATAAGCGGTGTCACTATACTTTTTTCATATCTTTTTTGTTTTTGTATATCATCTACCATCAACGAATTTAGTTACTAAATTTTTTGAGGAAGCGTGTCATTGACACCGCTTGAGCCGAGGTGCATCCGCCCCTGCATGTTGAAGTTGTCAAATATCCCACATCGGTGGTTGGCACTTTTGTTTGGGATTTTTTTCCCTATAAAAGGAGGCCTAATGTTTAGGATTTAAACACCTCTCTCATTTGCCTTCTTATCTTCTTAAGGCATTTGTATATTCTCTCTTTAGTATTATTTTCCTTGTATTTTTAGAGTGGAATAAAATATTAGTTGTGTCCGAGGAAGTAGGCAAAATTGGCCGAACCTCATAAATTCTGTTGTTCCTTTTATTGTTGCTTTATTGTCTTATTTATTATTTGGTGGCTGTCATAATTTTTGGTATAGTAGTTGTGACTCATTCACACTATATAAATTTGGCTTCCGCAACAAATGGTATCAGAGCCAAGGTACTGTCGAAGTATGCTCTGTGGTTGCAGCATAGTCTGATCTTCCACATCAGAAAAGATTTATCTTGGTAACTGAGTCAAGGTTCTGTCTGAGTATGCTCTGTGGTTGCAGCTTAGTCTGATATTCCACACCAAAAAGGAAATAATCTTGATTTGTGTCGTCAGCTATTAAATAATATTTGTGTCAAAGATGGGAGACAATAAACAAGAAGAATCTACATCAAGTGTCAACAATAATATTTTTTGTGTCGTCAGCTATTAAATAATATTTGACATCTTCGCTTATGACAAGAATTGTGTCAAATGCGAAATTTGCGGTAGAAATTTTTGATAGGTTAGGACATTTTGGGATGTGGCAAGGCGAGGTTCTAGATGTCCTTTTTTAACAAGGGCTAGATCTTGCCATTGAAGAAAAAAGACCAGATGTTATTGGAGAAGAAGATTGGAGAATTATCAACCATGTTGCTTGCGGTACCATTCGATCCTACCTTGCTAGAGAGCAAAAATATTCATACACAAAGAAAACTTCTGCAAGTAAATTATGGAAAGGACTGAAGGATAAAGTTTTGAAGAAAAACAGTCAAAATAAATTATACATGAAGAAGAGACTGTTTCGCTTCACCTACATTCCTAGTACCACGATGAATGAACATATCACCAGTTTCAATAAATTGGTCACAGATTTGCAAAATATGGATGCAACTTTTGATGATGGTGACTTGGCCTTGATGTTCTTGGGGTCACTTCCTGATGAGTACGAGCACCTTGAAACTACTCTACTCCATGGGAATGACGAAATTTCTCTCAGAGAAGTTTGTTTGGCTTTGTACAGCTATGAACAAAGAAAGGGACAAAAACAAAATGGCGGAGAAGGAGAAGGACTGGTTGTGAGGAGTCATCCTCAAAATCAAACGAGGAGAAAGAAAGGAAGATCCAAGTCAAGATCTAGACCCAACAAAGATGAATGTGCCTTTTGTCGAGAAAAGGGGCACTGGAAGAAAGACTGTCCGAAGTTGAAGAATAAGGCCATTATGGATTCAAATGTAGTTGATGGTGATGATGGCCATTATGGATTTAAATGTAGCTGATTGTGATGATTCAGACTTCTTATTAGTTACAACAGAGTCATCAACATCATCAGACATATGGTTGATGGACTCGGCTTGTAGCTATCATATGTGTCCCAACAAGGACTGGTTCGTGGATTTTCAAGAAGGAGAATATGGAGTCATCCACACAGCGGGATAACAGCCCTCTTACCTCATATGGCATTGGTTCAATACGATTAAGGAACCATGATGGAATGATCAGAACATTAACAGATGTTCGATATGTACCGGGTTTGAAGAAAAATCTCATCTCTGTGGGAGCCCTAGAATCAAAAGGGTTCAAAATCATTGCAGAAAATGGAGTGATGAGAGTATGCTCCAGTGCACTAGTGGTAATAAAGGCCAATCGGAAGAACAATAACATGTACCGTTATCGCGGTAGTACAGTTATTGGGACATCGACAGTAACATCCAGTGACGAAAAAGAGGCAAAAGTAACCAGGCTATGGAACATGCGATTGGGACATGCTGGAGGAAAATCCTTGAAAACTTTATCAGATTAAGGATTGTTAAAGGAGTAAAGGCTTGCAACTTGGAGTTTTGTGAGCATTGTGTCAAAGGGAAACAGACAAGGTTTAAATTTGGTACAACAATCCATAATACTAAAGGCATTTTGGATTATGTACACTCTGATGTTAGGGTCCTTCCAAAACACCTTCATTGGGAGGGAAGCACTATTTTGTAACCTTTGTTGATGATTTTTCCCGAAGAGTGTGGGTGTATACAATGAAGAGCAAAGATGAAGTGTTGGGAATTTTTCTCAAATGGAAGACGATGGTGGAGAATAAAATAGGTAGGAGGATCTAGTGTACTCGCACAGACAATGGAGGTGAATACAAAAATGATCATTTCAATAAGGTCTGTGAAAATGATGGCATCGTCCGACACTTCACTGTCAGACATACACCACAATAGAATGGAGTGGCAGAACGTATGAACCGGACCTTGCTGGAGAAAGTACGGTGTATGTTGTCCAATGTTGGCTTGGACAAAATTTTTTGGGCTGAGGCAATTACATATGCATGCCACCTCATTAATCACTTACCATCTGCTGCTATTGATGGCAAGACACCATTTGAAAAATGGTATGGAAAGCCTGCTGTAGATTATGACTCTTTGCACGTATTTGGCTCAACTAAATATTATCATGTGACAGAGTCAAAATTGGATCCAAGGGCACAGAAGGCTATTTTTATGGGGATTACTTCTGGA
Source organism: Nicotiana tabacum (assembly GCF_000715075.1). Taxonomy (NCBI): domain Eukaryota; kingdom Viridiplantae; phylum Streptophyta; class Magnoliopsida; order Solanales; family Solanaceae; genus Nicotiana; species Nicotiana tabacum. The sequence goes on along the minus strand of NC_134080.1, from coordinate 62,158,619 downwards.
GTCAAAGGATATCGCTTATGGTGTCCTATAACAAAGAAAGTAATATTCAACAGGGATGTTACCTTTGATGAATATGCTATGGTAAATAAGGTAACAGAAGATACCAAACAAAATGAGAGTCTTCTAAGCAGGTGGAGTTTGAGGGAAAATTTATTTTTTCTACACAAGAAGCAGAGGAGGAAACAAATGAAGATTATCTTTTGGAAGAAGAGCCAGTAGAGAGGGAGATTCCAACTCAGGAACCTCAACAACTTGAATCAATAGCAACCAGCAGGCCAAAAAGGACAATAACAAAACCTGTTCATCTCATAGAGATGGTTGCTTGTGCCGCCTCAATTGTAACTGATGATGTTCCTACCACTTAGAAAGACATAGTCTAAAGTTCAAAAGAAGATAAATGGAGGATTTCCATGAATGATGAAATACAGTCCCTTCATCAGAATCATACATGGAGATTGGCCAATCTCCCGAAGGAAAAGAAAGCAATTCGGTGCAAATGGGTATTTGCAAAGAAAGAAGGACTTCCTAACCAAGAAGATGTTCGCTACAAAGCAAGATTGGTGGCCAAAGGATATGCTCAAAAGGAGGGAATTGATTACAATGAAGTGTTTTCTGCAGTTGTAAAACATTCCTCCATTAGAATTATGTTGGCTTTGGTAGCACAATTGGATTTGGAACTAGTTCAGATGGATGTCAAAACTGCATTTTTACATGGAAACTTGGAGGAGGAAATCTACATGACTCAGCCAGATGGATTCAAAGTTGTTGGAAAATAAAATATGGCATGCAAACTTAAAAAATCATTGTACGGATTGAAACAATCTTGTAGACAATGGTACAAGTGATTTGACAAGTTTATGTTGCGGTAAGGGTATAAGAGAAGCAAATACGGTCATTGTATGTATTTGCGCAAGCTTGAAGATGGTTCCTTTGTATATCTTCTCCTATATGTTGATGATATGTTGATAGCTTCCAAGAATTCAGAAGAAATTGATAAGTTAAAGATTCAACTGAAGAAGGAGTTCGAGATGAAGGATCTGGGTGAGGCAAAGAAAATTCTTGGCATGGAGATAATAAGAGATAGACGTTCAAAGAAACTCTGTTTATCTCAAAAGGAATATTTGAAGAGAGTACTACAATGTTTTGGCATATATGAGAAGACTAAGTCAGTTAGTACTCCACTTGCTCCCCATTTTAAGCTAAGTACTACTATGTAGCCAAAAGATGAAGCTGAACAGGAGTATATGTCTAGGGTACCATACGCAAATGCTGTTGGTAGCTTGATGTATGCAATGGTCTGTACGAGACCTGGCATTTCCCAAGCTGTTGGAGTTATTAGCAGATATATTCATAATCCAGGAAAGGAGCATTGACAAGTTGTAAAGTAGATTCTACGGTATATTCATAATACTGTAGATGTTTGGTTAGTTTTTGAGCAGGAAGGCAATCAATTTGTAGTTGGATATTGTGACTCAGATTTTGCGGGTGATCTGGACAAACGAAAATCAACTACTGGTTATGTGTTTACTTTTGCAAAGACACTAGTTAGTTGGAAGTCTACTTTGTAGTCAACAGTTGCTTTATCTACAATAGAGGCAGAGTACATGGCTATTACAGAGGCTGTGAAGGAAACAATTTGGCTTCAGGGGTTGCTAAAAGAGCTTGGCATTGGACAAAAAAGTATCACAATTTTTCGTGATAGTCAAAGTGCTATTCAATTAACGAAGAACCAAGTTTATCATGCAAGGACGAAACACATTGATGTTCGATATCATTTCGTACGAGAAATCATAGAAGAAGGTGGAGTCACGGTGAATAAAATTCATACTATAGAGAATCTTGTTGATATGCTGACAAAAGTGGTAACTGTGGTCAAGTTTCAACATTGTTTGAATTTGATCAACATTGTTGAACACTGAAGATAGAAGATAAAGACACAACCAAAATTTGTTATTGAGAGAAAATTAAAGATGTGGAATTTTGCCAAGGTGGAGATTTGTTAATGTTGTCAAATATCCCACATCGGTGGTTGACACTTTTGTTTGAGATTTTTTCCTTGTCACACCTCCTTTTTACCTTACACCCCCGGAAAGGGTCTAAAGGAGTTTTTCCAATTAAAGGACAATCGAAACGGGATTTATTGTTAAAAGATTCAGAGTCTCCACTTGGGAGATTTATGGTGTCCCAAGTCACCGGTTGAATCCCGAATAGAGGAAAGGGTTGACTCTGTTTAACAGTCCGCGAACCAGAAATCCGAATAAGGAATTCTGTTAACCCGGGAGAAGGTTTTAGGCATTCCCGAGTTCCGTGGTTCTAGCATGGTCGCTCAACTGTTATAACTGGCTTAATTATCTGATTTTAATACATTTGAACCTATGTGCAAATTTTAACTCTTTAACCGCTTTTAATTATTTTTAGGAAGATTCAACGTTATTTAAAACACGCCTTGAACCACGTCACATGAAATTCACCCGCGGTTCGCGACACGTTCTATTTAACGATGTTGAGAATGGAAGTTGGGTCACATGAAATGCACACCCGAATTTTAGACTTACGTATCATGACCATGCCACGGGAACCAGATCCATAGTCACGATGATTTTATTTACGCGCCTAGAATTTTGCCCACCCCTACGATTATCCAAAAGCTTGATCGCATGAAAAGGTTCTCAAGAAAAGCTAACTGGAAAGACATGCTATAAATGATTAAAGATAATTCAGTACATCACCGAATCTACAATTTTATAACTTTGCATTGTGAATAAGACCATTGGTTATAGTAACTCACGTTATCTAACCTTAACCAAAAAAGAACCTTCTAAAGAAATGAAGCAGGCCTCATTCCCAGCCAGTAGGAGTTGGGGTGCGAGGACTTAAGGGAAATTCACGTTGAAACAAAAGAAAACTAACAGGAAAAAGACTTTAAACATTTTGCCGAATCAACATATCAAATACTAGATTTTAACTAGACAGTTTCAAAAGAAAAGAAAGCAATCTCAACGTGATTCATTCACAATAATACTCCAACAAATGTGATATTACAATAACACTTTAAGCGCATATCCTAGGTGAGACAAGTAAACAAGTAGACTACAACTGCACTTGGAACTTGTAGACCTTCGCTTACGCCAAAAGTATCCATAAAACAACATATAAATTGAACATCTCTAAAGTAATTTAACATTTTTACAGCTTTAAAGTGGAAAAACTCGAAACTGTTTGCAATTTTGCATCAAAAGGTATCACGACAAACTTGGCAAACAGCTTCACCCATGATGGTTGAGCTAATAACCACATGTAGGTCAAAACTGCATGGTCTTGTTTATGTTAACCCTGAAAAACTTTAGCAGCAGATCAGCATTGTAATAATTAAATCTTTTCTTGGAACTCTTAGAAGTTAAAAAGAAGAAACAACATATTTATGGATGTAAACACTTTTGATGCAAGGAAGATTCAAGAGGTATATTGGCATTCAATCTTTGACAATATAGCACTAACCTTATCAACAGGACCTTTAGCACCTCCTATGAATATTTCAGCACTGCAAATTAGGCCGCCATGAATGGGCCTCGATCGGCGACGACCTCAAAATCAATCGAACTCCATCAGTAGCGAGAATCGAACAGAGGTCGAAGTTCTCTGTATGAACAAACTCCAATGTTCAATTTCTAAAGTCAATCACGAAATTTGAAGAGCCCAGCTAATCGTCTTCTCCAAGAGTGAGTTCAGGGGTCATTGGTGAGGGAGATGGCTGGAGATCGGTGGTCTCTTAGGGTGTGTTTGGTTGTCCAGGAGCTGAACGGTGGAGGGCTGCTGTGTTCCGCAGCTGATTTTAGTTGCTTGGGGTGTGGATGAGATGAGGAGTTCTATTGTTTTTTCTTGTCCATGGTGAAAGGGGAAGAAGAAAACAGAACCGATGGGGAAGGGGTCTCTTGTGTGTATTAGCTGCGCAGCTTTGTGCGTATCTCCTTCTTCGTTATTATGCGCAGCTTTGCTGCTTTTTCGTTCCAGCCCCCTTTTGCTTTTTTGGTTTTCTTTTATTTATATAGTCTAGGTTTTTGGTAGGGTTTTAGGTTAAGGGTATGGGCCTAAGAATTATGGGCTTGGCAATTGTGGGTTAGGTCCAAAATTAGGCCTAAAGATGGGTTGCTCGAGCCCAAGCTCTATTCTTTCGCTGCGAACGAGATTAAAAATACGGGCCCATTTGTTAATTATTCCTACTTATTCAAATAATTATTAAAATAAAATTAACCATTAAAACAAATCTATTTTTGGTATTTTCAAATATCATATTAAAATAAAAATACGATACTATTGTTGTATATATTTTTTAAGATTTTTTTAGATTAAAAATGACTACAAAACATTAATGAACCTATTTTTTGTGATTTTTTGTTTTCTTGTAATAAAATAAAGTAAAAGAGTCAAAATTACTTAAAATATCTATATTATGCCTAAATTAAATATTTTACGCTAATATATAAAAAATCTTTTTGATGGTCAAAAATCACATGTCTACAGCTGCCCCTCTTTGACTGGAAACATACAGAGTTTTCAGACAAAGACTGACTAGACAGGTTTTTGATCCGACCCTTATTTGGAGAGACTAAAGCTAAGAGAGAAGGGAGTGTGACCGAGCCTTGGTATCTGGGTTGCCTACATATCCTTGGCTATAAAGGAATCAAGCCACGTGTATTTTAGAGACGAGTGAGGTGATGGAGTATACCGAGGTGGAGAGCCGGTCGAGGTGCCCGTCGAGGTTCCGGTCCGCAGTCCTGCTATTACATCAAAATCAAAACATGAAAAAGACTAGCTAAGCCTATCAACTACGAGTTACGAGATTCTTATCTATAAGTCTTCTGAAGCTTGATCTTGAGTCTTGAATGGTTCTTCATGCAGACTTTAGATTTGAACCTTGGCGCTTGTTAGCTGCAGGTGCTAGCTCATTCTTCTACAGCTTTTGGGTCAGGACCGGACATGTAGTGCTTGTGACTTCCACCACGTCTTAAGCAGTTCACATCTTTCATCAACTTCTGCATTTGGATTCACTTCTTTCCTTTCTCTCTTTTCTTTATTGTGACTAACTTCTGTTGATCACCTCAGACTGTTGACTCACATTCTTGCCGCGAGATTCTTTGGTTGCTGACTTGAATTGCAATCTGAGATGCTTTTCCATTTCTTCAGGTGGACGCCTGACCGTTGAACTCGAACCGTCTTTTCTTGTTACTTGACACTGTTTTCCTTTGTACCTTGAACCATTTTCCTCTAAAACTTGAACTGTCTTCCATCGAAACTGCTTTTCCTTGAAACTCGAGTTGTCTTCCTTTGACGCTGCTTTCCCTAGAAACTTGAGTTGTCTCCCCTTGTTCTCCAGGTGGGCGCCTGATTACAACAAAATAGACAAAACAAAGAAATTTTCTGCCCCAATTTGCACTAGGAAGATTTGTGGGTTGTTAGCAAAATTGTAAACCACTTGTACTATTGATGCAATGATGAAAGTAAACTAAACAAAGACTAGGAAAACTATAAACTAAGCTTGACTAAAGTAAAAACTGACCCTATTCTCTAGGCGGGGCCTCCTGACTGCTAACTTGAAATGCATTCCCTGCTCTCTAGGCGGGCTCCTGACTGCTAACTCGAAATGTATTCCCTACTTTCCAGGGGGCTCCTGACTTCAACTTGAAAGTGCTCCCTGCTCTCCAGGCGGGCTCCTGACTTCAAGATAGACAAAACAAAGAATTTGAAAGCTAAAATTTAAATTGTACTCCCTTGTTCTCTAGGCGGGCTCCTGACTGCTGCGCTCGAAAGTATTCCTTCTCTCCCGGCAACCTCCTGACTTCAACTTGAAATGTATTCCCTGCTCTCCAGGCGGGCTCCTGACTTCAACTTGAAATGTATTCCCTGCTCTCCAGGTGGACTCCTGACTTCAAAATAAACAAAAGGAACAGAGTAAAGGACAAGGGAAATAGATGATTCCTAACAAGAAAACTACAGAGTAGAAACATAAAATTTAAATTGTACTCCCTTGTTCTCCAGGCGGGCTCCTGACTGCTATGCTTGAAAGTATTCCCTACTCTCCAGGCGGGCTCCTGACTTCAACTTGAAATGTATTCCCTGCTCTCCAGGCGGGCTCCTGATTGCTGACTTGAAATGTATTCCCTGCTCTCCAAGCGGGCTCCTGACTTCAACATAGACAAAACAAAGAATTTGAAAGCTAAAATTTAAATTGTACTCCCTTGTTCTCCAGGCGGGCTCTTGACTGCTGCGCTTGAATGTATTCCCTGCTCTCCAGGCGGGCTCCTAACTTCAACATTTGAAAGTATTCCCTGCTCTCCAGGCGGACTCCTGACTGCTAAACTTGAATGTATTCCCTGCTCTCCAGGCGGGCTCCTGACTTCAAAATAGACAAAACAAAGAATTTGAAAGCTAAAACTTAAATTGTACTCTCTTGTTCTCCAGGCAGACTCCTGACTGCTGCGTTTAAAAGTATTCTCTTCTCTCTAGGCGGGTTCCTGACTTCAACTTGAAATGTATTCCCTGCTCTCCAGGCGGGATCCTGACTTCAAGATAGACAACACAAAGAATTTGAAAGCTAAAATTTAAATTGTACTCCCTTGTTCTCCAGGTGGGCTCCTGACTGCTGCGCTTGAAAGTATTCCCTGCTCTCCAGGCGGGCTCCTGACTTCAACTTGAAATGTATTCCCTGCTCTCCAGGCGGGCTCCTAACTGCTGAACTTGAATGTCTTCTCCCTGTTCTCCAAGCGGGTACCTGATTTCAACAAAATAGACAAAAACAAAGAAAAATTTTCTGCCCCAGTTTGGTAACTGGGCACATATGTGAGTGTTAAACTGAATCATATTACCAAATATTACTAAGAATTTGAAAGCTAGGTCCCATTATGCAGGGGGATCCTGACAACTCTTAACTAAATGACAATTTTAAATCTAAGTTATATCTTCTACATGTGTGACTTCTGCTAAATCTTGCTATCTAAGAGAATCTTTAAACTACTCCCCATTATCCAGGAGGGTCCTGAAAATCAAAAGTCAAATTTTATCTTAAGAGTGACAACTTTTATGACTGAATTATACTACCCTTACAACAGAATTTACGCTAAATGTTGTTATCTAATCGAAATCCTAAAGCTAAGTCCCATTATTCAGGAGGGTCCTGGAAACTCCTAATTGAATCATATCTCAAAGATGCAAACTTCTAAGCTAACTTATATTCTTTGGGATACGTTTATGCTAGATTACACTATTTTGAACTTTACGCTAGGTCCTATTTTCCAGGAGGGTCCTGAAAATCAAAAATCAAACCTGTTTGGTGACTGCCTTTCTCCACGGAGGGTTTCTCCGAAACAACCGAAATTTCCTGCCCCTGTTTCAATCAAAGAAAAATTTTGTTAGTTTAAAAATGTGGTGGTTGGTTTGTGGCCTTGACTTTGAGGGCGATTGCTCCTTCACTTCCCATGATAACTAATTTCCACTCGAGGACCTTGCTTGCTTATAGACTAACCACTTTCTCTGTCATCTTTATCACAGAAAGTACCCCTTCTTCGTTCGGACCCAATTCCCTTTATTTGTTGCATTGCTCATGAACTGACATTTACCAACCTTTTTGTCTCACATGAATCCCAAAGTACGTTAATTTCCACCCACTCAGTACGTATGTTGTTCTTTCTTGCCTTAAACCACTAGCCTTGGCCTTGAGGTCTATTGCTCCTTCACTTTCCATGATAACTTTGATTTCTGCTTGGAAGACCTTGCTTGGCACTAGTTAACCACTTTCTTTGTCAATCTTGTCACAGAAAATACCTTTGATCCGTTCACACTACATCCTCTATCTTTTGCACTGTTCACGAATTGAAATATACCAAACCTTTGTATTTCACATGAATCCCAAAGCATGTTGATTGTTAACAACTCAGTACGCACGTTGTTCTTTCCTAACTTATGCCACTTTGATATGCTAGCCAAATTCCGTTTTGTGCAATTGGAAAGCTGGTGGCAAATTTTGAAATCATTTCTCACTTGTTATGACCAAACAGACTCGGGCAGAGGAGGTAAACAAGACAAAAGGAACAGAGTAAAAGACAAAAGAAAGGGATGATTCCTAATAAGAAAGCTACGAAGTAGAAACCTATCAGATGTGGATACCACCTCTAATGGGCATGGCATGCACCCGTGGCCTATTCTGTTAAACAAGCTTGATGTTCAACTCCTGTTATACCTCTAAACCGTGAAACTGGGCTTCAATGCTTCGATCATCCAATCTGATTCACAATCCTTATTCGACTTGTAGTGCTCGAAGGGTTTTCACCATCAAGCCTCTCTCATTTTGTTCTTTCTCTCAACTTACCATCGCCTTACGGTGCCCGCGAGGGTTTTTACCAATAAGACTCTCTCATTTTTGGTTTCTCTCGGCTCTCGTCGCCTTACGGTGCCCGTGAGGGTTTTCACCAATAAGACTCTCTCATTTTTCATTGTTTTTCTGCTTGGACCAGAGTGTTGCCCCTGATATGAATTACCTCTCCTTGCTTGACTTGGCATCTCTCGTCGACTGATCGGAAGGTCTTTCTTTGGACCGTAACGTGGCTTTTGGATGGGGTTAGAAAGAAAGGGTATCAGAAGGCTCAAAACAACTCATCATGGGTTCAAAATTACAACTTTCGGAACCAGATTTCTTACAACAACCACAACTTCTGCCCCAGTTTCCTATTTGGGGACTTTTGGATTTTTATTTTGATGGGACCGAACCGTGAGGCTACCTACGTATCCTTAAAAGGAATCAGGTCGAACGTAGTTCATGTCATAGAAATTACTTTGTTGTTGTGATTTTTCTTTTCTCTCTTTCTTTTCTTTCTCTTTAGCTTTTTCTCTTTTTGTTGTTGTTTTTCTTCTCTTTTTCCTTCTTTTTTTCTTTTTCTTCTTTTCTCTTTTCTTGCTTTTTTCTTTTTCTTTTCATTTTTTTCTCTCTCTTTTCATTCTTTTCTTTCTCTTTTCTATTTTCTTTCTCTTTTTTTCTTCTTCCTTTACTTATCTTTTGTGCTTGCGTTCCTGATCTTTGCTACTGATTCCAAAAGAGGGGTATGAAAGAAGATAAATGAGGCTCAAAGGGGTAACAAAGGATAAAGTGTTTAGATAGCAGAACAAAATGCCTTCGTTATTCCAATCTCCAAAACATGCCAACTGCAAACTACACAATTAAACAGACCAAGGAAAACATTTGTAACATATTTTGATTGTACTAGACTTGATAACCATATCCACACATTCGCCTTTTACATCTGTTAATTACCAAACCCCATTAGACAACACCCTCACTCTCATTACCACGAACGGCCTCTGTCAATTTGGCAACCTTGCCTTTAGCACCCGATGCGGCATGATCCATTTCAGTAGAGTTTCTTTATGTTATATCTGCCCCAGTTTCACATGGTTCGGGCTTTAAGTGATCTCAAAATGCCTTTACTTATTTCCCTCAAATGTCCCTATCATCTTTAAAATTGTTTCATTCATTGCTTCATGACTACACTGACTTTTTAAGACCAGGCCGGGAATTACGCATACATGTCATGTCACTAGAGTCAATCAGGAAAAGAACTATAAAAAGAAAAAAAAACTAAATGAAAATGACTAGAAATTATAGAAAACAGAAAATTGCATTAGGCAGATGGTGAAAGGGTTTGAACAACAAAACAAACAAACTAAACTAGGGACACAAACCTAGAACAAACCTAGACGACGCTAGACGGGCTACTATGACTAAACAAACTAGGCAAGATAAAAGGATAGAAGGGTTTGAGCCACAAGACAATGTCTGGATTACAACCCTGAAATAACCCGGACAACAGAAATGACAACAAAATAAACTACCAAAACTCCTCCCTGGCTAACCAACAAAGGAGCATATTTCCAATTGCGAAGCTCAGCATCTTAGCCATTGAATTTCGCATCAACATTACTAGGACTTTCACAAATTTTCATCACATTGTTCTTAACAAATTGCTTTTGGGTTCCCTTTACTGACTCGTTCTTAAGATCAACCTCTGATAGCACTGAAAACTTTGCAGCGCGTGGACCTTCAAGGATCTCAGAAGAATTCTCATATTCCTTTTCAAAACAAATCATACTCACCATATGCGTCTCACTACGAACAGGCGATAGGCTTTGGGTAGTGTCTGCCGCATCTGGATTTTGCATGACAACGTCACCTGCATCAATAAGCTTCTGAATTGCTTTCTTCAGATTCCAACACTTCTCTGTGTCATGCCCCGAGGCATTTGAGCAATATGCGCACCTTTGAGAAAAATCAAACTTCTTTGACAGAGGGTGTGACATTTTTATATGAATCGACTTCAACATGTCCAATTGCTTCAACTTTTGGAACAAACTGGCATATGACACTCCCAATGGGGTGAAATCCTTTTCTTTTTTCAGCAACCTCTCATTCTTAAATACTTGATTGGGCCGGAAACCTGATCTAGGGGGTTTTCGGTAGGCTCGTGGGGGTGGATAGGCATTTTGTGGAGCTAGGTACTGGGAGAGTGATGTACGATTTTGGGAGTTCCGTGGAGAGAAGTGGCATTGGGGAGGATCATCTGGTGCACAAGGATATCCATGGGGACGATATCGAGGCTGGAAGTATTGATCGGGAAAGCCCATCGGATCATCTTTTCTATTTCTCTTTCTTCCACCCAAGCTTACTGGGATGTTCCGAATGTCTTTCGAATAGCTCATGCTTTTGCCTGATTTGATTCCTTCTTCTACCATCTCCCCCATTTTTAACACATCATTGAAAGGCTTTCCCAAGGCCGGGATCAAATGACTGAAGTAGGTGGACCCCTGGGTTTTTAGGAAGAGCTCAACCATTTCCTCTTCCCCAATCGGGGTATTGACTCGAGCAGCGTGTTCCCTCCATCTGAGTCCAAACTCCCTAAAGCTTTCCTCCGACTTCTTTTCCATTTTAGATAGGGAGGAGCGGTCTGGGGTAACACCTGATCTGTATTGAAAGCATCGAACAAAATCTTGAGCCATGTCACACAATGTAGGCCACTTACCAACATCTTGACGAATATACCAGTCCAAAGCTGCCCCAGTCAGCCTCTTACTGAAATATGCCATCAACAGGTCATCTTTCTCTCCAACGCTTCTCATTTCACTGCAATAGACCCTCAGGTGGGCTACCGGATCTCCACACCCATCATACAAGTTAAATTTTGGCACTTTGAACCCCGCGGGCAGGCAAACGTCAGGGGACACAGACAGTTCTTTGTAAGTCATGCTACCTTGGTCTTCCCTTCCTTGTTTGTTTTTCAAGGATTGTTCTATGCCTTTCAGCCTCCTGGGTATGCCATCTTTCCCTTATCTTCCTATGAACCTTTCATTTTCAACATGCCACTTATCCCGAGGGCTCTGTTTGTATGAGCTGGGAACTTTGTGGGCAACCTCTGAGGGGTAATATTGGGCACCGTGAGCTTTGAGTGGTTGTTCAGTATTGGGGATGGTGGAAAAGACAGGATGGCAATTTTTGGGAAAGGCAATTGGAAGATGAGTGACAGAGCTACTAGGGTGGTTGGGAAAGCCATGGTAAGAGGGTGAATCTGGAGAGTATGGGGGATCATCTGGCACTGTGACCGGCGTTTGGGTAAGGGCAGCATTTAGGAAGCTAGGTGGTGGAGGTGGTGGTGCCTTCCTAGTCATCCAAGCTTGATACATGTCCACCATGTGTTGTCTTAGCATCTTTACCTCTTCAGCCAACCCATTATCTTGTTCAACCAACTGCTTTCGAGTACCGGTATCAACCAACTTAGTTCTATTGTTGTCTGCCATTGCCTTTTGACTTTGTGTTGTAGAGAAGAGTTACCACTTTGAAAACCACAATCCAACCACCCTTCTACTATGAATATAATAAAATGAAGCCATCACGTTAGCGTTACGGCATAAGATAATCTCACTTTATGTGCAATGCACCTAGCCACAGTTATCGGTTCTAAAATGGCTTCGAGGGTACAAAGATCAGTTGGCATCATCACAATTTGTTCATTTCAACCTCTCTTTTCTTTGTTTTTCTGGTACTTTCTTAGCACGCTCATTTTCCTTCCCCTTTTTCTTTCTGATTATTGCTCTCTTTCTTCCTTCTCATCTCTCACATCCCATGACTTCACCCTTTTTTTTTCTTTTTCCTTTTAATAAATAAAAAATTATTCGATCGAACCCTATGTAGGTTGCCTACGTATCATGACGCTGCATGAATCAGATCTTTGCGTAGTTCGTGAAGAACGGGAATAAAGTAAACAAACTGACATTCTCTTTTTCATTTTCTTCTTCTTTTTTCCTTTTTACCTTAGTGACTAATCCGATGAGAAAAGAGAAATAAAAGAAGAAAATCTTTTTTTTTTGAATTTTCTAGACTGAATGCTCTATAACCTATTATAAACTCAAGCTTAATGAGCACATATTTTTTCCTTTTTTTTTGAAACAAATACTCTATGGGAAATTATTAAGGAAAATTCCTACAAGAGAAAAAATATTTTTTTTTGATTTTTTTTCTTTTTTAAGAAGGAAATCTAAAGGCTAGACCAAAGAAAAATATTTTGAATTTTCACTTGATATCTTGAAGAAAAGACTTCGAAACAAAAAATGAAAAAGATAAAAAAACTGTTTTTGGATTTGAATTTTTGACTACCTAAGGAAGAAACTCTGAAAATAAACCAAAGAAAAAGTATTGTTATTTTCTTTTTCTTATATGTACAATGTCCTAAAATAAAAGAATTTTTTTTCAAGTCATTTTTCATCAATTTCCCAAAGAAAAACCTCAACAGAAAATCTTTTTGGATTTTTGGATTTAATATCTTAAAAGAAAACTTTTAAAGGGGTACTAAAGAAAATTCTCTTTTTTTTTTGAATTTTTGGTCTTAATATACTAAAGGGAACATAAAAATATCCATTTTAAGTCCTAGATATTAATTGCCTTAAGGAAAAACAACCTCGATTTTTTTTTCCATTTCTAGAATTAGTATTCTAAATAAAGGAAAATATAAAGCAGAAAATAACAATAACAAAGGACTTGACATTACTGTACAAAAGTAGAAAGTAAAAGACGACATAAAATGAAGAACAACCTCAGGACATAAAAATAAAACAAATCTCCTTAAGCAACTCCCGACTGAGCGATCCTGACTGGATGGTCACGGGGTGTCTGTCATGCTTAAACTCCGGTAAATAAATCCACACCTGTATAAGAAAACTTAAACCAACACTATGTGAGATAAAAACATTCCTTACTAGACACATGGTTGACATGATTGAGGCTACTTTTGCAAAAATGACTTATTTGGCCAAAAGGTGGCTAGAAGTGCAAAATTTGGCTATGACCCCGCGTAGCCAAGAACCTAAGATTTACTAAGAAGACCGGACCCTATGTGGGTTGCCTACGTATCACGCCCCGAAAGACGAGAATCAGGTTTGCGTAGTTCGGGCAGATTGGATACGGGCGAGAATAATAAAAGAAACAACTGACATATAGAAAATATATTTTTTTTCTTTTTTTTTCGAAAAATGATGAAACATATAAAATCTTTTTGGATTTTCTTTTCTTTTTTTTTTCGATTTTTTGATTTTGAAAAAAATGATAAAAAGTGCAAAATCTTTTTGAAGTTTCCATGCTCTTTTTGTCTTAATAAAATGTAACAAAATTATGATTGGGCCCTACTCACTTCATCCTCACACTTCAGCCTCTCTCTTTTTCTTTTTTTTTTCTTTTTCTTTTTCATTCGCCCTCAACTATCATTGGTCCGCCAAATGACCCTTTTACCCTTGAATAAATGCAACATGTAGCACATAGGATGCATCAGGATGGTCTGTTATTTCGGGCACACCTGTCCTAGACGGACCCAACCCCTGTGTTGAGGTCTTGTTATACTAGGTTCAAAACTTGGGTTTATTGTTCTAGACCTGGCTCACCCGAGCGGACAGCTCGAGCCGAGGGGGCAGCGTACCGGGAATACAGAAGCTCCACCGGCTTTGCAACTTCTCCGAACCTCGTTCTAAATTTGGAATATGACTCTAACAGAAAAGAAGTCACACGAAGTGCACACTTCTTCATGATTTAGAAGACTTAGAGAGAAGAGGGATTTCGCAACAGTTTATATACAGTTCACGGAATATCAAAGCGGTAAAAGCAACAATTAGCACATTAGGCCCAAACACGTAAAAAAATCATATAATGGATAAAGCCAACTATAACAATTATTCTAAGCTAGAATTCTTGAACCCTGAAACTAGAGATTCTGGGTTCGATCCCCAGTAGAGTCGCCAGAGCTGTCACACCTCCTTTTTACCTTACACCCCCGGAAAGGGTCTGAAGGAGTTTTTCCAATTAAAGGACAATCGAAACGGGATTTATTGTTAAAAGATTCAGAGTCTCCACTTGGGAGATTTATGGTGTCCCAAGTCACCGGTTGAATCCCGAATCGAGGAAAGGGTTGACTCTGTTTAACAGTCCGCGAACTAGAAATCCTAGTAAGGAATTCTGTTAACCCGGGAGAAGGTGTTAGGCATTCCCGAGTTCCGTGGTTCTAGCATGGTCGCTCAACTATTATAACTGGCTTAATTATCTGATTTTAATACATTTGAACCTATGTGCAAATTTTAACTCTTTAACCACTTTTAATTATTTTTAGGAAGATTCAACGTTATTTAAAACACGCCTTGAACCACGTCACATGAAATGCACCCGTGGTTCGCGACACGTTCTATTTAACGATGTTGAGAATGGAACTTGGGTCACATGAAATGCACACCCGAATTTTAGACTTACGTATCATGACCATGTCACGGGAACCAGATCCATAGTCACGATGATTTTATTTACGCGCCTAGAATTTTGCCCACCCCTACGATTATCCAAAAGCTTGATCGCATGAAAAGGTTCTCAAGAAAAGCTAACTGGAAATACATGCTACAAATGATTAAAGATAATTCAGTACATCACCGAATCTACAATTTTATAATTTTGCATTGTAAATAAGACAATTGGTTATAGTAACTCACGTTATCTAAACTTAACCAAAAAAGAACTTTCTAAAGAAATGAAGCAGGCCTCATTCCCAGCCAGTAGGAGCTGGGGTGCGAGGATTTAAGGGAAATTCACGTTGAAACAAAAGAAAACCAACAAGAAAAAGACTTTAAACATTTTGCCGAATCAACATATCAAATACTAGATTTTAACTAGACAGTTTCAAAAGAAAAGAAAGCAATCTCAACGTGATTCATTCACAATAATACTCCAACAAATGTGATATTACAATAACACTTTAAGTGCATATCCTAGGTGAGACAAGTAAACAAGTAGACTACAACTGCACTTGGAACTTGTAGACCTTCGCTTACGCCAAAAGTATCCATAAAACAACATATAAATTGAACATCTCTAAAGTAATTTAACATTTTTTACACGCTTTAAAGTGGAAAAACTTGAAATTGTTTGCAATTTTGCATCAAAAGGTATCACGGCAAACTTGGAAAACAGCTTCACCCATGATTGTTGAGCCAATTACCACATGTAGGTCAAAACTGCATGGTCTTGTTTATGTTAACCCCGAAAAACTTTAGCAGCAGATCAACATTGTAATAATTAATTCTTTTCTTGGAACTCTTAGAAGTTAAAAAGAAGAAACAACATATTTATGGATGTAAACACTTTTGGTGCAAGGAAGATTCAAGAGGTATATTGGCATTCAATCTTTGACAATATAGCACTAACCTTATCAGCAGGACCTTTAGCACCTCCTATGAATATTTCAGCACTGCAAATTATGCCGCCATGAACGGGCCTCGATCGGCGACGACCTCGAAATCAATCGAACTCCATCAGTAGCGAGAATCGAATAGAGGTCGAAGTTCTCTGTATGAACAAACTCCAATATTCAATTTCTAAAGTCAATCACGAAATCTGAAGAGCCCAACTAATCGTCTTCTCCAAGAGTGAGTTTAGGGGTCATTGGTGAGGGAGATGGCTGGAGATCGATGGTCTCTTAGGGTGTGTTTGGTTGTCCAGGAGCTGAACGGTGGAGGGCTGCTGTGTTCCGCAGCTGATTTTGGTTGCTTGGGGTGTGGATGAGATGAGGAGTTCTATTGTTTTTTCTTGTCCATGGTGAAATGGTGAAAGGGGAAGAAGAAAACAGAACCGATGGGGAAGGGGTCTCTTGTGTGTATTAGCTGCGCAGCTTTGTGCGTATCTCCTTCTTCGTTATTATGCGCAGCTTTGCTGCTTTTTCGTTCCAGCCCCCTTTTGCTTTTTTGGTTTTCTTTTATTTATATAGTCTAGGTTTTTGGTAGGGTTTTAGGTTAAGGGGTATGAGACTAATAATTATGGGCTTGACAATTGTGGGCTAGGTCCAAAATTAGGCCTAAAGATGGGTTGCTCGAGCCCAAACTCTATTCTTTCGCTGCGAACGAGATTAAAAATATGGGCCCATTTGTTAATTATTTCTACTTATTCAAATAATTATTAAAATAAAACTAACCATTAAAACAAATCTATTTTTGGTATTTTCAAATATCATATTAAAATAAAAATATGATACTATTGTTGTATATATTTTTTAAGATTTTTTTTAGATTAAAAATGACTACAAAATATTAATGAACCTATTTTTTATTTTCTTGTAATAAAATAAAGTAAAAGAGTCAAAATTACTTAAAATATCTATATTATGCCTAAATTAAATATTTTACGCTAATATATAAAAAATCTTTGGGAGGGTCAAAAATCACATGTCTACATTCCTTATAAAAGGAGACCTAGTGTTTAGGATTTAAATACCCTCTCATTTGCCTTCTTATCTTCTTAAGGCATTTGTATCTTCTTTCTTTAGTATTATTTCACTTGTATTTTTGGAGTGGAATAAAATATTGGTTGTGTCCGAGGAAGTAGGCAAAATTTGCCGAACCTCGTAAATTCTAGTGTTCCTTTTATTGTTGCTTTATTGTCTTATTTATTATTTGGTGACTGTCATAATTTTTGGTATAATAGTTGTGACTCATTCACACTATATACATTTGGCTTCCGCAACACTGCACACAATGGATACGACACCACATTATTCACTCCCAACTCACCTTCTAGTTCATTCACATACACATTTTTTGCAGATTATCCCCCCTTTCCACCTTCTTATGTCGCTGCTATCAAGAATCACCATTTTTAACTAAGGGTGTTTAACGGGTGAGCCGGGCCGGGCTGGGTAGGGATTTTTTCTACCCGTACGGGTTATGGTATGGGCCGGTTACGGGTTGAGGCTTACCGGGTTTAGCGGGTTCGGATTCATCCGGGTAAAAATTGAACCGTAAGGGTTACAGATTGAGGGGGCCGGGCCGGGCCGGGTTTAGTGTATTTTTTAATTTTTTTTTGTATTTTGTATAACTATTGTAAGTTATATTAATACTTTGTATTAATATAAAGAATACAAGGAAGATGAGAAAACATTGCACTTATAAATTGCAAGTACTACATTTATTTCAAAATTCAAACTTACAAATTAAAAGGTTTACATTTAACAACAAGTAAATTAACCAAAAAAAGTAAATTCAAAGGTTTTGCATTGCCTTAGTAAGTTCTTCATAATCAATATGAACTGATTGACCTTCTTTTGGAGTGTTAAATTGGGATGGGTTACCATGTGTTAATATATCTCCAAGTTCCTCGTCTTCTGGGCTATGAATATCTTCACATCCTTGATTTCTTCGTTCCAATCTAATCCAATCTCTGAAACATACTAAAACTTTCAAAGCATTGCTTCCCAGTGAGTGACGGGTGTCTCCAAGTTGTTGTCTTGCTTGGCTAAATGCACTCTCTGATGCAACAGTTGAAATTGGTACATTCAGCACGTCCCGAGCCATAGCGAAAAGAACAGGAAATTGCTTTCCATTCTCATGCCACCATCCCAACGGTGAAAATTCCTTTGTGCGAGGCTCTTTTTGCTTCTGCAAGTAGAATTGAAGTTCATCAATGTTCCTGCTACTGGTTTGAGTGTTAGAAAATGTAGAAAAAAATATTAAAACTATCAAGGCCTTCTTCATCATCCACAGTAGCAGAAGTGGTACAGTGCATAGTGGGATTAACATTGCCTACATTAAGAGCAGTATCATCAATTACATTTGCATAATAATTATATAATTGTTGTAAATATTCATTTAGCTTATTCATACAAGTATATAAATCTGGGGTTTCAGTTGGTCCAATCTCCATATAAGTATATAAAATATTCATTAATTGGTGACAATCAGACATCTTAATAGAAGGATTTAAAATAGCACCAATTAAGTAAATCAGAGGAATTGGAAAGAAATATTTTTTGAATTTTGCTTGCATTTTTTCAACAACATCCCTATATTTTTCTTTCTTCTTAAATTCAAAGAGTAGAAAAGAAATTTTAGCTATATGTATTAAAGCCATAATAACAGTAGGGTAATATGCTCCAGAAAACTCAACAGTAGCTGTATAAAATTTATGTAAAAATTTAACAAAATCATTAATGACCTCCCAAGTAGTAGTTGTTAACATACGGTTTGGATCAGTACAATACGCATTAGCAACTTCAGTTATTGAGAATCTATATTTGTAGCAACATTTTAAAAATATATATGTATAATTCCATCTAGTAACAATTTCGGCTGGTATGAATCTGGGTTTAAGGTTATACTAGACACACTTATTCTTAAATTCCTTTATTCTAGATTGTCTATTATTTTTTTGAATAACACCAACTGCTTTTCTAACATGAGTAATCTCTATTGAAAATAAATCAAGGTCACTTTTAACAATTAAATTATAAACATGACATGCACACCTAACATGAAAAATTTCATCAAGAGGTGATTGCAAATGCAATTTTAACATTAAAATTGTGGCATTATTGTTAGAAACATTATCAAAAGACATACACAATGCCTTTTGCTTGATATTATAAGATTCAACAACTTCACAAATAGTACTACTTATAAATGCAGCAGTATGACTCTGATCTTCATCGTATTTAAAAGCGATAATACGTTTTTGCATACAAGTAGTATCATCTATCCAATGATATGTAATTATCAAATAATCATTTCCACTAACAGCATGACAAATATCAGAAGTTAGAGAAACTCTACAAGGAAGGTGGCTAAACAAATAAAGTATGTATGTTTGATATTGTCCATAAAGTTTAAAGATATCAGATCTACAAGTACTTCTAGGGATACCTTTAAATAAATGATTGTAAATCCTTTGAATATACATAATAAGATATGATGAAGAAGCAAAAGAAAAAGGTAGACAACCCAAAATAATCATTTTTGCTAACTCCTCACGATCCTTCATTTTATCATATTTCACAAGACCTCCAGCAGTAGGGTTTAGAGTTGATTGATTTCCATCTCCATCAGATCCCCATTCTATAGGATGCTCAATTCTCATATGTCTACTAAGTATCCCAGTCCTCCCTAATTGGCCCCCGGTTTTATGTTTAAAAGTATCATTACAAAGTTTGCATTTAACTCTATCAGTACCTTCTATTTCCTCAAAAAAATTTCAAACCTTACTTCTTTTTCTACGATTACTAGTTGGGGCCACATGTGGTCTACTACTAGCAATACGACCACCACCCCTGCTAGCAGCTCCAACACTACTAGGTGTAAGTAGTATCTCATCTTCCATTTCTAATTCATTATCATCTATACCAAAATCTTCCTGCAATTGTTCGTAATCTATATTATTATCAGGTAATGTTTCAGGAATATTTGGAGAGGTATTTAAATTACTACCAGATGCTGAACCTGAAGTACTACCTTTTTTTTATTTCCCCGATTAATAACCTTGTTACAAACTCTTTTTGCAGCATTAAACATATTGTAAAAATTTAACTACTAGCAATAAAACAAATAAAAATGCAAATAAAATAGTAAATAAGAGAAAGAGTTGGAGGGAGTGCACCGAATTCGGCAATAAATTGAGCACTTGATGATTTTGCAACTCCAATGTTACCACGAAGAAACGTCAATTGTTCCAATTTTGAAGTTCAATTGTTCAAACTTCAAATAATAAATACTACGATAAATTAAATTCCAAAAAAAAAGAGCCAAATAGTTGAAATAAGGTCCACTAGGTGAAGAATGAAGATTGAAGAATGAGAGAATATGAGAATTGAGATTGAGAATTGAGAGATGAGTGAAGAAATGAGGAAGAGGGGGGAGGGGGTATTTATAGTTTTTGAGGGGGGGTTAATTTAAAAAAAAACAAAATTGGGCTAATTGTGCAATTCAGCCGTTGGGCATTGACCATTTTCTGAAATGGACCGTTGCCAACGATCAGATCTGGGCCCAATTTTTAAAAAAAATTAAATTTTTTTTTACCGTTAAACCGGTCTGGGCCGTTCCGGGTCGGGCCGGTTAACCAGTTTCAAATCACTGTTCATCTACCGGGTTATACCGGTCCGAATAACTGGTATACTTAATGTGAACGGTGCAACCCGCAAAATACCCTTAACCCAGCCCAACCCAGCCCCCTTCTACCGGTCCGGGCCGGTTCAGAATCGGACTGACCCGGCCCGTTTAACACCCTTATTTTTAACCATGAATCACCGCCACTTTCCCGAAAAAAATTACCATTTCTCCATCTATTCCTCCACCATAGAAACACCACAAAACCACCCAACTTCACTCCATTTTTTCACCTGAAACTATTGTAAACCACCTCACTCTCCACCAAACCCTCACTCCAAATCATTACCAAAAACATGTAACCAGCAATTCATCTTCCCCATGTTCCAATCTTCACTCCACATGCAAGATTCTTTCCAAACACCACCACTTGAACCACCACTAAATCACCGTCTTCCTTCAATTTTCCACCATCTTCTCAGCCGCCTTCTCACGGTTCTCTCTCAAACATTTTTACAGGCACTTTGTAGCCACTAAAAATCCATTGGGTTTCCTCACCAGTTCACTCCGGTAGCCCATCTCAGTCGCAAAAAGTTACTCCGCTGCAACGTAAAGGAGCTTAACACCATTAACTGACCGATACCCACATGAAAAAGAGCCTGAGTTTATAAATTTTGAAGAAAAATCGACAACCAAGTTGCCAAAATGTCTCCTTTGCAACATAAACAGGCCAAGCACTATATACAGACCAAGACCCGCTTGATAAATAGCCAGTCCAGCTGCCGCCATTACCGACTTCTCAATCGAAATTGGTCTTTGCGCTTCCTTTTTTGCAGTTAACTTGGTTGGATAGAGTGGAAATTTTGAAATATTCAAGGTGTGTCGGAAATATTGATACGTAATTTGGAGAATTTTACAAGAAAATTGTTTGAGAAGAAATGGAAGCCATTTCTGGCTTGGATTCTCTTACCGAAACTAGCAAGATTGAGAAGACAAGAATGAAATGAAAGGGGAAAAATAAAAAATAGAGATGGCTGTGACGCAGAGCAAAATAAAATGTGAAAAATCTATCCAAATAATCATTCAACTCAACAAATATATTGAGTTGAGAAAACTATCCAGTTTATTAATACTAGGTTGGCGCAGCCTGTGCCGGCACGGGCCCAACGTTATTTAACTCTGAGTGCTATCTAATTTTAAATATAATAAAAATTAATGATCTAAGTATGAAATCTAGTAGATAATATTTTATGCTAAGTGGTACACACTTAGTTTACATATATTTTGAACAAAATATACATTGTTTGCGTTCACGAGAGCATCACATTAAGGGATGCCTAAAGTGCTACAACAGTTACAATATGTATGATACAACTATTTACATATGCAGTCTTTGGTCTTCTTTCTGATCCTTTTCCTATTAGTTCTTCGCCAAAAATATCAGCAAACAAATAAATGTGTTATAAATTAAAAGGTTACAACGAAGATTACATGCTTGTAGAAGCGAATAATTGAAATACACAACATGATAAAAAAGTACCTGTTTAATAGTCGCAGCATATATGAAACAGAAAATAATTGAAACAGAAAAGCAGTCACGATAAATTTTGTAGCTTAAACATTTAAATTTATGCCAATAAAGATCAATTTAAATCAGTGATGATTTAAGTATGGCCATAAAAGCAAAAGAAAACAGAACATCAAATCCAACATAGTAAAAAAGTATACCGACCGACGAAAGCCAAAAAAAGAGATAAAAACAGCAAATGCAATGCTCTGTAAACAACATCACTAATGTAATTCGGTTAAACTTGCTTTAACAAAACCAAGTAGGCTATGTAAAGGTTAGCACATAGCCAAGAAGATTATGTCTTTGGTTCCATTCCTTATGTTCTAATGTGAAATATGGACTAAGAAGGCCTTTCTGCATATAGGCAAGGTTGTTCGTTTTTGCCCCTACAGACTTGGAGGAACTAAGAAAGCCTTTTTGCACAAAATTTGGTTCCAACAGATTTATAGATTTTCTATTCAATTGGCATCCAAAGTTAAAATTTTTATTTTTTTATACAAGCATCCAAAGTTCATTTCGCCTACAAACAGAAGACTTATTGGAGAAAGACTTTATCATATCTCTAAATTTTCTACTTTCTTGGCTATGTGTTCAATGCTATTAGATAAAAGTTATCTTTTGGCATTTGAATTAATTTTAAAATGTGCAGTGAAGAAGTGGATGAGTAAAAAGGAAATTTCATCCAGTGTCTTGCACCAAAAATGATGGTTAACGTGTTATACTTCTTTGATCATGTGTACTTTTGATTCTTAATGCCAAGGGAAAAATTCTGCCGTAATATTTGTTTGTCTTTCAAAAAGCTGGTTGATTTTAATACCTAGGAGAGCTATGTCAAACAATGTACAGAAGTAAGTATTTAGTTAAGTTGGAAAAAAGCAATTGGAATTTAGATTTGTCATCAACTACGCTAACCTCATGTCGCCGCAACATTTTCCGAGTAGAGGAGCATCCAAAAAGCAGGCGCAAAAGTGAACGTAACTGCATTCAAAAAGAATAACCAATATAGGATGTTAGGATAATTTGTACAGTAAATTTTATTCAAGAAGACAACAACACACATGTTCCAGCGATAAAATTTCTTCGAGATGCATGTATGGAGATCGGGGAGGCATTTGTGGAATCCCTCCCAAAAATCACCTGAAAGAAAGAAGCAAAACAATAGACATAATGGTAGCAGCCTTCATGAGTCTTCAAAGTAAAGGTGTCAAGATGGAAGAAAACAGGACACTTTTAAATGGTAGCAGCCTTCATGAATCTTTAACAAATTCAATTTGGAAAAAGCAAAAATGCAAAGTAATTTAAGAGAGTAAAACATAAGGGAGCATGTCAAATATACTATCAGAACCTTTTATAAGTATTTAACTCAATTAATTCTGTAAGATCACTAGTTTCAGCGAATCTAACAATGTTTGGACAACGGAAGATATGACTCATTCCTTCTTATAACAAGATCTGCAAATAGGTTAAATAATCTATTGGAATTGCTCAAACTAAATCTTGATAGACGAAAATAAAAAATTTTATATGAAAAAGAGTAGAAAGGAGTAAATTTTTTTCGTTTTTTAACTTCTTGTGTTGAATACAAAAATTATGCCAGTATACTTAATGCATGCAAGTGTAATATATTATGAAAGTTTTCTCTTCTAAAAGCGAGATTGAGGATTGTAGCACAAGAATCTTCTATTCCACTCGGCCTTCTTCTTCCCGAGGAGTCAATCCCAATATCGGCTCATGGTAGCCATAGAAACCACCACATAAAGGTCATTTTGTTTTCTTTCTTTTCTTAACCTCTATACACAATAGCTAAAGACAAAGAAATAACATTAATTACTTCTTCCAAAAATCCAACAAATTGAGCCATTTTTTTTCATTAAAACATTTCTTCAATACTGCAAAATCGCCCCAAAAACGTCACCCATCAACAACCAAGAACCAGAATAAATCACTGTCAAACTTGCCCAAAAAACTGCCCAAAAACAGCCCAGAAAAGGTCACAAAATCCAGCTGAAAGCAGTCAAAAACATCACCAAATTCACTCCAAAAATGGCTGAAAAACGCAGCCAAAAACTAGCTTCATCTCCTGCCCAAAAAATATCATGAAAACTGTCCAAAACCACCTGAGAATCTAGTCTAAAACCAACCTGTTTCACCCTTAAACAGACCACCAACCCAACTTCAAAACAGTCCCAAAAAAGGCAATAAAAATGCAGCTGCCTCATGCGGGGAAAAATGCAGCAGCTGTTGTTGTCTTCTTCCTTTAAAAAACTATCTCAAATCACTAAGTAAAAGAGATTTTTTGAAGGAAATAACAAAGAGCAAAGAGTTTAAGCTTTTGCACTACCCTAGGTCTGCCCAAACTATTTTTTCATCAAAGATTACCATCATACATGTTATGATGACATATAAAAATTGACAGCAAAAACTAAAAATATGACATCTATTCCAATAATGTCAGGTCGAATTAAGTACGCTTTACAAAATCATAGCTGCAACGAAATCAAAATTAAGTTCAAGCATGGAAAAGTCCTTATTAGAGCACACAATCTCAATTCCAATATTAGATTTATTTGTGAAAATCATATTCAAATAACAATTCATGGAAAACTTGTATAGTATTAGCTTTCAACAAATATTCATCCCACATTCCATCAGAGTCCCTAAGAAATGCATCGAAGGACCTAAAAACTACTCAATTCATGAAATAGTCATCTGAATGTCAGGGAAAAATTAGAGTAGAACTATAATGAAAGAAACCATAGTAACAGAGAAATCATTAAAAAAATAGAGATAATTTGGATCTCCTAAATTAGCCAAAAACTTAAGCATACTACTTCATTAACATCAATAGCTAAGGGTAGCATCATATGTTAACCAAGAAAAGTCGAGCAACAATAGGTAAACGAAAAATACTAACTTTAAGCTTTGAATAGCCCAGTCGCCACCCACTGAAGAGACAAACTAAAAGAGACTCGTTCGCTCTAACAGTTCTGGATTCAAAGCACCAAGAACATTAGCATAGCCCTATGGGCATGTAATATTTTTTTATTGAAATGCATAAATCAGCAAAATCTGAACAGAGGAAGATGAAATACTATGGAAGACGGGAAAAGATAACGAACAAAGAGCAAGAAAATGGCCAATACATGTCTACTCAGTTGCAGGGTTAAAGCCACTTTGCATTAAGTATTGTGAAAAGTCTAACATATTCTCAGATAACATTTTAAAGAAAATGAAATTGTACCTCTGAGTAACCAAGAAAGACTGCTCCGGAAGGACTGATTAACAGAAAAAGAGAGCACGAACTAAAACAGAGAAGACAAAGAAAGATATTAAACAATATATTAAAAGAATCATGTTTAAAGAGTAAAACTAATTTTATTAAATAACAACTCTAAGTAGGTATTGTGATATTACAAACAAAAGTAACCACATTCGTTTCTAATTTTGAAGCTTGCTAATAAAATCTAGCATATTAATAGCATCCCTAATATAATTGTTCTTGTACCAGAAAGACAACAATGCTAGACACTTGTATATAATCATACTGACTAATTCTGCTTTGCTTTTGTATCACCTAACATTTTTGTCTTCTTTTTCTATGAACTCTTTCTTGATTTTAGCGTTGTCTATTTCAAACTAAATATTTCAGGAACATATTCTATAATTCTGCAGTCACTTCACATTGAAAGAATATGTTTCCACTTCACAGTAAGGTCTTACTTTTCATTTCTTTACGACTTTCAGTTTTCTAAGATAGTAGCACTAGCTTCAAGTCACAAAGTATAAATATTAGAGAATTTAATTTTTTACCTCTGTTACCCACATTTGAACACGTGAAACAAACTTATACAATTCAAAAGTTATATTTACCACAATTCAAAAGATCAGTAGGACTCTTTTGACTTGATTATATCAAGAACAACAAAAGAAGTCACGATAGGAATAGGAATCTTGGTCATATTCTAAACTCAAGAAATAAACTGCAAAAAAGTAGTTAGTGCTTTCTTTTGGCTGCCTTTGAATAAATTTTCTGATACAGGACAACATTAAAATAACCTATATGAATCCAAAAAAAGGGTCTTACTAAAGCGATGCTGCTATAAAGGCATAACTATAGGATGTTCCCTAGCATCATATGTTTAGGCCGAATGTCTTCAGGTGGAACGTAACGTGTTTTCACTGTATCCTCTCCACTGGACAAAAGAAAATCCGTGACCACTCAAATTAATTCAACAACAAAACTATAAACACTACTTGGTGCTCGACATTAATGAAGTCTTCTAATAATTCATCTACTATTTTGGGACAAAGAGTTCTAATTTTGATTCTTTCCAACTCAAGACTTCACTTCTTTAAATTTAAAGCACCTTGCCCTACATAAGCGGCATTTGATTCTCCAATCTCATAACAAGCTGGTAGTCATTGAGAGGCATTCTTCCCCTATCCAATCTGAACATTTAAGAGTTCGATTGCTGGGAACCTAGACGATATGTTAGAGGAAAAAACAAACATGTAATGCTAAGTATGACACTTACATGCAAACATATTTTTATTTAGGTTGTTTGGTACAACAGGTCATAGAAAATGCTTTTGGCATGATCCAACATGCAAGCCTCAAGGTCCCTTCAACAGATTTAGTCTCTTGGTCAAAGATCTTGTAGTCTTTCACTCCAATGAGAAAGCCAGTCACTTGAGCATTCAAGACCCTTCAAATAATGGAATTTTTAACGGATAATATTAAATATATGCTTTTCGTGAGCCAAAGGTATATCAGAAACATTCTCTCTAACTTCATAAGGTAGAGGTAAGGATGCATGCACACTATCCTCCCTAGACCCCATTTGTGGGAGCACATTGGGTTTGTTGTTGTATAATACTTTAAACCTTAAATAATTATGTTAATTCTTTTTTTTTTTTTTTTTTAGTTTTAGCCTTTAGGGATACTTAAGTAATGTTGTTGTATTTCTTTCTAATAAAGATTGGTGATCGTAATATTATGGACTAATATTGGTGCATTGTATAGTTAAATAATTTAATAGGAGTTGAACAAATACTACAAACCTGAGAAGAATGTTCTACAGGAGTTGAACAAACACTATAAACGTGAGAAATATTTCATTCTCACATTCGCAGCTGCTAAATGACTGTCATATTAAGCATTTAAACTGATATAAAATTCAGTAGATATAAAGATACTAAAACAATAGATAACTGTATCTTATTAGTAATGCATTGGTAAGACTAATTTATAAAGTTTATTGCTCCTCAAAGTGTTACCACCAGCAAATGGCAAAATGAATATATTGCAAGCTGAGACACCTCAATTTTCAGAGGTGAATGTCAAAGGTGAGTAGAAAAAAAACAAAAGAATGTTATCTACAGAGAAAGATAGAAATAGACTAGCATGTTGTAAACCTACAGCCAACAAGAGCCATATCGGAGACATTCCTTGCATTCTGTTATACACCTCTCTTCTTAGTTGCTCCATTAATGAGGTTTCACAGGAAAACACTCAAAAAAGGTTCATAGGAGTAAGTTGTTCAGAGATGCTATCCTGTAAAGCACAACAACTTCCTCTAGATGGAGAAGATTTTATTTTTTCTTACAACTAAAAATCATCAAGTTATCATCTTGGTCGAAGAATGGTATCCAGCAAAGCACAACCCACATAGTACAAAATAATACATGTCAAAAGTTACTATTTATATAGCCAATTTTAAAATGCAATAATTTCCATAAAGATCACGGTAGATTGTGAAAGGAACCAGTAGGCCAGAGAAGACTCAAGATGCTGGTAAATACTATTTGAAAAGCATCATCAACAACAAATAAACAACATTGCAAAATTATTTGAGGTTGTTAAGGTGAAGAATTTTCAAAGATGAATTAATTTTTTTTGAAACTGGTACCAATCAAAGAAGAATTAACTAACAATATATATTTCGTACAGAAGGATCATATTTTAAGGTGAATTATCTTGAGATTTTTTGGTCATAGCTTGTAAGAAAAATCAAGATTTCCTTAAAAGATATCAAATGTTGTCTTGCTCCTTAAAGTTCTACTACAGAAATTGCTCCTAAAACTTCTAATACAGGAAATCTCACTACTTTAGAAATTAATGGTAATAGCACCTAGAGTACAGTGCTATATTAGTTTATCCGCTCTTATCTCATTTTTTTTAGATTGATAACATTTATCCACTCTTATCTCTACTTGTGCCATCCTTAGAAAAAGCTCAAAACCTTAGCTCATAGAATTTATATTAAGCCTTCTAGTTAAAGTTGTATAAGTAGCCGCCACACCAGAAGGACCTCATAGCTTCATAGTTGGGTCTAAAATAGCATAGAAAGGGGCGGGCTTCTAAAGTAATTTGAAGTGGACCATGCATTCTATAATATTAATCTTATTAGTAGATTTGTAATCAAGAATACTAACCTCGTGTCGCGGCGACATTTTTCGAGTAGAGGAACATCCAGAAAGTAGTCGCAAAAGTGATCTTAACCGCATTCAAAAGCAACAACAAGTTGTGGCTTTACTTGCATCCCAAAATCATAGCAAAAGATGTTTCACCGGCAAAAATGCTAACAAACAACAGTCATTTAAGTTGTTTTTTTTTCTTACAAAGTTGAGTCTTATATTAAATTTAGAAGGAACAGAAATTTTAAATACCTCTTAGTAGTTTTTCGGAGGGGAAATTTTCATTTCCGCCTTACATTTGTTGTAGGAACCGTTGCTTTTAGTTGTTATGTGTGGGTGCTGTTGCTTCTCTTGGGCAACATGTTCAATTTTTTGTTTACTTCCTTCCGTAATATTCTTGATGGTGGCTGGCATTTGTGAGACAGCCGAATTACTTTTGTCCATGAAAGACAAAATAACTAACTTTCCTGCCTTATTGTTTCTTGTAAACAACTTTTTTATTTGAATCTTGAAGATCTTGCCAGTCAGCAGCTTTTGCGAGTTCACAAGAGGCAACAATCCTTTCTGTAAAAATAAAATTTATTTATGTGTGAGAGGGGGATCAACCTGTAGAAAATAGTTATTTGTGGTTTTCCGAAATTAATAATATACCTTGACATTGTAGATATCATAAATCTCTTCCGAAGTGAGAAGCAATATTTTTTCTACATGCTCATCGGCAATAGCTGCTGTTGTAGAACCGCTCTGATCTGTGAGCGTCACTTCAAATTGGCACCTAGTTGTAAGATAAAATGATTGGTTAATTAAAAAGATGATGAATATAGAATGTTAAATATAAATAGTTATGTGGCAGTTGCATGTATACCTAGGAACCAAATGGGTAGCTCGACGGCAATTAGTGAAATAGAACTTTCTCCGTGAGATAGCTCATGTGAAGTGTTGTTTGCAGTCTGAACAAGCTAGGATACAAAATCGTTGGTTCTCATTTTGTAATGCGACTTCAGCATGTATGTAGAATATTTGACCCTGGAAAACACAAGGAAGCCGCATATTAATTTTTTGTTATTAGAGAATAAAGGTAAAAATTTGTAATAGTGCATATATGAATATTTAGTGTACTTACTGGATTTTTCTATCGAATTTCTGCAATTGGCACTATCTTATCTTCGAAAGGAACAAATAAAAGAGAGCCAGTTGGACTTGTGCTCTTCAATGTGTACGCAATAAGCATTTGTTCATTTTGTTGAGCCCTTCAAGTATGTTAACATTTCAAAATTAGTTCTTGTATACGTTCAAGCACATATACGACCAATAATGTATTGACTACAATACCATGTTCTCAGCGCATTTGCTTGTGGGTATGGAGGATTGATTTTGATTGTTGTACTGAATCTGTTAGTCAATCCTGCATGCATTTGAACATTCAGTTCTAATTTGGTCGCATGGTATATGGAAAACTAAAATATAATTGCATATATACTTTACCTGTATTGAATTTGTTACTCCATCTTGCATTCATTTGAGGTATTTTACCTGACAACGACTTGGTTCTTGCAACGTTTCTAGCAAAAATAATTGGGTATTCTTTTTTAAGCATTTCGAGTAGTTTGTTCCCATCATGATCAATAAAATCTTTCCAGAGTGTGAATTTCGTTAGTTTTTTCCTGTATAAAAATAAAACGAAATTGTTAAATCACTATCTTAAATCAATACGGGAATGTCAATGCTTAAGCAGCACAAATGAGCATCAATTGCAACATTTAAATATTAGACGTGATAAAAAAAATGAACTCATATTGGTATCTTAATGTGTATAAATTTCTATTGTCACGACCCGAATTTCCCCTCCCTCGGGAGTCGTGATGGTACCTCTAGTGAAAGATAGGTAAGCCAACCAACTGAACAATTTACCTTGTTTCCATTTTTAATTCGATAACAGTTAAGAGTCAACAATTAGATAACAATAGAATTGAATAAGCGGAAGGCTGCATTGTAAAGTTTTAATAATACTGTTAATACCAATCCATAACAAATCTACCAAAGACTGGTGTTACAACTTCACAGACTATCTGAGAGTACTACAAATAAAGGCCTGAAAGAAATAAATACAACACTGTCACTGGAAATACTTGAAGGAAACAATAATAGTAGATAGAAGGAGATGCCAAGGCCTGCAGACGCCTACAGGACTACCTCGGGTCGCCTGATGAACAAGAAACAACAAATCTCACTGCGGTCCGAAGTCTACAGCACTGGGATCTGTACAAAAGAGTACAAAGTGTAGTATCAGCACAACCGACCCATGTGTTGGTAAGTGTCCAGCCTAACATCAACGAAGTAGTAACGAGGCTAGGAGCAGACTACCAAATAAACTTGTACAATATAGCGTACAAAAATAATAGGAAGCAGATAACAATGATGACAATAATGATCATCTAGTGATATAAGCAGCAGGCAACAAAAATACCATAAATATTGCTCCACGAATGATGTATACAAGTGCAATCAATTACTCAAGTCCTTCAACTATAAATATCTTTCAAATATATTTCCTTCAACCAAGCATCTTTCGAATATAATTCTTTCGAGTAAAGGTCACATTGTGACGCCTCATTTCATAATCATAAATAATATATATTTCCCCCGACACCTTATACCCATAGATTTCTGTCTCACATTGCGCAACAACGTTCTCAGGTTACTCAGTTCATATGGTCCATAACCCAATACAATTAAGAATGTTCACGGAGCCTCATTTACTTAACAAGAAGTAGGGTACAACTACTAAACCCATTTGAAACTCATCAAGAAAAGATGAAGTTATTTTTAGAAATTATTTGAATAAATAAAGTACCATGTTTCAATTAGAATACAACATCGAATGAATTATTACTTTTACCACGGGATTTGATAAATTAACTTAGTAGAAATTCCTTCTTAAGTAAAGTACAACCGCAAACGGTTTAAGGAAAATTTAGTTGAGAAATCAATTGAGTTAAATATGTAACAATTGTTGAAATTTGAAGTATTGAATATATGTAAAACAAATAGGGTGTCAGACTATGAATTCCCATACAAAGGATCACAACCGTAAAGGAATCTAAACCATTAAAACACTTGAATTGATAACAACAATTACAACGGAGACAAAATAATCACGGAAGGATTACAACTCAGCATAGAGATAACAACCGGGGATCTCCCAGGATACCGTCCTGTAGTCCCCAAATATAAATATCTAGTGGATCTTCCGGGTGCAGTCCCGTAGTCCAACTCATAAAACTGTGCAGGGGGATCTCCCGGGAATCTAATCCGTAGTCCCAAAGTAAATGTACAAGGGGATCTCCCAGGAATCTAACCCGTAGTCCCAAAGTAAACGTGCAGGGGGATCTCCCGGGAATCTAACTTTTAGTCCCAAAGTAAATGTACAGGGAGATCTCCTGAGAATCTAACCCGTAGTCCCAAAGTAAATGTGCAGGGGGATCTCCCTGGAATCTAACCCGTAGTCCCAAAGTAAACAAATAAGGGGGAGTTACTGGAATCCCACATCCGTAGTCCTAAAATAAATACACGACGCAACCAACAGAATCAACAGTTATATTACAACAGAAGGATCGAACATCACCGCAATACATATAACAACAACAAATGACAATAATACAAGGTAAAACAAGTAAATCAACTCAGGGGCTGTAAATCACGAGAAAATGGTGAAACCAGCTCAAAGGAATAACCACAGAAAAGAATACTGGCATAAAGGAAATAGTTCAATAACGGGAAAACTAACACGTAGCAACGATCCCACAATATACAAGTCAATAATAAGGAAAATCAACACGAGTAAAGTAGTTATGAAAATATAACATGACAATAGGAGAGGCAAAACTCTTCAGTTAAGTCAAATAGGAGGCACATTAATCAAAGTATAAGACTCACGGGCATGCTTGATACCAACGTATAGATACTCGTCACCATGCCTATATGTCGTACTCGACAAATAACACATAACAATTATGACATAACTCCTAATCCCTCAAGCTAAGGTTAGACCAAAAACTTACCTCGTTTTGCAACCAATTTAGTCCACTAGTAGTCCTTTTCCTCTATTATCCAACTTTGAATAACTCGAATCTAGCAAAAAATAATTCGATACGGTCAACAAAAATTATAGAAATCAATCCCATATGAAATTTTTCCAATAAAATTCGAAATTAACTCAAAAATTGCCCGCGGGGCCCACATCAAGGAATCTAGCAAAAGTTATGATATATGAACGCCCATTCAACCACGAGTCTAACCATACCAAAATTACTAAATTCCGATAACGAATCGACCACCAAATCTAGAATTTTCGTTTTTGAAAAATTTACAAATTTTCTCCAATTTCTTCCATTTGATTCACTAATACTTGATGAAAATAACCATAGAATCATTAAATATAATAACTTTTGGATATAGAATACTTACCCCAATCCAAATGGTGAAAATTGCCTCAAATATCGCTTCAATCCGAGCTCCATAGCTCCAAAAATGAGTAAACATCCAGGACAGCTCGATTTATACACTGTCCAGCATTTTTGCACCTGTGGTTACTGTTCACGCAGGTGTGGTTACTGTTCATGCAGATGCGGTACTGTTCACCGCATCTGCGAAAAAACTAGCAATTGCCCAGAAAATTTCAGCAGCTTTTTATTTCACTAAAAATTATCTAACTCCATCATACGAACTCGAAATTTGACGATTCTTGTTCCTATGAGTCACAAATAATAATACGAACCTATTCCTTCAATCGAAACTAAATTTAGAGCTCATTTACTCAATGCGACACCAATTTCACTCGTTAAACAATTAACTCATGTTTTGCGCTAAAAACGCAATCGCGACTTGATGAAATTAGACCAAACTTTCCAAATCACTCCTATAATTCATTATCAAAATCTATAAAGTCTCGAAATTAAATTTTGATTTCTAGAACTAAAAATGGACTTTTGGATCACTACGTGCTTATGCTCAAAACACCAAACTCTTCCAAAAACTCTTTCAAAACTCATCCGAGCCCCATGGGATCCCAACGAAGTATACTAACAAGTCCCATAACATGACACAAACTTAGTCAATGTCTCATATTACATTGAACAATATTAAAACATGAATCGCACCACAATTCAAGCTTATTCAAAACTAACAAATTCCAAATTCTACATTCGATGCCGGAACCTATCAAATCAATTCCGATTGACCTCAAATTTTACACATAAGTCATAAATGACATAACGGAGCTTTTCCAATTTCCATAATAAAATTTCGATCCCGATATCAAAAAGTCAACTCCCCGGTCAAACTTTCCAAAAATCTTCTATTTTTCCAACTTTCGTCAAAATGTGTTAAATTGACCTACGGACTTCCAAATCCAAATCCAAGCATACGCCCAAGTCCGAAATTACCATATGAAGCTATTGGAGTTATAAAAATTCTATTCCCGAGTCGTTTGCTCAAAAGTCAAACTTCGGTCAACTCTTTTCATTTAAACTTCCAAAATGAGAGTTATTCTTTCATTTAAATTCCGAATCTTCCAAAAATCAAGCTCGACCACACATGCGGGTCATAATGCATATTATGAAATTTCTCAAGGTCTTAAGACGTTGAACGAAACACAAATTCTTAAAACGACAGGTCGGGTCGTTACATTCTGCACCTCTTAAACAAACGTTCATCCTCGAACGTACTAAGAATCATTCTAGGGTTCCCAAATTGATGATTTTACTTTTACACATATACTCTCGGTTGATCTCACGTTACCGCATTTCACATAAGATGGACAACACCATCTCAGTTGAGATTATTTTCTTTATCCATATTTGTAAACTTCAAGACCAAATTTCTTACTCTCCAAGTATTTTAAAAATGGTCAAATTTTTCACATCAACACACAGTATTAGTCTTATGTCCACACACATCGACTTTTAATAGTGCTTAAATACTTCGAGATTTATGTTACATTCTCTCACACTTAGGGTCATTCGTCCCCAAATACACAACTTAACTTATCTCTTTCTTCGCATATCTCAATGTCCCAAATTTCTTTAACTCCCAAATTTTTCAGAAATTTCGGCAGAGTCTCCCCTGCAATTGGGACTATCCACCTGCTAGTGTAACACCAAAACAACTCCTTGCAACACATCCACAACTCAACAAATCACTACAATGTATATACCCCTAACACTAATCTTCGCATTACAGGCGTGACATTATTATGAAGATGTCTGGACATGAAACACATCATATGCATGACCTTAACCACATCTTTGGTTTTAATAGTTGTACATAATCGATTACAAAATTGCCAATTAACCTCAGGTTAGCAAAATATCATTTCAACCTCTACTTTACCAACAACAAGGCATGAGGACCTCATACTTACTTACACAAATTAACGACTCACATTTAACGCTACCTGGGCACTCACCTCGTAGGCTAAAATTCAATAATTACAATACAATTTGGCAAATTATGCACAGAGATATACATACAAGAATTTTCAAATAAGCCTCATAGGCATGACTCCCTATAAGTACTATAGTACAAATTTTAATTTTCACAAGGGAGAATTTTAAACACATAAATTTTTCACCACAAGGACCTCGTCCTTATATAACATCCACCGCAGCTTGTAGCCTGGTTTAAATATTTCATATCATATAAAAATGTGAGGATCTCGTCCTCAGCTCTAAATCACAAGTATTTTGCACATTGTGCCACCTAAATTTTTTTTCCATTTCCTTTCTTTATTCTTCTAAATAAATTTCTGTTAAACAAAATCACAATATACAATGATCCCTCATACCCGTAGGGCATATAATTTACAACTGAAATAAATTATTTAGAAATTACATCCAGCTCTTCGAATTGATTAACAAAAGTTACTTTTAGTCTGACAACTATTTTTAGTGACCATCACAAAATGATAGACATAGCTATCTCCATATAATCTCCCAACAGAAGAATTCACATGAGTAAGTTTAAGATTACGAAGCTCACTCATGATTGGAGCATATTAGGAGGACTTGCCTCGATACTCAGAACCGAATCAAGTTAAGGAAATTGTTACTTTATAATAACTCGAGATCGTACTTGTAACGACACCATCTGGTGTTGCTACCTCAGCTATACCATAGCAAGTATATCAATGGGTTGGGCCTCCACCTCTTAGGCTCTATCTACCCGCTTGTTCTCCATCCCTAACTGGTAGTGTAAGTAGAGTAGTAATTGTAATGGAGTACATGGCATGTGTTCTCTGAAGGAATAGATTTCTCCCAAGTCTAGGACAATTTCTCATGATGTTCCTAGTATCACCATATTCATAACAACCAATCTGTGGTCCAACTACTCTTACTGAGTCTGTGCCGGATAACTAGGATAACTATTGTAGGAAATTCCATGCCACTGGAACATTAAAAGACGACTACCCCACACGAGTGTTGTGATTAACTTAAGCACTACGAGTATACTGAATATGTTTCCATGACCCCGCTGATACTGAAATGTAGAATTATTAAAGGCACGAGAATATCTCAAGTATCATCATCATCCCATTCAAATCTCAGCTCCTGATCATATACAAGTTTTGGAAAACCTTTCAATACCACATAAATACATCTCAGGGCAAAATTGAAATAACTCATGCCCTGCAATTTGATCGTTGATAGTGGACTCCCCTCACTTGGCACGAAGCCATAGTTCACAACATCCAATAATCCACAATGTTAACCTTCACAGCTCAGATAAGTCAACCAGACGCCAGGGCCCATTGCACCCCAATATGATTCACTGGGTGATCTCTCAATACTCCCGCATCTTCAATCTTAGCAACATGTGGTAACAATGATTGAGCAATCCTGGCTCCCTTGTAACCCCTCTATGGTACCACTGACCGTTGGCGCATAGTTATTACTGAGTGCACAATTTCATACACGAGTGAATGTAAAACAACATAAGTTATATGCTTCAAGTTGAATAAACGCCGCACGATAAGGAATGAAAGAAGTGAGGTTATCCTGGTAGTGACATGTAGCCTCTCGAAGATAAGTACAGACGTCTCCGTACCGATCTGCAAGACTCTACTAAACTTGTCTGTGAATTGTGAGACCTATGTAACCTAGGGCTCTGATACCAACTTGTCACGACCCGGATTTCCCCGCCCTCAGGAGTCATGATGACGCCTACTAGTGAAAGCTAGGCAAGCCAACCAACTGAATTTGTTTTCATTTTTTATCCGATAATAGTTAAGAGCTAACAATTAGATAACAACATAATTGAATAAGCGGAAGGCTGCATTGTAAAGTTTTAATAATACTGCTAATACCAATCCATAAAAAATCTACCCAAGACTGGTGTCACAACTTCAGAGACTGTCTAGGAGTACTACAAATAAAGGTCTGAAAGAAATAAATACAACACTATCTCTGGAAATACATGAAGGAAACAGGAATAATAGATAGAAGGAGACGCCAAGGCTTGCGGATGCCTGTAGGACTACCTCAGGTCGCCTGATGAATAAGAAACAACAAATCTCACTACGGTCTAAAGTCTACAGTACTGGGATCTGTACAAAAGAGTACAAAGTGTAGTATCAGCACAACCGACCCCATGTGCTAGTAAGTGCCTAGCCTAACCTCGGTGAAGTAGTGACGAGGCTGGGTTCAGACTATCAAATAAACCTGTACAATATAGCGTACAAAAATAATAGGAAGCAGATAACAATGATGGCAATAATGATCATCCAGTTGTCACGACTCAAAATTCACTAAGGGTCATGACGACGCCGAACACCGTTGTCAGGCAAGCCAACCGAAAATACTTAATTAAATTCCAATTCTAGTAGTGTTTAAAATCATTTTTCTTTATACATTAAATAACGAATAATAAAATTTACTAAAATAACCATGAAGTCTTTAACAAAACTTAATGTTTAATAATCCGAAAAATCCTCCCAGAACCCGGTGTCACAAGTGCATGAGCAGTTTCTAGGAAATAATATAATACAACAACCGTCCGGAGTACAATGTTGGACAGAAAATAACTACCAAAAACTGAAAGAGTCTCTGCTGGCTGTGGGTTGCCTCGAGAAGTGCAACTCACCTAAATCTCCGTATCAACCATGCTGCTACGCCTAGTAGGCCACTAGAGATGCATGTGCCTGTGCAACCAAAAATGCACAGAAGTGTAGTATGAGTACGAAAAGAACGTGTACCCAATGAGTATCCCGTCTAATCTCGGAGAAGTAGAGACGAGATGGTCGACTTCAACACTTACTAGTGGTCCAATAATGATATATTATTAATGCGAATAATCAAGGATTTATTAAGAATGACATTAATTTCAAGTAAGTCATGAACAGGTGAAAGTTCCTTTTTATATAAAAATCTCAAGATTTATAATCCAATAATTTCCAATTATTCAAGCCGAGGAGAGCAAATATCAATCCCAAATAATCTCAAGGCAAGAAATACAAGCATGCGCAAATCATGCCGAGGACGTACGGCCCGCTCCAACAGAAAATAAACTGTGCACTGCCGAGGGTTGAACGGCGCGAACTATAGATGCATCTATTTAATCTGCTGAGGCGTTTGGCCCGCTCCAAAAATAAACACATACAGACTGACAACCAAGAAGTCCACACGGAGAAATTTTCCAAGGAAAGTCAATCCTCTTTTAACCATTTAAGAAAAATGAAGTTTAACCAGTTTAGAAATTCATTTACTAATTCAATGTGATTTAAGCAATTCAAGCTGTCAATAAGTTCACAAATAATCCAAGTATAATATGCTCTTGAGTCCTAAACTACCAGGACAATAGCATAATAGTAGCTACGCATGGACTCTCGTCACCTCGTGCGTACGTAACCCCCACAAATAGGAGCACATAACCAATTATTTCACCTATGGGGACAATTCCCTCTTACAAGGATAGAAAGGAGACTCACCTCGCTCCGAAGATCCGTAACTGACATTCCACGCTCTTCCGAAGACTCAAATTGATACACAACGCTCCAAAACTAGTCAATAATGATACCAATTCATTAATATATACTCAATTATTCATTACAATCCAATTTATAACAATTCCTAACCCCGATCGAAAAGTTGACGAAAACACCCTCAGGTCCACGTGCCCGGATTTCCAAAATTTTCGAAGACTAAGTTTACCCATAGCCTCACGAACTCAAATATATAATTTTCTCTAAATTCCATACCAAAAAATCGTGGTCAAATTCCAAGAATATCAATTTTCTAGGTTTTCCCTCAACCCCCAAGTTTTCTACAAATTTCATGCTCAAATCCGTATAAAATCAACATATTTAACTCAAGGTAGGTGGGGTTAGCTTACCTTATTGTCGATGAAGAGAATCCCCTCTTGAAGCTCTCCAAAAATCGCCCCAACAAGAGTAAAATGGAATAAAATGGCCAAACCCCCGAATTTAACACCCTCACTGCCTCAGCACTTTCCACACCTGCGGTTAAACGACCGCTTCTGCAGTTCCGCAGGTGCGTCCATACTACTGCATCTGCGGCCCTTTCCAGGCCTCCCCATTTCTGCTTCTGTGCTTCTTCTTCCACAGATGCGGTCCCGCATCTGCGGCCAAATGACCGTATTTGCGGTCCCAGCTCTCTTCCGCCCATACCACATCTGTGACCCTAGGGCCGCTTCTGCAGCTATGCACCTGCGGTCCTATACTCGCAGGTGCGGTTACACCAGCAACCAGCAATCTTAACCCTTCTTCAAACTCCAAATTCGATTCGTTAACCACCCGGAATCCACCTGAGGCCCCTGGGACCCAACCAATCATACCAACCAGTCCCAGAACACATTACGGACTTGCTCGAGGCCTCAAATCACATCAAACAATGCTAAAATCTCGAATCGACCTCCAATCCAAGCTTTATGAACCTTAGAACTTCAAACTTCTACTCTCGATGTTTAAACCTAGCAAATCACATCTGATTGACCCCAAATTTTGCACACAAGTCATATTTGACATCACAGACCTACTCTAACTTCCGGAATCGGATTCCGACCCCGATATCGAAAAGTCCACTTCCGGTCAAACTTCTCAAAAACCTTTAATTTTTTATCTTTAGCCAAATGACTCCAAAATGACCTATGGACCTTCGAACTCACTTCCGATCGCGCTCCCAACTACAGAATTACCATACGGAGCTACTCCTAGACTCGGAATCCCAAACAGACGTCGATAATACTAAAATGCACTTCAAGCCAAACTTATGAAATTTCTTCCAAAATTCTAACTTCTACAACAGGTACCAAAACACTCTCGGGTCATCCAAAACCTGATCCGGGCATACGCCCAAGTCCGAAATCATCATACGAACCTGCTGGAACCTTCAGATCCCGATTTTGAGGTCGTTTACTCTGAAATCCAATCTTAGTTAATTCTTCCAATTTAAAGCTTACGAAATGAGAATTCTCTATCCAAATCAACTCTGAACTTCCCAGAATTTCATTCTGACAACGCGTACAAGTCATAATACATGAAATGAAGCTGCTCATGGCCTCAAACTACTGAACGATGCGCTAGAGCTCAAAACAATCGGTTTGGTCATTACACCAGTGATATAAGCAACATGCAACAAAAACACCATAAATATTGCTCCATGAATGATGTATACAAGTGCAATCAATTACTCAAGTCCTTCAACTATAAATATCTTTCAAATATATTTCCTTCAACCAAGCATCTTTTGTATATAATTCTTTCGAGTAAAGGTCACATTGTGACGCCTCATTTCATAATCATAAATAATATATATTTCCCCCAGCATCTTGTACCCATAGATTTCTGTCTCACATTGCGCAACAATGTTCTCAGGTTACTCAGTTCATAGGGTCCATAACCCAATACAATTAAGAATGTTCACGGAGCCTCATTTACTTAACAAGAAGTAGGGTACAACTACTAAACCTATTTGAAACTCATCAAGAAAAGATGAAGTTATTTTTAGAAATCATTTGAATAAATAAAGTACCATGTTTCAATTAGAATACAACGTCGAATGAATTATTACTTTTACCACGGGATTTGATAAATTAACTTAGTAGAAATTCCTTCTTAAGTAAAGTACAACCGCAAACTGTTTAAGGAAAATTTAATTGAGAAATCAATTGAGTTAAAAATGTAACAATTGTTGAAATTTGAAGTATTGAATATATATAAAACAAATAGGGCGAGGTATTGTCAACACTATGAATTCCCACACAAAGGATCGCAGCTGTAAAGGAATCTAAACCATTAAAACACTTGAATTGATAAAAATAATTATAACGGAGACAAAATAATCACGGAAGGAGTACATCTCAGCATAGAGATAACAACCGGGGATCTCCTAGGATACCGTCCTGTAGTCCCCAAATACAAATATCCAGTGGATCTCCCGGGTGTAGTCCCGTAGTCCAACTCATATAACTATGCAGGGGGATCTCCCGAGAATCTAACCCGTAGTCCCAAAGTAAATGTACATGGGGATCTCCCGGGAATCTAACCCGTAGTCCCAAAGTAAATGTACAGGGGGATTTCCTGGGAGATCCCCCTGTACATTTACTTTGGGACTACGGGTTAGATTCCCGGGAGATTCCCTTGCACATTTACTTTGGGACTACGGGTTAAATTCCCGGGAGATCCCCCTGCACATTTACTTTGGGACTACGGGTTAGATTTTCGGGAAATGCCCTTGTACATTTACTTTGGGACTACGGGTTAGATTTCTGGGAGACCCCCCTGCACATTTACTTTGGGACTACGGGTTAGATTCCCGGGAGATACCTCTGTACATTTACTTTGGGACTACGAGTTAGATTCCCGGGAGATCCCCCGGCACAGTTATATGAGTTGGACTACGGGACTGCACCCGGGAGATCCACTGGATATTTATATTTGGGGACTACAGGACGTTATCCTGGGAGATCC
Organism: Nicotiana tabacum; assembly: GCF_000715075.1. Lineage (NCBI taxonomy): Eukaryota > Viridiplantae > Streptophyta > Magnoliopsida > Solanales > Solanaceae > Nicotiana > Nicotiana tabacum. Next base: position 62,117,223 of record NC_134080.1, on the reverse strand, counting down.
CCGGTTGTTATCTCTATGTTGAGATGTACTCCTTCCGTGATTATTTTGTCTCAGTTGTAATTGTTATTATCAATTCAAGTATTTTAATTGTTTAGACTCCTTTACGGCTGTGATCCTTTGTGTGAGAATTCATAGTGTTGACAATACCTCGCCCTATTTGTTTTACATATATTCAATACTTCAAATTTCAACAATTGTTACATTTTTAACTCAATTGATTTCTCAACTAAATTTTTCTTAAATTGTTTGCAGGTGTACTTTACTTAAGAAGGAATTTCTACTAAGTTAATTTATCAAATCCCGTGGTAAAAGTAATAATTTATTCGATGTTGTATTCTTATTGAAACATGATACTTTATTTATTCAAATGATTTCTAAAAATAACTTCATCTTTTTTTGATGAGTTTCAAATGGGTTTAGTAGTTGTACCTACTTCTTGTTAAGTAAATGAGGCTCCGTGAACATTCTTAATTGTATTGGGTTATGGACTCTATGAACTGAGTAACCTGAGAACGTTGTTGCACAATGTGAGACAGAAATCTATGGGTATAAGGTGCCGAGGGAAATATATATTATTTATGATTATGAAATGAGGCGTCACAATGTGACCTTTACTCGAAAGAATTATATTCGAAAGATGCTTGGTTGAAGGAAATATATTTGAAAGATATTTATAGTTGAAGGACTTGAGTAATTGATTGCACTTGTATAGATCATTCGTGGAGCAATATTTATGGTGTTTTTGTTGCCTGCTGCTTATATCACTGGATGATCATTGTTGCCATCATTGTTATCTGATTCCTATTATTTTTGTATGCTATATTGTACATGTTTATTTGGTAGTCTGGTCCTAGCCTCGTCACTACTTCGCCGAGGTTAGGCTAGGCACTTATCAGCACATGGGGTCGGTTGTGCTGATACTACACTCTGTACTCTTTTGTACATATCCCAGTGCTGTAGACTTTAGACCACAGTGAGATTTGCTATTTCTTGTTCATCAGGCGACCCGAGGTAGTCCTACAGGCGTCTGCAGGCCTTGGCGTCTCCTTCTATCTACTATTCCTGTTTTCTTCATGTATTTTCAGAGACAATGTTGTATTTATTTCTTTCAGACCTTTATTTATAGTACTCCTACATAGTCTGTGAAGTTGTGACACCAGTCTTGGGTAGATTTATTATGGATTGATATTAGCAGTATTATTAAAACTTTACAATGCAGCCTTCCGCTTATTCAATTCTGTTGTTATCTAATTGTTGGCTCTTAACTGTTATCGGATTAAAAATAGAAACAAGGTAAATAGTTCAGTTGGTTGGCTTGCCTAGCTTTCACTAGTAGGCGCCATCATGACTCCCGATGGTGGGGAAATCCGGGTCGTGATATCTATAATGTAATTAGTTTCGAAGAAAACAGGTATTCCCTAAGGTCTTGACTATTGATCCCTAACAAAATCTTCTAAAACAAAATAGTTTAAATATCATATGTTCTCGAAGAGCCAATAAGTCTCAAATCTAAAATAAATGGTAGAATTGCTTCATGCTTACTAAAAGATAAATAGATATAATTTACAACTTATTGTAGCAATGATCCAGTTAGTTCCAACATAAAGATGTTTTGAATAAGTTCTGATATTGCGATGTAACTGTATTATACAATGCAAGAATATTTAATAGAGATGTTCGTAACATTAATATGCGGCTTTCTTCTATTAGATCTTTCAGCATTGGTAATATCTACACATTTGAAATACAATAGTTTGTAAGCACGTTTGTGATATACAAAGTTTTAGTACTTAGGAATCCACAACCGCATAAATATTTTGAATAGAATTTCTATAATCTTAGCTTTTCTTCAAAGACATTCAAATGTTTAACTCTAATTTCTTTTAATTAAAATCTAGTACATATAAGATTCATCCATTTTATATAATTTGTGCAAGAACTACTATGTCTCAAATTCCTAATAAGAGGGAGATTATATTGGCTATAATTTGAGATAAGTTATCTATTTGTTCAGAAACATATAAAATTAGAGGGGACAAAGTCGCTCTTCTTTATTCAGCGTTCTAATCACTTGAATATTTTGGTCAATCTTAATCCAAAGTATTGAATGAAAAAAGTATATTTTTGAAATATAATTTGATTTAAAATCCAATAGCTAAACATGACATCAAAAGGATCGATTTTTTTAGCAAACCTGGATGAGTTAATAGTAGGTAAAAAAGATTAAATATAATCATAATTTTTGAGACACTACCTTTATTAAAGAACAACTACGGGTAAATTAAAAAGGAGAAAAAGAAGAAACTACAAATTTAATTATGTTATATTTCTATATTTGAAGGCATTATGTTTTTCTCTTAATAACTCTTAGCAACAATCTAATTCTTTGGCCCATATAATACTAAATAATTTTTAAGTTAGCTTTTAATGATTCTTCCTAATTTGTGATTTTGCCATAACTAAAATTTTCTTGCCTGGATCATTGCTTCTAACTTTATTGAAGAACAAATAAAGATTTTTAAAATGTTAAAGGCCAATGATATGCTTTTTAGACTCTTGGATTGGTGTGTACTTTTAACCACCAAACATCATCACTCCATGCAGCTATCCCAAAATTGTGGTTACATAAATCAAAATAAATTGAAAGTTTGAAGTTAATTATTAAAAGCATAAATTAGTTGCAAAAAAGCTGAGCCAAATTAAAATTTACAAAATCAAAAGCACAATATGATATCAATCCTAATTTTACCTAGATTCTTATAGCAAGATAAGAACTTTGCATTGTTGAGAATATATTTAAAGATATGATCAAATATTATTAGTAGTAATAAGCTTAAACCATAATAATTCCAGTAATGCGTAGTAGATCTAAGTATGCTTTGAAAGATTATAATTACAGCAAAGCCAAAGTTGAATTGAAGCATGAAAAGCAGCCTTTTAAAGGGTACAACCTCAACTTGAATTTCGGTTTCATTTATTATGTGCTATTGCTAGACAATATACGAAAAGTGACACATTACATCATACTTGAATCATCAGTTACTAGTTGAATCCAATAAAATCGGTTTATGTATACTTACTGATCATCCGTGATGATAAAATCTTGAATTCTCCGCCCATTTGAAGCATAGGTTGAGGGGCTTGCGTTGAGCACGATAGCAAGCACATCTTGCGTTTAAAAAGAACGACGAATAAGCTAATAGACAATAAAAATTAATATAGACAATAATCGTAATAATAACAATACTAATAAATGTGAATTTTAGGCAAACAAACAACATAAATAGTTAAATCTTCAATTACCGAATTCAGATCCCTCGGGTTGATATTCGAAGTTGCCAAATGGTGTAAGATTTAGGCGCGTTGGCGGAGGTAGTGGATCTTCTGGAGGATTAACAGTTTCTATTGGCTCAACAATGGTACACCTATGAATTATCCATGTAAATTTGTTAAGTGGATTTCCGTACATATAGTTTGATTCTTTGACTTGTGCAACTGACACCAAGTAAGTATGGAAAGGGCGAAACAGATCTTCAAAATGCATTATCTCCGCATTGAATATAATGCATTCCACTTGATTTTCCTGTAACAAAATAAGACACAATTAGGATAATATTAACTTAATTACTATTGGCAAACTTATGAATCCTTTAAAGATTACCTCTTCATCTTGCAAAACCATCAGTTGATACTTTTTTGTTTTCTCTCTGTTGTCTCTAGGTCTGCCTTTATCAACTACTTGTATCTTGCAGGTCCATTCTTCTGTTTCTGGAGTAATCACATTGATGTTGAATCTTTCTGCCATCTAGACGCAATCTGCAATTATAACACATCACAATATAATAATGCGCAAACGTAAGATTGTTAGAATGATTATAATACAAAATCAAAGAATTCAAAGCGTGAACAAGTTGTACGTCACACTTACTATTAAGAATGATGGTCTAAGTTATAGGAAAAGCTTTTTCGATAATTTCATCATAAACTACATTATACGTGGAGTGATCATCATCATCGTCAGCTATAGCCGGTCTAATTAATATCTTGACACAGTTAGAACCTTTAGATCTTGATAAAGCAACGTACAACTGACCATGAGAAAATACAGGTTCTCCCAAATAAATGCCAACAAAATCTAATGTTTGGCTTTGAGCTTTATTTATAGTTATGGCGAAACATAACCGTATTGGAAATTGTGTTCTTTTAAATTAAAGAGGTAGTTTTTCGTCTTCTGATGTCAATAGTAGTATTCGCGGAATGAATACATGTGTATTTTTAAAATTACCACTGGATATTGTAGCACTAATAACATGAGATTTGAAATCATTACATATTAATCGTGTCTCATTGCACAAACCTTCGCATGGATTCAAATTTCTTAATAATATAATCGGACAATTTTTCTTTAGACAGAATCTATAAGGAGGTAAACCAGGAGGATTTAAAGTGTGCAAAAAATCTTCATATTCACTTTGATCTTTTGGATCAATTGTTTCATCGGTAGCTAATTAGACTTTTTCATCAGCTGGAAATTGAACAATTAGCATATCATTTATTTCATCAGCGAAGTCGTTCTTCGTAGTTAGAATTGCGCGAGAAGTAATAAAAAATATATTTGAATGAGTTAGATATAAATCAGAATAAGTAACTTTAAATAGATGATTCAAGGAATCTTTTTTCATTGGTGAAAGGTATGATCAGAGGACGGAGAATTTCTATTTTGTTCTTATTATTTTTTTCTTTCTTTTCCATTATCAATTCTCATCAAATTTTCACAAAAAGCTGGGTCTGTTTTTGCATGCATATTTTCGGATAATTGTAATTTTTCAAGTTGATGCCAAATTTCAGAACATAGTAAGCTTTCATGAACAAAATCTTCCCTTTGTCCACCACGGACAACGAGAAGAGTTTGTCTAAAATCGCCACTGAATACAACAACCTTTCCGCCGAACAACATAGTTGTTTCCATTAAATCTCTAAGGAGCAAATCTAGTGCTTCAACCATTTCTTTTTTCGCCATTGAAATTTTGTCTCATACTATTAGTTTTGCATCTCGAATCAACAATGCCAGTGAATTTTGTTTGCTAATATTGCAACTAAAATTTCCATCAACATCAATAGGTATTTTAAATCGGGAATGAGCAGTTCGGCCTCCAGGAAGAAGTGAAGCAGCAACACCTGAACTCGCAGTCGCTAATGCTATAAATCCTCTGTGTCTCACTATAGCTAATAAGGCACGATATTAAAAGCTATTTCCAGTTTCACCCGGACCATCAATGAAGAATGCTCCGAGTTTATTGGAGAATATTCTATCAAGAATTACATTGTAAGCTCTTCTTTGTTTAATGTTTAGTTTATATGGAAATAGTAAATCTTATTCATTAACGATAATATTCCTTTCAAAATGTACATCTTTAGCTTCTTTGGCTGTTGGAGATGGTTGAATTTTGCCCTGAGTTAGTGTCACGACCCAAACCCCGCTCCGGTCGTGATGGCGCCTCTCGTGAAGACAAGGCCAGCTAACAAACCCATATCACCTTTTAAAAAATAGTTAAACATTAATAAACAATTTAAATATGATTTAATGATATAATTAACGGAAGCACAACCCAACACAGCCCTAACCGGGGTGTCACAAGTCACGAGCATCTACTAGGGTATAAATACAACTGAAAGCCTGGAGTGTACAAATACAGACTAATGAAATGAGGAGAGAGAAAAGCAGTGTGGCGAACGCCGACAGCTACCTTGCTAAACCCTGATGACTCCGCCTCCAATCAGCCAAAACATACCTGAATCTGCACACAAGGTGCAGGGAGTAATGTGAGTACTCCGACTCAGTGAGCAACAATAATAAATAAAGACTGAAGGCAAGAAATCACGCAAAAACACAAGGTATTCCATACTGAAGTAGTAAATCACTTTAAACAGTAAAGTAGTGAGAAATCAAGTGAAAATCCCTTTTTTTCCAACAAGTAAAGCAAGTAGTTTATAAGTGAGTAACAAAAATGATAGAAATGTAAACAGCCCCTCGGGCAAAACATGTACAACAAACCGCCCCTCAGGCATAATATCAACAGAACTAGCCCCTCGGGCTCAATATCAGAACATTGCCACCCCTCGGGCTCAATATCAGAACAGTAACAGCCCCTCGGGCTCACTCTCAAAATAGTATCAGCCCCTCGGGCTACCTTTCAATCACTCATATCAGCCCCTCGGGCATAGTATCAATCACTCAGAACAATGGGTACCCGCCCTCACTATGGGTGTGTAGACTCCGGAGGGGCCCCTTACGGCCCAAGTGCTATATCAATCCACCTCGTGGAATCATCACTCAGCATATCCTCACATCACTCAAGCCACCACGTGGCATATAAAGTATCTCAGGCCCTCGGCCTCATATCACTCGGCCTCACATCACTCAAGCCACCACGTGGCATATAAAGTATCTAAGGCCCTCTGCCTCACATCACTCAAGCCACCGCGTGGCATATAAAGTATCTTAGGCCCTCGGCCCCATATCACTCGGCATATCCTCACATATGGCCCCCGACCTCACTCAGTCAGAAAATCATCATAAGCCCCTCAGGCATTTGTAAAACAATAGTTCTCAGCCCAAAATACCATTTAGAAATATCATTTGAGTTTTCAAATCTGCATAAAAGCGGTTGAGTTTGTAAAACAATAATTATAAACACGACTGAGTTTAAATATAAGTCAAAACAGTGAGGAAATAGTGATAAAAATTCCCGAAGGATTCAAATAATTAGCACGAAGCCCAAGTATGGCAATCAGCCCAAATCATGATGATAACAAATAAGTTTCAATCAAATATGCGTAAAATCATCAATCAGGATGGACCAAGTTACAGTCCCCGATAGTAAAAGACCCCGCGCTCATCATCCAGCGCGTGTCTCACCTCAATTTTGCACTACGATGTGCAAATCCGGGGTTTCAAACCCTTATGACATCATTTACAATCATTACTCACCTCGAACCGGTTAATCCTCTAGCTCGCGATGCCTTTGTCTCTCAAATCGACCTCCGAATGCCTTGAATCTAGCCACAATAATTCGATTCAGTTAATAAAAATTATAGGAATTAATTCCATATGAAATTCTACATTTTTCATTAAAAATCTGAAATTGCACTCAAAATTCGCCCGTGGGGCCCACATCTCGGAATATGACAAAATTCACGGAATATGAACCCCCATCCAATCACGAGTCCAACCAAATAAGTTTTACCAAAATCCAACATCAGATTGGCTTTCAAATCTTAAAAATTCATCTTTATGGAATTTTAGAAAATTCCTCCATTTCTCTTCAATATTAATAATCTAATGCCAAAAATGAAGATTTATTCATGAAATATAATCACAAGGGATTCAAGAACACTTACCCCAAGAATTCCCGTGATTTCTCGCTCAAAACTGCCCAAAACCCGAGCTTGGCAGTAAAAAAAATGACCAAAAACCGGATTGCTGGACTTAAAACTGTCCAGAATTTCGGGGTACTGTTCATACGTTTTTACTGTTCACATGTACTGTTCACATACTATTCATGTATACTGTACATGGGTACTGTTCATGGAGGTGCGGTCACTGTTCACACGTGCGAAAAATGCAGAAACTGCTCAGAAAATTGCAGCAGCTTTTCTTTTCACTAAAAAGGCTCTAACTCCATCATACGAACTCGGAATTCGATAATTCTTGTTCCTATGAGTCATAAATAATAATACGAACATATCCCTTTAGTCGAAACTCAATTCGGAGCTCATTTTCTCAGCTCAATACCCATTTCGCTCGTTAAACAATTAACTCATGTTTCGTGTCAAAAACCCAATCGCAAATTGATGAAATTAGACCAAACTTTCCAGATCAGTCCTATAATTCATTATCAAAATTCTAGAAGTCTCGAAATCAAATTTGGATCTCTAGAACTAGAAATGGACCTTTGGATCATTACATGTTTATGCTCAAAACGGCAAAATCTTCCAAAAACGCTTCCAAAACATATTTGAGCCTCATGGGACCCCGACCAAACATGCCAACACACCCCATAACATAATTCAAACTTTTTCCAATCTTCGGAACGCTCAAAACAACATCAAAACATCAAATCACCCTTGGATTCAAGCCTAAAAATTCCAAAACTTCCGAAATCAGAATTCGATCAAAAAGTCGACCAAACGACGTCCAAATGACCTGAAATTTGCACACACATCACAAATGACATAACGAAGCTACAGAAACTCTCGAAATTCCATTCCGACCCTTGGATCAAAATCTCACCTATCAACCGGAATTTGCCAAAATATTAACTTATCCAATTCAAGCCAAATCCTTCCACGGACTTCCAAAATGCATTACGATCGCGCTCCTAAGTCATAAATCACCCAACGAAGCTATCTAAATCATAAAATTTCCGATCCGAACTCATATACAAATAAGTCAACTCTTAGTCAAACCTTTCAAATTCAAAGCTTTCAACTGAGACTGTTCCTTCAAATTCATTCTGATTTTTCCTAAAAACCAAAACCAATGATCTACATCTGTCATAATATGTTACACGGGGCAAGTCATGCCCGGGAACTGGCGATCAAAGTGCAAAAGTTCAAAACGACCGGTCGGGTCGTTACATCCTCCCCCACTTAAACACACGTTCGTCCTCGAACGTACCCAGAGCTGTTCTAAAAGCACACCAATCACTGAATACCCTTACTATGCATATAGCCGGGGGTGATCCCACGTCACCCTATCTCATATAGGTTCGATAACACTGTTTAACTAAAATTACACAATCCAATCTAGCCCATAAACCATAGATCCACATTTTCACTTCTGAAACCATCAATACGATCAAAACCTCACACATATACTTTGAATAGACCCAAACTAGTTGTAGTAACCTATGCCTGCAACCTCGGGAGCAATCCCATGATATACCATATAACTCTAACGCTCGCAGCAATAACTTCTATTCACAGCAGTTGCCCATAACAACCAAATACTGATAGAAAATCTCTTATCAGCTAAAGTCTCATTCCAACACTTTCATATACTGCTAATGATAAATGAAACACGCAATAAACCATGACCCGACGCACATTGCCACTCAACCTTTGGTATTTCCAACCTAGCCCATAACGCAATAGTCCAGAATAACCCAATACTGAGACGATCAGTCTAAATCCCCAACATCACATCCAAAATCTAACATACCAAGCAAAGAAATATCCATTCGGGCCTCCAAATCTCGGTAGTCACTAAACAGTGCTGATATACACGATTTACAATCACATCATAGCTGAATATGAGAACTTCCGTCTCCACGTCCATATGGCACATGAATCACCATATCCTATCCCAATCTTGCGGTCCGAATATATGCCACACCTCTAATACCCAATCATTCCACTATAGATACTCTAAAATTTCCATGTGCCACCAAATAACCCCGAATATCACCAGTCGATCTAAAACGAAGGTGCCACAATACTACCGAAGTGCTATCAACTTAGTAACATTGCCCTTTTACTAAAACATAGACTCTCGTCAAATCATTTCTAATTAGCAGTACCATTTCCTTAATCATCTGAGGTTACCCGCTGCCTAAGAGTTTTATGAACTTCCTTTCAGAACTGAACTGTAACTCATCTAGCCAAGAACTTCCATTGATCCCATCTAGAAGAAAAATCATTACATATCCTATGCTTCTCACACTCGGAGAAATTGCACCTCTCCAACCACGGTAGAAATCAATAAGAACTCTCTCAATTCCATTTGCACAAATTCAACTGCCAGGACTGAATCCTTCTAACTAGACCAAGCTAAGCAAGCCATCAAAACCCAAGAGCATTGTTGCAAAATAGCTGTAGGAACTCATTAGCTCGAACACACATAAGGAATTAATCATATCCTTACCATACCGATTTGGTATACTATCAAGATACCCCATCTATCTAAATTCCTTCTGATTCATCTTCAACTTGATATTCCTTCTTGCTGTAGCACCACAATTTCCTCAACCTAGGCTTATCACACGAAACCCAAGCATAAAGCTACACCGTCTAAGGCTCCTAAGCCGCTGAATACTCTTTAAGTGTTCCCCAAAGCCATTACCTTCACCTTCCCGATACTGATATATAGAATCCCATAATTAATATAGAAAATACCACAAGTCTTGCCATCTTCCACTGAAAACTCAGTTTCTATCCATAAGTACAACTTAGAAGCCTCCAATTATTGCATGTAGAGTTTTGAACACAATAGGACCATTCTCTAGAGTCATCCACACTACTCAAACCGTAGTTAGATTGATTAAACGAACCGAACAACCTGTGCTTCATTAGCACTCCGACACTGCAGAATGTGACCTCATTCCAATATAAACAAGCAACTTCCTGCTCTATGCACAGAGCATTCGTTACCAACCACAACTCAAGTCATTCCCCGATTCTCGTACACCCATAAAGCATAACATAGCCTTTGTTGAAATTTCCTTTACTCGAGCCATAACTGATTCACAAATGCACCTCGAACTGGGAACCATTAGAGCACATAACCGTGCAATCAACTATTCAATAGCGAACTCCCCCACTTGGCTCAAAGCCATAGGTCAAATACGCACCATAACGCATAACACATATGCTTTATTGCTGCCATAATACCATAGTGAGATTAACTCAATCCTTCATAAGCTCGTGGAACACAGACCATCTAGTACTTCATATCTTCTACAAATCTCGTATTTACTCTCATAACAATTAAACCCACTCTCTTAAGCGACCCAAATTAAATTCACATATATATTTCACTTGTAAATGGGGTCTTCTAACAGACAACATAAAGATCACACAACTCCAGAACACTTTGCAGGAGATAACCCACCTGCTTCGTCTTAACTAACATTTATGTATACCTTCCACCATCATAAACTGTACGTAGTCACTTAGTCTTCCTGAGTCTGAACTCATACCGCAACATGATTTTTTTTACATCAATCACAACTGGGAAACATGAAAAGATTCTTCATACGCCTATAACTCGGGGCTATACCTCGAATCAAGATGGAATTCAAGCACCTAATATTTCTTCTATCCTCCGGCAGACCCTTCTTGTCGTTTCCAAATCATATGAATACATCTCGCAGTACTAACATACTCATCACATAGTTATTCAACCATCACTTCCACTAGTAGGGACAATACCGAACATATAAGTTCAAAACACTTGCTCACACAATCAGCACCTCGGTGCTCAAGCCATAGAAAATATACAGCCTCAAGTCCTTCAGACTAGCCCAACATCAACTTATAGAGATCACACATCGCCCCTCGATCGGGAAATCACAAACCATCAAGGCACATCTGATACTGAGCGCTCATGTGCGCATACGAATGCATGGATGGAATTCAAAGAGTTACATTTCAAGCTGAATCAAAGGACGCACGATAAGAATTCAAGAATGTGAAGTTTTCCTAAAGGTTCTGCAGCCTCTCGAGGATAAATACAGATGTCTCCATACCGATCCGCGAGACTCTACTAAACCTGCTCATGACTCGTGAGACCTATGTAACCTAGGCTCTGATACCAACTTGTCATGACCCAAACCCCGCTCCGGTCGTGATAGTACCTCCGTGAAGACAAGGCCAGCCAACAAACCCATATCACCTTTTCAAAAATAGTTAAACATTAATAAACAGTTTAAATATGATTTAATGATATAATTAACGGAAGCACAACCCGACACAGCCCTAACCGAGGTGTCACAAGTCACGAGAATCTACTAGGGTATAAATACAACTGAAAGCCTGGAGTGTACAAATACAGACTAATGAAATAAGGAGAGAGAAAAGCAGTGCTGCGAACGCCGGTAGCTACCTTGCTAAACCCTGATGACTCTGCCTCTGATCAGTCAAAACATACCTAAATCTACACACAGGGCACAGGGAGTAATGTGAGTACTCCGACTTAGTGAGTAATAATAATAAATAAAGACTAAAGGCAAGAAATCACGCAAAAACACAAGGTATTCCATACTAAAGTAGTAAAATCACTTTAAACAGTAAAGTAGTGAGAAATCAAGTGAAAATCACTTTTTTTCCAACAAGTAAAGCAAGTAGTTTACAAGTGAGTAACAAAAAGGATAGAAATGTAAACAGCCCCTCGGGCAAAACATGTACAACAAACCACCCCTCGGGCTTAATATCAACAGAACCAGCCCCTCGGGCTCAATATCAGAACAGTGCCAGCCCCTCGAGTTCAATATCAGAACAGTAACAGCCCCTCAAGCTCACTCTCAGAATAGTATCAACCCCTCGGGCATAGTATCAATCACTCAGAACAATGGGTACCCGCGCTCACTGTGGGTGTGCAGACTCCGGAGGGGCCCCTTACGGCCCAAGAACTATATCAAGCCACCTCGTGACATCATTGTAAGCATGTGATTTTTGCCCTATATGAGAATCACTCCCAAAAATTCCAAAAATAAAACAATATTTTGTTTGTTTGCAATTGTTGTGAATTTTTTGTTATTTTTCTTGTATTGTTTGCATTTGTCTGTGCATGTTTATTTGTTATATTAATAAAAAAAATGTCGCATTTGTATTTAATATTTAATTCTACAGTTAGGAGTAATTAATTTTGTTTTACAAATCGAAAAAATCATAAAAATATGTATTTTTGCATTTTTAGCATTTAACGTCCAAATTGTGTGATTTTATCGTTAATTGCTATTTAATTATGTGTTAATTGTTATTAGGATCTAATTAGTGTTTTTTAGATAATTTTGGGTTTTTATAATTTAATCTTAGAATTTTTAGCTTTATTATTTAGGAAATTGAATAAATAGAAAAGAACAAAAATAGAAGAAATCGGATTGGACCTTTTCTTCAAATTTTAAACCAAATACCCAGCCTTCCCCTACAACCCGGTCCATTTCAAACCGGGTCGACCCAGTCTATAACCCCAAAGACCCAACCCCCCTTTTCTTTTTCATTTTTCATTCTTTCTAACCCTAAACATAACAAACCACCCGCCCCCCTCTCTTCATCCTCTCAAAAACTCAAACAACCCCTCCCATGGCTGCCCCCCTTCCCCCTCACGTCCCATGGCTGCCCTCCCGTCTTCATCGTCCCCAAACGACCCCTTCAACACCCAAAACAAACCCACCGTTGCTGCTTCAACCATCTTCTCCAACCAACCCCCTGCTTCATCGTCTCCAAACGACCTCACATCCATGGTTGCCTTTCTGCATCTCCTTCCCCATTGTTTCTACGTCAAGCAGCGCTGCTGCTGCTGCTGCTTCACTCATCGATGACCAACAGCCTAGCCTCCATCGTCACCACCCTCCAGCTTCACCATCGTCCAACGACAGCCATGAACGACCAGCTTCATCGATTACCTCCCCCTTTCGCTTCGTTTTCACGTCGCAACACACATACACAGCTCTACAGTCTGTCGACGTCCAGCTCCGACACCCAGTCCATCGATCTCCGAGCAGCAAATAATGAGCAAGCAACAACATCCCCAGCTCGAAGTTCAATTCGTCGAGCTCCGGCTCAGCGACGCAACAACAGTCAGGCCCGTTGTTTCTGCTGCATTCTGCTACGTTTAGCTACTTCTTCGTAGTCATCTTCGTCGTCGAGTTATTTTGGTGTGATAATTATTTTCGGGCAGATTTGTTTTTGTTTGAGTTCGTCGTTGTTCCGATCCGGTTAGTTGGTTTAAGTTTCATTTCTGTCCGTATTTATTTGATATTCTCGTATTTGAAATCAGTATATGCTTGATTCTTTTCTTGTTCATTGTTTGTCGTTTCTTGATTATTTCTTCAGTTTGTTTTTATGCATTTGTTCTTGTTTAGTTTTAATATAGAAGTGTGTTAGTTTAATCACTTGAATCCTTTATCTTGGTTGTAATGTTGTTAGATTTAATTTGAAGTTCAATTGATTTTTGAGTTTAGTGACTTGAATCTACTTGTTTGTTATTGTTGTTGAATCTGAAAGTAGGTTTGTTGTTAAAAGAAAAAATAAAATAAAAATATTGTTCAGTCAAAATAATTCCAGTTTGTTTCTTTGCTGTTCATCATTTAGTTTGAATTTGTTGTTTGAATTTATTTAGGAATTGGTTATAGCTGTTGTATTTTGGTTAGAATTGATTAGGCGAATTGGTTATAGCTGATGGGGTAGAATGGTAAATTGCAGTATTTTCAGGGGTAAAATGGTAATTTCGGTAAGTTCGGAGGGGTATTTTTGGAATTGAAAATTTGAACAATTATTTAATCTGAGTGCTCCGTCCACTAGGCATTAATAATATTACAATAGTACATGGTGGGGGACAAGACATAATGGGTTGGGAATAATGCATTTGTTTAATATAATGGGGGACAAGACATAATGGAGTGAGAATAATGTATTTGTTTAATATAGTGGGGGACAAAACATGTAGGCATGGGGAACAAGGGATTTAAATAAGAAAAATATTAAGTAATGGGGGCAAGGCATGCAATTATGGGAATATTTCGGGTTAGTGGTTCAAGACAAGAGTCTTGTTATAAATAGAGTCATGTTATAAATAGATTCATTTTCTGACACAAAAAGGAGGAGAGACTTTTAGGAGAAAAAGAAAAAAGTTGAGAGAGTTGACTGAATTTTGGGAAATCAGAATTTGAGAGCAAAAAGAGAAAAACAAGCTGAACTTTTACTTGAATAATTTCAGGTTGCTTTTTTCTTGAGTGTTATTCAAAAATCAGTAAACTACTGCGTCTTGTATCCGTCTCTCTTCTGGTTTGACTGCGATTGCATTCTGGTACTGCTGGTTTTCAATCTGTTACTGGGTTATTCTACTGGTCGTTACTGGTTTTACTGTTGCTGAACCTGTTGTTGCTGTGTATTTACGCTACTGCTGCTTCTACTGATCTTCCTCTTCTTTTACTTCCAATACCAGGTATATGGCCGTAACCTTATCGATATTGTAAGCTGAAATGTGAAAGCATGAATACATATGAAGAATGGAACTTTGAAGTTTTAATTTAGCTTTTTTTATTTATTTTTCCCTTTGTCTCTTTTACTGATTGTGTTTAGGTTATCTCATGTATTATTATTCTGTAAATTTCGGTTGCTTTGCATAACTAGGCATCTTGTAGTGATGTATTAAATAATACTCTGTTTTAGTTCGGTTATTAGGTAGCATATGTTTAAGCATGCTCATTACTGTCAAACTGTTTAACAATTGGAGTAAGAGGAAAATAACATAAGTTGGTCTTTAATGAATCGGTTTGGTAAAACTGGTAGCTCACTAGCTTGAAGGTTTTAATATTGTCAACAGTAGGTTAATCGTGAACATGTAGCTAAATTTAGTTAAAGCATGAATTTAGATTAATTTCGTGAATTAGGCATTATGGCATGATTTGAGTTCAAACAAGACGAGTTAACGTTTGAATTTAATAAACTTTCGAATATGCATTAGTAATTAAGATTGATTCTACTTTTCAAATAGTCGTAAATAATTAATTCCAACGGTTCAAGTCATCTAACAATGCGAGTTTAATCTAGTTATAGGATAATTAGTTTCTTTTAAACATATTATTTGTCGATTCCGTAGTTTATTTATAATTTCAATTTTAGTAATATTCCTTTCCGTTAACATTTGTCTTAATCTAGCATTTAATATGTTACGCCTTTTTTTAAGCATGTAACTAATTAGGATTTTTTCTCTTTTATTTTAGAAACGAATTTAATAGAAATGTAGTCACTTTAGGATATCCTTAAAATAAATGAGGCGAGCCTCGCCAAACAAAGACGCACAAACTGCGGGGCCCTCAATAGATGTTAATAATTACTTAGATTTCGGGAGTGGCCATTTAGCGAACTTCACGGCTTTCCCCAAAGATAATAACGCGTTAGACTCTTTAGACGCGATTTTAATTAAATTACATTCTTAAATTCGGGTGCGCATTTATGTGACCCAAATCCAAATCTCAACGGAGTCGGAACGTATTAACAACCACGGGTGCATTGATTGTGACGTGGTTCGAGATGCATTTTCACGACGTTGCAATTCTATTAAAAAATAATAATAAAAGCGGTTTAAACTTACTAAAAGCACACAAGTTATAACATGTATAAAAATCAGATATTTAGCCATTACAACAATTTAAGCGACCGTGCTAGAACCACGGGATTCGGGGATGCCTAACACCTTCCCTCAGGTCAACAGAATTCCTTACTTAGAATTTCTGGTTCACAGACTTCATTTGGAAAGTCGAATATTTTCCTCGAATTGGGATTCAAGATAAACCGGTGACTTGGGACACCAAAAACCAAACCTTTCCCAAGTGGCGACTCTTAATTAAATAAATAATCCCATTTCGAATATTGTCACTTAAATTGGAAAAACTCCCTCACGCATTTATCCTTCAGGGTAGGCGCGCAAAAAGGAGGTGTGACAGCTCAGGCGACTCTGCTGGGGAAACAAACTCAGAACTTCGGTTCAGGGTTCAAGAATTCGAGCTTAGAATAACTGTTATAGTTGGCTTGTTTTATCTGATTTTTACATGTGGATCCTAATGTGCTAAATGCCGCTTTTACCGCTTTGATATTGTTTGGACTCTATATAAATTGCTATGAAACCCTCCTCTCTCTGAGTCTTCTAAATCATCTGGGAAGTGTGCACTTCGTGTGACTTCTTTTCTATTAGAGTCTTATCCCAATTTTAGAACGAGGTTCGGATAAGTTGCAAAGCCGGTGAAGCTTATGTATTCCCGGTACGCTACCCCCCTCGGCTCGAGCTGTCCGCTCGGGTAAGCCAGGTCTAGAACAATAAATCCAGGTTTTTAAACCTAGTATAACAAGCCTCATGCCGGATCCCTAGTAGGAACGTTTGTTTGCATCATGTGCATTTGACCTTGGAGACTCAACACAGGGGTTGGGTCTGTCTAGGACAGGTATACCCAAATGAAAAAGACCATCTTGATGCATCTTACGTGCTATTTGTGCATTTGTTTGTTTTGGCTTGCATGTTGACCGACTTCTAGAACAGAGGAAAAAAATAAATAAATAATAATAATAATATAGGAGTGAGAGGTAGGTATTTAGAAAATTCTGAAATCTCCAAATGAGCCAAAGTTTTCAACTACCATGTTCTGTCAAAACAGGCGAACTACGCTAGTTTGATTCTCACCGGATGTGGGATACGTAGGCAACCCCCATCAGGTCCAACTTCATTTTTGTAAAAATAGCCCAAAAAGAATAAAAAATTTTGTTTTGATTTTTAAATAAGAAGGTGGTGTCATTCTTGTCTAAAATAGTTGAATATCCACAAAAGGGCGCCGGAAGGCCGTTTTTGCAAGAACAACCACTTTTAGTAGTTTTTTTAGGTTTTGGCTGTTTAACAAACACAACCTTAAAATATTCTTCCCCGAAGTGCTGAAAGGCCGTATTTGCAAATCCGTATTTTTTATGAATTTTTTTTTAAAAAAAAAAATAGTGATAACCTTTTCTTGAGTCAAAATGAGTCATACCCTTTTAAATTAAATCACCCTAATAAATGTGCAGGATGAGCACAGATGAAAACGAACCCTTCGCAGATCTTGAAGAGATCCCCTTACAGCTCCATATGTGGTGGAATGACCTAGGAAAAGGTAGCCGAGGAACTGTGATAAAAGTTTTTGATGGTCTTGTCGGGCTTTTTAACATCAAGCCAAGATTGGACGTGATTGAAGCCTTGATACCTTTTTGGGATCCGACTCGCAATGTGTTTCGTTTTTCTGATTTTGAGCTCACACCCACGCTAGAGGAAATTGCGGGTTACGCCGGCCTTAGCGGAAACCTTAGAAGTCGGTACCCGGTGTCACCGAGACCAGTAACTCCTTACAAGTGTCTGGATATGTTGAGTATTAGCCGGGACATTCAAGATGGGAATTTATCTGAAGGGTTCTGCACTTTCCAGTTCCTGTACCAATGCTATGGCAATCCCCAAGGTTTCGAAGCACCGAATACTGGTCTGACCCATGCCGGAAATAAAGATAAATGGGAAGCAAGGCGGGGTTTGGTTTTTATAATAGCATTCTTGGGTGTTGTAATATGTCCGCGAAAAGATGGGAACATAGAATTGGGCCTCGTGGGAATGGTGGATGTCGCAATCAAGAAAGCTAATGGCACATTAGTTCCCCTGATCTTATCTGAGATTTACTGCGCTTTGACCATCTGTCGAGAAGGGGGAAAATTCTTCCAAGGCTGCAACTTACTACTACAACTGTGGATACTGGAACATCTCTGCCACCGTGTTGGGTATATGAACTACGGCATGACCGGTTTGGATTGCATCGAACAATTTGAAAGCCGAGTGGTGGGAGTTGAATTTCCAGAGGGTACTGAAGCTTGGCTTGCCCGTTTGAGTTCTTTAACGTCGGATAAAATTGAGTGGATGTTTGGATGGCTCCCTGCCACCGAAGTCATATACATGTCAGCTAAAGTATGCTACTTTCTCCTAATGGGCATCCGGAGCATTCAACCATATGCTCCTCACAGGGTTTTGCGCCAACTAGGAAGATTTCAAACCGTCCCCCATGACGAAGATTTGAGTGTACATGTCATCGAATTGGGCCCAAAGGCTGTATTTCCAGAAGGAAGAGTTCGCCATGTTTGGAATGAGGGCAAATTTCTCGAACCCAAGACTGTGGTGCGGGATCTAGCTAGAGGTGAGGTGGACCCCAATTATATGGTTTGGTTTGGCAAAAGATTTCAAATTCCTCGAGAGCCCGAGAGACCTACTAAGAGACCTCATGTCCAGCAATTCACTAACGACTCGCAGAAGCAGTGGGGCTGGTTGGCAAAAGAAGAAAGCTATAGGGTTAAGATAAGTAAATTAGAGGGACAAATCAGGGACCTCAAATTCGGCCACAATATCCAAGCTGCCGCGGATGAAGGGGAAAAGAAAAAGCTAACTCAGGAAAACGAAGCTCTCAAGGCTCAAATCCATAAAATGTGAATGGCTGCTAGAAACTCGGAAAGAACCGGGCAGATGAAAGGCTTATAAGCGGTCTGAGAAGGAAAATACTTGAGTGTCAAGATGACCTCGAAAAATCCGAGTTTAGTCTAGCAAAAGTACGAGCACAATTGGTAGAGAATGCAGAAAGGCGGACAGAGTTTGCGCGACAAATGAAAAGCAAATATGAGGGGACAATCGCCAACTTAAAGAGAAAGCTAATCACCCTTGAAAATGAGGCGGACAAACAGGCCAGGAATTTTATAGCCGATAGGGAACATTGTTATACTTTGATGGCCCAAATGGACGAAGATATGCAACAATTACGGAATCAAAATCATCATGACCCTCAAGTGTTGGAAGCCCGGAGTTAGCAAATCGGACGTTTACTTCAGGAAAAGGGTATTGTTCGAGAGAGAGTTAGAGCCATTGCCGACTACATCGTCATGAAATGTCACGCATGTGAGGATATGACTCAGACCACTTTCTTCACTGATGTAATGACATTTGTCAGCCAGATAATGAATGATTTGAAGCGGCTTCAAGGGGATCTTGCACGTAGGCCCGTGAGACCGAATGATATCCTACGGGCCCCAGGAGTCGAAGCATTGATGTATTCATAATTTTTCACTTATTGAGTCTGTATTTTGGAAATTATTTTAGTCTGTTGGTAGTTTTAAAATTCTCAGAAAATGAGTAATTTGAAGTCTTTTGTAATAGAGAGTTTAGGAGTTTTTATTAATGAAAATTTGAAAATTCCCAAAAAAAAAATTGTTTATTTATTTTTCGCACTTGTTTTTCTTGAATTACTTAATGATCTGATTCACGTAGCGTCGTGATACGTAGGCAATCCTCATCGGATCCGGTCACGTTTTTGTAAATAGTTCCAAATAAGAGAGGGATGTGAAAAAGAGAGCCAAAGAAAAACCAAAAAAAAGTGGAAAGAAAAAGAAAATTGGGAAAATAAGCAGAGCCGGGATGAAACATGCAGCCGTTGCGAAATATGTAGAAACACATTTAACTGTATAGGTGCATCACACCACAACGTGCGATTTCCTATGTGTTAATTGTTTCAAACTAACTGGTTTGTTTGTCTAATCCAGAGGTTTTTAGAAAGGTGGTTTGGTTTTGTGGAGGTCTGGCCGCACATTCATACTTTACGAGGTCGAAAGGAAGTGTTCAGCTGCCCGTCACTAAGTCGAGAGGAAGTATTCACACTTACTTCACGAGATCAAAGGGAAGTGTAGAGATGTCTTCAGAAATTCCTTTGCCAACGATTCCTATTTCCGAAGAGAGTTCAATCTCGGCCATCCCAACTTCTGAATCAGCAACTGCTGAAGAAAATAGAATCTTGCGGCTTCGCATATTGGAAATGTTGGATGACTGGAACAATGGAAAAAAGCCGTCGAGTGTAATCCCTGGATTCCCCGAGCTGTTCTCTAGGACAAGTGGGACTTCCAACGTTCCCATAAGCTATCCAACTACCCCATTCGGGTATCCTACCATTTCAGCCCACTCCACTGGATCACCCTCCAATTCTTATCCCTGGGTGTCAACGACAGATGTGGCTACAAACATATTCACTGCATCGCCTTGTCCAATTGCGGCACAACCCGCTATACACAGGACTAATTTTGACTCTTCCTCATTCACATTTCAAGCACCATCCTTCTCGTTGGAACCAACTCGGTTTACCACCAGCGCTCACCCTCAGCAGCCTCAATGCGAGTTTACGCCTGGGCAAGACAGAAATCCCAAAGCTCCTGAACAAGATGAAATGGCGAGAACAATGAGGAGCCTCGATAAGAGCTTAAAAAATATGCAAGGCTTAAACGGGCAGAAGAGTGTCTTCTATACAGATCTGTGCATGTTCCCTCACTTGCACCTGCCCGTAGGGTTCAAAACACCGAAGTTTGAGAAATATGATGCCTATGGCGATCCCATTGCTCACCTCAAAAAGTATTGCAACCAATTGCGTGGGGCTGGCGGCAAAGAAGAATTGTTGATAGCATACTTCGAAGAAAGCTTGGTGGGCATAGCCTCAGAGTGGTATATGGATCAGGACATATCTCGATGGCACATTTGGGATGATCTTGCCAAAGATTTTGTAAGGCAGTTTCAGTATAATATTGACATCGCGCTAGACAGGAATTCTTTGTCAAACTTGAAGAAGAAACCCTCAGAAAGCTTCAGAGAATACGCTATTAAATGGCGCGAGCAAGCATCAAGGATAAAACCTCCCATGGATGAAATAGAAATGGTCATTACTTTCCTCCAAACTCAAGAATTAGATTACTTCCAAAACATGATGTCGGCCATGGGAAAACCTTTCGCAGAAGCGATTAAGATCGGGGAAATGGTAGAAAATGGGCTAAAAACGGGTCGAATCCTAAGCCAATCTGCTATCAGAGCTACCTCCCAAGACATTTAGAGTGGGTCTGGAGGAATAGCAAAGGGAAAGAAAAGGGAAGAAACATTCATGGCAGTGTCGGGTACAAGGAGAAACTATACTCCCTGATCCCTTTTCTCAGAGAAGACCCCGCAGCACTATTACCCTTACCAAGATTTGGCCTATACTCCTCAGCCATACTTGGTCATGAATACTCAGCCTTATGTCCGGCCACCGCAACAAGCCAATCGGAGCCAAGCTCCATCTCCCAAAAATCAGCCTCCTTACTGAAACCACAATAATCCACAACTACTCCAGAATAACTTCCGTCCTCAAGAACCACCCAGAATACAAACTTTCACAACCATTGGTGAACTGTATTCTACCCTATTCCCAAAACTGGTCCAGATGGGTTTCCTGCAACCAGTCCCTCAGACAAGGCAAAATCCAGCATCACCTGCTTACAGAGCCGGTGTCAGGTGTGCTTATCATTCGGGAGCAGAAGGGCATGATACCAATGATTGTTGGACTTTAAAAAGGGCGGTAGAGAACTTAATAGAACAGGGAAAGATAGTATTAAGGGACAAGGAGGTCCCAAATGTGACCAACAATCCGTTGCCCGCTCACAATAATGGGCCGTTGATTGGGATGATCTGTGAGGACAAGGAGTTTGATCCTGCCTTGAAAGCTATAATCTCCATTGTCGATGCAGAGAGAAAGCCTAAAGTAGCCCCAAAGCAAGAGAAATGGGAAAAGAAGACTAATACTGTTAAGGCTGAGCTCGAAAAGAAGGTTGAGACAAAGACAGAGACGATGGTGCCTTCGAAGAATGAGGTTCTCTATATTCCACGAGGTCGATCAGAGAAGCCACAGAGATTCGAAATGAAAAGGGGAATACTGATGTACGTGTCGAAAGTGGCCTATGTGGTCCGGGGGACGATTAAACCGCCTCGGCTGAATGAGCCAGCGGTTATCGGACGCGTGCCACAGAAGCCAATGACAGACCCGTCTACGATACAGTGGAATTATCAACAAACATTGGTTACGTACAAAGGCAAAGAAATCACGGGGGAACTTCCAGAAAATACTTCTGCTGGAAAATATTCAGACATTCAAGAAGTGAACAATGCCACACGAAAGCGTTTCCCACCCAAGAAGCCTGTAAGCACTGAAGAAGCAGAGGCTTTCTTCCAGAAGATGAATATTCCTGACTATGAAGTGGTGGATCAGTTGCGCAAATACCCTGAACAAGTGTCTATGCTATCGTTGCTAATGAGGTCCGCCGAACATCAGAAGATCCTACTCAAAACCTTGAATGAAGCGTATGTGCCTGCTGAGACTTCAGTTGAACAACTTGAAAGAATGACTGAAAGGTTCTTTGCGATTAATCAAGTTTCTTTTAGAAAGAACGATTTGCCTCCGGAGGGAGCAGCTCACAACAAGGTTTTACATCTAACAGTCAAGTGTGAAGACTACTACGTCAAGCGAGTAATGTTGGATGGGGGTTCGGGTGTTGACATTTGTCCGCTCTCCATGCTGCAAAGAATGGAAATTGGGACCGGAAGGATTCGCCCCAATAATGTCTGTGTAAGAGCTTTTGATGGCATCAAGAGGGACACCCTCGGAGAAATAGACCTGATCTTGACTATCGGGCCGGTGGAGTTCGAAGTAACTTTCCAGGTATTGGATATGGACACATCCTACAACTTTCTCCTCGGAAGACCTTGGATTCATGCTGCAGGGGCCTTACCCTCCACTCTCCACCAAATGGTGAAGTTTGAATATGAAGATCGGGAAATTGTGGTCCACGGAGAAGACGAACAGTCTATTTATCGGGACCCATCCATCCCATATCTTGAAGCAAGAGAAGGGAGTGAGCACACAGTTTATCAGGCTTTTGAAGTTGTGCTGGCGGAGCAGTATGAAGAAGGGAGCCCTTGCCCCCAAACTTTCTTGTCCAACGCTTCAATCATGGTTGCTAAAGAAATGATCCGACGGGGATTCAAACCAGGAGAAAGACTTGGAAAATCGTTGCAAGGAATAACTAAACCTATCACCTTGCCTTCCAATAAGAAACTCTTTGGGATAGGCTTCCACCCTACTCCAAAAGATGAATATTGGGCAAAGAAGAGAAAAAATGAGGGATGGAAGTTGCCTCAACCATTGCCACATTTGCACGAAACTTTCGTCAGACCAAAGTACACTGAATAAGAAGGTGATGAGGCCTTTACGGCCGAAAATATTGAGGAAATATATGGGGTGATGAGAGAAATGCTTTAAGAAACCCACATGGTTCAGCTGGGAGAAAGGCACAAGCACCGCTGAGGCGCTATACATGGGGCCAAATGCTAAGCTTCAAAATTGGGAGGCTACACCGTTCCCAGTCAGGCAGGAGTCCGGGTAGACTTGTCCTGCCACCTTTCCTGCATCACGAGTTATCCCAGGGTGTAACTCAGATGTTTTTCTTTAGTTTCCTGTTTTAATTTCCTGAAATATAAACCATGTTATCTTCCCAATTCCAAGGAATAAAATCAGTATTTCATCATTTTTTCTTTATTCTTTCTGATTTTTGCTATTTTTCTTTTATCTTTTCCTTTCAGTTATAATAATGCGACTTTAAATAATATGACATGCTTGCGGACTTCACGCCCAGATCCAAACGAGCTGTCTAATTGTGAAATAATGAACCAAGAACCGGAATATGATGAAGAAGAGGCTTTTAGGGAAATAAATCGAGAATTGGAACACTTTGAGAGTAAACCTAAGCGAATTTGAATGACACCGAACCGGTTAATTTGGGAACCCCTGAAGAAATCCGAGAAACCAAAATAAGCATTCACACAGATGAGAAAACGCGAGATGCAATAATTCAACTCCTCTTTGAATTTAAAGATGTGTTTGCTTGGTCATACGATGACATGCCAGGATTAGGTGTTGATCTAGTGGTGCATAAATTGCCAATTTACCCTGATTTTCCTCCAGTTCAACAGAAGCAGAGGAAGTTCAAGACTGATATCAGTGATAACATCAAAGAAGAAATCACAAAGCAGTTGAAAACAGGAGTAATTCGGGTAGTCCAGTATACTACGTGGTTGGCTAATGTAGTTCCTGTACTGAAGAAAGATGGGAAAACTCGGGTGTGTGTGGATTATCGAGATTTGGATAGGTCAAGTCCCAAAGACAATTTCCCGTTGCCCAACATCCACATCCTTGTTGATAACTGTGCCAAACATGAGATACAGTCTTTCGTAGATTGTTACGCTGGATATCATCAGGTGTTGATGGATGAAGAAGATGCCGAGAAAACTGCCTTCACTACACCTTGGGGCACTTACTGTTATCAGGTTATGCCGTTCGGTTTAAAAAATGCCAGGGCAACTTACATGAGAGACATGACTGCCATTTTTTATGATATAATGCATCAAGTGATAGAGGTGTATGTAGACGACGTGATAGTCAAGTCCAGGACTCAGGACGATCATGTTCGAGACTTGAGGAAATTTTTTGAGAGGCTGAGAAAGTATGACCTGAAGCTGAATCCGGCTAAGTGCGCCTTCGGAGTCCCATCGGGCAAGCTTCTGGGTTTCATAGTAAGCAGGAGAGGTATCGAGTTAGATCCAACAAAGATAAAGTCTATCCGAGATCTACCTCCTCCAAGAACGAAGAAAGACGTGATGAGTCTATTGGGCAGGTTAAACTATATCAGTCGATTCATTGCCCAACTGACTAGCACATGTGAGCCCATATTCAAGCTATTGAGGAAGGATGCAGCAATCAAATGGACGGCTAAGTGTCAAGAGGCTTTTGACAAGATCAAAGAATATCTTTCAAATCCTCCAGTTTTGGTCCCGCCAGAGCTAGAGAGACCCCTGTTCTTGTAACTGACGGTCTTGGAAAATTCTTTCGGTTATGTCCTCGGACAACATGACATAACTGGAAAGAAAGAGCAGGCGATCTATTACTTAAGCAAGAAGTTCACCGGTTATGAGATCAAGTACACTTTGTTGGAAAGAACGTGTTGTGCTTTGACGTGGGTCGCTCAAAAATTGAGACATTATCTCCAAGCTCATACTACTTACCTCATAACCAGGTTGGATCCTTTGAAGTACATATTCCAGAAACCAATGCCTACTGGGAGATTAGCAAAGTGGCAAATCTTGCTTACTGAATTTGACATAGTTTATGTCACTCGCACAACGATGAAAGCCCAGGCATTGGTGGATCACTTGGCTGAAAACCCAGTTGATGAGGAATACCAACCATTGAGTACTTATTTTCCAGACGAGGAGATAAACACCATAGAAGTAGTCTCGGAAGACACTCATGCTTGGAAGATGTTCTTTGATGGGGCCGTAAACGCCAAAGGTGTAGGAATCGGGGCAATCTTGATCTCACCCGCTGGTCAACACTATCCGGCTACAGCTAGGCTTCGTTTCTTTTGCACGAATAATACAGCTGAATATGAAGCTTGCATCATGGGCATGAATATGGCGATCGATCAAGATGTTGAAGATTTGTTGATTATGGGGGATTCTGATCTGATTATCCGGCAAGCCCATGGTGAATGGGAAACTCGAGATGTCAAGCTTATTCCTTACCGGCAGCACGTGGAAGATCTCGGCAAGCGATTCAAATCAATAGAGTTCAGGCACATCCCGCGATGTCACAATGAACTAGCTGATGCACTTGCCACTTTAGCTTCAATGTTACTTTCTCCAGGCAACGCCCACATCGATCCCTTGGAAATCCAAATCAGGGAAAGACACGGTTACTATAATGTAATCGAGGCAGGACCAAGTATCCAACCATGGTACCAGGATGTTAAGAGGTTCTTGAAGACACAAGAATACCCCGAACATGCTTCTAGAGATGAAAAGAGAACTATTAGGCGGCATGCGAGTGGATTCTTTTTGAGCGGCGAGGTATTGTATAAAAGAACCCCAGATATCAACTTGTTAAGATGTGTTGACGCCGAAGAAGCAGGAAGAATCATGTATGAAGTACACGCAGGAGTGTGTGGACCTCATATGAACGGGTATGTCCTGGAGAAGAAAATCCTTCGAGTCGGGTATTATTGGATAACTATGGAGAAAGATTGCTTCAGCTTCATCCGGAAATGTCATCAGTGCCAGGTGCATGGAGATCTGATTCATGCACCTCCAACAGAGCTACATCTTATGTCGGCACCGTGGCCTTTTGTCGCCTGGGGTATGGATGTCATCAGTACGATTGAGCCAAAAGCTTCAAATGGGCACAGATTCATATTGGTTGCTATTGACTACTTCACAAAATGGGTCGAAGCTGTCACTCTCAAATCAGTTACTAAGAGAGCCATGGTGGATTTTGTACATTCAAATCTTATCTGTCGTTTCGGTATTCCTGCAACTATCATCACAGATAATGCGGCAAACCTGAATAGTCACTTGATGGAGGACGTATGCGAACAGTTCAAAATAACACATAGGAACTCCACTCCTTATCGGCCCAAAGCCAATGGCGCTGTTGAAGCGGCAAACAAAAACATCAAGAAGATTTTGAGAAAGACAATCCAGAGTTCCAGACAGTGGCATGAACAGTTACCTTTTGCCTTGCTGGGATATCGCACTACAGTGCGCACATCAGTAGGCGCAACCCCATACTTGTTGGTTTATGGGACCGAGGCTGTGATACCGGCAGAGGTAGGAATTCCTTTGCTTCGGACCATTGTCGAAGCAGAGATTGAAGATAGCGAGTGGGTTAAGACTCGATTGGAACAGTTGACCTTGATTGACGAAAAACGAATGGTTGCGGTCTGTCATGGTCAGTTGTACCAACAAAGAATGGCCCGTGCTTACAACAAGAAAGTGCGACCCAGGAATTTTGAAGTAGGTCAACTGGTATTAAGGCACATTCTTCCACATCACCAGGAAGCAAAAGGAAAATTCGCTCCTAATTGGAAAGGTCCGTACATCATCAGGAAGATATTACCAAGATGAGCATTATATCTGGGTGATATTGAAGGAAATGATCCTGAAACAGCTGTGAATGCGGATGCAGTCAAAAGGTACTATGTCTAAGTTTACTACGGTGATGTCTTGGCACATTTGAGATGATGAAGGCTTTTTATTCCCGCTACCCAAACACTATCAACTCTTTTTACAAAACCTTTGAGCCGGTTACATTTCCTTGGATACCCTATTTGGAATCCAAAAGCACCAAAACAACAAAAAAAATGATTTTCCTGAACTACGTCAGACTTGATTCCGAAAGGATACGTAGGCAGCCTCTCTCTGGGGTTTAGTCACACCAAAACAAAAATCCAATTTTCCCTGAAGTTGAAACTGGGGCAGATGTTATAATAGTTCAACCACGGGCACACCAAATGGTTCCGAAGTTTTAATTTCATCCACAATTCTTTTTACCAAAAACCAAGTACAAGTCCTTCGGATCAATTGCCAAAGGCGGGGGAAACCAAGAAATATCATTGTTGGACGCCGATGCATTTTAAAATTGAGAGAAATAAAATGAGAGAGTCTTGTCGGTGAAAACCTTCGAGCACCATGAGGCGACGAGAGTAGAGAAACCAAGAATGAGAGAGTCCGTTTAGTGAAAAACCGCAAAAAGTACTATCGGGCGACGGTGAGAAGAGAAATGAGAGAGGTCGACTAGCGAAAACCCGCAAAGGGCGTTGTCGGCCGAAAAGATGATTTCACCACAGAAAGTTCTGGCAAGGTTCCCTCGTTGGGAAACATAGATCCGTTTTGGTTCATGAGGAAATGCAAGTTCGTGAGGATTCGGGCATCCAGTCCAAAAAGCATGTCATGTCAGTTTGAAGCCGGCATGCACCTCAGATAAGTTCTTCTTTTCCCCCTAAAAGGACGATTCTCTTTTAAATTCATTTTTTCGCTTTTTGTTTACCTTTCCTTGAATCCCTTTCGGCTTAACCCTAAATTCCAAAATGTGTTAGAAAGAAAAGGTGGCAGGACCGGTTTCACAGAGCTCCGTCTGGCAAGAGTTGAAGAAAATACCCAGCCTCAGTGGTGCGTCAGTCCAATCCCGACTGATCATGATGTTTGATTACCTCCAAAGTAAAGGCATTGAAAAAAAAGTCAAAGGCAAAGGTCTGGAAAGCGGAATGAAACCAAAGCCTTACACGGGCGAGTCATCATGAAATCCTGAAATCTGCGTCTTATCAGTTTGAAAGAAGGTCGCCTTTGAAGCCAATCAATGGCGAAGTTTCTCAACAGAAATGAGGCCGGGACCAAGCAAATGATCAAGGCCACCGAACCAACCACCGTTTTCAAACTAACAATTGTTCTTTGTTTGGAAAATTGAAACAGGTGCAATCCAAAGCAACCGTGCAAGAAGCAGGTGCAACCAAAAGGGAAAAGAAATGCACAAGTGCAAGAAACAGCTTTGCAGTAAGGAATCAACCCAAAAGGGAAGTTTCCTCCAAATTCTTTCCTGCATTTTTACTGAACAAAAAATAATTAAAAAAAAGCGAAAAGATAAATAAGAAGAAAATTCCAAAAAAAAGGGTTAGTTTAGAATCCCCAATATCAACCTATTTTTCGCCAACATTAGGGCTCCAATCCCTGAGTTGAGATTTTAGACATAGGGCCTCCATTCCCTAGTCACCTTTGCCAACATTAGGGCTCCAATCCCTAAGTTAAATCTTAGACATAGGGCCTCCATTACCTAGTCGCCTTTACCAATGTTAGGGCTCCAATCCCTAAGTTGA
Source organism: Nicotiana tabacum (assembly GCF_000715075.1). Lineage (NCBI taxonomy): Eukaryota > Viridiplantae > Streptophyta > Magnoliopsida > Solanales > Solanaceae > Nicotiana > Nicotiana tabacum. The sequence goes on along the minus strand of NC_134080.1, from coordinate 62,088,126 downwards.
ATTTTAGACATAGGGCCTCCATTCCCTAGTCGCCTTTACCAATATTAGGGCTCCAATCCCTAAGTTGAGATTTTTAGACATAGGGACTCCATCCCCTAGTCACCTTTGCCAACATTAGGGCTCCAATCCCTGAGTTGAGCGATTTTCCTTAGCCGACATTCCGAGTCGCCTTCACCAATATTAGGGCTCCAATCCCTAAGTTGAGATTTTAGACATAGGGCCTCCATTCCCTAGTCGCCTTCACCAATATTAGGGCTCCAATCCCTAAGTTGAGATTTTAGACATAGGGCCTCCATTCCCTAGTTGCCTTTAGCCAATATTAGGGCTCCAATCCCTAAGTTGAGCGATTTTCCTTTAGCCGACATTAGGGCTCCAATCCCTGAGTTGAGAAATTTTCCTTTAGCCGACATTAGGGCTCCAATCCCTGAGTTGAGTGAATTTTCCTTTAGCCGACATTAGGGCTCCAATCCCTGAGTTGAGCAATTTTCTTTTAGCCGACATTAGGGCTCCAATCCCTGAGTTGAGCGAGTTTCCTTTAGCCGACATTAGGGCTCCAATCCCTGAGTTGAGCAATTCTCTTTTAGCCGACATTAGGGCTCCAATCCCTGAGTTGAGCAAGTTTCCTTTAGCCGACATTAGGGCTCCAATCCCTGAGTTGAGCAATTTTCCTTTAGTTGACATTAGGGCTCCAATCCCTGAGTTGAGCGATTTTTCTTTAGCCGACATTAGGGCTCCAATCCCTGAGTTGCATCTTTTAGACTTGAGGTTTCCAATCCCCTCATCAATTCTGTAGATTTTTATGGCAATTAACTCACGAAATTTTCCTAGTGAAACTGGGGCAGAAAAATTTCGTTCGTTTGTTTGTTTTGTTGTCTGAGCAGGTTTGACCTCGAGGCACAGGGATCGAGATGACCTACGGAGGGAGTTTCAATCCAGAATAAAGGAAGTAAGAAAAGAACAAAAAGAAGATGAGCCCAAATACTGGAGCAAACAAAGTGCGGATCGCTCAAGATCTGATTGAAGTCATGAGCTCCGCCAATCCCACTTCACTCAATGCTGCAGAAATAAACAAGTGCTTACAACTTGCGAGCATCAAGATTCAGATCGAAGTCTACAAGCAGAATCAGCTAAGACTCAATATCAATTTGCGAAAGAATTATAGATAGGAATCTTGTAACTAGTAGTTGATAGGCATAGCTAGCTTAGTTTTAATTCTCTTTTGGTGTAATAAGGAGGTCGGTAAAGCAGTAGTAACAGCATGCAACAACAGTAACAACAACATTACAGTCCCATGGTAGTCCCAACTACCAAAACTTCCCGAACTACATTGACCTGATTCATGTTTAGCCCAGGATATGTAGGAAACCTTTGAAGCAAAGGTTTGGTCAAATCTTTTTCAAAAAAAAAATGCTTCACATGGAGTATTCGGATGGGCAAAAATCGCTCACTTTATCTTTGCACGAAAAATCTTCGTGTTTTCGAACAAAGAGGGGCAGCTGTAAGTACGTGATTTTTGCCCTATATGAGAATCACTCCCAAAAATTCCAAAAATAAAACAATTTTTTGTTTGTTTGCAATTGTTGTGAATTTTGTGTTATTTTTCTTGTATTGTTTGCATTTGTCTGTGCATGTTTATTTGTTATATTAATAAAAACAAATATGTCGCATTTGCATTTACTATTTAATTCTACAGTTAGGAGTAATTAAGTTTGTTTTACAAATTGAAAAAATCATAAAAATATGTATTTTTACATTTTTAGCATTTAACGTCCAAATTGTGTGATTTTATCGTTAATTGCTATTTAATTGTATGTTAATTGTTATTAGGAGCTAATTAGTGTTTTTTAGATAATTTTGGGTTTTTATAATTTAATCTTAGCATTTTTAGCTTTATTATTTAGGAAATTGAATAAATAGAAAAGAACAAAAATAGAAGAAATCGGATTGGACCTTTTCTTCAAATTTTAAACCAAATACCCAGCCTTCCCCTACAACCCGGTCCATTTCAAACCGGGTCGACCCAGTCTATAACCCCAAACACCCAACCCCCATTTTCTTTTTCATTTTTCATTCTTTCTAACCCTAAACCTAACAAACCACCCGCCCCCCTCTCTTCATCCTCTCAAAAACTCAAACAACCCCTCTCATGGCTGCCCCCTTCCCCCTCATGTCCCATGGCTGCCCTCCTGTCTTCATCGTCCCCAAACGACCCCTTCAACACCCAAAACAAACCCACCGCTGCTGCTTCAACCATCTTCTCCAACCAACCCCCTGCTTCATCGTCTCCAAACGACCTCACATCCATGGTTGCCTTTCTGCATCTCCTTCCCCATCGTTCCTACGTCAAGCAGCGCTGCTGCTGCTGCTTCACTCATCGATGACCAACAACCTAGCCTCCATCGTCTTCATCATCACCACCCTCCAGCTCCACCATCGTCCAACGACAGCCATGAACGACCAGCTTTATCGACGACCTCCCCCTTTCGATTCGTTTTCACGTCGCAACACACACACACAAAGCTCCACAGTCTGTCGACTTCTAGATCCGGCACCCAGTCCATCGATCTCCGAGCAGCCATGAACGAGCAAGCAGCGACAGCCCCAGCTCGAAGTTCAGTTCGTCGAGCTCCGGCTCAGCGACGCAGCAACAGTCAGGCCCGTTGTTTCTGCTGCATTCTGCTACGTTTAGCTGCTTCTTCGTGGTCATCTTCGTCGCCGAGTTATTTTGGTGCGACAATTATTTCCGGGCAAATTTTTATCCGTTCGAGTTCGTCATTGTTCCGATCCGGTTAGTTGGTTTAAGTTTCATTTATGTCCGTATTTGTTTGATATTCTCAGATCTGAAATCAGTATATGCTTGATTTTTTTCTTGTTCGTTGTTTGTCGTTTCTTGATTATTTCTTCAGTTTGTTTTTATGCATTTGTTCTTGTTTAATTTTAATATAGAAGTGTGTTAGTTTAATCACTTGAATCCTTTATCTTGGTTGTAATGTTGTTAGATTTAATTTGAAGTTCAATTAATTTTTGAGTTTAGTGATATGAATCTACTTGTTTGTTATTGTTGTTGAATCTGAAAGTAGGTTTGTTGTTAAAAGAAAAAAATAAAATAAAAATATTGTTCAGTCAAAATAATTCTAGTTTGTTTCTTTGATGTTCATCATTTAGTTTGAATTTGTTTAGGAATTGGTTATAGCTGTTATATTTTAGTTAGAATTGATTAGGCGAATTGGTTATAGCTGATGGGGTAGAATGGTAAATTGCAGTATTTTCAGGGGTAAAATGGTAATTTCAGTAAGTTCGGAGGGTTTTGGAATTGAAAATTTGAACAATTATTTAATCTGAGTGCTCCGTCCACTAGGCGTTAATAATATTACAATAGTACATGGTGGGGGACAAGACATAATGGGTTGGGAATAATGCATTTGTTTAATATAATAGGGGACAAGACATAATGGAGTGAGAATAATGTATTTGTTTAATATAGTGGGGGATAAAATATGTAGGCATGGGGAACAAGGGATTTAAATAAGAAAAACATTAAGTAGTGGGGGCAAGGCATGCAATTATGGGAATATTTCGGGTTAGTGGTTCAAGACAAGAGTCTTGTTATAAATAGAGTCATTTTTTGACACAAAAAGGAGGAGAGACTTTTAGGAGAAAAAGAAAAAAGTTGAGAGAGTTGACTGAATTTTGGGAAATCAGAATTTGAGAGCAAAAAGAGAAAAACAAGCTGAACTTTTACTTGAATAATTTCAGGTTGCTTTTTTCTTGAGTGTTATTCAAAAATCAGTAAACTACTGCGTCTTGTATCTGTCTCTCTTCTGCTTTGAATGCGATTGCATTCTGGTACTGCTGGTTTTCAATCTGTTACTGGGTTATTCTACTGGTCATTACTGGTTTTGCTGTTGTTGAACCTGTTGTTGCTGTGTATTTACGCTTACTGCTGCTTCTACTGATCTTCCTCTTCTTTTACTTCCAATACCAGGTACATGGCCGTAACCTTATCGATATTGTAAGCTGAAATGTGAAAGCATGAATACATATGAAGAATGGAACTTTGAAGTTTTAATTTAGCTTTTTTTTATTTTTCCCTTTGTCTCTTTTACTGATTGTGTTTAGGTTATCTCATGTATTATTATTCTGTAAATTTCGGTTGCTTTGCATAACTAGGCATCTTGTAGTGATGTATTAAATAATACTCTGTTTTAGTTCGGTTATTAGGTAGTATATGTTTAAGCATGCTCATTACTGTCAAACTGTTTAACAATTGGAGTAAGAGGAAAATAACATAAGTTGGTCTTTAATGAATCGGTTTGGTAAAACTGGTAGCTCACTAGCTTGAAGGTTTTAATATTGTCAACAGTAGGTTAATCGTGAACATGTAGCTAAATTTAGTTAAAGCATGAATTTAGATTAATTTCGTGAATTAGGCATTATGGCATGATTTGAGTTCAAACAAGACGAGTTAACGTTTGAATTTAATAAACTTTCGAATATGCATTAGTAATTAAGATTGATTCTAGTTTTCAAATAGTCGTAAATAATTAATTCCAACGGTTCAAGTCATCTAACAATGCGAGTTTAATCTAGTTATAGGATAATTAGTTTCTTTTAAACATATTATTTGTCGATTCCGTAGTTTATTTATAATTTCAATTTTAGTAATATTCCTTTCCGTTAACATTTGTCTTAATCTAGCATTTAATATGTTACGCCTTTTTTTAAGCATGTAACTAATTAGATTTTTTCTCTTTTATTTTAGAAACGAATTTAATAGAAATGTAGTCACTTTAGGATATCCTTAAAATAAATGAGGCGAGCCTCGCCAAACAAAGACGCACAAACTGCAGGGCCCTCAATAGATGTTAATAATTACTTAGATTTCGGGAGTGGCCATTTAGCGAACTTCACGGCTTTTCCCAAAGATAATAACGCGTTAGACTCTTTAGACGCGATTTTAATTAAATTACATTCTTAAATTCAGGTGCGCATTTATGTGACCCAAATCCAAATCTCAACAGAGTCGGAACGTATTAACAACCACGGGTGCATTGATTGTGACGTGGTTCGAGATGCATTTTCACGACGTTGCAATTCTATTAAAAAATAATAAAAAAAGCGGTTTAAACTTACTAAAAGTACACAAGTTATAACATGTATAAAAATCAGATATTTAGCCATTACAACAATTTAAGCGACCGTGCTAAAACCACGGGATTTGGGGTTGCCTAACACCTTCCCTCGGGTCAACAGAATTCCTTACTTAGAATTTCTGGTTTGCAGACTTCATTTGGAAAGTCGAATATTTTTCCTCGAATTGGGATTCAAGATAAACCGGTGACTTGGGACACCAAAAGCCAAACCTTTCCCAAGAGGCGACTCTGAATTAAATAAATAATCTCATTTCGAATATTGTCACTTAAATTGGAAAAACTCCCTCACGCATTTATCCTTCGGGGTAGTCGCGCAAAAAGGAGGTGTGACAATCATCACTCGGCATATCCTCACATCACTCAAGCCACCACGTGACATATAAAGTATCTCAGGCCCTCGGCCTCAAATCACTCGGCCTCACATCACTCAAGCCACCGCGTGGCATATAAAGTATCTCAGGCCCTCGGCCTCATATCACTCGGCATATCCTCACATATGGCCTTCGGCCTCACTCAGTCCGTAAATCATCATAAGCCCCACGGGCATTTGTAAAACAGTAGTTCTCAGTCCAAAATACCATTTAGAAATATCATTTGAGTTTTCAAATCTGCATAAAAGTGGCTGAGTTTGTAAAACAATAATTATAAACAGGACTGAGTTTAAATATAAGTCAAAATAGTGAGGAAATAGTGATAAAAATTTTCGAAGGATTCAAATAATTGGCACGAAACCCAAGTATGACAATCAGCCCAAATCATGATGATAACAAATAAGTTTCAATCAAATATGCGTAAAATCATCAATCGGGATGGACCAAGTCACAATCCCAGGTAGTAAAATACCCCGCGCTCATCATCCAGCGCGTGTCTCACCTCAATATAGCACTACGATGTGCAAATCCGGGGTTTCAAACCCTCAGGACATCATTTACAATCATTACTCACCTCGAACCGGCTAATCCTCTAGCTCGCGATGCCTTTGTCTTTCAAATCGACCTCCGAATGCCTCAAATCTAGCCACAATAATTCGATTAAGTTAATAAAAATTATAGGAATTAATTCCATATGAAATTCTACATTTTCCATTAAAAATCCGAAATTGCATCAAAATTCGCCCGTGGGGCCCACATCTTGGAATATGACAAAAGTCACGGAATATGAAGCCCCATCCAACCACGAGTCCAACCAAATAAATTTTACCAAAATCCGACATCGGATTGGCTTTCAAATCTTAAAAATTCATCTTTATGGAATTTTAGAAAATTCCTCCATTTCTCTTCAAATATCAATAATATAACGCAAAAAATGCAGATTTATTCATGAAATATAATCACTAGGGATTCAACAACACTTACCCCAAGAATTCCCGTGATTTCTCGCTCAAAATTGCCCAAAACCCGAGCTTGGCAGTCAAAAAAAATGACCAAAAACCGGATTGCTGGACTTAAAACTGTCTAGAATTTCGGGGGTACTGTTCATACATTTTTACTGTTCACGTACTGTTCATGTATACTGTACATGGGTACTATTCATGCAGGTGCGGTCACTGTTCACACATGCAAAAAATGCAGAAACTGCCCAAAAAATGCAGAAACTTCCCAGAAAATTGCAACAGTTTTTCTTTTCACTAAAAAGGCTCTAACTCCATCATACGAACTAGGAATTCGATGATTCTTATTCCTATGAGTCACAAATAATAATACGAACATAGCCCTTCAGTCGAAACTCAATTCGAAGCTCATTTGCTCAGTTCAATACCCATTTCGCTCGTTAAACAATTAACTCATGTTTCGTGTCAAAAACCCAATCGCGACTTGATGAAATTAGACCAAACTTTCCAGATCAATCCTATAATTCATTGTCAAAATTTCAGAAGTCTCGAAATCAAATTTCGATCTCTAGAACTAAAAATGGACCTTTGGATCATTACATGCTTATGCTCAAAACGGCAAAATCTTCTAAAAACTCTTCCAAAACATATCTGAGCCTCATGGGACCCCGACCAAACATGCCAACACATCCCATAACATAATTCAAACTTTTCCAACCTTTGGAATGCTCAAAACAACATCAAAACATCAAATCATCCTCGGATTCAAGCCTAAGAATTCAAAAACTTTCGAAATCCGAATTTGATCAAAAAGTCGACCAAACGACGTCTAAATGACCTGAAATTTTGCACACACATCACAAATGACATAACGAAGCTACAACAACTCTTGGAATTCCATTTTGACCCTCGGATCAAAATCTCACCTATCAACCGGAATTCGCCAAAATATTAACTTTGCCAATTCAAGCCAAATCCTTCCATGAACTTCCAAAATGCATTCCGATCGCGCTCCTAAGTCATAAATCACCTAACGAAGCTATCCAAATCATAAAATTTCCGATCTGAGCTCATATACAAATAAGTCAACTCTTAGTCAAACCTTTCAAATTCAAAGCTTTCAACTGAGACTGTTCCTTCAAATTCATTCTGATTTTTCCTGAAAACCAAGACCAACGATCTACATCAGTCACAATACATTACATGGGGCAAGTCATGCCCGGAAACTGATGATCAAAGTGCAAAAGTTCAAAACGACCGGTCGGATCGTTACAGTTAGTTCAAATTCGTTGATATCACGACTCATTGAATGAAAAATATCATTAATATGATTTAGTACTTTGTGACGAATTTCTCTTGTATGCATATTTGGGTATTTTTTGAAATCTTCAAACATCGGGCTTTCAAATTTTTCCCACAACTCTATTGGATTAGCGGGATTGCAATAAACTAATAGTACAACAAATAAGTATCTTAAATTGTGTGGCATTTGGTAACTTACTGCTTCTGACATGGATTCTATTAAATTATTATCGCAAAGTAATAATCCTCTTTTTTCCGCAGCTTCTCTAAACGTGTCACAAGTAATTCCGTTTACAGTTCGCAAATCTTTATACGATTTTAGCCCTCTTACGTTCACTAAGAACAATCTAAGATAGTATTTTTCTCCTTCGGTTGGATAACATGTCACAACTCTACCAATAGTATATCCTTGTTGGTGACGCGACCACATCTTGTATGTTGTGAACCATACAAAATATTCTGGAAATTCCCGATATAATAAATTCAAAGTCATATCATTTTTTGTTTTCGCTATTCATTCTAAAAAATTCAGTTAACATCGTTTTTTTAATCATAGGATTATTTACAATTCTACTAATATTGTCTGTATTTTTGAAGGAAACAATTTGTTGTCCATCAAGATGGAGTTGAAAATGGTATACATTTGGAATTATTTCACTGATAGGAAAAGCAAATATGCGCCACGCAGCCTCAGGTGGTGACACCCACCTAGCAAATTGATATTCTTTTATTTCATCTACTTCTATATTCATCTCATTAGGATGTATATGAAATGCAATTTTATCATGTCCTTTGCAAATATACTTGTAAATGTACTTACCAACTTTAATATCAGAGAAAATCTTCACATTTATATGACAATTAAATTTACTAAGTAAGAATGGATTGTAAGAAACAACCCATGAATTATCAAAAAGTTGTCCTCTAATTTCCACAGATTTTCCCGTATTTCGTCTTCTATAAATAGGGTATGAATTTTTTCCTTTAGTTGTTTGTTCAACAAACTCTTTTGGAAATTTAAATTTACAATGACCGTTTTTTTCTTCATACAGGGGCTTGTTGGATTTAATTGACCGCAAGGACCATGTTTCATGTGTTGTGTAACAAGCTTAAATAAATTAGAGTTTCTTTTAGGATCCGGTAATTCAGCACAAACAAATTTATCATATTCCTCAGGAGTCAATAGTTTGTATTTTTCATCGAGTATAATAAGAAAATGAGCATGCGGAAGTCCCCATTTTTGGAATTCGACCGTGTACATAAATGCTGTAACTTTACCAAATATTTGTCTTTTTAGTATATCCTTTTTAAGCTCTTCTAGTTTTGCTCGAAATATTCGGCTAACTAAATTGGGTCTATTCTGAGCCTAATCTATCGACAACAAGTTTTCTTGAATTTCAGGACAAGAAGGATTACATGTCATAGTTAGAAATATATCGGGTATTCCAAAACACTGCACTAATGCAATAGCATCCGTATACCGGCGACCCATATCTCTTGGTCCTCCTGTGAAGCTAAGTGGAAGTATTCTGTTCTTACCTACCTATGAGCCTTCTCTATCACCGCGTCGTAAAATATATAAAAGTCCCGCTAACACGTCCATCCTAAAAAAAATTGATTGAAAAAAGCGAAATCTAATCTTTGAGTTTCAACTTTTATCCATTCGTCTACAGCATACTGTTGAAATAATCGTCCTGAATGTAAGATTATATTTTCATCATCTCTAATTTGGAGTTGATAACAATAATATTCACGACAGGAAACTGTTTCTCTTTTTCGTTTGCCTTTTTGCATCACTTCAGCTTCCATGTCAAGGAATCCATCAATTGAAGTCATATTTGTTACACATGGCAATTGATCGTATTCAATTTACGGATGTGTTCTAGAAGGGGTAGTTGAAGGCTTAAGTTTTTGAATACCACAATGCCAACCATTTTGACCGTAAGGGAACAGTAATGGATATTGCAATGGGTCATAACAT